>NC_137477.1:14356284-15717511 GCF_918807975.1 Aplidium turbinatum | reverse complement strand
GGCTTTCGTTGTTCGTCGGTCTCATTTCTTGTGTTTTATTGGTCGTCGTGTGTATCATATGTCATTTTCTGTTCATTTTCATTCATTGCGCCGATGTTATCTACTCTCTCGCGTACGTGTGTGTGGTGTTGCAAATTTTTCGCTTGTTGTCGCGTGTTCTGCAATGACTCTCTATTGAATAAAAGTTCCTGTGCTGAGCAATTCAGCCAGCACAGCTGTGCCAATAATGCGACTCACCTTGTCAAACATGTGATGTTCTCCTACGCAGACACAAACTTCTTTTCGTCGCGAGTCGTGAACAAACCAACTGACTGACCGGCCGGCTTCAAGCGGCACGTGACATGCAGAGTCTTGCATTAGTTTAATAAATGTCTTGCATTAGTTTAATAAATGTGAGCAAGCAATGCTCAGAGGGCGACTTACCTTTCAAAGAATAGAATGCGATCACTCATCATATGATAGCATGTATGGCAGCGAATGAAACTGAGCTTTGCTGCAGGCCATTGGCTTGAAATAAAAACAGCATTCTTAAGAAAATTTAGCCCGCTATATATGGCGCTTGGTTAAGCTTCTTCATCATTCTATTTGAATACAAGGTAAGTGCGCCTGAGCATTGTTTGCTCTCATTTTTCAAACTCATACATTGTTCTTTTTCGAAGTAAGTGAGTGATCACAGAAACAGCAGCAGCAGCTGCTGAAGTGTCGTCGAAAGGTTCTGCTCACACACAAAAAAGGCAAACAAAAGCAACGGAGCAAAGCCGAAGAGAATCACGGTCCCAGAAGAGAGATGCTGACAGGCAACCAACTCATACTTACCTGACGAGGGTCTTCACCGTGATCACGTAGGCGGTGGGCCCAGGGCGAGACTTCACCATTGCACTTCGGAGAAGTTGACCTCTGCGATTACCCCAAATGTGGGTAACTCGGTCGTATAATTTCTGTTAGTGGGGACTGCGTTCGCGCTATCCCTTTTTTAACTCATCAACCGAAAGCGAAGAAGAAGAAAAAGCTTTTTCCATCCCCCCCCCCCCGTACAACACATATCAAGCGTTTGGAGACCGAATTGTTGTCTTGTGTCCTGCTGTTGCGAGACCACAAGCTGAAAGCGAAATCATCTGAAAGCTTTTTAAGCGAATCAAAAGCAAGAGGTGAGCGTACTTGCTTCGGCAGTACATATACTAAAATTGGAACGATACAGAGAAGATTAGCATGGCCCCTGCGCAAGGATGACACGCAAAATCGTGAAGCGTTCCATATTTCTTTTAGTCACCGACTGGATGTGCATCCACAGTTCATCGACATGCTTTCTATGCCTTGTCCTTTGCTTGGATGCGACTTGATCGCGTCGTCACGCACGTGGTGTGCCCACGTTGCCAGGCAGTGGAGAACACCAGCCATTCGACAAAGTCGATTTCAAATGCGACCAGGACTGCCGGCCGGCGGACCGAAAGCGCCGCCGCGATGTCTAAACGTCGACGTCGTGGAGCATTGCTTTATCGCTTCTCGGCTCTCAAGAGCTAAGATCAAGTGTAGTATCTGTTCTTCTCAGTTTAATACCTGGGACGCCCAGCATCGCTGGGCTCTTGTATTAAATGTATGTTTGAAGACGGGGTGTCGATTCAAAGCTCGCTTTGTCGCACCCACGGGTTGTCCCGGTATTGCAGTACCTCCGGGTTCGGCCCACATCCCACCTTCGGGTGGGATAAATGAACAATCAATCATTGAAAATGCGAATCATGGCTTTCGTTGTTCGTCGGTCTCATTTCTTGTGTTTTATTGGTCGTCGTGTGTATCATATGTCATTTTCTGTTCATTTTCATTCATTGCGCCGATGTTATCTACTCTCTCGCGTACGTGTGTGTGGTGTTGCAAATTTTTCGCTTGTTGTCGCGTGTTCTGCAATGACTCTCTATTGAATAAAAGTTCCTGTGCTGAGCAATTCAGCCAGCACAGCTGTGCCAATAATGCGACTCACCTTGTCAAACATGTGATGTTCTCCTACGCAGACACAAACTTCTTTTCGTCGCGAGTCGTGAACAAACCAACTGACTGACCGGCCGGCTTCAAGCGGCACGTGACATGCAGAGTCTTGCATTAGTTTAATAAATGTCTTGCATTAGTTTAATAAATGTGAGCAAGCAATGCTCAGAGGGCGACTTACCTTTCAAAGAATAGAATGCGATCACTCATCATATGATAGCATGTATGGCAGCGAATGAAACTGAGCTTTGCTGCAGGCCATTGGCTTGAAATAAAAACAGCATTCTTAAGAAAATTTAGCCCGCTATATATGGCGCTTGGTTAAGCTTCTTCATCATTCTATTTGAATACAAGGTAAGTGCGCCTGAGCATTGTTTGCTCTCATTTTTCAAACTCATACATTGTTCTTTTTCGAAGTAAGTGAGTGATCACAGAAACAGCAGCAGCAGCTGCTGAAGTGTCGTCGAAAGGTTCTGCTCACACACAAAAAAGGCAAACAAAAGCAACGGAGCAAAGCCGAAGAGAATCACGGTCCCAGAAGAGAGATGCTGACAGGCAACCAACTCATACTTACCTGACGAGGGTCTTCACCGTGATCACGTAGGCGGTGGGCCCAGGGCGAGACTTCACCATTGCACTTCGGAGAAGTTGACCTCTGCGATTACCCCAAATGTGGGTAACTCGGTCGTATAATTTCTGTTAGTGGGGACTGCGTTCGCGCTATCCCTTTTTTAACTCATCAACCGAAAGCGAAGAAGAAGAAAAAGCTTTTTCCATCCCCCCCCCCCCCGTACAACACATATCAAGCGTTTGGAGACCGAATTGTTGTCTTGTGTCCTGCTGTTGCGAGACCACAAGCTGAAAGCGAAATCATCTGAAAGCTTTTTAAGCGAATCAAAAGCAAGAGGTGAGCGTACTTGCTTCGGCAGTACATATACTAAAATTGGAACGATACAGAGAAGATTAGCATGGCCCCTGCGCAAGGATGACACGCAAAATCGTGAAGCGTTCCATATTTCTTTTAGTCACCGACTGGATGTGCATCCACAGTTCATCGACATGCTTTCTATGCCTTGTCCTTTGCTTGGATGCGACTTGATCGCGTCGTCACGCACGTGGTGTGCCCACGTTGCCAGGCAGTGGAGAACACCAGCCATTCGACAAAGTCGATTTCAAATGCGACCAGGACTGCCGGCCGGCGGACCGAAAGCGCCGCCGCGATGTCTAAACGTCGACGTCGTGGAGCATTGCTTTATCGCTTCTCGGCTCTCAAGAGCTAAGATCAAGTGTAGTATCTGTTCTTCTCAGTTTAATACCTGGGACGCCCAGCATCGCTGGGCTCTTGTATTAAATGTATGTTTGAAGACGGGGTGTCGATTCAAAGCTCGCTTTGTCGCACCCACGGGTTGTCCCGGTATTGCAGTACCTCCGGGTTCGGCCCACATCCCACCTTCGGGTGGGATAAATGAACAATCAATCATTGAAAATGCGAATCATGGCTTTCGTTGTTCGTCGGTCTCATTTCTTGTGTTTTATTGGTCGTCGTGTGTATCATATGTCATTTTCTGTTCATTTTCATTCATTGCGCCGATGTTATCTACTCTCTCGCGTACGTGTGTGTGGTGTTGCAAATTTTTCGCTTGTTGTCGCGTGTTCTGCAATGACTCTCTATTGAATAAAAGTTCCTGTGCTGAGCAATTCAGCCAGCACAGCTGTGCCAATAATGCGACTCACCTTGTCAAACATGTGATGTTCTCCTACGCAGACACAAACTTCTTTTCGTCGCGAGTCGTGAACAAACCAACTGACTGACCGGCCGGCTTCAAGCGGCACGTGACATGCAGAGTCTTGCATTAGTTTAATAAATGTCTTGCATTAGTTTAATAAATGTGAGCAAGCAATGCTCAGAGGGCGACTTACCTTTCAAAGAATAGAATGCGATCACTCATCATATGATAGCATGTATGGCAGCGAATGAAACTGAGCTTTGCTGCAGGCCATTGGCTTGAAATAAAAACAGCATTCTTAAGAAAATTTAGCCCGCTATATATGGCGCTTGGTTAAGCTTCTTCATCATTCTATTTGAATACAAGGTAAGTGCGCCTGAGCATTGTTTGCTCTCATTTTTCAAACTCATACATTGTTCTTTTTCGAAGTAAGTGAGTGATCACAGAAACAGCAGCAGCAGCTGCTGAAGTGTCGTCGAAAGGTTCTGCTCACACACAAAAAAGGCAAACAAAAGCAACGGAGCAAAGCCGAAGAGAATCACGGTCCCAGAAGAGAGATGCTGACAGGCAACCAACTCATACTTACCTGACGAGGGTCTTCACCGTGATCACGTAGGCGGTGGGCCCAGGGCGAGACTTCACCATTGCACTTCGGAGAAGTTGACCTCTGCGATTACCCCAAATGTGGGTAACTCGGTCGTATAATTTCTGTTAGTGGGGACTGCGTTCGCGCTATCCCTTTTTTAACTCATCAACCGAAAGCGAAGAAGAAGAAAAAGCTTTTTCCATCCCCCCCCCCCCCGTACAACACATATCAAGCGTTTGGAGACCGAATTGTTGTCTTGTGTCCTGCTGTTGCGAGACCACAAGCTGAAAGCGAAATCATCTGAAAGCTTTTTAAGCGAATCAAAAGCAAGAGGTGAGCGTACTTGCTTCGGCAGTACATATACTAAAATTGGAACGATACAGAGAAGATTAGCATGGCCCCTGCGCAAGGATGACACGCAAAATCGTGAAGCGTTCCATATTTCTTTTAGTCACCGACTGGATGTGCATCCACAGTTCATCGACATGCTTTCTATGCCTTGTCCTTTGCTTGGATGCGACTTGATCGCGTCGTCACGCACGTGGTGTGCCCACGTTGCCAGGCAGTGGAGAACACCAGCCATTCGACAAAGTCGATTTCAAATGCGACCAGGACTGCCGGCCGGCGGACCGAAAGCGCCGCCGCGATGTCTAAACGTCGACGTCGTGGAGCATTGCTTTATCGCTTCTCGGCTCTCAAGAGCTAAGATCAAGTGTAGTATCTGTTCTTCTCAGTTTAATACCTGGGACGCCCAGCATCGCTGGGCTCTTGTATTAAATGTATGTTTGAAGACGGGGTGTCGATTCAAAGCTCGCTTTGTCGCACCCACGGGTTGTCCCGGTATTGCAGTACCTCCGGGTTCGGCCCACATCCCACCTTCGGGTGGGATAAATGAACAATCAATCATTGAAAATGCGAATCATGGCTTTCGTTGTTCGTCGGTCTCATTTCTTGTGTTTTATTGGTCGTCGTGTGTATCATATGTCATTTTCTGTTCATTTTCATTCATTGCGCCGATGTTATCTACTCTCTCGCGTACGTGTGTGTGGTGTTGCAAATTTTTCGCTTGTTGTCGCGTGTTCTGCAATGACTCTCTATTGAATAAAAGTTCCTGTGCTGAGCAATTCAGCCAGCACAGCTGTGCCAATAATGCGACTCACCTTGTCAAACATGTGATGTTCTCCTACGCAGACACAAACTTCTTTTCGTCGCGAGTCGTGAACAAACCAACTGACTGACCGGCCGGCTTCAAGCGGCACGTGACATGCAGAGTCTTGCATTAGTTTAATAAATGTCTTGCATTAGTTTAATAAATGTGAGCAAGCAATGCTCAGCAGGGCGACTTACCTTTCAAAGAATAGAATGCGATCACTCATCATATGATAGCATGTATGGCAGCGAATGAAACTGAGCTTTGCTGCAGGCCATTGGCTTGAAATAAAAACAGCATTCTTAAGAAAATTTAGCCCGCTATATATGGCGCTTGGTTAAGCTTCTTCATCATTCTATTTGAATACAAGGTAAGTGCGCCTGAGCATTGTTTGCTCTCATTTTTCAAACTCATACATTGTTCTTTTTCGAAGTAAGTGAGTGATCACAGAAACAGCAGCAGCAGCTGCTGAAGTGTCGTCGAAAGGTTCTGCTCACACACAAAAAAGGCAAACAAAAGCAACGGAGCAAAGCCGAAGAGAATCACGGTCCCAGAAGAGAGATGCTGACAGGCAACCAACTCATACTTACCTGACGAGGGTCTTCACCGTGATCACGTAGGCGGTGGGCCCAGGGCGAGACTTCACCATTGCACTTCGGAGAAGTTGACCTCTGCGATTACCCCAAATGTGGGTAACTCGGTCGTATAATTTCTGTTAGTGGGGACTGCGTTCGCGCTATCCCTTTTTTAACTCATCAACCGAAAGCGAAGAAGAAGAAAAAGCTTTTTCCATCCCCCCCCCCCCCGTACAACACATATCAAGCGTTTGGAGACCGAATTGTTGTCTTGTGTCCTGCTGTTGCGAGACCACAAGCTGAAAGCGAAATCATCTGAAAGCTTTTTAAGCGAATCAAAAGCAAGAGGTGAGCGTACTTGCTTCGGCAGTACATATACTAAAATTGGAACGATACAGAGAAGATTAGCATGGCCCCTGCGCAAGGATGACACGCAAAATCGTGAAGCGTTCCATATTTCTTTTAGTCACCGACTGGATGTGCATCCACAGTTCATCGACATGCTTTCTATGCCTTGTCCTTTGCTTGGATGCGACTTGATCGCGTCGTCACGCACGTGGTGTGCCCACGTTGCCAGGCAGTGGAGAACACCAGCCATTCGACAAAGTCGATTTCAAATGCGACCAGGACTGCCGGCCGGCGGACCGAAAGCGCCGCCGCGATGTCTAAACGTCGACGTCGTGGAGCATTGCTTTATCGCTTCTCGGCTCTCAAGAGCTAAGATCAAGTGTAGTATCTGTTCTTCTCAGTTTAATACCTGGGACGCCCAGCATCGCTGGGCTCTTGTATTAAATGTATGTTTGAAGACGGGGTGTCGATTCAAAGCTCGCTTTGTCGCACCCACGGGTTGTCCCGGTATTGCAGTACCTCCGGGTTCGGCCCACATCCCACCTTCGGGTGGGATAAATGAACAATCAATCATTGAAAATGCGAATCATGGCTTTCGTTGTTCGTCGGTCTCATTTCTTGTGTTTTATTGGTCGTCGTGTGTATCATATGTCATTTTCTGTTCATTTTCATTCATTGCGCCGATGTTATCTACTCTCTCGCGTACGTGTGTGTGGTGTTGCAAATTTTTCGCTTGTTGTCGCGTGTTCTGCAATGACTCTCTATTGAATAAAAGTTCCTGTGCTGAGCAATTCAGCCAGCACAGCTGTGCCAATAATGCGACTCACCTTGTCAAACATGTGATGTTCTCCTACGCAGACACAAACTTCTTTTCGTCGCGAGTCGTGAACAAACCAACTGACTGACCGGCCGGCTTCAAGCGGCACGTGACATGCAGAGTCTTGCATTAGTTTAATAAATGTCTTGCATTAGTTTAATAAATGTGAGCAAGCAATGCTCAGAGGGCGACTTACCTTTCAAAGAATAGAATGCGATCACTCATCATATGATAGCATGTATGGCAGCGAATGAAACTGAGCTTTGCTGCAGGCCATTGGCTTGAAATAAAAACAGCATTCTTAAGAAAATTTAGCCCGCTATATATGGCGCTTGGTTAAGCTTCTTCATCATTCTATTTGAATACAAGGTAAGTGCGCCTGAGCATTGTTTGCTCTCATTTTTCAAACTCATACATTGTTCTTTTTCGAAGTAAGTGAGTGATCACAGAAACAGCAGCAGCAGCTGCTGAAGTGTCGTCGAAAGGTTCTGCTCACACACAAAAAAGGCAAACAAAAGCAACGGAGCAAAGCCGAAGAGAATCACGGTCCCAGAAGAGAGATGCTGACAGGCAACCAACTCATACTTACCTGACGAGGGTCTTCACCGTGATCACGTAGGCGGTGGGCCCAGGGCGAGACTTCACCATTGCACTTCGGAGAAGTTGACCTCTGCGATTACCCCAAATGTGGGTAACTCGGTCGTATAATTTCTGTTAGTGGGGACTGCGTTCGCGCTATCCCTTTTTTAACTCATCAACCGAAAGCGAAGAAGAAGAAAAAGCTTTTTCCATCCCCCCCCCCCCCGTACAACACATATCAAGCGTTTGGAGACCGAATTGTTGTCTTGTGTCCTGCTGTTGCGAGACCACAAGCTGAAAGCGAAATCATCTGAAAGCTTTTTAAGCGAATCAAAAGCAAGAGGTGAGCGTACTTGCTTCGGCAGTACATATACTAAAATTGGAACGATACAGAGAAGATTAGCATGGCCCCTGCGCAAGGATGACACGCAAAATCGTGAAGCGTTCCATATTTCTTTTAGTCACCGACTGGATGTGCATCCACAGTTCATCGACATGCTTTCTATGCCTTGTCCTTTGCTTGGATGCGACTTGATCGCGTCGTCACGCACGTGGTGTGCCCACGTTGCCAGGCAGTGGAGAACACCAGCCATTCGACAAAGTCGATTTCAAATGCGACCAGGACTGCCGGCCGGCGGACCGAAAGCGCCGCCGCGATGTCTAAACGTCGACGTCGTGGAGCATTGCTTTATCGCTTCTCGGCTCTCAAGAGCTAAGATCAAGTGTAGTATCTGTTCTTCTCAGTTTAATACCTGGGACGCCCAGCATCGCTGGGCTCTTGTATTAAATGTATGTTTGAAGACGGGGTGTCGATTCAAAGCTCGCTTTGTCGCACCCACGGGTTGTCCCGGTATTGCAGTACCTCCGGGTTCGGCCCACATCCCACCTTCGGGTGGGATAAATGAACAATCAATCATTGAAAATGCGAATCATGGCTTTCGTTGTTCGTCGGTCTCATTTCTTGTGTTTTATTGGTCGTCGTGTGTATCATATGTCATTTTCTGTTCATTTTCATTCATTGCGCCGATGTTATCTACTCTCTCGCGTACGTGTGTGTGGTGTTGCAAATTTTTCGCTTGTTGTCGCGTGTTCTGCAATGACTCTCTATTGAATAAAAGTTCCTGTGCTGAGCAATTCAGCCAGCACAGCTGTGCCAATAATGCGACTCACCTTGTCAAACATGTGATGTTCTCCTACGCAGACACAAACTTCTTTTCGTCGCGAGTCGTGAACAAACCAACTGACTGACCGGCCGGCTTCAAGCGGCACGTGACATGCAGAGTCTTGCATTAGTTTAATAAATGTCTTGCATTAGTTTAATAAATGTGAGCAAGCAATGCTCAGAGGGCGACTTACCTTTCAAAGAATAGAATGCGATCACTCATCATATGATAGCATGTATGGCAGCGAATGAAACTGAGCTTTGCTGCAGGCCATTGGCTTGAAATAAAAACAGCATTCTTAAGAAAATTTAGCCCGCTATATATGGCGCTTGGTTAAGCTTCTTCATCATTCTATTTGAATACAAGGTAAGTGCGCCTGAGCATTGTTTGCTCTCATTTTTCAAACTCATACATTGTTCTTTTTCGAAGTAAGTGAGTGATCACAGAAACAGCAGCAGCAGCTGCTGAAGTGTCGTCGAAAGGTTCTGCTCACACACAAAAAAGGCAAACAAAAGCAACGGAGCAAAGCCGAAGAGAATCACGGTCCCAGAAGAGAGATGCTGACAGGCAACCAACTCATACTTACCTGACGAGGGTCTTCACCGTGATCACGTAGGCGGTGGGCCCAGGGCGAGACTTCACCATTGCACTTCGGAGAAGTTGACCTCTGCGATTACCCCAAATGTGGGTAACTCGGTCGTATAATTTCTGTTAGTGGGGACTGCGTTCGCGCTATCCCTTTTTTAACTCATCAACCGAAAGCGAAGAAGAAGAAAAAGCTTTTTCCATCCCCCCCCCCCCCGTACAACACATATCAAGCGTTTGGAGACCGAATTGTTGTCTTGTGTCCTGCTGTTGCGAGACCACAAGCTGAAAGCGAAATCATCTGAAAGCTTTTTAAGCGAATCAAAAGCAAGAGGTGAGCGTACTTGCTTCGGCAGTACATATACTAAAATTGGAACGATACAGAGAAGATTAGCATGGCCCCTGCGCAAGGATGACACGCAAAATCGTGAAGCGTTCCATATTTCTTTTAGTCACCGACTGGATGTGCATCCACAGTTCATCGACATGCTTTCTATGCCTTGTCCTTTGCTTGGATGCGACTTGATCGCGTCGTCACGCACGTGGTGTGCCCACGTTGCCAGGCAGTGGAGAACACCAGCCATTCGACAAAGTCGATTTCAAATGCGACCAGGACTGCCGGCCGGCGGACCGAAAGCGCCGCCGCGATGTCTAAACGTCGACGTCGTGGAGCATTGCTTTATCGCTTCTCGGCTCTCAAGAGCTAAGATCAAGTGTAGTATCTGTTCTTCTCAGTTTAATACCTGGGACGCCCAGCATCGCTGGGCTCTTGTATTAAATGTATGTTTGAAGACGGGGTGTCGATTCAAAGCTCGCTTTGTCGCACCCACGGGTTGTCCCGGTATTGCAGTACCTCCGGGTTCGGCCCACATCCCACCTTCGGGTGGGATAAATGAACAATCAATCATTGAAAATGCGAATCATGGCTTTCGTTGTTCGTCGGTCTCATTTCTTGTGTTTTATTGGTCGTCGTGTGTATCATATGTCATTTTCTGTTCATTTTCATTCATTGCGCCGATGTTATCTACTCTCTCGCGTACGTGTGTGTGGTGTTGCAAATTTTTCGCTTGTTGTCGCGTGTTCTGCAATGACTCTCTATTGAATAAAAGTTCCTGTGCTGAGCAATTCAGCCAGCACAGCTGTGCCAATAATGCGACTCACCTTGTCAAACATGTGATGTTCTCCTACGCAGACACAAACTTCTTTTCGTCGCGAGTCGTGAACAAACCAACTGACTGACCGGCCGGCTTCAAGCGGCACGTGACATGCAGAGTCTTGCATTAGTTTAATAAATGTCTTGCATTAGTTTAATAAATGTGAGCAAGCAATGCTCAGAGGGCGACTTACCTTTCAAAGAATAGAATGCGATCACTCATCATATGATAGCATGTATGGCAGCGAATGAAACTGAGCTTTGCTGCAGGCCATTGGCTTGAAATAAAAACAGCATTCTTAAGAAAATTTAGCCCGCTATATATGGCGCTTGGTTAAGCTTCTTCATCATTCTATTTGAATACAAGGTAAGTGCGCCTGAGCATTGTTTGCTCTCATTTTTCAAACTCATACATTGTTCTTTTTCGAAGTAAGTGAGTGATCACAGAAACAGCAGCAGCAGCTGCTGAAGTGTCGTCGAAAGGTTCTGCTCACACACAAAAAAGGCAAACAAAAGCAACGGAGCAAAGCCGAAGAGAATCACGGTCCCAGAAGAGAGATGCTGACAGGCAACCAACTCATACTTACCTGACGAGGGTCTTCACCGTGATCACGTAGGCGGTGGGCCCAGGGCGAGACTTCACCATTGCACTTCGGAGAAGTTGACCTCTGCGATTACCCCAAATGTGGGTAACTCGGTCGTATAATTTCTGTTAGTGGGGACTGCGTTCGCGCTATCCCTTTTTTAACTCATCAACCGAAAGCGAAGAAGAAGAAAAAGCTTTTTCCATCCCCCCCCCCCCCGTACAACACATATCAAGCGTTTGGAGACCGAATTGTTGTCTTGTGTCCTGCTGTTGCGAGACCACAAGCTGAAAGCGAAATCATCTGAAAGCTTTTTAAGCGAATCAAAAGCAAGAGGTGAGCGTACTTGCTTCGGCAGTACATATACTAAAATTGGAACGATACAGAGAAGATTAGCATGGCCCCTGCGCAAGGATGACACGCAAAATCGTGAAGCGTTCCATATTTCTTTTAGTCACCGACTGGATGTGCATCCACAGTTCATCGACATGCTTTCTATGCCTTGTCCTTTGCTTGGATGCGACTTGATCGCGTCGTCACGCACGTGGTGTGCCCACGTTGCCAGGCAGTGGAGAACACCAGCCATTCGACAAAGTCGATTTCAAATGCGACCAGGACTGCCGGCCGGCGGACCGAAAGCGCCGCCGCGATGTCTAAACGTCGACGTCGTGGAGCATTGCTTTATCGCTTCTCGGCTCTCAAGAGCTAAGATCAAGTGTAGTATCTGTTCTTCTCAGTTTAATACCTGGGACGCCCAGCATCGCTGGGCTCTTGTATTAAATGTATGTTTGAAGACGGGGTGTCGATTCAAAGCTCGCTTTGTCGCACCCACGGGTTGTCCCGGTATTGCAGTACCTCCGGGTTCGGCCCACATCCCACCTTCGGGTGGGATAAATGAACAATCAATCATTGAAAATGCGAATCATGGCTTTCGTTGTTCGTCGGTCTCATTTCTTGTGTTTTATTGGTCGTCGTGTGTATCATATGTCATTTTCTGTTCATTTTCATTCATTGCGCCGATGTTATCTACTCTCTCGCGTACGTGTGTGTGGTGTTGCAAATTTTTCGCTTGTTGTCGCGTGTTCTGCAATGACTCTCTATTGAATAAAAGTTCCTGTGCTGAGCAATTCAGCCAGCACAGCTGTGCCAATAATGCGACTCACCTTGTCAAACATGTGATGTTCTCCTACGCAGACACAAACTTCTTTTCGTCGCGAGTCGTGAACAAACCAACTGACTGACCGGCCGGCTTCAAGCGGCACGTGACATGCAGAGTCTTGCATTAGTTTAATAAATGTCTTGCATTAGTTTAATAAATGTGAGCAAGCAATGCTCAGAGGGCGACTTACCTTTCAAAGAATAGAATGCGATCACTCATCATATGATAGCATGTATGGCAGCGAATGAAACTGAGCTTTGCTGCAGGCCATTGGCTTGAAATAAAAACAGCATTCTTAAGAAAATTTAGCCCGCTATATATGGCGCTTGGTTAAGCTTCTTCATCATTCTATTTGAATACAAGGTAAGTGCGCCTGAGCATTGTTTGCTCTCATTTTTCAAACTCATACATTGTTCTTTTTCGAAGTAAGTGAGTGATCACAGAAACAGCAGCAGCAGCTGCTGAAGTGTCGTCGAAAGGTTCTGCTCACACACAAAAAAGGCAAACAAAAGCAACGGAGCAAAGCCGAAGAGAATCACGGTCCCAGAAGAGAGATGCTGACAGGCAACCAACTCATACTTACCTGACGAGGGTCTTCACCGTGATCACGTAGGCGGTGGGCCCAGGGCGAGACTTCACCATTGCACTTCGGAGAAGTTGACCTCTGCGATTACCCCAAATGTGGGTAACTCGGTCGTATAATTTCTGTTAGTGGGGACTGCGTTCGCGCTATCCCTTTTTTAACTCATCAACCGAAAGCGAAGAAGAAGAAAAAGCTTTTTCCATCCCCCCCCCCCCCGTACAACACATATCAAGCGTTTGGAGACCGAATTGTTGTCTTGTGTCCTGCTGTTGCGAGACCACAAGCTGAAAGCGAAATCATCTGAAAGCTTTTTAAGCGAATCAAAAGCAAGAGGTGAGCGTACTTGCTTCGGCAGTACATATACTAAAATTGGAACGATACAGAGAAGATTAGCATGGCCCCTGCGCAAGGATGACACGCAAAATCGTGAAGCGTTCCATATTTCTTTTAGTCACCGACTGGATGTGCATCCACAGTTCATCGACATGCTTTCTATGCCTTGTCCTTTGCTTGGATGCGACTTGATCGCGTCGTCACGCACGTGGTGTGCCCACGTTGCCAGGCAGTGGAGAACACCAGCCATTCGACAAAGTCGATTTCAAATGCGACCAGGACTGCCGGCCGGCGGACCGAAAGCGCCGCCGCGATGTCTAAACGTCGACGTCGTGGAGCATTGCTTTATCGCTTCTCGGCTCTCAAGAGCTAAGATCAAGTGTAGTATCTGTTCTTCTCAGTTTAATACCTGGGACGCCCAGCATCGCTGGGCTCTTGTATTAAATGTATGTTTGAAGACGGGGTGTCGATTCAAAGCTCGCTTTGTCGCACCCACGGGTTGTCCCGGTATTGCAGTACCTCCGGGTTCGGCCCACATCCCACCTTCGGGTGGGATAAATGAACAATCAATCATTGAAAATGCGAATCATGGCTTTCGTTGTTCGTCGGTCTCATTTCTTGTGTTTTATTGGTCGTCGTGTGTATCATATGTCATTTTCTGTTCATTTTCATTCATTGCGCCGATGTTATCTACTCTCTCGCGTACGTGTGTGTGGTGTTGCAAATTTTTCGCTTGTTGTCGCGTGTTCTGCAATGACTCTCTATTGAATAAAAGTTCCTGTGCTGAGCAATTCAGCCAGCACAGCTGTGCCAATAATGCGACTCACCTTGTCAAACATGTGATGTTCTCCTACGCAGACACAAACTTCTTTTCGTCGCGAGTCGTGAACAAACCAACTGACTGACCGGCCGGCTTCAAGCGGCACGTGACATGCAGAGTCTTGCATTAGTTTAATAAATGTCTTGCATTAGTTTAATAAATGTGAGCAAGCAATGCTCAGAGGGCGACTTACCTTTCAAAGAATAGAATGCGATCACTCATCATATGATAGCATGTATGGCAGCGAATGAAACTGAGCTTTGCTGCAGGCCATTGGCTTGAAATAAAAACAGCATTCTTAAGAAAATTTAGCCCGCTATATATGGCGCTTGGTTAAGCTTCTTCATCATTCTATTTGAATACAAGGTAAGTGCGCCTGAGCATTGTTTGCTCTCATTTTTCAAACTCATACATTGTTCTTTTTCGAAGTAAGTGAGTGATCACAGAAACAGCAGCAGCAGCTGCTGAAGTGTCGTCGAAAGGTTCTGCTCACACACAAAAAAGGCAAACAAAAGCAACGGAGCAAAGCCGAAGAGAATCACGGTCCCAGAAGAGAGATGCTGACAGGCAACCAACTCATACTTACCTGACGAGGGTCTTCACCGTGATCACGTAGGCGGTGGGCCCAGGGCGAGACTTCACCATTGCACTTCGGAGAAGTTGACCTCTGCGATTACCCCAAATGTGGGTAACTCGGTCGTATAATTTCTGTTAGTGGGGACTGCGTTCGCGCTATCCCTTTTTTAACTCATCAACCGAAAGCGAAGAAGAAGAAAAAGCTTTTTCCATCCCCCCCCCCCCCGTACAACACATATCAAGCGTTTGGAGACCGAATTGTTGTCTTGTGTCCTGCTGTTGCGAGACCACAAGCTGAAAGCGAAATCATCTGAAAGCTTTTTAAGCGAATCAAAAGCAAGAGGTGAGCGTACTTGCTTCGGCAGTACATATACTAAAATTGGAACGATACAGAGAAGATTAGCATGGCCCCTGCGCAAGGATGACACGCAAAATCGTGAAGCGTTCCATATTTCTTTTAGTCACCGACTGGATGTGCATCCACAGTTCATCGACATGCTTTCTATGCCTTGTCCTTTGCTTGGATGCGACTTGATCGCGTCGTCACGCACGTGGTGTGCCCACGTTGCCAGGCAGTGGAGAACACCAGCCATTCGACAAAGTCGATTTCAAATGCGACCAGGACTGCCGGCCGGCGGACCGAAAGCGCCGCCGCGATGTCTAAACGTCGACGTCGTGGAGCATTGCTTTATCGCTTCTCGGCTCTCAAGAGCTAAGATCAAGTGTAGTATCTGTTCTTCTCAGTTTAATACCTGGGACGCCCAGCATCGCTGGGCTCTTGTATTAAATGTATGTTTGAAGACGGGGTGTCGATTCAAAGCTCGCTTTGTCGCACCCACGGGTTGTCCCGGTATTGCAGTACCTCCGGGTTCGGCCCACATCCCACCTTCGGGTGGGATAAATGAACAATCAATCATTGAAAATGCGAATCATGGCTTTCGTTGTTCGTCGGTCTCATTTCTTGTGTTTTATTGGTCGTCGTGTGTATCATATGTCATTTTCTGTTCATTTTCATTCATTGCGCCGATGTTATCTACTCTCTCGCGTACGTGTGTGTGGTGTTGCAAATTTTTCGCTTGTTGTCGCGTGTTCTGCAATGACTCTCTATTGAATAAAAGTTCCTGTGCTGAGCAATTCAGCCAGCACAGCTGTGCCAATAATGCGACTCACCTTGTCAAACATGTGATGTTCTCCTACGCAGACACAAACTTCTTTTCGTCGCGAGTCGTGAACAAACCAACTGACTGACCGGCCGGCTTCAAGCGGCACGTGACATGCAGAGTCTTGCATTAGTTTAATAAATGTCTTGCATTAGTTTAATAAATGTGAGCAAGCAATGCTCAGAGGGCGACTTACCTTTCAAAGAATAGAATGCGATCACTCATCATATGATAGCATGTATGGCAGCGAATGAAACTGAGCTTTGCTGCAGGCCATTGGCTTGAAATAAAAACAGCATTCTTAAGAAAATTTAGCCCGCTATATATGGCGCTTGGTTAAGCTTCTTCATCATTCTATTTGAATACAAGGTAAGTGCGCCTGAGCATTGTTTGCTCTCATTTTTCAAACTCATACATTGTTCTTTTTCGAAGTAAGTGAGTGATCACAGAAACAGCAGCAGCAGCTGCTGAAGTGTCGTCGAAAGGTTCTGCTCACACACAAAAAAGGCAAACAAAAGCAACGGAGCAAAGCCGAAGAGAATCACGGTCCCAGAAGAGAGATGCTGACAGGCAACCAACTCATACTTACCTGACGAGGGTCTTCACCGTGATCACGTAGGCGGTGGGCCCAGGGCGAGACTTCACCATTGCACTTCGGAGAAGTTGACCTCTGCGATTACCCCAAATGTGGTAACTAGAAAGTTTAGAAAATAGCCTAAGTCAGCTAGATCAGTGGCCCCCTGCTGGGAACCACTGATCTAGGCGAGTAGTTAGCTTTTTCTCCCTCCCTAGATTTTTTTTTTGGAGTCAGCCTTTTCCCCTTAAGGGAATTAGCTGATTGCCACGTAGATAGGTCAGGTGAGAATAGTCAGTTAGCTACAGCGAGTCTAGACAGTACGTGACCAGCTTTTAGGGTGTGGTCAAGACAGAATTTAGCTGAACTTTCCTTCAGAAGGAAAGTTTAAAACTTGAAAAGCTTGGACTTTGGTAAGTCTTTGTTAATTCTTTTATTTTAAATAACATAAACTAAACACCAGCTATACTCATGGGCGACTCTAAGGCCAACGAGTTTAAATATCAAAGAACCTTGGTTGTGCAAGCATCCAGCCAGTCCTGGCTTGATGTAAGCACTTTCATCAGTTTCTTTATGCAAGATGGCTTCCTTGCAAAGTATGGAAAGGAGCTAAAAGCTGTGCGTGCCAAGAGCCTGCGGCAGCACATTTTCACCGTCACGTTCTCAGCTTCTGAGAACGAAACCAAATCCGTGCTGATGGAACAGCTGGCGCTAGACCATCAGTCACCCGTGACCTATTCACACAAGGAAGTAGATTACGTGATCAAAGTATGGCGACCGATGCCACCATGCGACGTGATCACATTATATCCAGTGCCAGACGAGTGGCATCTGGATTTAATTAATGAGTTTGCTTGCCAAGCAAACTGGGGAAATGTTTACCAGATGGTTAAAGGTAAACACAAGCAGCACCCCACCATCTGCAACGAGTTTCTGCATGTGTACCTGCAGAACACTAAACTCGCCAACATCCCAGATAAGGTGCAGATGTTTGGTGAATGGATCTCCATCACCAAGCCTGGAGAAGGACATTTGCCACTCTGCCAGATTTGCAAAGTCCGGGGACACCTAACATCAAAGTGCCCCACGAAACCGAAGAAGACCCAGGCCAACCCACCTCGAGACCGGGAGTCCAAGGCCGACCCACCCCGAGACCGGGCGCCTAGACAACCCAGGAAACAGGGACGCTCGAGAGAATCCATAAACAGAAGCAACGAACTCTTCTGCCAAAGATCAGAGGCCGCTTTCCTTGCGAGACAGGCCGAGAAGTCCAGACCGCGTTTTGCTGCATCCAGACCAAAAAAAACGTATGTGTCAGATTCGTCGCCAACCAGGCAGCAGCTCGCCTGTCATGTGTGCCGATCAACAGGCCGACACAAACCTGGTTGCAATGCAAGAGAAAAGTTCAGGGAAAAGAGTAGGAAGAGAAAGAACCCCCCCACGAGCGACGATGGCTTTATCACCGTGGGCAAAGGAGGGAAACACAACCCCAAAACCTCCATGCGCAGCATCTTCTCATCAGATGCTGAGATAGTGGATAAGCCCATGTCCAACACAGAGTCCAAGACATCGACTCCAAAAGAACCCTTGCTAAAGCGGAGATCGATTGCCCAACCAGCATCTCCCAGGACGACGAATCCCAGAGACCACGACGCATCCCACGCCAGCTCCAAGGATGCGTCGGTCTCAGTTGACAATGACAACTCGTCAACTGACTCGGAGTCCGTTTCTTCGAGAGAGTCTACGCGGGCTGAACTGACCGGGACCTCTCCTCTCCATCGAAATGTCTTCAGTTCGGTGGATGAGCTCACGGACTCAGACGGCGTCCCATCCAACTACACGGTCTAGTCCAAAACTCTTAAACTTTAATCTGCTTTTTCTCTATCTATAATCATGTTCACAGATACGGAGAGTGACGATTCGGACGCCGGACTGGGCAACCTCAAGGTTGGCTCAATGAACATCAACGGAATATCCAAGAAATTGCGAGATGTCAAACAGTTCTCTACATCTCACAGACTCTCTGTACTGGCAATTCAGGAAACACACAGAATCCCCACCGATCAACTCGAGACGTGGGCTCAACATAACAATTACATAACATATACAAACATAGAACCTGATAGAACCCCCTTCTATGCAGGGACAATGTTCATCGTAAAGAAGGACATACACGATAGGTCCGAAATCACACATCACACAATAGTACAAAATCGAATACATCACCTCAACATCAAATGTGGTAAAAATAACATAAACATATTCAATGCATACCTTCCGCAGAGCAACGGAGAGAGAAAGTCATGCTTTGAACTGCTCTCCGAGGCTATGCTGGAATATGAACATCAACATGTGGTCTTACTTGGTGATTTTAACGTGATCCTTGATCCGTTGGACACTGCTAAGCCGCAATTTTTCTTCACTACACCGGATAAAACAGCACTTAGAACATTAATACATCATAACCAATTGACAGACATATTCAGACAAGAATATCCTTACAAAAGACTGTTCACGCGCCAAAACCACAACAGTAAGACCAGGATAGATAGAATATACATAAATGAACATGCACTTGAAAATTATCATAACATCAAACATGAATACTTCACATCATCAGACCACTGCACATTACCAATAATTCATCTAAAATATCAACAACACACCAAATGGGGTGAATATTCATACAAAATCAATAACAGCATATTAGAATATGCTCACGTCATAACAGAGCTCGAAACGGCTTGGGAAAACTGGACCATAAACGTACCACAAATAGAACCACCAGACATGCTTATAAGGTGGGATCATGGCAAGAAAATGTTGAAAAATCGACTGATTGAACTCTCGCAAGATGTCGCACTCAAGCGTAGAGAAGATTACAATCAAGCGAAAAATATGCTCCACACTCTGGACGCTCATCCAGACCACGTCCTGGAAGATCGTCGCCCGGAATTCTTGGAGAAAATCAACAACTTCTACGATTATAAAGCAGTCGGATCGCAAATCAGATCCAGAACTATCCCAACTAGCGATGAAGAACCATCTAAAAGCTTCTTCAAAGCAGAGGAACAAAATTGTAAAAGTACCTCTATCACTGAGATACACGACGCAAACAACACAACACTCACCAAGAAAGAAGACATTCTCAAAGAAGTACACAGCTTCTACCACTCCCTATGGGGTGTAAAAGACAACATAAACTCTCAAGAACAAAACAACTACTTAAACATTCTTGGAGAGGCCAAAATTGAGGAAGACGCAGCTGAACAAGCGGAACAGCTGATCAGTCTCAAAGAAGTAAAAACCGCCATCGATTCTCTTAATAAGGACTCTGCACCTGGATCAGATGGTCTCGGCTCATTATTCTACCAAAAATGCTGGCATTTCCTGAAACACGACATTCTAGAGATGCTTACAAATTGCTACTTGAGAAAAACAATGACTCCCTCAATGAGAGAAGCAAAAGTGAAGTTAATCTTTAAAAAAGGTGAAAAAGAAAAGCTCAAAAATTGGAGACCGATCTCTCTGCTCAACACAGACTACAAGATCTTGAGCAAAATCCTCTCCAACAGACTCACACCCATGATCACAAACCTGATTTGTCCGAATCAGAAATGTGGACTGCCAAACCGCAGAATAGAGCATGTTACAATGAATATACAAGCTGCCCTGGAAGCTTCTCAAACTCAACACAGGGACTTGTACGTCATGATAACTGACTTTGAAAAAGCTTTCGATAGAGTTAGTCACTCCTTCCTCTATGGAATCTTGAAGAAACTCGGAGTAAAACCAATAATGATGAATTACCTGTCATTAGTTTACCACAAAACAAAAAGCAAAATAGAAATCAATGGAGCTTTAACAAAACGAATAAACGTTAAAAGGGGCATACGACAGGGTTGTCCCCTCAGCATGCTCTATTTCATAATCTGTGCTGACGTTCTCACCCGACGCATAGAGAAAAATCATCTGATCAACGGTTTTCGCTTTTCCAAGCTGACAATCAAAATCCAGCAATATGCGGACGACACCACATTCATCACAAGAGACATTCCATCTCTCAAGGAAATCAACAAAGAACTAGCCATCTACCAGACGATGTCCGGCCAGAAAGTGAACCAGGGAAAGACCCAGATCCTGGCGTCCAAACCTGACCTGGCCCAAAGAGCTCAGCAACTCTTTCCAGAAGCTGCGATCTTGAACAACGTCAAGATCCTGGGCATCTGGCTAGGCACAAACAAAACACAACTTGACAAGATGAACTGGCAGACCGCCATCAAAAAAACTCAAACGATCGCCAACATCCACAAACCACGAAGACTCTCCCTCTATGGAAAGATCTCGATCATCAACACTCTCTTGGTACCCGTCACTTTGCATCTCAGTAGAGTGCTGATGCCAACGAAACAACACATCAAAGAACTAAACAAAATCCTCTTCGACTTCCTCTGGTATCCTTCACCATTCGAACAGCTCCAGAGAAGCAAGACGTTTCCTCCTGTCAAAGATGGAGGCATCAACATGGTGGACATCCAATCAAAATTTCAAACAAGCCGCATCGACAGAATTCGCCACCTCTTCTCACTAGAAGACGCCACCGAAATCTGGCACGAATGGGCCATGTTCAATTTGAGTTACAGAATGAGACACATTAATCCTCATCTGTTCTCCAACAGCATTCCGCATGCCCCAATTCCAAACGAAATGTATGCGGACATCTTCAAGTCCTTTTGCAAACTCAAAGGCTTGAAACACGACTGGGAAAACACTTCCTACAAAAATATCTACATCAATCTGAAAACGCAAAATGAAAAGAAAATTGACAAGATTGATGAAAACGGAAAGAAGATTCCTTGGAATGAGATCCTCTTGAAAAACAAGGGAATCAAACTCTTCCTTCCACCTCACCTATCCTCCATGTCCTTTCGGATTGCACATGGAGGATACAAATGGGGAGATTTTAATAGATCAATACACTCCGACAGAAAAACAAACTGCAATTCTGCAGAAAACCAGAAGACAATGTGGCCCACGTCCTCACCAAGTGCTCCTTTGCACAAGGAATATGGGAGCGCCTGAAACAACAATATCTTGGCCTAACCAAGGAAGACATAGAAATAACAAAGGACATGATCCTCCACAACCAAATCCCTGACGGACAGAAGAACAATCCGATTCTTTTGACCATGATGAATGTCGCCAAACACACCATCATCCAAAAGAAGATATCTCTGGACATAGGCGACACATATATACAGGACACAAAACGGTCCACCATTCAAGCCCTGTGGGTCATCATGACAAAAACGAAAAACATAACACAAAAGCATAACATTCCTTTGTCATCTGACATTTCTACTCCTTCTAAACCTCCTCCTACGGTCAGAAGAAAGAAGAACCAGTCGAGATCCACTCTTCAACCGCCCTCTCAGTCGTCCTCGGTGGTAGGGATGACTGATTGCAGCGGTGGATCTCACTAGAACAGTACGGTCGTAGATCATCTTTGAAGAAGATTAGACAGCCAAGGGCGTAACAACCCACCTTTAACCCGTCCCTCTCACTCATCTCCAACGGCCTGATGCCGGAAGAGTGATTGCAGCGGGAGATCTTTAACCGTCCCTCTCCGTCGTCCCACTCGCTCTGGGATGACAGGATTGCAGCGGCCAATTCCATGATGACTCTGGGGTCAGCGAAAGCTACCCTCCCTCTGGCCGCTCCTCTCTGGCATCTCCGCCAAATGAGGTGTCAGACTGCAGTGGCCCGTTTCCTCCAAACAGGTGCCCTTCTTCAAGCGGGCAACAAGAAGATACACACACATAAACAATTACAAATAAAATTAAAATTAACTCTTTGACAAATCGCGCTAGTTCTTGAGCTTGACCCGCCATCTCCTAGACTGCTCCAAGATCAGCAAGAGGAAAGTCGAGACAGGCAGATCAGCTTGAGGCAGCCACTAACCAAACATTTACATCCACAGATTACCATCTACCGCGGTGGGTCCCTTCGGTCGTAGTGAGTCCCTCGCCTCCCTGGTAGGTATCTTCCATGTAAGTATGGTGTGCCTGCTGAGTGTTTGGGTGTGTGGACGGCTCCCGGAGCGGACGCACTAATGATGAGACAGGAAACAAATCCATTCCATATGGACAATTTGTAAACCTGCAAGATGTAGTGGTATCCATCTTGAACTCTGAGCGTTGCGCGAGAAAAAAAAAAAAAAAAAAAAAAAAAAAAAAAAAAAAACCGTGATCACGTAGGCGGTGGGCCCAGGGCGAGACTTCACCATTGCACTTCGGAGAAGTTGACCTCTGCGATTACCCCAAATGTGGGTAACTCGGTCGTATAATTTCTGTTAGTGGGGACTGCGTTCGCGCTATCCCTTTTTTAACTCATCAACCGAAAGCGAAGAAGAAGAAAAAGCTTTTTCCATCCCCCCCCCCCCCGTACAACACATATCAAGCGTTTGGAGACCGAATTGTTGTCTTGTGTCCTGCTGTTGCGAGACCACAAGCTGAAAGCGAAATCATCTGAAAGCTTTTTAAGCGAATCAAAAGCAAGAGGTGAGCGTACTTGCTTCGGCAGTACATATACTAAAATTGGAACGATACAGAGAAGATTAGCATGGCCCCTGCGCAAGGATGACACGCAAAATCGTGAAGCGTTCCATATTTCTTTTAGTCACCGACTGGATGTGCATCCACAGTTCATCGACATGCTTTCTATGCCTTGTCCTTTGCTTGGATGCGACTTGATCGCGTCGTCACGCACGTGGTGTGCCCACGTTGCCAGGCAGTGGAGAACACCAGCCATTCGACAAAGTCGATTTCAAATGCGACCAGGACTGCCGGCCGGCGGACCGAAAGCGCCGCCGCGATGTCTAAACGTCGACGTCGTGGAGCATTGCTTTATCGCTTCTCGGCTCTCAAGAGCTAAGATCAAGTGTAGTATCTGTTCTTCTCAGTTTAATACCTGGGACGCCCAGCATCGCTGGGCTCTTGTATTAAATGTATGTTTGAAGACGGGGTGTCGATTCAAAGCTCGCTTTGTCGCACCCACGGGTTGTCCCGGTATTGCAGTACCTCCGGGTTCGGCCCACATCCCACCTTCGGGTGGGATAAATGAACAATCAATCATTGAAAATGCGAATCATGGCTTTCGTTGTTCGTCGGTCTCATTTCTTGTGTTTTATTGGTCGTCGTGTGTATCATATGTCATTTTCTGTTCATTTTCATTCATTGCGCCGATGTTATCTACTCTCTCGCGTACGTGTGTGTGGTGTTGCAAATTTTTCGCTTGTTGTCGCGTGTTCTGCAATGACTCTCTATTGAATAAAAGTTCCTGTGCTGAGCAATTCAGCCAGCACAGCTGTGCCAATAATGCGACTCACCTTGTCAAACATGTGATGTTCTCCTACGCAGACACAAACTTCTTTTCGTCGCGAGTCGTGAACAAACCAACTGACTGACCGGCCGGCTTCAAGCGGCACGTGACATGCAGAGTCTTGCATTAGTTTAATAAATGTCTTGCATTAGTTTAATAAATGTGAGCAAGCAATGCTCAGAGGGCGACTTACCTTTCAAAGAATAGAATGCGATCACTCATCATATGATAGCATGTATGGCAGCGAATGAAACTGAGCTTTGCTGCAGGCCATTGGCTTGAAATAAAAACAGCATTCTTAAGAAAATTTAGCCCGCTATATATGGCGCTTGGTTAAGCTTCTTCATCATTCTATTTGAATACAAGGTAAGTGCGCCTGAGCATTGTTTGCTCTCATTTTTCAAACTCATACATTGTTCTTTTTCGAAGTAAGTGAGTGATCACAGAAACAGCAGCAGCAGCTGCTGAAGTGTCGTCGAAAGGTTCTGCTCACACACAAAAAAGGCAAACAAAAGCAACGGAGCAAAGCCGAAGAGAATCACGGTCCCAGAAGAGAGATGCTGACAGGCAACCAACTCATACTTACCTGACGAGGGTCTTCACCGTGATCACGTAGGCGGTGGGCCCAGGGCGAGACTTCACCATTGCACTTCGGAGAAGTTGACCTCTGCGATTACCCCAAATGTGGGTAACTCGGTCGTATAATTTCTGTTAGTGGGGACTGCGTTCGCGCTATCCCTTTTTTAACTCATCAACCGAAAGCGAAGAAGAAGAAAAAGCTTTTTCCATCCCCCCCCCCCCCCGTACAACACATATCAAGCGTTTGGAGACCGAATTGTTGTCTTGTGTCCTGCTGTTGCGAGACCACAAGCTGAAAGCGAAATCATCTGAAAGCTTTTTAAGCGAATCAAAAGCAAGAGGTGAGCGTACTTGCTTCGGCAGTACATATACTAAAATTGGAACGATACAGAGAAGATTAGCATGGCCCCTGCGCAAGGATGACACGCAAAATCGTGAAGCGTTCCATATTTCTTTTAGTCACCGACTGGATGTGCATCCACAGTTCATCGACATGCTTTCTATGCCTTGTCCTTTGCTTGGATGCGACTTGATCGCGTCGTCACGCACGTGGTGTGCCCACGTTGCCAGGCAGTGGAGAACACCAGCCATTCGACAAAGTCGATTTCAAATGCGACCAGGACTGCCGGCCGGCGGACCGAAAGCGCCGCCGCGATGTCTAAACGTCGACGTCGTGGAGCATTGCTTTATCGCTTCTCGGCTCTCAAGAGCTAAGATCAAGTGTAGTATCTGTTCTTCTCAGTTTAATACCTGGGACGCCCAGCATCGCTGGGCTCTTGTATTAAATGTATGTTTGAAGACGGGGTGTCGATTCAAAGCTCGCTTTGTCGCACCCACGGGTTGTCCCGGTATTGCAGTACCTCCGGGTTCGGCCCACATCCCACCTTCGGGTGGGATAAATGAACAATCAATCATTGAAAATGCGAATCATGGCTTTCGTTGTTCGTCGGTCTCATTTCTTGTGTTTTATTGGTCGTCGTGTGTATCATATGTCATTTTCTGTTCATTTTCATTCATTGCGCCGATGTTATCTACTCTCTCGCGTA
This sequence comes from Aplidium turbinatum, assembly GCF_918807975.1. Classification (NCBI taxonomy): domain Eukaryota; kingdom Metazoa; phylum Chordata; class Ascidiacea; order Aplousobranchia; family Polyclinidae; genus Aplidium; species Aplidium turbinatum. The sequence goes on along the minus strand of NC_137477.1, from coordinate 15,692,054 downwards.
CGTGTGTGTGGTGTTGCAAATTTTTCGCTTGTTGTCGCGTGTTCTGCAATGACTCTCTATTGAATAAAAGTTCCTGTGCTGAGCAATTCAGCCAGCACAGCTGTGCCAATAATGCGACTCACCTTGTCAAACATGTGATGTTCTCCTACGCAGACACAAACTTCTTTTCGTCGCGAGTCGTGAACAAACCAACTGACTGACCGGCCGGCTTCAAGCGGCACGTGACATGCAGAGTCTTGCATTAGTTTAATAAATGTCTTGCATTAGTTTAATAAATGTGAGCAAGCAATGCTCAGAGGGCGACTTACCTTTCAAAGAATAGAATGCGATCACTCATCATATGATAGCATGTATGGCAGCGAATGAAACTGAGCTTTGCTGCAGGCCATTGGCTTGAAATAAAAACAGCATTCTTAAGAAAATTTAGCCCGCTATATATGGCGCTTGGTTAAGCTTCTTCATCATTCTATTTGAATACAAGGTAAGTGCGCCTGAGCATTGTTTGCTCTCATTTTTCAAACTCATACATTGTTCTTTTTCGAAGTAAGTGAGTGATCACAGAAACAGCAGCAGCAGCTGCTGAAGTGTCGTCGAAAGGTTCTGCTCACACACAAAAAAGGCAAACAAAAGCAACGGAGCAAAGCCGAAGAGAATCACGGTCCCAGAAGAGAGATGCTGACAGGCAACCAACTCATACTTACCTGACGAGGGTCTTCACCGTGATCACGTAGGCGGTGGGCCCAGGGCGAGACTTCACCATTGCACTTCGGAGAAGTTGACCTCTGCGATTACCCCAAATGTGGGTAACTCGGTCGTATAATTTCTGTTAGTGGGGACTGCGTTCGCGCTATCCCTTTTTTAACTCATCAACCGAAAGCGAAGAAGAAGAAAAAGCTTTTTCCATCCCCCCCCCCCCCGTACAACACATATCAAGCGTTTGGAGACCGAATTGTTGTCTTGTGTCCTGCTGTTGCGAGACCACAAGCTGAAAGCGAAATCATCTGAAAGCTTTTTAAGCGAATCAAAAGCAAGAGGTGAGCGTACTTGCTTCGGCAGTACATATACTAAAATTGGAACGATACAGAGAAGATTAGCATGGCCCCTGCGCAAGGATGACACGCAAAATCGTGAAGCGTTCCATATTTCTTTTAGTCACCGACTGGATGTGCATCCACAGTTCATCGACATGCTTTCTATGCCTTGTCCTTTGCTTGGATGCGACTTGATCGCGTCGTCACGCACGTGGTGTGCCCACGTTGCCAGGCAGTGGAGAACACCAGCCATTCGACAAAGTCGATTTCAAATGCGACCAGGACTGCTGGCCGGCGGACCGAAAGCGCCGCCGCGATGTCTAAACGTCGACGTCGTGGAGCATTGCTTTATCGCTTCTCGGCTCTCAAGAGCTAAGATCAAGTGTAGTATCTGTTCTTCTCAGTTTAATACCTGGGACGCCCAGCATCGCTGGGCTCTTGTATTAAATGTATGTTTGAAGACGGGGTGTCGATTCAAAGCTCGCTTTGTCGCACCCACGGGTTGTCCCGGTATTGCAGTACCTCCGGGTTCGGCCCACATCCCACCTTCGGGTGGGATAAATGAACAATCAATCATTGAAAATGCGAATCATGGCTTTCGTTGTTCGTCGGTCTCATTTCTTGTGTTTTATTGGTCGTCGTGTGTATCATATGTCATTTTCTGTTCATTTTCATTCATTGCGCCGATGTTATCTACTCTCTCGCGTACGTGTGTGTGGTGTTGCAAATTTTTCGCTTGTTGTCGCGTGTTCTGCAATGACTCTCTATTGAATAAAAGTTCCTGTGCTGAGCAATTCAGCCAGCACAGCTGTGCCAATAATGCGACTCACCTTGTCAAACATGTGATGTTCTCCTACGCAGACACAAACTTCTTTTCGTCGCGAGTCGTGAACAAACCAACTGACTGACCGGCCGGCTTCAAGCGGCACGTGACATGCAGAGTCTTGCATTAGTTTAATAAATGTCTTGCATTAGTTTAATAAATGTGAGCAAGCAATGCTCAGAGGGCGACTTACCTTTCAAAGAATAGAATGCGATCACTCATCATATGATAGCATGTATGGCAGCGAATGAAACTGAGCTTTGCTGCAGGCCATTGGCTTGAAATAAAAACAGCATTCTTAAGAAAATTTAGCCCGCTATATATGGCGCTTGGTTAAGCTTCTTCATCATTCTATTTGAATACAAGGTAAGTGCGCCTGAGCATTGTTTGCTCTCATTTTTCAAACTCATACATTGTTCTTTTTCGAAGTAAGTGAGTGATCACAGAAACAGCAGCAGCAGCTGCTGAAGTGTCGTCGAAAGGTTCTGCTCACACACAAAAAAGGCAAACAAAAGCAACGGAGCAAAGCCGAAGAGAATCACGGTCCCAGAAGAGAGATGCTGACAGGCAACCAACTCATACTTACCTGACGAGGGTCTTCACCGTGATCACGTAGGCGGTGGGCCCAGGGCGAGACTTCACCATTGCACTTCGGAGAAGTTGACCTCTGCGATTACCCCAAATGTGGGTAACTCGGTCGTATAATTTCTGTTAGTGGGGACTGCGTTCGCGCTATCCCTTTTTTAACTCATCAACCGAAAGCGAAGAAGAAGAAAAAGCTTTTTCCATCCCCCCCCCCCCCCGTACAACACATATCAAGCGTTTGGAGACCGAATTGTTGTCTTGTGTCCTGCTGTTGCGAGACCACAAGCTGAAAGCGAAATCATCTGAAAGCTTTTTAAGCGAATCAAAAGCAAGAGGTGAGCGTACTTGCTTCGGCAGTACATATACTAAAATTGGAACGATACAGAGAAGATTAGCATGGCCCCTGCGCAAGGATGACACGCAAAATCGTGAAGCGTTCCATATTTCTTTTAGTCACCGACTGGATGTGCATCCACAGTTCATCGACATGCTTTCTATGCCTTGTCCTTTGCTTGGATGCGACTTGATCGCGTCGTCACGCACGTGGTGTGCCCACGTTGCCAGGCAGTGGAGAACACCAGCCATTCGACAAAGTCGATTTCAAATGCGACCAGGACTGCCGGCCGGCGGACCGAAAGCGCCGCCGCGATGTCTAAACGTCGACGTCGTGGAGCATTGCTTTATCGCTTCTCGGCTCTCAAGAGCTAAGATCAAGTGTAGTATCTGTTCTTCTCAGTTTAATACCTGGGACGCCCAGCATCGCTGGGCTCTTGTATTAAATGTATGTTTGAAGACGGGGTGTCGATTCAAAGCTCGCTTTGTCGCACCCACGGGTTGTCCCGGTATTGCAGTACCTCCGGGTTCGGCCCACATCCCACCTTCGGGTGGGATAAATGAACAATCAATCATTGAAAATGCGAATCATGGCTTTCGTTGTTCGTCGGTCTCATTTCTTGTGTTTTATTGGTCGTCGTGTGTATCATATGTCATTTTCTGTTCATTTTCATTCATTGCGCCGATGTTATCTACTCTCTCGCGTACGTGTGTGTGGTGTTGCAAATTTTTCGCTTGTTGTCGCGTGTTCTGCAATGACTCTCTATTGAATAAAAGTTCCTGTGCTGAGCAATTCAGCCAGCACAGCTGTGCCAATAATGCGACTCACCTTGTCAAACATGTGATGTTCTCCTACGCAGACACAAACTTCTTTTCGTCGCGAGTCGTGAACAAACCAACTGACTGACCGGCCGGCTTCAAGCGGCACGTGACATGCAGAGTCTTGCATTAGTTTAATAAATGTCTTGCATTAGTTTAATAAATGTGAGCAAGCAATGCTCAGAGGGCGACTTACCTTTCAAAGAATAGAATGCGATCACTCATCATATGATAGCATGTATGGCAGCGAATGAAACTGAGCTTTGCTGCAGGCCATTGGCTTGAAATAAAAACAGCATTCTTAAGAAAATTTAGCCCGCTATATATGGCGCTTGGTTAAGCTTCTTCATCATTCTATTTGAATACAAGGTAAGTGCGCCTGAGCATTGTTTGCTCTCATTTTTCAAACTCATACATTGTTCTTTTTCGAAGTAAGTGAGTGATCACAGAAACAGCAGCAGCAGCTGCTGAAGTGTCGTCGAAAGGTTCTGCTCACACACAAAAAAGGCAAACAAAAGCAACGGAGCAAAGCCGAAGAGAATCACGGTCCCAGAAGAGAGATGCTGACAGGCAACCAACTCATACTTACCTGACGAGGGTCTTCACCGTGATCACGTAGGCGGTGGGCCCAGGGCGAGACTTCACCATTGCACTTCGGAGAAGTTGACCTCTGCGATTACCCCAAATGTGGGTAACTCGGTCGTATAATTTCTGTTAGTGGGGACTGCGTTCGCGCTATCCCTTTTTTAACTCATCAACCGAAAGCGAAGAAGAAGAAAAAGCTTTTTCCATCCCCCCCCCCCCCCGTACAACACATATCAAGCGTTTGGAGACCGAATTGTTGTCTTGTGTCCTGCTGTTGCGAGACCACAAGCTGAAAGCGAAATCATCTGAAAGCTTTTTAAGCGAATCAAAAGCAAGAGGTGAGCGTACTTGCTTCGGCAGTACATATACTAAAATTGGAACGATACAGAGAAGATTAGCATGGCCCCTGCGCAAGGATGACACGCAAAATCGTGAAGCGTTCCATATTTCTTTTAGTCACCGACTGGATGTGCATCCACAGTTCATCGACATGCTTTCTATGCCTTGTCCTTTGCTTGGATGCGACTTGATCGCGTCGTCACGCACGTGGTGTGCCCACGTTGCCAGGCAGTGGAGAACACCAGCCATTCGACAAAGTCGATTTCAAATGCGACCAGGACTGCCGGCCGGCGGACCGAAAGCGCCGCCGCGATGTCTAAACGTCGACGTCGTGGAGCATTGCTTTATCGCTTCTCGGCTCTCAAGAGCTAAGATCAAGTGTAGTATCTGTTCTTCTCAGTTTAATACCTGGGACGCCCAGCATCGCTGGGCTCTTGTATTAAATGTATGTTTGAAGACGGGGTGTCGATTCAAAGCTCGCTTTGTCGCACCCACGGGTTGTCCCGGTATTGCAGTACCTCCGGGTTCGGCCCACATCCCACCTTCGGGTGGGATAAATGAACAATCAATCATTGAAAATGCGAATCATGGCTTTCGTTGTTCGTCGGTCTCATTTCTTGTGTTTTATTGGTCGTCGTGTGTATCATATGTCATTTTCTGTTCATTTTCATTCATTGCGCCGATGTTATCTACTCTCTCGCGTACGTGTGTGTGGTGTTGCAAATTTTTCGCTTGTTGTCGCGTGTTCTGCAATGACTCTCTATTGAATAAAAGTTCCTGTGCTGAGCAATTCAGCCAGCACAGCTGTGCCAATAATGCGACTCACCTTGTCAAACATGTGATGTTCTCCTACGCAGACACAAACTTCTTTTCGTCGCGAGTCGTGAACAAACCAACTGACTGACCGGCCGGCTTCAAGCGGCACGTGACATGCAGAGTCTTGCATTAGTTTAATAAATGTCTTGCATTAGTTTAATAAATGTGAGCAAGCAATGCTCAGAGGGCGACTTACCTTTCAAAGAATAGAATGCGATCACTCATCATATGATAGCATGTATGGCAGCGAATGAAACTGAGCTTTGCTGCAGGCCATTGGCTTGAAATAAAAACAGCATTCTTAAGAAAATTTAGCCCGCTATATATGGCGCTTGGTTAAGCTTCTTCATCATTCTATTTGAATACAAGGTAAGTGCGCCTGAGCATTGTTTGCTCTCATTTTTCAAACTCATACATTGTTCTTTTTCGAAGTAAGTGAGTGATCACAGAAACAGCAGCAGCAGCTGCTGAAGTGTCGTCGAAAGGTTCTGCTCACACACAAAAAAGGCAAACAAAAGCAACGGAGCAAAGCCGAAGAGAATCACGGTCCCAGAAGAGAGATGCTGACAGGCAACCAACTCATACTTACCTGACGAGGGTCTTCACCGTGATCACGTAGGCGGTGGGCCCAGGGCGAGACTTCACCATTGCACTTCGGAGAAGTTGACCTCTGCGATTACCCCAAATGTGGGTAACTCGGTCGTATAATTTCTGTTAGTGGGGACTGCGTTCGCGCTATCCCTTTTTTAACTCATCAACCGAAAGCGAAGAAGAAGAAAAAGCTTTTTCCATCCCCCCCCCCCCCCGTACAACACATATCAAGCGTTTGGAGACCGAATTGTTGTCTTGTGTCCTGCTGTTGCGAGACCACAAGCTGAAAGCGAAATCATCTGAAAGCTTTTTAAGCGAATCAAAAGCAAGAGGTGAGCGTACTTGCTTCGGCAGTACATATACTAAAATTGGAACGATACAGAGAAGATTAGCATGGCCCCTGCGCAAGGATGACACGCAAAATCGTGAAGCGTTCCATATTTCTTTTAGTCACCGACTGGATGTGCATCCACAGTTCATCGACATGCTTTCTATGCCTTGTCCTTTGCTTGGATGCGACTTGATCGCGTCGTCACGCACGTGGTGTGCCCACGTTGCCAGGCAGTGGAGAACACCAGCCATTCGACAAAGTCGATTTCAAATGCGACCAGGACTGCCGGCCGGCGGACCGAAAGCGCCGCCGCGATGTCTAAACGTCGACGTCGTGGAGCATTGCTTTATCGCTTCTCGGCTCTCAAGAGCTAAGATCAAGTGTAGTATCTGTTCTTCTCAGTTTAATACCTGGGACGCCCAGCATCGCTGGGCTCTTGTATTAAATGTATGTTTGAAGACGGGGTGTCGATTCAAAGCTCGCTTTGTCGCACCCACGGGTTGTCCCGGTATTGCAGTACCTCCGGGTTCGGCCCACATCCCACCTTCGGGTGGGATAAATGAACAATCAATCATTGAAAATGCGAATCATGGCTTTCGTTGTTCGTCGGTCTCATTTCTTGTGTTTTATTGGTCGTCGTGTGTATCATATGTCATTTTCTGTTCATTTTCATTCATTGCGCCGATGTTATCTACTCTCTCGCGTACGTGTGTGTGGTGTTGCAAATTTTTCGCTTGTTGTCGCGTGTTCTGCAATGACTCTCTATTGAATAAAAGTTCCTGTGCTGAGCAATTCAGCCAGCACAGCTGTGCCAATAATGCGACTCACCTTGTCAAACATGTGATGTTCTCCTACGCAGACACAAACTTCTTTTCGTCGCGAGTCGTGAACAAACCAACTGACTGACCGGCCGGCTTCAAGCGGCACGTGACATGCAGAGTCTTGCATTAGTTTAATAAATGTCTTGCATTAGTTTAATAAATGTGAGCAAGCAATGCTCAGAGGGCGACTTACCTTTCAAAGAATAGAATGCGATCACTCATCATATGATAGCATGTATGGCAGCGAATGAAACTGAGCTTTGCTGCAGGCCATTGGCTTGAAATAAAAACAGCATTCTTAAGAAAATTTAGCCCGCTATATATGGCGCTTGGTTAAGCTTCTTCATCATTCTATTTGAATACAAGGTAAGTGCGCCTGAGCATTGTTTGCTCTCATTTTTCAAACTCATACATTGTTCTTTTTCGAAGTAAGTGAGTGATCACAGAAACAGCAGCAGCAGCTGCTGAAGTGTCGTCGAAAGGTTCTGCTCACACACAAAAAAGGCAAACAAAAGCAACGGAGCAAAGCCGAAGAGAATCACGGTCCCAGAAGAGAGATGCTGACAGGCAACCAACTCATACTTACCTGACGAGGGTCTTCACCGTGATCACGTAGGCGGTGGGCCCAGGGCGAGACTTCACCATTGCACTTCGGAGAAGTTGACCTCTGCGATTACCCCAAATGTGGGTAACTCGGTCGTATAATTTCTGTTAGTGGGGACTGCGTTCGCGCTATCCCTTTTTTAACTCATCAACCGAAAGCGAAGAAGAAGAAAAAGCTTTTTCCATCCCCCCCCCCCCCCGTACAACACATATCAAGCGTTTGGAGACCGAATTGTTGTCTTGTGTCCTGCTGTTGCGAGACCACAAGCTGAAAGCGAAATCATCTGAAAGCTTTTTAAGCGAATCAAAAGCAAGAGGTGAGCGTACTTGCTTCGGCAGTACATATACTAAAATTGGAACGATACAGAGAAGATTAGCATGGCCCCTGCGCAAGGATGACACGCAAAATCGTGAAGCGTTCCATATTTCTTTTAGTCACCGACTGGATGTGCATCCACAGTTCATCGACATGCTTTCTATGCCTTGTCCTTTGCTTGGATGCGACTTGATCGCGTCGTCACGCACGTGGTGTGCCCACGTTGCCAGGCAGTGGAGAACACCAGCCATTCGACAAAGTCGATTTCAAATGCGACCAGGACTGCCGGCCGGCGGACCGAAAGCGCCGCCGCGATGTCTAAACGTCGACGTCGTGGAGCATTGCTTTATCGCTTCTCGGCTCTCAAGAGCTAAGATCAAGTGTAGTATCTGTTCTTCTCAGTTTAATACCTGGGACGCCCAGCATCGCTGGGCTCTTGTATTAAATGTATGTTTGAAGACGGGGTGTCGATTCAAAGCTCGCTTTGTCGCACCCACGGGTTGTCCCGGTATTGCAGTACCTCCGGGTTCGGCCCACATCCCACCTTCGGGTGGGATAAATGAACAATCAATCATTGAAAATGCGAATCATGGCTTTCGTTGTTCGTCGGTCTCATTTCTTGTGTTTTATTGGTCGTCGTGTGTATCATATGTCATTTTCTGTTCATTTTCATTCATTGCGCCGATGTTATCTACTCTCTCGCGTACGTGTGTGTGGTGTTGCAAATTTTTCGCTTGTTGTCGCGTGTTCTGCAATGACTCTCTATTGAATAAAAGTTCCTGTGCTGAGCAATTCAGCCAGCACAGCTGTGCCAATAATGCGACTCACCTTGTCAAACATGTGATGTTCTCCTACGCAGACACAAACTTCTTTTCGTCGCGAGTCGTGAACAAACCAACTGACTGACCGGCCGGCTTCAAGCGGCACGTGACATGCAGAGTCTTGCATTAGTTTAATAAATGTCTTGCATTAGTTTAATAAATGTGAGCAAGCAATGCTCAGAGGGCGACTTACCTTTCAAAGAATAGAATGCGATCACTCATCATATGATAGCATGTATGGCAGCGAATGAAACTGAGCTTTGCTGCAGGCCATTGGCTTGAAATAAAAACAGCATTCTTAAGAAAATTTAGCCCGCTATATATGGCGCTTGGTTAAGCTTCTTCATCATTCTATTTGAATACAAGGTAAGTGCGCCTGAGCATTGTTTGCTCTCATTTTTCAAACTCATACATTGTTCTTTTTCGAAGTAAGTGAGTGATCACAGAAACAGCAGCAGCAGCTGCTGAAGTGTCGTCGAAAGGTTCTGCTCACACACAAAAAAGGCAAACAAAAGCAACGGAGCAAAGCCGAAGAGAATCACGGTCCCAGAAGAGAGATGCTGACAGGCAACCAACTCATACTTACCTGACGAGGGTCTTCACCGTGATCACGTAGGCGGTGGGCCCAGGGCGAGACTTCACCATTGCACTTCGGAGAAGTTGACCTCTGCGATTACCCCAAATGTGGGTAACTCGGTCGTATAATTTCTGTTAGTGGGGACTGCGTTCGCGCTATCCCTTTTTTAACTCATCAACCGAAAGCGAAGAAGAAGAAAAAGCTTTTTCCACCCCCCCCCCCCCCCGTACAACACATATCAAGCGTTTGGAGACCGAATTGTTGTCTTGTGTCCTGCTGTTGCGAGACCACAAGCTGAAAGCGAAATCATCTGAAAGCTTTTTAAGCGAATCAAAAGCAAGAGGTGAGCGTACTTGCTTCGGCAGTACATATACTAAAATTGGAACGATACAGAGAAGATTAGCATGGCCCCTGCGCAAGGATGACACGCAAAATCGTGAAGCGTTCCATATTTCTTTTAGTCACCGACTGGATGTGCATCCACAGTTCATCGACATGCTTTCTATGCCTTGTCCTTTGCTTGGATGCGACTTGATCGCGTCGTCACGCACGTGGTGTGCCCACGTTGCCAGGCAGTGGAGAACACCAGCCATTCGACAAAGTCGATTTCAAATGCGACCAGGACTGCCGGCCGGCGGACCGAAAGCGCCGCCGCGATGTCTAAACGTCGACGTCGTGGAGCATTGCTTTATCGCTTCTCGGCTCTCAAGAGCTAAGATCAAGTGTAGTATCTGTTCTTCTCAGTTTAATACCTGGGACGACCCAGCATCGCTGGGCTCTTGTATTAAATGTATGTTTGAAGACGGGGTGTCGATTCAAAGCTCGCTTTGTCGCACCCACGGGTTGTCCCGGTATTGCAGTACCTCCGGGTTCGGCCCACATCCCACCTTCGGGTGGGATAAATGAACAATCAATCATTGAAAATGCGAATCATGGCTTTCGTTGTTCGTCGGTCTCATTTCTTGTGTTTTATTGGTCGTCGTGTGTATCATATGTCATTTTCTGTTCATTTTCATTCATTGCGCCGATGTTATCTACTCTCTCGCGTACGTGTGTGTGGTGTTGCAAATTTGTTGTCGCGTGTTCTGCAATGACTCTCTATTGAATAAAAGTTCCTGTGCTGAGCAATTCAGCCAGCACAGCTGTGCCAATAATGCGACTCACCTTGTCAAACATGTGATGTTCTCCTACGCAGACACAAACTTCTTTTCGTCGCGAGTCGTGAACAAACCAACTGACTGACCGGCCGGCTTCAAGCGGCACGTGACATGCAGAGTCTTGCATTAGTTTAATAAATGTCTTGCATTAGTTTAATAAATGTGAGCAAGCAATGCTCAGAGGGCGACTTACCTTTCAAAGAATAGAATGCGATCACTCATCATATGATAGCATGTATGGCAGCGAATGAAACTGAGCTTTGCTGCAGGCCATTGGCTTGAAATAAAAACAGCATTCTTAAGAAAATTTAGCCCGCTATATATGGCGCTTGGTTAAGCTTCTTCATCATTCTATTTGAATACAAGGTAAGTGCGCCTGAGCATTGTTTGCTCTCATTTTTCAAACTCATACATTGTTCTTTTTCGAAGTAAGTGAGTGATCACAGAAACAGCAGCAGCAGCTGCTGAAGTGTCGTCGAAAGGTTCTGCTCACACACAAAAAAGGCAAACAAAAGCAACGGAGCAAAGCCGAAGAGAATCACGGTCCCAGAAGAGAGATGCTGACAGGCAACCAACTCATACTTACCTGACGAGGGTCTTCACCGTGATCACGTAGGCGGTGGGCCCAGGGCGAGACTTCACCATTGCACTTCGGAGAAGTTGACCTCTGCGATTACCCCAAATGTGGGTAACTCGGTCGTATAATTTCTGTTAGTGGGGACTGCGTTCGCGCTATCCCTTTTTTAACTCATCAACCGAAAGCGAAGAAGAAGAAAAAGCTTTTTCCATCCCCCCCCCCCCGTACAACACATATCAAGCGTTTGGAGACCGAATTGTTGTCTTGTGTCCTGCTGTTGCGAGACCACAAGCTGAAAGCGAAATCATCTGAAAGCTTTTTAAGCGAATCAAAAGCAAGAGGTGAGCGTACTTGCTTCGGCAGTACATATACTAAAATTGGAACGATACAGAGAAGATTAGCATGGCCCCTGCGCAAGGATGACACGCAAAATCGTGAAGCGTTCCATATTTCTTTTAGTCACCGACTGGATGTGCATCCACAGTTCATCGACATGCTTTCTATGCCTTGTCCTTTGCTTGGATGCGACTTGATCGCGTCGTCACGCACGTGGTGTGCCCACGTTGCCAGGCAGTGGAGAACACCAGCCATTCGACAAAGTCGATTTCAAATGCGACCAGGACTGCCGGCCGGCGGACCGAAAGCGCCGCCGCGATGTCTAAACGTCGACGTCGTGGAGCATTGCTTTATCGCTTCTCGGCTCTCAAGAGCTAAGATCAAGTGTAGTATCTGTTCTTCTCAGTTTAATACCTGGGACGCCCAGCATCGCTGGGCTCTTGTATTAAATGTATGTTTGAAGACGGGGTGTCGATTCAAAGCTCGCTTTGTCGCACCCACGGGTTGTCCCGGTATTGCAGTACCTCCGGGTTCGGCCCACATCCCACCTTCGGGTGGGATAAATGAACAATCAATCATTGAAAATGCGAATCATGGCTTTCGTTGTTCGTCGGTCTCATTTCTTGTGTTTTATTGGTCGTCGTGTGTATCATATGTCATTTTCTGTTCATTTTCATTCATTGCGCCGATGTTATCTACTCTCTCGCGTACGTGTGTGTGGTGTTGCAAATTTTTCGCTTGTTGTCGCGTGTTCTGCAATGACTCTCTATTGAATAAAAGTTCCTGTGCTGAGCAATTCAGCCAGCACAGCTGTGCCAATAATGCGACTCACCTTGTCAAACATGTGATGTTCTCCTACGCAGACACAAACTTCTTTTCGTCGCGAGTCGTGAACAAACCAACTGACTGACCGGCCGGCTTCAAGCGGCACGTGACATGCAGAGTCTTGCATTAGTTTAATAAATGTCTTGCATTAGTTTAATAAATGTGAGCAAGCAATGCTCAGAGGGCGACTTACCTTTCAAAGAATAGAATGCGATCACTCATCATATGATAGCATGTATGGCAGCGAATGAAACTGAGCTTTGCTGCAGGCCATTGGCTTGAAATAAAAACAGCATTCTTAAGAAAATTTAGCCCGCTATATATGGCGCTTGGTTAAGCTTCTTCATCATTCTATTTGAATACAAGGTAAGTGCGCCTGAGCATTGTTTGCTCTCATTTTTCAAACTCATACATTGTTCTTTTTCGAAGTAAGTGAGTGATCACAGAAACAGCAGCAGCAGCTGCTGAAGTGTCGTCGAAAGGTTCTGCTCACACACAAAAAAGGCAAACAAAAGCAACGGAGCAAAGCCGAAGAGAATCACGGTCCCAGAAGAGAGATGCTGACAGGCAACCAACTCATACTTACCTGACGAGGGTCTTCACCGTGATCACGTAGGCGGTGGGCCCAGGGCGAGACTTCACCATTGCACTTCGGAGAAGTTGACCTCTGCGATTACCCCAAATGTGGGTAACTCGGTCGTATAATTTCTGTTAGTGGGGACTGCGTTCGCGCTATCCCTTTTTTAACTCATCAACCGAAAGCGAAGAAGAAGAAAAAGCTTTTTCCATCCCCCCCCCCCCGTACAACACATATCAAGCGTTTGGAGACCGAATTGTTGTCTTGTGTCCTGCTGTTGCGAGACCACAAGCTGAAAGCGAAATCATCTGAAAGCTTTTTAAGCGAATCAAAAGCAAGAGGTGAGCGTACTTGCTTCGGCAGTACATATACTAAAATTGGAACGATACAGAGAAGATTAGCATGGCCCCTGCGCAAGGATGACACGCAAAATCGTGAAGCGTTCCATATTTCTTTTAGTCACCGACTGGATGTGCATCCACAGTTCATCGACATGCTTTCTATGCCTTGTCCTTTGCTTGGATGCGACTTGATCGCGTCGTCACGCACGTGGTGTGCCCACGTTGCCAGGCAGTGGAGAACACCAGCCATTCGACAAAGTCGATTTCAAATGCGACCAGGACTGCCGGCCGGCGGACCGAAAGCGCCGCCGCGATGTCTAAACGTCGACGTCGTGGAGCATTGCTTTATCGCTTCTCGGCTCTCAAGAGCTAAGATCAAGTGTAGTATCTGTTCTTCTCAGTTTAATACCTGGGACGCCCAGCATCGCTGGGCTCTTGTATTAAATGTATGTTTGAAGACGGGGTGTCGATTCAAAGCTCGCTTTGTCGCACCCACGGGTTGTCCCGGTATTGCAGTACCTCCGGGTTCGGCCCACATCCCACCTTCGGGTGGGATAAATGAACAATCAATCATTGAAAATGCGAATCATGGCTTTCGTTGTTCGTCGGTCTCATTTCTTGTGTTTTATTGGTCGTCGTGTGTATCATATGTCATTTTCTGTTCATTTTCATTCATTGCGCCGATGTTATCTACTCTCTCGCGTACGTGTGTGTGGTGTTGCAAATTTTTCGCTTGTTGTCGCGTGTTCTGCAATGACTCTCTATTGAATAAAAGTTCCTGTGCTGAGCAATTCAGCCAGCACAGCTGTGCCAATAATGCGACTCACCTTGTCAAACATGTGATGTTCTCCTACGCAGACACAAACTTCTTTTCGTCGCGAGTCGTGAACAAACCAACTGACTGACCGGCCGGCTTCAAGCGGCACGTGACATGCAGAGTCTTGCATTAGTTTAATAAATGTCTTGCATTAGTTTAATAAATGTGAGCAAGCAATGCTCAGAGGGCGACTTACCTTTCAAAGAATAGAATGCGATCACTCATCATATGATAGCATGTATGGCAGCGAATGAAACTGAGCTTTGCTGCAGGCCATTGGCTTGAAATAAAAACAGCATTCTTAAGAAAATTTAGCCCGCTATATATGGCGCTTGGTTAAGCTTCTTCATCATTCTATTTGAATACAAGGTAAGTGCGCCTGAGCATTGTTTGCTCTCATTTTTCAAACTCATACATTGTTCTTTTTCGAAGTAAGTGAGTGATCACAGAAACAGCAGCAGCAGCTGCTGAAGTGTCGTCGAAAGGTTCTGCTCACACACAAAAAAGGCAAACAAAAGCAACGGAGCAAAGCCGAAGAGAATCACGGTCCCAGAAGAGAGATGCTGACAGGCAACCAACTCATACTTACCTGACGAGGGTCTTCACCGTGATCACGTAGGCGGTGGGCCCAGGGCGAGACTTCACCATTGCACTTCGGAGAAGTTGACCTCTGCGATTACCCCAAATGTGGGTAACTCGGTCGTATAATTTCTGTTAGTGGGGACTGCGTTCGCGCTATCCCTTTTTTAACTCATCAACCGAAAGCGAAGAAGAAGAAAAAGCTTTTTCCATCCCCCCCCCCCCGTACAACACATATCAAGCGTTTGGAGACCGAATTGTTGTCTTGTGTCCTGCTGTTGCGAGACCACAAGCTGAAAGCGAAATCATCTGAAAGCTTTTTAAGCGAATCAAAAGCAAGAGGTGAGCGTACTTGCTTCGGCAGTACATATACTAAAATTGGAACGATACAGAGAAGATTAGCATGGCCCCTGCGCAAGGATGACACGCAAAATCGTGAAGCGTTCCATATTTCTTTTAGTCACCGACTGGATGTGCATCCACAGTTCATCGACATGCTTTCTATGCCTTGTCCTTTGCTTGGATGCGACTTGATCGCGTCGTCACGCACGTGGTGTGCCCACGTTGCCAGGCAGTGGAGAACACCAGCCATTCGACAAAGTCGATTTCAAATGCGACCAGGACTGCCGGCCGGCGGACCGAAAGCGCCGCCGCGATGTCTAAACGTCGACGTCGTGGAGCATTGCTTTATCGCTTCTCGGCTCTCAAGAGCTAAGATCAAGTGTAGTATCTGTTCTTCTCAGTTTAATACCTGGGACGCCCAGCATCGCTGGGCTCTTGTATTAAATGTATGTTTGAAGACGGGGTGTCGATTCAAAGCTCGCTTTGTCGCACCCACGGGTTGTCCCGGTATTGCAGTACCTCCGGGTTCGGCCCACATCCCACCTTCGGGTGGGATAAATGAACAATCAATCATTGAAAATGCGAATCATGGCTTTCGTTGTTCGTCGGTCTCATTTCTTGTGTTTTATTGGTCGTCGTGTGTATCATATGTCATTTTCTGTTCATTTTCATTCATTGCGCCGATGTTATCTACTCTCTCGCGTACGTGTGTGTGGTGTTGCAAATTTTTCGCTTGTTGTCGCGTGTTCTGCAATGACTCTCTATTGAATAAAAGTTCCTGTGCTGAGCAATTCAGCCAGCACAGCTGTGCCAATAATGCGACTCACCTTGTCAAACATGTGATGTTCTCCTACGCAGACACAAACTTCTTTTCGTCGCGAGTCGTGAACAAACCAACTGACTGACCGGCCGGCTTCAAGCGGCACGTGACATGCAGAGTCTTGCATTAGTTTAATAAATGTCTTGCATTAGTTTAATAAATGTGAGCAAGCAATGCTCAGAGGGCGACTTACCTTTCAAAGAATAGAATGCGATCACTCATCATATGATAGCATGTATGGCAGCGAATGAAACTGAGCTTTGCTGCAGGCCATTGGCTTGAAATAAAAACAGCATTCTTAAGAAAATTTAGCCCGCTATATATGGCGCTTGGTTAAGCTTCTTCATCATTCTATTTGAATACAAGGTAAGTGCGCCTGAGCATTGTTTGCTCTCATTTTTCAAACTCATACATTGTTCTTTTTCGAAGTAAGTGAGTGATCACAGAAACAGCAGCAGCAGCTGCTGAAGTGTCGTCGAAAGGTTCTGCTCACACACAAAAAAGGCAAACAAAAGCAACGGAGCAAAGCCGAAGAGAATCACGGTCCCAGAAGAGAGATGCTGACAGGCAACCAACTCATACTTACCTGACGAGGGTCTTCACCGTGATCACGTAGGCGGTGGGCCCAGGGCGAGACTTCACCATTGCACTTCGGAGAAGTTGACCTCTGCGATTACCCCAAATGTGGGTAACTCGGTCGTATAATTTCTGTTAGTGGGGACTGCGTTCGCGCTATCCCTTTTTTAACTCATCAACCGAAAGCGAAGAAGAAGAAAAAGCTTTTTCCATCCCCCCCCCCCCGTACAACACATATCAAGCGTTTGGAGACCGAATTGTTGTCTTGTGTCCTGCTGTTGCGAGACCACAAGCTGAAAGCGAAATCATCTGAAAGCTTTTTAAGCGAATCAAAAGCAAGAGGTGAGCGTACTTGCTTCGGCAGTACATATACTAAAATTGGAACGATACAGAGAAGATTAGCATGGCCCCTGCGCAAGGATGACACGCAAAATCGTGAAGCGTTCCATATTTCTTTTAGTCACCGACTGGATGTGCATCCACAGTTCATCGACATGCTTTCTATGCCTTGTCCTTTGCTTGGATGCGACTTGATCGCGTCGTCACGCACGTGGTGTGCCCACGTTGCCAGGCAGTGGAGAACACCAGCCATTCGACAAAGTCGATTTCAAATGCGACCAGGACTGCCGGCCGGCGGACCGAAAGCGCCGCCGCGATGTCTAAACGTCGACGTCGTGGAGCATTGCTTTATCGCTTCTCGGCTCTCAAGAGCTAAGATCAAGTGTAGTATCTGTTCTTCTCAGTTTAATACCTGGGACGCCCAGCATCGCTGGGCTCTTGTATTAAATGTATGTTTGAAGACGGGGTGTCGATTCAAAGCTCGCTTTGTCGCACCCACGGGTTGTCCCGGTATTGCAGTACCTCCGGGTTCGGCCCACATCCCACCTTCGGGTGGGATAAATGAACAATCAATCATTGAAAATGCGAATCATGGCTTTCGTTGTTCGTCGGTCTCATTTCTTGTGTTTTATTGGTCGTCGTGTGTATCATATGTCATTTTCTGTTCATTTTCATTCATTGCGCCGATGTTATCTACTCTCTCGCGTACGTGTGTGTGGTGTTGCAAATTTTTCGCTTGTTGTCGCGTGTTCTGCAATGACTCTCTATTGAATAAAAGTTCCTGTGCTGAGCAATTCAGCCAGCACAGCTGTGCCAATAATGCGACTCACCTTGTCAAACATGTGATGTTCTCCTACGCAGACACAAACTTCTTTTCGTCGCGAGTCGTGAACAAACCAACTGACTGACCGGCCGGCTTCAAGCGGCACGTGACATGCAGAGTCTTGCATTAGTTTAATAAATGTCTTGCATTAGTTTAATAAATGTGAGCAAGCAATGCTCAGAGGGTTTTTTTTTTTTTTTTTTTTTTTTTTTTTTTTTTTTTTTTTTTTTTTTTTTTTCTCGCGCAACGCTCAGAGTTCAAGATGGATACCACTACATCTTGCAGGTTTACAAATTGTCCATATGGAATGGATTTGTTTCCTGTCTCATCATTAGTGCGTCCGCTCCGGGAGCCGTCCACACACCCAAACACTCAGCAGGCACACCATACTTACATGGAAGATACCTACCAGGGAGGCGAGGGACTCACTACGACCGAAGGGACCCACCGCGGTAGATGGTAATCTGTGGATGTAAATGTTTGGTTAGTGGCTGCCTCAAGCTGATCTGCCTATCTCGACTTTCCTCTTGCTGATCTTGAAGCAGTCTAGGAGATGGCGGATCAAGCTCAAGAACTAGCGCGTTTTGTCAAAGAGTTAATTTTAATTTTATTTGTAATTGTTTATGTGTGTGTATCTTCTTGTTGCCCGCTTCAAGAAGGGCACCTGTTTGGAGGAAACGGGCCACTGCAGTCTGACACCTCATTTGGCGGAGATGCCAGAGAGGAGCGGCCAGAGGGAGGGTAGCTTTCGCTGACCCCAGAGTCATCATGGAATTGGCCGCTGCAATCCTGCCATCCCAGAGCGAGTGGGACGACGGAGAGGGACGGTTAAAGATCTCCCGCTGCAATCACTCTTCCGGCATCAGGCCGTTGGAGATGAGTGAGAGGGACGGGTTAAAGGTGGGTTGTTACGCCCTTGGCTGTCTAATCTTCTTCAAAGATGATCTACGACCGTACTGTTCTAGTGAGATCCACCGCTGCAATCAGTCATCCCTACCACCGAGGACGACTGAGAGGGCGGTTGAAGAGTGGATCTTGACTGGTTCTTCTTTCTTCTGACCGTAGGAGGAGGTTTAGAAAAAGTAGAAATGTCAGATGACAAAGGAATGTTATGCTTTTGTGTTATGTTTTTCGTTTTTGTCATGATGACCCACAGGGCTTGAGTGGTGGACCGTTTTGTGTCCTGTATATATGTGTCGCCTATGTCCAGAGATTTCTTCTTTTGGATGATGGTGTGCTTGGCGACATTCATCATGGTCAAAAGAATCGGGTTGTTCGTTTGTCCTCCAGGGAGTTGATTGTAAAGGATCATGTCCTTTGTTATTTCTATGTCTTCCTTTGTTAGGCCAAGATATTGTTGTTTCAGGCGCTCCCATATTCCTTGTGCAAAGGAGCACTTGGTGAGGACGTGGGCCACATTGTCTTCTGGTTTTCTGCAGAATTTGCAGTTTGTTTTTCTGTCGGAATGTATTGATCTATTAAAGTCTCCCCATTTGTATCCTCCATGTGCAATCCGAAAGGACATGGAGGATAGGTGAGGTGGAAGGAAGAGTTTGATTCCCTTGTTTTTCAAGAGGATCTCATTCCAAGGAATCTTCTTTCCGTTTTCATCGATCTTGTCAATTTTCTTTTCATTTTGCGTTTTCAGGTTGATGTAGATATTTTTGTAGGAAGTATTTTCCCAGTCGTGTTTCAAGCCTTTGAGTTTGCAAAAGGACTTGAAGATGTCCGCATACATTTCGTTTGGAATTGGGGCATGCGGAATGCTGTTGGAGAACAGATGAGGATTGATGTGTCTCATTCTGTAACTCAAATTGAACATGGCCCATTCGTGCCAGATTTCGGTGGCGTCTTCTAGTGAGAAGAGGTGGCGAATTCTGTCGATGCGGCTTGTTTGAAATTTTGATTGGATGTCCACCATGTTGATGCCTCCATCTTTGACAGGAGGAAACGTTTTGCTTCTCTGGAGCTGTTCGAATGGTGAAGGATACCAGAGGAAGTCGAAGAGGATTTTGTTTAGTTCTTTGATGTGTTGTTTCGTTGGCATCAGCACTCTACTGAGATGCAAAGTGACGGGTACCAAGAGAGTGTTGATGATCGAGATCTTTCCATAGAGGGAGAGTCTTCGTGGTTTGTGGATGTTGGCGATCGTTTGAGTTTTCTTGATGGCGGTCTGCCAGTTCATCTTGTCAAGTTGTGTTTTGTTTGTGCCTAGCCAGATGCCCAGGATCTTGACGTTGTTCAAGATCGCAGCTTCTGGAAAGAGCTGCTGAGCTCTTTGGGCCAGGTCAGGTTTGGACGCCAGGATCTGGGTCTTTCCCTGGTTCACTTTCTGGCCGGACATCGTCTGGTAGATGGCTAGTTCTTTGTTGATTTCCTTGAGAGATGGAATGTCTCTTGTGATGAATGTGGTGTCGTCCGCATATTGCTGGATTTTGATTGTCAGCTTGGAAAAGCGAAAACCGTTGATCAGATGGTTTTTCTCTATGCGTCGGGTGAGAACGTCAGCACAGATTATGAAATAGAGCATGCTGAGGGGACAACCCTGTCGTATGCCCCTTTTAACGTTTATTCGTTTTGTTAAAGCTCCATTGATTTCTATCTTGCTTTTTGTTTTGTGGTAAACTAATGACAGGTAATTCATCATTATTGGTTTTACTCCGATTTTCTTCAAGATTCCATAGAGGAAGGAGTGACTAACTCTATCGAAAGCTTTTTCAAAGTCAGTTATCATGACGTACAAGTCCCTGTGTTGTGTTTGAGAAGCTTCCAGGGCAGCTTGTATATTCATTGTAACATGCTCTATTCTGCGGTTTGGCAGTCCACATTTCTGATTCGGACAAATCAGGTTTGTGATCATGGGTGTGAGTCTGTTGGAGAGGATTTTACTCAAGATCTTGTAATCAGTGTTGAGTAGAGAGATCGGTCTCCAATTTTTGAGCTTTTCTTTTTCACCTTTTTTAAAGATTAACTTCACTTTTGCTTCTCTCATTGAGGGAGTCATTGTTTTTCTCAAGTAGCAATTTGTAAGCATCTCTAGAATGTCGTGTTTCAGGAAATGCCAGCATTTTTGGTAGAATAATGAGCCGAGACCATCTGATCCAGGTGCAGAATCCTTGTTAAGAGAATCGATGGCGGTTTTTACTTCTTTTAGAGTTATGAGCTGTTCTGCTTGTTCAGCTGCGTCTTCTTCAATTTTGGCCTCTCCCAGAATGTTTAGGTAACTGTTCTGTTCTTGAGGGTTGATGTGGTCTTCTATGCCCCATAGGGAGTGGTAGAAGCTGTGTACTTCTTTGAGAATGTCTTCTTTCTTGGTGAGAGTTGTGTTGTTTGCGTCGTGTATCTCAGTGATAGAGCTACTTTTACAATTTTGTTCCTCTGCTTTGAAGAAGCTTTTAGATGGCTCTTCATCGCTAGTTGGGATAGTTCTGGATCTGATTTGCGATCCGACTGCTTTATAATCGTAGAAGTTGTTGATTTTCTCCAAGAATTCCGGGCGACGATCTTCCAGGACGTGGTCTGGATGAGCGTCCAGAGTGTGGAGCATATTTTTCGCTTGATTGTAATCTTCTCTACGCTTGAGTGCGACATCTTGCGAGAGTTCAATTAGTCGATTTTTCAACATTTTCTTGCCATGATCCCACCTTATAAGCATGTCTGGTGGTTCTATTTGTGGTACGTTTATGGTCCAGTTTTCCCAAGCCGTTTCGAGCTCTGTTATGACGTGAGCATATTCTAATATGCTGTTATTGATTTTGTATGAATATTCACCCCATTTGGTGTGTTGATGATATTTTAGATGAATTATTGGTAATGTGCAGTGGTCTGATGATGTGAAGTATTCATGTTTGATGTTATGATAATTTTCAAGTGCATGTTCATTTATGTATATTCTATCTATCCTGGTCTTACTGTTGTGGTTTTGGCGCGTGAACAGTCTTTTGTATGGATGTTCTTGTCTGTATATGTCTATCAGTTGGTTATGACGTATTAATGTTCTAAGTGCTGTTTTATCCGGTGTAGTGAAGAAAAATTGCGGCTTAGCAGTGTCTAACGGATCAAGTATCACGTTAAAATCACCAAGTAAGACCACATGTTGATGCTCATATTCCAGCATAGCCTCGGAGAGCAGTTCAAAACATGACTTTCTCTCTCCGCTGCTCTGCGGAAGGTATGCATTGAATATGTTTATGTTATTTTTACCACATTTGATGTTGAGGTGATGTATTCGATTTTGTACTATTGTGTGATGTGTGATTTCGGACCTATCGTGTATGTCCTTCTTTACGATGAACATTGTCCCTGCATAGAAGGGGGTTCTATCAGGTTCTATGTTTGTATATGTTATGTAATTGTTATGTTGAGCCCACGTCTCGAGTTGATCGGTGGGGATTCTGTGTGTTTCCTGAATTGCCAGTACAGAGAGTCTGTGAGATGTAAAGAACTGTTTGACATCTCGCAATTTCTTGGATATTCCGTTGATGTTCATTGAGCCAACCTTGAGGATGCCCAGTCCGGCGTCCGAATCGTCACTCTCCGTATCTGTGAACATGATTATAGATAGAGAAAAAGCAGATTAAAGTTTAAGAGTTTTGGACTAGACCGTGTAGTTGGATGGGACGCCGTCTGAGTCCGTGAGCTCATCCACCGAACTGAAGACATTTCGATGGAGAGGAGAGGTCCCGGTCAGTTCAGCCCGCGTAGACTCTCTCGAAGAAACGGACTCCGAGTCAGTTGACGAGTTGTCATTGTCAACTGAGACCGACGCATCCTTGGAGCTGGCGTGGGATGCGTCGTGGTCTCTGGGATTCGTCGTCCTGGGAGATGCTGGTTGGGCAATCGATCTCCGCTTTAGCAAGGGTTCTTTTGGAGTCGATGTCTTGGACTCTGTGTTGGACATGGGCTTATCCACTATCTCAGCATCTGATGAGAAGATGCTGCGCATGGAGGTTTTGGGGTTGTGTTTCCCTCCTTTGCCCACGGTGATAAAGCCATCGTCGCTCGTGGGGGGGTTCTTTCTCTTCCTACTCTTTTCCCTGAACTTTTCTCTTGCATTGCAACCAGGTTTGTGTCGGCCTGTTGATCGGCACACATGACAGGCGAGCTGCTGCCTGGTTGGCGACGAATCTGACACATACGTTTTTTTTGGTCTGGATGCAGCAAAACGCGGTCTGGACGTCTCGGCCTGTCTCGCAAGGAAAGCGGCCTCTGATCTTTGGCAGAAGAGTTCGTTGCTTCTGTTTATGGATTCTCTCGAGCGTCCCTGTTTCCTGGGTTGTCTAGGCGCCCGGTCTCGGGGTGGGTCGGCCTTGGACTCCCGGTCTCGAGGTGGGTTGGCCTGGGTCTTCTTCGGTTTCGTGGGGCACTTTGATGTTAGGTGTCCCCGGACTTTGCAAATCTGGCAGAGTGGCAAATGTCCTTCTCCAGGCTTGGTGATGGAGATCCATTCACCAAACATCTGCACCTTATCTGGGATGTTGGCGAGTTTAGTGTTCTGCAGGTACACATGCAGAAACTCGTTGCAGATGGTGGGGTGCTGCTTGTGTTTACCTTTAACCATCTGGTAAACATTTCCCCACTTTGCTTGGCAAGCAAACTCATTAATTAAATCCAGATGCCACTCGTCTGGCACTGGATATAATGTGATCACGTCGCATGGTGGCATCGGTCGCCATACTTTGATCACGTAACCTACTTCCTTGTGTGAATAGGTCACGGGTGACTGATGGTCTAGCGCCAGCTGTTCCATCAGCACGGATTTGGTTTCGTTCTCAGAAGCTGAGAACGTGACGGTGAAAATGTGCTGCCGCAGGCTCTTGGCACGCACAGCTTTTAGCTCCTTTCCATACTTTGCAAGGAAGCCATCTTGCATAAAGAAACTGATGAAAGTGCTTACATCAAGCCAGGACTGGCTGGATGCTTGCACAACCAAGGTTCTTTGATATTTAAACTCGTTGGCCTTAGAGTCGCCCATGAGTATAGCTGGTGTTTAGTTTATGTTATTTTAAATATAAGAATTAACAAAGACTTACCAAAGTCCAAGCTTTTCAAGTTTTAAATTTTCCTTCTGAAGGAAAATTTAGCTAAATTCTGTCTTGACCACACCCTAAAAGCTGGTCACGTACTGTCTAGACTCGCTGTAGCTAACTGGCTATTCTCACCTGACCTACTTTCTACGTGGCAATCAGCTAATTCCCTTAAGGGGAAAAGGCTGACTCCAAAAAAAAATCTAGGGAGGGAAAAAAAGCTAACTACTCGCCTAGATCAGTGGTTCCCAGCAGGGGGCCACTGATCTAGCTGACTTAGGCTATTTTCTAAACTTTCTAGTTATTTATTTATCTAACTGACTTTAAAAAAAATCTAAAAAGGCTGGTAAAAGTTAGGCCGGTGTCGCTTTCACTCGCTCGCTCTAGCGAGGAAAGCAAGGCTTGCTTGTTAAACGCTTTTTGGCAGCAATCATTCTATTTGAATAAGGTAAGTCTCACGAGCCTTATTCACTGCGAACGATTAATTGCGACCTGGTGGCTTTGGAGACATTGCTGCCAAAAAGCGACTAACAGCAAGCCTTGCTTTCCTCGCTAGAGCGAGCGAGTGAAAGCGACACCGGCCTAACTTTTACCAGCCTTTTTAGATTTTTTTTAAAGTCAGTTAGATAAATAAATAACTAGAAAGTTTAGAAAATAGCCTAAGTCAGCTAGATCAGTGGCCCCCTGCTGGGAACCACTGATCTAGGCGAGTAGTTAGCTTTTTTTCCCTCCCTAGAATTTTTTTTGGAGTCAGCCTTTTCCCCTTAAGGGAATTAGCTGATTGCCACGTAGAAAGTAGGTCAGGTGAGAATAGCCAGTTAGCTACAGCGAGTCTAGACAGTACGTGACCAGCTTTTAGGGTGTGGTCAAGACAGAATTTAGCTAAATTTTCCTTCAGAAGGAAAATTTAAAACTTGAAAAGCTTGGACTTTGGTAAGTCTTTGTTAATTCTTATATTTAAAATAACATAAACTAAACACCAGCTATACTCATGGGCGACTCTAAGGCCAACGAGTTTAAATATCAAAGAACCTTGGTTGTGCAAGCATCCAGCCAGTCCTGGCTTGATGTAAGCACTTTCATCAGTTTCTTTATGCAAGATGGCTTCCTTGCAAAGTATGGAAAGGAGCTAAAAGCTGTGCGTGCCAAGAGCCTGCGGCAGCACATTTTCACCGTCACGTTCTCAGCTTCTGAGAACGAAACCAAATCCGTGCTGATGGAACAGCTGGCGCTAGACCATCAGTCACCCGTGACCTATTCACACAAGGAAGTAGGTTACGTGATCAAAGTATGGCGACCGATGCCACCATGCGACGTGATCACATTATATCCAGTGCCAGACGAGTGGCATCTGGATTTAATTAATGAGTTTGCTTGCCAAGCAAACTGGGGAAATGTTTACCAGATGGTTAAAGGTAAACACAAGCAGCACCCCACCATCTGCAACGAGTTTCTGCATGTGTACCTGCAGAACACTAAACTCGCCAACATCCCAGATAAGGTGCAGATGTTTGGTGAATGGATCTCCATCACCAAGCCTGGAGAAGGACATTTGCCACTCTGCCAGATTTGCAAAGTCCGGGGACACCTAACATCAAAGTGCCCCACGAAACCGAAGAAGACCCAGGCCAACCCACCTCGAGACCGGGAGTCCAAGGCCGACCCACCCCGAGACCGGGCGCCTAGACAACCCAGGAAACAGGGACGCTCGAGAGAATCCATAAACAGAAGCAACGAACTCTTCTGCCAAAGATCAGAGGCCGCTTTCCTTGCGAGACAGGCCGAGAAGTCCAGACCGCGTTTTGCTGCATCCAGACCAAAAAAAACGTATGTGTCAGATTCGTCGCCAACCAGGCAGCAGCTCGCCTGTCATGTGTGCCGATCAACAGGCCGACACAAACCTGGTTGCAATGCAAGAGAAAAGTTCAGGGAAAAGAGTAGGAAGAGAAAGAACCCCCCCACGAGCGACGATGGCTTTATCACCGTGGGCAAAGGAGGGAAACACAACCCCAAAACCTCCATGCGCAGCATCTTCTCATCAGATGCTGAGATAGTGGATAAGCCCATGTCCAACACAGAGTCCAAGACATCGACTCCAAAAGAACCCTTGCTAAAGCGGAGATCGATTGCCCAACCAGCATCTCCCAGGACGACGAATCCCAGAGACCACGACGCATCCCACGCCAGCTCCAAGGATGCGTCGGTCTCAGTTGACAATGACAACTCGTCAACTGACTCGGAGTCCGTTTCTTCGAGAGAGTCTACGCGGGCTGAACTGACCGGGACCTCTCCTCTCCATCGAAATGTCTTCAGTTCGGTGGATGAGCTCACGGACTCAGACGGCGTCCCATCCAACTACACGGTCTAGTCCAAAACTCTTAAACTTTAATCTGCTTTTTCTCTATCTATAATCATGTTCACAGATACGGAGAGTGACGATTCGGACGCCGGACTGGGCAACCTCAAGGTTGGCTCAATGAACATCAACGGAATATCCAAGAAATTGCGAGATGTCAAACAGTTCTCTACATCTCACAGACTCTCTGTACTGGCAATTCAGGAAACACACAGAATCCCCACCGATCAACTCGAGACGTGGGCTCAACATAACAATTACATAACATATACAAACATAGAACCTGATAGAACCCCCTTCTATGCAGGGACAATGTTCATCGTAAAGAAGGACATACACGATAGGTCCGAAATCACACATCACACAATAGTACAAAATCGAATACATCACCTCAACATCAAATGTGGTAAAAATAACATAAACATATTCAATGCATACCTTCCGCAGAGCAACGGAGAGAGAAAGTCATGCTTTGAACTGCTCTCCGAGGCTATGCTGGAATATGAACATCAACATGTGGTCTTACTTGGTGATTTTAACGTGATCCTTGATCCGTTGGACACTGCTAAGCCGCAATTTTTCTTCACTACACCGGATAAAACAGCACTTAGAACATTAATACATCATAACCAATTGACAGACATATTCAGACAAGAATATCCTTACAAAAGACTGTTCACGCGCCAAAACCACAACAGTAAGACCAGGATAGATAGAATATACATAAATGAACATGCACTTGAAAATTATCATAACATCAAACATGAATACTTCACATCATCAGACCACTGCACATTACCAATAATTCATCTAAAATATCAACAACACACCAAATGGGGTGAATATTCATACAAAATCAATAACAGCATATTAGAATATGCTCACGTCATAACAGAGCTCGAAACGGCTTGGGAAAACTGGACCATAAACGTACCACAAATAGAACCACCAGACATGCTTATAAGGTGGGATCATGGCAAGAAAATGTTGAAAAATCGACTGATTGAACTCTCGCAAGATGTCGCACTCAAGCGTAGAGAAGATTACAATCAAGCGAAAAATATGCTCCACACTCTGGACGCTCATCCAGACCACGTCCTGGAAGATCGTCGCCCGGAATTCTTGGAGAAAATCAACAACTTCTACGATTATAAAGCAGTCGGATCGCAAATCAGATCCAGAACTATCCCAACTAGCGATGAAGAACCATCTAAAAGCTTCTTCAAAGCAGAGGAACAAAATTGTAAAAGTACCTCTATCACTGAGATACACGACGCAAACAACACAACACTCACCAAGAAAGAAGACATTCTCAAAGAAGTACACAGCTTCTACCACTCCCTATGGGGTGTAAAAGACAACATAAACTCTCAAGAACAAAACAACTACTTAAACATTCTTGGAGAGGCCAAAATTGAGGAAGACGCAGCTGAACAAGCGGAACAGCTGATCAGTCTCAAAGAAGTAAAAACCGCCATCGATTCTCTTAATAAGGACTCTGCACCTGGATCAGATGGTCTCGGCTCATTATTCTACCAAAAATGCTGGCATTTCCTGAAACACGACATTCTAGAGATGCTTACAAATTGCTACTTGAGAAAAACAATGACTCCCTCAATGAGAGAAGCAAAAGTGAAGTTAATCTTTAAAAAAGGTGAAAAAGAAAAGCTCAAAAATTGGAGACCGATCTCTCTGCTCAACACAGACTACAAGATCTTGAGCAAAATCCTCTCCAACAGACTCACACCCATGATCACAAACCTGATTTGTCCGAATCAGAAATGTGGACTGCCAAACCGCAGAATAGAGCATGTTACAATGAATATACAAGCTGCCCTGGAAGCTTCTCAAACTCAACACAGGGACTTGTACGTCATGATAACTGACTTTGAAAAAGCTTTCGATAGAGTTAGTCACTCCTTCCTCTATGGAATCTTGAAGAAACTCGGAGTAAAACCAATAATGATGAATTACCTGTCATTAGTTTACCACAAAACAAAAAGCAAAATAGAAATCAATGGAGCTTTAACAAAACGAATAAACGTTAAAAGGGGCATACGACAGGGTTGTCCCCTCAGCATGCTCTATTTCATAATCTGTGCTGACGTTCTCACCCGACGCATAGAGAAAAATCATCTGATCAACGGTTTTCGCTTTTCCAAGCTGACAATCAAAATCCAGCAATATGCGGACGACACCACATTCATCACAAGAGACATTCCATCTCTCAAGGAAATCAACAAAGAACTAGCCATCTACCAGACGATGTCCGGCCAGAAAGTGAACCAGGGAAAGACCCAGATCCTGGCGTCCAAACCTGACCTGGCCCAAAGAGCTCAGCAACTCTTTCCAGAAGCTGCGATCTTGAACAACGTCAAGATCCTGGGCATCTGGCTAGGCACAAACAAAACACAACTTGACAAGATGAACTGGCAGACCGCCATCAAAAAAACTCAAACGATCGCCAACATCCACAAACCACGAAGACTCTCCCTCTATGGAAAGATCTCGATCATCAACACTCTCTTGGTACCCGTCACTTTGCATCTCAGTAGAGTGCTGATGCCAACGAAACAACACATCAAAGAACTAAACAAAATCCTCTTCGACTTCCTCTGGTATCCTTCACCATTCGAACAGCTCCAGAGAAGCAAGACGTTTCCTCCTGTCAAAGATGGAGGCATCAACATGGTGGACATCCAATCAAAATTTCAAACAAGCCGCATCGACAGAATTCGCCACCTCTTCTCACTAGAAGACGCCACCGAAATCTGGCACGAATGGGCCATGTTCAATTTGAGTTACAGAATGAGACACATTAATCCTCATCTGTTCTCCAACAGCATTCCGCATGCCCCAATTCCAAACGAAATGTATGCGGACATCTTCAAGTCCTTTTGCAAACTCAAAGGCTTGAAACACGACTGGGAAAACACTTCCTACAAAAATATCTACATCAATCTGAAAACGCAAAATGAAAAGAAAATTGACAAGATTGATGAAAACGGAAAGAAGATTCCTTGGAATGAGATCCTCTTGAAAAACAAGGGAATCAAACTCTTCCTTCCACCTCACCTATCCTCCATGTCCTTTCGGATTGCACATGGAGGATACAAATGGGGAGATTTTAATAGATCAATACACTCCGACAGAAAAACAAACTGCAAATTCTGCAGAAAACCAGAAGACAATGTGGCCCACGTCCTCACCAAGTGCTCCTTTGCACAAGGAATATGGGAGCGCCTGAAACAACAATATCTTGGCCTAACCAAGGAAGACATAGAAATAACAAAGGACATGATCCTCCACAACCAAATCCCTGACGGACAGAAGAACAATCCGATTCTTTTGACCATGATGAATGTCGCCAAACACACCATCATCCAAAAGAAGATATCTCTGGACATAGGCGACACATATATACAGGACACAAAACGGTCCACCATTCAAGCCCTGTGGGTCATCATGACAAAAACGAAAAACATAACACAAAAGCATAACATTCCTTTGTCATCTGACATTTCTACTCCTTCTAAACCTCCTCCTACGGTCAGAAGAAAGAAGAACCAGTCGAGATCCACTCTTCAACCGCCCTCTCAGTCGTCCTCGGTGGTAGGGATGACTGATTGCAGCGGTGGATCTCACTAGAACAGTACGGTCGTAGATCATCTTTGAAGAAGATTAGACAGCCAAGGGCGTAACAACCCACCTTTAACCCGTCCCTCTCACTCATCTCCAACGGCCTGATGCCGGAAGAGTGATTGCAGCGGGAGATCTTTAACCGTCCCTCTCCGTCGTCCCACTCGCTCTGGGATGACAGGATTGCAGCGGCCAATTCCATGATGACTCTGGGGTCAGCGAAAGCTA
Source organism: Aplidium turbinatum (assembly GCF_918807975.1). NCBI lineage: Eukaryota > Metazoa > Chordata > Ascidiacea > Aplousobranchia > Polyclinidae > Aplidium > Aplidium turbinatum. Next base: position 15,662,305 of record NC_137477.1, on the reverse strand, counting down.
CCCTCCCTCTGGCCGCTCCTCTCTGGCATCTCCGCCAAATGAGGTGTCAGACTGCAGTGGCCCGTTTCCTCCAAACAGGTGCCCTTCTTCAAGCGGGCAACAAGAAGATACACACACATAAACAATTACAAATAAAATTAAAATTAACTCTTTGACAAATCGCGCTAGTTCTTGAGCTTGACCCGCCATCTCCTAGACTGCTCCAAGATCAGCAAGAGGAAAGTCGAGACAGGCAGATCAGCTTGAGGCAGCCACTAACCAAACATTTACATCCACAGATTACCATCTACCGCGGTGGGTCCCTTCGGTCGTAGTGAGTCCCTCGCCTCCCTGGTAGGTATCTTCCATGTAAGTATGGTGTGCCTGCTGAGTGTTTGGGTGTGTGGACGGCTCCCGGAGCGGACGCACTAATGATGAGACAGGAAACAAATCCATTCCATATGGACAATTTGTAAACCTGCAAGATGTAGTGGTATCCATCTTGAACTCTGAGCGTTGCGCGAAAAAAAAAAAAAAAAAAAAAAAAAAAAAAAAAAACCCTCTGAGCATTGCTTGCTCACATTTATTAAACTAATGCAAGACATTTATTAAACTAATGCAATACTCTGCATGTCACGTGCCGCTTGAAGCCGGCCGGTCAGTCAGTTGGTTTGTTCACGACTCGCGACGAAAAGAAGTTTGTGTCTGCGTAGGAGAACATCACATGTTTGACAAGGTGAGTCGCATTATTGGCACAGCTGTGCTGGCTGAATTGCTCAGCACAGGAACTTTTATTCAATAGAGAGTCATTGCAGAACACGCGACAACAAGCGAAAAATTTGCAACACCACACACACGTACGCGAGAGAGTAGATAACATCGGCGCAATGAATGAAAATGAACAGAAAATGACATATGATACACACGACGACCAATAAAACACAAGAAATGAGACCGACGAACAACGAAAGCCATGATTCGCATTTTCAATGATTGATTGTTCATTTATCCCACCCGAAGGTGGGATGTGGGCCGAACCCGGAGGTACTGCAATACCGGGACAACCCGTGGGTGCGACAAAGCGAGCTTTGAATCGACACCCCGTCTTCAAACATACATTTAATACAAGAGCCCAGCGATGCTGGGCGTCCCAGGTATTAAACTGAGAAGAACAGATACTACACTTGATCTTAGCTCTTGAGAGCCGAGAAGCGATAAAGCAATGCTCCACGACGTCGACGTTTAGACATCGCGGCGGCGCTTTCGGTCCGCCGGCCGGCAGTCCTGGTCGCATTTGAAATCGACTTTGTCGAATGGCTGGTGTTCTCCACTGCCTGGCAACGTGGGCACACCACGTGCGTGACGACGCGATCAAGTCGCATCCAAGCAAAGGACAAGGCATAGAAAGCATGTCGATGAACTGTGGATGCACATCCAGTCGGTGACTAAAAGAAATATGGAACGCTTCACGATTTTGCGTGTCATCCTTGCGCAGGGGCCATGCTAATCTTCTCTGTATCGTTCCAATTTTAGTATATGTACTGCCGAAGCAAGTACGCTCACCTCTTGCTTTTGATTCGCTTAAAAAGCTTTCAGATGATTTCGCTTTCAGCTTGTGGTCTCGCAACAGCAGGACACAAGACAACAATTCGGTCTCCAAACGCTTGATATGTGTTGTACGGGGGGGGGGGGGGGATGGAAAAAGCTTTTTCTTCTTCTTCGCTTTCGGTTGATGAGTTAAAAAAGGGATAGCGCGAACGCAGTCCCCACTAACAGAAATTATACGACCGAGTTACCCACATTTGGGGTAATCGCAGAGGTCAACTTCTCCGAAGTGCAATGGTGAAGTCTCGCCCTGGGCCCACCGCCTACGTGATCACGGTGAAGACCCTCGTCAGGTAAGTATGAGTTGGTTGCCTGTCAGCATCTCTCTTCTGGGACCGTGATTCTCTTCGGCTTTGCTCCGTTGCTTTTGTTTGCCTTTTTTGTGTGTGAGCAGAACCTTTCGACGACACTTCAGCAGCTGCTGCTGTTTCTGTGATCACTCACTTACTTCGAAAAAGAACAATGTATGAGTTTGAAAAATGAGAGCAAACAATGCTCAGGCGCACTTACCTTGTATTCAAATAGAATGATGAAGAAGCTTAACCAAGCGCCATATATAGCGGGCTAAATTTTCTTAAGAATGCTGTTTTTATTTCAAGCCAATGGCCTGCAGCAAAGCTCAGTTTCATTCGCTGCCATACATGCTATCATATGATGAGTGATCGCATTCTATTCTTTGAAAGGTAAGTCGCCCTCTGAGCATTGCTTGCTCACATTTATTAAACTAATGCAAGACATTTATTAAACTAATGCAAGACTCTGCATGTCACGTGCCGCTTGAAGCCGGCCGGTCAGTCAGTTGGTTTGTTCACGACTCGCGACGAAAAGAAGTTTGTGTCTGCGTAGGAGAACATCACATGTTTGACAAGGTGAGTCGCATTATTGGCACAGCTGTGCTGGCTGAATTGCTCAGCACAGGAACTTTTATTCAATAGAGAGTCATTGCAGAACACGCGACAACAAGCGAAAAATTTGCAACACCACACACACGTACGCGAGAGAGTAGATAACATCGGCGCAATGAATGAAAATGAACAGAAAATGACATATGATACACACGACGACCAATAAAACACAAGAAATGAGACCGACGAACAACGAAAGCCATGATTCGCATTTTCAATGATTGATTGTTCATTTATCCCACCCGAAGGTGGGATGTGGGCCGAACCCGGAGGTACTGCAATACCGGGACAACCCGTGGGTGCGACAAAGCGAGCTTTGAATCGACACCCCGTCTTCAAACATACATTTAATACAAGAGCCCAGCGATGCTGGGCGTCCCAGGTATTAAACTGAGAAGAACAGATACTACACTTGATCTTATTTTTTTTTTTTTTTTTTTTTTTTTTTTTTTTTTTTTTTCGCGCAACGCTCAGAGTTCAAGATGGATACCACTACATCTTGCAGGTTTACAAATTGTCCATATGGAATGGATTTGTTTCCTGTCTCATCATTAGTGCGTCCGCTCCGGGAGCCGTCCACACACCCAAACACTCAGCAGGCACACCATACTTACATGGAAGATACCTACCAGGGAGGCGAGGGACTCACTACGACCGAAGGGACCCACCGCGGTAGATGGTAATCTGTGGATGTAAATGTTTGGTTAGTGGCTGCCTCAAGCTGATCTGCCTGTCTCAACTTTCCTCTTGTTGATCTTGGAGCAGTCTAGGAGATGGCGGGTCAAGCTCAAGAACTAGCGCATTTTGGTAGAGAGTTAATTTTGATTTTATTTGAAATTGTTTGTGTGTGTGTATCTTCTTGTTGCCCGCTTCAAGAAGGGCACCTGTTTGGAGAAAACGGGCCACCGCAGTCTGACACCTCATTTGGCGGAGATGCCAGAGAGGAGCGGCCAGAGGGAGGGTAGCTTTCGCTGACCCCAGAGTCGTCTTGGAATGGGCCGCTGCAATCCTGTCATCCCAGAGCGAGTGGGACAACGGAGAGGGACGGTTAAAGATCTCCCGCTGCAATCACTCTTCCGGCATCAGGCCGTTGTAGATGAGTGAGAGGGACGGGTTAAAGGTGGGTTGTTACGCCCTTGGCTGTCTAAACTTCTTCAAAGATGATCTACGACCGTACTGTGCTAGTGAGATCCACCGCTGCAATCAGTCATCCCTACCACCGAGGACGACTGAGAGGGCGGTTGAAGAGTGGATCTCGACTGGTTCTTCTTTCTTCTGACCGTAGGAGGAGGTTTGGAAGGAGTAGAAATGTCAGATGACAAAGGAATGTTATGTTTTTGTGTTATGTCTTTCGTTTTTGTCATGATGACCCACAGGGCTTGAATGGTGGATCGTTTTGTGTCCTGTATATATGTGTCGCCTCTGTCCAGAGATTTCTTCTTTTGGATGATGGTGTGCTTGGCGACATTCATCATGGTCAAAAGAATCGGGTTGTTTTTTTGTCCTCCAGGGAGTTGGTTGTAAAGGATCATGTCCTTTGTTATTTCTATGTCTTCCTTGGTTAGGTCAAGATATTGTTGTTTCAGGCGCTCCCATATTCCTTGTGCAAAGGAGCACTTGGTGAGGACGTGGGCCACATTGTCTTCTGGTTTTCTGCAGAATTTGCAGTTTGTTTTTCTGTCGGAATTTATTGATCTATTAAAATCTCCCCATTTGTATCCTCCATGTGCAATCCGAAAGGACATGGAGGATAGGTGAGGTGGAAGGAGGAGTTTGATTCCCTTGTTTTTCAAGAGGATCTCATTCCAAGGAATCTTCTTTCCGTTTTCATCAATCTTGTCAATCTTCTTTTCATTTTGCGTTTTCAGATTGATGTAGATATTTTTGTAGGAAGTATTTTCCCAGTCGTGTTTCAAGCCTTTGAGTTTGCAAAAGGACTTGAAGATGTCCGCATACATTTCGTTTGGAATTGGAGCATGCGGAATGCTGTTGGAGAACAGATGAGGATTAATGTGTCTCATTCTGTAGCTCAAATTGAACATGGCCCATTCGTGCCAGATTTCGGTGGCGTCTTCTAGTGGGAAGAGGTGCCGAATTCTGTCTATGCGACTAGTTTGGAATTTTGATTGGATGTCCACCATGTTGATGCCTCCATTTTTGACAGGAGGAAACGTCTTGCTTCTCTGGAGTTGTTCGAATGGCGAAGGATGCCAGAGGAAGTCGAAGAGGATTTTGTTTAGTTCTTTGATGTGTTGTTTCGTTGGCATCAGCACTCTACTCAGATGCAAAGTGACGGGTACCAAGAGAGTGTTGATGATCGAGATCTTTCCATAGAGGGAGAGTCTTCGTGGTTTGTGGATGTTGGCGATCGTTTGAGTTTTCTTGATGGCGGTCTGCCAGTTCATCTTGTCAAGTTGTGTTTTGTTTGTGCCTAGCCAGATGCCCAGGATCTTGACGTTGTTCAAGATCGCAGCTTCTGGAAAGAGCTGCTGAGCTCTTTGGGCCAGGTCAGGTTTGGACGCCAGGATCTGGGTCTTTCCCTGGTTCACTTTCTGGCCGGACATCGTCTGGTAGATGGCTAGTTCTTTGTTGATTTCCTTGAGAGATGGAATGTCTCTTGTGATGAATGTGGTGTCGTCCGCATATTGCTGGATTTTGATTGTCAGCTTGGAAAAGCGAAAACCGTTGATCAGATGGTTTTTCTCTATGCGTCGGGTGAGAACGTCAGCACAGATTATGAAATAGAGCATGCTGAGGGGACAACCCTGTCGTATGCCCCTTTTAACGTTTATTTGTTTTGTTAAAGCTCCATTGATTTCTATCTTGCTTTTTGTTTTGTGGTAAACTAATGACAGGTAATTCATCATTATTGGTTTTACTCCGATTTTCTTCAAGATTCCATAGAGGAAGGAGTGACTAACTCTATCGAAAGCTTTTTCAAAGTCAGTTATCATGACGTACAAGTCCCTGTGTTGTGTTTGAGAAGCTTCCAGGGCAGCTTGTATATTCATTGTAACATGCTCTATTCTGCGGTTTGGCAGTCCACATTTCTGATTCGGACAAATCAGGTTTGTGATCATGGGTGTGAGTCTGTTGGAGAGGATTTTACTCAGGATCTTGTAATCAGTGTTGAGTAGAGAGATCGGTCTCCAATTTTTGAGCTTTTCTTTTTCACCTTTTTTAAAGATTAACTTCACTTTTGCTTCTCTCATTGAGGGAGTCATTGTTTTTCTCAAGTAGCAATTTGTAAGCATCTCTAGAATGTCGTGTTTCAGGAAATGCCAGCATTTTTGGTAGAATAATGAGCCGAGACCATCTGATCCAGGTGCAGAATCCTTGTTAAGAGAATCGATGGCGGTTTTTACTTCTTTTAGAGTTATGAGCTGTTCTGCTTGTTCAGCTGCGTCTTCTTCAATTTTGGCCTCTCCCAGAATGTTTAGGTAACTGTTCTGTTCTTGAGGGTTGATGTGGTCTTCTATGCCCCATAGGGAGTGGTAGAAGCTGTGTACTTCTTTGAGAATGTCTTCTTTCTTGGTGAGAGTTGTGTTGTTTGCGTCGTGTATCTCAGTGATAGAGCTACTTTTACAATTTTGTTCCTCTGCTTTGAAGAAGCTTTTAGATGGCTCTTCATCGCTAGTTGGGATAGTTCTGGATCTGATTTGCGATCCGACTGCTTTATAATCGTAGAAGTTGTTGATTTTCTCCAAGAATTCCGGGCGACGATCTTCCAGGACGTGGTCTGGATGAGCGTCCAGAGTGTGGAGCATATTTTTCGCTTGATTGTAATCTTCTCTACGCTTGAGTGCGACATCTTGCGAGAGTTCAATCAGTCGATTTTTCAACATTTTCTTGCCATGATCCCACCTTATAAGCATGTCTGGTGGTTCTATTTGTGGTACGTTTATGGTCCAATTTTCCCAAGCCGTTTCGAGCTCTGTTATGACGTGAGCATATTCTAATATGCTGTTATTGATTTTGTATGAATATTCACCCCATTTGGTGTGTTGTTGATATTTTAGATGAATTATTGGTAATGTGCAGTGGTCTGATGATGTGAAGTATTCATGTTTGATGTTATGATAATTTTCAAGTGCATGTTCATTTATGTATATTCTATCTATCCTGGTCTTACTGTTGTGGTTTTGGCGCGTGAACAGTCTTTTGTAAGGATATTCTTGTCTGAATATGTCTGTCAATTGGTTATGATGTATTAATGTTCTAAGTGCTGTTTTATCCGGTGTAGTGAAGAAAAATTGCGGCTTAGCAGTGTCCAACGGATCAAGGATCACGTTAAAATCACCAAGTAAGACCACATGTTGATGTTCATATTCCAGCATAGCCTCGGAGAGCAGTTCAAAACATGACTTTCTCTCTCCGTTGCTCTGCGGAAGGTATGCATTGAATATGTTTATGTTATTTTTACCACATTTGATGTTGAGGTGATGTATTCGATTTTGTACTATGGTGTGGTGTGTAATTTCGGATCTGTCATGTATGTCTTTCTTCATGACGAAAATTGTCCCCGCACGGAAGTGGGTTCTGTCAGGTTCAATGTTCGCGTATGTTATGTAATTGTTGTGTTGAGCCCACGTCTCGAGTTGATCGGTGGGGATTCTGTGTGTTTCCTGAATTGCCAGTACAGAGAGTCTGTGAGATGTAAAGAACTGTTTGACATCTCGCAATTTCTTGGATATTCCGTTGATGTTCATTGAGCCAACCTTGAGGTTGCCCAGTCCGGCGTCCGAATCGTCACTCTCCGTATCTGTGAACATGATTATAGATAGAGAAAAAGCAGATTAAAGTTTAAGAGTTTTGGACTAGACCGTGTAGTTGGCTGGGACGCCGTCTGAGTCCGTGAGCTCACCCACCGAACTGAAGACATTTCGATGGAGAGGAGAGGTCCCGGTCAGTTCAGCCCGCGTAGACTCTCTCGAAGAAACGGACTCCGAGTCAGTTGACGAGTTGTCATTGTCAACTGAGACCGACGCATCCTTGGAGCTGGCGTGGGATGCGTCGTGGTCTCTGGGATTCGTCGTCCTGGGAGATGCTGGTTGGGCAATCGATCTCCGCTTTAGCAAGGGTTCTTTTGGAGTCGATGTCTTGGACTCTGTGTTGGACATGGGCTTATCCGCTATCTCAGTATCTGATGAGAAGATGCTGCGCATGGAGGTTTTGGGGTTGTGTTTCCCTCCTTTGCCCACGGTGATAAAGCCATCGTCGCTCGTGGGGGGGTTCTTTCTCTTCCTACTCTTTTCCCTGAACTTTTCTCTTGCATTGCAACCAGGTTTGTGTCGGCCTGTTGATTGGCACACATGACAGGCGAGCTGCTGCCTGGTTGGCGACGAATCTGACACATACGTTTTTTTTGGTCTGGATGCAGCAAAACGCGGTCTGGACTTCTCGGCCTGTCTCGCAAGGAAAGCGGCCTCTGATCTTTGGCAGAAGAGTTCGTTGCTTCTGTTTATGGATTCTCTCGAGCGTCCTTGTTTCCTGGGTTGTCTAGGCGCCCGGTCTCGGGGTGGGTCGGCCTTGGACTCCCGGTCTCGAGGTGGGTTGGCCTGGGTCTTCTTCGGCTTCGTGGGGCATTTGGAAGTTAGGTGGCCCCGGACTTTGCATATTTGGCAGAGTGGCAAATGTCCCTCTCCAGGCTTGGTGATGGATATCCACTCACCAAACATCTGCACTTTCTCTGGGATGTTAGCGAGTTTAGTGTTCTGCAGGTACACATGCAGAAACTCGTTGCAGATGGTGGGGTGCTGCTTGTGTTTACCTTTAACCATCTGGTAAACATTTCCCCAGTTTGCTTGGCAAGCAAACTCATTAATTAAATCCAGATGCCACTCGCCCGGCACTGGATATAATGTGATCACGTCGCATGGTGGCATCGGTCGCCATACTTTGATCACGTAACCTACTTCCTTGTGTGAATAGGTCACGGGTGACTGATGGTCTAGCGCCAGCTGTTCCATCAGCACGGATTTGGTTTCGTTCTCAGAAGCTGAGAACGTGACGGTGAAAATGTGCTGCCGCAGGCTCTTGGCACGCACAGCTTTTAGCTCCTTTCCATACTTTGCAAGGAAGCCATCTTGCATAAAGAAACTGATGAAAGTGCTTACATCAAGCCAGGTCTGGCTGGATGCTTGCACAACCAAGGTTCTTTGATACTTGAATTCATTGGCCTTAGAATCGCCCATCATGAAGTAAGTATTGTTTAAGGATGTTTATTTAGGTAAGTATGAAATAAATTCAAAAGGACTTACCGAAATTCAAGCTTTAACAGTTTCAAACCTTCCTTCTGAAGGAAAGTTCAGCTAAATTCTGTCTTGACCACACCCTAAAAGCTGGTCACGTACTGTCTAGACTCGCTGTAGCTAACTGGCTATTCTCACCTGATCTTTCTACGTGGCAATCAACTAATTCCCTTAAGGGGAAAAGGCTGATTCCAAAAAAAAATCTAGGGAGGGAAAAAAAGCTAACTACTCGCCTAGATCAGTGGTTCCCAGCAGGGGGCCACTGATCTAGCTGACTTAGGCTATTTTCTAAACTTTCTAGTTATTTATTTATCTAACTGACTTTAAAAAAAAATCTAAAAAGGCTGGTAAAAGTTAGGCCGGTGTCGCTTTCACTCGCTCGCTCTAGCGAGGAAAGCAAGGCTTGCTTGTTAAACGCTTTTTGGCAGCAATGTCTCCAAGGCCACCAAGTTGCAGATAATCGTTCGCAGTGAATAAGGCTCGTGAGACTTACCTTGTATTCAAATAGAATCTTAGCTCTTGAGAGCCGAGAAGCGATAAAGCAATGCTCCACGACGTCGACGTTTAGACATCGCGGCGGCGCTTTCGGTCCGCCGGCCGGCAGTCCTGGTCGCATTTGAAATCGACTTTGTCGAATGGCTGGTGTTCTCCACTGCCTGGCAACGTGGGCACACCACGTGCGTGACGACGCGATCAAGTCGCATCCAAGCAAAGGACAAGGCATAGAAAGCATGTCGATGAACTGTGGATGCACATCCAGTCGGTGACTAAAAGAAATATGGAACGCTTCACGATTTTGCGTGTCATCCTTGCGCAGGGGCCATGCTAATCTTCTCTGTATCGTTCCAATTTTAGTATATGTACTGCCGAAGCAAGTACGCTCACCTCTTGCTTTTGATTCGCTTAAAAAGCTTTCAGATGATTTCGCTTTCAGCTTGTGGTCTCGCAACAGCAGGACACAAGACAACAATTCGGTCTCCAAACGCTTGATATGTGTTGTACGGGGGGGGGGGGGGGGATGGAAAAAGCTTTTTCTTCTTCTTCGCTTTCGGTTGATGAGTTAAAAAAGGGATAGCGCGAACGCAGTCCCCACTAACAGAAATTATACGACCGAGTTACCCACATTTGGGGTAATCGCAGAGGTCAACTTCTCCGAAGTGCAATGGTGAAGTCTCGCCCTGGGCCCACCGCCTACGTGATCACGGTGAAGACCCTCGTCAGGTAAGTATGAGTTGGTTGCCTGTCAGCATCTCTCTTCTGGGACCGTGATTCTCTTCGGCTTTGCTCCGTTGCTTTTGTTTGCCTTTTTTGTGTGTGAGCAGAACCTTTCGACGACACTTCAGCAGCTGCTGCTGTTTCTGTGATCACTCACTTACTTCGAAAAAGAACAATGTATGAGTTTGAAAAATGAGAGCAAACAATGCTCAGGCGCACTTTTTTTTTTTTTTTTTTTTTTTTTTTTTTTTTTTTTTTTTTTTTTCGCGCAACGCTCAGAGTTCAAGATGGATACCACTACATCTTGCAGGTTTACAAATTGTCCATATGGAATGGATTTGTTTCCTGTCTCATCATTAGTGCGTCCGCTCCGGGAGCCGTCCACACACCCAAACACTCAGCAGGCACACCATACTTACATGGAAGATACCTACCAGGGAGGCGAGGGACTCACTACGACCGAAGGGACCCACCGCGGTAGATGGTAATCTGTGGATGTAAATGTTTGGTTAGTGGCTGCCTCAAGCTGATCTGCCTATCTCGACTTTCCTCTTGCTGATCTTGAAGCAGTCTAGGAGATGGCGTGTCAAGCTCAAGAACTAGCGCGTTTTGTCAAAGAGTTAATTTTAATTTTATTTGTAATTGTTTATGTGTGTGTATCTTCTTGTTGCCCGCTTCAAGAAGGGCACCTGTTTGGAGGAAACGGGCCACTGCAGTCTGACACCTCATTTGGCGGAGATGCCAGAGAGGAGCGGCCAGAGGGAGGGTAGCTTTCGCTGACCCCAGAGTCATCATGGAATTGGCCGCTGCAATCCTGCCATCCCAGAGCGAGTGGGACGACGGAGAGGGACGGTTAAAGATCTCCCGCTGCAATCACTCTTCCGGCATCAGGCCGTTGGAGATGAGTGAGAGGGACGGGTTAAAGGTGGGTTGTTACGCCCTTGGCTGTCTAATCTTCTTCAAAGATGATCTACGACCGTACTGTTCTAGTGAGATCCACCGCTGCAATCAGTCATCCCTACCACCGAGGACGACTGAGAGGGCGGTTGAAGAGTGGATCTTGACTGGTTCTTCTTTCTTCTGACCGTAGGAGGAGGTTTAGAAAAAGTAGAAATGTCAGATGACAAAGGAATGTTATGCTTTTGTGTTATGTTTTTCGTTTTTGTCATGATGACCCACAGGGCTTGAATGGTGGACCGTTTTGTGTCCTGTATATATGTGTCGCCTATGTCCAGAGATTTCTTCTTTTGGATGATGGTGTGCTTGGCGACATTCATCATGGTCAAAAGAATCGGGTTGTTCGTTTGTCCTCCAGGGAGTTGATTGTAAAGGATCATGTCCTTTGTTATTTCGCACATAGGCGTACTTACCTTGTATTCAAATAGAATGATGAAGAAGCTTAACCAAGCGCCATATATAGCGGGCTAAATTTTCTTAAGAATGCTGTTTTTATTTCAAGCCAATGGCCTGCAGCAAAGCTCAGTTTCATTCGCTGCCATACATGCTATCATATGATGAGTGATCGCATTCTATTCTTTGAAAGGTAAGTCGCCCTCTGAGCATTGCTTGCTCACATTTATTAAACTAATGCAAGACATTTATTAAACTAATGCAAGACTCTGCATGTCACGTGCCGCTTGAAGCCGGCCGGTCAGTCAGTTGGTTTGTTCACGACTCGCGACGAAAAGAAGTTTGTGTCTGCGTAGGAGAACATCACATGTTTGACAAGGTGAGTCGCATTATTGGCACAGCTGTGCTGGCTGAATTGCTCAGCACAGGAACTTTTATTCAATAGAGAGTCATTGCAGAACACGCGACAACAAGCGAAAAATTTGCAACACCACACACACGTACGCGAGAGAGTAGATAACATCGGCGCAATGAATGAAAATGAACAGAAAATGACATATGATACACACGACGACCAATAAAACACAAGAAATGAGACCGACGAACAACGAAAGCCATGATTCGCATTTTCAATGATTGATTGTTCATTTATCCCACCCGAAGGTGGGATGTGGGCCGAACCCGGAGGTACTGCAATACCGGGACAACCCGTGGGTGCGACAAAGCGAGCTTTGAATCGACACCCCGTCTTCAAACATACATTTAATACAAGAGCCCAGCGATGCTGGGCGTCCCAGGTATTAAACTGAGAAGAACAGATACTACACTTGTTGTTGAACTGTTTTATTCGCATCAGTAACTCACGGTACAAAAGATTGACACGGCGAGAGAGTACAAACAAACATAGCCAGGTCGAAGACTTTAAGAAACCGGCCTGCCACACCCCGCGGAGGCGGGGAGCGGCGTGATTTATGGGGTGACGATGCACCCGGAGGGTTAAGTCCACCAGCTTAGGTCGCGAGGGCCAGGCTGGGGAGTCGAGGTACCTGTGGAGGGAGAGTGTGGATCGAAACATTATATGGCCCGTCCGCAAATTTAGAATGGCGGAGCGGGCCAGGGAGACAGGTTCTTTCTGCATAGTCCAGAAAGGAGCCCTGCGACGAGTCGGGCGACCCGTCGCGTGTGGACGCTGGAACCGGCAGTAATTGACCGCCGGGTGGCGCCCACGTCTCCTTCACGCGTCCTCGCGCAGGTACTCTGACTCTTATACCCGGTCTGCCAGCAGGCAGAGCGGATAAAATTGGGGTCTCCCACGAGGAAGAGAGTAGAACCATTTAGGGATAATTTGGCTCTCGTGGCAGACGAAATATTCAATAAAATTGTGGAGCAGAGGCTCGATTAATCAATAAAACAAAAAAAAAATATATAGGTGGGAGTGTAATTAATACTCACTGGAGAAGAGTAAGCCTTCATTCGGCGAGCACGGATGTGCACTGACCAGACGTTGAGGCAGGTTCGCCCAGCTGGGTCGGGGAGGCTAGCGATCGAAACCAGAGGCACTGATAGGCTACATTACCGGTAAAAAATATAAATTTGAGGTAGAAATTTTGAGGCTGCATCGAGTTGATCAGGGGATCGTGTTGATCGATGCGTTGAAAGCGGAGCGAGGTTGATCCGAGCGGGCAAGAACAGCGTTACAAGGCAAAAACAGCGTATGACAGTTCGAAACAGTTGATTGATTAATACATAGAGAATCTAGTGGTGATTGAAATTGCTTAATTACTATTAAACCAGTCTCAAGTCACAATGTACAAGAGGTATTTTATTTCCTTCCTTTTTACTTTAGAATGTTTGTTTTTGATGAGACTGGAGTATCATATAAAAGAAATGGCGCTAGTTTATAGAAATAAGGTGGTGATATGGGGTGATCAATTTTAACACAATATTGTTATAAAGTTATAACGTCCAAACGGTTTGCTGTCTTGCGCGCTCGGATACTTACTGCAACGTTATTAGGGAATAAGTTTCTGATCGCTGATGTCGTCTTTTCTATGACGTAGCCCCTCCACGAGTGAGCCCGGCGTTCCAAGCTTTCCAGACGCGGAAGGATCCTTCGATTGAGAGGGAGGCCACTTTTCTAGCCACCTCTGCTACCCCACGAGCAGGAACGCCCAAGGCCGTCAGAGCTCGAGAGCTCGTCGGGGCATAGCTCCCGAGGGAGCCTACGACGAACGGAAGTGACAGGACGTCCCTGCAAGGGCGCTTCCTGTCTTCCTTTATGTTGACACATAACTCGCCGTACTTGTCGTGTTTCCTGTCGGCGGCTTTTCGAAGAGAATCCGCGCCGTAGTCGAACGGGCATGTGACGTCACATACGACCGTGACACCGTCAGGGCGTTGCAAGACGATGTCAGGACGCAGATCGGCACCGCCCGCTTCCACGTGCTGTGGAACCGTACTATCTATGGCAAGCCCGGGTTGCCATTCGGCAGGCACGTGCCCCGCGATCTCCCTCAATATTGAATTGTGACGTTCCGTGACGACAGTCATCACGGTAGGGCAGTGATTCAATATGTGAGGGAGAGTCTCTTCCGCTTTCCCACACGCACGACACATGGCAGGTAGGTAAGGACGGCCATGGCTTGGTTTGGATTTGAGTGGCAATAGGTTCAATCTGGCCTTGTACGCAAATACTCGGTCCGCGTGATCCAGGAGCTCCGGGCGCCGGGTCCAGGAATTTGAGAACCCGGACAGGCAGTGGGCACTGACCGTCTTGCCTTGGTCAGGTTTGGATTCCCACTGTCTCCTCCACCACAAGTCATTGTGTTGATGGAGGGTCGGCACCACTTTTTTCCTTAAGGGAGGGGTGATTGTGGAGCTCCCCGCGGCCAACTCAAGGCCGCCATCCGGGCGGGCGGACCAGCGTACGTTCAGACGACGGGTGGCCGCCGGGACACGGCCCCACAGGCTCTCGCCTGTAGGGCACGGTCTAGAGCGGGCGCCGTCGGGAGGAGGTTCACTGTTTAGATAACTGGCCAGGTGACCAGGCGTGGGATCCGGAGTGCCGAGCCTCAGACAGGCATGACGCCTAAGCTGCCCGAGAGCGACGGCAGAGACAATGTTGTCAGGTGACGTCAGCATCTTGAAAGCATGAGCTACCGAAAGCGTGTCACTTTCGCGACACAAGTTCAGAATGCCCAAACCTCCTAATGCAGGCTTACAGTAGAAGAACGCGCTGCACGCCCACTTGGGAAGACGCCACGCCACCTTCAAACACCGCAATACCAGTCGGTCAAGCTTCAGAAGCTCATACTGTCTGAAGCGCCGCACTCGCAGATGGTATGACGCGGACGGGAGAATGATAGAGGTGAGTGCCAGGAGTTTCTGGCTTGGGGTAAGAAAGGATTTCATTAATAAAGAAATGTGCTTCTCCAGAGTGGAGATGAAGGGTTGGGTTAGGGATGCGTCCGAGGCGTAGCCGGTTCGAGCGCCGAGGTATTTGTACGTCTCGCCTTTGGGGATGACCCGAATTTCCTCCCCAGCAAGGGAGAAAGGTTTCGGGTCGACCCGCAGACGGGACGCCGACACTTTCCCATAGGATAGGGTGCCACACTTGCGTGGGTTGAACCGTAGCCCGGACCAGGAAGAGAAGGGATCGGTAGAAGATAGGAGAGAGATCATCTGCTCGCGATCGGAAGAAACGAGACAGATGTCGTCCGCATAAGCCATACAACGTACTTTAATGTCGTCTTCTTTGGCAGGAAGGTTGTAGCCGCAATCCGTTTTGTCACGGACGCCCCTGAGGAGCACCTCGATGACCAAATTGAATAGCAGCCCAGACAACGGGCAGCCCTGACGGACTCCCCGCCCCACAGGGATACGGTCGGTTTCACCATTGCCGCAGCGGACGGTGCAGGTGTTAGCGACGTATATGTCGGAGATGCATTCAATAAGGTCTGTGGGGGCGTCGAAATGGCGCAGGACCTCGGCTATGCACTCGTGCCGGACACTGCCAAAGGCGTTTCGGATGTCCAGAAACGCAACCGACACAGGCCTTTTGCGTGACTGTGCATCCGAGAGGATGGTGTCGAGCATGAACACATGCTCATAGACGCCTTCCGTGGGCATGAATCCCTTTTGCTCTCGGCTGATAACATTCCCCTCCACCGCCCATCGCTGCAGGCGCCGGGCCAATACGGCGGCGTAAATCTTGTATATGTTTCGGCAGATGGAGATGGGCCGCCAGTTGCTGACGTCGTGCAGGTCACCCTCAGGGTCTTTACATATGAGAGTGATCCTGCTGGTTCTCCACTGGTCCGGTACACGACGGTTGATCCGGCAGGTCTCGAAAAGGCTGGCTAAGAGTCCCCCTCTTGGGTCCAGGATCTTCCAGAAACCGTAGGACAATCCGTCAGAACCAGGGGCGGAACCGACATCTAGCGACTGGAGGACCGCCTCCACCTCCCGGGCCGTAATGGGACCTTCACCGTCATCGACGGGGGAGAGGTTTACATTATCATGCTCGTAGCGGTGGGCGTTCATCCACTCGGGCATCTGCGAGCAACTCCCAGCTTCAGGAGCGGTCATGTCGCGTCGAAATCTCTCTTCAATTTCTTGAGGTGGGATTTCGCAACGACGGTCACAGTTTTTTCCTTCAACGATCCGGCGGACCGTTCCCTTCGCGTCCCGCGAGAAGGCGGCTCGCAACCCCACGCCGCTACGATATCGGGCTCCGTTCCCGCGCGAACCCCCACCGTCCGACCGAGGAGAACCCCCGTTCGAACGACGGCGAGCCGCGCGAGCCCGGGCGCCACGATTGAAGCGTGGTTTGCGAGGACGTGTCCTCTTGGGCGGCGAAGTCCCAGCGGTCCACTCTTCCAATTCGATGCAGAACTGGTCGAAATTTATGCCACCCGCTAAAGTAAGGTTCACTAAACTGCGAAGAGCCCGCCTGGAGCTCTTCGTCTTACTTTCCCTGACCGGTTCAACAGGGTGTTGGATGGATCGTTGATTGTTGGGTGTGATGGACATCCCTGGGGTAGTCTGTGGGAGTCCGGGGTCAATCGTGGCTTGGTTGCATGTCATGGTGTCACTTCGGGGTCGAGTCAAGGTTTGGGAAGAGATAGTTGGCAGGAATTTAGAGTGGGTGGTTTGGGTAGGTGGGGTAAAAGGTTGGGCTTCAGCAGACAGCGTCGAGGAACAAGGTTGTATAGGACAGATGGAAACAGGATTAAAGGATAAAGAGGAGTGAGATGGATGTTGAAGAGACTTAGATGAAAAGGTTTGCATGGGCGGCTTGGAAGAGCTGATTAAGTCTCTAGTTTCAGCTCCGGTGGTGGCCGTCAGTGGCAGAGAAGAAAAAGAAAAAGGGCGCGAAGCCGGCTTGGATAAACCGAGCGAGTCCACTGCCACGGATCCGGTGGAGGTCGGCTTGCGCAGGGGTACATGTAGAAGAGGATTCGCTCTGACAGTAGGGCCGTAACCGTCCGTGGTTGAGCTATCAGGCGAGGAAGTGGAAGAAGAGGAAAGAGATTCGCTGTTCGACGAGTCAGACGAGTCGGAAGAGTCCCCACTTTCCGACCCAGGTCCGGCCGAAGACAGACGAGGAAGAAACAACACATCTAAATCAGGCAAGCTGTCAGTATCAGCAGGGCTGAGTGAAGTTTTGCCTGGATGAGTTAGAATAGAATGGAAAAGTTCAGGTGGGGGGGGCGAAGTGGAAGTGCTGTCTATGCCTTGGCGCCAAAAGACTTGAGAACGGATGACAGAGGAAGGGAGAAGAGGGGATGACCCCTCGACCGATGCGCCTGCAGTCGAGGGCCGGCGCCTTCCACGCCTGACAACAGGGGCGTAGGAAAGCCCAGGCTTGGTCATCATAGGGGGTCTGGTTTGGCTCTCCGAGGGTGTCGGGTCATTGCTCGGCCAGGGAAGGCAGGTTGGCAATTGAAGGCCCTCGGGGCAGGATCGCCAGTGCTCTTGGGCCCCATCCAGCTTGTAAGCTCGAGGGAGAACACGGCAGCACCTGCTGCAGGTGATCAGGAACTCGGCGCGCGAACCATGAAATGCTCGCATATGGTCCTGATACGCCTGCACATCTCGGTAAGGTTGAGATGCCCTCCTGCAAGTGGAGAAAGGACAGAGAAGGGGGAATAGATTCGGGAGGGTGAGGCGAATAGGGCAGACGGACTGCAGTCTATTTGACCTCTGGAAGGGTGACTCGAAATGGGTGGGGTGGCCACGATGTGGTGTGGAATTGCGGATCGGACCCTCGTCACCGTGACGAAGTGACGAGTTCGCAAAAAGCAGTGAGTCTACCGGGGAGGCTTCACCATCTGGGTTGAGTGAGTGACCACTCACAGGAACCTGCTTCCTCGTCGGCCAGCCTAAGCCAGTGGACTGAGAAGGTGGGAAGGAGAAACCAACACCGGCCAGGTTACCTCTAGAAGTCTTCAAACCTGTACGACTTGAAAAGCGAGACATGGTTTAAATAAAATAGTTCTAAAAAGCTGGTTATTACAAATTGTTTAAAGTTTAAAGCGACGTTTCTATGTTTTGGAGAGTTAGCTAACAATTTAAATAACAAGTGACAGATTGCAATCAAATTAATTGTTTAAAGTTTAAAGCGACGTTTCTATGTTTTGGAGAGTTAACTAACAATTTAAATAACAAGTGGCAGATTGCAATCAAATTGAGGGTTGAATCAGAGATTTGCTAAAGAATTGACAAATGAAGTAAAACAATTTACGTTGATTCTACGTTAATGAGTAATACTACAATGGAAATGTCGGTTAAAGTTGAAAAGAAAACAAAGTTTGATTACAAATTAGTGCGACAGATTGAAAAAGGATAATTAATGCTTTAAGAGCAATTGTTTGAATTTTCGATTGTGATGTCACGATTAAACTTTATGCCAGCTGGCAGAGTGACCATGCGAGATACTTTACGGCTAAAATACAGGACAACAATAAAATAGACAAGTCAAAGGGTTGCAAAACTAGTAGAAAACAATCGGTTCAGTTCAAGGATGAGAGATTCCAAGTGAAAAGAAAATATGAACAACGTCTAATGTAAGATTAAGAAGAAAGAAATAAAATTATATTGAAAGATCACTGGCAACACTAGGATTTTCGCACAATTAAACCTAAAAGGCTATGATAAAAAAAATGGTCGAAATGGGTGATAATTTGGGTAAATAGATGGGTCAATTAGCTTATTTTTACAAAAATTTAGAAAGCACACAAGTTGGTTACACAATATAACTAAAATTATTCGAATTGATAACAACTGAGTGGCAATATTTGTGCAAAGATGTTCAAAAATTAGGCTAGGATTTTTTGGTTTTTAAGTGTTGCAACTGGAATTGAATTTATTTATGAAAATTACTATAAAACAACAAAACACAAATAATTACAGTTTTTAAAGTCTTTTTTTTGATCTTCTTTCTTCTTAAACCAAAAATTAGTGTGATCTTCAGGGTAAAGATGGGGGTAACAAGCCCGGGCTGGAATTGCGAATCCCGGTGCTTGATAAGGGTTAGCTAGGTGGGAAAGGTTAGCTAGGGTAAGGATTGGGTATTAAAGTATTCCGTGTTGATTGGGTAGGGTACTAAAGACTTGAGGTTGACGAAATTCCTTTCTTTAAACTTCCGAATGGTTCGAGACTGAGTAGGTTACCGTATTTTTCACTGGCAGCTAGGAAATTTACTGTTTCTAAAACTGACAATTTTCTTTTTGCTGAGAATTTTTATTTTCAACTTTCCTGACCAAGTTTTGATTTCGTTTCACTGCAGAACAACAAACTGAGCAATAAACTGACTGATTTTCCTTAATTGAGAGCCAACAATTCTTCTTGATCGCCTTTGAAATCGCGGCGGCGCTTTCGGTACGCCGGCCGGCAGTCCTGGTCGCATTTGAAATCGACTTTGTCGAATGGCTGGTGTTCTCCACTGCCTGGCAACGTGGGCACACCACGTGCGTGACGACGCGATCAAGTCGCATCCAAGCAAAGGACAAGGCATAGAAAGCATGTCGATGAACTGTGGATGCACATCCAGTCGGTGACTAAAAGAAATATGGAACGCTTCACGATTTTGCGTGTCATCCTTGCGCAGGGGCCATGCTAATCTTCTCTGTATCGTTCCAATTTTAGTATATGTACTGCCGAAGCAAGTACGCTCACCTCTTGCTTTTGATTCGCTTAAAAAGCTTTCAGATGATTTCGCTTTCAGCTTGTGGTCTCGCAACAGCAGGACACAAGACAACAATTCGGTCTCCAAACGCTTGATATGTGTTGTACGGGGGGGGGGGGATGGAAAAAGCTTTTTCTTCTTCTTCGCTTTCGGTTGATGAGTTAAAAAAGGGATAGCGCGAACGCAGTCCCCACTAACAGAAATTATACGACCGAGTTACCCACATTTGGGGTAATCGCAGAGGTCAACTTCTCCGAAGTGCAATGGTGAAGTCTCGCCCTGGGCCCACCGCCTACGTGATCACGGTGAAGACCCTCGTCAGGTAAGTATGAGTTGGTTGCCTGTCAGCATCTCTCTTCTGGGACCGTGATTCTCTTCGGCTTTGCTCCGTTGCTTTTGTTTGCCTTTTTTGTGTGTGAGCAGAACCTTTCGACGACACTTCAGCAGCTGCTGCTGTTTCTGTGATCACTCACTTACTTCGAAAAAGAACAATGTATGAGTTTGAAAAATGAGAGCAAACAATGCTCAGGCGCACTTACCTTGTATTCAAATAGAATGATGAAGAAGCTTAACCAAGCGCCATATATAGCGGGCTAAATTTTCTTAAGAATGCTGTTTTTATTTCAAGCCAATGGCCTGCAGCAAAGCTCAGTTTCATTCGCTGCCATACATGCTATCATATGATGAGTGATCGCATTCTATTCTTTGAAAGGTAAGTCGCCCTCTGAGCATTGCTTGCTCACATTTATTAAACTAATGCAAGACATTTATTAAACTAATGCAAGACTCTGCATGTCACGTGCCGCTTGAAGCCGGCCGGTCAGTCAGTTGGTTTGTTCACGACTCGCGACGAAAAGAAGTTTGTGTCTGCGTAGGAGAACATCACATGTTTGACAAGGTGAGTCGCATTATTGGCACAGCTGTGCTGGCTGAATTGCTCAGCACAGGAACTTTTATTCAATAGAGAGTCATTGCAGAACACGCGACAACAAGCGAAAAATTTGCAACACCACACACACGTACGCGAGAGAGTAGATAACATCGGCGCAATGAATGAAAATGAACAGAAAATGACATATGATACACACGACGACCAATAAAACACAAGAAATGAGACCGACGAACAACGAAAGCCATGATTCGCATTTTCAATGATTGATTGTTCATTTATCCCACCCGAAGGTGGGATGTGGGCCGAACCCGGAGGTACTGCAATACCGGGACAACCCGTGGGTGCGACAAAGCGAGCTTTGAATCGACACCCCGTCTTCAAACATACATTTAATACAAGAGCCCAGCGATGCTGGGCGTCCCAGGTATTAAACTGAGAAGAACAGATACTACACTTGATCTTAGCTCTTGAGAGCCGAGAAGCGATAAAGCAATGCTCCACGACGTCGACGTTTAGACATCGCGGCGGCGCTTTCGGTCCGCCGGCCGGCAGTCCTGGTCGCATTTGAAATCGACTTTGTCGAATGGCTGGTGTTCTCCACTGCCTGGCAACGTGGGCACACCACGTGCGTGACGACGCGATCAAGTCGCATCCAAGCAAAGGACAAGGCATAGAAAGCATGTCGATGAACTGTGGATGCACATCCAGTCGGTGACTAAAAGAAATATGGAACGCTTCACGATTTTGCGTGTCATCCTTGCGCAGGGGCCATGCTAATCTTCTCTGTATCGTTCCAATTTTAGTATATGTACTGCCGAAGCAAGTACGCTCACCTCTTGCTTTTGATTCGCTTAAAAAGCTTTCAGATGATTTCGCTTTCAGCTTGTGGTCTCGCAACAGCAGGACACAAGACAACAATTCGGTCTCCAAACGCTTGATATGTGTTGTACGGGGGGGGGGGGATGGAAAAAGCTTTTTCTTCTTCTTCGCTTTCGGTTGATGAGTTAAAAAAGGGATAGCGCGAACGCAGTCCCCACTAACAGAAATTATACGACCGAGTTACCCACATTTGGGGTAATCGCAGAGGTCAACTTCTCCGAAGTGCAATGGTGAAGTCTCGCCCTGGGCCCACCGCCTACGTGATCACGGTGAAGACCCTCGTCAGGTAAGTATGAGTTGGTTGCCTGTCAGCATCTCTCTTCTGGGACCGTGATTCTCTTCGGCTTTGCTCCGTTGCTTTTGTTTGCCTTTTTTGTGTGTGAGCAGAACCTTTCGACGACACTTCAGCAGCTGCTGCTGTTTCTGTGATCACTCACTTACTTCGAAAAAGAACAATGTATGAGTTTGAAAAATGAGAGCAAACAATGCTCAGGCGCACTTACCTTGTATTCAAATAGAATGATGAAGAAGCTTAACCAAGCGCCATATATAGCGGGCTAAATTTTCTTAAGAATGCTGTTTTTATTTCAAGCCAATGGCCTGCAGCAAAGCTCAGTTTCATTCGCTGCCATACATGCTATCATATGATGAGTGATCGCATTCTATTCTTTGAAAGGTAAGTCGCCCTCTGAGCATTGCTTGCTCACATTTATTAAACTAATGCAAGACATTTATTAAACTAATGCAAGACTCTGCATGTCACGTGCCGCTTGAAGCCGGCCGGTCAGTCAGTTGGTTTGTTCACGACTCGCGACGAAAAGAAGTTTGTGTCTGCGTAGGAGAACATCACATGTTTGACAAGGTGAGTCGCATTATTGGCACAGCTGTGCTGGCTGAATTGCTCAGCACAGGAACTTTTATTCAATAGAGAGTCATTGCAGAACACGCGACAACAAGCGAAAAATTTGCAACACCACACACACGTACGCGAGAGAGTAGATAACATCGGCGCAATGAATGAAAATGAACAGAAAATGACATATGATACACACGACGACCAATAAAACACAAGAAATGAGACCGACGAACAACGAAAGCCATGATTCGCATTTTCAATGATTGATTGTTCATTTATCCCACCCGAAGGTGGGATGTGGGCCGAACCCGGAGGTACTGCAATACCGGGACAACCCGTGGGTGCGACAAAGCGAGCTTTGAATCGACACCCCGTCTTCAAACATACATTTAATACAAGAGCCCAGCGATGCTGGGCGTCCCAGGTATTAAACTGAGAAGAACAGATACTACACTTGATCTTAGCTCTTGAGAGCCGAGAAGCGATAAAGCAATGCTCCACGACGTCGACGTTTAGACATCGCGGCGGCGCTTTCGGTCCGCCGGCCGGCAGTCCTGGTCGCATTTGAAATCGACTTTGTCGAATGGCTGGTGTTCTCCACTGCCTGGCAACGTGGGCACACCACGTGCGTGACGACGCGATCAAGTCGCATCCAAGCAAAGGACAAGGCATAGAAAGCATGTCGATGAACTGTGGATGCACATCCAGTCGGTGACTAAAAGAAATATGGAACGCTTCACGATTTTGCGTGTCATCCTTGCGCAGGGGCCATGCTAATCTTCTCTGTATCGTTCCAATTTTAGTATATGTACTGCCGAAGCAAGTACGCTCACCTCTTGCTTTTGATTCGCTTAAAAAGCTTTCAGATGATTTCGCTTTCAGCTTGTGGTCTCGCAACAGCAGGACACAAGACAACAATTCGGTCTCCAAACGCTTGATATGTGTTGTACGGGGGGGGGGGGGATGGAAAAAGCTTTTTCTTATTCTTCGGTTTCGGTTGATGAGTTAAAAAAGGGATAGCGCGAACGCAGTCCCCACTAACAGAAATTATACGACCGAGTTACCCACATTTGGGGTAATCGCAGAGGTCAACTTCTCCGAAGTGCAATGGTGAAGTCTCGCCCTGGGCCCACCGCCTACGTGATCACGGTGAAGACCCTCGTCAGGTAAGTATGAGTTGGTTGCCTGTCAGCATCTCTCTTCTGGGACCGTGATTCTCTTCGGCTTTGCTCCGTTGCTTTTGTTTGCCTTTTTTGTGTGTGAGCAGAACCTTTCGACGACACTTCAGCAGCTGCTGCTGCTGTTTCTGTGATCACTCACTTACTTCGAAAAAGAACAATGTATGAGTTTGAAAAATGAGAGCAAACAATGCTCAGGCGCACTTACCTTGTATTCAAATAGAATGATGAAGAAGCTTAACCAAGCGCCATATATAGCGGGCTAAATTTTCTTAAGAATGCTGTTTTTATTTCAAGCCAATGGCCTGCAGCAAAGCTCAGTTTCATTCGCTGCCATACATGCTATCATATGATGAGTGATCGCATTCTATTCTTTGAAAGGTAAGTCGCCCTCTGAGCATTGCTTGCTCACATTTATTAAACTAATGCAAGACATTTATTAAACTAATGCAAGACTCTGCATGTCACGTGCCGCTTGAAGCCGGCCGGTCAGTCAGTTGGTTTGTTCACGACTCGCGACGAAAAGAAGTTTGTGTCTGCGTAGGAGAACATCACATGTTTGACAAGGTGAGTCGCATTATTGGCACAGCTGTGCTGGCTGAATTGCTCAGCACAGGAACTTTTATTCAATAGAGAGTCATTGCAGAACACGCGACAACAAGCGAAAAATTTGCAACACCACACACACGTACGCGAGAGAGTAGATAACATCGGCGCAATGAATGAAAATGAACAGAAAATGACATATGATACACACGACGACCAATAAAACACAAGAAATGAGACCGACGAACAACGAAAGCCATGATTCGCATTTTCAATGATTGATTGTTCATTTATCCCACCCGAAGGTGGGATGTGGGCCGAACCCGGAGGTACTGCAATACCGGGACAACCCGTGGGTGCGACAAAGCGAGCTTTGAATCGACACCCCGTCTTCAAACATACATTTAATACAAGAGCCCAGCGATGCTGGGCGTCCCAGGTATTAAACTGAGAAGAACAGATACTACACTTGTTGTTGAACTGTTTTATTCGCATCAGTAACTCACGGTACAAAAGATTGACACGGCGAGAGAGTACAAACAAACATAGCCAGGTCGAAGACTTTAAGAAACCGGCCTGCCACACCCCGCGGAGGCGGGGAGCGGCGTGATTTATGGGGTGACGATGCACCCGGAGGGTTAAGTCCACCAGCTTAGGTCGCGAGGGCCAGGCTGGGGAGTCGAGGTACCTGTGGAGGGAGAGTGTGGATCGAAACATTATATGGCCCGTCCGCAAATTTAGAATGGCGGAGCGGGCCAGGGAGACAGGTTCTTTCTGCATAGTCCAGAAAGGAGCCCTGCGACGAGTCGGGCGACCCGTCGCGTGTGGACGCTGGAACCGGCAGTAATTGACCGCCGGGTGGCGCCCACGTCTCCTTCACGCGTCCTCGCGCAGGTACTCTGACTCTTATACCCGGTCTGCCAGCAGGCAGAGCGGATAAAATTGGGGTCTCCCACGAGGAAGAGAGTAGAACCATTTAGGGATAATTTGGCTCTCGTGGCAGACGAAATATTCAATAAAATTGTGGAGCAGAGGCTCGATTAATCAATAAAACAAAAAAAAAATATATAGGTGGGAGTGTAATTAATACTCACTGGAGAAGAGTAAGCCTTCATTCGGCGAGCACGGATGTGCACTGACCAGACGTTGAGGCAGGTTCGCCCAGCTGGGTCGGGGAGGCTAGCGATCGAAACCAGAGGCACTGATAGGCTACATTACCGGTAAAAAATATAAATTTGAGGTAGAAATTTTGAGGCTGCATCGAGTTGATCAGGGGATCGTGTTGATCGATGCGTTGAAAGCGGAGCGAGGTTGATCCGAGCGGGCAAGAACAGCGTTACAAGGCAAAAACAGCGTATGACAGTTCGAAACAGTTGATTGATTAATACATAGAGAATCTAGTGGTGATTGAAATTGCTTAATTACTATTAAACCAGTCTCAAGTCACAATGTACAAGAGGTATTTTATTTCCTTCCTTTTTACTTTAGAATGTTTGTTTTTGATGAGACTGGAGTATCATATAAAAGAAATGGCGCTAGTTTATAGAAATAAGGTGGTGATATGGGGTGATCAATTTTAACACAATATTGTTATAAAGTTATAACGTCCAAACGGTTTGCTGTCTTGCGCGCTCGGATACTTACTGCAACGTTATTAGGGAATAAGTTTCTGATCGCTGATGTCGTCTTTTCTATGACGTAGCCCCTCCACGAGTGAGCCCGGCGTTCCAAGCTTTCCAGACGCGGAAGGATCCTTCGATTGAGAGGGAGGCCACTTTTCTAGCCACCTCTGCTACCCCACGAGCAGGAACGCCCAAGGCCGTCAGAGCTCGAGAGCTCGTCGGGGCATAGCTCCCGAGGGAGCCTACGACGAACGGAAGTGACAGGACGTCCCTGCAAGGGCGCTTCCTGTCTTCCTTTATGTTGACACATAACTCGCCGTACTTGTCGTGTTTCCTGTCGGCGGCTTTTCGAAGAGAATCCGCGCCGTAGTCGAACGGGCATGTGACGTCACATACGACCGTGACACCGTCAGGGCGTTGCAAGACGATGTCAGGACGCAGATCGGCACCGCCCGCTTCCACGTGCTGTGGAACCGTACTATCTATGGCAAGCCCGGGTTGCCATTCGGCAGGCACGTGCCCCGCGATCTCCCTCAATATTGAATTGTGACGTTCCGTGACGACAGTCATCACGGTAGGGCAGTGATTCAATATGTGAGGGAGAGTCTCTTCCGCTTTCCCACACGCACGACACATGGCAGGTAGGTAAGGACGGCCATGGCTTGGTTTGGATTTGAGTGGCAATAGGTTCAATCTGGCCTTGTACGCAAATACTCGGTCCGCGTGATCCAGGAGCTCCGGGCGCCGGGTCCAGGAATTTGAGAACCCGGACAGGCAGTGGGCACTGACCGTCTTGCCTTGGTCAGGTTTGGATTCCCACTGTCTCCTCCACCACAAGTCATTGTGTTGATGGAGGGTCGGCACCACTTTTTTCCTTAAGGGAGGGGTGATTGTGGAGCTCCCCGCGGCCAACTCAAGGCCGCCATCCGGGCGGGCGGACCAGCGTACGTTCAGACGACGGGTGGCCGCCGGGACACGGCCCCACAGGCTCTCGCCTGTAGGGCACGGTCTAGAGCGGGCGCCGTCGGGAGGAGGTTCACTGTTTAGATAACTGGCCAGGTGACCAGGCGTGGGATCCGGAGTGCCGAGCCTCAGACAGGCATGACGCCTAAGCTGCCCGAGAGCGACGGCAGAGACAATGTTGTCAGGTGACGTCAGCATCTTGAAAGCATGAGCTACCGAAAGCGTGTCACTTTCGCGACACAAGTTCAGAATGCCCAAACCTCCTAATGCAGGCTTACAGTAGAAGAACGCGCTGCACGCCCACTTGGGAAGACGCCACGCCACCTTCAAACACCGCAATACCAGTCGGTCAAGCTTCAGAAGCTCATACTGTCTGAAGCGCCGCACTCGCAGATGGTATGACGCGGACGGGAGAATGATAGAGGTGAGTGCCAGGAGTTTCTGGCTTGGGGTAAGAAAGGATTTCATTAATAAAGAAATGTGCTTCTCCAGAGTGGAGATGAAGGGTTGGGTTAGGGATGCGTCCGAGGCGTAGCCGGTTCGAGCGCCGAGGTATTTGTACGTCTCGCCTTTGGGGATGACCCGAATTTCCTCCCCAGCAAGGGAGAAAGGTTTCGGGTCGACCCGCAGACGGGACGCCGACACTTTCCCATAGGATAGGGTGCCACACTTGCGTGGGTTGAACCGTAGCCCGGACCAGGAAGAGAAGGGATCGGTAGAAGATAGGAGAGAGATCATCTGCTCGCGATCGGAAGAAACGAGACAGATGTCGTCCGCATAAGCCATACAACGTACTTTAATGTCGTCTTCTTTGGCAGGAAGGTTGTAGCCGCAATCCGTTTTGTCACGGACGCCCCTGAGGAGCACCTCGATGACCAAATTGAATAGCAGCCCAGACAACGGGCAGCCCTGACGGACTCCCCGCCCCACAGGGATACGGTCGGTTTCACCATTGCCGCAGCGGACGGTGCAGGTGTTAGCGACGTATATGTCGGAGATGCATTCAATAAGGTCTGTGGGGGCGTCGAAATGGCGCAGGACCTCGGCTATGCACTCGTGCCGGACACTGCCAAAGGCGTTTCGGATGTCCAGAAACGCAACCGACACAGGCCTTTTGCGTGACTGTGCATCCGAGAGGATGGTGTCGAGCATGAACACATGCTCATAGACGCCTTCCGTGGGCATGAATCCCTTTTGCTCTCGGCTGATAACATTCCCCTCCACCGCCCATCGCTGCAGGCGCCGGGCCAATACGGCGGCGTAAATCTTGTATATGTTTCGGCAGATGGAGATGGGCCGCCAGTTGCTGACGTCGTGCAGGTCACCCTCAGGGTCTTTACATATGAGAGTGATCCTGCTGGTTCTCCACTGGTCCGGTACACGACGGTTGATCCGGCAGGTCTCGAAAAGGCTGGCTAAGAGTCCCCCTCTTGGGTCCAGGATCTTCCAGAAACCGTAGGACAATCCGTCAGAACCAGGGGCGGAACCGACATCTAGCGACTGGAGGACCGCCTCCACCTCCCGGGCCGTAATGGGACCTTCACCGTCATCGACGGGGGAGAGGTTTACATTATCATGCTCGTAGCGGTGGGCGTTCATCCACTCGGGCATCTGCGAGCAACTCCCAGCTTCAGGAGCGGTCATGTCGCGTCGAAATCTCTCTTCAATTTCTTGAGGTGGGATTTCGCAACGACGGTCACAGTTTTTTCCTTCAACGATCCGGCGGACCGTTCCCTTCGCGTCCCGCGAGAAGGCGGCTCGCAACCCCACGCCGCTACGATATCGGGCTCCGTTCCCGCGCGAACCCCCACCGTCCGACCGAGGAGAACCCCCGTTCGAACGACGGCGAGCCGCGCGAGCCCGGGCGCCACGATTGAAGCGTGGTTTGCGAGGACGTGTCCTCTTGGGCGGCGAAGTCCCAGCGGTCCACTCTTCCAATTCGATGCAGAACTGGTCGAAATTTATGCCACCCGCTAAAGTAAGGTTCACTAAACTGCGAAGAGCCCGCCTGGAGCTCTTCGTCTTACTTTCCCTGACCGGTTCAACAGGGTGTTGGATGGATCGTTGATTGTTGGGTGTGATGGACATCCCTGGGGTAGTCTGTGGGAGTCCGGGGTCAATCGTGGCTTGGTTGCATGTCATGGTGTCACTTCGGGGTCGAGTCAAGGTTTGGGAAGAGATAGTTGGCAGGAATTTAGAGTGGGTGGTTTGGGTAGGTGGGGTAAAAGGTTGGGCTTCAGCAGACAGCGTCGAGGAACAAGGTTGTATAGGACAGATGGAAACAGGATTAAAGGATAAAGAGGAGTGAGATGGATGTTGAAGAGACTTAGATGAAAAGGTTTGCATGGGCGGCTTGGAAGAGCTGATTAAGTCTCTAGTTTCAGCTCCGGTGGTGGCCGTCAGTGGCAGAGAAGAAAAAGAAAAAGGGCGCGAAGCCGGCTTGGATAAACCGAGCGAGTCCACTGCCACGGATCCGGTGGAGGTCGGCTTGCGCAGGGGTACATGTAGAAGAGGATTCGCTCTGACAGTAGGGCCGTAACCGTCCGTGGTTGAGCTATCAGGCGAGGAAGTGGAAGAAGAGGAAAGAGATTCGCTGTTCGACGAGTCAGACGAGTCGGAAGAGTCCCCACTTTCCGACCCAGGTCCGGCCGAAGACAGACGAGGAAGAAACAACACATCTAAATCAGGCAAGCTGTCAGTATCAGCAGGGCTGAGTGAAGTTTTGCCTGGATGAGTTAGAATAGAATGGAAAAGTTCAGGTGGGGGGGGCGAAGTGGAAGTGCTGTCTATGCCTTGGCGCCAAAAGACTTGAGAACGGATGACAGAGGAAGGGAGAAGAGGGGATGACCCCT
Organism: Aplidium turbinatum; assembly: GCF_918807975.1. Lineage (NCBI taxonomy): Eukaryota > Metazoa > Chordata > Ascidiacea > Aplousobranchia > Polyclinidae > Aplidium > Aplidium turbinatum. The sequence continues at coordinate 15,633,024 of NC_137477.1, read as the reverse complement.
CGACCGATGCGCCTGCAGTCGAGGGCCGGCGCCTTCCACGCCTGACAACAGGGGCGTAGGAAAGCCCAGGCTTGGTCATCATAGGGGGTCTGGTTTGGCTCTCCGAGGGTGTCGGGTCATTGCTCGGCCAGGGAAGGCAGGTTGGCAATTGAAGGCCCTCGGGGCAGGATCGCCAGTGCTCTTGGGCCCCATCCAGCTTGTAAGCTCGAGGGAGAACACGGCAGCACCTGCTGCAGGTGATCAGGAACTCGGCGCGCGAACCATGAAATGCTCGCATATGGTCCTGATACGCCTGCACATCTCGGTAAGGTTGAGATGCCCTCCTGCAAGTGGAGAAAGGACAGAGAAGGGGGAATAGATTCGGGAGGGTGAGGCGAATAGGGCAGACGGACTGCAGTCTATTTGACCTCTGGAAGGGTGACTCGAAATGGGTGGGGTGGCCACGATGTGGTGTGGAATTGCGGATCGGACCCTCGTCACCGTGACGAAGTGACGAGTTCGCAAAAAGCAGTGAGTCTACCGGGGAGGCTTCACCATCTGGGTTGAGTGAGTGACCACTCACAGGAACCTGCTTCCTCGTCGGCCAGCCTAAGCCAGTGGACTGAGAAGGTGGGAAGGAGAAACCAACACCGGCCAGGTTACCTCTAGAAGTCTTCAAACCTGTACGACTTGAAAAGCGAGACATGGTTTAAATAAAATAGTTCTAAAAAGCTGGTTATTACAAATTGTTTAAAGTTTAAAGCGACGTTTCTATGTTTTGGAGAGTTAGCTAACAATTTAAATAACAAGTGACAGATTGCAATCAAATTAATTGTTTAAAGTTTAAAGCGACGTTTCTATGTTTTGGAGAGTTAACTAACAATTTAAATAACAAGTGGCAGATTGCAATCAAATTGAGGGTTGAATCAGAGATTTGCTAAAGAATTGACAAATGAAGTAAAACAATTTACGTTGATTCTACGTTAATGAGTAATACTACAATGGAAATGTCGGTTAAAGTTGAAAAGAAAACAAAGTTTGATTACAAATTAGTGCGACAGATTGAAAAAGGATAATTAATGCTTTAAGAGCAATTGTTTGAATTTTCGATTGTGATGTCACGATTAAACTTTATGCCAGCTGGCAGAGTGACCATGCGAGATACTTTACGGCTAAAATACAGGACAACAATAAAATAGACAAGTCAAAGGGTTGCAAAACTAGTAGAAAACAATCGGTTCAGTTCAAGGATGAGAGATTCCAAGTGAAAAGAAAATATGAACAACGTCTAATGTAAGATTAAGAAGAAAGAAATAAAATTATATTGAAAGATCACTGGCAACACTAGGATTTTCGCACAATTAAACCTAAAAGGCTATGATAAAAAAAATGGTCGAAATGGGTGATAATTTGGGTAAATAGATGGGTCAATTAGCTTATTTTTACAAAAATTTAGAAAGCACACAAGTTGGTTACACAATATAACTAAAATTATTCGAATTGATAACAACTGAGTGGCAATATTTGTGCAAAGATGTTCAAAAATTAGGCTAGGATTTTTTGGTTTTTAAGTGTTGCAACTGGAATTGAATTTATTTATGAAAATTACTATAAAACAACAAAACACAAATAATTACAGTTTTTAAAGTCTTTTTTTTGATCTTCTTTCTTCTTAAACCAAAAATTAGTGTGATCTTCAGGGTAAAGATGGGGGTAACAAGCCCGGGCTGGAATTGCGAATCCCGGTGCTTGATAAGGGTTAGCTAGGTGGGAAAGGTTAGCTAGGGTAAGGATTGGGTATTAAAGTATTCCGTGTTGATTGGGTAGGGTACTAAAGACTTGAGGTTGACGAAATTCCTTTCTTTAAACTTCCGAATGGTTCGAGACTGAGTAGGTTACCGTATTTTTCACTGGCAGCTAGGAAATTTACTGTTTCTAAAACTGACAATTTTCTTTTTGCTGAGAATTTTTATTTTCAACTTTCCTGACCAAGTTTTGATTTCGTTTCACTGCAGAACAACAAACTGAGCAATAAACTGACTGATTTTCCTTAATTGAGAGCCAACAATTCTTCTTGATCGCCTTTGAAATCGCGGCGGCGCTTTCGGTACGCCGGCCGGCAGTCCTGGTCGCATTTGAAATCGACTTTGTCGAATGGCTGGTGTTCTCCACTGCCTGGCAACGTGGGCACACCACGTGCGTGACGACGCGATCAAGTCGCATCCAAGCAAAGGACAAGGCATAGAAAGCATGTCGATGAACTGTGGATGCACATCCAGTCGGTGACTAAAAGAAATATGGAACGCTTCACGATTTTGCGTGTCATCCTTGCGCAGGGGCCATGCTAATCTTCTCTGTATCGTTCCAATTTTAGTATATGTACTGCCGAAGCAAGTACGCTCACCTCTTGCTTTTGATTCGCTTAAAAAGCTTTCAGATGATTTCGCTTTCAGCTTGTGGTCTCGCAACAGCAGGACACAAGACAACAATTCGGTCTCCAAACGCTTGATATGTGTTGTACGGGGGGGGGGGGATGGAAAAAGCTTTTTCTTCTTCTTCGCTTTCGGTTGATGAGTTAAAAAAGGGATAGCGCGAACGCAGTCCCCACTAACAGAAATTATACGACCGAGTTACCCACATTTGGGGTAATCGCAGAGGTCAACTTCTCCGAAGTGCAATGGTGAAGTCTCGCCCTGGGCCCACCGCCTACGTGATCACGGTGAAGACCCTCGTCAGGTAAGTATGAGTTGGTTGCCTGTCAGCATCTCTCTTCTGGGACCGTGATTCTCTTCGGCTTTGCTCCGTTGCTTTTGTTTGCCTTTTTTGTGTGTGAGCAGAACCTTTCGACGACACTTCAGCAGCTGCTGCTGTTTCTGTGATCACTCACTTACTTCGAAAAAGAACAATGTATGAGTTTGAAAAATGAGAGCAAACAATGCTCAGGCGCACTTACCTTGTATTCAAATAGAATGATGAAGAAGCTTAACCAAGCGCCATATATAGCGGGCTAAATTTTCTTAAGAATGCTGTTTTTATTTCAAGCCAATGGCCTGCAGCAAAGCTCAGTTTCATTCGCTGCCATACATGCTATCATATGATGAGTGATCGCATTCTATTCTTTGAAAGGTAAGTCGCCCTCTGAGCATTGCTTGCTCACATTTATTAAACTAATGCAAGACATTTATTAAACTAATGCAAGACTCTGCATGTCACGTGCCGCTTGAAGCCGGCCGGTCAGTCAGTTGGTTTGTTCACGACTCGCGACGAAAAGAAGTTTGTGTCTGCGTAGGAGAACATCACATGTTTGACAAGGTGAGTCGCATTATTGGCACAGCTGTGCTGGCTGAATTGCTCAGCACAGGAACTTTTATTCAATAGAGAGTCATTGCAGAACACGCGACAACAAGCGAAAAATTTGCAACACCACACACACGTACGCGAGAGAGTAGATAACATCGGCGCAATGAATGAAAATGAACAGAAAATGACATATGATACACACGACGACCAATAAAACACAAGAAATGAGACCGACGAACAACGAAAGCCATGATTCGCATTTTCAATGATTGATTGTTCATTTATCCCACCCGAAGGTGGGATGTGGGCCGAACCCGGAGGTACTGCAATACCGGGACAACCCGTGGGTGCGACAAAGCGAGCTTTGAATCGACACCCCGTCTTCAAACATACATTTAATACAAGAGCCCAGCGATGCTGGGCGTCCCAGGTATTAAACTGAGAAGAACAGATACTACACTTGATCTTAGCTCTTGAGAGCCGAGAAGCGATAAAGCAATGCTCCACGACGTCGACGTTTAGACATCGCGGCGGCGCTTTCGGTCCGCCGGCCGGCAGTCCTGGTCGCATTTGAAATCGACTTTGTCGAATGGCTGGTGTTCTCCACTGCCTGGCAACGTGGGCACACCACGTGCGTGACGACGCGATCAAGTCGCATCCAAGCAAAGGACAAGGCATAGAAAGCATGTCGATGAACTGTGGATGCACATCCAGTCGGTGACTAAAAGAAATATGGAACGCTTCACGATTTTGCGTGTCATCCTTGCGCAGGGGCCATGCTAATCTTCTCTGTATCGTTCCAATTTTAGTATATGTACTGCCGAAGCAAGTACGCTCACCTCTTGCTTTTGATTCGCTTAAAAAGCTTTCAGATGATTTCGCTTTCAGCTTGTGGTCTCGCAACAGCAGGACACAAGACAACAATTCGGTCTCCAAACGCTTGATATGTGTTGTACGGGGGGGGGGGGATGGAAAAAGCTTTTTCTTCTTCTTCGCTTTCGGTTGATGAGTTAAAAAAGGGATAGCGCGAACGCAGTCCCCACTAACAGAAATTATACGACCGAGTTACCCACATTTGGGGTAATCGCAGAGGTCAACTTCTCCGAAGTGCAATGGTGAAGTCTCGCCCTGGGCCCACCGCCTACGTGATCACGGTGAAGACCCTCGTCAGGTAAGTATGAGTTGGTTGCCTGTCAGCATCTCTCTTCTGGGACCGTGATTCTCTTCGGCTTTGCTCCGTTGCTTTTGTTTGCCTTTTTTGTGTGTGAGCAGAACCTTTCGACGACACTTCAGCAGCTGCTGCTGTTTCTGTGATCACTCACTTACTTCGAAAAAGAACAATGTATGAGTTTGAAAAATGAGAGCAAACAATGCTCAGGCGCACTTACCTTGTATTCAAATAGAATGATGAAGAAGCTTAACCAAGCGCCATATATAGCGGGCTAAATTTTCTTAAGAATGCTGTTTTTATTTCAAGCCAATGGCCTGCAGCAAAGCTCAGTTTCATTCGCTGCCATACATGCTATCATATGATGAGTGATCGCATTCTATTCTTTGAAAGGTAAGTCGCCCTCAGACAAGAATATCCTTACAAAAGACTGTTCACGCGCCAAAACCACAACAGTAAGACCAGGATAGATAGAATATACATAAATGAACATGCACTTGAAAATTATCATAACATCAAACATGAATACTTCACATCATCAGACCACTGCACATTACCAATAATTCATCTAAAATATCAACAACACACCAAATGGGGTGAATATTCATACAAAATCAATAACAGCATATTAGAATATGCTCACGTCATAACAGAGCTCGAAACGGCTTGGGAAAATTGGACCATAAACGTACCACAATTAGAACCACCAGACATGCTTATAAGGTGGGATCATGGCAAGAAAATGTTGAAAAATCGACTGATTGAACTCTCGCAAGATGTCGCACTCAAGCGTAGAGAAGATTACAATCAAGCGAAAAATATGCTCCACACTCTGGACGCTCATCCAGACCACGTCCTGGAAGATCGTCGCCCGGAATTCTTGGAGAAAATCAACAACTTCTACGATTATAAAGCAGTCGGATCGCAAATCAGATCCAGAACTATCCCAACTAGCGATGAAGAACCATCTAAAAGCTTCTTCAAAGCAGAGGAACAAAATTGTAAAAGTACCTCTATCACTGAGATACACGACGCAAACAACACAACACTCACCAAGAAAGAAGACATTCTCAAAGAAGTACACAGCTTCTACCACTCCCTATGGGGTGTAAAAGACAACATAAACTCTCAAGAACAAAACAACTACTTAAACATTCTTGGAGAGGCCAAAATTGAGGAAGACGCAGCTGAACAAGCGGAACAGCTGATCAGTCTCAAAGAAGTAAAAACCGCCATCGATTCTCTTAATAAGGATTCTGCACCTGGATCAGATGGTCTCGGCTCATTATTCTACCAAAAATGCTGGCATTTCCTGAAACACGACATTCTAGAGATGCTTACAAATTGCTACTTGAGAAAAACAATGACTCCCTCAATGAGAGAAGCAAAAGTGAAGTTAATCTTTAAAAAAGGTGAAAAAGAAAAGCTCAAAAATTGGAGACCGATCTCTCTGCTCAACACAGACTACAAGATCTTGAGCAAAATCCTCTCCAACAGACTCACACCCATGATCACAAACCTGATTTGTCCGAATCAGAAATGTGGACTGCCAAACCGCAGAATAGAGCATGTTACAATGAATATACAAGCTGCCCTGGAAGCTTCTCAAACTCAACACAGGGACTTGTACGTCATGATAACTGACTTTGAAAAAGCTTTCGATAGAGTTAGTCACTCCTTCCTCTATGGAATCTTGAAGAAACTCGGAGTAAAACCAATAATGATGAATTACCTGTCATTAGTTTACCACAAAACAAAAAGCAAAATAGAAATCAATGGAGCTTTAACAAAACGAATAAACGTTAAAAGGGGCATACGACAGGGTTGTCCCCTCAGCATGCTCTATTTCATAATCTGTGCTGACGTTCTCACCCGACGCATAGAGAAAAATCATCTGATCAACGGTTTTCGCTTTTCCAGGCTGACAATCAAAATCCAGCAATATGCGGACGACACCACATTCATCACAAAAGACATTCCATCTCTCAAGGAAATCAACAAAGAACTAGCCATCTACCAGACGATGTCCGGCCAGAAAGTGAACCAGGGAAAGACCCAGATCCTGGCGTCCAAACCTGACCTGGCCCAAAGAGCTCAGCAACTCTTTCCAGAAGCTGCGATCTTGAACAACGTCAAGATCCTGGGCATCTGGCTAGGCACAAACAAAACACAACTTGACAAGATGAACTGGCAGACCGCCATCAAAAAAACTCAAACGATCGCCAACATCCACAAACCACGAAGACTCTCCCTCTATGGAAAGATCTCGATCATCAACACTCTCTTGGTACCCGTCACTTTGCATCTCAGTAGAGTGCTGATGCCAACGAAACAACACATCAAAGAACTAAACAAAATCCTCTTCGACTTCCTCTGGTATCCTTCACCATTCGAACAGCTCCAGAGAAGCAAGACGTTTCCTCCTGTCAAAGATGGAGGCATCAACATGGTGGACATCCAATCAAAATTTCAAACAAGCCGCATCGACAGAATTCGCCACCTCTTCTCACTAGAAGACGCCACCGAAATCTGGCACGAATGGGCCATGTTCAATTTGAGTTACAGAATGAGACACATTAATCCTCATCTGTTCTCCAACAGCATTCCGCATGCCCCAATTCCAAACGAAATGTATGCGGACATCTTCAAGTCCTTTTGCAAACTCAAAGGCTTGAAACACGACTGGGAAAACACTTCCTACAAAAATATCTACATCAATCTGAAAACGCAAAATGAAAAGAAAATTGACAAGATTGATGAAAACGGAAAGAAGATTCCTTGGAATGAGATCCTCTTGAAAAACAAGGGAATCAAACTCTTCCTTCCACCTCACCTATCCTCCATGTCCTTTCGGATTGCACATGGAGGATACAAATGGGGAGATTTTAATAGATCAATACACTCCGACAGAAAAACAAACTGCAAATTCTGCAGAAAACCAGAAGACAATGTGGCCCACGTCCTCACCAAGTGCTCCTTTGCACAAGGAATATGGGAGCGCCTGAAACAACAATATCTTGGCCTAACCAAGGAAGACATAGAAATAACAAAAGACATGATCCTCCACAACCAAATCCCTGACGGACAGAAGAACAATCCGATTCTTTTGACCATGATGAATGTCGCCAAACACACCATCATCCAAAAGAAGATATCTCTGGACATAGGCGACACATATATACAGGACACAAAACGGTCCACCATTCAAGCCCTGTGGGTCATCATGACAAAAACGAAAAACATAACACAAAAGCATAACATTCCTTTGTCATCTGACATTTCTACTCCTTCTAAACCTCCTCCTACGGTCAGAAGAAAGAAGAACCAGTCGAGATCTACTCTTCAACCGCCCTCTCAGTCGTCCTCGGTGGTAGGGATGACTGATTGCAGCGGTGGATCTCACTAGAACAGTACGGTCGTAGATCATCTTTGAAGAAGATTAGACAGCCAAGGGCGTAACAACCCACCTTTAACCCGTCCCTCTCACTCATCTCCAACGGCCTGATGCCGGAAGAGTGATTGCAGCGGGAGATCTTTAACCGTCCCTCTCCGTCGTCCCACTCGCTCTGGGATGACAGGATTGCAGCGGCCAATTCCATGATGACTCTGGGGTCAGCGAAAGCTACCCTCCCTCTGGCCGCTCCTCTCTGGCATCTCCGCCAAATGAGGTGTCAGACTGCAGTGGCCCGTTTCCTCCAAACAGGTGCCCTTCTTCAAGCGGGCAACAAGAAGATACACACACATAAACAATTACAAATAAAATTAAAATTAACTCTTTGACAAAACGCGCTAGTTCTTGAGCTTGACCCGCCATCTCCTAGACTGCTCCAAGATCAGCAAGAGGAAAGTCGAGACAGGCAGATCAGCTTGAGGCAGCCACTAACCAAACATTTACATCCACAGATTACCATCTACCGCGGTGGGTCCCTTCGGTCGTAGTGAGTCCCTCGCCTCCCTGGTAGGTATCTTCCATGTAAGTATGGTGTGCCTGCTGAGTGTTTGGGTGTGTGGACGGCTCCCGGAGCGGACGCACTAATGATGAGACAGGAAACAAATCCATTCCATATGGACAATTTGTAAACCTGCAAGATGTAGTGGTATCCATCTTGAACTCTGAGCGTTGCGCGAGAAAAAAAAAAAAAAAAAAAAAAAAAAAAAAAAAAAAAAACCCTCTGAGCATTGCTTGCTCACATTTATTAAACTAATGCAAGACATTTATTAAACTAATGCAAGACTCTGCATGTCACGTGCCGCTTGAAGCCGGCCGGTCAGTCAGTTGGTTTGTTCACGACTCGCGACGAAAAGAAGTTTGTGTCTGCGTAGGAGAACATCACATGTTTGACAAGGTGAGTCGCATTATTGGCACAGCTGTGCTGGCTGAATTGCTCAGCACAGGAACTTTTATTCAATAGAGAGTCATTGCAGAACACGCGACAACAAGCGAAAAATTTGCAACACCACACACACGTACGCGAGAGAGTAGATAACATCGGCGCAATGAATGAAAATGAACAGAAAATGACATATGATACACACGACGACCAATAAAACACAAGAAATGAGACCGACGAACAACGAAAGCCATGATTCGCATTTTCAATGATTGATTGTTCATTTATCCCACCCGAAGGTGGGATGTGGGCCGAACCCGGAGGTACTGCAATACCGGGACAACCCGTGGGTGCGACAAAGCGAGCTTTGAATCGACACCCCGTCTTCAAACATACATTTAATACAAGAGCCCAGCGATGCTGGGCGTCCCAGGTATTAAACTGAGAAGAACAGATACTACACTTGATCTTAGCTCTTGAGAGCCGAGAAGCGATAAAGCAATGCTCCACGACGTCGACGTTTAGACATCGCGGCGGCGCTTTCGGTCCGCCGGCCGGCAGTCCTGGTCGCATTTGAAATCGACTTTGTCGAATGGCTGGTGTTCTCCACTGCCTGGCAACGTGGGCACACCACGTGCGTGACGACGCGATCAAGTCGCATCCAAGCAAAGGACAAGGCATAGAAAGCATGTCGATGAACTGTGGATGCACATCCAGTCGGTGACTAAAAGAAATATGGAACGCTTCACGATTTTGCGTGTCATCCTTGCGCAGGGGCCATGCTAATCTTCTCTGTATCGTTCCAATTTTAGTATATGTACTGCCGAAGCAAGTACGCTCACCTCTTGCTTTTGATTCGCTTAAAAAGCTTTCAGATGATTTCGCTTTCAGCTTGTGGTCTCGCAACAGCAGGACACAAGACAACAATTCGGTCTCCAAACGCTTGATATGTGTTGTACGGGGGGGGGGGGGATGGAAAAAGCTTTTTCTTCTTCTTCGCTTTCGGTTGATGAGTTAAAAAAGGGATAGCGCGAACGCAGTCCCCACTAACAGAAATTATACGACCGAGTTACCCACATTTGGGGTAATCGCAGAGGTCAACTTCTCCGAAGTGCAATGGTGAAGTCTCGCCCTGGGCCCACCGCCTACGTGATCACGGTGAAGACCCTCGTCAGGTAAGTATGAGTTGGTTGCCTGTCAGCATCTCTCTTCTGGGACCGTGATTCTCTTCGGCTTTGCTCCGTTGCTTTTGTTTGCCTTTTTTGTGTGTGAGCAGAACCTTTCGACGACACTTCAGCAGCTGCTGCTGCTGTTCTGTGATCACTCACTTACTTCGAAAAAGAACAATGTATGAGTTTGAAAAATGAGAGCAAACAATGCTCAGGCGCACTTACCTTGTATTCAAATAGAATGATGAAGAAGCTTAACCAAGCGCCATATATAGCGGGCTAAATTTTCTTAAGAATGCTGTTTTTATTTCAAGCCAATGGCCTGCAGCAAAGCTCAGTTTCATTCGCTGCCATACATGCTATCATATGATGAGTGATCGCATTCTATTCTTTGAAAGGTAAGTCGCCCTCTGAGCATTGCTTGCTCACATTTATTAAACTAATGCAAGACATTTATTAAACTAATGCAAGACTCTGCATGTCACGTGCCGCTTGAAGCCGGCCGGTCAGTCAGTTGGTTTGTTCACGACTCGCGACGAAAAGAAGTTTGTGTCTGCGTAGGAGAACATCACATGTTTGACAAGGTGAGTCGCATTATTGGCACAGCTGTGCTGGCTGAATTGCTCAGCACAGGAACTTTTATTCAATAGAGAGTCATTGCAGAACACGCGACAACAAGCGAAAAATTTGCAACACCACACACACGTACGCGAGAGAGTAGATAACATCGGCGCAATGAATGAAAATGAACAGAAAATGACATATGATACACACGACGACCAATAAAACACAAGAAATGAGACCGACGAACAACGAAAGCCATGATTCGCATTTTCAATGATTGATTGTTCATTTATCCCACCCGAAGGTGGGATGTGGGCCGAACCCGGAGGTACTGCAATACCGGGACAACCCGTGGGTGCGACAAAGCGAGCTTTGAATCGACACCCCGTCTTCAAACATACATTTAATACAAGAGCCCAGCGATGCTGGGCGTCCCAGGTATTAAACTGAGAAGAACAGATACTACACTTGATCTTAGCTCTTGAGAGCCGAGAAGCGATAAAGCAATGCTCCACGACGTCGACGTTTAGACATCGCGGCGGCGCTTTCGGTCCGCCGGCCGGCAGTCCTGGTCGCATTTGAAATCGACTTTGTCGAATGGCTGGTGTTCTCCACTGCCTGGCAACGTGGGCACACCACGTGCGTGACGACGCGATCAAGTCGCATCCAAGCAAAGGACAAGGCATAGAAAGCATGTCGATGAACTGTGGATGCACATCCAGTCGGTGACTAAAAGAAATATGGAACGCTTCACGATTTTGCGTGTCATCCTTGCGCAGGGGCCATGCTAATCTTCTCTGTATCGTTCCAATTTTAGTATATGTACTGCCGAAGCAAGTACGCTCACCTCTTGCTTTTGATTCGCTTAAAAAGCTTTCAGATGATTTCGCTTTCAGCTTGTGGTCTCGCAACAGCAGGACACAAGACAACAATTCGGTCTCCAAACGCTTGATATGTGTTGTACGGGGGGGGGGGGGATGGAAAAAGCTTTTTCTTCTTCTTCGCTTTCGGTTGATGAGTTAAAAAAGGGATAGCGCGAACGCAGTCCCCACTAACAGAAATTATACGACCGAGTTACCCACATTTGGGGTAATCGCAGAGGTCAACTTCTCCGAAGTGCAATGGTGAAGTCTCGCCCTGGGCCCACCGCCTACGTGATCACGGTGAAGACCCTCGTCAGGTAAGTATGAGTTGGTTGCCTGTCAGCATCTCTCTTCTGGGACCGTGATTCTCTTCGGCTTTGCTCCGTTGCTTTTGTTTGCCTTTTTTGTGTGTGAGCAGAACCTTTCGACGACACTTCAGCAGCTGCTGCTGTTTCTGTGATCACTCACTTACTTCGAAAAAGAACAATGTATGAGTTTGAAAAATGAGAGCAAACAATGCTCAGGCGCACTTACCTTGTATTCAAATAGAATGATGAAGAAGCTTAACCAAGCGCCATATATAGCGGGCTAAATTTTCTTAAGAATGCTGTTTTTATTTCAAGCCAATGGCCTGCAGCAAAGCTCAGTTTCATTCGCTGCCATACATGCTATCATATGATGAGTGATCGCATTCTATTCTTTGAAAGGTAAGTCGCCCTCTGAGCATTGCTTGCTCACATTTATTAAACTAATGCAAGACATTTATTAAACTAATGCAAGACTCTGCATGTCACGTGCCGCTTGAAGCCGGCCGGTCAGTCAGTTGGTTTGTTCACGACTCGCGACGAAAAGAAGTTTGTGTCTGCGTAGGAGAACATCACATGTTTGACAAGGTGAGTCGCATTATTGGCACAGCTGTGCTGGCTGAATTGCTCAGCACAGGAACTTTTATTCAATAGAGAGTCATTGCAGAACACGCGACAACAAGCGAAAAATTTGCAACACCACACACACGTACGCGAGAGAGTAGATAACATCGGCGCAATGAATGAAAATGAACAGAAAATGACATATGATACACACGACGACCAATAAAACACAAGAAATGAGACCGACGAACAACGAAAGCCATGATTCGCATTTTCAATGATTGATTGTTCATTTATCCCACCCGAAGGTGGGATGTGGGCCGAACCCGGAGGTACTGCAATACCGGGACAACCCGTGGGTGCGACAAAGCGAGCTTTGAATCGACACCCCGTCTTCAAACATACATTTAATACAAGAGCCCAGCGATGCTGGGCGTCCCAGGTATTAAACTGAGAAGAACAGATACTACACTTGATCTTAGCTCTTGAGAGCCGAGAAGCGATAAAGCAATGCTCCACGACGTCGACGTTTAGACATCGCGGCGGCGCTTTCGGTCCGCCGGCCGGCAGTCCTGGTCGCATTTGAAATCGACTTTGTCGAATGGCTGGTGTTCTCCACTGCCTGGCAACGTGGGCACACCACGTGCGTGACGACGCGATCAAGTCGCATCCAAGCAAAGGACAAGGCATAGAAAGCATGTCGATGAACTGTGGATGCACATCCAGTCGGTGACTAAAAGAAATATGGAACGCTTCACGATTTTGCGTGTCATCCTTGCGCAGGGGCCATGCTAATCTTCTCTGTATCGTTCCAATTTTAGTATATGTACTGCCGAAGCAAGTACGCTCACCTCTTGCTTTTGATTCGCTTAAAAAGCTTTCAGATGATTTCGCTTTCAGCTTGTGGTCTCGCAACAGCAGGACACAAGACAACAATTCGGTCTCCAAACGCTTGATATGTGTTGTACGGGGGGGGGGGGATGGAAAAAGCTTTTTCTTCTTCTTCGCTTTCGGTTGATGAGTTAAAAAAGGGATAGCGCGAACGCAGTCCCCACTAACAGAAATTATACGACCGAGTTACCCACATTTGGGGTAATCGCAGAGGTCAACTTCTCCGAAGTGCAATGGTGAAGTCTCGCCCTGGGCCCACCGCCTACGTGATCACGGTGAAGACCCTCGTCAGGTAAGTATGAGTTGGTTGCCTGTCAGCATCTCTCTTCTGGGACCGTGATTCTCTTCGGCTTTGCTCCGTTGCTTTTGTTTGCCTTTTTTGTGTGTGAGCAGAACCTTTCGACGACACTTCAGCAGCTGCTGCTGTTTCTGTGATCACTCACTTACTTCGAAAAAGAACAATGTATGAGTTTGAAAAATGAGAGCAAACAATGCTCAGGCGCACTTACCTTGTATTCAAATAGAATGATGAAGAAGCTTAACCAAGCGCCATATATAGCGGGCTAAATTTTCTTAAGAATGCTGTTTTTATTTCAAGCCAATGGCCTGCAGCAAAGCTCAGTTTCATTCGCTGCCATACATGCTATCATATGATGAGTGATCGCATTCTATTCTTTGAAAGGTAAGTCGCCCTCTGAGCATTGCTTGCTCACATTTATTAAACTAATGCAAGACATTTATTAAACTAATGCAAGACTCTGCATGTCACGTGCCGCTTGAAGCCGGCCGGTCAGTCAGTTGGTTTGTTCACGACTCGCGACGAAAAGAAGTTTGTGTCTGCGTAGGAGAACATCACATGTTTGACAAGGTGAGTCGCATTATTGGCACAGCTGTGCTGGCTGAATTGCTCAGCACAGGAACTTTTATTCAATAGAGAGTCATTGCAGAACACGCGACAACAAGCGAAAAATTTGCAACACCACACACACGTACGCGAGAGAGTAGATAACATCGGCGCAATGAATGAAAATGAACAGAAAATGACATATGATACACACGACGACCAATAAAACACAAGAAATGAGACCGACGAACAACGAAAGCCATGATTCGCATTTTCAATGATTGATTGTTCATTTATCCCACCCGAAGGTGGGATGTGGGCCGAACCCGGAGGTACTGCAATACCGGGACAACCCGTGGGTGCGACAAAGCGAGCTTTGAATCGACACCCCGTCTTCAAACATACATTTAATACAAGAGCCCAGCGATGCTGGGCGTCCCAGGTATTAAACTGAGAAGAACAGATACTACACTTGATCTTAGCTCTTGAGAGCCGAGAAGCGATAAAGCAATGCTCCACGACGTCGACGTTTAGACATCGCGGCGGCGCTTTCGGTCCGCCGGCCGGCAGTCCTGGTCGCATTTGAAATCGACTTTGTCGAATGGCTGGTGTTCTCCACTGCCTGGCAACGTGGGCACACCACGTGCGTGACGACGCGATCAAGTCGCATCCAAGCAAAGGACAAGGCATAGAAAGCATGTCGATGAACTGTGGATGCACATCCAGTCGGTGACTAAAAGAAATATGGAACGCTTCACGATTTTGCGTGTCATCCTTGCGCAGGGGCCATGCTAATCTTCTCTGTATCGTTCCAATTTTAGTATATGTACTGCCGAAGCAAGTACGCTCACCTCTTGCTTTTGATTCGCTTAAAAAGCTTTCAGATGATTTCGCTTTCAGCTTGTGGTCTCGCAACAGCAGGACACAAGACAACAATTCGGTCTCCAAACGCTTGATATGTGTTGTACGGGGGGGGGGGGGGATGGAAAAAGCTTTTTCTTCTTCTTCGCTTTCGGTTGATGAGTTAAAAAAGGGATAGCGCGAACGCAGTCCCCACAAACAGAAATTATACGACCGAGTTACCCACATTTGGGGTAATCGCAGAGGTCAACTTCTCCGAAGTGCAATGGTGAAGTCTCGCCCTGGGCCCACCGCCTACGTGATCACGGTGAAGACCCTCGTCAGGTAAGTATGAGTTGGTTGCCTGTCAGCATCTCTCTTCTGGGACCGTGATTCTCTTCGGCTTTGCTCCGTTGCTTTTGTTTGCCTTTTTTGTGTGTGAGCAGAACCTTTCGACGACACTTCAGCAGCTGCTGCTGTTTCTGTGATCACTCACTTACTTCGAAAAAGAACAATGTATGAGTTTGAAAAATGAGAGCAAACAATGCTCAGGCGCACTTACCTTGTATTCAAATAGAATGATGAAGAAGCTTAACCAAGCGCCATATATAGCGGGCTAAATTTTCTTAAGAATGCTGTTTTTATTTCAAGCCAATGGCCTGCAGCAAAGCTCAGTTTCATTCGCTGCCATACATGCTATCATATGATGAGTGATCGCATTCTATTCTTTGAAAGGTAAGTCGCCCTCTGAGCATTGCTTGCTCACATTTATTAAACTAATGCAAGACATTTATTAAACTAATGCAAGACTCTGCATGTCACGTGCCGCTTGAAGCCGGCCGGTCAGTCAGTTGGTTTGTTCACGACTCGCGACGAAAAGAAGTTTGTGTCTGCGTAGGAGAACATCACATGTTTGACAAGGTGAGTCGCATTATTGGCACAGCTGTGCTGGCTGAATTGCTCAGCACAGGAACTTTTATTCAATAGAGAGTCATTGCAGAACACGCGACAACAAGCGAAAAATTTGCAACACCACACACACGTACGCGAGAGAGTAGATAACATCGGCGCAATGAATGAAAATGAACAGAAAATGACATATGATACACACGACGACCAATAAAACACAAGAAATGAGACCGACGAACAACGAAAGCCATGATTCGCATTTTCAATGATTGATTGTTCATTTATCCCACCCGAAGGTGGGATGTGGGCCGAACCCGGAGGTACTGCAATACCGGGACAACCCGTGGGTGCGACAAAGCGAGCTTTGAATCGACACCCCGTCTTCAAACATACATTTAATACAAGAGCCCAGCGATGCTGGGCGTCCCAGGTATTAAACTGAGAAGAACAGATACTACACTTGATCTTAGCTCTTGAGAGCCGAGAAGCGATAAAGCAATGCTCCACGACGTCGACGTTTAGACATCGCGGCGGCGCTTTCGGTCCGCCGGCCGGCAGTCCTGGTCGCATTTGAAATCGACTTTGTCGAATGGCTGGTGTTCTCCACTGCCTGGCAACGTGGGCACACCACGTGCGTGACGACGCGATCAAGTCGCATCCAAGCAAAGGACAAGGCATAGAAAGCATGTCGATGAACTGTGGATGCACATCCAGTCGGTGACTAAAAGAAATATGGAACGCTTCACGATTTTGCGTGTCATCCTTGCGCAGGGGCCATGCTAATCTTCTCTGTATCGTTCCAATTTTAGTATATGTACTGCCGAAGCAAGTACGCTCACCTCTTGCTTTTGATTCGCTTAAAAAGCTTTCAGATGATTTCGCTTTCAGCTTGTGGTCTCGCAACAGCAGGACACAAGACAACAATTCGGTCTCCAAACGCTTGATATGTGTTGTACGGGGGGGGGGGGGATGGAAAAAGCTTTTTCTTCTTCTTCGCTTTCGGTTGATGAGTTAAAAAAGGGATAGCGCGAACGCAGTCCCCACTAACAGAAATTATACGACCGAGTTACCCACATTTGGGGTAATCGCAGAGGTCAACTTCTCCGAAGTGCAATGGTGAAGTCTCGCCCTGGGCCCACCGCCTACGTGATCACGGTGAAGACCCTCGTCAGGTAAGTATGAGTTGGTTGCCTGTCAGCATCTCTCTTCTGGGACCGTGATTCTCTTCGGCTTTGCTCCGTTGCTTTTGTTTGCCTTTTTTGTGTGTGAGCAGAACCTTTCGACGACACTTCAGCAGCTGCTGCTGTTTCTGTGATCACTCACTTACTTCGAAAAAGAACAATGTATGAGTTTGAAAAATGAGAGCAAACAATGCTCAGGCGCACTTACCTTGTATTCAAATAGAATGATGAAGAAGCTTAACCAAGCGCCATATATAGCGGGCTAAATTTTCTTAAGAATGCTGTTTTTATTTCAAGCCAATGGCCTGCAGCAAAGCTCAGTTTCATTCGCTGCCATACATGCTATCATATGATGAGTGATCGCATTCTATTCTTTGAAAGGTAAGTCGCCCTCTGAGCAAAGGTAAGTCGCCCTCGGAGTAAAACCAATAATGATGAATTACCTGTCATTAGTTTACCACAAAACAAAAAGCAAAATAGAAATCAATGGAGCTTTAACAAAACGAATAAACGTTAAAAGGGGCATACGACAGGGTTGTCCCCTCAGCATGCTCTATTTCATAATCTGTGCTGACGTTCTCACCCGACGCATAGAGAAAAATCATCTGATCAACGGTTTTCGCTTTTCCAAGCTGACAATCAAAATCCAGCAATATGCGGACGACACCACATTCATCACAAGAGACATTCCATCTCTCAAGGAAATCAACAAAGAACTAGCCATCTACCAGACGATGTCCGGCCAGAAAGTGAACCAGGGAAAGACCCAGATCCTGGCGTCCAAACCTGACCTGGCCCAAAGAGCTCAGCAACTCTTTCCAGAAGCTGCGATCTTGAACAACGTCAAGATCCTGGGCATCTGGCTAGGCACAAACAAAACACAACTTGACAAGATGAACTGGCAGACCGCCATCAAAAAAACTCAAACGATCGCCAACATCCACAAACCACGAAGACTCTCCCTCTATGGAAAGATCTCGATCATCAACACTCTCTTGGTACCCGTCACTTTGCATCTCAGTAGAGTGCTGATGCCAACGAAACAACACATCAAAGAACTAAACAAAATCCTATTCGACTTCCTCTGGTATCCCTCACCATTCGAACAGCTCCAGAGAAGCAAGACGTTTCCTCCTGTTAAAGATGGAGGCATCAACATGGTGGACATCCAATCAAAATTTCAAACAAGCCGCATCGACAGAATTCGCCACCTCTTCTCACTAGAAGACGCCACCGAAATCTGGCACGAATGGGCCATGTTCAATTTGAGTTACAGAATGAGACACATTAATCCTCATCTGTTCTCCAACAGCATTCCGCATGCCCCAATTCCAAACGAAATGTATGCGGACATCTTCAAGTCCTTTTGCAAACTCAAAGGCTTGAAACACGACTGGGAAAACACTTCCTACAAAAATATCTACATCAATCTGAAAACGCAAAATGAAAAGAAAATTGACAAGATTGATGAAAACGGAAAGAAGATTCCTTGGAATGAGATCCTCTTGAAAAACAAGGGAATCAAACTCTTCCTTCCACCTCACCTATCCTCCATGTCCTTTCGGATTGCACATGGAGGATACAAATGGGGAGATTTTAATAGATCAATACACTCCGACAGAAAAACAAACTGCAAATTCTGCAGAAAACCAGAAGACAATGTGACCCACGTCCTCACCAAGTGCTCCTTTGCACAAGGAATATGGGAGCGCCTGAAACAACAATATCTTGGCCTAACCAAGGAAGACATAGAAATAACAAAGGACATGATCCTCCACAACCAAATCCCTGACGGACAGAAGAACAATCCGATTCTTTTGACCATGATGAATGTCGCCAAACACACCATCATCCAAAAGAAGATATCTCTGGACATAGGCGACACATATATACAGGACACAAAACGGTCCACCATTCAAGCCCTGTGGGTCATCATGACAAAAACGAAAAACATAACACAAAAGCATAACATTCCTTTGTCATCTGACATTTCTACTCCTTCCAAACCTCCTCCTACGGTCAGAAGAAAGAAGAACCAGTCGAGATCCACTCTTCAACCGCCCTCTCAGTCGTCCTCGGTGGTAGGGATGACTGATTGCAGCGGTGGATCTCACTAGAACAGTACGGTCGTAGATCATCTTTGAAGAAGATTAGACAGCCAAGGGCGTAACAACCCACCTTTAACCCGTCCCTCTCACTCATCTCCAACGGCCTGATGCCGGAAGAGTGATTGCAGCGGGAGATCTTTAACCGTCCCTCTCCGTCGTCCCACTCGCTCTGGGATGACAGGATTGCAGCGGCCCATTCCAAGACGACTCTGGGGTCAGCGAAAGCTACCCTCCCTCTGGCCGCTCCTCTCTGGCATCTCCGCCAAATGAGGTGTCAGACTGCGGTGGCCCGTTTTCTCCAAACAGGTGCCCTTCTTGAAGCGGGCAACAAGAAGATACACACACACAAACAATTTCAAATAAAATTAAAATTAACTCTCTACCAAAATGCGCTAGTTCTTGAGCTTGACCCGCCTTCTCCTAGACTGCTCCAAGATCAGCAAGAGGAAAGTTGAGACAGGCAGATCAGCTTGAGGCAGCCACTAACCAAACATTTACATCCACAGATTACCATCTACCGCGGTGGGTCCCTTCGGTCGTAGTGAGTCCCTCGCCTCCCTGGTAGGTATCTTCCATGTAAGTATGGTGTGCCTGCTGAGTGTTTGGGTGTGTGGACGGCTCCCGGAGCGGACGCACTAATG
Organism: Aplidium turbinatum; assembly: GCF_918807975.1. Taxonomy (NCBI): domain Eukaryota; kingdom Metazoa; phylum Chordata; class Ascidiacea; order Aplousobranchia; family Polyclinidae; genus Aplidium; species Aplidium turbinatum. The sequence goes on along the minus strand of NC_137477.1, from coordinate 15,613,367 downwards.
ATGAGACAGGAAACAAATCCATTCCATATGGACAATTTGTAAACCTGCAAGATGTAGTGGTATCCATCTTGAACTCTGAGCGTTGCGCGAAAAAAAAAAAAAAAAAAAAAAAAAAAAAAACCCTCTGAGCATTGCTTGCTCACATTTATTAAACTAATGCAAGACATTTATTAAACTAATGCAAGACTCTGCATGTCACGTGCCGCTTGAAGCCGGCCGGTCAGTCAGTTGGTTTGTTCACGACTCGCGACGAAAAGAAGTTTGTGTCTGCGTAGGAGAACATCACATGTTTGACAAGGTGAGTCGCATTATTGGCACAGCTGTGCTGGCTGAATTGCTCAGCACAGGAACTTTTATTCAATAGAGAGTCATTGCAGAACACGCGACAACAAGCGAAAAATTTGCAACACCACACACACGTACGCGAGAGAGTAGATAACATCGGCGCAATGAATGAAAATGAACAGAAAATGACATATGATACACACGACGACCAATAAAACACAAGAAATGAGACCGACGAACAACGAAAGCCATGATTCGCATTTTCAATGATTGATTGTTCATTTATCCCACCCGAAGGTGGGATGTGGGCCGAACCCGGAGGTACTGCAATACCGGGACAACCCGTGGGTGCGACACAGCGAGCTTTGAATCGACACCCCGTCTTCAAACATACATTTAATACAAGAGCCCAGCGATGCTGGGCGTCCCAGGTATTAAACTGAGAAGAACAGATACTACACTTGTTGTTGTTGAACTGTTTTATTCGCATCAGTAACTCACGGTACAAAAGATTGACACGGCGAGAGAGTACAAACAAACATAGCCAGGTCGAAGACTTTAAGAAACCGGCCTGCCACACCCCGCGGAGGCGGGGAGCGGCGTGATTTATGGGGTGACGATGCACCCGGAGGGTTAAGTCCACCAGCTTAGGTCGCGAGGGCCAGGCTGGGGAGTCGAGGTACCTGTGGAGGGAGAGTGTGGATCGAAACATTATATGGCCCGTCCGCAAATTTAGAATGGCGGAGCGGGCCAGGGAGACAGGTTCTTTCTGCATAGTCCAGAAAGGAGCCCTGCGACGAGTCGGGCGACCCGTCGCGTGTGGACGCTGGAACCGGCAGTAATTGACCGCCGGGTGGCGCCCACGTCTCCTTCACGCGTCCTCGCGCAGGTACTCTGACTCTTATACCCGGTCTGCCAGCAGGCAGAGCGGATAAAATTGGGGTCTCCCACGAGGAAGAGAGTAGAACCATTTAGGGATAATTTGGCTCTCGTGGCAGACGAAATATTCAATAAAATTGTGGAGCAGAGGCTCGATTAATCAATAAAACAAAAAAAAAATATATAGGTGGGAGTGTAATTAATACTCACTGGAGAAGAGTAAGCCTTCATTCGGCGAGCACGGATGTGCACTGACCAGACGTTGAGGCAGGTTCGCCCAGCTGGGTCGGGGAGGCTAGCGATCGAAACCAGAGGCACTGATAGGCTACATTACCGGTAAAAAATATAAATTTGAGGTAGAAATTTTGAGGCTGCATCGAGTTGATCAGGGGATCGTGTTGATCGATGCGTTGAAAGCGGAGCGAGGTTGATCCGAGCGGGCAAGAACAGCGTTACAAGGCAAAAACAGCGTATGACAGTTCGAAACAGTTGATTGATTAATACATAGAGAATCTAGTGGTGATTGAAATTGCTTAATTACTATTAAACCAGTCTCAAGTCACAATGTACAAGAGGTATTTTATTTCCTTCCTTTTTACTTTAGAATGTTTGTTTTTGATGAGACTGGAGTATCATATAAAAGAAATGGCGCTAGTTTATAGAAATAAGGTGGTGATATGGGGTGATCAATTTTAACACAATATTGTTATAAAGTTATAACGTCCAAACGGTTTGCTGTCTTGCGCGCTCGGATACTTACTGCAACGTTATTAGGGAATAAGTTTCTGATCGCTGATGTCGTCTTTTCTATGACGTAGCCCCTCCACGAGTGAGCCCGGCGTTCCAAGCTTTCCAGACGCGGAAGGATCCTTCGATTGAGAGGGAGGCCACTTTTCTAGCCACCTCTGCTACCCCACGAGCAGGAACGCCCAAGGCCGTCAGAGCTCGAGAGCTCGTCGGGGCATAGCTCCCGAGGGAGCCTACGACGAACGGAAGTGACAGGACGTCCCTGCAAGGGCGCTTCCTGTCTTCCTTTATGTTGACACATAACTCGCCGTACTTGTCGTGTTTCCTGTCGGCGGCTTTTCGAAGAGAATCCGCGCCGTAGTCGAACGGGCATGTGACGTCACATACGACCGTGACACCGTCAGGGCGTTGCAAGACGATGTCAGGACGCAGATCGGCACCGCCCGCTTCCACGTGCTGTGGAACCGTACTATCTATGGCAAGCCCGGGTTGCCATTCGGCAGGCACGTGCCCCGCGATCTCCCTCAATATTGAATTGTGACGTTCCGTGACGACAGTCATCACGGTAGGGCAGTGATTCAATATGTGAGGGAGAGTCTCTTCCGCTTTCCCACACGCACGACACATGGCAGGTAGGTAAGGACGGCCATGGCTTGGTTTGGATTTGAGTGGCAATAGGTTCAATCTGGCCTTGTACGCAAATACTCGGTCTGCGTGATCCAGGAGCTCCGGGCGCCGGGTCCAGGAATTTGAGAACCCGGACAGGCAGTGGGCACTGACCGTCTTGCCTTGGTCAGGTTTGGATTCCCACTGTCTCCTCCACCACAAGTCATTGTGTTGATGGAGGGTCGGCACCACTTTTTTCCTTAAGGGAGGGGTGATTGTGGAGCTCCCCGCGGCCAACTCAAGGCCGCCATCCGGGCGGGCGGACCAGCGTACGTTCAGACGACGGGTGGCCGCCGGGACACGGCCCCACAGGCTCTCGCCTGTAGGGCACGGTCTAGAGCGGGCGCCGTCGGGAGGAGGTTCACTGTTTAGATAACTGGCCAGGTGACCAGGCGTGGGATCCGGAGTGCCGAGCCTCAGACAGGCATGACGCCTAAGCTGCCCGAGAGCGACGGCAGAGACAATGTTGTCAGGTGACGTCAGCATCTTGAAAGCATGAGCTACCGAAAGCGTGTCACTTTCGCGACACAAGTTCAGAATGCCCAAACCTCCTAATGCAGGCTTACAGTAGAAGAACGCGCTGCACGCCCACTTGGGAAGACGCCACGCCACCTTCAAACACCGCAATACCAGTCGGTCAAGCTTCAGAAGCTCATACTGTCTGAAGCGCCGCACTCGCAGATGGTATGACGCGGACGGGAGAATGATAGAGGTGAGTGCCAGGAGTTTCTGGCTTGGGGTAAGAAAGGATTTCATTAATAAAGAAATGTGCTTCTCCAGAGTGGAGATGAAGGGTTGGGTTAGGGATGCGTCCGAGGCGTAGCCGGTTCGAGCGCCGAGGTATTTGTACGTCTCGCCTTTGGGGATGACCCGAATTTCCTCCCCAGCAAGGGAGAAAGGTTTCGGGTCGACCCGCAGACGGGACGCCGACACTTTCCCATAGGATAGGGTGCCACACTTGCGTGGGTTGAACCGTAGCCCGGACCAGGAAGAGAAGGGATTGGTAGAAGATAGGAGAGAGATCATCTGCTCGCGATCGGAAGAAACGAGACAGATGTCGTCCGCATAAGCCATACAACGTACTTTAATGTCGTCTTCTTTGGCAGGAAGGTTGTAGCCGCAATCCGTTTTGTCACGGACGCCCCTGAGGAGCACCTCGATGACCAAATTGAATAGCAGCCCAGACAACGGGCAGCCCTGACGGACTCCCCGCCCCACAGGGATACGGTCGGTTTCACCATTGCCGCAGCGGACGGTGCAGGTGTTAGCGACGTATATGTCGGAGATGCATTCAATAAGGTCTGTGGGGGCGTCGAAATGGCGCAGGACCTCGGCTATGCACTCGTGCCGGACACTGCCAAAGGCGTTTCGGATGTCCAGAAACGCAACCGACACAGGCCTTTTGCGTGACTGTGCATCCGAGAGGATGGTGTCGAGCATGAACACATGCTCATAGACGCCTTCCGTGGGCATGAATCCCTTTTGCTCTCGGCTGATAACATTCCCCTCCACCGCCCATCGCTGCAGGCGCCGGGCCAATACGGCGGCGTAAATCTTGTATATGTTTCGGCAGATGGAGATGGGCCGCCAGTTGCTGACGTCGTGCAGGTCACCCTCAGGGTCTTTACATATGAGAGTGATCCTGCTGGTTCTCCACTGGTCCGGTACACGACGGTTGATCCGGCAGGTCTCGAAAAGGCTGGCTAAGAGTCCCCCTCTTGGGTCCAGGATCTTCCAGAAACCGTAGGACAATCCGTCAGAACCAGGGGCGGAACCGACATCTAGCGACTGGAGGACCGCCTCCACCTCCCGGGCCGTAATGGGACCTTCACCGTCATCGACGGGGGAGAGGTTTACATTATCATGCTCGTAGCGGTGGGCGTTCATCCACTCGGGCATCTGCGAGCAACTCCCAGCTTCAGGAGCGGTCATGTCGCGTCGAAATCTCTCTTCAATTTCTTGAGGTGGGATTTCGCAACGACGGTCACAGTTTTTTCCTTCAACGATCCGGCGGACCGTTCCCTTCGCGTCCCGCGAGAAGGCGGCTCGCAACCCCACGCCGCTACGATATCGGGCTCCGTTCCCGCGCGAACCCCCACCGTCCGACCGAGGAGAACCCCCGTTCGAACGACGGCGAGCCGCGCGAGCCCGGGCGCCACGATTGAAGCGTGGTTTGCGAGGACGTGTCCTCTTGGGCGGCGAAGTCCCAGCGGTCCACTCTTCCAATTCGATGCAGAACTGGTCGAAATTTATGCCACCCGCTAAAGTAAGGTTCACTAAACTGCGAAGAGCCCGCCTGGAGCTCTTCGTCTTACTTTCCCTGACCGGTTCAACAGGGTGTTGGATGGATCGTTGATTGTTGGGTGTGATGGACATCCCTGGGGTAGTCTGTGGGAGTCCGGGGTCAATCGTGGCTTGGTTGCATGTCATGGTGTCACTTCGGGGTCGAGTCAAGGTTTGGGAAGAGATAGTTGGCAGGAATTTAGAGTGGGTGGTTTGGGTAGGTGGGGTAAAAGGTTGGGCTTCAGCAGACAGCGTCGAGGAACAAGGTTGTATAGGACAGATGGAAACAGGATTAAAGGATAAAGAGGAGTGAGATGGATGTTGAAGAGACTTAGATGAAAAGGTTTGCATGGGCGGCTTGGAAGAGCTGATTAAGTCTCTAGTTTCAGCTCCGGTGGTGGCCGTCAGTGGCAGAGAAGAAAAAGAAAAAGGGCGCGAAGCCGGCTTGGATAAACCGAGCGAGTCCACTGCCACGGATCCGGTGGAGGTCGGCTTGCGCAGGGGTACATGTAGAAGAGGATTCGCTCTGACAGTAGGGCCGTAACCGTCCGTGGTTGAGCTATCAGGCGAGGAAGTGGAAGAAGAGGAAAGAGATTCGCTGTTCGACGAGTCAGACGAGTCGGAAGAGTCCCCACTTTCCGACCCAGGTCCGGCCGAAGACAGACGAGGAAGAAACAACACATCTAAATCAGGCAAGCTGTCAGTATCAGCAGGGCTGAGTGAAGTTTTGCCTGGATGAGTTAGAATAGAATGGAAAAGTTCAGGTGGGGGGGGGGAAGTGGAAGTGCTGTCTATGCCTTGGCGCCAAAAGACTTGAGAACGGATGACAGAGGAAGGGAGAAGAGGGGATGACCCCTCGACCGATGCGCCTGCAGTCGAGGGCCGGCGCCTTCCACGCCTGACAACAGGGGCGTAGGAAAGCCCAGGCTTGGTCATCATAGGGGGTCTGGTTTGGCTCTCCGAGGGTGTCGGGTCATTGCTCGGCCAGGGAAGGCAGGTTGGCAATTGAAGGCCCTCGGGGCAGGATCGCCAGTGCTCTTGGGCCCCATCCAGCTTGTAAGCTCGAGGGAGAACACGGCAGCACCTGCTGCAGGTGATCAGGAACTCGGCGCGCGAACCATGAAATGCTCGCATATGGTCCTGATACGCCTGCACATCTCGGTAAGGTTGAGATGCCCTCCTGCAAGTGGAGAAAGGACAGAGAAGGGGGAATAGATTCGGGAGGGTGAGGCGAATAGGGCAGACGGACTGCAGTCTATTTGACCTCTGGAAGGGTGACTCGAAATGGGTGGGGTGGCCACGATGTGGTGTGGAATTGCGGATCGGACCCTCGTCACCGTGACGAAGTGACGAGTTCGCAAAAAGCAGTGAGTCTACCGGGGAGGCTTCACCATCTGGGTTGAGTGAGTGACCACTCACAGGAACCTGCTTCCTCGTCGGCCAGCCTAAGCCAGTGGACTGAGAAGGTGGGAAGGAGAAACCAACACCGGCCAGGTTACCTCTAGAAGTCTTCAAACCTGTACGACTTGAAAAGCGAGACATGGTTTAAATAAAATAGTTCTAAAAAGCTGGTTATTACAAATTGTTTAAAGTTTAAAGCGACGTTTCTATGTTTTGGAGAGTTAGCTAACAATTTAAATAACAAGTGACAGATTGCAATCAAATTAATTGTTTAAAGTTTAAAGCGACGTTTCTATGTTTTGGAGAGTTAACTAACAATTTAAATAACAAGTGGCAGATTGCAATCAAATTGAGGGTTGAATCAGAGATTTGCTAAAGAATTGACAAATGAAGTAAAACAATTTACGTTGATTCTACGTTAATGAGTAATACTACAATGGAAATGTCGGTTAAAGTTGAAAAGAAAACAAAGTTTGATTACAAATTAGTGCGACAGATTGAAAAAGGATAATTAATGCTTTAAGAGCAATTGTTTGAATTTTCGATTGTGATGTCACGATTAAACTTTATGCCAGCTGGCAGAGTGACCATGCGAGATACTTTACGGCTAAAATACAGGACAACAATAAAATAGACAAGTCAAAGGGTTGCAAAACTAGTAGAAAACAATCGGTTCAGTTCAAGGATGAGAGATTCCAAGTGAAAAGAAAATATGAACAACGTCTAATGTAAGATTAAGAAGAAAGAAATAAAATTATATTGAAAGATCACTGGCAACACTAGGATTTTCGCACAATTAAACCTAAAAGGCTATGATAAAAAAAATGGTCGAAATGGGTGATAATTTGGGTAAATAGATGGGTCAATTAGCTTATTTTTACAAAAATTTAGAAAGCACACAAGTTGGTTACACAATATAACTAAAATTATTCGAATTGATAACAACTGAGTGGCAATATTTGTGCAAAGATGTTCAAAAATTAGGCTAGGATTTTTTGGTTTTTAAGTGTTGCAACTGGAATTGAATTTATTTATGAAAATTACTATAAAACAACAAAACACAAATAATTACAGTTTTTAAAGTCTTTTTTTTGATCTTCTTTCTTCTTAAACCAAAAATTAGTGTGATCTTCAGGGTAAAGATGGGGGTAACAAGCCCGGGCTGGAATTGCGAATCCCGGTGCTTGATAAGGGTTAGCTAGGTGGGAAAGGTTAGCTAGGGTAAGGATTGGGTATTAAAGTATTCCGTGTTGATTGGGTAGGGTACTAAAGACTTGAGGTTGACGAAATTCCTTTCTTTAAACTTCCGAATGGTTCGAGACTGAGTAGGTTACCGTATTTTTCACTGGCAGCTAGGAAATTTACTGTTTCTAAAACTGACAATTTTCTTTTTGCTGAGAATTTTTATTTTCAACTTTCCTGACCAAGTTTTGATTTCGTTTCACTGCAGAACAACAAACTGAGCAATAAACTGACTGATTTTCCTTAATTGAGAGCCAACAATTCTTCTTGATCGCCTTTGAAATCGCGGCGGCGCTTTCGGTACGCCGGCCGGCAGTCCTGGTCGCATTTGAAATCGACTTTGTCGAATGGCTGGTGTTCTCCACTGCCTGGCAACGTGGGCACACCACGTGCGTGACGACGCGATCAAGTCGCATCCAAGCAAAGGACAAGGCATAGAAAGCATGTCGATGAACTGTGGATGCACATCCAGTCGGTGACTAAAAGAAATATGGAACGCTTCACGATTTTGCGTGTCATCCTTGCGCAGGGGCCATGCTAATCTTCTCTGTATCGTTCCAATTTTAGTATATGTACTGCCGAAGCAAGTACGCTCACCTCTTGCTTTTGATTCGCTTAAAAAGCTTTCAGATGATTTCGCTTTCAGCTTGTGGTCTCGCAACAGCAGGACACAAGACAACAATTCGGTCTCCAAACGCTTGATATGTGTTGTACGGGGGGGGGGGGGGGATGGAAAAAGCTTTTTCTTCTTCTTCGCTTTCGGTTGATGAGTTAAAAAAGGGATAGCGCGAACGCAGTCCCCACTAACAGAAATTATACGACCGAGTTACCCACATTTGGGGTAATCGCAGAGGTCAACTTCTCCGAAGTGCAATGGTGAAGTCTCGCCCTGGGCCCACCGCCTACGTGATCACGGTGAAGACCCTCGTCAGGTAAGTATGAGTTGGTTGCCTGTCAGCATCTCTCTTCTGGGACCGTGATTCTCTTCGGCTTTGCTCCGTTGCTTTTGTTTGCCTTTTTTGTGTGTGAGCAGAACCTTTCGACGACACTTCAGCAGCTGCTGCTGTTTCTGTGATCACTCACTTACTTCGAAAAAGAACAATGTATGAGTTTGAAAAATGAGAGCAAACAATGCTCAGGCGCACTTACCTTGTATTCAAATAGAATGATGAAGAAGCTTAACCAAGCGCCATATATAGCGAGCTAAATTTTCTTAAGAATGCTGTTTTTATTTCAAGCCAATGGCCTGCAGCAAAGCTCAGTTTCATTCGCTGCCATACATGCTATCATATGATGAGTGATCGCATTCTATTCTTTGAAAGGTAAGTCGCCCTCTGAGCATTGCTTGCTCACATTTATTAAACTAATGCAAGACATTTATTAAACTAATGCAAGACTCTGCATGTCACGTGCCGCTTGAAGCCGGCCGGTCAGTCAGTTGGTTTGTTCACGACTCGCGACGAAAAGAAGTTTGTGTCTGCGTAGGAGAACATCACATGTTTGACAAGGTGAGTCGCATTATTGGCACAGCTGTGCTGGCTGAATTGCTCAGCACAGGAACTTTTATTCAATAGAGAGTCATTGCAGAACACGCGACAACAAGCGAAAAATTTGCAACACCACACACACGTACGCGAGAGAGTAGATAACATCGGCGCAATGAATGAAAATGAACAGAAAATGACATATGATACACACGACGACCAATAAAACACAAGAAATGAGACCGACGAACAACGAAAGCCATGATTCGCATTTTCAATGATTGATTGTTCATTTATCCCACCCGAAGGTGGGATGTGGGCCGAACCCGGAGGTACTGCAATACCGGGACAACCCGTGGGTGCGACAAAGCGAGCTTTGAATCGACACCCCGTCTTCAAACATACATTTAATACAAGAGCCCAGCGATGCTGGGCGTCCCAGGTATTAAACTGAGAAGAACAGATACTACACTTGTTGTTGAACTGTTTTATTCGCATCAGTAACTCACGGTACAAAAGATTGACACGGCGAGAGAGTACAAACAAACATAGCCAGGTCGAAGACTTTAAGAAACCGGCCTGCCACACCCCGCGGAGGCGGGGAGCGGCGTGATTTATGGGGTGACGATGCACCCGGAGGGTTAAGTCCACCAGCTTAGGTCGCGAGGGCCAGGCTGGGGAGTCGAGGTACCTGTGGAGGGAGAGTGTGGATCGAAACATTATATGGCCCGTCCGCAAATTTAGAATGGCGGAGCGGGCCAGGGAGACAGGTTCTTTCTGCATAGTCCAGAAAGGAGCCCTGCGACGAGTCGGGCGACCCGTCGCGTGTGGACGCTGGAACCGGCAGTAATTGACCGCCGGGTGGCGCCCACGTCTCCTTCACGCGTCCTCGCGCAGGTACTCTGACTCTTATACCCGGTCTGCCAGCAGGCAGAGCGGATAAAATTGGGGTCTCCCACGAGGAAGAGAGTAGAACCATTTAGGGATAATTTGGCTCTCGTGGCAGACGAAATATTCAATAAAATTGTGGAGCAGAGGCTCGATTAATCAATAAAACAAAAAAAAATATATAGGTGGGAGTGTAATTAATACTCACTGGAGAAGAGTAAGCCTTCATTCGGCGAGCACGGATGTGCACTGACCAGACGTTGAGGCAGGTTCGCCCAGCTGGGTCGGGGAGGCTAGCGATCGAAACCAGAGGCACTGATAGGCTACATTACCGGTAAAAAATATAAATTTGAGGTAGAAATTTTGAGGCTGCATCGAGTTGATCAGGGGATCGTGTTGATCGATGCGTTGAAAGCGGAGCGAGGTTGATCCGAGCGGGCAAGAACAGCGTTACAAGGCAAAAACAGCGTATGACAGTTCGAAACAGTTGATTGATTAATACATAGAGAATCTAGTGGTGATTGAAATTGCTTAAGAAGCGATAAAGCAATGCTCCACGACGTCGACGTTTAGACATCGCGGCGGCGCTTTCGGTCCGCCGGCCGGCAGTCCTGGTCGCATTTGAAATCGACTTTGTCGAATGGCTGGTGTTCTCCACTGCCTGGCAACGTGGGCACACCACGTGCGTGACGACGCGATCAAGTCGCATCCAAGCAAAGGACAAGGCATAGAAAGCATGTCGATGAACTGTGGATGCACATCCAGTCGGTGACTAAAAGAAATATGGAACGCTTCACGATTTTGCGTGTCATCCTTGCGCAGGGGCCATGCTAATCTTCTCTGTATCGTTCCAATTTTAGTATATGTACTGCCGAAGCAAGTACGCTCACCTCTTGCTTTTGATTCGCTTAAAAAGCTTTCAGATGATTTCGCTTTCAGCTTGTGGTCTCGCAACAGCAGGACACAAGACAACAATTCGGTCTCCAAACGCTTGATATGTGTTGTACGGGGGGGGGGGGATGGAAAAAGCTTTTTCTTCTTCTTCGCTTTCGGTTGATGAGTTAAAAAAGGGATAGCGCGAACGCAGTCCCCACTAACAGAAATTATACGACCGAGTTACCCACATTTGGGGTAATCGCAGAGGTCAACTTCTCCGAAGTGCAATGGTGAAGTCTCGCCCTGGGCCCACCGCCTACGTGATCACGGTGAAGACCCTCGTCAGGTAAGTATGAGTTGGTTGCCTGTCAGCATCTCTCTTCTGGGACCGTGATTCTCTTCGGCTTTGCTCCGTTGCTTTTGTTTGCCTTTTTTGTGTGTGAGCAGAACCTTTCGACGACACTTCAGCAGCTGCTGCTGTTTCTGTGATCACTCACTTACTTCGAAAAAGAACAATGTATGAGTTTGAAAAATGAGAGCAAACAATGCTCAGGCGCACTTACCTTGTATTCAAATAGAATGATGAAGAAGCTTAACCAAGCGCCATATATAGCGGGCTAAATTTTCTTAAGAATGCTGTTTTTATTTCAAGCCAATGGCCTGCAGCAAAGCTCAGTTTCATTCGCTGCCATACATGCTATCATATGATGAGTGATCGCATTCTATTCTTTGAAAGGTAAGTCGCCCTCTGAGCATTGCTTGCTCACATTTATTAAACTAATGCAAGACATTTATTAAACTAATGCAAGACTCTGCATGTCACGTGCCGCTTGAAGCCGGCCGGTCAGTCAGTTGGTTTGTTCACGACTCGCGACGAAAAGAAGTTTGTGTCTGCGTAGGAGAACATCACATGTTTGACAAGGTGAGTCGCATTATTGGCACAGCTGTGCTGGCTGAATTGCTCAGCACAGGAACTTTTATTCAATAGAGAGTCATTGCAGAACACGCGACAACAAGCGAAAAATTTGCAACACCACACACACGTACGCGAGAGAGTAGATAACATCGGCGCAATGAATGAAAATGAACAGAAAATGACATATGATACACACGACGACCAATAAAACACAAGAAATGAGACCGACGAACAACGAAAGCCATGATTCGCATTTTCAATGATTGATTGTTCATTTATCCCACCCGAAGGTGGGATGTGGGCCGAACCCGGAGGTACTGCAATACCGGGACAACCCGTGGGTGCGACAAAGCGAGCTTTGAATCGACACCCCGTCTTCAAACATACATTTAATACAAGAGCCCAGCGATGCTGGGCGTCCCAGGTATTAAACTGAGAAGAACAGATACTACACTTGATCTTATTTTTTTTTTTTTTTTTTTTTTTTTTTTTTTTTTTTTCGCGCAACGCTCAGAGTTCAAGATGGATACCACTACATCTTGCAGGTTTACAAATTGTCCATATGGAATGGATTTGTTTCCTGTCTCATCATTAGTGCGTCCGCTCCGGGAGCCGTCCACACACCCAAACACTCAGCAGGCACACCATACTTACATGGAAGATACCTACCAGGGAGGCGAGGGACTCACTACGACCGAAGGGACCCACCGCGGTAGATGGTAATCTGTGGATGTAAATGTTTGGTTAGTGGCTGCCTCAAGCTGATCTGCCTATCTCGACTTTCCTCTTGCTGATCTTGAAGCAGTCTAGGAGATGGCGGGTCAAGCTCAAGAACTAGCGCGTTTTGTCAAAGAGTTAATTTTAATTTTATTTGTAATTGTTTATGTGTGTGTATCTTCTTGTTGCCCGCTTGAAGAAGGGCACCTGTTTGGAGGAAACGGGCCACTGCAGTCTGACACCTCATTTGGCGGAGATGCCAGAGAGGAGCGGCCAGAGGGAGGGTAGCTTTCGCTGACCCCAGAGTCATCATGGAATTGGCCGCTGCAATCCTGTCATCCCAGAGCGAGTGGGACGACGGAGAGGGACGGTTAAAGATCTCCCGCTGCAATCACTCTTCCGGCATCAGGCCGTTGGAGATGAGTGAGAGGGACGGGTTAAAGGTGGGTTGTTACGCCCTTGGCTGTCTAATCTTCTTCAAAGATGATCTACGACCGTACTGTTCTAGTGAGATCCACCGCTGCAATCAGTCATCCCTACCACCGAGGACGACTGAGAGGGCGGTTGAAGAGTGGATCTCGACTGGTTCTTCTTTCTTCTGACCGTAGGAGGAGGTTTAGAAGGAGTAGAAATGTCAGATGACAAAGGAATGTTATGCTTTTGTGTTATGTTTTTCGTTTTTGTCATGATGACCCACAGGGCTTGAATGGTGGACCGTTTTGTGTCCTGTATATATGTGTCGCCTATGTCCAGAGATTTCTTCTTTTGGATGATGGTGTGCTTGGCGACATTCATCATGGTCAAAAGAATCGGGTTGTTCGTTTGTCCTCCAGGGAGTTGATTGTAAAGGATCATGTCCTTTGTTATTTCTATGTCTTCCTTTGTTAGGCCAAGATATTGTTGTTTCAGGCGCTCCCATATTCCTTGTGCAAAGGAGCACTTGGTGAGGACGTGGGCCACATTGTCTTCTGGTTTTCTGCAGAATTTGCAGTTTGTTTTTCTGTCGGAATGTATTGATCTATTAAAGTCTCCCCATTTGTATCCTCCATGTGCAATCCGAAAGGACATGGAGGATAGGTGAGGTGGAAGGAAGAGTTTGATTCCCTTGTTTTTCAAGAGGATCTCATTCCAAGGAATCTTCTTTCCGTTTTCATCGATCTTGTCAATTTTCTTTTCATTTTGCGTTTTCAGGTTGATGTAGATATTTTTGTAGGAAGTATTTTCCCAGTCGTGTTTCAAGCCTTTGAGTTTGCAAAAGGACTTGAAGATGTCCGCATACATTTCGTTTGGAATTGGGGCATGCGGAATGCTGTTGGAGAACAGATGAGGATTGATGTGTCTCATTCTGTAACTCAAATTGAACATGGCCCATTCGTGCCAGATTTCGGTGGCGTCTTCTAGTGAGAAGAGGTGGCGAATTCTGTCGATGCGGCTTGTTTGAAATTTTGATTGGATGTCCACCATGTTGATGCCTCCATCTTTGACAGGAGGAAACGTTTTGCTTCTCTGGAGCTGTTCGAATGGTGAAGGATACCAGAGGAAGTCGAAGAGGATTTTGTTTAGTTCTTTGATGTGTTGTTTCGTTGGCATCAGCACTCTACTGAGATGCAAAGTGACGGGTACCAAGAGAGTGTTGATGATCGAGATCTTTCCATAGAGGGAGAGTCTTCGTGGTTTGTGGATGTTGGCGATCGTTTGAGTTTTCTTGATGGCGGTCTGCCAGTTCATCTTGTCAAGTTGTGTTTTGTTTGTGCCTAGCCAGATGCCCAGGATCTTGACGTTGTTCAAGATCGCAGCTTCTGGAAAGAGCTGCTGAGCTCTTTGCGCCAGGTCAGGTTTGGACGCCAGGATCTGGGTCTTTCCCTGGTTCACTTTCTGGCCGGACATCGTCTGGTAGATGGCTAGTTCTTTGTTGATTTCCTTGAGAGATGGAATGTCTCTTGTGATGAATGTGGTGTCGTCCGCATATTGCTGGATTTTGATTGTCAGCTTGGAAAAGCGAAAACCGTTGATCAGATGGTTTTTCTCTATGCGTCGGGTGAGAACGTCAGCACAGATTATGAAATAGAGCATGCTGAGGGGACAACCCTGTCGTATGCCCCTTTTAACGTTTATTCGTTTTGTTAAAGCTCCATTGATTTCTATCTTGCTTTTTGTTTTGTGGTAAACTAATGACAGGTAATTCATCATTATTGGTTTTACTCCGATTTTCTTCAAGATTCCATAGAGGAAGGAGTGACTAACTCTATCGAAAGCTTTTTCAAAGTCAGTTATCATGACGTACAAGTCCCTGTGTTGTGTTTGAGAAGCTTCCAGGGCAGCTTGTATATTCATTGTAACATGCTCTATTCTGCGGTTTGGCAGTCCACATTTCTGATTCGGACAAATCAGGTTTGTGATCATGGGTGTGAGTCTGTTGGAGAGGATTTTACTCAAGATCTTGTAATCAGTGTTGAGTAGAGAGATCGGTCTCCAATTTTTGAGCTTTTCTTTTTCACCTTTTTTAAAGATTAACTTCACTTTTGCTTCTCTCATTGAGGGAGTCATTGTTTTTCTCAAGTAGCAATTTGTAAGCATCTCTAGAATGTCGTGTTTCAGGAAATGCCAGCATTTTTGGTAGAATAATGAGCCGAGACCATCTGATCCAGGTGCAGAATCCTTGTTAAGAGAATCGATGGCGGTTTTTACTTCTTTTAGAGTTATGAGCTGTTCTGCTTGTTCAGCTGCGTCTTCTTCAATTTTGGCCTCTCCCAGAATGTTTAGGTAACTGTTCTGTTCTTGAGGGTTGATGTGGTCTTCTATGCCCCATAGGGAGTGGTAGAAGCTGTGTACTTCTTTGAGAATGTCTTCTTTCTTGGTGAGAGTTGTGTTGTTTGCGTCGTGTATCTCAGTGATAGAGCTACTTTTACAATTTTGTTCCTCTGCTTTGAAGAAGCTTTTAGATGGCTCTTCATCGCTAGTTGGGATAGTTCTGGATCTGATTTGCGATCCGACTGCTTTATAATCGTAGAAGTTGTTGATTTTCTCCAAGAATTCCGGGCGACGATCTTCCAGGACGTGGTCTGGATGAGCGTCCAGAGTGTGGAGCATATTTTTCGCTTGATTGTAATCTTCTCTACGCTTGAGTGCGACATCTTGTTTTTTTTTTTTTTTTTTTTTCGCGCAACGCTCAGAGTTCAAGATGGATACCACTACATCTTGCAGGTTTACAAATTGTCCATATGGAATGGATTTGTTTCCTGTCTCATCATTAGTGCGTCCGCTCCGGGAGCCGTCCACACACCCAAACACTCAGCAGGCACACCATACTTACATGGAAGATACCTACCAGGGAGGCGAGGGACTCACTACGACCGAAGGGACCCACCGCGGTAGATGGTAATCTGTGGATGTAAATGTTTGGTTAGTGGCTGCCTCAAGCTGATCTGCCTGTCTCGACTTTCCTCTTGCTGATCTTGGAGCAGTCTAGGAGATGGCGGGTCAAGCTCAAGAACTAGCGCGATTTGTCAAAGAGTTAATTTTAATTTTATTTGTAATTGTTTATGTGTGTGTATCTTCTTGTTGCCCGCTTGAAGAAGGGCACCTGTTTGGAGGAAACGGGCCACTGCAGTCTGACACCTCATTTGGCGGAGATGCCAGAGAGGAGCGGCCAGAGGGAGGGTAGCTTTCGCTGACCCCAGAGTCATCATGGAATTGGCCGCTGCAATCCTGTCATCCCAGAGCGAGTGGGACGACGGAGAGGGACGGTTAAAGATCTCCCGCTGCAATCACTCTTCCGGCATCAGGCCGTTGGAGATGAGTGAGAGGGACGGGTTAAAGGTGGGTTGTTACGCCCTTGGCTGTCTAATCTTCTTCAAAGATGATCTACGACCGTACTGTTCTAGTGAGATCCACCGCTGCAATCAGTCATCCCTACCACCGAGGACGACTGAGAGGGCGGTTGAAGAGTGGATCTCGACTGGTTCTTCTTTCTTCTGACCGTAGGAGGAGGTTTAGAAGGAGTAGAAATGTCAGATGACAAAGGAATGTTATGCTTTTGTGTTATGTTTTTCGTTTTTGTCATGATGACCCACAGGGCTTGAATGGTGGACCGTTTTGTGTCCTGTATATATGTGTCGCCTATGTCCAGAGATATCTTCTTTTGGATGATGGTGTGTTTGGCGACATTCATCATGGTCAAAAGAATCGGATTGTTCTTCTGTCCGTCAGGGATTTGGTTGTGGAGGATCATGTCCTTTGTTATTTCTATGTCTTCCTTGGTTAGGCCAAGATATTGTTGTTTCAGGCGCTCCCATATTCCTTGTGCAAAGGAGCACTTGGTGAGGACGTGGGCCACATTGTCTTCTGGTTTTCTGCAGAATTTGCAGTTTGTTTTTCTGTCGGAGTGTATTGATCTATTACGAGAGTTCAATTAGTCGATTTTTCAACATTTTCTTGCCATGATCCCACCTTATAAGCATGTCTGGTGGTTCTATTTGTGGTACGTTTATAGTCCAATTTTCCCAAGCCGTTTCGAGCTCTGTTATGACGTGAGCATATTCTAATATGCTGTTATTGATTTTGTATGAATATTCACCCCATTTGGTGTGTTGTTGATATTGGAGATGAATTATTGGTAATGTGCAGTGGTCTGATGATGTGAAGTATTCATGTTTGATGTTATGATAATTTTCAAGTGCATGTTCATTTATGTATATTCTATCTATCCTGGTCTTACTGTTGTGGTTTTGGCGCGTGAACAGTCTTTTGTATGGATGTTCTTGTCTGAATATGTCTATCAGTTGGTTATGATGTATTAATGTTCTAAGTGCTGTTTTATCCGGTGTAGTGAAGAAAAATTGCGGCTTAGCAGTGTCTAACGGGTCAAGTATCACGTTAAAATCACCAAGTAAGACCACATGTTGATGTTCATATTCCAGCATAGCCTCGGAGAGCAGTTCAAAACATGACTTTCTCTCTCCGTTGCTCTGCGGAAGGTATGCATTGAATATGTTTATGTTATTTTTACCACATTTGATGTTGAGGTGATGTATTCGATTTTGTACTATTGTGTGATGTGTGATTTCGGACCTATCGTGTATGTCCTTCTTTACGATGAACATTGTCCCTGCATAGAAGGGGGTTCTATCAGGTTCTATGTTTGTATATGTTATGTAATTGTTATGTTGAGCCCACGTCTCGAGTTGATCGGTGGGGATTCTGTGTGTTTCCTGAATTGCCAGTACAGAGAGTCTGTGAGATGTAGAGAACTGTTTGACATCTCGCAATTTCTTGGATATTCCGTTGATGTTCATTGAGCCAACCTTGAGGTTGCCCAGTCCGGCGTCCGAATCGTCACTCTCCGTATCTGTGAACATGATTATAGATAGAGAAAAAGCAGATAGATAGAGAAAAAGCAAAAAACTTGATCTTAGCTCTTGAGAGCCGAGAAGCGATAAAGCAATGCTCCACGACGTCGACGTTTAGACATCGCGGCGGCGCTTTCGGTCCGCCGGCCGGCAGTCCTGGTCGCATTTGAAATCGACTTTGTCGAATGGCTGGTGTTCTCCACTGCCTGGCAACGTGGGCACACCACGTGCGTGACGACGCGATCAAGTCGCATCCAAGCAAAGGACAAGGCATAGAAAGCATGTCGATGAACTGTGGATGCACATCCAGTCGGTGACTAAAAGAAATATGGAACGCTTCACGATTTTGCGTGTCATCCTTGCGCAGGGGCCATGCTAATCTTCTCTGTATCGTTCCAATTTTAGTATATGTACTGCCGAAGCAAGTACGCTCACCTCTTGCTTTTGATTCGCTTAAAAAGCTTTCAGATGATTTCGCTTTCAGCTTGTGGTCTCGCAACAGCAGGACACAAGACAACAATTCGGTCTCCAAACGCTTGATATGTGTTGTACGGGGGGGGGGGGGGATGGAAAAAGCTTTTTCTTCTTCTTCGCTTTCGGTTGATGAGTTAAAAAAGGGATAGCGCGAACGCAGTCCCCACTAACAGAAATTATACGACCGAGTTACCCACATTTGGGGTAATCGCAGAGGTCAACTTCTCCGAAGTGCAATGGTGAAGTCTCGCCCTGGGCCCACCGCCTACGTGATCACGGTGAAGACCCTCGTCAGGTAAGTATGAGTTGGTTGCCTGTCAGCATCTCTCTTCTGGGACCGTGATTCTCTTCGGCTTTGCTCCGTTGCTTTTGTTTGCCTTTTTTGTGTGTGAGCAGAACCTTTCGACGACACTTCAGCAGCTGCTGCTGTTTCTGTGATCACTCACTTACTTCGAAAAAGAACAATGTATGAGTTTGAAAAATGAGAGCAAACAATGCTCAGGCGCACTTACCTTGTATTCAAATAGAATGATGAAGAAGCTTAACCAAGCGCCATATATAGCGGGCTAAATTTTCTTAAGAATGCTGTTTTTATTTCAAGCCAATGGCCTGCAGCAAAGCTCAGTTTCATTCGCTGCCATACATGCTATCATATGATGAGTGATCGCATTCTATTCTTTGAAAGGTAAGTCGCCCTCTGAGCATTGCTTGCTCACATTTATTAAACTAATGCAAGACATTTATTAAACTAATGCAAGACTCTGCATGTCACGTGCCGCTTGAAGCCGGCCGGTCAGTCAGTTGGTTTGTTCACGACTCGCGACGAAAAGAAGTTTGTGTCTGCGTAGGAGAACATCACATGTTTGACAAGGTGAGTCGCATTATTGGCACAGCTGTGCTGGCTGAATTGCTCAGCACAGGAACTTTTATTCAATAGAGAGTCATTGCAGAACACGCGACAACAAGCGAAAAATTTGCAACACCACACACACGTACGCGAGAGAGTAGATAACATCGGCGCAATGAATGAAAATGAACAGAAAATGACATATGATACACACGACGACCAATAAAACACAAGAAATGAGACCGACGAACAACGAAAGCCATGATTCGCATTTTCAATGATTGATTGTTCATTTATCCCACCCGAAGGTGGGATGTGGGCCGAACCCGGAGGTACTGCAATACCGGGACAACCCGTGGGTGCGACAAAGCGAGCTTTGAATCGACACCCCGTCTTCAAACATACATTTAATACAAGAGCCCAGCGATGCTGGGCGTCCCAGGTACACTGTTAAAAATTTTCGTAATTTTACTGTCAAAAGAGCAGTAGAATATTACTATCTTGTTACAGTACTTGAAATTACTGGCCATTTTGTGGTATATTTACTAGACAAAGACGTTTTTTTACTCCAAATATAGTAGAATCACTGATTGAGCAGTTTTAAATTTTACTTCTTTTCGTAGTAGATGATTTCACTTCTTTTTTGGAAGTGAATTTACTGGTCTGTGAAAGTGTTTTGCAATTTTACTGACAAAAATAGTAAACAATTTCACTGACTTTTTATAGTTTTTTTTTTAACTTGCATTGGCAGTAATTGTACTATAGGTACGGTAGGCTACATGGGCAGTAACATTTTATTAACACCGTTATTTTAGTCCGATTAGGCTACTGTACTTCTGTGCAGCAATATATTTAGCACTTCTACGAAACGTCAACCTTTTTACGGTCACACCAGCACATTCTCGAAACAGTGGGATGCTACGTTATGTCATGCCTTTCTGTTTTGATATCTGATATAGGCTACCTTGGCCAGCAATATAGAGTTCGTGGGTTAATTGAAACAATCATGACTGGAAGGAAAGTTTGCTAGAGATCCGAACTCACGGGCTTCCAACAAAAATGTTTTAATTGTTTGTAATATTGGTTCCTTAAAAATGCACTGAAAGTACTAGAGAGTCGAACCGAACCCGAGTTTTATAGTCAAACGGTTCGACTCTCTGACTAAAACCCGAGAATTATTATCACTTATCAGTCGTCAGCCAACGGGCTGGCGAATGTTATCCTGGTCCGCGCTCAATTTCCCGCCTTCCCGCTCAGAATTTGCAGAGTCTGATTAGCGTTGCCAGATGGGGAAATAGGATAACAAATTTAAAAAAATTCTGGTGAAATTCAATTTTAGAGGCCTTTGATGCCAAATTTTTTGACTTTGGGACCAGAAAACTTTTTGGTAAAATCTAATGAAATTTTCCCCCAATCTATTTTTTTCAAGAAAGTTTTTTTAAACTTTTAAGCGAAAAATCCCCGCTCGTATAGAAAACGTTTTGCAAGAGATTTGCGCATGCGTGACGGCAGTGTCTTATGTCTTAAAAACTATTTGTATTTTTAGGCGAAATTGTTTTATTTAGGGTGTTTTACATATCTGGTGAAGTTGTATGCAATCTGGTGAAATTTTATTTACTTTTTGGTGCTAAGCATCTGGCAACACTGAGTCTGACAACTGAGCATGTGCAAGGATGCAAGCATCAAGCATGGTTGCAGGAATAGTGCAGTAACTTAGTTACAGCTGGTTTTGTTGCAGTCATAAGTTTCAGATAGACAGAGGAAGCGTGTCAATAGCAAAAGTAGCATCGTTAAACCTGTATCACTGAACAGGTAACAAGTTTAATCCTACAAATGGTATCTTTGCTGATTTTTTTTATGTTTACCATGGACAAATGAGAACAATATTAGCGTACCATTGAAATTAATTTATTTCGATGCTTTTAGTAAGTTAACTGCATTAAACTGCTACGAAATTACATAGTTAAGCAATATGCACTGAACAACAATGACTTAGATCAGGCAGGTCGGTCTGTCAGTCAATGCAGTGAGGCTCTGCCCCTCCCTACAATTTTCTAACCACTGCACCCCTGAGTCAATGTGAAGAACTACCTAACACATCTTCCCGGTATACCAGTATTGTAGCCTACTGAACACACAATGTTGAAGTAGTCGAGCTCTGTTGTAGTAGCTTCTAGCATTCGGACTCTGGATTGGAAGATCCAGTGTTGGAATCGTACTATAAAAAGATTAGGCAGTGGCTATTTGACCGGCGCCGGTCTTTGAATCTGAAACACTATTTGACCGGTCATGACATTACTATAGTATACAGGCACCTTTTTCTCTTTCAAAGCAAAAGACGAGAAGCGCGTATATAAGTTCTAAATTCGACAAGTTTATTCAACTCGATACGTGGTGCATGCGATACGGTACTTCGCCGGCTTCTATTCTAGAGGGAATGAGTTTGATACTACCCGGAAGCGTTCTTTTTTCTTTAACTAAATTTTGACCCGAAGTGCATTTTTGTAGTCAATTTTTAATTTCAGTTGCCTACAGCCCAATTTCTTATGTCTTTTCAAATGTGAGTAATATTATAAAGTTAGAATTTTTTAAATTGGCGGGAATTTGAGAATTTCTCTGGGTAATTTTCCGTTTGTGGCCGTGCTAACTACTGATATATAGCCTACTACATAATTTTTCATTCAGGCACGTTTTAAACCTTTCAAGGGTTTGCCACCTTTTCCCGTTCATTAACGTGCTGGTAGGTCTATATCGATTTTTGTAGTTAGTATCTTTTTTGTCCCGGACGCGTTAATGACAAAAATAAAATGATTGATTGATGTGACCGTGTGTGCCGAACGAAGCATTACACTTTTGCTCTCAACAAGTTAGATATATACAATGCTTCTTTTAAAAAAATGGTAATAGTATGTAAATGTAATGCAACTCAAATTAAAAATTGACTACAAAATGCACTTTGGGTCAAAATTTAGTTAAAAAAAAAAAAGAATGCTTCCGGGTAGTACCGAACTCATTCCCTCTAGAATAGGAGTCGGCGAAGTATCGCACGCGCCACGGATCAAGTTGAATAAAATTGTCGAATTTAGAACTTATATACGTGCTTTGTAAGAGAAAAAAAAAAGGTGCCTGTATAGTGATGTCATAACTGGTCAAATAGTGTTTCAGATTCAAAGACCGGCGCCGGTCAAATAGCCACTGCCAAAAGATTACTAGGCATGGCTGCTGCAACTGTCTTCAAAATGAGAAAATATTAGGTAGCCTACACAGTTTTAAAAAAACAAGCTGTGACCCTAACTAGAGAGTATATCTGCCATATCTGGTGCTACGCCTTGCCCATGAGTAGCCAGGGAGTAACGACATTTGAGATGCAACTCCATTTTACCTCAGAGTGAAACCTCTGCCGTCAGTTGCAGTTTATAGGCCTAGTCAATGCCCAGGACTGTTAAAAAGTGAGAACTAAATAATTGAGTGGTTTATCCAGCTGTGGTGATAAAACTTGTGGTAGGCTGATCTTTCGTGTGTGACCAGCGTGAATAATTTGAGCAGCAGGTCCAGGGTGGTAAACGATAGACCCTCAGCCCTGGCCAAAGATCAAGAAGGAAAAATCCCCATTAGGCTACAGGAAGAGGACCAGTACTTATTACTGGTATTATTCGTGACAACGTCTCATAATACATGTTTTAAACCAATTTAGGTTTTTTCATGCTTTCCTGAGCATGTGTTGTATTTCATTTCATTGAATAACTTGATACTTGGATATTATCCTTGTGCATTTATGATGTGCCGGGAGACAACTGGCGGCTGGGAGACAACTTGCCCATCTCAGTGGGATTAGTGGAACTGATTACAACATATTTTAAAGAAGATTGCTCAGCGATTTATCAATGCTTTGAGGTAACGTACATCTATTATTATTTACTTGCAAACACAGATTTTTTAATACCCAACCTTCCCATTCCCGGAAGAACATCCGACACATACTTTGCAAATTTATATATAGCTTATATATAACTTGTGTGATATGAACACCATGCTACTACTGCTAATAAATTCTATTTCATTGCCTTCTTAGCGATAAGAGTGCGGCTATATGAGTGTTTGACAATGTTTGTATTATTTTCAATATCTTAAAAATGTTGAATTCAATTTGTAGGATTCAGCTATCTCCCAGTTTGAAGAAACTCGTGTACCAGCATCCAATAATTGTGTGTTTTGGTAAGTTGTGAATGAGCGTTTGTACAATTTTGACTGATGTACAAGTGAACTTTTGAATTGCTCACCTAAATATGAAGTTGGTAAATGTAAATGTGCACTAATTTCAGTCTTCGTAGTTTCATTTGTGCCTCATTGCATCTGCAGGGCCCACTCTTGCCAGTGCAGTGAAGTTTCTCGTATTCATCGAAGGCAACCTTGCAATGGAAACCAAGTCGTTTTTTTGTAGCGCTGGCTTACTTCTTCTGCTCATATTACGTCTTTGCAATGTCATATCCAGATAGTGCAGCTGCAAGTCTGGAGTTTATACAGAGGTATGTAAACCTGTAATGTGTTTAATTGTTTATGTATGAGCTAAGGAATAACAATAATGGAACTCCCTCCTTCACAAAGTCATTCATACCAGTGACAAGCTGGTCTGGAGTGGGATTCAAATCCACGAAGTTCTTGACAGTGTCTCTCTACTGCAGCTAGTAAGAACTGCGCCCATTACCGGAGGGATTGCGTCTTAGACCACTCGGCCATCCCGACTGATTATTAGAGGTGTTAAACTGTTAATACTAGTTATGTACGCAAGTTCCAAGCCACAACTCCAGAGGATGACGATTATTCTAAGGTTTGTGGAAGTGACAACGCATTCTGATCAATTTGAAGGTTTCACTACACGATGGTATTGTGGTGTAGTTACAAACATTGCTAAATATCACAGTCAAATTTGAAAAGATTCACTGATATAACTTGTGTTGTTTCCTCAGATACTTTGCTCGCATTGGGGTCATCCGTCATGACAAGAAAAAGTGGGATGTGCACCCTAAAGTACTCCGACTGTGCAACGAGGTGATGCTTCGGCAGGGATGTTTGTTATGAAGATTGAAGCAAGTCAAGAAATTCACTGTTCAGTCGCTGCTGCTTCATGCTTCGCCGAAATGTAGCCTCGGCTGAACTCTGCAGTTAAAAAAGCGAATTCACGTGTTCGTGAAACATCAAACAAATAGCTATACTTGTAACATCTTGAGAAATATATTGTAAAACATTGTCGCCAGTGAGGTCTGCTGTACACAATAAATTTATATCTGCAAATGCACGTGTGTAATATTTACTTGTAGAGAAAGTCATTTTACTCTCATAATGCCGTTTGTCACAAAAACTATTCGGAAAGTTATTTTGCTGCCTGTCCAGAGCAGTAATGTTACTGATCAGAAACATTTAAAAAATGACTATCCGGAGCAGTAATTCTACTGATCAGAAACATTTAAAAAATGACTATCCAGACCAGTAATTTTACTGATCAGAAACATTTAAAAAATGACTATCCAGAGCAGTAATTTTACTGATCAGAAACATTTAAAAAATGACTATCCAGAGCAGTATTTTTACTGATCAGAAACATTAAAAATATGACTGTCAACGGAAGTAAAAATACTTCCATTACAGTAAATAAAATTACTACTTAGGAAGTTATTTTGCTGCCTGTCCAAAGGACAGTAAAATTTTTTAACAGTGTATTAAACTGAGAAGAACAGATACTACACTTGATCTTAGCTCTTGAGAGCCGAGAAGCGATAAAGCAATGCTCCACGACGTCGACGTTTAGACATCGCGGCGGCGCTTTCGGTCCGCCGGCCGGCAGTCCTGGTCGCATTTGACGACCGTACTGTGCTAGTGAGACCCACCGCTGCAATCAGTCATCCCTACCACCGAGGATGACTGAGAGGGCGGTTGAAGAGTGGATCTCGACTGTTTCTTCTTTCTTCTGACCGTAGGAGGAGGTTTGGAAGGAGTAGAAATGTCAGATGACAAAGGAATGTTATGTTTTTGTGTTATGTCTTTCGTTTTTGTCATGATCACCCACAGGGCTTGAGTGGTGGACCGTTTTGTGTCCTGTATATATGTGTCGCCTATGTTCAGAGATTTCTTCTTTTGGATGATGGTGTGCTTGGCGACATTCATCATGGTAAGAAGGATCAGGTTGTTCTTTTGTCCTCCAGGGAGTTGGTTGTAAAGGATCATGTCCTTTGTTATTTCTATGTCTTCCTTGGTTAGGTCAAGATATTGTTGTTTCAGGCGCTCCCATATTCCTTGTGCAAAGGAGCACTTGGTGAGGATGTGGGCCACATTGTCTTCTGGTTTTCTGCAGAATTTGCAGTTTGTTTTTCTGTCGGAATGTATTGATCTATTAAAATCTCCCCATTTGTATCCTCCATGTGCAATCCGAAAGGACATGGAGGATAGGTGAGGTGGAAGGAAGAGTTTGATTCCCTTGTTTTTCAGGAGTACAATTGTGACGTCAGTTCGTAAACTTTACTCCAGCTAGCAGAGTGACCCTGCGACGATTAATAAAATACAACAATTAAATATAATATAATACGCCAATAGTCGTTACAATTGATTGGAAATAAATCAGTTAAATGGTTTCGGATCAACGATTAAGGATTCAGTATAAAACAATTAAAAACGACACGTAATTCAAGCTTAAAAAGAGAGAATACGGAATTGAATTTGGGGAGAACTGGCAACACTAGGTTTTTTTTTTTAAATTGATGCTAAAAAGCTATGAAGAAAATAATCAAAATGGGTGGAATTTGGGTAATTAAATGGGCAAAATAACTTATTTTTACAAAAATTTGAAGACACAACAGGCTGGTTATACAAATTAACTAAAATTATTGAAATTGGTAAAAATTGAGAGACAATATTGGTACAGAGAAGGTCAAAAATTAGGCTAGGATTTTTTTTTTTTTAAATATTGCAATTGTTTTTAAATTTACGAATAAAGGTTATTAAAATGGAAATAAAACACAAATAATTACAGTTTTACAGTCTTTCTGTCCTTCTTTCTTCTTAAGCTAAAAAATACTGTCTTCGGGGTAAAGATGGAGGGTAACAAGACCGGGCTGGAATTGCGAATCCCGGTGCTTGCTAAGGGTGGGAAAGGTTAACAAGGGTAGAGGTTGGGTACTGAAGTCTTTTCCGTTGATTGGGTAGGGGTTGATTATTAAGCTAGTCTTCTTTGTTGATTGTAGATGAATTTTTCTTGAGCTTTTTTGTCTTTAATTTTTCCGAATGGCTGAAAACTGTGTAGGCTACTTTTGTACTTGTACTGGCAAGTTTCTTTATCCAAACTGTCTACTTTCCTGGCGAAGTTTTGCTTTATTTGTAACTGATGAATTTCCAATTGTGAATTTTGATGTGCAGTAAAACGCCTCGCCTATTGTTGTGCGGGGGAGGGTCGCTAGCGAGCGAGAGTGGGAGCTACTGGATGTTGGGGTGCTCAGCGAAGGCAAGTCGACCCTTCTGTTCTATCAGAAACAACTTAGGTTTGTGGTACGTAACGAAGTAAAGCAAAATCCCGAAAACGGATTTAGCTGCTTCGTGCCACAATTGTATAGACAAAAATTTAAGATTCACAAACAGAATATGGTTATATGGAACACATCTTTTTCTTAAAAAGCTACAGTCACATTAGCTTAATTCAGTGGCAATCAACTAAACAGAAATGAAGTGCGATAAAGCAATGCTCCACGACGTCGACGTTTAGACATCGCGGCGGCGCTTTCGGTCCGCCGGCCGGCAGTCCTGGTCGCATTTGAAATCGACTTTGTCGAATGGCTGGTGTTCTCCACTGCCTGGCAACGTGGGCACACCACGTGCGTGACGACGCGATCAAGTCGCATCCAAGCAAAGGACAAGGCATAGAAAGCATGTCGATGAACTGTGGATGCACATCCAGTCGGTGACTAAAAGAAATATGGAACGCTTCACGATTTTGCGTGTCATCCTTGCGCAGGGGCCATGCTAATCTTCTCTGTATCGTTCCAATTTTAGTATATGTACTGCCGAAGCAAGTACGCTCACCTCTTGCTTTTGATTCGCTTAAAAAGCTTTCAGATGATTTCGCTTTCAGCTTGTGGTCTCGCAACAGCAGGACACAAGACAACAATTCGGTCTCCAAACGCTTGATATGTGTTGTACGGGGGGGGGGGGGATGGAAAAAGCTTTTTCTTCTTCTTCGCTTTCGGTTGATGAGTTAAAAAAGGGATAGCGCGAACGCAGTCCCCACTAACAGAAATTATACGACCGAGTTACCCACATTTGGGGTAATCGCAGAGGTCAACTTCTCCGAAGTGCAACGGTGAAGTCTCGCCCTGGGCCCACCGCCTACGTGATCACGGTGAAGACCCTCGTCAGGTAAGTATGAGTTGGTTGCCTGTCAGCATCTCTCTTCTGGGACCGTGATTCTCTTCGGCTTTGCTCCGTTGCTTTTGTTTGCCTTTTTTGTGTGTGAGCAGAACCTTTCGACGACACTTCAGCAGCTGCTGCTGTTTCTGTGATCACTCACTTACTTCGAAAAAGAACAATGTATGAGTTTGAAAAATGAGAGCAAACAATGCTCAGGCGCACTTACCTTGTATTCAAATAGAATGATGAAGAAGCTTAACCAAGCGCCATATATAGCGGGCTAAATTTTCTTAAGAATGCTGTTTTTATTTCAAGCCAATGGCCTGCAGCAAAGCTCAGTTTCATTCGCTGCCATACATGCTATCATATGATGAGTGATCGCATTCTATTCTTTGAAAGGTAAGTCGCCCTCTGAGCATTGCTTGCTCACATTTATTAAACTAATGCAAGACATTTATTAAACTAATGCAAGACTCTGCATGTCACGTGCCGCTTGAAGCCGGCCGGTCAGTCAGTTGGTTTGTTCACGACTCGCGACGAAAAGAAGTTTGTGTCTGCGTAGGAGAACATCACATGTTTGACAAGGTGAGTCGCATTATTGGCACAGCTGTGCTGGCTGAATTGCTCAGCACAGGAACTTTTATTCAATAGAGAGTCATTGCAGAACACGCGACAACAAGCGAAAAATTTGCAACACCACACACACGTACGCGAGAGAGTAGATAACATCGGCGCAATGAATGAAAATGAACAGAAAATGACATATGATACACACGACGACCAATAAAACACAAGAAATGAGACCGACGAACAACGAAAGCCATGATTCGCATTTTCAATGATTGATTGTTCATTTATCCCACCCGAAGGTGGGATGTGGGCCGAACCCGGAGGTACTGCAATACCGGGACAACCCGTGGGTGCGACAAAGCGAGCTTTGAATCGACACCCCGTCTTCAAACATACATTTAATACAAGAGCCCAGCGATGCTGGGCGTCCCAGGTATTAAACTGAGAAGAACAGATACTACACTTGATCTTAGCTCTTGAGAGCCGAGAAGCGATAAAGCAATGCTCCACGACGTCGACGTTTAGACATCGCGGCGGCGCTTTCGGTCCGCCGGCCGGCAGTCCTGGTCGCATTTGAAATCGACTTTGTCGAATGGCTGGTGTTCTCCACTGCCTGGCAACGTGGGCACACCACGTGCGTGACGACGCGATCAAGTCGCATCCAAGCAAAGGACAAGGCATAGAAAGCATGTCGATGAACTGTGGATGCACATCCAGTCGGTGACTAAAAGAAATATGGAACGCTTCACGATTTTGCGTGTCATCCTTGCGCAGGGGCCATGCTAATCTTCTCTGTATCGTTCCAATTTTAGTATATGTACTGCCGAAGCAAGTACGCTCACCTCTTGCTTTTGATTCGCTTAAAAAGCTTTCAGATGATTTCGCTTTCAGCTTGTGGTCTCGCAACAGCAGGACACAAGACAACAATTCGGTCTCCAAACGCTTGATATGTGTTGTACGGGGGGGGGGGGATGGAAAAAGCTTTTTCTTCTTCTTCGCTTTCGGTTGATGAGTTAAAAAAGGGATAGCGCGAACGCAGTCCCCACTAACAGAAATTATACGACCGAGTTACCCACATTTGGGGTAATCGCAGAGGTCAACTTCTCCGAAGTGCAATGGTGAAGTCTCGCCCTGGGCCCACCGCCTACGTGATCACGGTGAAGACCCTCGTCAGGTAAGTATGAGTTGGTTGCCTGTCAGCATCTCTCTTCTGGGACCGTGATTCTCTTCGGCTTTGCTCCGTTGCTTTTGTTTGCCTTTTTTGTGTGTGAGCAGAACCTTTCGACGACACTTCAGCAGCTGCTGCTGCTGTTTCTGTGATCACTCACTTACTTCGAAAAAGAACAATGTATGAGTTTGAAAAATGAGAGCAAACAATGCTCAGGCGCACTTACCTTGTATTCAAATAGAATGATGAAGAAGCTTAACCAAGCGCCATATATAGCGGGCTAAATTTTCTTAAGAATGCTGTTTTTATTTCAAGCCAATGGCCTGCAGCAAAGCTCAGTTTCATTCGCTGCCATACATGCTATCATATGATGAGTGATCGCATTCTATTCTTTGAAAGGTAAGTCGCCCTCTGAGCATTGCTTGCTCACATTTATTAAACTAATGCAAGACATTTATTAAACTAATGCAAGACTCTGCATGTCACGTGCCGCTTGAAGCCGGCCGGTCAGTCAGTTGGTTTGTTCACGACTCGCGACGAAAAGAAGTTTGTGTCTGCGTAGGAGAACATCACATGTTTGACAAGGTGAGTCGCATTATTGGCACAGCTGTGCTGGCTGAATTGCTCAGCACAGGAACTTTTATTCAATAGAGAGTCATTGCAGAACACGCGACAACAAGCGAAAAATTTGCAACACCACACACACGTACGCGAGAGAGTAGATAACATCGGCGCAATGAATGAAAATGAACAGAAAATGACATATGATACACACGACGACCAATAAAACACAAGAAATGAGACCGACGAACAACGAAAGCCATGATTCGCATTTTCAATGATTGATTGTTCATTTATCCCACCCGAAGGTGGGATGTGGGCCGAACCCGGAGGTACTGCAATACCGGGACAACCCGTGGGTGCGACAAAGCGAGCTTTGAATCGACACCCCGTCTTCAAACATACATTTAATACAAGAGCCCAGCGATGCTGGGCGTCCCAGGTATTAAACTGAGAAGAACAGATACTACACTTGATCTTAGCTCTTGAGAGCCGAGAAGCGATAAAGCAATGCTCCACGACGTCGACGTTTAGACATCGCGGCGGCGCTTTCGGTCCGCCGGCCGGCAGTCCTGGTCGCATTTGAAATCGACTTTGTCGAATGGCTGGTGTTCTCCACTGCCTGGCAACGTGGGCACACCACGTGCGTGACGACGCGATCAAGTCGCATCCAAGCAAAGGACAAGGCATAGAAAGCATGTCGATGAACTGTGGATGCACATCCAGTCGGTGACTAAAAGAAATATGGAACGCTTCACGATTTTGCGTGTCATCCTTGCGCAGGGGCCATGCTAATCTTCTCTGTATCGTTCCAATTTTAGTATATGTACTGCCGAAGCAAGTACGCTCACCTCTTGCTTTTGATTCGCTTAAAAAGCTTTCAGATGATTTCGCTTTCAGCTTGTGGTCTCGCAACAGCAGGACACAAGACAACAATTCGGTCTCCAAACGCTTGATATGTGTTGTACGGGGGGGGGGGGATGGAAAAAGCTTTTTCTTCTTCTTCGCTTTCGGTTGATGAGTTAAAAAAGGGATAGCGCGAACGCAGTCCCCACTAACAGAAATTATACGACCGAGTTACCCACATTTGGGGTAATCGCAGAGGTCAACTTCTCCGAAGTGCAATGGTGAAGTCTCGCCCTGGGCCCACCGCCTACGTGATCACGGTGAAGACCCTCGTCAGGTAAGTATGAGTTGGTTGCCTGTCAGCATCTCTCTTCTGGGACCGTGATTCTCTTCGGCTTTGCTCCGTTGCTTTTGTTTGCCTTTTTTGTGTGTGAGCAGAACCTTTCGACGACACTTCAGCAGCTGCTGCTGTTTCTGTGATCACTCACTTACTTCGAAAAAGAACAATGTATGAGTTTGAAAAATGAGAGCAAACAATGCTCAGGCGCACTTACCTTGTATTCAAATAGAATGATGAAGAAGCTTAACCAAGCGCCATATATAGCGGGCTAAATTTTCTTAAGAATGCTGTTTTTATTTCAAGCCAATGGCCTGCAGCAAAGCTCAGTTTCATTCGCTGCCATACATGCTATCATATGATGAGTGATCGCATTCTATTCTTTGAAAGGTAAGTCGCCCTCTGAGCATTGCTTGCTCACATTTATTAAACTAATGCAAGACATTTATTAAACTAATGCAAGACTCTGCATGTCACGTGCCGCTTGAAGCCGGCCGGTCAGTCAGTTGGTTTGTTCACGACTCGCGACGAAAAGAAGTTTGTGTCTGCGTAGGAGAACATCACATGTTTGACAAGGTGAGTCGCATTATTGGCACAGCTGTGCTGGCTGAATTGCTCAGCACAGGAACTTTTATTCAATAGAGAGTCATTGCAGAACACGCGACAACAAGCGAAAAATTTGCAACACCACACACACGTACGCGAGAGAGTAGATAACATCGGCGCAATGAATGAAAATGAACAGAAAATGACATATGATACACACGACGACCAATAAAACACAAGAAATGAGACCGACGAACAACGAAAGCCATGATTCGCATTTTCAATGATTGATTGTTCATTTATCCCACCCGAAGGTGGGATGTGGGCCGAACCCGGAGGTACTGCAATACCGGGACAACCCGTGGGTGCGACAAAGCGAGCTTTGAATCGACACCCCGTCTTCAAACATACATTTAATACAAGAGCCCAGCGATGCTGGGCGTCCCAGGTATTAAACTGAGAAGAACAGATACTACACTTGATCTTATTTTTTTTTTTTTTTTTTTTTTTTTTTTTTTTTTTTTTTTTTCGCGCAACGCTCAGAGTTCAAGATGGATACCACTACATCTTGCAGGTTTACAAATTGTCCATATGGAATGGATTTGTTTCCTGTCTCATCATTAGTGCGTCCGCTCCGGGAGCCGTCCACACACCCAAACACTCAGCAGGCACACCATACTTACATGGAAGATACCTACCAGGGAGGCGAGGGACTCACTACGACCGAAGGGACCCACCGCGGTAGATGGTAATCTGTGGATGTAAATGTTTGGTTAGTGGCTGCCTCAAGCTGATCTGCCTGTCTCAACTTTCCTCTTGTTGATCTTGGAGCAGTCTAGGAGATGGCGGGTCAAGCTCAAGAACTAGCGCATTTTGGTAGAGAGTTAATTTTGATTTTATTTGAAATTGTTTGTGTGTGTGTATCTTCTTGTTGCCCGCTTCAAGAAGGGCACCTGTTTGGAGAAAACGGGCCACCGCAGTCTGACACCTCATTTGGCGGAGATGCCAGAGAGGAGCGGCCAGAGGGAGGGTAGCTTTCGCTGACCCCAGAGTCGTCTTGGAATGGGCCGCTGCAATCCTGTCATCCCAGAGCGAGTGGGACAACGGAGAGGTAAGGTAAGGTAAGGTAAGGTAATAAGGTAATAAGGTAATAAGGTAATAAGGTAAGTCTCACGAGCCTTATTCACTGCGAACGATTAATTGCGACCTGGTGGCTTTGGAGACATTGCTGCCAAAAAGCGACTAACAGCAAGCCTTGCTTTCCTCGCTAGAGCGAGCGAGTGAAAGCGACACCGGCCTAACTTTTACCAGCCTTTTTAGATTTTTTTTAAAGTCAGTTAGATAAATAAATAACTAGAAAGTTTAGAAAATAGCCTAAGTCAGCTAGATCAGTGGCCCCCTGCTGGGAACCACTGATCTAGGCGAGTAGTTAGCTTTTTTTCCCTCCCTAGATTTTTTTTTGGAGTCAGCCTTTTCCCCTTAAGGGAATTAGCTGATTGCCACGTAGAAAGTAGGTCAGGTGAGAATAGCCAGTTAGCTACAGCGAGTCTAGACAGTACGTGACCAGCTTTTAGGGTGTGGTCAAGACAGAATTTAGCTAAATTTTCCTTCAGAAGGAAAATTTAAAACTTGAAAAGCTTGGACTTTGGTAAGTCTTTGTTAATTCTTATATTTAAAATAACATAAACTAAACACCAGCTATACTCATGGGCGACTCTAAGGCCAACGAGTTTAAATATCAAAGAACCTTGGTTGTGCAAGCATCCAGCCAGTCCTGGCTTGATGTAAGCACTTTCATCAGTTTCTTTATGCAAGATGGCTTCCTTGCAAAGTATGGAAAGGAGCTAAAAGCTGTGCGTGCCAAGAGCCTGCGGCAGCACATTTTCACCGTCACGTTCTCAGCTTCTGAGAACGAAACCAAATCCGTGCTGATGGAACAGCTGGCGCTAGACCATCAGTCACCCGTGACCTATTCACACAAGGAAGTAGGTTACGTGATCAAAGTATGGCGACCGATGCCACCATGCGACGTGATCACATTATATCCAGTGCCAGACGAGTGGCATCTGGATTTAATTAATGAGTTTGCTTGCCAAGCAAACTGGGGAAATGTTTACCAGATGGTTAAAGGTAAACACAAGCAGCACCCCACCATCTGCAACGAGTTTCTGCATGTGTACCTGCAGAACACTAAACTCGCCAACATCCCAGATAAGGTGCAGATGTTTGGTGAATGGATCTCCATCACCAAGCCTGGAGAAGGACATTTGCCACTCTGCCAGATTTGCAAAGTCCGGGGACACCTAACATCAAAGTGCCCCACGAAACCGAAGAAGACCCAGGCCAACCCACCTCGAGACCGGGAGTCCAAGGCCGACCCACCCCGAGACCGGGCGCCTAGACAACCCAGGAAACAGGGACGCTCGAGAGAATCCATAAACAGAAGCAACGAACTCTTCTGCCAAAGATCAGAGGCCGCTTTCCTTGCGAGACAGGCCGAGAAGTCCAGACCGCGTTTTGCTGCATCCAGACCAAAAAAAACGTATGTGTCAGATTCGTCGCCAACCAGGCAGCAGCTCGCCTGTCATGTGTGCCGATCAACAGGCCGACACAAACCTGGTTGCAATGCAAGAGAAAAGTTCAGGGAAAAGAGTAGGAAGAGAAAGAACCCCCCCACGAGCGACGATGGCTTTATCACCGTGGGCAAAGGAGGGAAACACAACCCCAAAACCTCCATGCGCAGCATCTTCTCATCAGATGCTGAGATAGTGGATAAGCCCATGTCCAACACAGAGTCCAAGACATCGACTCCAAAAGAACCCTTGCTAAAGCGGAGATCGATTGCCCAACCAGCATCTCCCAGGACGACGAATCCCAGAGACCACGACGCATCCCACGCCAGCTCCAAGGATGCGTCGGTCTCAGTTGACAATGACAACTCGTCAACTGACTCGGAGTCCGTTTCTTCGAGAGAGTCTACGCGGGCTGAACTGACCGGGACCTCTCCTCTCCATCGAAATGTCTTCAGTTCGGTGGATGAGCTCACGGACTCAGACGGCGTCCCATCCAACTACACGGTCTAGTCCAAAACTCTTAAACTTTAATCTGCTTTTTCTCTATCTATAATCATGTTCACAGATACGGAGAGTGACGATTCGGACGCCGGACTGGGCAACCTTAAGGTCGGCTCAATGAACATCAACGGAATATCCAAGAAATTGCGAGATGTCAAAAACTTCTTTACATCTCACAGACTCTCTGTACTGGCAATACAAGAAACACACAGAATCCCCACCGATCAACTCGAGACGTGGGCTCAACATAACAATTACATAACATATACAAACATAGAACCTGATAGAACCCCCTTCTATGCAGGGACAATGTTCATCGTAAAGAAGGACATACACGATAGGTCCGAAATCACACATCACACAATAGTACAAAATCGAATACATCACCTCAACATCAAATGTGGTAAAAATAACATAAACATATTCAATGCATACCTTCCGCAGAGCAACGGAGAGAGAAAGTCATGCTTTGAACTGCTCTCCGAGGCTATGCTGGAATATGAACATCAACATGTGGTCTTACTTGGTGATTTTAACGTGATCCTTGATCCGTTGGACACTGCTAAGCCGCAATTTTTCTTCACTACACCGGATAAAACAGCACTTAGAACATTAATACATCATAACCAATTGACAGACATATTCAGACAAGAATATCCTTACAAAAGACTGTTCACGCGCCAAAACCACAACAGTAAGACCAGGATAGATAGAATATACATAAATGAACATGCACTTGAAAATTATCATAACATCAAACATGAATACTTCACATCATCAGACCACTGCACATTACCAATAATTCATCTAAAATATCAACAACACACCAAATGGGGTGAATATTCATACAAAATCAATAACAGCATATTAGAATATGCTCACGTCATAACAGAGCTCGAAACGGCTTGGGAAAACTGGACCATAAACGTACCACAAATAGAACCACCAGACATGCTTATAAGGTGGGATCATGGCAAGAAAATGTTGAAAAATCGACTGATTGAACTCTCGCAAGATGTCGCACTCAAGCGTAGAGAAGATTACAATCAAGCGAAAAATATGCTCCACACTCTGGACGCTCATCCAGACCACGTCCTGGAAGATCGTCGCCCGGAATTCTTGGAGAAAATCAACAACTTCTACGATTATAAAGCAGTCGGATCGCAAATCAGATCCAGAACTATCCCAACTAGCGATGAAGAACCATCTAAAAGCTTCTTCAAAGCAGAGGAACAAAATTGTAAAAGTACCTCTATCACTGAGATACACGACGCAAACAACACAACACTCACCAAGAAAGAAGACATTCTCAAAGAAGTACACAGCTTCTACCACTCCCTATGGGGTGTAAAAGACAACATAAACTCTCAAGAACAAAACAACTACTTAAACATTCTTGGAGAGGCCAAAATTGAGGAAGACGCAGCTGAACAAGCGGAACAGCTGATCAGTCTCAAAGAAGTAAAAACCGCCATCGATTCTCTTAATAAGGATTCTGCACCTGGATCAGATGGTCTCGGCTCATTATTCTACCAAAAATGCTGGCATTTCCTGAAACACGACATTCTAGAGATGCTTACAAATTGCTACTTGAGAAAAACAATGACTTCCTCAATGAGAGAAGCAAAAGTGAAGTTAATCTTTAAAAAAGGTGAAAAAGAAAAGCTCAAAAATTGGAGACCGATCTCTCTGCTCAACACAGACTACAAGATCTTGAGCAAAATCCTCTCCAACAGACTCACACCCATGATCACAAACCTGATTTGTCCGAATCAGAAATGTGGACTGCCAAACCGCAGAATAGAGCATGTTACAATGAATATACAAGCTGCCCTGGAAGCTTCTCAAACTCAACACAGGGACTTGTACGTCATGATAACTGACTTTGAAAAAGCTTTCGATAGAGTTAGTCACTCCTTCCTCTATGGAATCTTGAAGAAACTCGGAGTAAAACCAATAATGATGAATTACCTGTCATTAGTTTACCACAAAACAAAAAGCAAAATAGAAATCAATGGAGCTTTAACAAAACGAATAAACGTTAAAAGGGGCATACGACAGGGTTGTCCCCTCAGCATGCTCTATTTCATAATCTGTGCTGACGTTCTCACCCGACGCATAGAGAAAAATCATCTGATCAACGGTTTTCGCTTTTCCAAGCTGACAATCAAAATCCAGCAATATGCGGACGACACCACATTCATCACAAGAGACATTCCATCTCTCAAGGAAATCAACAAAGAACTAGCCATCTACCAGACGATGTCCGGCCAGAAAGTGAACCAGGGAAAGACCCAGATCCTGGCGTCCAAACCTGACCTGGCCCAAAGAGCTCAGCAACTCTTTCCAGAAGCTGCGATCTTGAACAACGTCAAGATCCTGGGCATCTGGCTAGGCACAAACAAAACACAACTTGACAAGATGAACTGGCAGACCGCCATCAAAAAAACTCAAACGATCGCCAACATCCACAAACCACGAAGACTCTCCCTCTATGGAAAGATCTCGATCATCAACACTCTCTTGGTACCCGTCACTTTGCATCTCAGTAGAGTGCTGATGCCAACGAAACAACACATCAAAGAACTAAACAAAATCCTCTTCGACTTCCTCTGGTATC
This sequence comes from Aplidium turbinatum, assembly GCF_918807975.1. Classification (NCBI taxonomy): domain Eukaryota; kingdom Metazoa; phylum Chordata; class Ascidiacea; order Aplousobranchia; family Polyclinidae; genus Aplidium; species Aplidium turbinatum. Next base: position 15,576,201 of record NC_137477.1, on the reverse strand, counting down.
CTTCACCATTCGAACAGCTCCAGAGAAGCAAGACGTTTCCTCCTGTCAAAGATGGAGGCATCAACATGGTGGACATCCAATCAAAATTTCAAACAAGCCGCATCGACAGAATTCGCCACCTCTTCTCACTAGAAGACGCCACCGAAATCTGGCACGAATGGGCCATGTTCAATTTGAGTTACAGAATGAGACACATTAATCCTCATCTGTTCTCCAACAGCATTCCGCATGCCCCAATTCCAAACGAAATGTATGCGGACATCTTCAAGTCCTTTTGCAAACTCAAAGGCTTGAAACACGACTGGGAAAACACTTCCTACAAAAATATCTACATCAATCTGAAAACGCAAAATGAAAAGAAAATTGACAAGATTGATGAAAACGGAAAGAAGATTCCTTGGAATGAGATCCTCTTGAAAAACAAGGGAATCAAACTCTTCCTTCCACCTCACCTATCCTCCATGTCCTTTCGGATTGCACATGGAGGATACAAATGGGGAGATTTTAATAGATCAATACACTCCGACAGAAAAACAAACTGCAAATTCTGCAGAAAACCAGAAGACAATGTGGCCCACGTCCTCACCAAGTGCTCCTTTGCACAAGGAATATGGGAGCGCCTGAAACAACAATATCTTGGCCTAACCAAGGAAGACATAGAAATAACAAAGGACATGATCCTCCACAACCAAATCCCTGACGGACAGAAGAACAATCCGATTCTTTTGACCATGATGAATGTCGCCAAACACACCATCATCCAAAAGAAGATATCTCTGGACATAGGCGACACATATATACAGGACACAAAACGGTCCACCATTCAAGCCCTGTGGGTCATCATGACAAAAACGAAAGACATAACACAAAAGCATAACACTCCTTTGTCATCTGACATTTCTACTCCTTCTAAACCTCCTCCTACGGTCAGAAGAAAGAAGAACCAGTCGAGATCCACTCTTCAACCGCCCTCTCAGTCGTCCTCGGTGGTAGGGATGACTGATTGCAGCGGTGGATCTCACTAGAACAGTACGGTCGTAGATCATCTTTGAAGAAGATTAGACAGCCAAGGGCGTAACAACCCACCTTTAACCCGTCCCTCTCACTCATCTCCAACGGCCTGATGCCGGAAGAATGATTGCAGCGGGAGATCTTTAACCGTCCCTCTCCGTCATCCCACTCGCTCTGGGATGACAGGATTGCAGCGGCCAATTCCATGATGACTCTGGGGTCAGCGAAAGCTACCCTCCCTCTGGCCGCTCCTCTCTGGCATCTCCGCCAAATGAGGTGTCAGACTGCAGTGGCCCGTTTCCTCCAAACAGGTGCCCTTCTTCAAGCGGGCAACAAGAAGATACACACACATAAACAATTACAAATAAAATTAAAATTAACTCTTTGACAAAACGCGCTAGTTCTTGAGCTTGACCCGCCATCTCCTAGACTGCTCCAAGATCAGCAAGAGGAAAGTTGAGACAGGCAGATCAGCTTGAGGCAGCCACTAACCAAACATTTACATCCACAGATTACCATCTACCGCGGTGGGTCCCTTCGGTCGTAGTGAGTCCCTCGCCTCCCTGGTAGGTATCTTCCATGTAAGTATGGTGTGCCTGCTGAGTGTTTGGGTGTGTGGACGGCTCCCGGAGCGGACGCACTAATGATGAGACAGGAAACAAATCCATTCCATATGGACAATTTGTAAACCTGCAAGATGTAGTGGTATCCATCTTGAACTCTGAGCGTTGCGCGAAGAAGAAAAAAAAAAAAAAAAAAAAAAAAAAAAAAAAAAAAAAAAACCCTCTGAGCATTGCTTGCTCACATTTATTAAACTAATGCAAGACATTTATTAAACTAATGCAAGACTCTGCATGTCACGTGCCGCTTGAAGCCGGCCGGTCAGTCAGTTGGTTTGTTCACGACTCGCGACGAAAAGAAGTTTGTGTCTGCGTAGGAGAACATCACATGTTTGACAAGGTGAGTCGCATTATTGGCACAGCTGTGCTGGCTGAATTGCTCAGCACAGGAACTTTTATTCAATAGAGAGTCATTGCAGAACACGCGACAACAAGCGAAAAATTTGCAACACCACACACACGTACGCGAGAGAGTAGATAACATCGGCGCAATGAATGAAAATGAACAGAAAATGACATATGATACACACGACGACCAATAAAACACAAGAAATGAGACCGACGAACAACGAAAGCCATGATTCGCATTTTCAATGATTGATTGTTCATTTATCCCACCCGAAGGTGGGATGTGGGCCGAACCCGGAGGTACTGCAATACCGGGACAACCCGTGGGTGCGACAAAGCGAGCTTTGAATCGACACCCCGTCTTCAAACATACATTTAATACAAGAGCCCAGCGATGCTGGGCGTCCCAGGTATTAAACTGAGAAGAACAGATACTACACTTGATCTTATTTTTTTTTTTTTTTTTTTTTTTTTTTTTTTTTTTTTTTTTTTTTCGCGCAACGCTCAGAGTTCAAGATGGATACCACTACATCTTGCAGGTTTACAAATTGTCCATATGGAATGGATTTGTTTCCTGTCTCATCATTAGTGCGTCCGCTCCGGGAGCCGTCCACACACCCAAACACTCAGCAGGCACACCATACTTACATGGAAGATACCTACCAGGGAGGCGAGGGACTCACTACGACCGAAGGGACCCACCGCGGTAGATGGTAATCTGTGGATGTAAATGTTTGGTTAGTGGCTGCCTCAAGCTGATCTGCCTGTCTCAACTTTCCTCTTGCTGATCTTGGAGCAGTCTAGGAGATGGCGGGTCAAGCTCAAGAACTAGCGCATTTTGGTAGAGAGTTCATTTTAATTTTATTTGAAATTGTTTGTGTGTGTGTATCTTCTTGTTGCCCGCTTCAAGAAGGGCACCTGTTTGGAGAAAACGGGCCACCGCAGTCTGACACCTCATTTGGCGGAGATGCCAGAGAGGAGCGGCCAGAGGGAGGGTAGCTTTCGCTGACCCCAGAGTCGTCTTGGAATGGGCCGCTGCAATCCTGTCATCCCAGAGCGAGTGGGACAACGGAGAGGGACGGTTAAAGATCTCCCGCTGCAATCACTCTTCCGGCATCAGGCCGTTGCAGATGAGTGAGAGGGACGGGTTAAAGGTGGGTTGTTACGCCCTTGGCTGTCTAAACTTCTTCAAAGATGATCTACGACCGTACTGTGCTAGTGAGATCCACCGCTGCAATCAGTCATCCCTACCACCGAGGACGACTGAGAGGGCGGTTGAAGAGTGGATCTCGACTGTTTCTTCTTTCTTCTGACCGTAGGAGGAGGTTTGGAAGGAGTAGAAATGTCAGATGACAAAGGAATGTTATGCTTTTGTGTTATGTCTTTCGTTTTTGTCATGATCACCCACAGGGCTTGAGTGGTGGACCGTTTTGTGTCCTGTATATATGTGTCGCCTATGTCCAGAGATTTCTTCTTTTGGATGATGGTGTGCTTGGCGACATTCATCATGGTAAGAAGGATCAGGTTGTTCTTTTGTCCTCCAGGGAGTTGGTTGTAAAGGATCATGTCCTTTGTTATTTCTATGTCTTCCTTGGTTAGGTCAAGATATTGTTGTTTCAGGCGCTCCCATATTCTTTGTGCAAAGGAGCACTTGGTGAGGACGTGGGCCACATTGTCTTCTGGTTTTCTGCAGAATTTGCAGTTTGTTTTTCTGTCGGAATGTATTGATCTATTAAAATCTCCCCATTTGTATCCTCCATGTGCAATCCGAAAGGACATGGAGGATAGGTGAGGTGGAAGGAAGAGTTTGATTCCCTTGTTTTTCAGGAGGATCTCATTCCAAGGAATCTTCTTTCCGTTTTCATCAATCTTGTCAATTTTCTTTTCATTTTGCGTTTTCAGATTGATGTAGATATTTTTGTAGGAAGTATTTTCCCAGTCGTGTTTCAAGCCTTTGAGTTTGCAAAAGGACTTGAAGATGTCCGCATACATTTCGTTTGGAATTGGGGCATGCGGAATGCTGTTGGAGAACAGATGAGGATTAATGTGTCTCATTCTGTAACTCAAATTGAACATGGCCCATTCGTGCCAGATTTCGGTGGCGTCTTCTAGAGAGAAGAGATGGCGAATTCTGTCGATGCGGCTTGTTTGAAATTTTGATTGGATGTCCACCATGTTGATGCCTCCATCTTTGACAGGAGGAAACGTCTTGCTTCTCTGGAGCTGTTCGAATGGTGAGGGATACCAGAGGAAGTCGAAGAGGATTTTGTTTAGTTCTTTGATGTGTTGTTTCGTTGGCATCAGCACTCTACTGAGATGCAAAGTGACGGGTACCAAGAGAGTGTTGATGATCGAGATCTTTCCATAGAGGGAGAGTCTTCGTGGTTTGTGGATGTTGGCGATCGTTTGAGTTTTCTTGATGGCGGTCTGCCAGTTCATCTTATCAAGTTGTGTTTTGTTTGTGCCTAGCCAGATGCCCAGGATCTTGACGTTGTTCAAGATCGCAGCTTCTGGAAAGAGTTGCTGAGCTCTTTGGGCCAGGTCAGGTTTGGACGCCAGGATCTGGGTCTTTCCCTGGTTCACTTTCTGGCCGGACATCGTCTGATAGATGGCTAGTTCTTTGTTGATTTCCTTGAGAGATGGAATGTCTCTTGTGATGAAAGTGGTGTCGTCCGCATATTGCTGGATTTTGATTGTCAGCTTGGAAAAGCGAAAACCGTTGATCAGATGATTTTTCTCTATGCGTCGGGTGAGAACGTCAGCACAGATTATGAAATAGAGCATGCTGAGGGGACAACCCTGTCGTATGCCCCTTTTAACGTTTATTCGTTTTGTTAAAGCTCCATTGATTTCTATTTTGCTTTTTGTTTTGTGGTAAACTAATGACAGGTAATTCATCATTATTGGTTTTACTCCGAGTTTCTTCAAGATTCCATAGAGGAAGGAGTGACTAACTCTATCGAAAGCTTTTTCAAAGTCAGTTATCATGACGTACAAGTCCCTGTGTTGAGTTTGAGAAGCTTCCAGGGCAGCTTGTATATTCATTGTAACATGCTCTATTCTGCGGTTTGGCAGTCCACATTTCTGATTCGGACAAATCAGGTTTGTGATCATGGGTGTGAGTCTGTTGGAGAGGATTTTGCTCAAGATCTTGTAGTCTGTGTTGAGCAGAGAGATCGGTCTCCAATTTTTGAGCTTTTCTTTTTCACCTTTTTTAAAGATTAACTTCACTTTTGCTTCTCTCATTGAGGGAGTCATTGTTTTTCTCAAGTAGCAATTTGTAAGCATCTCTAGAATGTCGTGTTTCAGGAAATGCCAGCATTTTTGGTAGAATAATGAGCCGAGACCATCTGATCCAGGTGCAGAATCCTTGTTAAGAGAATCGATGGCGGTTTTTACTTCTTTGAGACTGATCAGCTGTTCCGCTTGTTCTGCTGCGTCTTCCTCAATTTTGGCCTCTCCAAGAATGTTTAAGTAGTTGTTTTGTTCTTGAGAGTTTATGTTGTCTTTTACACCCCATAGAGAGTGGTAGAAGCTGTGTACTTCTTTGAGAATGTCTTCTTTCTTGGTGAGTGTTGTGTTGTTTGCGTCGTGTATCTCAGTGATAGAGCTACTTTTACAATTTTGTTCCTCTGCTTTGAAGAAGCTTTTAGATGGCTCTTCATCGCTAGTTGGGATAGTTCTGGATCTGATTTGCGATCCGACTGCTTTATAATCGTAGAAGTTGTTGACTTTCTCCAAGAATTCCGGGCGACGATCTTCCAGGACGTGGTCCGGATGAGCGTCCAGAGTGTGGAGCATATTTTTCGCTTGATTGTAATCTTCTCTACGCTTGAGTGCGACATCTTGCGAGAGTTCCATCAGTCGATTTTTCAACATTTTCTTGCCATGATCCCACCTTATAAGCATGTCTTGTGGTTCTATTTGTGGTACGTTTATAATCCAATTTTCCCAAGCCGTTTCGAGCTCTGTTATGACGTGAGCATATTCTACTATGCTGTTATTGATTTTGTATGAATATTCACCCCATTTGATGTGTTGTTGATATTGGAGATGAATTATTGGTAATGTGCAGTGGTCTGATGATGTGAAATATTCATGTTTAATGTTATGATAATTTTCAAGTGTATGTTCATTTATGTATATTCTATCTATCCTGGTCTTACTGTTGTGGTTTTGGCGCGTGAACAGTTTTTTGTATGGATGTTCTTGTCTGAATATGTCTATCAGTTGGTTATGACGTATTAATGTTCTAAATGCTGTTTTATCCGGTGTAGTGAAGAAAAATTGCGGCTTAGCAGTGTCTAACGGATCAAGTATCACGTTAAAATCACCAAGTAAGACCACATGTTGATGTTCATATTCCAGCATAGCTTCGGAGAGCAGTTCAAAACATGACTTTCTCTCTCCGTTGCTCTGCGGAAGGTATGCATTGAATATGTTTATGTTATTTTTACCACATTTGATGTTGAGGTGATGTATTCGATTTTGTACTATGGTGTGATGTGTGATTTCGGACCTATCGTGTATGTCCTTCTTTACGATGAACATTGTCCCTGCATAGAAGGGGGTTCTATCAGGTTCTATGTTGGTGTATGTTGTGTAATTGTTATGTTGTGCCCACGTCTCAAGTTGATCGGTGGGGATTCTGTGTGTTTCTTGTATTGCCAGTACAGAGAGTCTGTGAGATGTAAAGAAGTTTTTGACATCTCGCAATTTCTTGGATATTCCGTTGATGTTCATTGAGCCAACCTTGAGGTTGCCCAGTCCGGCGTCCGAATCGTCACTCTCCGTATCTGCGAACATGATTATAGATAGAGAAAAAGCAGATTAAAGTTTAAGAGTTTTGGACTAGACCGTGTAGTTGGCTGGGACGCCGTCTGAGTCCGTGAGCTCACCCACCGAACTGAAGACGTTTGGATGGGGAGGAGAGGTCCCGGTCAGTTCAGCCCGCGTAGACTCTCTCGAAGAAACGGACTCCGAGTCAGTTGACGAGTTGTCATTGTCAACTGAGACCGACGCATCCTTGGAGCTGGCGTGGGATGCGTCGTGGTCTCTGGGATTCGTCGTCCTGGGAGATGCTGGTTGGGCAATCGATCTCCGCTTTAGCAAGGGTTCTTTTGGAGTCGATGTCTTGGACTCTGTGTTGGACATGGGCTTATCCGCTATCTCAGTATCTGATGAGAAGATGCTGCGCATGGAGGTTTTGGGGTTGTGTTTCCCTCCTTTGCCCACGGTGATAAAGCCATCGTCGCTCGTGGGGGGGTTCTTTCTCTTCCTACTCTTTTCCCTGAACTTTTCTCTTGCATTGCAACCAGGTTTGTGTCGGCCTGTTGATCGGCACACATGACAGGCGAGCTGCTGCCTGGTTGGCGACGAATCTGACACATACGTTTTTCTTGGTCTGGATGCAGCAAAACGCGGTCTGGACTTCTCGGCCTGTCTTGCAAGGAAAGCGGCCTCTGATCTTTGGCAGAAGAGTTCGTTGCTTCTGTTTATGGATTCTCTCGAGCGTCCCTGTTTCCTGGGTTGTCTAGGCGCCCGGTCTCGGGGTGGGTCGGCCTTGGACTCCCGGTCTCGAGGTGGGTTGGCCTGGGTCTTCTTCGGTTTCGTGGGGCACTTTGATGTTAGGTGTCCCCGGACTTTGCAAATCTGGCAGAGTGGCAAATGTCCTTCTCCAGGCTTGGTGATGGAGATCCATTCACCAAACATCTGCACCTTATCTGGGATGTTGGCGAGTTTAGTGTTCTGCAGGTACACATGCAGAAACTCGTTGCAGATGGTGGGGTGCTGCTTGTGTTTACCTTTAACCATCTGGTAAACATTTCCCCAGTTTGCTTGGCAAGCAAACTCATTAATTAAATCCAGATGCCACTCGTCTGGCACTGGATATAATGTGATCACGTCGCATGGTGGCATCGGTCGCCATACTTTGATCACGTAACCTACTTCCTTGTGTGAATAGGTCACGGGTGACTGATGGTCTAGCGCCAGCTGTTCCATCAGCACGGATTTGGTTTCGTTCTCAGAAGCTGAGAACGTGACGGTGAAAATGTGCTGCCGCAGGCTCTTGGCACGCACAGCTTTTAGCTCCTTTCCATACTTTGCAAGGAAGCCATCTTGCATAAAGAAACTGATGAAAGTGCTTACATCAAGCCAGGACTGGCTGGATGCTTGCACAACCAAGGTTCTTTGATATTTAAACTCGTTGGCCTTAGAGTCGCCCATGAGTATAGCTGGTGTTTAGTTTATGTTATTTTAAATATAAGAATTAACAAAGACTTACCAAAGTCCAAGCTTTTCAAGTTTTAAATTTTCCTTCTGAAGGAAAATTTAGCTAAATTCTGTCTTGACCACACCCTAAAAGCTGGTCACGTACTGTCTAGACTCGCTGTAGCTAACTGGCTATTCTCACCTGACCTACTTTCTACGTGGCAATCAGCTAATTCCCTTAAGGGGAAAAGGCTGACTCCAAAAAAAAATCTAGGGAGGGAAAAAAAGCTAACTACTCGCCTAGATCAGTGGTTCCCAGCAGGGGGCCACTGATCTAGCTGACTTAGGCTATTTTCTAAACTTTCTAGTTATTTATTTATCTAACTGACTTTAAAAAAAATCTAAAAAGGCTGGTAAAAGTTAGGCCGGTGTCGCTTTCACTCGCTCGCTCTAGCGAGGAAAGCAAGGCTTGCTGTTAGTCGCTTTTTGGCAGCAATGTCTCCAAAGCCACCAGGTCGCAATTAATCGTTCGCAGTGAATAAGGCTCGTGAGACTTACCTTATTCAAATAGAATGATCTTAGCTCTTGAGAGCTTGAGAGATACTACAGATACAACAGATACTACACTTGATCTTAGCTCTTGAGAGCCGAGAAGCGATAAAGCAATGCTCCACGACGTCGACGTTTAGACATCGCGGCGGCGCTTTCGGTCCGCCGGCCGGCAGTCCTGGTCGCATTTGAAATCGACTTTGTCGAATGGCTGGTGTTCTCCACTGCCTGGCAACGTGGGCACACCACGTGCGTGACGACGCGATCAAGTCGCATCCAAGCAAAGGACAAGGCATAGAAAGCATGTCGATGAACTGTGGATGCACATCCAGTCGGTGACTAAAAGAAATATGGAACGCTTCACGATTTTGCGTGTCATCCTTGCGCAGGGGCCATGCTAATCTTCTCTGTATCGTTCCAATTTTAGTATATGTACTGCCGAAGCAAGTACGCTCACCTCTTGCTTTTGATTCGCTTAAAAAGCTTTCAGATGATTTCGCTTTCAGCTTGTGGTCTCGCAACAGCAGGACACAAGACAACAATTCGGTCTCCAAACGCTTGATATGTGTTGTACGGGGGGGGGGGGGATGGAAAAAGCTTTTTCTTCTTCTTCGCTTTCGGTTGATGAGTTAAAAAAGGGATAGCGCGAACGCAGTCCCCACTAACAGAAATTATACGACCGAGTTACCCACATTTGGGGTAATCGCAGAGGTCAACTTCTCCGAAGTGCAATGGTGAAGTCTCGCCCTGGGCCCACCGCCTACGTGATCACGGTGAAGACCCTCGTCAGGTAAGTATGAGTTGGTTGCCTGTCAGCATCTCTCTTCTGGGACCGTGATTCTCTTCGGCTTTGCTCCGTTGCTTTTGTTTGCCTTTTTTGTGTGTGAGCAGAACCTTTCGACGACACTTCAGCAGCTGCTGCTGCTGTTTCTGTGATCACTCACTTACTTCGAAAAAGAACAATGTATGAGTTTGAAAAATGAGAGCAAACAATGCTCAGGCGCACTTACCTTGTATTCAAATAGAATGATGAAGAAGCTTAACCAAGCGCCATATATAGCGGGCTAAATTTTCTTAAGAATGCTGTTTTTATTTCAAGCCAATGGCCTGCAGCAAAGCTCAGTTTCATTCGCTGCCATACATGCTATCATATGATGAGTGATCGCATTCTATTCTTTGAAAGGTAAGTCGCCCTCTGAGCATTGCTTGCTCACATTTATTAAACTAATGCAAGACATTTATTAAACTAATGCAAGACTCTGCATGTCACGTGCCGCTTGAAGCCGGCCGGTCAGTCAGTTGGTTTGTTCACGACTCGCGACGAAAAGAAGTTTGTGTCTGCGTAGGAGAACATCACATGTTTGACAAGGTGAGTCGCATTATTGGCACAGCTGTGCTGGCTGAATTGCTCAGCACAGGAACTTTTATTCAATAGAGAGTCATTGCAGAACACGCGACAACAAGCGAAAAATTTGCAACACCACACACACGTACGCGAGAGAGTAGATAACATCGGCGCAATGAATGAAAATGAACAGAAAATGACATATGATACACACGACGACCAATAAAACACAAGAAATGAGACCGACGAACAACGAAAGCCATGATTCGCATTTTCAATGATTGATTGTTCATTTATCCCACCCGAAGGTGGGATGTGGGCCGAACCCGGAGGTACTGCAATACCGGGACAACCCGTGGGTGCGACAAAGCGAGCTTTGAATCGACACCCCGTCTTCAAACATACATTTAATACAAGAGCCCAGCGATGCTGGGCGTCCCAGGTATTAAACTGAGAAGAACAGATACTACACTTGATCTTAGCTCTTGAGAGCCGAGAAGCGATAAAGCAATGCTCCACGACGTCGACGTTTAGACATCGCGGCGGCGCTTTCGGTCCGCCGGCCGGCAGTCCTGGTCGCATTTGAAATCGACTTTGTCGAATGGCTGGTGTTCTCCACTGCCTGGCAACGTGGGCACACCACGTGCGTGACGACGCGATCAAGTCGCATCCAAGCAAAGGACAAGGCATAGAAAGCATGTCGATGAACTGTGGATGCACATCCAGTCGGTGACTAAAAGAAATATGGAACGCTTCACGATTTTGCGTGTCATCCTTGCGCAGGGGCCATGCTAATCTTCTCTGTATCGTTCCAATTTTAGTATATGTACTGCCGAAGCAAGTACGCTCACCTCTTGCTTTTGATTCGCTTAAAAAGCTTTCAGATGATTTCGCTTTCAGCTTGTGGTCTCGCAACAGCAGGACACAAGACAACAATTCGGTCTCCAAACGCTTGATATGTGTTGTACGGGGGGGGGGGGGATGGAAAAAGCTTTTTCTTCTTCTTCGCTTTCGGTTGATGAGTTAAAAAAGGGATAGCGCGAACGCAGTCCCCACTAACAGAAATTATACGACCGAGTTACCCACATTTGGGGTAATCGCAGAGGTCAACTTCTCCGAAGTGCAATGGTGAAGTCTCGCCCTGGGCCCACCGCCTACGTGATCACGGTGAAGACCCTCGTCAGGTAAGTATGAGTTGGTTGCCTGTCAGCATCTCTCTTCTGGGACCGTGATTCTCTTCGGCTTTGCTCCGTTGCTTTTGTTTGCCTTTTTTGTGTGTGAGCAGAACCTTTCGACGACACTTCAGCAGCTGCTGCTGCTGTTTCTGTGATCACTCACTTACTTCGAAAAAGAACAATGTATGAGTTTGAAAAATGAGAGCAAACAATGCTCAGGCGCACTTACCTTGTATTCAAATAGAATGATGAAGAAGCTTAACCAAGCGCCATATATAGCGGGCTAAATTTTCTTAAGAATGCTGTTTTTATTTCAAGCCAATGGCCTGCAGCAAAGCTCAGTTTCATTCGCTGCCATACATGCTATCATATGATGAGTGATCGCATTCTATTCTTTGAAAGGTAAGTCGCCCTCTGAGCATTGCTTGCTCACATTTATTAAACTAATGCAAGACATTTATTAAACTAATGCAAGACTCTGCATGTCACGTGCCGCTTGAAGCCGGCCGGTCAGTCAGTTGGTTTGTTCACGACTCGCGACGAAAAGAAGTTTGTGTCTGCGTAGGAGAACATCACATGTTTGACAAGGTGAGTCGCATTATTGGCACAGCTGTGCTGGCTGAATTGCTCAGCACAGGAACTTTTATTCAATAGAGAGTCATTGCAGAACACGCGACAACAAGCGAAAAATTTGCAACACCACACACACGTACGCGAGAGAGTAGATAACATCGGCGCAATGAATGAAAATGAACAGAAAATGACATATGATACACACGACGACCAATAAAACACAAGAAATGAGACCGACGAACAACGAAAGCCATGATTCGCATTTTCAATGATTGATTGTTCATTTATCCCACCCGAAGGTGGGATGTGGGCCGAACCCGGAGGTACTGCAATACCGGGACAACCCGTGGGTGCGACAAAGCGAGCTTTGAATCGACACCCCGTCTTCAAACATACATTTAATACAAGAGCCCAGCGATGCTGGGCGTCCCAGGTATTAAACTGAGAAGAACAGATACTACACTTGATCTTAGCTCTTGAGAGCCGAGAAGCGATAAAGCAATGCTCCACGACGTCGACGTTTAGACATCGCGGCGGCGCTTTCGGTCCGCCGGCCGGCAGTCCTGGTCGCATTTGAAATCGACTTTGTCGAATGGCTGGTGTTCTCCACTGCCTGGCAACGTGGGCACACCACGTGCGTGACGACGCGATCAAGTCGCATCCAAGCAAAGGACAAGGCATAGAAAGCATGTCGATGAACTGTGGATGCACATCCAGTCGGTGACTAAAAGAAATATGGAACGCTTCACGATTTTGCGTGTCATCCTTGCGCAGGGGCCATGCTAATCTTCTCTGTATCGTTCCAATTTTAGTATATGTACTGCCGAAGCAAGTACGCTCACCTCTTGCTTTTGATTCGCTTAAAAAGCTTTCAGATGATTTCGCTTTCAGCTTGTGGTCTCGCAACAGCAGGACACAAGACAACAATTCGGTCTCCAAACGCTTGATATGTGTTGTACGGGGGGGGGGGGATGGAAAAAGCTTTTTCTTCTTCTTCGCTTTCGGTTGATGAGTTAAAAAAGGGATAGCGCGAACGCAGTCCCCACTAAGTTTCTGTGATCACTCACTTACTTCGAAAAAGAACAATGTATGAGTTTGAAAAATGAGAGCAAACAATGCTCAGGCGCACTTACCTTGTATTCAAATAGAATGATGAAGAAGCTTAACCAAGCGCCATATATAGCGGGCTAAATTTTCTTAAGAATGCTGTTTTTATTTCAAGCCAATGGCCTGCAGCAAAGCTCAGTTTCATTCGCTGCCATACATGCTATCATATGATGAGTGATCGCATTCTATTCTTTGATATTTGATATTCTATTCTTTATTCTATTCTTCTTCGCTTTCGGTTGATGAGTTAAAAAAGGGATAGCGCGAACGCAGTCCCCACTAAGTTTCTGTGATCACTCACTTACTTCGAAAAAGAACAATGTATGAGTTTGAAAAATGAGAGCAAACAATGCTCAGGCGCACTTACCTTGTATTCAAATAGAATGATGAAGAAGCTTAACCAAGCGCCATATATAGCGGGCTAAATTTTCTTAAGAATGCTGTTTTTATTTCAAGCCAATGGCCTGCAGCAAAGCTCAGTTTCATTCGCTGCCATACATGCTATCATATGATGAGTGATCGCATTCTATTCTTTGAAAGGTAAGTCGCCCTCTGAGCATTGCTTGCTCACATTTATTAAACTAATGCAAGACATTTATTAAACTAATGCAAGACTCTGCATGTCACGTGCCGCTTGAAGCCGGCCGGTCAGTCAGTTGGTTTGTTCACGACTCGCGACGAAAAGAAGTTCACCTCTTGCTTTTGATTCGCTTAAAAAGCTTTCAGATGATTTCGCTTTCAGCTTGTGGTCTCGCAACAGCAGGACACAAGACAACAATTCGGTCTCCAAACGCTTGATATGTGTTGTACGGGGGGGGGGGGATGGAAAAAGCTTTTTCTTCTTCTTCGCTTTCGGTTGATGAGTTAAAAAAGGGATAGCGCGAACGCAGTCCCCACTAACAGAAATTATACGACCGAGTTACCCACATTTGGGGTAATCGCAGAGGTCAACTTCTCCGAAGTGCAATGGTGAAGTCTCGCCCTGGGCCCACCGCCTACGTGATCACGGTGAAGACCCTCGTCAGGTAAGTATGAGTTGGTTGCCTGTCAGCATCTCTCTTCTGGGACCGTGATTCTCTTCGGCTTTGCTCCGTTGCTTTTGTTTGCCTTTTTTGTGTGTGAGCAGAACCTTTCGACGACACTTCAGCAGCTGCTGCTGCTGTTTCTGTGATCACTCACTTACTTCGAAAAAGAACAATGTATGAGTTTGAAAAATGAGAGCAAACAATGCTCAGGCGCACTTACCTTGTATTCAAATAGAATGATGAAGAAGCTTAACCAAGCGCCATATATAGCGGGCTAAATTTTCTTAAGAATGCTGTTTTTATTTCAAGCCAATGGCCTGCAGCAAAGCTCAGTTTCATTCGCTGCCATACATGCTATCATATGATGAGTGATCGCATTCTATTCTTTGAAAGGTAAGTCGCCCTCTGAGCATTGCTTGCTCACATTTATTAAACTAATGCAAGACATTTATTAAACTAATGCAAGACTCTGCATGTCACGTGCCGCTTGAAGCCGGCCGGTCAGTCAGTTGGTTTGTTCACGACTCGCGACGAAAAGAAGTTTGTGTCTGCGTAGGAGAACATCACATGTTTGACAAGGTGAGTCGCATTATTGGCACAGCTGTGCTGGCTGAATTGCTCAGCACAGGAACTTTTATTCAATAGAGAGTCATTGCAGAACACGCGACAACAAGCGAAAAATTTGCAACACCACACACACGTACGCGAGAGAGTAGATAACATCGGCGCAATGAATGAAAATGAACAGAAAATGACATATGATACACACGACGACCAATAAAACACAAGAAATGAGACCGACGAACAACGAAAGCCATGATTCGCATTTTCAATGATTGATTGTTCATTTATCCCACCCGAAGGTGGGATGTGGGCCGAACCCGGAGGTACTGCAATACCGGGACAACCCGTGGGTGCGACAAAGCGAGCTTTGAATCGACACCCCGTCTTCAAACATACATTTAATACAAGAGCCCAGCGATGCTGGGCGTCCCAGGTATTAAACTGAGAAGAACAGATACTACACTTGATCTTAGCTCTTGAGAGCCGAGAAGCGATAAAGCAATGCTCCACGACGTCGACGTTTAGACATCGCGGCGGCGCTTTCGGTCCGCCGGCCGGCAGTCCTGGTCGCATTTGAAATCGACTTTGTCGAATGGCTGGTGTTCTCCACTGCCTGGCAACGTGGGCACACCACGTGCGTGACGACGCGATCAAGTCGCATCCAAGCAAAGGACAAGGCATAGAAAGCATGTCGATGAACTGTGGATGCACATCCAGTCGGTGACTAAAAGAAATATGGAACGCTTCACGATTTTGCGTGTCATCCTTGCGCAGGGGCCATGCTAATCTTCTCTGTATCGTTCCAATTTTAGTATATGTACTGCCGAAGCAAGTACGCTCACCTCTTGCTTTTGATTCGCTTAAAAAGCTTTCAGATGATTTCGCTTTCAGCTTGTGGTCTCGCAACAGCAGGACACAAGACAACAATTCGGTCTCCAAACGCTTGATATGTGTTGTACGGGGGGGGGGGGATGGAAAAAGCTTTTTCTTCTTCTTCGCTTTCGGTTGATGAGTTAAAAAAGGGATAGCGCGAACGCAGTCCCCACTAACAGAAATTATACGACCGAGTTACCCACATTTGGGGTAATCGCAGAGGTCAACTTCTCCGAAGTGCAATGGTGAAGTCTCGCCCTGGGCCCACCGCCTACGTGATCACGGTGAAGACCCTCGTCAGGTAAGTATGAGTTGGTTGCCTGTCAGCATCTCTCTTCTGGGACCGTGATTCTCTTCGGCTTTGCTCCGTTGCTTTTGTTTGCCTTTTTTGTGTGTGAGCAGAACCTTTCGACGACACTTCAGCAGCTGCTGCTGCTGTTTCTGTGATCACTCACTTACTTCGAAAAAGAACAATGTATGAGTTTGAAAAATGAGAGCAAACAATGCTCAGGCGCACTTACCTTGTATTCAAATAGAATGATGAAGAAGCTTAACCAAGCGCCATATATAGCGGGCTAAATTTTCTTAAGAATGCTGTTTTTATTTCAAGCCAATGGCCTGCAGCAAAGCTCAGTTTCATTCGCTGCCATACATGCTATCATATGATGAGTGATCGCATTCTATTCTTTGAAAGGTAAGTCGCCCTCTGAGCATTGCTTGCTCACATTTATTAAACTAATGCAAGACATTTATTAAACTAATGCAAGACTCTGCATGTCACGTGCCGCTTGAAGCCGGCCGGTCAGTCAGTTGGTTTGTTCACGACTCGCGACGAAAAGAAGTTTGTGTCTGCGTAGGAGAACATCACATGTTTGACAAGGTGAGTCGCATTATTGGCACAGCTGTGCTGGCTGAATTGCTCAGCACAGGAACTTTTATTCAATAGAGAGTCATTGCAGAACACGCGACAACAAGCGAAAAATTTGCAACACCACACACACGTACGCGAGAGAGTAGATAACATCGGCGCAATGAATGAAAATGAACAGAAAATGACATATGATACACACGACGACCAATAAAACACAAGAAATGAGACCGACGAACAACGAAAGCCATGATTCGCATTTTCAATGATTGATTGTTCATTTATCCCACCCGAAGGTGGGATGTGGGCCGAACCCGGAGGTACTGCAATACCGGGACAACCCGTGGGTGCGACAAAGCGAGCTTTGAATCGACACCCCGTCTTCAAACATACATTTAATACAAGAGCCCAGCGATGCTGGGCGTCCCAGGTATTAAACTGAGAAGAACAGATACTACACTTGATCTTAGCTCTTGAGAGCCGAGAAGCGATAAAGCAATGCTCCACGACGTCGACGTTTAGACATCGCGGCGGCGCTTTCGGTCCGCCGGCCGGCAGTCCTGGTCGCATTTGAAATCGACTTTGTCGAATGGCTGGTGTTCTCCACTGCCTGGCAACGTGGGCACACCACGTGCGTGACGACGCGATCAAGTCGCATCCAAGCAAAGGACAAGGCATAGAAAGCATGTCGATGAACTGTGGATGCACATCCAGTCGGTGACTAAAAGAAATATGGAACGCTTCACGATTTTGCGTGTCATCCTTGCGCAGGGGCCATGCTAATCTTCTCTGTATCGTTCCAATTTTAGTATATGTACTGCCGAAGCAAGTACGCTCACCTCTTGCTTTTGATTCGCTTAAAAAGCTTTCAGATGATTTCGCTTTCAGCTTGTGGTCTCGCAACAGCAGGACACAAGACAACAATTCGGTCTCCAAACGCTTGATATGTGTTGTACGGGGGGGGGGGGATGGAAAAAGCTTTTTCTTCTTCTTCGCTTTCGGTTGATGAGTTAAAAAAGGGATAGCGCGAACGCAGTCCCCACTAACAGAAATTATACGACCGAGTTACCCACATTTGGGGTAATCGCAGAGGTCAACTTCTCCGAAGTGCAATGGTGAAGTCTCGCCCTGGGCCCACCGCCTACGTGATCACGGTGAAGACCCTCGTCAGGTAAGTATGAGTTGGTTGCCTGTCAGCATCTCTCTTCTGGGACCGTGATTCTCTTCGGCTTTGCTCCGTTGCTTTTGTTTGCCTTTTTTGTGTGTGAGCAGAACCTTTCGACGACACTTCAGCAGCTGCTGCTGCTGTTTCTGTGATCACTCACTTACTTCGAAAAAGAACAATGTATGAGTTTGAAAAATGAGAGCAAACAATGCTCAGGCGCACTTACCTTGTATTCAAATAGAATGATGAAGAAGCTTAACCAAGCGCCATATATAGCGGGCTAAATTTTCTTAAGAATGCTGTTTTTATTTCAAGCCAATGGCCTGCAGCAAAGCTCAGTTTCATTCGCTGCCATACATGCTATCATATGATGAGTGATCGCATTCTATTCTTTGAAAGGTAAGTCGCCCTCTGAGCATTGCTTGCTCACATTTATTAAACTAATGCAAGACATTTATTAAACTAATGCAAGACTCTGCATGTCACGTGCCGCTTGAAGCCGGCCGGTCAGTCAGTTGGTTTGTTCACGACTCGCGACGAAAAGAAGTTTGTGTCTGCGTAGGAGAACATCACATGTTTGACAAGGTGAGTCGCATTATTGGCACAGCTGTGCTGGCTGAATTGCTCAGCACAGGAACTTTTATTCAATAGAGAGTCATTGCAGAACACGCGACAACAAGCGAAAAATTTGCAACACCACACACACGTACGCGAGAGAGTAGATAACATCGGCGCAATGAATGAAAATGAACAGAAAATGACATATGATACACACGACGACCAATAAAACACAAGAAATGAGACCGACGAACAACGAAAGCCATGATTCGCATTTTCAATGATTGATTGTTCATTTATCCCACCCGAAGGTGGGATGTGGGCCGAACCCGGAGGTACTGCAATACCGGGACAACCCGTGGGTGCGACAAAGCGAGCTTTGAATCGACACCCCGTCTTCAAACATACATTTAATACAAGAGCCCAGCGATGCTGGGCGTCCCAGGTATTAAACTGAGAAGAACAGATACTACACTTGATCTTAGCTCTTGAGAGCCGAGAAGCGATAAAGCAATGCTCCACGACGTCGACGTTTAGACATCGCGGCGGCGCTTTCGGTCCGCCGGCCGGCAGTCCTGGTCGCATTTGAAATCGACTTTGTCGAATGGCTGGTGTTCTCCACTGCCTGGCAACGTGGGCACACCACGTGCGTGACGACGCGATCAAGTCGCATCCAAGCAAAGGACAAGGCATAGAAAGCATGTCGATGAACTGTGGATGCACATCCAGTCGGTGACTAAAAGAAATATGGAACGCTTCACGATTTTGCGTGTCATCCTTGCGCAGGGGCCATGCTAATCTTCTCTGTATCGTTCCAATTTTAGTATATGTACTGCCGAAGCAAGTACGCTCACCTCTTGCTTTTGATTCGCTTAAAAAGCTTTCAGATGATTTCGCTTTCAGCTTGTGGTCTCGCAACAGCAGGACACAAGACAACAATTCGGTCTCCAAACGCTTGATATGTGTTGTACGGGGGGGGGGGGATGGAAAAAGCTTTTTCTTCTTCTTCGCTTTCGGTTGATGAGTTAAAAAAGGGATAGCGCGAACGCAGTCCCCACTAACAGAAATTATACGACCGAGTTACCCACATTTGGGGTAATCGCAGAGGTCAACTTCTCCGAAGTGCAATGGTGAAGTCTCGCCCTGGGCCCACCGCCTACGTGATCACGGTGAAGACCCTCGTCAGGTAAGTATGAGTTGGTTGCCTGTCAGCATCTCTCTTCTGGGACCGTGATTCTCTTCGGCTTTGCTCCGTTGCTTTTGTTTGCCTTTTTTGTGTGTGAGCAGAACCTTTCGACGACACTTCAGCAGCTGCTGCTGTTTCTGTGATCACTCACTTACTTCGAAAAAGAACAATGTATGAGTTTGAAAAATGAGAGCAAACAATGCTCAGGCGCACTTACCTTGTATTCAAATAGAATGATGAAGAAGCTTAACCAAGCGCCATATATAGCGGGCTAAATTTTCTTAAGAATGCTGTTTTTATTTCAAGCCAATGGCCTGCAGCAAAGCTCAGTTTCATTCGCTGCCATACATGCTATCATATGATGAGTGATCGCATTCTATTCTTTGAAAGGTAAGTCGCCCTCTGAGCATTGCTTGCTCACATTTATTAAACTAATGCAAGACATTTATTAAACTAATGCAAGACTCTGCATGTCACGTGCCGCTTGAAGCCGGCCGGTCAGTCAGTTGGTTTGTTCACGACTCGCGACGAAAAGAAGTTTGTGTCTGCGTAGGAGAACATCACATGTTTGACAAGGTGAGTCGCATTATTGGCACAGCTGTGCTGGCTGAATTGCTCAGCACAGGAACTTTTATTCAATAGAGAGTCATTGCAGAACACGCGACAACAAGCGAAAAATTTGCAACACCACACACACGTACGCGAGAGAGTAGATAACATCGGCGCAATGAATGAAAATGAACAGAAAATGACATATGATACACACGACGACCAATAAAACACAAGAAATGAGACCGACGAACAACGAAAGCCATGATTCGCATTTTCAATGATTGATTGTTCATTTATCCCACCCGAAGGTGGGATGTGGGCCGAACCCGGAGGTACTGCAATACCGGGACAACCCGTGGGTGCGACAAAGCGAGCTTTGAATCGACACCCCGTCTTCAAACATACATTTAATACAAGAGCCCAGCGATGCTGGGCGTCCCAGGTATTAAACTGAGAAGAACAGATACTACACTTGATCTTAGCTCTTGAGAGCCGAGAAGCGATAAAGCAATGCTCCACGACGTCGACGTTTAGACAACGCGGCGGCGCTTTCGGTCCGCCGGCCGGCAGTCCTGGTCGCATTTGAAATCGACTTTGTCGAATGGCTGGTGTTCTCCACTGCCTGGCAACGTGGGCACACCACGTGCGTGACGACGCGATCAAGTCGCATCCAAGCAAAGGACAAGGCATAGAAAGCATGTCGATGAACTGTGGATGCACATCCAGTCGGTGACTAAAAGAAATATGGAACGCTTCACGATTTTGCGTGTCATCCTTGCGCAGGGGCCATGCTAATCTTCTCTGTATCGTTCCAATTTTAGTATATGTACTGCCGAAGCAAGTACGCTCACCTCTTGCTTTTGATTCGCTTAAAAAGCTTTCAGATGATTTCGCTTTCAGCTTGTGGTCTCGCAACAGCAGGACACAAGACAACAATTCGGTCTCCAAACGCTTGATATGTGTTGTACGGGGGGGGGGGGATGGAAAAAGCTTTTTCTTCTTCTTCGCTTTCGGTTGATGAGTTAAAAAAGGGATAGCGCGAACGCAGTCCCCACTAACAGAAATTATACGACCGAGTTACCCACATTTGGGGTAATCGCAGAGGTCAACTTCTCCGAAGTGCAATGGTGAAGTCTCGCCCTGGGCCCACCGCCTACGTGATCACGGTGAAGACCCTCGTCAGGTAAGTATGAGTTGGTTGCCTGTCAGCATCTCTCTTCTGGGACCGTGATTCTCTTCGGCTTTGCTCCGTTGCTTTTGTTTGCCTTTTTTGTGTGTGAGCAGAACCTTTCGACGACACTTCAGCAGCTGCTGCTGCTGTTTCTGTGATCACTCACTTACTTCGAAAAAGAACAATGTATGAGTTTGAAAAATGAGAGCAAACAATGCTCAGGCGCACTTACCTTGTATTCAAATAGAATGATGAAGAAGCTTAACCAAGCGCCATATATAGCGGG
Source organism: Aplidium turbinatum (assembly GCF_918807975.1). Lineage (NCBI taxonomy): Eukaryota > Metazoa > Chordata > Ascidiacea > Aplousobranchia > Polyclinidae > Aplidium > Aplidium turbinatum. The sequence continues at coordinate 15,555,012 of NC_137477.1, read as the reverse complement.
CTAAATTTTCTTAAGAATGCTGTTTTTATTTCAAGCCAATGGCCTGCAGCAAAGCTCAGTTTCATTCGCTGCCATACATGCTATCATATGATGAGTGATCGCATTCTATTCTTTGAAAGGTAAGTCGCCCTCTGAGCATTGCTTGCTCACATTTATTAAACTAATGCAAGACATTTATTAAACTAATGCAAGACTCTGCATGTCACGTGCCGCTTGAAGCCGGCCGGTCAGTCAGTTGGTTTGTTCACGACTCGCGACGAAAAGAAGTTTGTGTCTGCGTAGGAGAACATCACATGTTTGACAAGGTGAGTCGCATTATTGGCACAGCTGTGCTGGCTGAATTGCTCAGCACAGGAACTTTTATTCAATAGAGAGTCATTGCAGAACACGCGACAACAAGCGAAAAATTTGCAACACCACACACACGTACGCGAGAGAGTAGATAACATCGGCGCAATGAATGAAAATGAACAGAAAATGACATATGATACACACGACGACCAATAAAACACAAGAAATGAGACCGACGAACAACGAAAGCCATGATTCGCATTTTCAATGATTGATTGTTCATTTATCCCACCCGAAGGTGGGATGTGGGCCGAACCCGGAGGTACTGCAATACCGGGACAACCCGTGGGTGCGACAAAGCGAGCTTTGAATCGACACCCCGTCTTCAAACATACATTTAATACAAGAGCCCAGCGATGCTGGGCGTCCCAGGTATTAAACTGAGAAGAACAGATACTACACTTGATCTTATTTTTTTTTTTTTTTTTTTTATTTTTCGCGCAACGCTCAGAGTTCAAGATGGATACCACTACATCTTGCAGGTTTACAAATTGTCCATATGGAATGGATTTGTTTCCTGTCTCATCATTAGTGCGTCCGCTCCGGGAGCCGTCCACACACCCAAACACTCAGCAGGCACACCATACTTACATGGAAGATACCTACCAGGGAGGCGAGGGACTCACTACGACCGAAGGGACCCACCGCGGTAGATGGTAATCTGTGGATGTAAATGTTTGGTTAGTGGCTGCCTCAAGCTGATCTGCCTGTCTCAACTTTCCTCTTGCTGATCTTGGAGCAGTCTAGGAGATGTCGGGTCAAGCTTTTTTTTTTTTTTTTTTTTTTTTTTTTTTTTTTTTTTTTTTTTTTTTCGCGCAACGCTCAGAGTTCAAGATGGATACCACTACATCTTGCAGGTTTACAAATTTTCCATATGGAATGGATTTGTTTCCTGTCTCATCATTAGTGCGTCCGCTCCGGGAGCCGTCCACACACCCAAACACTCAGCAGGCACACCATACTTACATGGAAGATACCTACCAGGGAGGCGAGGGACTCACTACGACCGAAGGGACCCACCGCGGTAGATGGTAATCTGTGGATGTAAATGTTTGGTTAGTGGCTGCCTCAAGCTGATCTGCCTGTCTCGACTTTCCTCTTGCTGATCTTGGAGCAGACTAGGAGATGGCGGGTCAAGCTCAAGAACTAGCGCGTTTTGTCAAAGAGTTAATTTTAATTTTATTTGTAATTGTTTATGTGTGTGTATCTTCTTGTTGCCCGCTTCAAGAAGGGCACCTGTTTGGAGGAAACGGGCCGCTGCAGTCTGACACCTCATTTGGCGGAGATGCCAGAGAGGAGCGGCCAGAAGGAGGGTAGCTTTCGCTGACCCTAGAGTCGTCTTGGGATGGGCCGCTGCAATCCTGTCATCCCAGAGCGAGTGGGACAACGGAGAGGGACGGTTAAAGATCTCCCGCTGCAATCACTCTTCCGGCATCAGGCCGTTGTAGATGAGTGAGAGGGACGGGTTAAAGGTGGGTTGTTACGCCCTTGGCTGTCTAAGCTTCTTCAAAGATGATCTACGACCGTACTGTGCTAGTGAGATCCACCGCTGCAATCAGTCATCCCTACCACCGAGGACGACTGAGAGGGCGGTTGAAGAGTGGATCTCGACTGGTTCTTCTTTCTTCTGACCGTAGGAGGAGGTTTGGAAGGAGTAGAAATGTCAGATGACAAAGGAATGTTATGTTTTTGTGTTATGTCTTTCGTTTTTGTCATGATCACCCACAGGGCTTGAGTGGTGGACCGTTTTGTGTCCTGTATATATGTGTCGCCTATGTCCAGAGATTTCTTCTTTTGGATGATGGTGTGCTTGGCGACATTCATCATGGTCAAAAGAATCGGGTTGTTCGTTTGTCCTCCAGGGAGTTGATTGTAAAGGATCATGTCCTTTGTTATTTCTATGTCTTCCTTGGTTAGGTCAAGATATTGTTGTTTCAGGCGTTCCCATATTCCTTGTGCAAAGGAGCACTTGGTGAGGACGTGGGCCACATTGTCTTCTGGTTTTCTGCAGAATTTGCAGTTTGTTTTTCTGTCGGAATGTATTGATCTATTAAAATCTCCCCATTTGTATCCTCCATGTGCAATCCGGAAGGACATGGAGGATAGGTGAGGTGGAAGGAAGAGTTTGATTCCCTTGTTTTTCAAGAGGATTTCATTCCAAGGAATCTTCTTTCCGTTTTCATCGATCTTGTCAATTTTCTTTTCATTTTGCGTTTTCAGATTGATGTAGATATTTTTGTAGGAAGTATTTTCCCAGTCGTGTTTCAAGCCTTTGAGTTTGCAAAAGGACTTGAAGATGTCCGCATACATTTCGTTTGGAATTGGGGCATGCGGAATGCTGTTGGAGAACAGATGAGGATTAATGTGTCTCATTCTGTAGCTCAAATTGAACATGGCCCATTCGTGCCAGATTTCGGTGGCGTCTTCTAGTGGGAAGAGGTGGCGAATTCTGTCTATGCGACTAGTTTGGAATTTTGATTGGATGTCCACCATGTTGATGCCTCCATCTTTGACAGGAGGAAATGTCTTGCTTCTCTGGAGCTGTTCAAATGGCGAAGGATACCAGAGGAAGTCGAAGAGGATTTTGTTTAGTTCTTTGATGTGTTGTTTCGTTGGCATCAGCACTCTACTGAGATGCAAAGTGACGGGTACCAAGAGAGTGTTGATGATGGAAATCTTTCCATAGAGGGAGAGTCTTCGTGGTTTGTGGATGTTGGCGATCGTTTGAGTTTTCTTGATGGCGGTCTGCCAGTTCATCTTGTCAACTTCTGTTTTGTTTGTTCCTAGCCAGATGCCCAGGATCTTGACGTTGTTCAAGATCGCAGCTTCTGGAAAGAGCTGCTGAGCTCTTTGGGCCAGGTCCGGTTTGGACGCCAGGATCTGGGTCTTTCCCTGGTTCACTTTCTGGCCGGACATCGTCTGGTAGATGGCTAGTTCTCTGTTGATTTCTTTGAGAGATGGAATGTCTCTTGTGATGAATGTAGTGTCGTCCGCATATTGCTGGATTTTGATTGTCAGCTTGGAAAAGCGAAAACCGTTGATCAGATGGTTTTTTTTTATGCGACGGGTCAACACGTCGGCACAGATTATGAAATAGAGCATGCTGAGGGGACAACCTTGTCTTATGCCCCTTTTGACGTTGATTCGTTTTGTTAAGGCTCCGTTGATTTCTATCTTGCTTTTTGTTTTGTTGTATACCAAAGACAGGTAGTTCATCATTATTGGTTTTACTCCGAGTTTCTTCAAGATTCCATAGAGGAAGGAGTGACTAACTCTGTCGAATGCTTTTTCAAAGTCAGTTATCATGACGTACAAGTCCCTGTGTTGTGTTTGAGAAGCTTCCAGGGCAGCTTGTATGTTCATTGTGACATGCTCTATTCTGCGGTTTGGCAGTCCACATTTCTGATTCGGACAAATCAGGTTTGTGATCATGGGTGTGAGTCTGTTGGAGAGGATTTTACTCAAGATCTTGTAATCAGTGTTGAGTAGAGAGATCGGTCTCCAATTTTTGAGCTTTTCTTTTTCACCTTTTTTAAAGATTAACTTCACTTTTGCTTCTCTCATTGAGGGAGTCATTGTTTTTCTCAAGTAGCAATTTGTAAGCATCTCTAGAATGTCGTGTTTCAGGAAATGCCAGCATTTTTGGTAGAATAATGAGCCGAGACCATCTGATCCAGGTGCAGAATCCTTGTTAAGAGAATCGATGGCGGTTTTTACTTCTTTTAGAGTTATGAGCTGTTCTGCTTGTTCAGCTGCGTCTTCTTCAATTTTGGCCTCTCCCAGAATGTTTAGGTAACTGTTCTGTTCTTGAGGGTTGATGTGGTCTTCTATGCCCCATAGGGAGTGGTAGAAGCTGTGTACTTCTTTGAGAATGTCTTCTTTCTTGGTGAGAGTTGTGTTGTTTGCGTCGTGTATCTCAGTGATAGAGCTACTTTTACAATTTTGTTCCTCTGCTTTGAAGAAGCTTTTAGATGGCTCTTCATCGCTAGTTGGGATAGTTCTGGATCTGATTTGCGATCCGACTGCTTTATAATCGTAGAAGTTGTTGATTTTCTCCAAGAATTCCGGGCGACGATCTTCCAGGACGTGGTCTGGATGAGCGTCCAGAGTGTGGAGCATATTTTTCGCTTGATTGTAATCTTCTCTACGCTTGAGTGCGACATCTTGCGAGAGTTCAATCAGTCGATTTTTCAACATTTTCTTGCCATGATCCCACCTTATAAGCATGTCTGGTGGTTCTATTTGTGGTACGTTTATGGTCCAGTTTTCCCAAGCCGTTTCGAGCTCTGTTATGACGTGAGCATATTCTAATATGCTGTTATTGATTTTGTATGAATATTCACCCCATTTGGTGTGTTGTTGATATTTTAGATGAATTATTGGTAATGTGCAGTGGTCTGATGATGTGAAGTATTCATGTTTGATGTTATGATAATTTTCAAGTGCATGTTCATTTATGTATATTCTATCTATCCTGGTCTTACTGTTGTGGTTTTGGCGCGTGAACAGTCTTTTGTAAGGATATTCTTGTCTGAATATGTCTGTCAATTGGTTATGATGTATTAATGTTCTAAGTGCTGTTTTATCCGGTGTAGTGAAGAAAAATTGCGGCTTAGCAGTGTCCAACGGATCAAGGATCACGTTAAAATCACCAAGTAAGACCACATGTTGATGTTCATATTCCAGCATAGCCTCGGAGAGCAGTTCAAAGCATGACTTTCTCTCTCCGTTGCTCTGCGGAAGGTATGCATTGAATATGTTTATGTTATTTTTACCACATTTGATGTTGAGGTGATGTATTCGATTTTGTACTATTGTGTGATGTGTGATTTCGGACCTATCGTGTATGTCCTTCTTTACGATGAACATTGTCCCTGCATAGAAGGGGGTTCTATCAGGTTCTATGTTTGTATATGTTATGTAATTGTTATGTTGAGCCCACGTCTCGAGTTGATCGGTGGGGATTCTGTGTGTTTCCTGAATTGCCAGTACAGAGAGTCTGTGAGATGTAGAGAACTGTTTGACATCTCGCAATTTCTTGGATATTCCGTTGATGTTCATTGAGCCAACCTTGAGGTTGCCCAGTCCGGCGTCCGAATCGTCACTCTCCGTATCTGTGAACATGATTATAGATAGAGAAAAAGCAGATTAAAGTTTAAGAGTTTTGGACTAGACCGTGTAGTTGGATGGGACGCCGTCTGAGTCCGTGAGCTCATCCACCGAACTGAAGACATTTCGATGGAGAGGAGAGGTCCCGGTCAGTTCAGCCCGCGTAGACTCTCTCGAAGAAACGGACTCCGAGTCAGTTGACGAGTTGTCATTGTCAACTGAGACCGACGCATCCTTGGAGCTGGCGTGGGATGCGTCGTGGTCTCTGGGATTCGTCGTCCTGGGAGATGCTGGTTGGGCAATCGATCTCCGCTTTAGCAAGGGTTCTTTTGGAGTCGATGTCTTGGACTCTGTGTTGGACATGGGCTTATCCGCTATCTCAGTATCTGATGAGAAGATGCTGCGCATGGAGGTTTTGGGGTTGTGTTTCCCTCCTTTGCCCACGGTGATAAAGCCATCGTCGCTCGTGGGGGGGTTCTTTCTCTTCCTACTCTTTTCCCTGAACTTTTCTCTTGCATTGCAACCAGGTTTGTGTCGGCCTGTTGATCGGCACACATGACAGGCGAGCTGCTGCCTGGTTGGCGACGAATCTGACACATACGTTTTTTTTGGTCTGGATGCAGCAAAACGCGGTCTGGACTTCTCGGCCTGTCTCGCAAGGAAAGCGGCCTCTGATCTTTGGCAGAAGAGTTCGTTGCTTCTGTTTATGGATTCTCTCGAGCGTCCCTGTTTCCTGGGTTGTCTAGGCGCCCGGTCTCGGGGTGGGTCGGCCTTGGACTCCCGGTCTCGAGGTGGGTTGGCCTGGGTCTTCTTCGGTTTCGTGGGGCACTTTGATGTTAGGTGTCCCCGGACTTTGCAAATCTGGCAGAGTGGCAAATGTCCTTCTCCAGGCTTGGTGATGGAGATCCATTCACCAAACATCTGCACCTTATCTGGGATGTTGGCGAGTTTAGTGTTCTGCAGGTACACATGCAGAAACTCGTTGCAGATGGTGGGGTGCTGCTTGTGTTTACCTTTAACCATCTGGTAAACATTTCCCCAGTTTGCTTGGCAAGCAAACTCATTAATTAAATCCAGATGCCACTCGTCTGGCACTGGATATAATGTGATCACGTCGCATGGTGGCATCGGTCGCCATACTTTGATCACGTAACCTACTTCCTTGTGTGAATAGGTCACGGGTGACTGATGGTCTAGCGCCAGCTGTTCCATCAGCACGGATTTGGTTTCGTTCTCAGAAGCTGAGAACGTGACGGTGAAAATGTGCTGCCGCAGGCTCTTGGCACGCACAGCTTTTAGCTCCTTTCCATACTTTGCAAGGAAGCCATCTTGCATAAAGAAACTGATGAAAGTGCTTACATCAAGCCAGGACTGGCTGGATGCTTGCACAACCAAGGTTCTTTGATATTTAAACTCGTTGGCCTTAGAGTCGCCCATGAGTATAGCTGGTGTTTAGTTTATGTTATTTTAAATATAAGAATTAACAAAGACTTACCAAAGTCCAAGCTTTTCAAGTTTTAAATTTTCCTTCTGAAGGAAAATTTAGCTAAATTCTGTCTTGACCACACCCTAAAAGCTGGTCACGTACTGTCTAGACTCGCTGTAGCTAACTGGCTATTCTCACCTGACCTACTTTCTACGTGGCAATCAGCTAATTCCCTTAAGGGGAAAAGGCTGACTCCAAAAAAAAATCTAGGGAGGGAAAAAAAGCTAACTACTCGCCTAGATCAGTGGTTCCCAGCAGGAGGCCACTGATCTAGCTGACTTAGGCTATTTTCTAAACTTTCTAGTTATTTATTTATCTAACTGACTTTAAAAAAAATCTAAAAAGGCTGGTAAAAGTTAGGCCGGTGTCGCTTTCACTCGCTCGCTCTAGCGAGGAAAGCAAGGCTTGCTGTTAGTCGCTTTTTGGCAGCAATGTCTCCAAAGCCACCAGTTCGCAATTAATCGTTCGCACTTTGAATAAGGCTCGTGAGACTTACCTTATTCAAATAGAATGATTGCTGCCAAAAAGCGTTTAACAAGCAAGCCTTGCTTTCCTCGCTAGAGCGAGCGAGTGAAAGCGACACCGGCCTAACTTTTACCAGCCTTTTTAGCAGTCCTGGTCGCATTTGAAATCGACTTTGTCGAATGGCTGGTGTTCTCCACTGCCTGGCAACGTGGGCACACCACGTGCGTGACGACGCGATCAAGTCGCATCCAAGCAAAGGACAAGGCATAGAAAGCATGTCGATGAACTGTGGATGCACATCCAGTCGGTGACTAAAAGAAATATGGAACGCTTCACGATTTTGCGTGTCATCCTTGCGCAGGGGCCATGCTAATCTTCTCTGTATCGTTCCAATTTTAGTATATGTACTGCCGAAGCAAGTACGCTCACCTCTTGCTTTTGATTCGCTTAAAAAGCTTTCAGATGATTTCGCTTTCAGCTTGTGGTCTCGCAACAGCAGGACACAAGACAACAATTCGGTCTCCAAACGCTTGATATGTGTTGTACGGGGGGGGGGGGATGGAAAAAGCTTTTTCTTCTTCTTCGCTTTCGGTTGATGAGTTAAAAAAGGGATAGCGCGAACGCAGTCCCCACTAACAGAAATTATACGACCGAGTTACCCACATTTGGGGTAATCGCAGAGGTCAACTTCTCCGAAGTGCAATGGTGAAGTCTCGCCCTGGGCCCACCGCCTACGTGATCACGGTGAAGACCCTCGTCAGGTAAGTATGAGTTGGTTGCCTGTCAGCATCTCTCTTCTGGGACCGTGATTCTCTTCGGCTTTGCTCCGTTGCTTTTGTTTGCCTTTTTTGTGTGTGAGCAGAACCTTTCGACGACACTTCAGCAGCTGCTGCTGCTGTTTCTGTGATCACTCACTTACTTCGAAAAAGAACAATGTATGAGTTTGAAAAATGAGAGCAAACAATGCTCAGGCGCACTTACCTTGTATTCAAATAGAATGATGAAGAAGCTTAACCAAGCGCCATATATAGCGGGCTAAATTTTCTTAAGAATGCTGTTTTTATTTCAAGCCAATGGCCTGCAGCAAAGCTCAGTTTCATTCGCTGCCATACATGCTATCATATGATGAGTGATCGCATTCTATTCTTTGAAAGGTAAGTCGCCCTCTATTTGAATAAGGTAAGTCTCACGAGCCTTATTCAAAGTGCGAACGATTAATTGCGAACTGGTGGCTTTGGAAACATTGCTGCCAAAAAGCGACTAACAGCAAGCCTTGCTTTCCTCGCTAGAGCGAGCGAGTGAAAGCGACACCGGCCTAACTTTTACCAGCCTTTTTAGATTTTTTTTAAAGTCAGTTAGATAAATAAATAACTAGAAAGTTTAGAAAATAGCCTAAGTCAGCTAGATCAGTGGCCCCCTGCTGGGAACCACTGATCTAGGCGAGTAGTTAGCTTTTTTTCCCTCCCTAGAATTTTTTTTGGAGTCAGCCTTTTCCCCTTAAGGGAATTAGCTGATTGCCACGTAGAAAGTAGGTCAGGTGAGAATAGCCAGTTAGCTACAGCGAGTCTAGACAGTACGTGACCAGCTTTTAGGGTGTGGTCAAGACAGAATTTAGCTAAATTTTCCTTCAGAAGGAAAATTTAAAACTTGAAAAGCTTGGACTTTGGTAAGTCTTTGTTAATTCTTATATTTAAAATAACATAAACTAAACACCAGCTATACTCATGGGCGACTCTAAGGCCAACGAGTTTAAATATCAAAGAACCTTGGTTGTGCAAGCATCCAGCCAGTCCTGGCTTGATGTAAGCACTTTCATCAGTTTCTTTATGCAAGATGGCTTCCTTGCAAAGTATGGAAAGGAGCTAAAAGCTGTGCGTGCCAAGAGCCTGCGGCAGCACATTTTCACCGTCACGTTCTCAGCTTCTGAGAACGAAACCAAATCCGTGCTGATGGAACAGCTGGCGCTAGACCATCAGTCACCCGTGACCTATTCACACAAGGAAGTAGGTTACGTGATCAAAGTATGGCGACCGATGCCACCATGCGACGTGATCACATTATATCCAGTGCCAGACGAGTGGCATCTGGATTTAATTAATGAGTTTGCTTGCCAAGCAAACTGGGGAAATGTTTACCAGATGGTTAAAGGTAAACACAAGCAGCACCCCACCATCTGCAACGAGTTTCTGCATGTGTACCTGCAGAACACTAAACTCGCCAACATCCCAGATAAGGTGCAGATGTTTGGTGAATGGATCTCCATCACCAAGCCTGGAGAAGGACATTTGCCACTCTGCCAGATTTGCAAAGTCCGGGGACACCTAACATCAAAGTGCCCCACGAAACCGAAGAAGACCCAGGCCAACCCACCTCGAGACCGGGAGTCCAAGGCCGACCCACCCCGAGACCGGGCGCCTAGACAACCCAGGAAACAGGGACGCTCGAGAGAATCCATAAACAGAAGCAACGAACTCTTCTGCCAAAGATCAGAGGCCGCTTTCCTTGCGAGACAGGCCGAGAAGTCCAGACCGCGTTTTGCTGCATCCAGACCAAAAAAAACGTATGTGTCAGATTCGTCGCCAACCAGGCAGCAGCTCGCCTGTCATGTGTGCCGATCAACAGGCCGACACAAACCTGGTTGCAATGCAAGAGAAAAGTTCAGGGAAAAGAGTAGGAAGAGAAAGAACCCCCCCACGAGCGACGATGGCTTTATCACCGTGGGCAAAGGAGGGAAACACAACCCCAAAACCTCCATGCGCAGCATCTTCTCATCAGATGCTGAGATAGTGGATAAGCCCATGTCCAACACAGAGTCCAAGACATCGACTCCAAAAGAACCCTTGCTAAAGCGGAGATCGATTGCCCAACCAGCATCTCCCAGGACGACGAATCCCAGAGACCACGACGCATCCCACGCCAGCTCCAAGGATGCGTCGGTCTCAGTTGACAATGACAACTCGTCAACTGACTCGGAGTCCGTTTCTTCGAGAGAGTCTACGCGGGCTGAACTGACCGGGACCTCTCCTCTCCATCGAAATGTCTTCAGTTCGGTGGATGAGCTCACGGACTCAGACGGCGTCCCATCCAACTACACGGTCTAGTCCAAAACTCTTAAACTTTAATCTGCTTTTTCTCTATCTATAATCATGTTCACAGATACGGAGAGTGACGATTCGGACGCCGGACTGGGCAACCTCAAGGTTGGCTCAATGAACATCAACGGAATATCCAAGAAATTGCGAGATGTCAAACAGTTCTCTACATCTCACAGACTCTCTGTACTGGCAATTCAGGAAACACACAGAATCCCCACCGATCAACTCGAGACGTGGGCTCAACATAACAATTACATAACATATACAAACATAGAACCTGATAGAACCCCCTTCTATGCAGGGACAATGTTCATCGTAAAGAAGGACATACACGATAGGTCCGAAATCACACATCACACAATAGTACAAAATCGAATACATCACCTCAACATCAAATGTGGTAAAAATAACATAAACATATTCAATGCATACCTTCCGCAGAGCAACGGAGAGAGAAAGTCATGCTTTGAACTGCTCTCCGAGGCTATGCTGGAATATGAACATCAACATGTGGTCTTACTTGGTGATTTTAACGTGATCCTTGATCCGTTGGACACTGCTAAGCCGCAATTTTTCTTCACTACACCGGATAAAACAGCACTTAGAACATTAATACATCATAACCAATTGACAGACATATTCAGACAAGAATATCCTTACAAAAGACTGTTCACGCGCCAAAACCACAACAGTAAGACCAGGATAGATAGAATATACATAAATGAACATGCACTTGAAAATTATCATAACATCAAACATGAATACTTCACATCATCAGACCACTGCACATTACCAATAATTCATCTAAAATATCAACAACACACCAAATGGGGTGAATATTCATACAAAATCAATAACAGCATATTAGAATATGCTCACGTCATAACAGAGCTCGAAACGGCTTGGGAAAACTGGACCATAAACGTACCACAAATAGAACCACCAGACATGCTTATAAGGTGGGATCATGGCAAGAAAATGTTGAAAAATCGACTGATTGAACTCTCGCAAGATGTCGCACTCAAGCGTAGAGAAGATTACAATCAAGCGAAAAATATGCTCCACACTCTGGACGCTCATCCAGACCACGTCCTGGAAGATCGTCGCCCGGAATTCTTGGAGAAAATCAACAACTTCTACGATTATAAAGCAGTCGGATCGCAAATCAGATCCAGAACTATCCCAACTAGCGATGAAGAACCATCTAAAAGCTTCTTCAAAGCAGAGGAACAAAATTGTAAAAGTACCTCTATCACTGAGATACACGACGCAAACAACACAACACTCACCAAGAAAGAAGACATTCTCAAAGAAGTACACAGCTTCTACCACTCTCTATGGGGTGTAAAAGACAACATAAACTCTCAAGAACAAAACAACTACTTAAACATTCTTGGAGAGGCCAAAATTGAGGAAGACGCAGCTGAACAAGCGGAACAGCTGATCAGTCTCAAAGAAGTAAAAACCGCCATCGATTCTCTTAACAAGGATTCTGCACCTGGATCAGATGGTCTCGGCTCATTATTCTACCAAAAATGCTGGCATTTCCTGAAACACGACATTCTAGAGATGCTTACAAATTGCTACTTGAGAAAAACAATGACTCCCTCAATGAGAGAAGCAAAAGTGAAGTTAATCTTTAAAAAAGGTGAAAAAGAAAAGCTCAAAAATTGGAGACCGATCTCTCTGCTCAACACAGACTACAAGATCTTGAGCAAAATCCTCTCCAACAGACTCACACCCATGATCACAAACCTGATTTGTCTGAATCAGAAATGTGGACTGCCAAACCGCAGAATAGAGCATGTTACAATGAATATACAAGCTGCCCTGGAAGCTTCTCAAACTCAACACAGGGACTTGTACGTCATGATAACTGACTTTGAAAAAGCTTTCGATAGAGTTAGTCACTCCTTCCTCTATGGAATCTTGAAGAAACTCGGAGTAAAACCAATAATGATGAATTACCTGTCATTAGTTTACCACAAAACAAAAAGCAAAATAGAAATCAATGGAGCTTTAACAAAACGAATAAACGTTAAAAGGGGCATACGACAGGGTTGTCCCCTCAGCATGCTCTATTTCATAATCTGTGCTGACGTTCTCACCCGACGCATAGAGAAAAATCATCTGATCAACGGTTTTCGCTTTTCCAAGCTGACAATCAAAATCCAGCAATATGCGGACGACACCACATTCATCACAAGAGACATTCCATCTCTCAAGGAAATCAACAAAGAACTAGCCATCTACCAGACGATGTCCGGCCAGAAAGTGAACCAGGGAAAGACCCAGATCCTGGCGTCCAAACCTGACCTGGCCCAAAGAGCTCAGCAGCTCTTTCCAGAAGCTGCGATCTTGAACAACGTCAAGATCCTGGGCATCTGGCTAGGCACAAACAAAACACAACTTGACAAGATGAACTGGCAGACCGCCATCAAGAAAACTCAAACGATCGCCAACATCCACAAACCACGAAGACTCTCCCTCTATGGAAAGATCTCGATCATCAACACTCTCTTGATACCCGTCACTTTGCATCTCAGTAGAGTGCTGATGCCAACGAAACAACACATCAAAGAACTAAACAAAATCCTCTTCGACTTCCTCTGGTATCCTTCACCATTCGAACAGCTCCAGAGAAGCAAAACGTTTCCTCCTGTCAAAGATGGAGGCATCAACATGGTGGACATCCAATCAAAATTTCAAACAAGCCGCATCGACAGAATTCGCCACCTCTTCTCACTAGAAGACGCCACCGAAATCTGGCACGAATGGGCCATGTTCAATTTGAGTTACAGAATGAGACACATCAATCCTCATCTGTTCTCCAACAGCATTCCGCATGCCCCAATTCCAAACGAAATGTATGCGGACATCTTCAAGTCCTTTTGCAAACTCAAAGGCTTGAAACACGACTGGGAAAATACTTCCTACAAAAATATCTACATCAACCTGAAAACGCAAAATGAAAAGAAAATTGACAAGATCGATGAAAACGGAAAGAAGATTCCTTGGAATGAGATCCTCTTGAAAAACAAGGGAATCAAACTCTTCCTTCCACCTCACCTATCCTCCATGTCCTTTCGGATTGCACATGGAGGATACAAATGGGGAGACTTTAATAGATCAATACATTCCGACAGAAAAACAAACTGCAAATTCTGCAGAAAACCAGAAGACAATGTGGCCCACGTCCTCACCAAGTGCTCCTTTGCACAAGGAATATGGGAGCGCCTGAAACAACAATATCTTGGCCTAACAAAGGAAGACATAGAAATAACAAAGGACATGATCCTTTACAATCAACTCCCTGGAGGACAAACGAACAACCCGATTCTTTTGACCATGATGAATGTCGCCAAGCACACCATCATCCAAAAGAAGAAATCTCTGGACATAGGCGACACATATATACAGGACACAAAACGGTCCACCATTCAAGCCCTGTGGGTCATCATGACAAAAACGAAAAACATAACACAAAAGCATAACATTCCTTTGTCATCTGACATTTCTACTTTTTCTAAACCTCCTCCTACGGTCAGAAGAAAGAAGAACCAGTCAAGATCCACTCTTCAACCGCCCTCTCAGTCGTCCTCGGTGGTAGGGATGACTGATTGCAGCGGTGGATCTCACTAGAACAGTACGGTCGTAGATCATCTTTGAAGAAGATTAGACAGCCAAGGGCGTAACAACCCACCTTTAACCCGTCCCTCTCACTCATCTCCAACGGCCTGATGCCGGAAGAGTGATTGCAGCGGGAGATCTTTAGCCGTCCCTCTCCGTCGTCCCACTCGCTCTGGGATGGCAGGATTGCAGCGGCCAATTCCATGATGACTCTGGGGTCAGCGAAAGCTACCCTCCCTCTGGCCGCTCCTCTCTGGCATCTCCGCCAAATGAGGTGTCAGACTGCAGTGGCCCGTTTCCTCCAAACAGGTGCCCTTCTTGAAGCGGGCAACAAGAAGATACACACACATAAACAATTACAAATAAAATTAAAATTAACTCTTTGACAAAACGCGCTAGTTCTTGAGCTTGACCCGCCATCTCCTAGACTGCTTCAAGATCAGCAAGAGGAAAGTCGAGATAGGCAGATCAGCTTGAGGCAGCCACTAACCAAACATTTACATCCACAGATTACCATCTACCGCGGTGGGTCCCTTCGGTCGTAGTGAGTCCCTCGCCTCCCTGGTAGGTATCTTCCATGTAAGTATGGTGTGCCTGCTGAGTGTTTGGGTGTGTGGACGGCTCCCGGAGCGGACGCACTAATGATGAGACAGGAAACAAATCCATTCCATATGGACAATTTGTAAACCTGCAAGATGTAGTGGTATCCATCTTGAACTCTGAGCGTTGCGCGAAGAAAAAAAAAAAAAAAAAAAAAAAACCCTCTGAGCATTGCTTGCTCACATTTATTAAACTAATGCAAGACATTTATTAAACTAATGCAAGACTCTGCATGTCACGTGCCGCTTGAAGCCGGCCGGTCAGTCAGTTGGTTTGTTCACGACTCGCGACGAAAAGAAGTTTGTGTCTGCGTAGGAGAACATCACATGTTTGACAAGGTGAGTCGCATTATTGGCACAGCTGTGCTGGCTGAATTGCTCAGCACAGGAACTTTTATTCAATAGAGAGTCATTGCAGAACACGCGACAACAAGCGAAAAATTTGCAACACCACACACACGTACGCGAGAGAGTAGATAACATCGGCGCAATGAATGAAAATGAACAGAAAATGACATATGATACACACGACGACCAATAAAACACAAGAAATGAGACCGACGAACAACGAAAGCCATGATTCGCATTTTCAATGATTGATTGTTCATTTATCCCACCCGAAGGTGGGATGTGGGCCGAACCCGGAGGTACTGCAATACCGGGACAACCCGTGGGTGCGACAAAGCGAGCTTTGAATCGACACCCCGTCTTCAAACATACATTTAATACAAGAGCCCAGCGATGCTGGGCGTCCCAGGTATTAAACTGAGAAGAACAGATACTACACTTGATCTTAGCTCTTGAGAGCCGAGAAGCGATAAAGCAATGCTCCACGACGTCGACGTTTAGACATCGCGGCGGCGCTTTCGGTCCGCCGGCCGGCAGTCCTGGTCGCATTTGAAATCGACTTTGTCGAATGGCTGGTGTTCTCCACTGCCTGGCAACGTGGGCACACCACGTGCGTGACGACGCGATCAAGTCGCATCCAAGCAAAGGACAAGGCATAGAAAGCATGTCGATGAACTGTGGATGCACATCCAGTCGGTGACTAAAAGAAATATGGAACGCTTCACGATTTTGCGTGTCATCCTTGCGCAGGGGCCATGCTAATCTTCTCTGTATCGTTCCAATTTTAGTATATGTACTGCCGAAGCAAGTACGCTCACCTCTTGCTTTTGATTCGCTTAAAAAGCTTTCAGATGATTTCGCTTTCAGCTTGTGGTCTCGCAACAGCAGGACACAAGACAACAATTCGGTCTCCAAACGCTTGATATGTGTTGTACGGGGGGGGGGGGATGGAAAAAGCTTTTTCTTCTTCTTCGCTTTCGGTTGATGAGTTAAAAAAGGGATAGCGCGAACGCAGTCCCCACTAACAGAAATTATACGACCGAGTTACCCACATTTGGGGTAATCGCAGAGGTCAACTTCTCCGAAGTGCAATGGTGAAGTCTCGCCCTGGGCCCACCGCCTACGTGATCACGGTGAAGACCCTCGTCAGGTAAGTATGAGTTGGTTGCCTGTCAGCATCTCTCTTCTGGGACCGTGATTCTCTTCGGCTTTGCTCCGTTGCTTTTGTTTGCCTTTTTTGTGTGTGAGCAGAACCTTTCGACGACACTTCAGCAGCTGCTGCTGCTGTTTCTGTGATCACTCACTTACTTCGAAAAAGAACAATGTATGAGTTTGAAAAATGAGAGCAAACAATGCTCAGGCGCACTTACCTTGTATTCAAATAGAATGATGAAGAAGCTTAACCAAGCGCCATATATAGCGGGCTAAATTTTCTTAAGAATGCTGTTTTTATTTCAAGCCAATGGCCTGCAGCAAAGCTCAGTTTCATTCGCTGCCATACATGCTATCATATGATGAGTGATCGCATTCTATTCTTTGAAAGGTAAGTCGCCCTCTGAGCATTGCTTGCTCACATTTATTAAACTAATGCAAGACATTTATTAAACTAATGCAAGACTCTGCATGTCACGTGCCGCTTGAAGCCGGCCGGTCAGTCAGTTGGTTTGTTCACGACTCGCGACGAAAAGAAGTTTGTGTCTGCGTAGGAGAACATCACATGTTTGACAAGGTGAGTCGCATTATTGGCACAGCTGTGCTGGCTGAATTGCTCAGCACAGGAACTTTTATTCAATAGAGAGTCATTGCAGAACACGCGACAACAAGCGAAAAATTTGCAACACCACACACACGTACGCGAGAGAGTAGATAACATCGGCGCAATGAATGAAAATGAACAGAAAATGACATATGATACACACGACGACCAATAAAACACAAGAAATGAGACCGACGAACAACGAAAGCCATGATTCGCATTTTCAATGATTGATTGTTCATTTATCCCACCCGAAGGTGGGATGTGGGCCGAACCCGGAGGTACTGCAATACCGGGACAACCCGTGGGTGCGACAAAGCGAGCTTTGAATCGACACCCCGTCTTCAAACATACATTTAATACAAGAGCCCAGCGATGCTGGGCGTCCCAGGTATTAAACTGAGAAGAACAGATACTACACTTGATCTTAGCTCTTGAGAGCCGAGAAGCGATAAAGCAATGCTCCACGACGTCGACGTTTAGACATCGCGGCGGCGCTTTCGGTCCGCCGGCCGGCAGTCCTGGTCGCATTTGAAATCGACTTTGTCGAATGGCTGGTGTTCTCCACTGCCTGGCAACGTGGGCACACCACGTGCGTGACGACGCGATCAAGTCGCATCCAAGCAAAGGACAAGGCATAGAAAGCATGTCGATGAACTGTGGATGCACATCCAGTCGGTGACTAAAAGAAATATGGAACGCTTCACGATTTTGCGTGTCATCCTTGCGCAGGGGCCATGCTAATCTTCTCTGTATCGTTCCAATTTTAGTATATGTACTGCCGAAGCAAGTACGCTCACCTCTTGCTTTTGATTCGCTTAAAAAGCTTTCAGATGATTTCGCTTTCAGCTTGTGGTCTCGCAACAGCAGGACACAAGACAACAATTCGGTCTCCAAACGCTTGATATGTGTTGTACGGGGGGGGGGGGATGGAAAAAGCTTTTTCTTCTTCTTCGCTTTCGGTTGATGAGTTAAAAAAGGGATAGCGCGAACGCAGTCCCCACTAACAGAAATTATACGACCGAGTTACCCACATTTGGGGTAATCGCAGAGGTCAACTTCTCCGAAGTGCAATGGTGAAGTCTCGCCCTGGGCCCACCGCCTACGTGATCACGGTGAAGACCCTCGTCAGGTAAGTATGAGTTGGTTGCCTGTCAGCATCTCTCTTCTGGGACCGTGATTCTCTTCGGCTTTGCTCCGTTGCTTTTGTTTGCCTTTTTTGTGTGTGAGCAGAACCTTTCGACGACACTTCAGCAGCTGCTGCTGCTGTTTCTGTGATCACTCACTTACTTCGAAAAAGAACAATGTATGAGTTTGAAAAATGAGAGCAAACAATGCTCAGGCGCACTTACCTTGTATTCAAATAGAATGATGAAGAAGCTTAACCAAGCGCCATATATAGCGGGCTAAATTTTCTTAAGAATGCTGTTTTTATTTCAAGCCAATGGCCTGCAGCAAAGCTCAGTTTCATTCGCTGCCATACATGCTATCATATGATGAGTGATCGCATTCTATTCTTTGAAAGGTAAGTCGCCCTCTGAGCATTGCTTGCTCACATTTATTAAACTAATGCAAGACATTTATTAAACTAATGCAAGACTCTGCATGTCACGTGCCGCTTGAAGCCGGCCGGTCAGTCAGTTGGTTTGTTCACGACTCGCGACGAAAAGAAGTTTGTGTCTGCGTAGGAGAACATCACATGTTTGACAAGGTGAGTCGCATTATTGGCACAGCTGTGCTGGCTGAATTGCTCAGCACAGGAACTTTTATTCAATAGAGAGTCATTGCAGAACACGCGACAACAAGCGAAAAATTTGCAACACCACACACACGTACGCGAGAGAGTAGATAACATCGGCGCAATGAATGAAAATGAACAGAAAATGACATATGATACACACGACGACCAATAAAACACAAGAAATGAGACCGACGAACAACGAAAGCCATGATTCGCATTTTCAATGATTGATTGTTCATTTATCCCACCCGAAGGTGGGATGTGGGCCGAACCCGGAGGTACTGCAATACCGGGACAACCCGTGGGTGCGACAAAGCGAGCTTTGAATCGACACCCCGTCTTCAAACATACATTTAATACAAGAGCCCAGCGATGCTGGGCGTCCCAGGTATTAAACTGAGAAGAACAGATACTACACTTGATCTTAGCTCTTGAGAGCCGAGAAGCGATAAAGCAATGCTCCACGACGTCGACGTTTAGACATCGCGGCGGCGCTTTCGGTCCGCCGGCCGGCAGTCCTGGTCGCATTTGAAATCGACTTTGTCGAATGGCTGGTGTTCTCCACTGCCTGGCAACGTGGGCACACCACGTGCGTGACGACGCGATCAAGTCGCATCCAAGCAAAGGACAAGGCATAGAAAGCATGTCGATGAACTGTGGATGCACATCCAGTCGGTGACTAAAAGAAATATGGAACGCTTCACGATTTTGCGTGTCATCCTTGCGCAGGGGCCATGCTAATCTTCTCTGTATCGTTCCAATTTTAGTATATGTACTGCCGAAGCAAGTACGCTCACCTCTTGCTTTTGATTCGCTTAAAAAGCTTTCAGATGATTTCGCTTTCAGCTTGTGGTCTCGCAACAGCAGGACACAAGACAACAATTCGGTCTCCAAACGCTTGATATGTGTTGTACGGGGGGGGGGGGATGGAAAAAGCTTTTTCTTCTTCTTCGCTTTCGGTTGATGAGTTAAAAAAGGGATAGCGCGAACGCAGTCCCCACTAACAGAAATTATACGACCGAGTTACCCACATTTGGGGTAATCGCAGAGGTCAACTTCTCCGAAGTGCAATGGTGAAGTCTCGCCCTGGGCCCACCGCCTACGTGATCACGGTGAAGACCCTCGTCAGGTAAGTATGAGTTGGTTGCCTGTCAGCATCTCTCTTCTGGGACCGTGATTCTCTTCGGCTTTGCTCCGTTGCTTTTGTTTGCCTTTTTTGTGTGTGAGCAGAACCTTTCGACGACACTTCAGCAGCTGCTGCTGCTGTTTCTGTGATCACTCACTTACTTCGAAAAAGAACAATGTATGAGTTTGAAAAATGAGAGCAAACAATGCTCAGGCGCACTTACCTTGTATTCAAATAGAATGATGAAGAAGCTTAACCAAGCGCCATATATAGCGGGCTAAATTTTCTTAAGAATGCTGTTTTTATTTCAAGCCAATGGCCTGCAGCAAAGCTCAGTTTCATTCGCTGCCATACATGCTATCATATGATGAGTGATCGCATTCTATTCTTTGAAAGGTAAGTCGCCCTCTGAGCATTGCTTGCTCACATTTATTAAACTAATGCAAGACATTTATTAAACTAATGCAAGACTCTGCATGTCACGTGCCGCTTGAAGCCGGCCGGTCAGTCAGTTGGTTTGTTCACGACTCGCGACGAAAAGAAGTTTGTGTCTGCGTAGGAGAACATCACATGTTTGACAAGGTGAGTCGCATTATTGGCACAGCTGTGCTGGCTGAATTGCTCAGCACAGGAACTTTTATTCAATAGAGAGTCATTGCAGAACACGCGACAACAAGCGAAAAATTTGCAACACCACACACACGTACGCGAGAGAGTAGATAACATCGGCGCAATGAATGAAAATGAACAGAAAATGACATATGATACACACGACGACCAATAAAACACAAGAAATGAGACCGACGAACAACGAAAGCCATGATTCGCATTTTCAATGATTGATTGTTCATTTATCCCACCCGAAGGTGGGATGTGGGCCGAACCCGGAGGTACTGCAATACCGGGACAACCCGTGGGTGCGACAAAGCGAGCTTTGAATCGACACCCCGTCTTCAAACATACATTTAATACAAGAGCCCAGCGATGCTGGGCGTCCCAGGTATTAAACTGAGAAGAACAGATACTACACTTGATCTTAGCTCTTGAGAGCCGAGAAGCGATAAAGCAATGCTCCACGACGTCGACGTTTAGACATCGCGGCGGCGCTTTCGGTCCGCCGGCCGGCAGTCCTGGTCGCATTTGAAATCGACTTTGTCGAATGGCTGGTGTTCTCCACTGCCTGGCAACGTGGGCACACCACGTGCGTGACGACGCGATCAAGTCGCATCCAAGCAAAGGACAAGGCATAGAAAGCATGTCGATGAACTGTGGATGCACATCCAGTCGGTGACTAAAAGAAATATGGAACGCTTCACGATTTTGCGTGTCATCCTTGCGCAGGGGCCATGCTAATCTTCTCTGTATCGTTCCAATTTTAGTATATGTACTGCCGAAGCAAGTACGCTCACCTCTTGCTTTTGATTCGCTTAAAAAGCTTTCAGATGATTTCGCTTTCAGCTTGTGGTCTCGCAACAGCAGGACACAAGACAACAATTCGGTCTCCAAACGCTTGATATGTGTTGTACGGGGGGGGGGGGATGGAAAAAGCTTTTTCTTCTTCTTCGCTTTCGGTTGATGAGTTAAAAAAGGGATAGCGCGAACGCAGTCCCCACTAACAGAAATTATACGACCGAGTTACCCACATTTGGGGTAATCGCAGAGGTCAACTTCTCCGAAGTGCAATGGTGAAGTCTCGCCCTGGGCCCACCGCCTACGTGATCACGGTGAAGACCCTCGTCAGGTAAGTATGAGTTGGTTGCCTGTCAGCATCTCTCTTCTGGGACCGTGATTCTCTTCGGCTTTGCTCCGTTGCTTTTGTTTGCCTTTTTTGTGTGTGAGCAGAACCTTTCGACGACACTTCAGCAGCTGCTGCTGCTGTTTCTGTGATCACTCACTTACTTCGAAAAAGAACAATGTATGAGTTTGAAAAATGAGAGCAAACAATGCTCAGGCGCACTTACCTTGTATTCAAATAGAATGATGAAGAAGCTTAACCAAGCGCCATATATAGCGGGCTAAATTTTCTTAAGAATGCTGTTTTTATTTCAAGCCAATGGCCTGCAGCAAAGCTCAGTTTCATTCGCTGCCATACATGCTATCATATGATGAGTGATCGCATTCTATTCTTTGAAAGGTAAGTCGCCCTCTATTTGAATAAGGTAAGTCTCACGAGCCTTATTCACTGCGAACGATTAATTGCGACCTGGTGGCTTTGGAGACATTGCTGCCAAAAAGCGACTAACAGCAAGCCTTGCTTTCCTCGCTAGAGCGAGCGAGTGAAAGCGACACCGGCCTAACTTTTACCAGCCTTTTTAGATTTTTTTTAAAGTCAGTTAGATAAATAAATAACTAGAAAGTTTAGAAAATAGCCTAAGTCAGCTAGATCAGTGGCCCCCTGCTGGGAACCACTGATCTAGGCGAGTAGTTAGCCTTTTTTCCCTCCCTAGATTTTTTTTGGAGTCAGCCCTTTCCCCTTAAGGGAATTAGCTGATTGCCACGTAGAAAGTAGGTCAGGTGAGAATAGCCAGTTAGCTACAGCGAGTCTAGACAGTACGTGACCAGCTTTTAGGGTGTGGTCAAGACAGAATTTAGCTAAATTTTCCTTCAGAAGGAAAATTTAAAACTTGAAAAGCTTGGACTTTGGTAAGTCTTTGTTAATTCTTATATTTAAAATAACATAAACTAAACACCAGCTATACTCATGGGCGACTCTAAGGCCAACGAGTTTAAATATCAAAGAACCTTGGTTGTGCAAGCATCCAGCCAGTCCTGGCTTGATGTAAGCACTTTCATCAGTTTCTTTATGCAAGATGGCTTCCTTGCAAAGTATGGAAAGGAGCTAAAAGCTGTGCGTGCCAAGAGCCTGCGGCAGCACATTTTCACCGTCACGTTCTCAGCTTCTGAGAACGAAACCAAATCCGTGCTGATGGAACAGCTGGCGCTAGACCATCAGTCACCCGTGACCTATTCACACAAGGAAGTAGGTTACGTGATCAAAGTATGGCGACCGATGCCACCATGCGACGTGATCACATTATATCCAGTGCCAGACGAGTGGCATCTGGATTTAATTAATGAGTTTGCTTGCCAAGCAAACTGGGGAAATGTTTACCAGATGGTTAAAGGTAAACACAAGCAGCACCCCACCATCTGCAACGAGTTTCTGCATGTGTACCTGCAGAACACTAAACTCGCTAACATCCCAGATAAGGTGCAGATGTTTGGTGAATGGATCTCCATCACCAAGCCTGGAGAGGGACATTTGCCACTCTGCCAAATATGCAAAGTCCGGGGCCACCTAACTTCCAAATGCCCCACGAAGCCGAAGAAGACCCAGGCCAACCCACCTCGAGACCGGGAGTCCAAGGCCGACCCACCCCGAGACCGGGCGCCTAGACAACCCAGGAAACAGGGACGCTCGAGAGAATCCATAAACAGAAGCAACGAACTCTTCTGCCAAAGATCAGAGGCCGCTTTCCTTGCGAGACAGGCCGAGAAGTCCAGACCGCGTTTTGCTGCATCCAGACCAAAAAAAACGTATGTGTCAGATTCGTCGCCAACCAGGCAGCAGCTCGCCTGTCATGTGTGCCGATCAACAGGCCGACACAAACCTGGTTGCAATGCAAGAGAAAAGTTCAGGGAAAAGAGTAGGAAGAGAAAGAACCCCCCCACGAGCGACGATGGCTTTATCACCGTGGGCAAAGGAGGGAAACACAACCCCAAAACCTCCATGCGCAGCATCTTCTCATCAGATGCTGAGATAGTGGATAAGCCCATGTCCAACACAGAGTCCAAGACATCGACTCCAAAAGAACCCTTGCTAAAGCGGAGATCGATTGCCCAACCAGCATCTCCCAGGACGACGAATCCCAGAGACCACGACGCATCCCACGCCAGCTCCAAGGATGCGTCGGTCTCAGTTGACAATGACAACTCGTCAACTGACTCGGAGTCCGTTTCTTCGAGAGAGTCTACGCGGGCTGAACTGACCGGGACCTCTCCTCTCCATCGAAATGTCTTCAGTTCGGTGGATGAGCTCACGGACTCAGACGGCGTCCCATCCAACTACACGGTCTAGTCCAAAACTCTTAAACTTTAATCTGCTTTTTCTCTATCTATAATCATGTTCACAGATACGGAGAGTGACGATTCGGACGCCGGACTGGGCAACCTCAAGGTTGGCTCAATGAACATCAACGGAATATCCAAGAAATTGCGAGATGTCAAACAGTTCTTTACATCTCACAGACTCTCTGTACTGGCAATTCAGGAAACACACAGAATCCCCACCGATCAACTCGAGACGTGGGCTCAACATAACAATTACATAACATATACAAACATAGAACCTGATAGAACCCCCTTCTATGCAGGGACAATGTTCATCGTAAAGAAGGACATACACGATAGGTCCGAAATCACACATCACACAATAGTACAAAATCGAATACATCACCTCAACATCAAATGTGGTAAAAATAACATAAACATATTCAATGCATACCTTCCGCAGACCAACGGAGAGAGAAAGTCATGCTTTGAACTGCTCTCCGAGGCTATGCTGGAATATGAACATCAACATGTGGTCTTACTTGGTGATTTTAACGTGATCCTTGATCCGTTGGACACTGCTAAGCCGCAATTTTTCTTCACTACACCGGATAAAACAGCACTTAGAACATTAATACATCATAACCAATTGACAGACATATTCAGACAAGAATATCCTTACAAAAGACTGTTCACGCGCCAAAACCACAACAGTAAGACCAGGATAGATAGAATATACATAAATGAACATGCACTTGAAAATTATCATAACATCAAACATGAATACTTCACATCATCAGACCACTGCACATTACCAATAATTCATCTAAAATATCAACAACACACCAAATGGGGTGAATATTCATACAAAATCAATAACAGCATATTAGAATATGCTCACGTCATAACAGAGCTCGAAACGGCTTGGGAAAACTGGACCATAAACGTACCACAAATAGAACCACCAGACATGCTTATAAGGTGGGACCATGGCAAGAAAATGTTGAAAAATCGACTGATTGAACTCTCGCAAGATGTCGCACTCAAGCGTAGAGAAGATTACAATCAAGCGAAAAATATGCTCCACACTCTGGACGCTCATCCAGACCACGTCCTGGAAAATCGTCGCCCGGAATTCTTGGAGAAAATCAACAACTTCTACGATTATAAAGCAGTCGGATCGCAAATCAGATCCAGAACTATCCCAACTAGCGATGAAGAGCCATCTAAAAGCTTCTTCAAAGCAGAGGAACAAAATTGTAAAAGTACCTCTATCACTGAGATACACGACGCCAACAACACAACACTCACCAAGAAAGAAGACATTCTCAAAGAAGTACACAGCTTCTACCACTCCCTATGGGGTGTAAAAGACAACATAAACTCTCAAGAACAAAACAACTACTTAAACATTCTTGGAGAGGCCAAAATTGAGGAAGACGCAGCTGAACAAGCGGAACAGCTGATCAGTCTCAAAGAAGTAAAAACCGCCATCGATTCTCTTAACAAGGATTCTGCACCTGGATCAGATGGTCTCGGATCATTATTCTACCAAAAATGCTGGCATTTCCTGAAACACGACATTCTAGAGATGCTTACAAATTGCTACTTGAGAAAAACAATGACTCCCTCAATGAGAGAAGCAAAAGTGAAGTTAATCTTTAAAAAAGGTGAAAAAGAAAAGCTCAAAAATTGGAGACCGATCTCTCTGCTCAACACAGACTACAAGATCTTGAGCAAAATCCTCTCCAACAGACTCACACCCATGATCACAAACCTGATTTGTCCGAATCAGAAATGTGGACTGCCAAACCGCAGAATAGAGCATGTTACAATGAATATACAAGCTGCCCTGGAAGCTTCTCAAACTCAACACAGGGACTTGTACGTCATGATAACTGACTTTGAAAAAGCTTTCGATAGAGTTAGTCACTCCTTCCTCTATGGAATCTTGAAGAAACTCGGAGTAAAACCAATAATGATGAATTACCTGTCATTAGTTTACCACAAAACAAAAAGCAAAATAGAAATCAATGGAGCTTTAACAAAACGAATAAACGTTAAAAGGGGCATACGACAGGGTTGTCCCCTCAGCATGCTCTATTTCATAATCTGTGCTGACGTTCTCACCCGACGCATAGAGAAAAATCATCTGATCAACGGTTTTCGCTTTTCCAAGCTGACAATCAAAATCCAGCAATATGCGGACGACACCACATTCATCACAAGAGACATTCCATCTCTCAAGGAAATCAACAAAGAACTAGCCATCTACCAGACGATGTCCGGCCAGAAAGTGAACCAGGGAAAGACCCAGATCCTGGCGTCCAAACCTGACCTGGCCCAAAGAGCTCAGCAACTCTTTCCAGAAGCTGCGATCTTGAACAACGTCAAGATCCTGGGCATCTGGCTAGGCACAAACAAAACACAACTTGACAAGATGAACTGGCAGACCGCCATCAAAAAAACTCAAACGATCGCCAACATCCACAAACCACGAAGACTCTCCCTCTATGGAAAGATCTCGATCATCAACACTCTCTTGGTACCCGTCACTTTGCATCTCAGTAGAGTGCTGATGCCAACGAAACAACACATCAAAGAACTAAACAAAATCCTATTCGACTTCCTCTGGTATCCCTCACTATTCGAACAGCTCCAGAGAAGCAAGACGTTTCCTCCTGTTAAAGATGGAGGCATCAACATGGTGGACATCCAATCAAAATTTCAAACAAGCCGCATCGACAGAATTCGCCACCTCTTCTCACTAGAAGACGCCACCGAAATCTGGCACGAATGGGCCATGTTCAATTTGAGTTACAGAATGAGACACATTAATCCTCATCTGTTCTCCAACAGCATTCCGCATGCCCCAATTCCAAACGAAATGTATGCGGACATCTTCAAG
This sequence comes from Aplidium turbinatum, assembly GCF_918807975.1. Classification (NCBI taxonomy): domain Eukaryota; kingdom Metazoa; phylum Chordata; class Ascidiacea; order Aplousobranchia; family Polyclinidae; genus Aplidium; species Aplidium turbinatum. The sequence continues at coordinate 15,528,348 of NC_137477.1, read as the reverse complement.
TCCTTTTGCAAACTCAAAGGCTTGAAACACGACTGGGAAAACACTTCCTACAAAAATATCTACATCAATCTGAAAACGCAAAATGAAAAGAAAATTGACAAGATTGATGAAAACGGAAAGAAGATTCCTTGGAATGAGATCCTCTTGAAAAACAAGGGAATCAAACTCTTCCTTCCACCTCACCTATCCTCCATGTCCTTTCGGATTGCACATGGAGGATACAAATGGGGAGATTTTAATAGATCAATACACTCCGACAGAAAAACAAACTGCAAATTCTGCAGAAAACCAGAAGACAATGTGACCCACGTCCTCACCAAGTGCTCCTTTGCACAAGGAATATGGGAGCGCCTGAAACAACAATATCTTGGCCTAACCAAGGAAGACATAGAAATAACAAAGGACATGATCCTCCACAACCAAATCCCTGACGGACAGAAGAACAATCCGATTCTTTTGACCATGATGAATGTCGCCAAACACACCATCATCCAAAAGAAGATATCTCTGGACATAGGCGACACATATATACAGGACACAAAACGGTCCACCATTCAAGCCCTGTGGGTCATCATGACAAAAACGAAAAACATAACACAAAAGCATAACATTCCTTTGTCATCTGACATTTCTACTCCTTCCAAACCTCCTCCTACGGTCAGAAGAAAGAAGAACCAGTCGAGATCCACTCTTCAACCGCCCTCTCAGTCGTCCTCGGTGGTAGGGATGACTGATTGCAGCGGTGGATCTCACTAGAACAGTACGGTCGTAGATCATCTTTGAAGAAGATTAGACAGCCAAGGGCGTAACAACCCACCTTTAACCCGTCCCTCTCACTCATCTCCAACGGCCTGATGCCGGAAGAGTGATTGCAGCGGGAGATCTTTAACCGTCCCTCTCCGTCGTCCCACTCGCTCTGGGATGACAGGATTGCAGCGGCCCATTCCAAGACGACTCTGGGGTCAGCGAAAGCTACCCTCCCTCTGGCCGCTCCTCTCTGGCATCTCCGCCAAATGAGGTGTCAGACTGCGGTGGCCCGTTTTCTCCAAACAGGTGCCCTTCTTGAAGCGGGCAACAAGAAGATACACACACACAAACAATTTCAAATAAAATTAAAATTAACTCTCTACCAAAATGCGCTAGTTCTTGAGCTTGACCCGCCTTCTCCTAGACTGCTCCAAGATCAGCAAGAGGAAAGTTGAGACAGGCAGATCAGCTTGAGGCAGCCACTAACCAAACATTTACATCCACAGATTACCATCTACCGCGGTGGGTCCCTTCGGTCGTAGTGAGTCCCTCGCCTCCCTGGTAGGTATCTTCCATGTAAGTATGGTGTGCCTGCTGAGTGTTTGGGTGTGTGGACGGCTCCCGGAGCGGACGCACTAATGATGAGACAGGAAACAAATCCATTCCATATGGACAATTTGTAAACCTGCAAGATGTAGTGGTATCCATCTTGAACTCTGAGCGTTGCGCGAAAAAAAAAAAAAAAAAAAAAAAAAACCCTCTGAGCATTGCTTGCTCACATTTATTAAACTAATGCAAGACATTTATTAAACTAATGCAAGACTCTGCATGTCACGTGCCGCTTGAAGCCGGCCGGTCAGTCAGTTGGTTTGTTCACGACTCGCGACGAAAAGAAGTTTGTGTCTGCGTAGGAGAACATCACATGTTTGACAAGGTGAGTCGCATTATTGGCACAGCTGTGCTGGCTGAATTGCTCAGCACAGGAACTTTTATTCAATAGAGAGTCATTGCAGAACACGCGACAACAAGCGAAAAATTTGCAACACCACACACACGTACGCGAGAGAGTAGATAACATCGGCGCAATGAATGAAAATGAACAGAAAATGACATATGATACACACGACGACCAATAAAACACAAGAAATGAGACCGACGAACAACGAAAGCCATGATTCGCATTTTCAATGATTGATTGTTCATTTATCCCACCCGAAGGTGGGATGTGGGCCGAACCCGGAGGTACTGCAATACCGGGACAACCCGTGGGTGCGACAAAGCGAGCTTTGAATCGACACCCCGTCTTCAAACATACATTTAATACAAGAGCCCAGCGATGCTGGGCGTCCCAGGTATTAAACTGAGAAGAACAGATACTACACTTGATCTTAGCTCTTGAGAGCCGAGAAGCGATAAAGCAATGCTCCACGACGTCGACGTTTAGACATCGCGGCGGCGCTTTCGGTCCGCCGGCCGGCAGTCCTGGTCGCATTTGAAATCGACTTTGTCGAATGGCTGGTGTTCTCCACTGCCTGGCAACGTGGGCACACCACGTGCGTGACGACGCGATCAAGTCGCATCCAAGCAAAGGACAAGGCATAGAAAGCATGTCGATGAACTGTGGATGCACATCCAGTCGGTGACTAAAAGAAATATGGAACGCTTCACGATTTTGCGTGTCATCCTTGCGCAGGGGCCATGCTAATCTTCTCTGTATCGTTCCAATTTTAGTATATGTACTGCCGAAGCAAGTACGCTCACCTCTTGCTTTTGATTCGCTTAAAAAGCTTGCAGATGATGTCGCTTTCAGCTTGTGGTCTCGCAACAGCAGGACACAAGACAACAATTCGGTCTCCAAACGCTTGATATGTGTTGTACGGGGGGGGGGGGGGATGGAAAAAGCTTTTTCTTCTTCTTCGCTTTCGGTTGATGAGTTAAAAAAGGGATAGCGCGAACGCAGTCCCCACTAACAGAAATTATACGACCGAGTTACCCACATTTGGGGTAATCGCAGAGGTCAACTTCTCCGAAGTGCAATGGTGAAGTCTCGCCCTGGGCCCACCGCCTACGTGATCACGGTGAAGACCCTCGTCAGGTAAGTATGAGTTGGTTGCCTGTCAGCATCTCTCTTCTGGGACCGTGATTCTCTTCGGCTTTGCTCCGTTGCTTTTGTTTGCCTTTTTTGTGTGTGAGCAGAACCTTTCGACGACACTTCAGCAGCTGCTGCTGCTGTTTCTGTGATCACTCACTTACTTCGAAAAAGAACAATGTATGAGTTTGAAAAATGAGAGCAAACAATGCTCAGGCGCACTTACCTTGTATTCAAATAGAATGATGAAGAAGCTTAACCAAGCGCCATATATAGCGGGCTAAATTTTCTTAAGAATGCTGTTTTTATTTCAAGCCAATGGCCTGCAGCAAAGCTCAGTTTCATTCGCTGCCATACATGCTATCATATGATGAGTGATCGCATTCTATTCTTTGAAAGGTAAGTCGCCCTCTGAGCATTGCTTGCTCACATTTATTAAACTAATGCAAGACATTTATTAAACTAATGCAAGACTCTGCATGTCACGTGCCGCTTGAAGCCGGCCGGTCAGTCAGTTGGTTTGTTCACGACTCGCGACGAAAAGAAGTTTGTGTCTGCGTAGGAGAACATCACATGTTTGACAAGGTGAGTCGCATTATTGGCACAGCTGTGCTGGCTGAATTGCTCAGCACAGGAACTTTTATTCAATAGAGAGTCATTGCAGAACACGCGACAACAAGCGAAAAATTTGCAACACCACACACACGTACGCGAGAGAGTAGATAACATCGGCGCAATGAATGAAAATGAACAGAAAATGACATATGATACACACGACGACCAATAAAACACAAGAAATGAGACCGACGAACAACGAAAGCCATGATTCGCATTTTCAATGATTGATTGTTCATTTATCCCACCCGAAGGTGGGATGTGGGCCGAACCCGGAGGTACTGCAATACCGGGACAACCCGTGGGTGCGACAAAGCGAGCTTTGAATCGACACCCCGTCTTCAAACATACATTTAATACAAGAGCCCAGCGATGCTGGGCGTCCCAGGTATTAAACTGAGAAGAACAGATACTACACTTGATCTTAGCTCTTGAGAGCCGAGAAGCGATAAAGCAATGCTCCACGACGTCGACGTTTAGACATCGCGGCGGCGCTTTCGGTCCGCCGGCCGGCAGTCCTGGTCGCATTTGAAATCGACTTTGTCGAATGGCTGGTGTTCTCCACTGCCTGGCAACGTGGGCACACCACGTGCGTGACGACGCGATCAAGTCGCATCCAAGCAAAGGACAAGGCATAGAAAGCATGTCGATGAACTGTGGATGCACATCCAGTCGGTGACTAAAAGAAATATGGAACGCTTCACGATTTTGCGTGTCATCCTTGCGCAGGGGCCATGCTAATCTTCTCTGTATCGTTCCAATTTTAGTATATGTACTGCCGAAGCAAGTACGCTCACCTCTTGCTTTTGATTCGCTTAAAAAGCTTTCAGATGATTTCGCTTTCAGCTTGTGGTCTCGCAACAGCAGGACACAAGACAACAATTCGGTCTCCAAACGCTTGATATGTGTTGTACGGGGGGGGGGGGATGGAAAAAGCTTTTTCTTCTTCTTCGCTTTCGGTTGATGAGTTAAAAAAGGGATAGCGCGAACGCAGTCCCCACTAACAGAAATTATACGACCGAGTTACCCACATTTGGGGTAATCGCAGAGGTCAACTTCTCCGAAGTGCAATGGTGAAGTCTCGCCCTGGGCCCACCGCCTACGTGATCACGGTGAAGACCCTCGTCAGGTAAGTATGAGTTGGTTGCCTGTCAGCATCTCTCTTCTGGGACCGTGATTCTCTTCGGCTTTGCTCCGTTGCTTTTGTTTGCCTTTTTTGTGTGTGAGCAGAACCTTTCGACGACACTTCAGCAGCTGCTGCTGCTGTTTCTGTGATCACTCACTTACTTCGAAAAAGAACAATGTATGAGTTTGAAAAATGAGAGCAAACAATGCTCAGGCGCACTTACCTTGTATTCAAATAGAATGATGAAGAAGCTTAACCAAGCGCCATATATAGCGGGCTAAATTTTCTTAAGAATGCTGTTTTTATTTCAAGCCAATGGCCTGCAGCAAAGCTCAGTTTCATTCGCTGCCATACATGCTATCATATGATGAGTGATCGCATTCTATTCTTTGAAAGGTAAGTCGCCCTCTGAGCATTGCTTGCTCACATTTATTAAACTAATGCAAGACATTTATTAAACTAATGCAAGACTCTGCATGTCACGTGCCGCTTGAAGCCGGCCGGTCAGTCAGTTGGTTTGTTCACGACTCGCGACGAAAAGAAGTTTGTGTCTGCGTAGGAGAACATCACATGTTTGACAAGGTGAGTCGCATTATTGGCACAGCTGTGCTGGCTGAATTGCTCAGCACAGGAACTTTTATTCAATAGAGAGTCATTGCAGAACACGCGACAACAAGCGAAAAATTTGCAACACCACACACACGTACGCGAGAGAGTAGATAACATCGGCGCAATGAATGAAAATGAACAGAAAATGACATATGATACACACGACGACCAATAAAACACAAGAAATGAGACCGACGAACAACGAAAGCCATGATTCGCATTTTCAATGATTGATTGTTCATTTATCCCACCCGAAGGTGGGATGTGGGCCGAACCCGGAGGTACTGCAATACCGGGACAACCCGTGGGTGCGACAAAGCGAGCTTTGAATCGACACCCCGTCTTCAAACATACATTTAATACAAGAGCCCAGCGATGCTGGGCGTCCCAGGTATTAAACTGAGAAGAACAGATACTACACTTGATCTTAGCTCTTGAGAGCCGAGAAGCGATAAAGCAATGCTCCACGACGTCGACGTTTAGACATCGCGGCGGCGCTTTCGGTCCGCCGGCCGGCAGTCCTGGTCGCATTTGAAATCGACTTTGTCGAATGGCTGGTGTTCTCCACTGCCTGGCAACGTGGGCACACCACGTGCGTGACGACGCGATCAAGTCGCATCCAAGCAAAGGACAAGGCATAGAAAGCATGTCGATGAACTGTGGATGCACATCCAGTCGGTGACTAAAAGAAATATGGAACGCTTCACGATTTTGCGTGTCATCCTTGCGCAGGGGCCATGCTAATCTTCTCTGTATCGTTCCAATTTTAGTATATGTACTGCCGAAGCAAGTACGCTCACCTCTTGCTTTTGATTCGCTTAAAAAGCTTTCAGATGATTTCGCTTTCAGCTTGTGGTCTCGCAACAGCAGGACACAAGACAACAATTCGGTCTCCAAACGCTTGATATGTGTTGTACGGGGGGGGGGGGATGGAAAAAGCTTTTTCTTCTTCTTCGCTTTCGGTTGATGAGTTAAAAAAGGGATAGCGCGAACGCAGTCCCCACTAACAGAAATTATACGACCGAGTTACCCACATTTGGGGTAATCGCAGAGGTCAACTTCTCCGAAGTGCAATGGTGAAGTCTCGCCCTGGGCCCACCGCCTACGTGATCACGGTGAAGACCCTCGTCAGGTAAGTATGAGTTGGTTGCCTGTCAGCATCTCTCTTCTGGGACCGTGATTCTCTTCGGCTTTGCTCCGTTGCTTTTGTTTGCCTTTTTTGTGTGTGAGCAGAACCTTTCGACGACACTTCAGCAGCTGCTGCTGCTGTTTCTGTGATCACTCACTTACTTCGAAAAAGAACAATGTATGAGTTTGAAAAATGAGAGCAAACAATGCTCAGGCGCACTTACCTTGTATTCAAATAGAATGATGAAGAAGCTTAACCAAGCGCCATATATAGCGGGCTAAATTTTCTTAAGAATGCTGTTTTTATTTCAAGCCAATGGCCTGCAGCAAAGCTCAGTTTCATTCGCTGCCATACATGCTATCATATGATGAGTGATCGCATTCTATTCTTTGAAAGGTAAGTCGCCCTCTGAGCATTGCTTGCTCACATTTATTAAACTAATGCAAGACATTTATTAAACTAATGCAAGACTCTGCATGTCACGTGCCGCTTGAAGCCGGCCGGTCAGTCAGTTGGTTTGTTCACGACTCGCGACGAAAAGAAGTTTGTGTCTGCGTAGGAGAACATCACATGTTTGACAAGGTGAGTCGCATTATTGGCACAGCTGTGCTGGCTGAATTGCTCAGCACAGGAACTTTTATTCAATAGAGAGTCATTGCAGAACACGCGACAACAAGCGAAAAATTTGCAACACCACACACACGTACGCGAGAGAGTAGATAACATCGGCGCAATGAATGAAAATGAACAGAAAATGACATATGATACACACGACGACCAATAAAACACAAGAAATGAGACCGACGAACAACGAAAGCCATGATTCGCATTTTCAATGATTGATTGTTCATTTATCCCACCCGAAGGTGGGATGTGGGCCGAACCCGGAGGTACTGCAATACCGGGACAACCCGTGGGTGCGACAAAGCGAGCTTTGAATCGACACCCCGTCTTCAAACATACATTTAATACAAGAGCCCAGCGATGCTGGGCGTCCCAGGTATTAAACTGAGAAGAACAGATACTACACTTGATCTTAGCTCTTGAGAGCCGAGAAGCGATAAAGCAATGCTCCACGACGTCGACGTTTAGACATCGCGGCGGCGCTTTCGGTCCGCCGGCCGGCAGTCCTGGTCGCATTTGAAATCGACTTTGTCGAATGGCTGGTGTTCTCCACTGCCTGGCAACGTGGGCACACCACGTGCGTGACGACGCGATCAAGTCGCATCCAAGCAAAGGACAAGGCATAGAAAGCATGTCGATGAACTGTGGATGCACATCCAGTCGGTGACTAAAAGAAATATGGAACGCTTCACGATTTTGCGTGTCATCCTTGCGCAGGGGCCATGCTAATCTTCTCTGTATCGTTCCAATTTTAGTATATGTACTGCCGAAGCAAGTACGCTCACCTCTTGCTTTTGATTCGCTTAAAAAGCTTTCAGATGATTTCGCTTTCAGCTTGTGGTCTCGCAACAGCAGGACACAAGACAACAATTCGGTCTCCAAACGCTTGATATGTGTTGTACGGGGGGGGGGGGATGGAAAAAGCTTTTTCTTCTTCTTCGCTTTCGGTTGATGAGTTAAAAAAGGGATAGCGCGAACGCAGTCCCCACTAACAGAAATTATACGACCGAGTTACCCACATTTGGGGTAATCGCAGAGGTCAACTTCTCCGAAGTGCAATGGTGAAGTCTCGCCCTGGGCCCACCGCCTACGTGATCACGGTGAAGACCCTCGTCAGGTAAGTATGAGTTGGTTGCCTGTCAGCATCTCTCTTCTGGGACCGTGATTCTCTTCGGCTTTGCTCCGTTGCTTTTGTTTGCCTTTTTTGTGTGTGAGCAGAACCTTTCGACGACACTTCAGCAGCTGCTGCTGCTGTTTCTGTGATCACTCACTTACTTCGAAAAAGAACAATGTATGAGTTTGAAAAATGAGAGCAAACAATGCTCAGGCGCACTTACCTTGTATTCAAATAGAATGATGAAGAAGCTTAACCAAGCGCCATATATAGCGGGCTAAATTTTCTTAAGAATGCTGTTTTTATTTCAAGCCAATGGCCTGCAGCAAAGCTCAGTTTCATTCGCTGCCATACATGCTATCATATGATGAGTGATCGCATTCTATTCTTTGAAAGGTAAGTCGCCCTCTGAGCATTGCTTGCTCACATTTATTAAACTAATGCAAGACATTTATTAAACTAATGCAAGACTCTGCATGTCACGTGCCGCTTGAAGCCGGCCGGTCAGTCAGTTGGTTTGTTCACGACTCGCGACGAAAAGAAGTTTGTGTCTGCGTAGGAGAACATCACATGTTTGACAAGGTGAGTCGCATTATTGGCACAGCTGTGCTGGCTGAATTGCTCAGCACAGGAACTTTTATTCAATAGAGAGTCATTGCAGAACACGCGACAACAAGCGAAAAATTTGCAACACCACACACACGTACGCGAGAGAGTAGATAACATCGGCGCAATGAATGAAAATGAACAGAAAATGACATATGATACACACGACGACCAATAAAACACAAGAAATGAGACCGACGAACAACGAAAGCCATGATTCGCATTTTCAATGATTGATTGTTCATTTATCCCACCCGAAGGTGGGATGTGGGCCGAACCCGGAGGTACTGCAATACCGGGACAACCCGTGGGTGCGACAAAGCGAGCTTTGAATCGACACCCCGTCTTCAAACATACATTTAATACAAGAGCCCAGCGATGCTGGGCGTCCCAGGTATTAAACTGAGAAGAACAGATACTACACTTGATCTTAGCTCTTGAGAGCCGAGAAGCGATAAAGCAATGCTCCACGACGTCGACGTTTAGACATCGCGGCGGCGCTTTCGGTCCGCCGGCCGGCAGTCCTGGTCGCATTTGAAATCGACTTTGTCGAATGGCTGGTGTTCTCCACTGCCTGGCAACGTGGGCACACCACGTGCGTGACGACGCGATCAAGTCGCATCCAAGCAAAGGACAAGGCATAGAAAGCATGTCGATGAACTGTGGATGCACATCCAGTCGGTGACTAAAAGAAATATGGAACGCTTCACGATTTTGCGTGTCATCCTTGCGCAGGGGCCATGCTAATCTTCTCTGTATCGTTCCAATTTTAGTATATGTACTGCCGAAGCAAGTACGCTCACCTCTTGCTTTTGATTCGCTTAAAAAGCTTTCAGATGATTTCGCTTTCAGCTTGTGGTCTCGCAACAGCAGGACACAAGACAACAATTCGGTCTCCAAACGCTTGATATGTGTTGTACGGGGGGGGGGGGATGGAAAAAGCTTTTTCTTCTTCTTCGCTTTCGGTTGATGAGTTAAAAAAGGGATAGCGCGAACGCAGTCCCCACTAACAGAAATTATACGACCGAGTTACCCACATTTGGGGTAATCGCAGAGGTCAACTTCTCCGAAGTGCAATGGTGAAGTCTCGCCCTGGGCCCACCGCCTACGTGATCACGGTGAAGACCCTCGTCAGGTAAGTATGAGTTGGTTGCCTGTCAGCATCTCTCTTCTGGGACCGTGATTCTCTTCGGCTTTGCTCCGTTGCTTTTGTTTGCCTTTTTTGTGTGTGAGCAGAACCTTTCGACGACACTTCAGCAGCTGCTGCTGCTGTTTCTGTGATCACTCACTTACTTCGAAAAAGAACAATGTATGAGTTTGAAAAATGAGAGCAAACAATGCTCAGGCGCACTTACCTTGTATTCAAATAGAATGATGAAGAAGCTTAACCAAGCGCCATATATAGCGGGCTAAATTTTCTTAAGAATGCTGTTTTTATTTCAAGCCAATGGCCTGCAGCAAAGCTCAGTTTCATTCGCTGCCATACATGCTATCATATGATGAGTGATCGCATTCTATTCTTTGAAAGGTAAGTCGCCCTCTGAGCAAAAGTGCGAACGATTAATTGCGAACTGGTGGCTTTGGAAACATTGCTGCCAAAAAGCGACTAACAGCAAGCCTTGCTTTCCTCGCTAGAGCGAGCGAGTGAAAGCGACACCGGCCTAACTTTTACCAGCCTTTTTAGATTTTTTTTAAAGTCAGTTAGATAAATAAATAACTAGAAAGTTTAGAAAATAGCCTAAGTCAGCTAGATCAGTGGCCCCCTGCTGGGAACCACTGATCTAGGCGAGTAGTTAGCTTTTTTTCCCTCCCTAGATTTTTTTTGGAGTCAGCCTTTTCCCCTTAAGGGAATTAGCTGATTGCCACGTAGAAAGTAGGTCAGGTGAGAATAGCCAGTTAGCTACAGCGAGTCTAGACAGTACGTGACCAGCTTTTAGGGTGTGGTCAAGACAGAATTTAGCTAAATTTTCCTTCAGAAGGAAAATTTAAAACTTGAAAAGCTTGGACTTTGGTAAGTCTTTGTTAATTCTTATATTTAAAATAACATAAACTAAACACCAGCTATACTCATGGGCGACTCTAAGGCCAACGAGTTTAAATATCAAAGAACCTTGGTTGTGCAAGCATCCAGCCAGTCCTGGCTTGATGTAAGCACTTTCATCAGTTTCTTTATGCAAGATGGCTTCCTTGCAAAGTATGGAAAGGAGCTAAAAGCTGTGCGTGCCAAGAGCCTGCGGCAGCACATTTTCACCGTCACGTTCTCAGCTTCTGAGAACGAAACCAAATCCGTGCTGATGGAACAGCTGGCGCTAGACCATCAGTCACCCGTGACCTATTCACACAAGGAAGTAGGTTACGTGATCAAAGTATGGCGACCGATGCCACCATGCGACGTGATCACATTATATCCAGTGCCAGACGAGTGGCATCTGGATTTAATTAATGAGTTTGCTTGCCAAGCAAACTGGGGAAATGTTTACCAGATGGTTAAAGGTAAACACAAGCAGCACCCCACCATCTGCAACGAGTTTCTGCATGTGTACCTGCAGAACACTAAACTCGCCAACATCCCAGATAAGGTGCAGATGTTTGGTGAATGGATCTCCATCACCAAGCCTGGAGAAGGACATTTGCCACTCTGCCAGATTTGCAAAGTCCGGGGACACCTAACATCAAAGTGCCCCACGAAACCGAAGAAGACCCAGGCCAACCCACCTCGAGACCGGGAGTCCAAGGCCGACCCACCCCGAGACCGGGCGCCTAGACAACCCAGGAAACAGGGACGCTCGAGAGAATCCATAAACAGAAGCAACGAACTCTTCTGCCAAAGATCAGAGGCCGCTTTCCTTGCGAGACAGGCCGAGAAGTCCAGACCGCGTTTTGCTGCATCCAGACCAAAAAAAACGTATGTGTCAGATTCGTCGCCAACCAGGCAGCAGCTCGCCTGTCATGTGTGCCGATCAACAGGCCGACACAAACCTGGTTGCAATGCAAGAGAAAAGTTCAGGGAAAAGAGTAGGAAGAGAAAGAACCCCCCCACGAGCGACGATGGCTTTATCACCGTGGGCAAAGGAGGGAAACACAACCCCAAAACCTCCATGCGCAGCATCTTCTCATCAGATACTGAGATAGCGGATAAGCCCATGTCCAACACAGAGTCCAAGACATCGACTCCAAAAGAACCCTTGCTAAAGCGGAGATCGATTGCCCAACCAGCATCTCCCAGGACGACGAATCCCAGAGACCACGACGCATCCCACGCCAGCTCCAAGGATGCGTCGGTCTCAGTTGACAATGACAACTCGTCAACTGACTCGGAGTCCGTTTCTTCGAGAGAGTCTACGCGGGCTGAACTGACCGGGACCTCTCCTCTCCATCGAAATGTCTTCAGTTCGGTGGATGAGCTCACGGACTCAGACGGCGTCCCATCCAACTACACGGTCTAGTCCAAAACTCTTAAACTTTAATCTGCTTTTTCTCTATCTATAATCATGTTCACAGATACGGAGAGTGACGATTCGGACGCCGGACTGGGCATCCTCAAGGTTGGCTCAATGAACATCAACGGAATATCCAAGAAATTGCGAGATGTCAAACAGTTCTTTACATCTCACAGACTCTCTGTACTGGCAATTCAGGAAACACACAGAATCCCCACCGATCAACTCGAGACGTGGGCTCAACATAACAATTACATAACATATACAAACATAGAACCTGATAGAACCCCCTTCTATGCAGGGACAATGTTCATCGTAAAGAAGGACATACACGATAGGTCCGAAATCACACATCACACAATAGTACAAAATCGAATACATCACCTCAACATCAAATGTGGTAAAAATAACATAAACATATTCAATGCATACCTTCCGCAGAGCAGCGGAGAGAGAAAGTCATGTTTTGAACTGCTCTCCGAGGCTATGCTGGAATATGAGCATCAACATGTGGTCTTACTTGGTGATTTTAACGTGATACTTGATCCGTTAGACACTGCTAAGCCGCAATTTTTCTTCACTACACCGGATAAAACAGCACTTAGAACATTAATACGTCATAACCAACTGATAGACATATACAGACAAGAACATCCATACAAAAGACTGTTCACGCGCCAAAACCACAACAGTAAGACCAGGATAGATAGAATATACATAAATGAACATGCACTTGAAAATTATCATAACATCAAACATGAATACTTCACATCATCAGACCACTGCACATTACCAATAATTCATCTAAAATATCATCAACACACCAAATGGGGTGAATATTCATACAAAATCAATAACAGCATATTAGAATATGCTCACGTCATAACAGAGCTCGAAACGGCTTGGGAAAACTGGACCATAAACGTACCACAAATAGAACCACCAGACATGCTTATAAGGTGGGATCATGGCAAGAAAATGTTGAAAAATCGACTAATTGAACTCTCGCAAGATGTCGCACTCAAGCGTAGAGAAGATTACAATCAAGCGAAAAATATGCTCCACACTCTGGACGCTCATCCAGACCACGTCCTGGAAGATCGTCGCCCGGAATTCTTGGAGAAAATCAACAACTTCTACGATTATAAAGCAGTCGGATCGCAAATCAGATCCAGAACTATCCCAACTAGCGATGAAGAGCCATCTAAAAGCTTCTTCAAAGCAGAGGAACAAAATTGTAAAAGTAGCTCTATCACTGAGATACACGACGCAAACAACACAACTCTCACCAAGAAAGAAGACATTCTCAAAGAAGTACACAGCTTCTACCACTCCCTATGGGGCATAGAAGACCACATCAACCCTCAAGAACAGAACAGTTACCTAAACATTCTGGGAGAGGCCAAAATTGAAGAAGACGCAGCTGAACAAGCAGAACAGCTCATAACTCTAAAAGAAGTAAAAACCGCCATCGATTCTCTTAACAAGGATTCTGCACCTGGATCAGATGGTCTCGGCTCATTATTCTACCAAAAATGCTGGCATTTCCTGAAACACGACATTCTAGAGATGCTTACAAATTGCTACTTGAGAAAAACAATGACTCCCTCAATGAGAGAAGCAAAAGTGAAGTTAATCTTTAAAAAAGGTGAAAAAGAAAAGCTCAAAAATTGGAGACCGATCTCTCTACTCAACACTGATTACAAGATCTTGAGTAAAATCCTCTCCAACAGACTCACACCCATGATCACAAACCTGATTTGTCCGAATCAGAAATGTGGACTGCCAAACCGCAGAATAGAGCATGTTACAATGAATATACAAGCTGCCCTGGAAGCTTCTCAAACACAACACAGGGACTTGTACGTCATGATAACTGACTTTGAAAAAGCTTTCGATAGAGTTAGTCACTCCTTCCTCTATGGAATCTTGAAGAAAATCGGAGTAAAACCAATAATGATGAATTACCTGTCATTAGTTTACCACAAAACAAAAAGCAAGATAGAAATCAATGGAGCTTTAACAAAACGAATAAACGTTAAAAGGGGCATACGACAGGGTTGTCCCCTCAGCATGCTCTATTTCATAATCTGTGCTGACGTTCTCACCCGACGCATAGAGAAAAACCATCTGATCAACGGTTTTCGCTTTTCCAAGCTGACAATCAAAATCCAGCAATATGCGGACGACACCACATTCATCACAAGAGACATTCCATCTCTCAAGGAAATCAACAAAGAACTAGCCATCTACCAGACGATGTCCGGCCAGAAAGTGAACCAGGGAAAGACCCAGATCCTGGCGTCCAAACCTGACCTGGCCCAAAGAGCTCAGCAGCTCTTTCCAGAAGCTGCGATCTTGAACAACGTCAAGATCCTGGGCATCTGGCTAGGCACAAACAAAACACAACTTGACAAGATGAACTGGCAGACCGCCATCAAGAAAACTCAAACGATCGCCAACATCCACAAACCACGAAGACTCTCCCTCTATGGAAAGATCTCGATCATCAACACTCTCTTGGTACCCGTCACTTTGCATCTCAGTAGAGTGCTGATGCCAACGAAACAACACATCAAAGAACTAAACAAAATCCTCTTCGACTTCCTCTGGTATCCTTCACCATTCGAACAGCTCCAGAGAAGCAAAACGTTTCCTCCTGTCAAAGATGGAGGCATCAACATGGTGGACATCCAATCAAAATTTCAAACAAGCCGCATCGACAGAATTCGCCACCTCTTCTCACTAGAAGACGCCACCGAAATCTGGCACGAATGGGCCATGTTCAATTTGAGTTACAGAATGAGACACATCAATCCTCATCTGTTCTCCAACAGCATTCCGCATGCCCCAATTCCAAACGAAATGTATGCGGACATCTTCAAGTCCTTTTGCAAACTCAAAGGCTTGAAACACGACTGGGAAAATACTTCCTACAAAAATATCTACATCAACCTGAAAACGCAAAATGAAAAGAAAATTGACAAGATCGATGAAAACGGAAAGAAGATTCCTTGGAATGAGATCCTCTTGAAAAACAAGGGAATCAAACTCTTCCTTCCACCTCACCTATCCTCCATGTCCTTTCGGATTGCACATGGAGGATACAAATGGGGAGACTTTAATAGATCAATACATTCCGACAGAAAAACAAACTGCAAATTCTGCAGAAAACCAGAAGACAATGTGGCCCACGTCCTCACCAAGTGCTCCTTTGCACAAGGAATATGGGAGCGCCTGAAACAACAATATCTTGGCCTAACAAAGGAAGACATAGAAATAACAAAGGACATGATCCTTTACAATCAACTCCCTGGAGGACAAACGAACAACCCGATTCTTTTGACCATGATGAATGTCGCCAAGCACACCATCATCCAAAAGAAGAAATCTCTGGACATAGGCGACACATATATACAGGACACAAAACGGTCCACCATTCAAGCCCTGTGGGTCATCATGACAAAAACGAAAAACATAACACAAAAGCATAACATTCCTTTGTCATCTGACATTTCTACTTTTTCTAAACCTCCTCCTACG
Organism: Aplidium turbinatum; assembly: GCF_918807975.1. Lineage (NCBI taxonomy): Eukaryota > Metazoa > Chordata > Ascidiacea > Aplousobranchia > Polyclinidae > Aplidium > Aplidium turbinatum. Next base: position 15,512,706 of record NC_137477.1, on the reverse strand, counting down.
GTCAGAAGAAAGAAGAACCAGTCAAGATCCACTCTTCAACCGCCCTCTCAGTCGTCCTCGGTGGTAGGGATGACTGATTGCAGCGGTGGATCTCACTAGAACAGTACGGTCGTAGATCATCTTTGAAGAAGATTAGACAGCCAAGGGCGTAACAACCCACCTTTAACCCGTCCCTCTCACTCATCTCCAACGGCCTGATGCCGGAAGAGTGATTGCAGCGGGAGATCTTTAACCGTCCCTCTCCGTCGTCCCACTCGCTCTGGGATGGCAGGATTGCAGCGGCCAATTCCATGATGACTCTGGGGTCAGCGAAAGCTACCCTCCCTCTGGCCGCTCCTCTCTGGCATCTCCGCCAAATGAGGTGTCAGACTGCAGTGGCCCGTTTCCTCCAAACAGGTGCCCTTCTTGAAGCGGGCAACAAGAAGATACACACACATAAACAATTACAAATAAAATTAAAATTAACTCTTTGACAAAACGCGCTAGTTCTTGAGCTTGACCCGCCATCTCCTAGACTGCTTCAAGATCAGCAAGAGGAAAGTCGAGATAGGCAGATCAGCTTGAGGCAGCCACTAACCAAACATTTACATCCACAGATTACCATCTACCGCGGTGGGTCCCTTCGGTCGTAGTGAGTCCCTCGCCTCCCTGGTAGGTATCTTCCATGTAAGTATGGTGTGCCTGCTGAGTGTTTGGGTGTGTGGACGGCTCCCGGAGCGGACGCACTAATGATGAGACAGGAAACAAATCCATTCCATATGGACAATTTGTAAACCTGCAAGATGTAGTGGTATCCATCTTGAACTCTGAGCGTTGCGCGAAAAAAAAAAAAAAAAAAAAAAAAAAAAAAAAAAAAAAAAAAAAAAAAAAAAAAAAAAAAACCCTCTGAGCATTGCTTGCTCACATTTATTAAACTAATGCAAGACATTTATTAAACTAATGCAAGACTCTGCATGTCACGTGCCGCTTGAAGCCGGCCGGTCAGTCAGTTGGTTTGTTCACGACTCGCGACGAAAAGAAGTTTGTGTCTGCGTAGGAGAACATCACATGTTTGACAAGGTGAGTCGCATTATTGGCACAGCTGTGCTGGCTGAATTGCTCAGCACAGGAACTTTTATTCAATAGAGAGTCATTGCAGAACACGCGACAACAAGCGAAAAATTTGCAACACCACACACACGTACGCGAGAGAGTAGATAACATCGGCGCAATGAATGAAAATGAACAGAAAATGACATATGATACACACGACGACCAATAAAACACAAGAAATGAGACCGACGAACAACGAAAGCCATGATTCGCATTTTCAATGATTGATTGTTCATTTATCCCACCCGAAGGTGGGATGTGGGCCGAACCCGGAGGTACTGCAATACCGGGACAACCCGTGGGTGCGACAAAGCGAGCTTTGAATCGACACCCCGTCTTCAAACATACATTTAATACAAGAGCCCAGCGATGCTGGGCGTCCCAGGTATTAAACTGAGAAGAACAGATACTACACTTGATCTTAGCTCTTGAGAGCCGAGAAGCGATAAAGCAATGCTCCACGACGTCGACGTTTAGACATCGCGGCGGCGCTTTCGGTCCGCCGGCCGGCAGTCCTGGTCGCATTTGAAATCGACTTTGTCGAATGGCTGGTGTTCTCCACTGCCTGGCAACGTGGGCACACCACGTGCGTGACGACGCGATCAAGTCGCATCCAAGCAAAGGACAAGGCATAGAAAGCATGTCGATGAACTGTGGATGCACATCCAGTCGGTGACTAAAAGAAATATGGAACGCTTCACGATTTTGCGTGTCATCCTTGCGCAGGGGCCATGCTAATCTTCTCTGTATCGTTCCAATTTTAGTATATGTACTGCCGAAGCAAGTACGCTCACCTCTTGCTTTTGATTCGCTTAAAAAGCTTTCAGATGATTTCGCTTTCAGCTTGTGGTCTCGCAACAGCAGGACACAAGACAACAATTCGGTCTCCAAACGCTTGATATGTGTTGTACGGGGGGGGGGGGGATGGAAAAAGCTTTTTCTTCTTCTTCGCTTTCGGTTGATGAGTTAAAAAAGGGATAGCGCGAACGCAGTCCCCACTAACAGAAATTATACGACCGAGTTACCCACATTTGGGGTAATCGCAGAGGTCAACTTCTCCGAAGTGCAATGGTGAAGTCTCGCCCTGGGCCCACCGCCTACGTGATCACGGTGAAGACCCTCGTCAGGTAAGTATGAGTTGGTTGCCTGTCAGCATCTCTCTTCTGGGACCGTGATTCTCTTCGGCTTTGCTCCGTTGCTTTTGTTTGCCTTTTTTGTGTGTGAGCAGAACCTTTCGACGACACTTCAGCAGCTGCTGCTGCTGTTTCTGTGATCACTCACTTACTTCGAAAAAGAACAATGTATGAGTTTGAAAAATGAGAGCAAACAATGCTCAGGCGCACTTACCTTGTATTCAAATAGAATGATGAAGAAGCTTAACCAAGCGCCATATATAGCGGGCTAAATTTTCTTAAGAATGCTGTTTTTATTTCAAGCCAATGGCCTGCAGCAAAGCTCAGTTTCATTCGCTGCCATACATGCTATCATATGATGAGTGATCGCATTCTATTCTTTGAAAGGTAAGTCGCCCTCTGAGCATTGCTTGCTCACATTTATTAAACTAATGCAAGACATTTATTAAACTAATGCAAGACTCTGCATGTCACGTGCCGCTTGAAGCCGGCCGGTCAGTCAGTTGGTTTGTTCACGACTCGCGACGAAAAGAAGTTTGTGTCTGCGTAGGAGAACATCACATGTTTGACAAGGTGAGTCGCATTATTGGCACAGCTGTGCTGGCTGAATTGCTCAGCACAGGAACTTTTATTCAATAGAGAGTCATTGCAGAACACGCGACAACAAGCGAAAAATTTGCAACACCACACACACGTACGCGAGAGAGTAGATAACATCGGCGCAATGAATGAAAATGAACAGAAAATGACATATGATACACACGACGACCAATAAAACACAAGAAATGAGACCGACGAACAACGAAAGCCATGATTCGCATTTTCAATGATTGATTGTTCATTTATCCCACCCGAAGGTGGGATGTGGGCCGAACCCGGAGGTACTGCAATACCGGGACAACCCGTGGGTGCGACAAAGCGAGCTTTGAATCGACACCCCGTCTTCAAACATACATTTAATACAAGAGCCCAGCGATGCTGGGCGTCCCAGGTATTAAACTGAGAAGAACAGATACTACACTTGTTGTTGTTGAACTGTTTTATTCGCATCAGTAACTCACGGTACAAAAGATTGACACGGCGAGAGAGTACAAACAAACATAGCCAGGTCGAAGACTTTAAGAAACCGGCCTGCCACACCCCGCGGAGGCGGGGAGCGGCGTGATTTATGGGGTGACGATGCACCCGGAGGGTTAAGTCCACCAGCTTAGGTCGCGAGGGCCAGGCTGGGGAGTCGAGGTACCTGTGGAGGGAGAGTGTGGATCGAAACATTATATGGCCCGTCCGCAAATTTAGAATGGCGGAGCGGGCCAGGGAGACAGGTTCTTTCTGCATAGTCCAGAAAGGAGCCCTGCGACGAGTCGGGCGACCCGTCGCGTGTGGACGCTGGAACCGGCAGTAATTGACCGCCGGGTGGCGCCCACGTCTCCTTCACGCGTCCTCGCGCAGGTACTCTGACTCTTATACCCGGTCTGCCAGCAGGCAGAGCGGATAAAATTGGGGTCTCCCACGAGGAAGAGAGTAGAACCATTTAGGGATAATTTGGCTCTCGTGGCAGACGAAATATTCAATAAAATTGTGGAGCAGAGGCTCGATTAATCAATAAAACAAAAAAAAAATATATAGGTGGGAGTGTAATTAATACTCACTGGAGAAGAGTAAGCCTTCATTCGGCGAGCACGGATGTGCACTGACCAGACGTTGAGGCAGGTTCGCCCAGCTGGGTCGGGGAGGCTAGCGATCGAAACCAGAGGCACTGATAGGCTACATTACCGGTAAAAAATATAAATTTGAGGTAGAAATTTTGAGGCTGCATCGAGTTGATCAGGGGATCGTGTTGATCGATGCGTTGAAAGCGGAGCGAGGTTGATCCGAGCGGGCAAGAACAGCGTTACAAGGCAAAAACAGCGTATGACAGTTCGAAACAGTTGATTGATTAATACATAGAGAATCTAGTGGTGATTGAAATTGCTTAATTACTATTAAACCAGTCTCAAGTCACAATGTACAAGAGGTATTTTATTTCCTTCCTTTTTACTTTAGAATGTTTGTTTTTGATGAGACTGGAGTATCATATAAAAGAAATGGCGCTAGTTTATAGAAATAAGGTGGTGATATGGGGTGATCAATTTTAACACAATATTGTTATAAAGTTATAACGTCCAAACGGTTTGCTGTCTTGCGCGCTCGGATACTTACTGCAACGTTATTAGGGAATAAGTTTCTGATCGCTGATGTCGTCTTTTCTATGACGTAGCCCCTCCACGAGTGAGCCCGGCGTTCCAAGCTTTCCAGACGCGGAAGGATCCTTCGATTGAGAGGGAGGCCACTTTTCTAGCCACCTCTGCTACCCCACGAGCAGGAACGCCCAAGGCCGTCAGAGCTCGAGAGCTCGTCGGGGCATAGCTCCCGAGGGAGCCTACGACGAACGGAAGTGACAGGACGTCCCTGCAAGGGCGCTTCCTGTCTTCCTTTATGTTGACACATAACTCGCCGTACTTGTCGTGTTTCCTGTCGGCGGCTTTTCGAAGAGAATCCGCGCCGTAGTCGAACGGGCATGTGACGTCACATACGACCGTGACACCGTCAGGGCGTTGCAAGACGATGTCAGGACGCAGATCGGCACCGCCCGCTTCCACGTGCTGTGGAACCGTACTATCTATGGCAAGCCCGGGTTGCCATTCGGCAGGCACGTGCCCCGCGATCTCCCTCAATATTGAATTGTGACGTTCCGTGACGACAGTCATCACGGTAGGGCAGTGATTCAATATGTGAGGGAGAGTCTCTTCCGCTTTCCCACACGCACGACACATGGCAGGTAGGTAAGGACGGCCATGGCTTGGTTTGGATTTGAGTGGCAATAGGTTCAATCTGGCCTTGTACGCAAATACTCGGTCCGCGTGATCCAGGAGCTCCGGGCGCCGGGTCCAGGAATTTGAGAACCCGGACAGGCAGTGGGCACTGACCGTCTTGCCTTGGTCAGGTTTGGATTCCCACTGTCTCCTCCACCACAAGTCATTGTGTTGATGGAGGGTCGGCACCACTTTTTTCCTTAAGGGAGGGGTGATTGTGGAGCTCCCCGCGGCCAACTCAAGGCCGCCATCCGGGCGGGCGGACCAGCGTACGTTCAGACGACGGGTGGCCGCCGGGACACGGCCCCACAGGCTCTCGCCTGTAGGGCACGGTCTAGAGCGGGCGCCGTCGGGAGGAGGTTCACTGTTTAGATAACTGGCCAGGTGACCAGGCGTGGGATCCGGAGTGCCGAGCCTCAGACAGGCATGACGCCTAAGCTGCCCGAGAGCGACGGCAGAGACAATGTTGTCAGGTGACGTCAGCATCTTGAAAGCATGAGCTACCGAAAGCGTGTCACTTTCGCGACACAAGTTCAGAATGCCCAAACCTCCTAATGCAGGCTTACAGTAGAAGAACGCGCTGCACGCCCACTTGGGAAGACGCCACGCCACCTTCAAACACCGCAATACCAGTCGGTCAAGCTTCAGAAGCTCATACTGTCTGAAGCGCCGCACTCGCAGATGGTATGACGCGGACGGGAGAATGATAGAGGTGAGTGCCAGGAGTTTCTGGCTTGGGGTAAGAAAGGATTTCATTAATAAAGAAATGTGCTTCTCCAGAGTGGAGATGAAGGGTTGGGTTAGGGATGCGTCCGAGGCGTAGCCGGTTCGAGCGCCGAGGTATTTGTACGTCTCGCCTTTGGGGATGACCCGAATTTCCTCCCCAGCAAGGGAGAAAGGTTTCGGGTCGACCCGCAGACGGGACGCCGACACTTTCCCATAGGATAGGGTGCCACACTTGCGTGGGTTGAACCGTAGCCCGGACCAGGAAGAGAAGGGATCGGTAGAAGATAGGAGAGAGATCATCTGCTCGCGATCGGAAGAAACGAGACAGATGTCGTCCGCATAAGCCATACAACGTACTTTAATGTCGTCTTCTTTGGCAGGAAGGTTGTAGCCGCAATCCGTTTTGTCACGGACGCCCCTGAGGAGCACCTCGATGACCAAATTGAATAGCAGCCCAGACAACGGGCAGCCCTGACGGACTCCCCGCCCCACAGGGATACGGTCGGTTTCACCATTGCCGCAGCGGACGGTGCAGGTGTTAGCGACGTATATGTCGGAGATGCATTCAATAAGGTCTGTGGGGGCGTCGAAATGGCGCAGGACCTCGGCTATGCACTCGTGCCGGACACTGCCAAAGGCGTTTCGGATGTCCAGAAACGCAACCGACACAGGCCTTTTGCGTGACTGTGCATTCGAGAGGATGGTGTCGAGCATGAACACATGCTCATAGACGCCTTCCGTGGGCATGAATCCCTTTTGCTCTCGGCTGATAACATTCCCCTCCACCGCCCATCGCTGCAGGCGCCGGGCCAATACGGCGGCGTAAATCTTGTATATGTTTCGGCAGATGGAGATGGGCCGCCAGTTGCTGACGTCGTGCAGGTCACCCTCAGGGTCTTTACATATGAGAGTGATCCTGCTGGTTCTCCACTGGTCCGGTACACGACGGTTGATCCGGCAGGTCTCGAAAAGGCTGGCTAAGAGTCCCCCTCTTGGGTCCAGGATCTTCCAGAAACCGTAGGACAATCCGTCAGAACCAGGGGCGGAACCGACATCTAGCGACTGGAGGACCGCCTCCACCTCCCGGGCCGTAATGGGACCTTCACCGTCATCGACGGGGGAGAGGTTTACATTATCATGCTCGTAGCGGTGGGCGTTCATCCACTCGGGCATCTGCGAGCAACTCCCAGCTTCAGGAGCGGTCATGTCGCGTCGAAATCTCTCTTCAATTTCTTGAGGTGGGATTTCGCAACGACGGTCACAGTTTTTTCCTTCAACGATCCGGCGGACCGTTCCCTTCGCGTCCCGCGAGAAGGCGGCTCGCAACCCCACGCCGCTACGATATCGGGCTCCGTTCCCGCGCGAACCCCCACCGTCCGACCGAGGAGAACCCCCGTTCGAACGACGGCGAGCCGCGCGAGCCCGGGCGCCACGATTGAAGCGTGGTTTGCGAGGACGTGTCCTCTTGGGCGGCGAAGTGCCAGCGGTCCACTCTTCCAATTCGATGCAGAACTGGTCGAAATTTATGCCACCCGCTAAAGTAAGGTTCACTAAACTGCGAAGAGCCCGCCTGGAGCTCTTCGTCTTACTTTCCCTGACCGGTTCAACAGGGTGTTGGATGGATCGTTGATTGTTGGGTGTGATGGACATCCCTGGGGTAGTCTGTGGGAGTCCGGGGTCAATCGTGGCTTGGTTGCATGTCATGGTGTCACTTCGGGGTCGAGTCAAGGTTTGGGAAGAGATAGTTGGCAGGAATTTAGAGTGGGTGGTTTGGGTAGGTGGGGTAAAAGGTTGGGCTTCAGCAGACAGCGTCGAGGAACAAGGTTGTATAGGACAGATGGAAACAGGATTAAAGGATAAAGAGGAGTGAGATGGATGTTGAAGAGACTTAGATGAAAAGGTTTGCATGGGCGGCTTGGAAGAGCTGATTAAGTCTCTAGTTTCAGCTCCGGTGGTGGCCGTCAGTGGCAGAGAAGAAAAAGAAAAAGGGCGCGAAGCCGGCTTGGATAAACCGAGCGAGTCCACTGCCACGGATCCGGTGGAGGTCGGCTTGCGCAGGGGTACATGTAGAAGAGGATTCGCTCTGACAGTAGGGCCGTAACCGTCCGTGGTTGAGCTATCAGGCGAGGAAGTGGAAGAAGAGGAAAGAGATTCGCTGTTCGACGAGTCAGACGAGTCGGAAGAGTCCCCACTTTCCGACCCAGGTCCGGCCGAAGACAGACGAGGAAGAAACAACACATCTAAATCAGGCAAGCTGTCAGTATCAGCAGGGCTGAGTGAAGTTTTGCCTGGATGAGTTAGAATAGAATGGAAAAGTTCAGGTGGGGGGGGCGAAGTGGAAGTGCTGTCTATGCCTTGGCGCCAAAAGACTTGAGAACGGATGACAGAGGAAGGGAGAAGAGGGGATGACCCCTCGACCGATGCGCCTGCAGTCGAGGGCCGGCGCCTTCCACGCCTGACAACAGGGGCGTAGGAAAGCCCAGGCTTGGTCATCATAGGGGGTCTGGTTTGGCTCTCCGAGGGTGTCGGGTCATTGCTCGGCCAGGGAAGGCAGGTTGGCAATTGAAGGCCCTCGGGGCAGGATCGCCAGTGCTCTTGGGCCCCATCCAGCTTGTAAGCTCGAGGGAGAACACGGCAGCACCTGCTGCAGGTGATCAGGAACTCGGCGCGCGAACCATGAAATGCTCGCATATGGTCCTGATACGCCTGCACATCTCGGTAAGGTTGAGATGCCCTCCTGCAAGTGGAGAAAGGACAGAGAAGGGGGAATAGATTCGGGAGGGTGAGGCGAATAGGGCAGACGGACTGCAGTCTATTTGACCTCTGGAAGGGTGACTCGAAATGGGTGGGGTGGCCACGATGTGGTGTGGAATTGCGGATCGGACCCTCGTCACCGTGACGAAGTGACGAGTTCGCAAAAAGCAGTGAGTCTACCGGGGAGGCTTCACCATCTGGGTTGAGTGAGTGACCACTCACAGGAACCTGCTTCCTCGTCGGCCAGCCTAAGCCAGTGGACTGAGAAGGTGGGAAGGAGAAACCAACACCGGCCAGGTTACCTCTAGAAGTCTTCAAACCTGTACGACTTGAAAAGCGAGACATGGTTTAAATAAAATAGTTCTAAAAAGCTGGTTATTACAAATTGTTTAAAGTTTAAAGCGACGTTTCTATGTTTTGGAGAGTTAGCTAACAATTTAAATAACAAGTGACAGATTGCAATCAAATTAATTGTTTAAAGTTTAAAGCGACGTTTCTATGTTTTGGAGAGTTAACTAACAATTTAAATAACAAGTGGCAGATTGCAATCAAATTGAGGGTTGAATCAGAGATTTGCTAAAGAATTGACAAATGAAGTAAAACAATTTACGTTGATTCTACGTTAATGAGTAATACTACAATGGAAATGTCGGTTAAAGTTGAAAAGAAAACAAAGTTTGATTACAAATTAGTGCGACAGATTGAAAAAGGATAATTAATGCTTTAAGAGCAATTGTTTGAATTTTCGATTGTGATGTCACGATTAAACTTTATGCCAGCTGGCAGAGTGACCATGCGAGATACTTTACGGCTAAAATACAGGACAACAATAAAATAGACAAGTCAAAGGGTTGCAAAACTAGTAGAAAACAATCGGTTCAGTTCAAGGATGAGAGATTCCAAGTGAAAAGAAAATATGAACAACGTCTAATGTAAGATTAAGAAGAAAGAAATAAAATTATATTGAAAGATCACTGGCAACACTAGGATTTTCGCACAATTAAAGCTAAAAGGCTATGATAAAAAAAATGGTCGAAATGGGTGATAATTTGGGTAAAATAGATGGGTCAATTAGCTTATTTTTACAAAAATTTAGAAAGCACACAAGTTGGTTACACAATATAACTAAAATTATTCGAATTGATAACAACTGAGTGGCAATATTTGTGCAAAGATGTTCAAAAATTAGGCTAGGATTTTTTGGTTTTTAAGTGTTGCAACTGGAATTGAATTTATTTATGAAAATTACTATAAAACAACAAAACACAAATAATTACAGTTTTTAAAGTCTTTTTTTGATCTTCTTTCTTCTTAAACCAAAAATTAGTGTGATCTTCAGGGTAAAGATGGGGGTAACAAGCCCGGGCTGGAATTGCGAATCCCGGTGCTTGATAAGGGTTAGCTAGGTGGGAAAGGTTAGCTAGGGTAAGGATTGGGTATTAAAGTATTCCGTGTTGATTGGGTAGGGTACTAAAGACTTGAGGTTGACGAAATTCCTTTCTTTAAACTTCCGAATGGTTCGAGACTGAGTAGGTTACCGTATTTTTCACTGGCAGCTAGGAAATTTACTGTTTCTAAAACTGACAATTTTCTTTTTGCTGAGAATTTTTATTTTCAACTTTCCTGACCAAGTTTTGATTTCGTTTCACTGCAGAACAACAAACTGAGCAATAAACTGACTGATTTTCCTTAATTGAGAGCCAACAATTCTTCTTGATCGCCTTTGAAATCGCGGCGGCGCTTTCGGTACGCCGGCCGGCAGTCCTGGTCGCATTTGAAATCGACTTTGTCGAATGGATAAAGCAATGCTCCACGACGTCGACGTTTAGACATCGCGGCGGCGCTTTCGGTCCGCCGGCCGGCAGTCCTGGTCGCATTTGAAATCGACTTTGTCGAATGGCTGGTGTTCTCCACTGCCTGGCAACGTGGGCACACCACGTGCGTGACGACGCGATCAAGTCGCATCCAAGCAAAGGACAAGGCATAGAAAGCATGTCGATGAACTGTGGATGCACATCCAGTCGGTGACTAAAAGAAATATGGAACGCTTCACGATTTTGCGTGTCATCCTTGCGCAGGGGCCATGCTAATCTTCTCTGTATCGTTCCAATTTTAGTATATGTACTGCCGAAGCAAGTACGCTCACCTCTTGCTTTTGATTCGCTTAAAAAGCTTTCAGATGATTTCGCTTTCAGCTTGTGGTCTCGCAACAGCAGGACACAAGACAACAATTCGGTCTCCAAACGCTTGATATGTGTTGTACGGGGGGGGGGGGGATGGAAAAAGCTTTTTCTTCTTCTTCGCTTTCGGTTGATGAGTTAAAAAAGGGATAGCGCGAACGCAGTCCCCACTAACAGAAATTATACGACCGAGTTACCCACATTTGGGGTAATCGCAGAGGTCAACTTCTCCGAAGTGCAATGGTGAAGTCTCGCCCTGGGCCCACCGCCTACGTGATCACGGTGAAGACCCTCGTCAGGTAAGTATGAGTTGGTTGCCTGTCAGCATCTCTCTTCTGGGACCGTGATTCTCTTCGGCTTTGCTCCGTTGCTTTTGTTTGCCTTTTTTGTGTGTGAGCAGAACCTTTCGACGACACTTCAGCAGCTGCTGCTGCTGTTTCTGTGATCACTCACTTACTTCGAAAAAGAACAATGTATGAGTTTGAAAAATGAGAGCAAACAATGCTCAGGCGCACTTACCTTGTATTCAAATAGAATGATGAAGAAGCTTAACCAAGCGCCATATATAGCGGGCTAAATTTTCTTAAGAATGCTGTTTTTATTTCAAGCCAATGGCCTGCAGCAAAGCTCAGTTTCATTCGCTGCCATACATGCTATCATATGATGAGTGATCGCATTCTATTCTTTGAAAGGTAAGTCGCCCTCTGAGCATTGCTTGCTCACATTTATTAAACTAATGCAAGACATTTATTAAACTAATGCAAGACTCTGCATGTCACGTGCCGCTTGAAGCCGGCCGGTCAGTCAGTTGGTTTGTTCACGACTCGCGACGAAAAGAAGTTTGTGTCTGCGTAGGAGAACATCACATGTTTGACAAGGTGAGTCGCATTATTGGCACAGCTGTGCTGGCTGAATTGCTCAGCACAGGAACTTTTATTCAATAGAGAGTCATTGCAGAACACGCGACAACAAGCGAAAAATTTGCAACACCACACACACGTACGCGAGAGAGTAGATAACATCGGCGCAATGAATGAAAATGAACAGAAAATGACATATGATACACACGACGACCAATAAAACACAAGAAATGAGACCGACGAACAACGAAAGCCATGATTCGCATTTTCAATGATTGATTGTTCATTTATCCCACCCGAAGGTGGGATGTGGGCCGAACCCGGAGGTACTGCAATACCGGGACAACCCGTGGGTGCGACAAAGCGAGCTTTGAATCGACACCCCGTCTTCAAACATACATTTAATACAAGAGCCCAGCGATGCTGGGCGTCCCAGGTATTAAACTGAGAAGAACAGATACTACACTTGTTGTTGTTGAACTGTTTTATTCGCATCAGTAACTCACGGTACAAAAGATTGACACGGCGAGAGAGTACAAACAAACATAGCCAGGTCGAAGACTTTAAGAAACCGGCCTGCCACACCCCGCGGAGGCGGGGAGCGGCGTGATTTATGGGGTGACGATGCACCCGGAGGGTTAAGTCCACCAGCTTAGGTCGCGAGGGCCAGGCTGGGGAGTCGAGGTACCTGTGGAGGGAGAGTGTGGATCGAAACATTATATGGCCCGTCCGCAAATTTAGAATGGCGGAGCGGGCCAGGGAGACAGGTTCTTTCTGCATAGTCCAGAAAGGAGCCCTGCGACGAGTCGGGCGACCCGTCGCGTGTGGACGCTGGAACCGGCAGTAATTGACCGCCGGGTGGCGCCCACGTCTCCTTCACGCGTCCTCGCGCAGGTACTCTGACTCTTATACCCGGTCTGCCAGCAGGCAGAGCGGATAAAATTGGGGTCTCCCACGAGGAAGAGAGTAGAACCATTTAGGGATAATTTGGCTCTCGTGGCAGACGAAATATTCAATAAAATTGTGGAGCAGAGGCTCGATTAATCAATAAAACAAAAAAAAAATATATAGGTGGGAGTGTAATTAATACTCACTGGAGAAGAGTAAGCCTTCATTCGGCGAGCACGGATGTGCACTGACCAGACGTTGAGGCAGGTTCGCCCAGCTGGGTCGGGGAGGCTAGCGATCGAAACCAGAGGCACTGATAGGCTACATTACCGGTAAAAAATATAAATTTGAGGTAGAAATTTTGAGGCTGCATCGAGTTGATCAGGGGATCGTGTTGATCGATGCGTTGAAAGCGGAGCGAGGTTGATCCGAGCGGGCAAGAACAGCGTTACAAGGCAAAAACAGCGTATGACAGTTCGAAACAGTTGATTGATTAATACATAGAGAATCTAGTGGTGATTGAAATTGCTTAATTACTATTAAACCAGTCTCAAGTCACAATGTACAAGAGGTATTTTATTTCCTTCCTTTTTACTTTAGAATGTTTGTTTTTGATGAGACTGGAGTATCATATAAAAGAAATGGCGCTAGTTTATAGAAATAAGGTGGTGATATGGGGTGATCAATTTTAACACAATATTGTTATAAAGTTATAACGTCCAAACGGTTTGCTGTCTTGCGCGCTCGGATACTTACTGCAACGTTATTAGGGAATAAGTTTCTGATCGCTGATGTCGTCTTTTCTATGACGTAGCCCCTCCACGAGTGAGCCCGGCGTTCCAAGCTTTCCAGACGCGGAAGGATCCTTCGATTGAGAGGGAGGCCACTTTTCTAGCCACCTCTGCTACCCCACGAGCAGGAACGCCCAAGGCCGTCAGAGCTCGAGAGCTCGTCGGGGCATAGCTCCCGAGGGAGCCTACGACGAACGGAAGTGACAGGACGTCCCTGCAAGGGCGCTTCCTGTCTTCCTTTATGTTGACACATAACTCGCCGTACTTGTCGTGTTTCCTGTCGGCGGCTTTTCGAAGAGAATCCGCGCCGTAGTCGAACGGGCATGTGACGTCACATACGACCGTGACACCGTCAGGGCGTTGCAAGACGATGTCAGGACGCAGATCGGCACCGCCCGCTTCCACGTGCTGTGGAACCGTACTATCTATGGCAAGCCCGGGTTGCCATTCGGCAGGCACGTGCCCCGCGATCTCCCTCAATATTGAATTGTGACGTTCCGTGACGACAGTCATCACGGTAGGGCAGTGATTCAATATGTGAGGGAGAGTCTCTTCCGCTTTCCCACACGCACGACACATGGCAGGTAGGTAAGGACGGCCATGGCTTGGTTTGGATTTGAGTGGCAATAGGTTCAATCTGGCCTTGTACGCAAATACTCGGTCCGCGTGATCCAGGAGCTCCGGGCGCCGGGTCCAGGAATTTGAGAACCCGGACAGGCAGTGGGCACTGACCGTCTTGCCTTGGTCAGGTTTGGATTCCCACTGTCTCCTCCACCACAAGTCATTGTGTTGATGGAGGGTCGGCACCACTTTTTTCCTTAAGGGAGGGGTGATTGTGGAGCTCCCCGCGGCCAACTCAAGGCCGCCATCCGGGCGGGCGGACCAGCGTACGTTCAGACGACGGGTGGCCGCCGGGACACGGCCCCACAGGCTCTCGCCTGTAGGGCACGGTCTAGAGCGGGCGCCGTCGGGAGGAGGTTCACTGTTTAGATAACTGGCCAGGTGACCAGGCGTGGGATCCGGAGTGCCGAGCCTCAGACAGGCATGACGCCTAAGCTGCCCGAGAGCGACGGCAGAGACAATGTTGTCAGGTGACGTCAGCATCTTGAAAGCATGAGCTACCGAAAGCGTGTCACTTTCGCGACACAAGTTCAGAATGCCCAAACCTCCTAATGCAGGCTTACAGTAGAAGAACGCGCTGCACGCCCACTTGGGAAGACGCCACGCCACCTTCAAACACCGCAATACCAGTCGGTCAAGCTTCAGAAGCTCATACTGTCTGAAGCGCCGCACTCGCAGATGGTATGACGCGGACGGGAGAATGATAGAGGTGAGTGCCAGGAGTTTCTGGCTTGGGGTAAGAAAGGATTTCATTAATAAAGAAATGTGCTTCTCCAGAGTGGAGATGAAGGGTTGGGTTAGGGATGCGTCCGAGGCGTAGCCGGTTCGAGCGCCGAGGTATTTGTACGTCTCGCCTTTGGGGATGACCCGAATTTCCTCCCCAGCAAGGGAGAAAGGTTTCGGGTCGACCCGCAGACGGGACGCCGACACTTTCCCATAGGATAGGGTGCCACACTTGCGTGGGTTGAACCGTAGCCCGGACCAGGAAGAGAAGGGATCGGTAGAAGATAGGAGAGAGATCATCTGCTCGCGATCGGAAGAAACGAGACAGATGTCGTCCGCATAAGCCATACAACGTACTTTAATGTCGTCTTCTTTGGCAGGAAGGTTGTAGCCGCAATCCGTTTTGTCACGGACGCCCCTGAGGAGCACCTCGATGACCAAATTGAATAGCAGCCCAGACAACGGGCAGCCCTGACGGACTCCCCGCCCCACAGGGATACGGTCGGTTTCACCATTGCCGCAGCGGACGGTGCAGGTGTTAGCGACGTATATGTCGGAGATGCATTCAATAAGGTCTGTGGGGGCGTCGAAATGGCGCAGGACCTCGGCTATGCACTCGTGCCGGACACTGCCAAAGGCGTTTCGGATGTCCAGAAACGCAACCGACACAGGCCTTTTGCGTGACTGTGCATTCGAGAGGATGGTGTCGAGCATGAACACATGCTCATAGACGCCTTCCGTGGGCATGAATCCCTTTTGCTCTCGGCTGATAACATTCCCCTCCACCGCCCATCGCTGCAGGCGCCGGGCCAATACGGCGGCGTAAATCTTGTATATGTTTCGGCAGATGGAGATGGGCCGCCAGTTGCTGACGTCGTGCAGGTCACCCTCAGGGTCTTTACATATGAGAGTGATCCTGCTGGTTCTCCACTGGTCCGGTACACGACGGTTGATCCGGCAGGTCTCGAAAAGGCTGGCTAAGAGTCCCCCTCTTGGGTCCAGGATCTTCCAGAAACCGTAGGACAATCCGTCAGAACCAGGGGCGGAACCGACATCTAGCGACTGGAGGACCGCCTCCACCTCCCGGGCCGTAATGGGACCTTCACCGTCATCGACGGGGGAGAGGTTTACATTATCATGCTCGTAGCGGTGGGCGTTCATCCACTCGGGCATCTGCGAGCAACTCCCAGCTTCAGGAGCGGTCATGTCGCGTCGAAATCTCTCTTCAATTTCTTGAGGTGGGATTTCGCAACGACGGTCACAGTTTTTTCCTTCAACGATCCGGCGGACCGTTCCCTTCGCGTCCCGCGAGAAGGCGGCTCGCAACCCCACGCCGCTACGATATCGGGCTCCGTTCCCGCGCGAACCCCCACCGTCCGACCGAGGAGAACCCCCGTTCGAACGACGGCGAGCCGCGCGAGCCCGGGCGCCACGATTGAAGCGTGGTTTGCGAGGACGTGTCCTCTTGGGCGGCGAAGTGCCAGCGGTCCACTCTTCCAATTCGATGCAGAACTGGTCGAAATTTATGCCACCCGCTAAAGTAAGGTTCACTAAACTGCGAAGAGCCCGCCTGGAGCTCTTCGTCTTACTTTCCCTGACCGGTTCAACAGGGTGTTGGATGGATCGTTGATTGTTGGGTGTGATGGACATCCCTGGGGTAGTCTGTGGGAGTCCGGGGTCAATCGTGGCTTGGTTGCATGTCATGGTGTCACTTCGGGGTCGAGTCAAGGTTTGGGAAGAGATAGTTGGCAGGAATTTAGAGTGGGTGGTTTGGGTAGGTGGGGTAAAAGGTTGGGCTTCAGCAGACAGCGTCGAGGAACAAGGTTGTATAGGACAGATGGAAACAGGATTAAAGGATAAAGAGGAGTGAGATGGATGTTGAAGAGACTTAGATGAAAAGGTTTGCATGGGCGGCTTGGAAGAGCTGATTAAGTCTCTAGTTTCAGCTCCGGTGGTGGCCGTCAGTGGCAGAGAAGAAAAAGAAAAAGGGCGCGAAGCCGGCTTGGATAAACCGAGCGAGTCCACTGCCACGGATCCGGTGGAGGTCGGCTTGCGCAGGGGTACATGTAGAAGAGGATTCGCTCTGACAGTAGGGCCGTAACCGTCCGTGGTTGAGCTATCAGGCGAGGAAGTGGAAGAAGAGGAAAGAGATTCGCTGTTCGACGAGTCAGACGAGTCGGAAGAGTCCCCACTTTCCGACCCAGGTCCGGCCGAAGACAGACGAGGAAGAAACAACACATCTAAATCAGGCAAGCTGTCAGTATCAGCAGGGCTGAGTGAAGTTTTGCCTGGATGAGTTAGAATAGAATGGAAAAGTTCAGGTGGGGGGGGCGAAGTGGAAGTGCTGTCTATGCCTTGGCGCCAAAAGACTTGAGAACGGATGACAGAGGAAGGGAGAAGAGGGGATGACCCCTCGACCGATGCGCCTGCAGTCGAGGGCCGGCGCCTTCCACGCCTGACAACAGGGGCGTAGGAAAGCCCAGGCTTGGTCATCATAGGGGGTCTGGTTTGGCTCTCCGAGGGTGTCGGGTCATTGCTCGGCCAGGGAAGGCAGGTTGGCAATTGAAGGCCCTCGGGGCAGGATCGCCAGTGCTCTTGGGCCCCATCCAGCTTGTAAGCTCGAGGGAGAACACGGCAGCACCTGCTGCAGGTGATCAGGAACTCGGCGCGCGAACCATGAAATGCTCGCATATGGTCCTGATACGCCTGCACATCTCGGTAAGGTTGAGATGCCCTCCTGCAAGTGGAGAAAGGACAGAGAAGGGGGAATAGATTCGGGAGGGTGAGGCGAATAGGGCAGACGGACTGCAGTCTATTTGACCTCTGGAAGGGTGACTCGAAATGGGTGGGGTGGCCACGATGTGGTGTGGAATTGCGGATCGGACCCTCGTCACCGTGACGAAGTGACGAGTTCGCAAAAAGCAGTGAGTCTACCGGGGAGGCTTCACCATCTGGGTTGAGTGAGTGACCACTCACAGGAACCTGCTTCCTCGTCGGCCAGCCTAAGCCAGTGGACTGAGAAGGTGGGAAGGAGAAACCAACACCGGCCAGGTTACCTCTAGAAGTCTTCAAACCTGTACGACTTGAAAAGCGAGACATGGTTTAAATAAAATAGTTCTAAAAAGCTGGTTATTACAAATTGTTTAAAGTTTAAAGCGACGTTTCTATGTTTTGGAGAGTTAGCTAACAATTTAAATAACAAGTGACAGATTGCAATCAAATTAATTGTTTAAAGTTTAAAGCGACGTTTCTATGTTTTGGAGAGTTAACTAACAATTTAAATAACAAGTGGCAGATTGCAATCAAATTGAGGGTTGAATCAGAGATTTGCTAAAGAATTGACAAATGAAGTAAAACAATTTACGTTGATTCTACGTTAATGAGTAATACTACAATGGAAATGTCGGTTAAAGTTGAAAAGAAAACAAAGTTTGATTACAAATTAGTGCGACAGATTGAAAAAGGATAATTAATGCTTTAAGAGCAATTGTTTGAATTTTCGATTGTGATGTCACGATTAAACTTTATGCCAGCTGGCAGAGTGACCATGCGAGATACTTTACGGCTAAAATACAGGACAACAATAAAATAGACAAGTCAAAGGGTTGCAAAACTAGTAGAAAACAATCGGTTCAGTTCAAGGATGAGAGATTCCAAGTGAAAAGAAAATATGAACAACGTCTAATGTAAGATTAAGAAGAAAGAAATAAAATTATATTGAAAGATCACTGGCAACACTAGGATTTTCGCACAATTAAAGCTAAAAGGCTATGATAAAAAAAATGGTCGAAATGGGTGATAATTTGGGTAAAATAGATGGGTCAATTAGCTTATTTTTACAAAAATTTAGAAAGCACACAAGTTGGTTACACAATATAACTAAAATTATTCGAATTGATAACAACTGAGTGGCAATATTTGTGCAAAGATGTTCAAAAATTAGGCTAGGATTTTTTGGTTTTTAAGTGTTGCAACTGGAATTGAATTTATTTATGAAAATTACTATAAAACAACAAAACACAAATAATTACAGTTTTTAAAGTCTTTTTTTGATCTTCTTTCTTCTTAAACCAAAAATTAGTGTGATCTTCAGGGTAAAGATGGGGGTAACAAGCCCGGGCTGGAATTGCGAATCCCGGTGCTTGATAAGGGTTAGCTAGGTGGGAAAGGTTAGCTAGGGTAAGGATTGGGTATTAAAGTATTCCGTGTTGATTGGGTAGGGTACTAAAGACTTGAGGTTGACGAAATTCCTTTCTTTAAACTTCCGAATGGTTCGAGACTGAGTAGGTTACCGTATTTTTCACTGGCAGCTAGGAAATTTACTGTTTCTAAAACTGACAATTTTCTTTTTGCTGAGAATTTTTATTTTCAACTTTCCTGACCAAGTTTTGATTTCGTTTCACTGCAGAACAACAAACTGAGCAATAAACTGACTGATTTTCCTTAATTGAGAGCCAACAATTCTTCTTGATCGCCTTTGAAATCGCGGCGGCGCTTTCGGTACGCCGGCCGGCAGTCCTGGTCGCATTTGAAATCGACTTTGTCGAATGGATAAAGCAATGCTCCACGACGTCGACGTTTAGACATCGCGGCGGCGCTTTCGGTCCGCCGGCCGGCAGTCCTGGTCGCATTTGAAATCGACTTTGTCGAATGGCTGGTGTTCTCCACTGCCTGGCAACGTGGGCACACCACGTGCGTGACGACGCGATCAAGTCGCATCCAAGCAAAGGACAAGGCATAGAAAGCATGTCGATGAACTGTGGATGCACATCCAGTCGGTGACTAAAAGAAATATGGAACGCTTCACGATTTTGCGTGTCATCCTTGCGCAGGGGCCATGCTAATCTTCTCTGTATCGTTCCAATTTTAGTATATGTACTGCCGAAGCAAGTACGCTCACCTCTTGCTTTTGATTCGCTTAAAAAGCTTTCAGATGATTTCGCTTTCAGCTTGTGGTCTCGCAACAGCAGGACACAAGACAACAATTCGGTCTCCAAACGCTTGATATGTGTTGTACGGGGGGGGGGATGGAAAAAGCTTTTTCTTCTTCTTCGCTTTCGGTTGATGAGTTAAAAAAGGGATAGCGCGAACGCAGTCCCCACTAACAGAAATTATACGACCGAGTTACCCACATTTGGGGTAATCGCAGAGGTCAACTTCTCCGAAGTGCAATGGTGAAGTCTCGCCCTGGGCCCACCGCCTACGTGATCACGGTGAAGACCCTCGTCAGGTAAGTATGAGTTGGTTGCCTGTCAGCATCTCTCTTCTGGGACCGTGATTCTCTTCGGCTTTGCTCCGTTGCTTTTGTTTGCCTTTTTTGTGTGTGAGCAGAACCTTTCGACGACACTTCAGCAGCTGCTGCTGTTTCTGTGATCACTCACTTACTTCGAAAAAGAACAATGTATGAGTTTGAAAAATGAGAGCAAACAATGCTCAGGCGCACTTACCTTGTATTCAAATAGAATGATGAAGAAGCTTAACCAAGCGCCATATATAGCGGGCTAAATTTTCTTAAGAATGCTGTTTTTATTTCAAGCCAATGGCCTGCAGCAAAGCTCAGTTTCATTCGCTGCCATACATGCTATCATATGATGAGTGATCGCATTCTATTCTTTGAAAGGTAAGTCGCCCTCTGAGCATTGCTTGCTCACATTTATTAAACTAATGCAAGACATTTATTAAACTAATGCAAGACTCTGCATGTCACGTGCCGCTTGAAGCCGGCCGGTCAGTCAGTTGGTTTGTTCACGACTCGCGACGAAAAGAAGTTTGTGTCTGCGTAGGAGAACATCACATGTTTGACAAGGTGAGTCGCATTATTGGCACAGCTGTGCTGGCTGAATTGCTCAGCACAGGAACTTTTATTCAATAGAGAGTCATTGCAGAACACGCGACAACAAGCGAAAAATTTGCAACACCACACACACGTACGCGAGAGAGTAGATAACATCGGCGCAATGAATGAAAATGAACAGAAAATGACATATGATACACACGACGACCAATAAAACACAAGAAATGAGACCGACGAACAACGAAAGCCATGATTCGCATTTTCAATGATTGATTGTTCATTTATCCCACCCGAAGGTGGGATGTGGGCCGAACCCGGAGGTACTGCAATACCGGGACAACCCGTGGGTGCGACAAAGCGAGCTTTGAATCGACACCCCGTCTTCAAACATACATTTAATACAAGAGCCCAGCGATGCTGGGCGTCCCAGGTATTAAACTGAGAAGAACAGATACTACACTTGATCTTATTTTTTTTTTTTTTTTTTTTTTTTTTTTTTTTTCGCGCAACGCTCAGAGTTCAAGATGGATACCACTACATCTTGCAGGTTTACAAATTGTCCATATGGAATGGATTTGTTTCCTGTCTCATCATTAGTGCGTCCGCTCCGGGAGCCGTCCACACACCCAAACACTCAGCAGGCACACCATACTTACATGGAAGATACCTACCAGGGAGGCGAGGGACTCACTACGACCGAAGGGACCCACCGCGGTAGATGGTAATCTGTGGATGTAAATGTTTGGTTAGTGGCTGCCTCAAGCTGATCTGCCTATCTCGACTTTCCTCTTGCTGATCTTGAAGCAGTCTAGGAGATGGCGGGTCAAGCTCAAGAACTAGCGCGTTTTGTCAAAGAGTTAATTTTAATTTTATTTGTAATTGTTTATGTGTGTGTATCTTCTTGTTGCCCGCTTGAAGAAGGGCACCTGTTTGGAGGAAACGGGCCACTGCAGTCTGACACCTCATTTGGCGGAGATGCCAGAGAGGAGCGGCCAGAGGGAGGGTAGCTTTCGCTGACCCCAGAGTCATCATGGAATTGGCCGCTGCAATCCTGTCATCCCAGAGCGAGTGGGACGACGGAGAGGGACGGTTAAAGATCTCCCGCTGCAATCACTCTTCCGGCATCAGGCCGTTGGAGATGAGTGAGAGGGACGGGTTAAAGGTGGGTTGTTACGCCCTTGGCTGTCTAATCTTCTTCAAAGATGATCTACGACCGTACTGTTCTAGTGAGATCCACCGCTGCAATCAGTCATCCCTACCACCGAGGACGACTGAGAGGGCGGTTGAAGAGTGGATCTCGACTGGTTCTTCTTTCTTCTGACCGTAGGAGGAGGTTTAGAAGGAGTAGAAATGTCAGATGACAAAGGAATGTTATGCTTTTGTGTTATGTTTTTCGTTTTTGTCATGATGACCCACAGGGCTTGAATGGTGGACCGTTTTGTGTCCTGTATATATGTGTCGCCTATGTCCAGAGATTTCTTCTTTTGGATGATGGTGTGCTTGGCGACATTCATCATGGTCAAAAGAATCGGGTTGTTCGTTTGTCCTCCAGGGAGTTGATTGTAAAGGATCATGTCCTTTGTTATTTCTATGTCTTCCTTTGTTAGGCCAAGATATTGTTGTTTCAGGCGCTCCCATATTCCTTGTGCAAAGGAGCACTTGGTGAGGACGTGGGCCACATTGTCTTCTGGTTTTCTGCAGAATTTGCAGTTTGTTTTTCTGTCGGAATGTATTGATCTATTAAAGTCTCCCCATTTGTATCCTCCATGTGCAATCCGAAAGGACATGGAGGATAGGTGAGGTGGAAGGAAGAGTTTGATTCCCTTGTTTTTCAAGAGGATCTCATTCCAAGGAATCTTCTTTCCGTTTTCATCGATCTTGTCAATTTTCTTTTCATTTTGCGTTTTCAGGTTGATGTAGATATTTTTGTAGGAAGTATTTTCCCAGTCGTGTTTCAAGCCTTTGAGTTTGCAAAAGGACTTGAAGATGTCCGCATACATTTCGTTTGGAATTGGGGCATGCGGAATGCTGTTGGAGAACAGATGAGGATTGATGTGTCTCATTCTGTAACTCAAATTGAACATGGCCCATTCGTGCCAGATTTCGGTGGCGTCTTCTAGTGAGAAGAGGTGGCGAATTCTGTCGATGCGGCTTGTTTGAAATTTTGATTGGATGTCCACCATGTTGATGCCTCCATCTTTGACAGGAGGAAACGTTTTGCTTCTCTGGAGCTGTTCGAATGGTGAAGGATACCAGAGGAAGTCGAAGAGGATTTTGTTTAGTTCTTTGATGTGTTGTTTCGTTGGCATCAGCACTCTACTGAGATGCAAAGTGACGGGTACCAAGAGAGTGTTGATGATCGAGATCTTTCCATAGAGGGAGAGTCTTCGTGGTTTGTGGATGTTGGCGATCGTTTGAGTTTTCTTGATGGCGGTCTGCCAGTTCATCTTGTCAAGTTGTGTTTTGTTTGTGCCTAGCCAGATGCCCAGGATCTTGACGTTGTTCAAGATCGCAGCTTCTGGAAAGAGCTGCTGAGCTCTTTGGGCCAGGTCAGGTTTGGACGCCAGGATCTGGGTCTTTCCCTGGTTCACTTTCTGGCCGGACATCGTCTGGTAGATGGCTAGTTCTTTGTTGATTTCCTTGAGAGATGGAATGTCTCTTGTGATGAATGTGGTGTCGTCCGCATATTGCTGGATTTTGATTGTCAGCTTGGAAAAGCGAAAACCGTTGATCAGATGGTTTTTCTCTATGCGTCGGGTGAGAACGTCAGCACAGATTATGAAATAGAGCATGCTGAGGGGACAACCCTGTCGTATGCCCCTTTTAACGTTTATTCGTTTTGTTAAAGCTCCATTGATTTCTATCTTGCTTTTTGTTTTGTGGTAAACTAATGACAGGTAATTCATCATTATTGGTTTTACTCCGATTTTCTTCAAGATTCCATAGAGGAAGGAGTGACTAACTCTATCGAAAGCTTTTTCAAAGTCAGTTATCATGACGTACAAGTCCCTGTGTTGTGTTTGAGAAGCTTCCAGGGCAGCTTGTATATTCATTGTAACATGCTCTATTCTGCGGTTTGGCAGTCCACATTTCTGATTCGGACAAATCAGGTTTGTGATCATGGGTGTGAGTCTGTTGGAGAGGATTTTACTCAAGATCTTGTAATCAGTGTTGAGTAGAGAGATCGGTCTCCAATTTTTGAGCTTTTCTTTTTCACCTTTTTTAAAGATTAACTTCACTTTTGCTTCTCTCATTGAGGGAGTCATTGTTTTTCTCAAGTAGCAATTTGTAAGCATCTCTAGAATGTCGTGTTTCAGGAAATGCCAGCATTTTTGGTAGAATAATGAGCCGAGACCATCTGATCCAGGTGCAGAATCCTTGTTAAGAGAATCGATGGCGGTTTTTACTTCTTTTAGAGTTATGAGCTGTTCTGCTTGTTCAGCTGCGTCTTCTTCAATTTTGGCCTCTCCCAGAATGTTTAGGTAACTGTTCTGTTCTTGAGGGTTGATGTGGTCTTCTATGCCCCATAGGGAGTGGTAGAAGCTGTGTACTTCTTTGAGAATGTCTTCTTTCTTGGTGAGAGTTGTGTTGTTTGCGTCGTGTATCTCAGTGATAGAGCTACTTTTACAATTTTGTTCCTCTGCTTTGAAGAAGCTTTTAGATGGCTCTTCATCGCTAGTTGGGATAGTTCTGGATCTGATTTGCGATCCGACTGCTTTATAATCGTAGAAGTTGTTGATTTTCTCCAAGAATTCCGGGCGACGATCTTCCAGGACGTGGTCTGGATGAGCGTCCAGAGTGTGGAGCATATTTTTCGCTTGATTGTAATCTTCTCTACGCTTGAGTGCGACATCTTGTTTTTTTTTTTTTTTTTTTTTTTTTTTTTTTTTTTTTTTTTTTTTTTTTTTCGCGCAACGCTCAGAGTTCAAGATGGATACCACTACATCTTGCAGGTTTACAAATTGTCCATATGGAATGGATTTGTTTCCTGTCTCATCATTAGTGCGTCCGCTCCGGGAGCCGTCCACACACCCAAACACTCAGCAGGCACACCATACTTACATGGAAGATACCTACCAGGGAGGCGAGGGACTCACTACGACCGAAGGGACCCACCGCGGTAGATGGTAATCTGTGGATGTAAATGTTTGGTTAGTGGCTGCCTCAAGCTGATCTGCCTGTCTCAACTTTCCTCTTGCTGATCTTGGAGCAGTCTAGGAGATGGCGGGTCAAGCTCAAGAACTAGCGCATTTTGGTAGAAAGTTAATTTTAATTTTATTTGAAATTGTTTGTGTGTGTGTATCTTCTTGTTGCCCGCTTCAAGAAGGGCACCTGTTTGGAGAAAACGGGCCACCGCAGTCTGACACCTCATTTGGCGGAGATGCCAGAGAGGAGCGGCCAGAGGGAGGGTAGCTTTCGCTGACCCCAGAGTCGTCTTGGAATGGGCCGCTGCAATCCTGTCATCCCAGAGCGAGTGGGACAACGGAGAGGGACGGTTAAAGATCTCCCGCTGCAATCACTCTTCCGGCATCAGGCCGTTGCAGATGAGTGAGAGGGACGGGTTAAAGGTGGGTTGTTACGCCCTTGGCTGTCTAAACTTCTTCAAAGATGATCTACGACCGTACTGTGCTAGTGAGATCCACCGCTGCAATCAGTCATCCCTACCACCGAGGACGACTGAGAGGGCGGTTGAAGAGTGGATCTCGACTGTTTCTTCTTTCTTCTGACCGTAGGAGGAGGTTTGGAAGGAGTAGAAATGTCAGATGACAAAGGAATGTTATGCTTTTGTGTTATGTCTTTCGTTTTTGTCATGATCACCCACAGGGCTTGAGTGGTGGACCGTTTTGTGTCCTGTATATATGTGTCGCCTATGTCCAGAGATTTCTTCTTTTGGATGATGGTGTGCTTGGCGACATTCATCATGGTAAGAAGGATCAGGTTGTTCTTTTGTCCTCCAGGGAGTTGGTTGTAAAGGATCATGTCCTTTGTTATTTCTATGTCTTCCTTGGTTAGGTCAAGATATTGTTGTTTCAGGCGCTCCCATATTCTTTGTGCAAAGGAGCACTTGGTGAGGACGTGGGCCACATTGTCTTCTGGTTTTCTGCAGAATTTGCAGTTTGTTTTTCTGTCGGAATGTATTGATCTATTAAAATCTCCCCATTTGTATCCTCCATGTGCAATCCGAAAGGACATGGAGGATAGGTGAGGTGGAAGGAAGAGTTTGATTCCCTTGTTTTTCAGGAGGATCTCATTCCAAGGAATCTTCTTTCCGTTTTCATCAATCTTGTCAATTTTCTTTTCATTTTGCGTTTTCAGATTGATGTAGATATTTTTGTAGGAAGTATTTTCCCAGTCGTGTTTCAAGCCTTTGAGTTTGCAAAAGGACTTGAAGATGTCCGCATACATTTCGTTTGGAATTGGGGCATGCGGAATGCTGTTGGAGAACAGATGAGGATTAATGTGTCTCATTCTGTAACTCAAATTGAACATTGCCCATTCGTGCCAGATTTCGGTGGCGTCTTCTAGAGGGAAGAGATGGCGAATTCTGTCGATGCGGCTTGTTTGAAATTTTGATTGGATGTCCACCATGTTGATGCCTCCATCTTTGACAGGAGGAAACGTCTTGCTTCTCTGGAGCTGTTCGAATGGTGAAGGATACCAGAGGAAGTCGAAGAGGATTTTGTTTAGTTCTTTGATGTGTTGTTTCGTTGGCATCAGCACTCTACTGAGATGCAAAGTGACGGGTACCAAGAGAGTGTTGATGATCGAGATCTTTCCATAGAGGGAGAGTCTTCGTGGTTTGTGGATGTTGGCGATCGTTTGAGTTTTCTTGATGGCGGTCTGCCAGTTCATCTTGTCAAGTTGTGTTTTGTTTGTGCCTAGCCAGATGCCCAGGATCTTGACGTTGTTCAAGATCGCAGCTTCTGGAAAGAGTTGCTGAGCTCTTTGGGCCAGGTCAGGTTTGGACGCCAGGATCTGGGTCTTTCCCTGGTTCACTTTCTGGCCGGACATCGTCTGATAGATGGCTAGTTCTTTGTTGATTTTCTTGAGAGATGGAATGTCTCTTGTGATGAAAGTGGTGTCGTCCGCATATTGCTGGATTTTGATTGTCAGCTTGGAAAAGCGAAAACCGTTGATCAGATGATTTTTCTCTATGCGTCGGGTGAGAACGTCAGCACAGATTATGAAATAGAGCATGCTGAGGGGACAACCCTGTCGTATGCCCCTTTTAACGTTTATTCGTTTTGTTAAAGCTCCATTGATTTCTATTTTGCTTTTTGTTTTGTGGTAAACTAATGACAGGTAATTCATCATTATTGGTTTTACTCCGAGTTTCTTCAAGATTCCATAGAGGAAGGAGTGACTAACTCTATCGAAAGCTTTTTCAAAGTCAGTTATCATGACATACAAGTCCCTGTGTTGAGTTTGAGAAGCTTCCAGGGCAGCTTGTATATTCATTGTAACATGCTCTATTCTGCGGTTTGGCAGTCCACATTTCTGATTCGGACAAATCAGGTTTGTGATCATGGGTGTGAGTCTGTTGGAGAGGATTTTGCTCAAGATCTTGTAGTCTGTGTTGAGCAGAGAGATCGGTCTCCAATTTTTGAGCTTTTCTTTTTCACCTTTTTTAAAGATTAACTTCACTTTTGCTTCTCTCATTGAGGGAGTCATTGTTTTTCTCAAGTAGCAATTTGTAAGCATCTCTAGAATGTCGTGTTTCAGGAAATGCCAGCATTTTTGGTAGAATAATGAGCCGAGACCATCTGATCCAGGTGCAGAATCCTTGTTAAGAGAATCGATGGCGGTTTTTACTTCTTTGAGACTGATCAGCTGTTCCGCTTGTTCAGCTGCGTCTTCCTCAATTTTGGCCTCTCCAAGAATGTTTAAGTAGTTGTTTTGTTCTTGAGAGTTTATGTTGTCTTTTACACCCCATAGAGAGTGGTAGAAGCTGTGTACTTCTTTGAGAATGTCTTCTTTCTTGGTGAGTGTTGTGTTGTTTGCGTCGTGTATCTCAGTGATAGAGGTACTTTTACAATTTTGTTCCTCTGCTTTGAAGAAGCTTTTAGATGGTTCTTCATCGCTAGTTGGGATAGTTCTGGATCTGATTTGCGATCCGACTGCTTTATAATCGTAGAAGTTGTTGATTTTCTCCAAGAATTCCGGGCGACGATCTTCCAGGACGTGGTCTGGATGAGCGTCCAGAGTGTGGAGCATATTTTTCGCTTGATTGTAATCTTCTCTACGCTTGAGTGCGACATCTTGCGAGAGTTCAATCAGTCGATTTTTCAACATTTTCTTGCCATGATCCCACCTTATAAGCATGTCTGGTGGTTCTATTTGTGGTACGTTTATGGTCCAGTTTTCCCAAGCCGTTTCGAGCTCTGTTATGACGTGAGCATATTCTAATATGCTGTTATTGATTTTGTATGAATATTCACCCCATTTGGTGTGTTGTTGATATTTTAGATGAATTATTGGTAATGTGCAGTGGTCTGATGATGTGAAGTATTCATGTTTGATGTTATGATAATTTTCAAGTGCATGTTCATTTATGTATATTCTATCTATCCTGGTCTTACTGTTGTGGTTTTGGCGCGTGAACAGTCTTTTGTAAGGATATTCTTGTCTGAATATGTCTGTCAATTGGTTATGATGTATTAATGTTCTAAGTGCTGTTTTATCCGGTGTAGTGAAGAAAAATTGCGGCTTAGCAGTGTCCAACGGATCAAGGATCACGTTAAAATCACCAAGTAAGACCACATGTTGATGTTCATATTCCAGCATAGCCTCGGAGAGCAGTTCAAAGCATGACTTTCTCTCTCCGTTGCTCTGCGGAAGGTATGCATTGAATATGTTTATGTTATTTTTACCACATTTGATGTTGAGGTGATGTATTCGATTTTGTACTATTGTGTGATGTGTGATTTCGGACCTATCGTGTATGTCCTTCTTTACGATGAACATTGTCCCTGCATAGAAGGGGGTTCTATCAGGTTCTATGTTTGTATATGTTATGTAATTGTTATGTTGAGCCCACGTCTCGAGTTGATCGGTGGGGATTCTGTGTGTTTCCTGAATTGCCAGTACAGAGAGTCTGTGAGATGTAGAGAACTGTTTGACATCTCGCAATTTCTTGGATATTCCGTTGATGTTCATTGAGCCAACCTTGAGGTTGCCCAGTCCGGCGTCCGAATCGTCACTCTCCGTATCTGTGAACATGATTATAGATAGAGAAAAAGCAGATTAAAGTTTAAGAGTTTTGGACTAGACCGTGTAGTTGGATGGGACGCCGTCTGAGTCCGTGAGCTCATCCACCGAACTGAAGACATTTCGATGGAGAGGAGAGGTCCCGGTCAGTTCAGCCCGCGTAGACTCTCTCGAAGAAACGGACTCCGAGTCAGTTGACGAGTTGTCATTGTCAACTGAGACCGACGCATCCTTGGAGCTGGCGTGGGATGCGTCGTGGTCTCTGGGATTCGTCGTCCTGGGAGATGCTGGTTGGGCAATCGATCTCCGCTTTAGCAAGGGTTCTTTTGGAGTCGATGTCTTGGACTCTGTGTTGGACATGGGCTTATCCGCTATCTCAGTATCTGATGAGAAGATGCTGCGCATGGAGGTTTTGGGGTTGTGTTTCCCTCCTTTGCCCACGGTGATAAAGCCATCGTCGCTCGTGGGGGGGTTCTTTCTCTTCCTACTCTTTTCCCTGAACTTTTCTCTTGCATTGCAACCAGGTTTGTGTCGGCCTGTTGATCGGCACACATGACAGGCGAGCTGCTGCCTGGTTGGCGACGAATCTGACACATACGTTTTTTTTGGTCTGGATGCAGCAAAACGCGGTCTGGACTTCTCGGCCTGTCTCGCAAGGAAAGCGGCCTCTGATCTTTGGCAGAAGAGTTTGTTGCTTCTGTTTATGGATTCTCTCGAGCGTCCCTGTTTCCTGGGTTGTCTAGGCGCCCGGTCTCGGGGTGGGTCGGCCTTGGACTCCCGGTCTCGAGGTGGGTTGGCCTGGGTCTTCTTCGGTTTCGTGGGGCACTTTGATGTTAAGTGTCCCCGGACTTTGCAAATCTGGCAGAGTGGCAAATGTCCTTCTCCAGGCTTGGTGATGGAGATCCATTCACCAAACATCTGCACCTTATCTGGGATGTTGGCGAGTTTAGTGTTCTGCAGGTACACATGCAGAAACTCGTTGCAGATGGTGGGGTGCTGCTTGTGTTTACCTTTAACCATCTGGTAAACATTTCCCCAGTTTGCTTGGCAAGCAAACTCATTAATTAAATCCAGATGCCACTCGTCTGGCACTGGATATAATGTGATCACGTCGCATGGTGGCATCGGTCGCCATACTTTGATCACGTAACCTACTTCCTTGTGTGAATAGGTCACGGGTGACTGATGGTCTAGCGCCAGCTGTTCCATCAGCACGGATTTGGTTTCGTTCTCAGAAGCTGAGAACGTGACGGTGAAAATGTGCTGCCGCAGGCTCTTGGCACGCACAGCTTTTAGCTCCTTTCCATACTTTGCAAGGAAGCCATCTTGCATAAAGAAACTGATGAAAGTGCTTACATCAAGCCAGGACTGGCTGGATGCTTGCACAACCAAGGTTCTTTGATATTTAAACTCGTTGGCCTTAGAGTCGCCCATGAGTATAGCTGGTGTTTAGTTTATGTTATTTTAAATATAAGAATTAACAAAGACTTACCAAAGTCCAAGCTTTTCAAGTTTTAAATTTTCCTTCTGAAGGAAAATTTAGCTAAATTCTGTCTTGACCACACCCTAAAAGCTGGTCACGTACTGTCTAGACTCGCTGTAGCTAACTGGCTATTCTCACCTGACCTACTTTCTACGTGGCAATCAGCTAATTCCCTTAAGGGGAAAAGGCTGACTCCAAAAAAAAATCTAGGGAGGGAAAAAAAGCTAACTACTCGCCTAGATCAGTGGTTCCCAGCAGGGGGCCACTGATCTAGCTGACTTAGGCTATTTTCTAAACTTTCTAGTTATTTATTTATCTAACTGACTTTAAAAAAAATCTAAAAAGGCTGGTAAAAGTTAGGCCGGTGTCGCTTTCACTCGCTCGCTCTAGCGAGGAAAGCAAGGCTTGCTGTTAGTCGCTTTTTGGCAGCAATGTTTCCAAAGCCACCAGTTCGCAATTAATCGTTCGCACTTTGAATAAGGCTCGTGAGACTTACCTTATTCATCATCGTGTGCACTGTCTGTCATTCTATTTGAATACAAGGTAAGTGCTCACGAGCCTTATTCACTGCGAACGATTATCTGCAACTTGGTGGCCTTGGAGACATTGCTGCCAAAAAGCGTTTAACAAGCAAGCCTTGCTTTCCTCGCTAGAGCGAGCGAGTGAAAGCGACACCGGCCTAACTTTTACCAGCCTTTTTAGATTTTTTTTTAAAGTCAGTTAGATAAATAAATAACTAGAAAGTTTAGAAAATAGCCTAAGTCAGCTAGATCAGTGGCCCCCTGCTGGGAACCACTGATCTAGGCGAGTAGTTAGCTTTTTTCCCTCCCTAGATTTTTTTTTGGAGTCAGCCTTTTCCCCTTAAGGGAATTAGCTGATTGCCACGTAGAAAGTAGGTCAGGTGAGAATAGCCAGTTAGCTACAGCGAGTCTAGACAGTACGTGACCAGCTTTTAGGGTGTGGTCAAGACAGAATTTAGCTAAATTTTCCTTCAGAAGGAAAATTTAAAACTTGAAAAGCTTGGACTTTGGTAAGTCTTTGTTAATTCTTATATTTAAAATAACATAAACTAAACACCAGCTATACTCATGGGCGACTCTAAGGCCAACGAGTTTAAATATCAAAGAACCTTGGTTGTGCAAGCATCCAGCCAGTCCTGGCTTGATGTAAGCACTTTCATCAGTTTCTTTATGCAAGATGGCTTCCTTGCAAAGTATGGAAAGGAGCTAAAAGCTGTGCGTGCCAAGAGCCTGCGGCAGCACATTTTCACCGTCACGTTCTCAGCTTCTGAGAACGAAACCAAATCCGTGCTGATGGAACAGCTGGCGCTAGACCATCAGTCACCCGTGACCTATTCACACAAGGAAGTAGGTTACGTGATCAAAGTATGGCGACCGATGCCACCATGCGACGTGATCACATTATATCCAGTGCCAGACGAGTGGCATCTGGATTTAATTAATGAGTTTGCTTGCCAAGCAAACTGGGGAAATGTTTACCAGATGGTTAAAGGTAAACACAAGCAGCACCCCACCATCTGCAACGAGTTTCTGCATGTGTACCTGCAGAACACTAAACTCGCCAACATCCCAGATAAGGTGCAGATGTTTGGTGAATGGATCTCCATCACCAAGCCTGGAGAAGGACATTTGCCACTCTGCCAGATTTGCAAAGTCCGGGGACACCTAACATCAAAGTGCCCCACGAAACCGAAGAAGACCCAGGCCAACCCACCTCGAGACCGGGAGTCCAAGGCCGACCCACCCCGAGACCGGGCGCCTAGACAACCCAGGAAACAGGGACGCTCGAGAGAATCCATAAACAGAAGCAACGAACTCTTCTGCCAAAGATCAGAGGCCGCTTTCCTTGCGAGACAGGCCGAGAAGTCCAGACCGCGTTTTGCTGCATCCAGACCAAAAAAAACGTATGTGTCAGATTCGTCGCCAACCAGGCAGCAGCTCGCCTGTCATGTGTGCCGATCAACAGGCCGACACAAACCTGGTTGCAATGCAAGAGAAAAGTTCAGGGAAAAGAGTAGGAAGAGAAAGAACCCCCCCACGAGCGACGATGGCTTTATCACCGTGGGCAAAGGAGGGAAACACAACCCCAAAACCTCCATGCGCAGCATCTTCTCATCAGATGCTGAGATAGTGGATAAGCCCATGTCCAACACAGAGTCCAAGACATCGACTCCAAAAGAACCCTTGCTAAAGCGGAGATCGATTGCCCAACCAGCATCTCCCAGGACGACGAATCCCAGAGACCACGACGCATCCCACGCCAGCTCCAAGGATGCGTCGGTCTCAGTTGACAATGACAACTCGTCAACTGACTCGGAGTCCGTTTCTTCGAGAGAGTCTACGCGGGCTGAACTGACCGGGACCTCTCCTCTCCATCGAAATGTCTTCAGTTCGGTGGATGAGCTCACGGACTCAGACGGCGTCCCATCCAACTACACGGTCTAGTCCAAAACTCTTAAACTTTAATCTGCTTTTTCTCTATCTATAATCATGTTCACAGATACGGAGAGTGACGATTCGGACGCCGGACTGGGCAACCTCAAGGTTGGCTCAATGAACATCAACGGAATATCCAAGAAATTGCGAGATGTCAAACAGTTCTCTACATCTCACAGACTCTCTGTACTGGCAATTCAGGAAACACACAGAATCCCCACCGATCAACTCGAGACGTGGGCTCAACATAACAATTACATAACATATACAAACATAGAACCTGATAGAACCCCCTTCTATGCAGGGACAATGTTCATCGTAAAGAAGGACATACACGATAGGTCCGAAATCACACATCACACAATAGTACAAAATCGAATACATCACCTCAACATCAAATGTGGTAAAAATAACATAAACATATTCAATGCATACCTTCCGCAGAGCAACGGAGAGAGAAAGTCATGCTTTGAACTGCTCTCCGAGGCTATGCTGGAATATGAACATCAACATGTGGTCTTACTTGGTGATTTTAACGTGATCCTTGATCCGTTGGACACTGCTAAGCCGCAATTTTTCTTCACTACACCGGATAAAACAGCACTTAGAACATTAATACATCATAACCAATTGACAGACATATTCAGACAAGAATATCCTTACAAAAGACTGTTCACGCGCCAAAACCACAACAGTAAGACCAGGATAGATAGAATATACATAAATGAACATGCACTTGAAAATTATCATAACATCAAACATGAATACTTCACATCATCAGACCACTGCACATTACCAATAATTCATCTAAAATATCAACAACACACCAAATGGGGTGAATATTCATACAAAATCAATAACAGCATATTAGAATATGCTCACGTCATAACAGAGCTCGAAACGGCTTGGGAAAACTGGACCATAAACGTACCACAAATAGAACCACCAGACATGCTTATAAGGTGGGATCATGGCAAGAAAATGTTGAAAAATCGACTGATTGAACTCTCGCAAGATGTCGCACTCAAGCGTAGAGAAGATTACAATCAAGCGAAAAATATGCTCCACACTCTGGACGCTCATCCAGACCACGTCCTGGAAGATCGTCGCCCGGAATTCTTGGAGAAAATCAACAACTTCTACGATTATAAAGCAGTCGGATCGCAAATCAGATCCAGAACTATCCCAACTAGCGATGAAGAACCATCTAAAAGCTTCTTCAAAGCAGAGGAACAAAATTGTAAAAGTACCTCTATCACTGAGATACACGACGCAAACAACACAACACTCACCAAGAAAGAAGACATTCTCAAAGAAGTACACAGCTTCTACCACTCTCTATGGGGTGTAAAAGACAACATAAACTCTCAAGAACAAAACAACTACTTAAACATTCTTGGAGAGGCCAAAATTGAGGAAGACGCAGCTGAACAAGCGGAACAGCTGATCAGTCTCAAAGAAGTAAAAACCGCCATCGATTCTCTTAACAAGGATTCTGCACCTGGATCAGATGGTCTCGGCTCATTATTCTACCAAAAATGCTGGCATTTCCTGAAACACGACATTCTAGAGATGCTTACAAATTGCTACTTGAGAAAAACAATGACTCCCTCAATGAGAGAAGCAAAAGTGAAGTTAATCTTTAAAAAAGGTGAAAAAGAAAAGCTCAAAAATTGGAGACCGATCTCTCTGCTCAACACAGACTACAAGATCTTGAGCAAAATCCTCTCCAACAGACTCACACCCATGATCACAAACCTGATTTGTCCGAATCAGAAATGTGGACTGCCAAACCGCAGAATAGAGCATGTTACAATGAATATACAAGCTGCCCTGGAAGCTTCTCAAACTCAACACAGGGACTTGTATGTCATGATAACTGACTTTGAAAAAGCTTTCGATAGAGTTAGTCACTCCTTCCTCTATGGAATCTTGAAGAAACTCGGAGTAAAACCAATAATGATGAATTACCTGTCATTAGTTTACCACAAAACAAAAAGCAAAATAGAAATCAATGGAGCTTTAACAAAACGAATAAACGTTAAAAGGGGCATACGACAGGGTTGTCCCCTCAGCATGCTCTATTTCATAATCTGTGCTGACGTTCTCACCCGACGCATAGAGAAAAATCATCTGATCAACGGTTTTCGCTTTTCCAAGCTGACAATCAAAATCCAGCAATATGCGGACGACACCACTTTCATCACAAGAGACATTCCATCTCTCAAGAAAATCAACAAAGAACTAGCCATCTATCAGACGATGTCCGGCCAGAAAGTGAACCAGGGAAAGACCCAGATCCTGGCGTCCAAACCTGACCTGGCCCAAAGAGCTCAGCAACTCTTTCCAGAAGCTGCGATCTTGAACAACGTCAAGATCCTGGGCATCTGGCTAGGCACAAACAAAACACAACTTGACAAGATGAACTGGCAGACCGCCATCAAGAAAACTCAAACGATCGCCAACATCCACAAACCACGAAGACTCTCCCTCTATGGAAAGATCTCGATCATCAACACTCTCTTGGTACCCGTCACTTTGCATCTCAGTAGAGTGCTGATGCCAACGAAACAACACATCAAAGAACTAAACAAAATCCTCTTCGACTTCCTCTGGTATCCTTCACCATTCGAACAGCTCCAGAGAAGCAAGACGTTTCCTCCTGTCAAAGATGGAGGCATCAACATGGTGGACATCCAATCAAAATTTCAAACAAGCCGCATCGACAGAATTCGCCATCTCTTCCCTCTAGAAGACGCCACCGAAATCTGGCACGAATGGGCAATGTTCAATTTGAGTTACAGAATGAGACACATTAATCCTCATCTGTTCTCCAACAGCATTCCGCATGCCCCAATTCCAAACGAAATGTATGCGGACATCTTCAAGTCCTTTTGCAAACTCAAAGGCTTGAAACACGACTGGGAAAATACTTCCTACAAAAATATCTACATCAATCTGAAAACGCAAAATGAAAAGAAAATTGACAAGATTGATGAAAACGGAAAGAAGATTCCTTGGAATGAGATCCTCCTGAAAAACAAGGGAATCAAACTCTTCCTTCCACCTCACCTATCCTCCATGTCCTTTCGGATTGCACATGGAGGATACAAATGGGGAGATTTTAATAGATCAATACATTCCGACAGAAAAACAAACTGCAAATTCTGCAGAAAACCAGAAGACAATGTGGCCCACGTCCTCACCAAGTGCTCCTTTGCACAAAGAATATGGGAGCGCCTGAAACAACAATATCTTGACCTAACCAAGGAAGACATAGAAATAACAAAGGACATGATCCTTTACAACCAACTCCCTGGAGGACAAAAGAACAACCTGATCCTTCTTACCATGATGAATGTCGCCAAGCACACCATCATCCAAAAGAAGAAATCTCTGGACATAGGCGACACATATATACAGGACACAAAACGGTCCACCATTCAAGCCCTGTGGGTGATCATGACAAAAACGAAAGACATAACACAAAAGCATAACATTCCTTTGTCATCTGACATTTCTACTCCTTCCAAACCTCCTCCTACGGTCAGAAGAAAGAAGAAACAGTCGAGATCCACTCTTCAACCGCCCTCTCAGTCGTCCTCGGTGGTAGGGATGACTGATTGCAGCGGTGGATCTCACTAGCACAGTACGGTCGTAGATCATCTTTGAAGAAGTTTAGACAGCCAAGGGCGTAACAACCCACCTTTAACCCGTCCCTCTCACTCATCTGCAACGGCCTGATGCCGGAAGAGTGATTGCAGCGGGAGATCTTTAACCGTCCCTCTCCGTTGTCCCACTCGCTCTGGGATGACAGGATTGCAGCGGCCCATTCCAAGACGACTCTGGGGTCAGCGAAAGCTACCCTCCCTCTGGCCGCTCCTCTCTGGCATCTCCGCCAAATGAGGTGTCAGACTGCGGTGGCCCGTTTTCTCCAAACAGGTGCCCTTCTTGAAGCGGGCAACAAGAAGATACACACACACAAACAATTTCAAATAAAATTAAAATTAACTTTCTACCAAAATGCGCTAGTTCTTGAGCTTGACCCGCCATCTCCTAGACTGCTCCAAGATCAGCAAGAGGAAAGTTGAGACAGGCAGATCAGCTTGAGGCAGCCACTAACCAAACATTTACATCCACAGATTACCATCTACCGCGGTGGGTCCCTTCGGTCGTAGTGAGTCCCTCGCCTCCCTGGTAGGTATCTTCCATGTAAGTATGGTGTGCCTGCTGAGTGTTTGGGTGTGTGGACGGCTCCCGGAGCGGACGCACTAATGATGAGACAGGAAACAAATCCATTCCATATGGACAATTTGTAAACCTGCAAGATGTAGTGGTATCCATCTTGAACTCTGAGCGTTGCGCGAGAAAAAAAAAAAAAAAAAAAAAAAAAAAAAAAAAAAAAAAAAAAAAAAATAAGATCAAGTGTAGTATCTGTTCTTCTCAGTTTAATACCTGGGACGCCCAGCATCGCTGGGCTCTTGTATTAAATGTATGTTTGAAGACGGGGTGTCGATTCAAAGCTCGCTTTGTCGCACCCACGGGTTGTCCCGGTATTGCAGTACCTCCGGGTTCGGCCCACATCCCACCTTCGGGTGGGATAAATGAACAATCAATCATTGAAAATGCGAATCATGGCTTTCGTTGTTCGTCGGTCTCATTTCTTGTGTTTTATTGGTCGTCGTGTGTATCATATGTCATTTTCTGTTCATTTTCATTCATTGCGCCGATGTTATCTACTCTCTCGCGTACGTGTGTGTGGTGTTGCAAATTTTTCGCTTGTTGTCGCGTGTTCTGCAATGACTCTCTATTGAATAAAAGTTCCTGTGCTGAGCAATTCAGCCAGCACAGCTGTGCCAATAATGCGACTCACCTTGTCAAACATGTGATGTTCTCCTACGCAGACACAAACTTCTTTTCGTCGCGAGTCGTGAACAAACCAACTGACTGACCGGCCGGCTTCAAGCGGCACGTGACATGCAGAGTCTTGCATTAGTTTAATAAATGTCTTGCATTAGTTTAATAAATGTGAGCAAGCAATGCTCAGAGGGTTTTTTTTTTTTTTTTTTTTTTTTTTTTTTTTTTTTTTTTTTTTTTTTTTTTTCGCGCAACGCTCAGAGTTCAAGATGGATACCACTACATCTTGCAGGTTTACAAATTGTCCATATGGAATGGATTTGTTTCCTGTCTCATCATTAGTGCGTCCGCTCCGGGAGCCGTCCACACACCCAAACACTCAGCAGGCACACCATACTTACATGGAAGATACCTACCAGGGAGGCGAGGGACTCACTACGACCGAAGGGACCCACCGCGGTAGATGGTAATCTGTGGATGTAAATGTTTGGTTAGTGGCTGCCTCAAGCTGATCTGCCTGTCTCGACTTTCCTCTTGCTGATCTTGGAGCAGACTAGGAGATGGCGGGTCAAGCTCAAGAACTAGCGCGTTTTGTCAAAGAGTTAATTTTAATTTTATTTGTAATTGTTTATGTGTGTGTATCTTCTTGTTGCCCGCTTCAAGAAGGGCACCTGTTTGGAGGAAACGGGCCGCTGCAGTCTGACACCTCATTTGGCGGAGATGCCAGAGAGGAGCGGCCAGAAGGAGGGTAGCTTTCGCTGACCCTAGAGTCGTCTTGGGATGGGCCGCTGCAATCCTGTCATCCCAGAGCGAGTGGGACAACGGAGAGGGACGGTTAAAGATCTCCCGCTGCAATCACTCTTCCGGCATCAGGCCGTTGTAGATGAGTGAGAGGGACGGGTTAAAGGTGGGTTGTTACGCCCTTGGCTGTCTAAGCTTCTTCAAAGATGATCTACGACCGTACTGTGCTAGTGAGATCCACCGCTGCAATCAGTCATCCCTACCACCGAGGACGACTGAGAGGGCGGTTGAAGAGTGGATCTCGACTGGTTCTTCTTTCTTCTGACCGTAGGAGGAGGTTTGGAAGGAGTAGAAATGTCAGATGACAAAGGAATGTTATGTTTTTGTGTTATGTCTTTCGTTTTTGTCATGATCACCCACAGGGCTTGAGTGGTGGACCGTTTTGTGTCCTGTATATATGTGTCACCTATGTCCAGAGATTTCTTCTTTTGGATGATGGTGTGCTTGGCGACATTCATCATGGTCAAAAGAATCGGGTTGTTCGTTTGTCCTCCAGGGAGTTGATTGTAAAGGATCATGTCCTTTGTTATTTCTATGTCTTCCTTTGTTAGGCCAAGATATTGTTGTTTCAGGCGCTCCCATATTCCTTGTGCAAAGGAGCACTTGGTGAGGACGTGGGCCACATTGTCTTCTGGTTTTCTGCAGAATTTGCAGTTTGTTTTTCTGTCGGAATGTATTGATCTATTAAAGTCTCCCCATTTGTATCCTCCATGTGCAATCCGAAAGGACATGGAGGATAGGTGAGGTGGAAGGAAGAGTTTGATTCCCTTGTTTTTCAAGAGGATCTCATTCCAAGGAATCTTCTTTCCGTTTTCATCGATCTTGTCAATTTTCTTTTCATTTTGCGTTTTCAGGTTGATGTAGATATTTTTGTAGGAAGTATTTTCCCAGTCGTGTTTCAAGCCTTTGAGTTTGCAAAAGGACTTGAAGATGTCCGCATACATTTCGTTTGGAATTGGGGCATGCGGAATGCTGTTGGAGAACAGATGAGGATTGATGTGTCTCATTCTGTAACTCAAATTGAACATGGCCCATTCGTGCCAGATTTCGGTGGCGTCTTCTAGTGAGAAGAGGTGGCGAATTCTGTCGATGCGGCTTGTTTGAAATTTTGATTGGATGTCCACCATGTTGATGCCTCCATCTTTGACAGGAGGAAACGTTTTGCTTCTCTGGAGCTGTTCGAATGGTGAAGGATACCAGAGGAAGTCGAAGAGGATTTTGTTTAGTTCTTTGATGTGTTGTTTCGTTGGCATCAGCACTCTACTGAGATGCAAAGTGACGGGTACCAAGAGAGTGTTGATGATCGAGATCTTTCCATAGAGGGAGAGTCTTCGTGGTTTGTGGATGTTGGCGATCGTTTGAGTTTTTTTGATGGCGGTCTGCCAGTTCATCTTGTCAAGTTGTGTTTTGTTTGTGCCTAGCCAGATGCCCAGGATCTTGACGTTGTTCAAGATCGCAGCTTCTGGAAAGAGTTGCTGAGCTCTTTGGGCCAGGTCCGGTTTGGACGCCAGGATCTGGGTCTTTCCCTGGTTCACTTTCTGGCCGGACATCGTCTGGTAGATGGCTAGTTCTTTGTTGATTTCCTTGAGAGATGGAATGTCTCTTGTGATGAATGTGGTGTCGTCCGCATATTGCTGGATTTTGATTGTCAGCTTGGAAAAGCGAAAACCGTTGATCAGATGATTTTTCTCTATGCGTCGGGTGAGAACGTCAGCACAGATTATGAAATAGAGCATGCTGAGGGGACAACCCTGTCGTATGCCCCTTTTAACGTTTATTCGTTTTGTTAAAGCTCCATTGATTTCTATTTTGCTTTTTGTTTTGTGGTAAACTAATGACAGGTAATTCATCATTATTGGTTTTACTCCGAGTTTCTTCAAGATTCCATAGAGGAAGGAGTGACTAACTCTATCGAAAGCTTTTTCAAAGTCAGTTATCATGACGTACAAGTCCCTGTGTTGAGTTTGAGAAGCTTCCAGGGCAGCTTGTATATTCATTGTAACATGCTCTATTCTGCGGTTTGGCAGTCCACATTTCTGATTCGGACAAATCAGGTTTGTGATCATGGGTGTGAGTCTGTTGGAGAGGATTTTGCTCAAGATCTTGTAGTCTGTGTTGAGCAGAGAGATCGGTCTCCAATTTTTGAGCTTTTCTTTTTCACCTTTTTTAAAGATTAACTTCACTTTTGCTTCTCTCATTGAGGGAGTCATTGTTTTTCTCAAGTAGCAATTTGTAAGCATCTCTAGAATGTCGTGTTTCAGGAAATGCCAGCATTTTTGGTAGAATAATGAGCCGAGACCATCTGATCCAGGTGCAGAGTCCTTATTAAGAGAATCGATGGCGGTTTTTACTTCTTTGAGACTGATCAGCTGTTCCGCTTGTTCAGCTGCGTCTTCCTCAATTTTGGCCTCTCCAAGAATGTTTAAGTAGTTGTTTTGTTCTTGAGAGTTTATGTTGTCTTTTACACCCCATAGGGAGTGGTAGAAGCTGTGTACTTCTTTGAGAATGTCTTCTTTCTTGGTGAGTGTTGTGTTGTTTGCGTCGTGTATCTCAGTGATAGAGGTACTTTTACAATTTTGTTCCTCTGCTTTGAAGAAGCTTTTAGATGGTTCTTCATCGCTAGTTGGGATAGTTCTGGATCTGATTTGCGATCCGACTGCTTTATAATCGTAGAAGTTGTTGATTTTCTCCAAGAATTCCGGGCGACGATCTTCCAGGACGTGGTCTGGATGAGCGTCCAGAGTGTGGAGCATATTTTTCGCTTGATTGTAATCTTCTCTACGCTTGAGTGCGACATCTTGCGAGAGTTCAATCAGTCGATTTTTCAACATTTTCTTGCCATGATCCCACCTTATAAGCATGTCTGGTGGTTCTATTTGTGGTACGTTTATGGTCCAGTTTTCCCAAGCCGTTTCGAGCTCTGTTATGACGTGAGCATATTCTAATATGCTGTTATTGATTTTGTATGAATATTCACCCCATTTGGTGTGTTGTTGATATTTTAGATGAATTATTGGTAATGTGCAGTGGTCTGATGATGTGAAGTATTCATGTTTGATGTTATGATAATTTTCAAGTGCATGTTCATTTATGTATATTCTATCTATCCTGGTCTTACTGTTGTGGTTTTGGCGCGTGAACAGTCTTTTGTAAGGATATTCTTGTCTGAATATGTCTGTCAATTGGTTATGATGTATTAATGTTCTAAGTGCTGTTTTATCCGGTGTAGTGAAGAAAAATTGCGGCTTAGCAGTGTCCAACGGATCAAGGATCACGTTAAAATCACCAAGCAAGACCACATGTTGATGTTCATATTCCAGCATAGCCTCGGAGAGCAGTTCAAAGCATGACTTTCTCTCTCCGTTGCTCTGCGGAAGGTATGCATTGAATATGTTTATGTTATTTTTACCACATTTGATGTTGAGGTGATGTATTCGATTTTGTACTATTGTGTGATGTGTGATTTCGGACCTATCGTGTATGTCCTTCTTTACGATGAACATTGTCCCTGCATAGAAGGGGGTTCTATCAGGTTCTATGTTTGTATATGTTATGTAATTGTTATGTTGAGCCCACGTCTCGAGTTGATCGGTGGGGATTCTGTGTGTTTCCTGAATTGCCAGTACAGAGAGTCTGTGAGATGTAGAGAACTGTTTGACATCTCGCAATTTCTTGGATATTCCGTTGATGTTCATTGAGCCAACCTTGAGGTTGCCCAGTCCGGCGTCCGAATCGTCACTCTCCGTATCTGTGAACATGATTATAGATAGAGAAAAAGCAGATTAAAGTTTAAGAGTTTTGGACTAGACCGTGTAGTTGGATGGGACGCCGTCTGAGTCCGTGAGCTCATCCACCGAACTGAAGACATTTCGATGGAGAGGAGAGGTCCCGGTCAGTTCAGCCCGCGTAGACTCTCTCGAAGAAACGGACTCCGAGTCAGTTGACGAGTTGTCATTGTCAACTGAGACCGACGCATCCTTGGAGCTGGCGTGGGATGCGTCGTGGTCTCTGGGATTCGTCGTCCTGGGAGATGCTGGTTGGGCAATCGATCTCCGCTTTAGCAAGGGTTCTTTTGGAGTCGATGTCTTGGACTCTGTGTTGGACATGGGCTTATCCGCTATCTCAGTATCTGATGAGAAGATGCTGCGCATGGAGGTTTTGGGGTTGTGTTTCCCTCCTTTGCCCACGGTGATAAAGCCATCGTCGCTCGTGGGGGGGTTCTTTCTCTTCCTACTCTTTTCCCTGAACTTTTCTCTTGCATTGCAACCAGGTTTGTGTCGGCCTGTTGATCGGCACACATGACAGGCGAGCTGCTGCCTGGTTGGCGACGAATCTGACACATACGTTTTTTTTGGTCTGGATGCAGCAAAACGCGGTCTGGACTTCTCGGCCTGTCTCGCAAGGAAAGCGGCCTCTGATCTTTGGCAGAAGAGTTCGTTGCTTCTGTTTATGGATTCTCTCGAGCGTCCCTGTTTCCTGGGTTGTCTAGGCGCCCGGTCTCGGGGTGGGTCGGCCTTGGACTCCCGGTCTCGAGGTGGGTTGGCCTGGGTCTTCTTCGGTTTCGTGGGGCACTTTGATGTTAGGTGTCCCCGGACTTTGCAAATCTGGCAGAGTGGCAAATGTCCTTCTCCAGGCTTGGTGATGGAGATCCATTCACCAAACATCTGCACCTTATCTGGGATGTTGGCGAGTTTAGTGTTCTGCAGGTACACATGCAGAAACTCGTTGCAGATGGTGGGGTGCTGCTTGTGTTTACCTTTAACCATCTGGTAAACATTTCCCCAGTTTGCTTGGCAAGCAAACTCATTAATTAAATCCAGATGCCACTCGTCTGGCACTGGATATAATGTGATCACGTCGCATGGTGGCATCGGTCGCCATACTTTGATCACGTAACCTACTTCCTTGTGTGAATAGGTCACGGGTGACTGATGGTCTAGCG
The DNA here is from genome assembly GCF_918807975.1 of Aplidium turbinatum. NCBI lineage: Eukaryota > Metazoa > Chordata > Ascidiacea > Aplousobranchia > Polyclinidae > Aplidium > Aplidium turbinatum. Next base: position 15,469,545 of record NC_137477.1, on the reverse strand, counting down.
CCAGCTGTTCCATCAGCACGGATTTGGTTTCGTTCTCAGAAGCTGAGAACGTGACGGTGAAAATGTGCTGCCGCAGGCTCTTGGCACGCACAGCTTTTAGCTCCTTTCCATACTTTGCAAGGAAGCCATCTTGCATAAAGAAACTGATGAAAGTGCTTACATCAAGCCAGGACTGGCTGGATGCTTGCACAACCAAGGTTCTTTGATATTTAAACTCGTTGGCCTTAGAGTCGCCCATGAGTATAGCTGGTGTTTAGTTTATGTTATTTTAAATATAAGAATTAACAAAGACTTACCAAAGTCCAAGCTTTTCAAGTTTTAAATTTTCCTTCTGAAGGAAAATTTAGCTAAATTCTGTCTTGACCACACCCTAAAAGCTGGTCACGTACTGTCTAGACTCGCTGTAGCTAACTGGCTATTCTCACCTGACCTACTTTCTACGTGGCAATCAGCTAATTCCCTTAAGGGGAAAAGGCTGACTCCAAAAAAAATCTAGGGAGGGAAAAAAGGCTAACTACTCGCCTAGATCAGTGGTTCCCAGCAGGGGGCCACTGATCTAGCTGACTTAGGCTATTTTCTACACTTTCTAGTTATTTATTTATCTAACTGACTTTAAAAAAAATCTAAAAAGGCTGGTAAAAGTTAGGCCGGTGTCGCTTTCACTCGCTCGCTCTAGCGAGGAAAGCAAGGCTTGCTTGTTAGTCGCTTTTTGGCAGCAATGTCTCCAAAGCCACCAGTTCGCAATTAATCGTTCGCACTTTGAATAAGGCTCGTGAGACTTACCTTATTCTGTTCTTCTCAGTTTAATACCTGGGACGCCCAGCATCGCTGGGCTCTTGTATTAAATGTATGTTTGAAGACGGGGTGTCGATTCAAAGCTCGCTTTGTCGCACCCACGGGTTGTCCCGGTATTGCAGTACCTCCGGGTTCGGCCCACATCCCACCTTCGGGTGGGATAAATGAACAATCAATCATTGAAAATGCGAATCATGGCTTTCGTTGTTCGTCGGTCTCATTTCTTGTGTTTTATTGGTCGTCGTGTGTATCATATGTCATTTTCTGTTCATTTTCATTCATTGCGCCGATGTTATCTACTCTCTCGCGTACGTGTGTGTGGTGTTGCAAATTTTTCGCTTGTTGTCGCGTGTTCTGCAATGACTCTCTATTGAATAAAAGTTCCTGTGCTGAGCAATTCAGCCAGCACAGCTGTGCCAATAATGCGACTCACCTTGTCAAACATGTGATGTTCTCCTACGCAGACACAAACTTCTTTTCGTCGCGAGTCGTGAACAAACCAACTGACTGACCGGCCGGCTTCAAGCGGCACGTGACATGCAGAGTCTTGCATTAGTTTAATAAATGTCTTGCATTAGTTTAATAAATGTGAGCAAGCAATGCTCAGAGGGCGACTTACCTTTCAAAGAATAGAATGCGATCACTCATCATATGATAGCATGTATGGCAGCGAATGAAACTGAGCTTTGCTGCAGGCCATTGGCTTGAAATAAAAACAGCATTCTTAAGAAAATTTAGCCCGCTATATATGGCGCTTGGTTAAGCTTCTTCATCATTCTATTTGAATACAAGGTAAGTGCGCCTGAGCATTGTTTGCTCTCATTTTTCAAACTCATACATTGTTCTTTTTCGAAGTAAGTGAGTGATCACAGAAACAGCAGCAGCTGCTGAAGTGTCGTCGAAAGGTTCTGCTCACACACAAAAAAGGCAAACAAAAGCAACGGAGCAAAGCCGAAGAGAATCACGGTCCCAGAAGAAGTAAGTGAGTGATCACAGAAACAGCAGCAGCTGCTGAAGTGTCGTCGAAAGGTTCTGCTCACACACAAAAAAGGCAAACAAAAGCAACGGAGCAAAGCCGAAGAGAATCACGGTCCCAGAAGAGAGATGCTGACAGGCAACCAACTCATACTTACCTGACGAGGGTCTTCACCGTGATCACGTAGGCGGTGGGCCCAGGGCGAGACTTCACCATTGCACTTCGGAGAAGTTGACCTCTGCGATTACCTTAAATGTGGGTAACTCGGTCGTATAATTTCTGTTAGTGGGGACTGCGTTCGCGCTATCCCTTTTTTAACTCATCAACCGAAAGCGAAGAAGAAGAAAAAGCTTTTTCCATCCCCCCCCCCCGTACAACACATATCAAGCGTTTGGAGACCGAATTGTTGTCTTGTGTCCTGCTGTTGCGAGACCACAAGCTGAAAGCGAAATCATCTGAAAGCTTTTTAAGCGAATCAAAAGCAAGAGGTGAGCGTACTTGCTTCGGCAGTACATATACTAAAATTGGAACGATACAGAGAAGATTAGCATGGCCCCTGCGCAAGGATGACACGCAAAATCGTGAAGCGTTCCATATTTCTTTTAGTCACCGACTGGATGTGCATCCACAGTTCATCGACATGCTTTCTATGCCTTGTCCTTTGCTTGGATGCGACTTGATCGCGTCGTCACGCACGTGGTGTGCCCACGTTGCCAGGCAGTGGAGAACACCAGCCATTCGACAAAGTCGATTTCAAATGCGACCAGGACTGCCGGCCGGCGGACCGAAAGCGCCGCCGCGATGTCTAAACGTCGACGTCGTGGAGCATTGCTTTATCGCTTCTCGGCTCTCAAGAGCTAAGATATTCTCTATGTACTAATCAATCAATTGTTTCGAACTGTCATACGCTGCTTTCGCCTTGTAACGCTGTTCTTGCCCGCTCGGATCAACATCGCTCCGCTTTCAATGCATTGATCAACACGATCCCCTGATCAACTCGATGCAGCCTCAAAAGTTCTACTCCAATTTTCTATTTTTACCAGTAATGCAGTCTATCAGTGCCTCTGGTTTCGATCGCTAGCCTCCCCGACCCAGCTGGGCGAACCTGCCTCAACGTCTGGCCAGTGCACATCTGTGCTCGCCGAATGAAAGCTTACTCTTCTCCAGTGAGTATTAATTACACTCCCACCTATATATATATATTTTTTTTTTTGATTACAGTATATTGATTCATCGAGCCTCTGCTCCACATTTTTATTGATTATTCGTCTGCCACGAGAGCCAAATTATCCTTAAATGGTTCGACTCTCTTCCTCGTGGGAGACCCCAATTTTATCCGCTCTGCCTACTGGCAGACCGGGTATAAGAGTCAAAGTACCTGCGCGAGGACGCGTGAAGGAGACGTGGGCGCTGCCCGGCGGTCAATTACTGCCGGTTCCAGCGTCCACACACGACGGGTCGCCCGGTTCGTCGCAGGGCTTCTTTCTGGGCTATGCAGAAAGAGCCTGTCTCCCTGGCCCGCTCCGCCATTCTAAATTTGCGGACGGGCCATATAGTTTTTCGATCCACACTCTCCCTCCACAGGTACCTCGACTCCCCAGCCTGGCCCTCGCGACCTAAGCTGGTGGACTTAACCCTCCGGGTGCATCGTCACCCCATAAATCACGCCGCTCCCCGCCGCCGCGGGGTGTGGCAGGCCGGTTTCTGAAAGTCTTTGACCTGGCTATGTTTGTTTGTGCTCTCTCGCCGTGTCAATTATTTGTACCCGTGCGCTGTTGATGCAAATAAAACAGTTTAACACAAGTGTAGTATCTGTTCTTCTCAGTTTAATACCTGGGACGCCCAGCATCGCTGGGCTCTTGTATTAAATGTATGTTTGAAGACGGGGTGTCGATTCAAAGCTCGCTTTGTCGCACCCACGGGTTGTCCCGGTATTGCAGTACCTCCGGGTTCGGCCCACATCCCACCTTCGGGTGGGATAAATGAACAATCAATCATTGAAAATGCGAATCATGGCTTTCGTTGTTCGTCGGTCTCATTTCTTGTGTTTTATTGGTCGTCGTGTGTATCATATGTCATTTTCTGTTCATTTTCATTCATTGCGCCGATGTTATCTACTCTCTCGCGTACGTGTGTGTGGTGTTGCAAATTTTTCGCTTGTTGTCGCGTGTTCTGCAATGACTCTCTATTGAATAAAAGTTCCTGTGCTGAGCAATTCAGCCAGCACAGCTGTGCCAATAATGCGACTCACCTTGTCAAACATGTGATGTTCTCCTACGCAGACACAAACTTCTTTTCGTCGCGAGTCGTGAACAAACCAACTGACTGACCGGCCGGCTTCAAGCGGCACGTGACATGCAGAGTCTTGCATTAGTTTAATAAATGTCTTGCATTAGTTTAATAAATGTGAGCAAGCAATGCTCAGAGGGCGACTTACCTTTCAAAGAATAGAATGCGATCACTCATCATATGATAGCATGTATGGCAGCGAATGAAACTGAGCTTTGCTGCAGGCCATTGGCTTGAAATAAAAACAGCATTCTTAAGAAAATTTAGCCCGCTATATATGGCGCTTGGTTAAGCTTCTTCATCATTCTATTTGAATACAAGGTAAGTGCGCCTGAGCATTGTTTGCTCTCATTTTTCAAACTCATACATTGTTCTTTTTCGAAGTAAGTGAGTGATCACAGAAACAGCAGCAGCTGCTGAAGTGTCGTCGAAAGGTTCTGCTCACACACAAAAAAGGCAAACAAAAGCAACGGAGCAAAGCCGAAGAGAATCACGGTCCCAGAAGAGAGATGCTGACAGGCAACCAACTCATACTTACCTGACGAGGGTCTTCACCGTGATCACGTAGGCGGTGGGCCCAGGGCGAGACTTCACCATTGCACTTCGGAGAAGTTGACCTCTGCGATTACCCCAAATGTGGGTAACTCGGTCGTATAATTTCTGTTAGTGGGGACTGCGTTCGCGCTATCCCTTTTTTAACTCATCAACCGAAAGCGAAGAAGAAGAAAAAGCTTTTTCCATCCCCCCCCCCCCGTACAACACATATCAAGCGTTTGGAGACCGAATTGTTGTCTTGTGTCCTGCTGTTGCGAGACCACAAGCTGAAAGCGAAATCATCTGAAAGCTTTTTAAGCGAATCAAAAGCAAGAGGTGAGCGTACTTGCTTCGGCAGTACATATACTAAAATTGGAACGATACAGAGAAGATTAGCATGGCCCCTGCGCAAGGATGACACGCAAAATCGTGAAGCGTTCCATATTTCTTTTAGTCACCGACTGGATGTGCATCCACAGTTCATCGACATGCTTTCTATGCCTTGTCCTTTGCTTGGATGCGACTTGATCGCGTCGTCACGCACGTGGTGTGCCCACGTTGCCAGGCAGTGGAGAACACCAGCCATTCGACAAAGTCGATTTCAAATGCGACCAGGACTGCTAAAAAGGCTGGTAAAAGTTAGGCCGGTGTCGCTTTCACTCGCTCGCTCTAGCGAGGAAAGCAAGGCTTGCTTGTTAAACGCTTTTTGGCAGCAATCATTCTATTTGAATAAGGTAAGTTTCACGAGCCTTATTCAAAGTGCGAACGATTAATTGCGAACTGGTGGCTTTGGAAACATTGCTGCCAAAAAGCGACTAACAGCAAGCCTTGCTTTCCTCGCTAGAGCGAGCGAGTGAAAGCGACACCGGCCTAACTTTTACCAGCCTTTTTAGATTTTTTTTAAAGTCAGCTAGATAAATAAATAACTAGAAAGTTTAGAAAATAGCCTACGACAGCTAGATCAGTGGCCCCCTTGCTGGGAACCACTGATCTAGGCGAGTAGTTAGCTTTTTTTCCCTCCCTAGATTTTTTTTGGAGTCAGCCCTTTCCCCTTAAGGGAATTAGCTGATTGCCACGTAGAAAGTAGGTCAGGTGAGAATAGCCAGTTAGCTACAGCGAGTCTAGACAGTACGTGACCAGCTTTTTGGGTGTGGTCAAGACAGAATTTAGCTGAATTTTCCTTCAGAAGGAAAATTTAAAACTTGAAAAGCTTGGACGTTGGTAAGTCTTTGTTAATTCTTTATATTTAAAATAACATAAACTAAACACCAGCTATACTCATGGGCGACTCTAAGGCCAACGAGTTTAAATATCAAAGAACCTTGGTTGTGCAAGCATCCAGCCAGACCTGGCTTGATGTAAGCACCTTCATCAGTTTCTTTATGCAAGATGGCTTCCTTGCAATGTATGGAAAGGAGCTAAAAGCTGTGCGTGCCAAGAGCCTGCGGCAGCACATTTTCACCGTCACGTTCTCAGCTTCTGAGAACGAAACAAAATCCTTGTTGATGGAACAGCTGGCGCTAGACCATCAGTCACCTGTGACCTACAAGTACAAGGAAATTGATTATGTAATCAAAGTATGGCGCCCTATGCCACCATGCGACGTGATTACTTTATATCCAGTGCCAGACGAGTGGCATCTGGATTTAATCAACGAGTTTGCTTGCCAAGCAAACTGGGGTAAAGTTTATCAGATGATCAAAGGTAGACATAAGCAGCACCCCACCATCTGCAACGAGTTTCTGCATGTTTACCTGCAGAACACTAAACTCGCTAACATCCCAGAGAAAGTGCAGATGTTTGGTGAGTGGATATCCATCACCAAGCCTGGAGAGGGACATTTGCCACTGTGTCAGATCTGCAAAGCCCGGGGCCATTTAACATCAAAGTGCCCCACAAAACCGAAGAAGACCCAGGCCAATCCACATCGAGACGGGGCGTCCAAAACTGATCCACCCCGTGACCGGGCGCCTAGACAACCCAGGAAACAGGGACGCTCGAGAGAATCCATAAACAGAAGCAACGAACTCTTCTGCCAAAGATCAGAGGCCGCTTTCCTTGCAAGACAGGCCGAGAAGTCCAGACCGCGTTTTGCTGCATCCAGACCAAGAAAAACGTATGTGTCAGATTCGTCGCCAACCAGGCAGCAGCTCGCCTGTCATGTATGCCGATCAACAGGCCGACACAAACCTGGTTGTAATGCAAGAGAAAAGTTCCGGGAAAAGAGTAGGAAGAGAAAGAACCCCGCCACGAGCGACGATGGCTTTATCACCGTGGGCAAAGGAGGTAAACACAACCCCAAAACCTCCATGCGCAACATCTTCTCATCAGATACTGAGATAGCGGATAAGCCCATGTCCAACACAGAGTCCAAGACATCGACTCCAAAAGAACCCTTGCTAAAGCGGAGATCGATTGCCCAACCAGCATCTCCCAGGACGACGAATCCCAGAGACCACGACGCATCCCACGCCAGCTCCAAGGATGCGTCGGTCTCAGTTGACAATGACAACTCGTCAACTGACTCGGAATCCGTTTCTTCGAGAGAGTCTACGCGGGCTGAACTGACCGGGACCTCTCCTCCCCATCCAAACGTCTTCAGTTCGGTGGGTGAGCTCACGGACTCAGACGGCGTCCCAGCCAACTACACGGTCTAGTCCAAAACTCTTAAACTTTAATCTGCTTTTTCTCTATCTATAATCATGTTCGCAGATACGGAGAGTGACGATTCGGACGCCGGACTGGGCAACCTCAAGGTTGGCTCAATGAACATCAACGGAATATCCAAGAAATTGCGAGATGTCAAAAACTTCTTTACATCTCACAGACTCTCTGTACTGGCAATACAAGAAACACACAGAATCCCCACCGATCAACTTGAGACGTGGGCACAACATAACAATTACACAACATACACCAACATAGAACCTGATAGAACCCCCTTCTATGCAGGGACAATGTTCATCGTAAAGAAGGACATACACGATAGGTCCGAAATCACACATCACACCATAGTACAAAATCGAATACATCACCTCAACATCAAATGTGGTAAAAATAACATAAACATATTCAATGCATACCTTCCGCAGAGCAACGGAGAGAGAAAGTCATGTTTTGAACTGCTCTCCGAGGCTATGCTGGAATATGAACATCAACATGTGGTCTTACTTGGTGATTTTAACGTGATCCTTGATCCGTTGGACACTGCTAAGCCGCAATTTTTCTTCACTACACCGGATAAAACAGCACTTAGAACATTAATACATCATAACCAATTGACAGACATATTCAGACAAGAATATCCTTACAAAAGACTGTTCACGCGCCAAAACCACAACAGTAAGACCAGGATAGATAGAATATACATAAATGAACATGCACTTGAAAATTATCATAACATCAAACATGAATATTTCACATCATCAGACCACTGCACATTACCAATAATTCATCTAAAATATCAACAACACACCAAATGGGGTGAATATTCATACAAAATCAATAACAGCATATTAGAATATGCTCACGTCATAACAGAGCTCGAAACGGCTTGGGAAAATTGGACCATAAACGTACCACAAATAGAACCACCAGACATGCTTATAAGGTGGGATCATGGCAAGAAAATGTTGAAAAATCGACTGATTGAACTCTCGCAAGATGTCGCACTCAAGCGTAGAGAAGATTACAATCAAGCGAAAAATATGCTCCACACTCTGGACGCTCATCCAGACCACGTCCTGGAAGATCGTCGCCCGGAATTCTTGGAGAAAGTCAACAACTTCTACGATTATAAAGCAGTCGGATCGCAAATCAGATCCAGAACTATCCCAACTAGCGATGAAGAGCCATCTAAAAGCTTCTTCAAAGCAGAGGAACAAAATTGTAAAAGTAGCTCTATCACTGAGATACACGACGCAAACAACACAACACTCACCAAGAAAGAAGACATTCTCAAAGAAGTACACAGCTTCTACCACTCTCTATGGGGTGTAAAAGACAACATAAACTCTCAAGAACAAAACAACTACTTAAACATTCTTGGAGAGGCCAAAATTGAGGAAGACGCAGCTGAACAAGCGGAACAGCTGATCAGTCTCAAAGAAGTAAAAACCGCCATCGATTCTCTTAACAAGGATTCTGCACCTGGATCAGATGGTCTCGGCTCATTATTCTACCAAAAATGCTGGCATTTCCTGAAACACGACATTCTAGAGATGCTTACAAATTGCTACTTGAGAAAAACAATGACTCCCTCAATGAGAGAAGCAAAAGTGAAGTTAATCTTTAAAAAAGGTGAAAAAGAAAAGCTCAAAAATTGGAGACCGATCTCTCTGCTCAACACAGACTACAAGATCTTGAGCAAAATCCTCTCCAACAGACTCACACCCATGATCACAAACCTGATTTGTCCGAATCAGAAATGTGGACTGCCAAACCGCAGAATAGAGCATGTTACAATGAATATACAAGCTGCCCTGGAAGCTTCTCAAACTCAACACAGGGACTTGTACGTCATGATAACTGACTTTGAAAAAGCTTTCGATAGAGTTAGTCACTCCTTCCTCTATGGAATCTTGAAGAAACTCGGAGTAAAACCAATAATGATGAATTACCTGTCATTAGTTTACCACAAAACAAAAAGCAAAATAGAAATCAATGGAGCTTTAACAAAACGAATAAACGTTAAAAGGGGCATACGACAGGGTTGTCCCCTCAGCATGCTCTATTTCATAATCTGTGCTGACGTTCTCACCCGACGCATAGAGAAAAACCATCTGATCAACGGTTTTCGCTTTTCCAAGCTGACAATCAAAATCCAGCAATATGCGGACGACACCACTTTCATCACAAGAGACATTCCATCTCTCAAGGAAATCAACAAAGAACTAGCCATCTATCAGACGATGTCCGGCCAGAAAGTGAACCAGGGAAAGACCCAGATCCTGGCGTCCAAACCTGACCTGGCCCAAAGAGCTCAGCAACTCTTTCCAGAAGCTGCGATCTTGAACAACGTCAAGATCCTGGGCATCTGGCTAGGCACAAACAAAACACAACTTGACAAGATGAACTGGCAGACCGCCATCAAGAAAACTCAAACGATCGCCAACATCCACAAACCACGAAGACTCTCCCTCTATGGAAAGATCTCGATCATCAACACTCTCTTGGTACCCGTCACTTTGCATCTCAGTAGAGTGCTGATGCCAACGAAACAACACATCAAAGAACTAAACAAAATCCTCTTCGACTTCCTCTGGTATCCTTCACCATTCGAACAGCTCCAGAGAAGCAAGACGTTTCCTCCTGTCAAAGATGGAGGCATCAACATGGTGGACATCCAATCAAAATTTCAAACAAGCCGCATCGACAGAATTCGCCATCTCTTCCCTCTAGAAGACGCCACCGAAATCTGGCACGAATGGGCCATGTTCAATTTGAGTTACAGAATGAGACACATTAATCCTCATCTGTTCTCCAACAGCATTCCGCATGCCCCAATTCCAAACGAAATGTATGCGGACATCTTCAAGTCCTTTTGCAAACTCAAAGGCTTGAAACACGACTGGGAAAATACTTCCTACAAAAATATCTACATCAATCTGAAAACGCAAAATGAAAAGAAAATTGACAAGATTGATGAAAACGGAAAGAAGATTCCTTGGAATGAGATCCTCCTGAAAAACAAGGGAATCAAACTCTTCCTTCCACCTCACCTATCCTCCATGTCCTTTCGGATTGCACATGGAGGATACAAATGGGGAGATTTTAATAGATCAATACATTCCGACAGAAAAACAAACTGCAAATTCTGCAGAAAACCAGAAGACAATGTGGCCCACGTCCTCACCAAGTGCTCCTTTGCACAAGGAATATGGGAGCGCCTTAAACAACAATATTTTGACCTAACCAAGGAAGACATAGAAATAACAAAGGACATGATCCTTTACAACCAACTCCCTGGAGGACAAAAGAACAACCTGATCCTTCTTACCATGATGAATGTCGCCAAGCACACCATCATCCAAAAGAAGAAATCTCTGGACATAGGCGACACATATATACAGGACACAAAACGATCCACCACTCAAGCCCTGTGGGTGATCATGACAAAAACGAAAGACATAACACAAAAGCATAACATTCCTTTGTCATCTGACATTTCTACTCCTTCCAAACCTCCTCCTACGGTCAGAAGAAAGAAGAAACAGTCGAGATCCACTCTTCAACCGCCCTCTCAGTCGTCCTCGGTGGTAGGGATGACTGATTGCAGCGGTGGGTCTCACTAGCACAGTACGGTCGTAGATCATCTTTGAAGAAGTTTAGACAGCCAAGGGCGTAACAACCCACCTTTAACCCGTCCCTCTCACTCATCTGCAACGGCCTGATGCCGGAAGAGTGATTGCAGCGGGAGATCTTTAACCGTCCCTCTCCGTTGTCCCACTCGCTCTGGGATGACAGGATTGCAGCGGCCCATTCCAAGACGACTCTGGGGTCAGCGAAAGCTACCCTCCCTCTGGCCGCTCCTCTCTGGCATCTCCGCCAAATGAGGTGTCAGACTGCGGTGGCCCGTTTTCTCCAAACAGGTGCCCTTCTTGAAGCGGGCAACAAGAAGATACACACACACAAACAAACCCAAATAAAATTAAAAAATGAATTATCTACCAAAACGCGCTAGTTCTCATGCTTGACCCGCCATCTCCTAGACTGCTCCAAGATCAGCAAGAGGAAAGTCGAGACAGGCAGATCAGCCTGAGGCAGCCACTAACCAAATATTTACATCCACAGATTACCATCTACCGCGGTGGGTCCCTTCGGTCGTAGTGAATCCCTCGCCTCCCTGGTAGGTATCTTCCATGTAAGTATGGTGTGCCTGCTGAGTGTTTGGGTGTGTGGACGGCTCCCGGAGCGGACGCACTAATGATGAGACAGGAAACAAATCCATTCCGTATGGACAATTTGTAAACCTGCAAGATGTAGTGGTATCCATCTTGAACTCTGAGCGTTGCGCAAAAAAGAAGAAAATAAAAAAAAAAAAAAAAAAAAAAAAAAAAAAAAAAAAAAAAAAATAAGATCAAGTGTAGTATCTGTTCTTCTCAGTTTAATACCTGGGACGCCCAGCATCGCTGGGCTCTTGTATTAAATGTATGTTTGAAGACGGGGTGTCGATTCAAAGCTCGCTTTGTCGCACCCACGGGTTGTCCCGGTATTGCAGTACCTCCGGGTTCGGCCCACATCCCACCTTCGGGTGGGATAAATGAACAATCAATCATTGAAAATGCGAATCATGGCTTTCGTTGTTCGTCGGTCTCATTTCTTGTGTTTTATTGGTCGTCGTGTGTATCATATGTCATTTTCTGTTCATTTTCATTCATTGCGCCGATGTTATCTACTCTCTCGCGTACGTGTGTGTGGTGTTGCAAATTTTTCGCTTGTTGTCGCGTGTTCTGCAATGACTCTCTATTGAATAAAAGTTCCTGTGCTGAGCAATTCAGCCAGCACAGCTGTGCCAATAATGCGACTCACCTTGTCAAACATGTGATGTTCTCCTACGCAGACACAAACTTCTTTTCGTCGCGAGTCGTGAACAAACCAACTGACTGACCGGCCGGCTTCAAGCGGCACGTGACATGCAGAGTCTTGCATTAGTTTAATAAATGTCTTGCATTAGTTTAATAAATGTGAGCAAGCAATGCTCAGTGGGTTTTTTTTTTTTTTTTTTTTTTTTTTTTTTTTTTTTTTTTCTCGCGCAACGCTCAGAGTTCAAGATGGATACCACTACATCTTGCAGGTTTACAAATTGTCCATATGGAATGGATTTGTTTCCTGTCTCATCATTAGTGCGTCCGCTCCGGGAGCCGTCCACACACCCAAACACTCAGCAGGCACACCATACTTACATGGAAGATACCTACCAGGGAGGCGAGGGACTCACTACGACCGAAGGGACCCACCGCGGTAGATGGTAATCTGTGGATGTAAATGTTTGGTTAGTGGCTGCCTCAAGCTGATCTGCCTGTCTCGACTTTCCTCTTGCTGATCTTGGAGCAGTCTAGGAGATGGCGGGTCAAGCTCAAGAACTAGCGCGTTTTGTCAAAGAGTTAATTTTAATTTTATTTGTAATTGTTTATGTGTGTGTATCTTCTTGTTGCCCGCTTGAAGAAGGGCACCTGTTTGGAGGAAACGGGCCACTGCAGTCTGACACCTCATTTGGCGGAGATGCCAGAGAGGAGCGGCCAGAGGGAGGGTAGCTTTCGCTGACCCCAGAGTCATCATGGAATTGGCCGCTGCAATCCTGTCATCCCAGAGCGAGTGGGACGACGGAGAGGGACGGTTAAAGATCTCCCGCTGCAATCACTCTTCCGGCATCAGGCCGTTGGAGATGAGTGAGAGGGACGGGTTAAAGGTGGGTTGTTACGCCCTTGGCTGTCTAATCTTCTTCAAAGATGATCTACGACCGTACTGTTCTAGTGAGATCCACCGCTGCAATCAGTCATCCCTACCACCGAGGACGACTGAGAGGGCGGTTGAAGAGTAGATCTCGACTGGTTCTTCTTTCTTCTGACCGTAGGAGGAGGTTTAGAAGGAGTAGAAATGTCAGATGACAAAGGAATGTTATGCTTTTGTGTTATGTTTTTCGTTTTTGTCATGATGACCCACAGGGCTTGAATGGTGGACCGTTTTGTGTCCTGTATATATGTGTCGCCTATGTCCAGAGATATCTTCTTTTGGATGATGGTGTGTTTGGCGACATTCATCATGGTCAAAAGAATCGGATTGTTCTTCTGTCCGTTAGGGATTTGGTTGTGGAGGATCATGTCCTTTGTTATTTCTATGTCTTCCTTGGTTAGGCCAAGATATTGTTGTTTCAGGCGCTCCCATATTCCTTGTGCAAAGGAGCACTTGGTGAGGACGTGGGCCACATTGTCTTCTGGTTTTCTGCAGAATTTGCAGTTTGTTTTTCTGTCGGAGTGTATTGATCTATTAAAATCTCCCCATTTGTATCCTCCATGTGCAATCCGAAAGGACATGGAGGATAGGTGAGGTGGAAGGAAGAGTTTGATTCCCTTGTTTTTCAAGAGGATCTCATTCCAAGGAATCTTCTTTCCGTTTTCATCAATCTTGTCAATTTTCTTTTCATTTTGCGTTTTCAGATTGATGTACATATTTTTGTAGGAAGTGTTTTCCCAGTCGTGTTTCAAGCCTTTGAGTTTGCAAAAGGACTTGAAGATGTCCGCATACATTTCGTTTGGAATTGGGGCATGCGGAATGCTGTTGGAGAACAGATGAGGATTAATGTGTCTCATTCTGTAACTCAAATTGAACATGGCCCATTCGTGCCAGATTTCGGTGGCGTCTTCTAGTGAGAAGAGGTGGCGAATTCTGTCGATGCGGCTTGTTTGAAATTTTGATTGGATGTCCACCATGTTGATGCCTCCATCTTTGACAGGAGGAAACGTCTTGCTTCTCTGGAGCTGTTCGAATGGTGAAGGATACCAGAGGAAGTCGAAGAGGATTTTGTTTAGTTCTTTGATGTGTTGTTTCGTTGGCATCAGCACTCTACTGAGATGCAAAGTGACGGGTACCAAGAGAGTGTTGATGATCGAGATCTTTCCATAGAGGGAGAGTCTTCGTGGTTTGTGGATGTTGGCGATCGTTTGAGTTTTTTTGATGGCGGTCTGCCAGTTCATCTTGTCAAGTTGTGTTTTGTTTGTGCCTAGCCAGATGCCCAGGATCTTGACGTTGTTCAAGATCGCAGCTTCTGGAAAGAGTTGCTGAGCTCTTTGGGCCAGGTCAGGTTTGGACGCCAGGATCTGGGTCTTTCCCTGGTTCACTTTCTGGCCGGACATCGTCTGGTAGATGGCTAGTTCTTTGTTGATTTCCTTGAGAGATGGAATGTCTTTTGTGATGAATGTGGTGTCGTCCGCATATTGCTGGATTTTGATTGTCAGCCTGGAAAAGCGAAAACCGTTGATCAGATGATTTTTCTCTATGCGTCGGGTGAGAACGTCAGCACAGATTATGAAATAGAGCATGCTGAGGGGACAACCCTGTCGTATGCCCCTTTTAACGTTTATTCGTTTTGTTAAAGCTCCATTGATTTCTATTTTGCTTTTTGTTTTGTGGTAAACTAATGACAGGTAATTCATCATTATTGGTTTTACTCCGAGTTTCTTCAAGATTCCATAGAGGAAGGAGTGACTAACTCTATCGAAAGCTTTTTCAAAGTCAGTTATCATGACGTACAAGTCCCTGTGTTGAGTTTGAGAAGCTTCCAGGGCAGCTTGTATATTCATTGTAACATGCTCTATTCTGCGGTTTGGCAGTCCACATTTCTGATTCGGACAAATCAGGTTTGTGATCATGGGTGTGAGTCTGTTGGAGAGGATTTTGCTCAAGATCTTGTAGTCTGTGTTGAGCAGAGAGATCGGTCTCCAATTTTTGAGCTTTTCTTTTTCACCTTTTTTAAAGATTAACTTCACTTTTGCTTCTCTCATTGAGGGAGTCATTGTTTTTCTCAAGTAGCAATTTGTAAGCATCTCTAGAATGTCGTGTTTCAGGAAATGCCAGCATTTTTGGTAAAATAATGAGCCGAGACCATCTGATCCAGGTGCAGAATCCTTATTAAGAGAATCGATGGCGGTTTTTACTTCTTTGAGACTGATCAGCTGTTCCGCTTGTTCAGCTGCGTCTTCCTCAATTTTGGCCTCTCCAAGAATGTTTAAGTAGTTGTTTTGTTCTTGAGAGTTTATGTTGTCTTTTACACCCCATAGGGAGTGGTAGAAGCTGTGTACTTCTTTGAGAATGTCTTCTTTCTTGGTGAGTGTTGTGTTGTTTGCGTCGTGTATCTCAGTGATAGAGGTACTTTTACAATTTTGTTCCTCTGCTTTGAAGAAGCTTTTAGATGGTTCTTCATCGCTAGTTGGGATAGTTCTGGATCTGATTTGCGATCCGACTGCTTTATAATCGTAGAAGTTGTTGATTTTCTCCAAGAATTCCGGGCGACGATCTTCCAGGACGTGGTCTGGATGAGCGTCCAGAGTGTGGAGCATATTTTTCGCTTGATTGTAATCTTCTCTACGCTTGAGTGCGACATCTTGCGAGAGTTCAATCAGTCGATTTTTCAACATTTTCTTGCCATGATCCCACCTTATAAGCATGTCTGGTGGTTCTAATTGTGGTACGTTTATGGTCCAATTTTCCCAAGCCGTTTCGAGCTCTGTTATGACGTGAGCATATTCTAATATGCTGTTATTGATTTTGTATGAATATTCACCCCATTTGGTGTGTTGTTGATATTTTAGATGAATTATTGGTAATGTGCAGTGGTCTGATGATGTGAAGTATTCATGTTTGATGTTATGATAATTTTCAAGTGCATGTTCATTTATGTATATTCTATCTATCCTGGTCTTACTGTTGTGGTTTTGGCGCGTGAACAGTCTTTTGTACGGTATTTCTTGTCTGTGGGTTTTTTTTTTTTTTTTTTTTTTTTTTTTTTTTTTTTTTTTCTTTCGCGCAACGCTCAGAGTTCAAGATGGATACCACTACATCTTGCAGGTTTACAAATTGTCCATATGGAATGGATTTGTTTCCTGTCTCATCATTAGTGCGTCCGCTCCGGGAGCCGTCCACACACCCAAACACTCAGCAGGCACACCATACTTACATGGAAGATACCTACCAGGGAGGCGAGGGACTCACTACGACCGAAGGGACCCACCGCGGTAGATGGTAATCTGTGGATGTAAATGTTTGGTTAGTGGCTGCCTCAAGCTGATCTGCCTGTCTCAACTTTCCTCTTGCTGATCTTGGAGCAGTCTAGGAGAAGGCGGGTCAAGCTCAAGAACTAGCGCATTTTGGTAGAGAGTTAATTTTAATTTTATTTGAAATTGTTTGTGTGTGTGTATCTTCTTGTTGCCCGCTTCAAGAAGGGCACCTGTTTGGAGAAAACGGGCCACCGCAGTCTGACACCTCATTTGGCGGAGATGCCAGAGAGGAGCGGCCAGAGGGAGGGTAGCTTTCGCTGACCCCAGAGTCGTCTTGGAATGGGCCGCTGCAATCCTGTCATCCCAGAGCGAGTGGGACGACGGAGAGGGACGGTTAAAGATCTCCCGCTGCAATCACTCTTCCGGCATCAGGCCGTTGGAGATGAGTGAGAGGGACGGGTTAAAGGTGGGTTGTTACGCCCATGGCTGTCTAATCTTCTTCAAAGATGATCTACGACCGTACTGTTCTAGTGAGATCCACCGCTGCAATCAGTCATCCCTACCACCGAGGACGACTGAGAGGGCGGTTGAAGAGTGGATCTCGACTGGTTCTTCTTTCTTCTGACCGTAGGAGGAGGTTTGGAAGGAGTAGAAATGTCAGATGACAAAGGAATGTTATGCTTTTGTGTTATGTTTTTCGTTTTTGTCATGATGACCCACAGGGCTTGAATGGTGGACCGTTTTGTGTCCTGTATATATGTGTCGCCTATGTCCAGAGATATCTTCTTTTGGATGATGGTGTGTTTGGCGACATTCATCATGGTCAAAAGAATCGGATTGTTCTTCTGTCCGTCAGGGATTTGGTTGTGGAGGATCATGTCCTTTGTTATTTCTATGTCTTCCTTGGTTAGGCCAAGATATTGTTGTTTCAGGCGCTCCCATATTCCTTGTGCAAAGGAGCACTTGGTGAGGACGTGGGCCACATTGTCTTCTGGTTTTCTGCAGAATTTGCAGTTTGTTTTTCTGTCGGAGTGTATTGATCTATTAAAATCTCCCCATTTGTATCCTCCATGTGCAATCCGAAAGGACATGGAGGATAGGTGAGGTGGAAGGAAGAGTTTGATTCCCTTGTTTTTCAAGAGGATCTCATTCCAAGGAATCTTCTTTCCGTTTTCATCAATCTTGTCAATTTTCTTTTCATTTTGCGTTTTCAGATTGATGTAGATATTTTTGTAGGAAGTGTTTTCCCAGTCGTGTTTCAAGCCTTTGAGTTTGCAAAAGGACTTGAAGATGTCCGCATACATTTCGTTTGGAATTGGGGCATGCGGAATGCTGTTGGAGAACAGATGAGGATTAATGTGTCTCATTCTGTAACTCAAATTGAACATGGCCCATTCGTGCCAGATTTCGGTGGCGTCTTCTAGTGAGAAGAGGTGGCGAATTCTGTCGATGCGGCTTGTTTGAAATTTTGATTGGATGTCCACCATGTTGATGCCTCCATCTTTAACAGGAGGAAACGTCTTGCTTCTCTGGAGCTGTTCGAATGGTGAAGGATACCAGAGGAAGTCGAAGAGGATTTTGTTTAGTTCTTTGATGTGTTGTTTCGTTGGCATCAGCACTCTACTGAGATGCAAAGTGACGGGTACCAAGAGAGTGTTGATGATCGAGATCTTTCCATAGAGGGAGAGTCTTCGTGGTTTGTGGATGTTGGCGATCGTTTGAGTTTTTTTGATGGCGGTCTGCCAGTTCATCTTGTCAAGTTGTGTTTTGTTTGTGCCTAGCCAGATGCCCAGGATCTTGACGTTGTTCAAGATCGCAGCTTCTGGAAAGAGTTGCTGAGCTCTTTGGGCCAGGTCAGGTTTGGACGCCAGGATCTGGGTCTTTCCCTGGTTCACTTTCTGGCCGGACATCGTCTGGTAGATGGCTAGTTCTTTGTTGATTTCCTTGAGAGATGGAATGTCTTTTGTGATGAATGTGGTGTCGTCCGCATATTGCTGGATTTTGATTGTCAGCCTGGAAAAGCGAAAACCGTTGATCAGATGATTTTTCTCTATGCGTCGGGTGAGAACGTCAGCACAGATTATGAAATAGAGCATGCTGAGGGGACAACCCTGTCGTATGCCCCTTTTAACGTTTATTCGTTTTGTTAAAGCTCCATTGATTTCTATTTTGCTTTTTGTTTTGTGGTAAACTAATGACAGGTAATTCATCATTATTGGTTTTACTCCGAGTTTCTTCAAGATTCCATAGAGGAAGGAGTGACTAACTCTATCGAAAGCTTTTTCAAAGTCAGTTATCATGACGTACAAGTCCCTGTGTTGAGTTTGAGAAGCTTCCAGGGCAGCTTGTATATTCATTGTAACATGCTCTATTCTGCGGTTTGGCAGTCCACATTTCTGATTCGGACAAATCAGGTTTGTGATCATGGGTGTGAGTCTGTTGGAGAGGATTTTGCTCAAGATCTTGTAGTCTGTGTTGAGCAGAGAGATCGGTCTCCAATTTTTGAGCTTTTCTTTTTCACCTTTTTTAAAGATTAACTTCACTTTTGCTTCTCTCATTGAGGGAGTCATTGTTTTTCTCAAGTAGCAATTTGTAAGCATCTCTAGAATGTCGTGTTTCAGGAAATGCCAGCATTTTTGGTAGAATAATGAGCCGAGACCATCTGATCCAGGTGCAGAATCCTTATTAAGAGAATCGATGGCGGTTTTTACTTCTTTGAGACTGATCAGCTGTTCCGCTTGTTCAGCTGCGTCTTCCTCAATTTTGGCCTCTCCAAGAATGTTTAAGTAGTTGTTTTGTTCTTGAGAGTTTATGTTGTCTTTTACACCCCATAGGGAGTGGTAGAAGCTGTGTACTTCTTTGAGAATGTCTTCTTTCTTGGTGAGTGTTGTGTTGTTTGCGTCGTGTATCTCAGTGATAGAGGTACTTTTACAATTTTGTTCCTCTGCTTTGAAGAAGCTTTTAGATGGTTCTTCATCGCTAGTTGGGATAGTTCTGGATCTGATTTGCGATCCGACTGCTTTATAATCGTAGAAGTTGTTGATTTTCTCCAAGAATTCCGGGCGACGATCTTCCAGGACGTGGTCTGGATGAGCGTCCAGAGTGTGGAGCATATTTTTCGCTTGATTGTAATCTTCTCTACGCTTGAGTGCGACATCTTGCGAGAGTTCAATCAGTCGATTTTTCAACATTTTCTTGCCATGATCCCACCTTATAAGCATGTCTGGTGGTTCTAATTGTGGTACGTTTATGGTCCAATTTTCCCAAGCCGTTTCGAGCTCTGTTATGACGTGAGCATATTCTAATATGCTGTTATTGATTTTGTATGAATATTCACCCCATTTGGTGTGTTGTTGATATTTTAGATGAATTATTGGTAATGTGCAGTGGTCTGATGATGTGAAGTATTCATGTTTGATGTTATGATAATTTTCAAGTGCATGTTCATTTATGTATATTCTATCTATCCTGGTCTTACTGTTGTGGTTTTGGCGCGTGAACAGTCTTTTGTAAGGATATTCTTGTCTGAGGGTTTTTTTTTTTTTTTTTTTTTTTTTTTTTTTTTTTTTTTTTCTTTCGCGCAACGCTCAGAGTTCAAGATGGATACCACTACATCTTGCAGGTTTACAAATTGTCCATATGGAATGGATTTGTTTCCTGTCTCATCATTAGTGCGTCCGCTCCGGGAGCCGTCCACACACCCAAACACTCAGCAGGCACACCATACTTACATGGAAGATACCTACCAGGGAGGCGAGGGACTCACTACGACCGAAGGGACCCACCGCGGTAGATGGTAATCTGTGGATGTAAATGTTTGGTTAGTGGCTGCCTCAAGCTGATCTGCCTGTCTCAACTTTCCTCTTGCTGATCTTGGAGCAGTCTAGGAGAAGGCGGGTCAAGCTCAAGAACTAGCGCATTTTGGTAGAGAGTTAATTTTAATTTTATTTGAAATTGTTTGTGTGTGTGTATCTTCTTGTTGCCCGCTTCAAGAAGGGCACCTGTTTGGAGAAAACGGGCCACCGCAGTCTGACACCTCATTTGGCGGAGATGCCAGAGAGGAGCGGCCAGAGGGAGGGTAGCTTTCGCTGACCCCAGAGTCGTCTTGGAATGGGCCGCTGCAATCCTGTCATCCCAGAGCGAGTGGGACGACGGAGAGGGACGGTTAAAGATCTCCCGCTGCAATCACTCTTCCGGCATCAGGCCGTTGGAGATGAGTGAGAGGGACGGGTTAAAGGTGGGTTGTTACGCCCATGGCTGTCTAATCTTCTTCAAAGATGATCTACGACCGTACTGTTCTAGTGAGATCCACCGCTGCAATCAGTCATCCCTACCACCGAGGACGACTGAGAGGGCGGTTGAAGAGTGGATCTCGACTGGTTCTTCTTTCTTCTGACCGTAGGAGGAGGTTTGGAAGGAGTAGAAATGTCAGATGACAAAGGAATGTTATGCTTTTGTGTTATGTTTTTCGTTTTTGTCATGATGACCCACAGGGCTTGAATGGTGGACCGTTTTGTGTCCTGTATATATGTGTCGCCTATGTCCAGAGATATCTTCTTTTGGATGATGGTGTGTTTGGCGACATTCATCATGGTCAAAAGAATCGGATTGTTCTTCTGTCCGTCAGGGATTTGGTTGTGGAGGATCATGTCCTTTGTTATTTCTATGTCTTCCTTGGTTAGGCCAAGATATTGTTGTTTCAGGCGCTCCCATATTCCTTGTGCAAAGGAGCACTTGGTGAGGACGTGGGCCACATTGTCTTCTGGTTTTCTGCAGAATTTGCAGTTTGTTTTTCTGTCGGAGTGTATTGATCTATTAAAATCTCCCCATTTGTATCCTCCATGTGCAATCCGAAAGGACATGGAGGATAGGTGAGGTGGAAGGAAGAGTTTGATTCCCTTGTTTTTCAAGAGGATCTCATTCCAAGGAATCTTCTTTCCGTTTTCATCAATCTTGTCAATTTTCTTTTCATTTTGCGTTTTCAGATTGATGTAGATATTTTTGTAGGAAGTGTTTTCCCAGTCGTGTTTCAAGCCTTTGAGTTTGCAAAAGGACTTGAAGATGTCCGCATACATTTCGTTTGGAATTGGGGCATGCGGAATGCTGTTGGAGAACAGATGAGGATTAATGTGTCTCATTCTGTAACTCAAATTGAACATGGCCCATTCGTGCCAGATTTCGGTGGCGTCTTCTAGTGAGAAGAGGTGGCGAATTCTGTCGATGCGGCTTGTTTGAAATTTTGATTGGATGTCCACCATGTTGATGCCTCCATCTTTAACAGGAGGAAACGTCTTGCTTCTCTGGAGCTGTTCGAATGGTGAAGGATACCAGAGGAAGTCGAAGAGGATTTTGTTTAGTTCTTTGATGTGTTGTTTCGTTGGCATCAGCACTCTACTGAGATGCAAAGTGACGGGTACCAAGAGAGTGTTGATGATCGAGATCTTTCCATAGAGGGAGAGTCTTCGTGGTTTGTGGATGTTGGCGATCGTTTGAGTTTTTTTGATGGCGGTCTGCCAGTTCATCTTGTCAAGTTGTGTTTTGTTTGTGCCTAGCCAGATGCCCAGGATCTTGACGTTGTTCAAGATCGCAGCTTCTGGAAAGAGTTGCTGAGCTCTTTGGGCCAGGTCAGGTTTGGACGCCAGGATCTGGGTCTTTCCCTGGTTCACTTTCTGGCCGGACATCGTCTGGTAGATGGCTAGTTCTTTGTTGATTTCCTTGAGAGATGGAATGTCTTTTGTGATGAATGTGGTGTCGTCCGCATATTGCTGGATTTTGATTGTCAGCCTGGAAAAGCGAAAACCGTTGATCAGATGATTTTTCTCTATGCGTCGGGTGAGAACGTCAGCACAGATTATGAAATAGAGCATGCTGAGGGGACAACCCTGTCGTATGCCCCTTTTAACGTTTATTCGTTTTGTTAAAGCTCCATTGATTTCTATTTTGCTTTTTGTTTTGTGGTAAACTAATGACAGGTAATTCATCATTATTGGTTTTACTCCGAGTTTCTTCAAGATTCCATAGAGGAAGGAGTGACTAACTCTATCGAAAGCTTTTTCAAAGTCAGTTATCATGACGTACAAGTCCCTGTGTTGAGTTTGAGAAGCTTCCAGGGCAGCTTGTATATTCATTGTAACATGCTCTATTCTGCGGTTTGGCAGTCCACATTTCTGATTCGGACAAATCAGGTTTGTGATCATGGGTGTGAGTCTGTTGGAGAGGATTTTGCTCAAGATCTTGTAGTCTGTGTTGAGCAGAGAGATCGGTCTCCAATTTTTGAGCTTTTCTTTTTCACCTTTTTTAAAGATTAACTTCACTTTTGCTTCTCTCATTGAGGGAGTCATTGTTTTTCTCAAGTAGCAATTTGTAAGCATCTCTAGAATGTCGTGTTTCAGGAAATGCCAGCATTTTTGGTAGAATAATGAGCCGAGACCATCTGATCCAGGTGCAGAATCCTTATTAAGAGAATCGATGGCGGTTTTTACTTCTTTGAGACTGATCAGCTGTTCCGCTTGTTCAGCTGCGTCTTCCTCAATTTTGGCCTCTCCAAGAATGTTTAAGTAGTTGTTTTGTTCTTGAGAGTTTATGTTGTCTTTTACACCCCATAGGGAGTGGTAGAAGCTGTGTACTTCTTTGAGAATGTCTTCTTTCTTGGTGAGTGTTGTGTTGTTTGCGTCGTGTATCTCAGTGATAGAGGTACTTTTACAATTTTGTTCCTCTGCTTTGAAGAAGCTTTTAGATGGTTCTTCATCGCTAGTTGGGATAGTTCTGGATCTGATTTGCGATCCGACTGCTTTATAATCGTAGAAGTTGTTGATTTTCTCCAAGAATTCCGGGCGACGATCTTCCAGGACGTGGTCTGGATGAGCGTCCAGAGTGTGGAGCATATTTTTCGCTTGATTGTAATCTTCTCTACGCTTGAGTGCGACATCTTGCGAGAGTTCAATCAGTCGATTTTTCAACATTTTCTTGCCATGATCCCACCTTATAAGCATGTCTGGTGGTTCTATTTGTGGTACGTTTATGGTCCAGTTTTCCCAAGCCGTTTCGAGCTCTGTTATGACGTGAGCATATTGTAATATGCTGTTATTGATTTTGTATGAATATTCACCCCATTTGGTGTGTTGTTGATATTGGAGATGAATTATTGGTAATGTGCAGTGGTCTGATGATGTGAAGTATTCATGTTTGATGTTATGATAATTTTCAAGTGCATGTTCATTTATGTATATTCTATCTATCCTGGTCTTACTGTTGTGGTTTTGGCGCGTGAACAGTCTTTTGTAAGGATATTCTTGTCTGAATATGTCTGTCAATTGGTTATGATGTATTAATGTTCTAAGTGCTGTTTTATCCGGTGTAGTGAAGAAAAATTGCGGCTTAGCAGTGTCCAACGGATCAAGGATCACGTTAAAATCACCAAGTAAGACCACATGTTGATGTTCATATTCCAGCATAGTCTCGGAGAGCAGTTCAAAGCATGACTTTCTCTCTCCGTTGCTCTGCGGAAGGTATGCATTGAATATGTTTATGTTATTTTTACCACATTTGATGTTGAGGTGATGTATTCGATTTTGTACTATTGTGTGATGTGTGATTTCGGACCTATCGTGTATGTCCTTCTTTACGATGAACATTGTCCCTGCATAGAAGGGGGTTCTATCAGGTTCTATGTTTGTATATGTTATGTAATTGTTATGTTGAGCCCACGTCTCGAGTTGATCGGTGGGGATTCTGTGTGTTTCCTGAATTGCCAGTACAGAGAGTCTGTGAGATGTAAAGAACTGTTTGACATCTCGCAATTTCTTGGATATTCCGTTGATGTTCATTGAGCCAACCTTGAGGTTGCCCAGTCCGGCGTCCGAATCGTCACTCTCCGTATCTGTGAACATGATTATAGATAGAGAAAAAGCAGATTAAAGTTTAAGAGTTTTGGACTAGACCGTGTAGTTGGATGGGACGCCGTCTGAGTCCGTGATCACGTAGGCGGTGGGCCCAGGGCGAGACTTCACCATTGCACTTCGGAGAAGTTGACCTCTGCGATTACCCCAAATGTGGGTAACTCGGTCGTATAATTTCTGTTAGTGGGGACTGCGTTCGCGCTATCCCTTTTTTAACTCATCAACCGAAAGCGAAGAAGAAGAAAAAGCTTTTTCCATCCCCCCCCCCCCGTACAACACATATCAAGCGTTTGGAGACCGAATTGTTGTCTTGTGTCCTGCTGTTGCGAGACCACAAGCTGAAAGCGAAATCATCTGAAAGCTTTTTAAGCGAATCAAAAGCAAGAGGTGAGCGTACTTGCTTCGGCAGTACATATACTAAAATTGGAACGATACAGAGAAGATTAGCATGGCCCCTGCGCAAGGATGACACGCAAAATCGTGAAGCGTTCCATATTTCTTTTAGTCACCGACTGGATGTGCATCCACAGTTCATCGACATGCTTTCTATGCCTTGTCCTTTGCTTGGATGCGACTTGATCGCGTCGTCACGCACGTGGTGTGCCCACGTTGCCAGGCAGTGGAGAACACCAGCCATTCGACAAAGTCGATTTCAAATGCGACCAGGACTGCTAAAAAGGCTGGTAAAAGTTAGGCCGGTGTCGCTTTCACTCGCTCGCTCTAGCGAGGAAAGCAAGGCTTGCTTGTTAAACGCTTTTTGGCAGCAATCATTCTATTTGAATAAGGTAAGTCTCACGAGCCTTATTCAAAGTGCGAACGATTAATTGCGAACTGGTGGCTTTGGAGACATTGCTGCCAAAAAGCGACTAACAGCAAGCCTTGCTTTCCTCGCTAGAGCGAGCGAGTGAAAGCGACACCGGCCTAACTTTTACCAGCCTTTTTAGATTTTTTTTAAAGTCAGTTAGATAAATAAATAACTAGAAAGTTTAGAAAATAGCCTAAGTCAGCTAGATCAGTGGCCCCCTGCTGGGAACCACTGATCTAGGCGAGTAGTTAGCTTTTTTTCCCTCCCTAGATTTTTTTTTGGAGTCAGCCTTTTCCCCTTAAGGGAATTAGCTGATTGCCACGTAGAAAGTAGGTCAGGTGAGAATAGCCAGTTAGCTACAGCGAGTCTAGACAGTACGTGACCAGCTTTTAGGGTGTGGTCAAGACAGAATTTAGCTAAATTTTCCTTCAGAAGGAAAATTTAAAACTTGAAAAGCTTGGACTTTGGTAAGTCTTTGTTAATTCTTATATTTAAAATAACATAAACTAAACACCAGCTATACTCATGGGCGACTCTAAGGCCAACGAGTTTAAATATCAAAGAACCTTGGTTGTGCAAGCATCCAGCCAGTCCTGGCTTGATGTAAGCACTTTCATCAGTTTCTTTATGCAAGATGGCTTCCTTGCAAAGTATGGAAAGGAGCTAAAAGCTGTGCGTGCCAAGAGCCTGCGGCAGCACATTTTCACCGTCACGTTCTCAGCTTCTGAGAACGAAACCAAATCCGTGCTGATGGAACAGCTGGCGCTAGACCATCAGTCACCCGTGACCTATTCACACAAGGAAGTAGGTTACGTGATCAAAGTATGGCGACCGATGCCACCATGCGACGTGATCACATTATATCCAGTGCCAGACGAGTGGCATCTGGATTTAATTAATGAGTTTGCTTGCCAAGCAAACTGGGGAAATGTTTACCAGATGGTTAAAGGTAAACACAAGCAGCACCCCACCATCTGCAACGAGTTTCTGCATGTGTACCTGCAGAACACTAAACTCGCCAACATCCCAGATAAGGTGCAGATGTTTGGTGAATGGATCTCCATCACCAAGCCTGGAGAAGGACATTTGCCACTCTGCCAGATTTGCAAAGTCCGGGGACACCTAACATCAAAGTGCCCCACGAAACCGAAGAAGACCCAGGCCAACCCACCTCGAGACCGGGAGTCCAAGGCCGACCCACCCCGAGACCGGGCGCCTAGACAACCCAGGAAACAGGGACGCTCGAGAGAATCCATAAACAGAAGCAACGAACTCTTCTGCCAAAGATCAGAGGCCGCTTTCCTTGCGAGACAGGCCGAGAAGTCCAGACCGCGTTTTGCTGCATCCAGACCAAAAAAAACGTATGTGTCAGATTCGTCGCCAACCAGGCAGCAGCTCGCCTGTCATGTGTGCCGATCAACAGGCCGACACAAACCTGGTTGCAATGCAAGAGAAAAGTTCAGGGAAAAGAGTAGGAAGAGAAAGAACCCCCCCACGAGCGACGATGGCTTTATCACCGTGGGCAAAGGAGGGAAACACAACCCCAAAACCTCCATGCGCAGCATCTTCTCATCAGATACTGAGATAGCGGATAAGCCCATGTCCAACACAGAGTCCAAGACATCGACTCCAAAAGAACCCTTGCTAAAGCGGAGATCGATTGCCCAACCAGCATCTCCCAGGACGACGAATCCCAGAGACCACGACGCATCCCACGCCAGCTCCAAGGATGCGTCGGTCTCAGTTGACAATGACAACTCGTCAACTGACTCGGAGTCCGTTTCTTCGAGAGAGTCTACGCGGGCTGAACTGACCGGGACCTCTCCTCTCCATCGAAATGTCTTCAGTTCGGTGGATGAGCTCACGGACTCAGACGGCGTCCCATCCAACTACACGGTCTAGTCCAAAACTCTTAAACTTTAATCTGCTTTTTCTCTATCTATAATCATGTTCACAGATACGGAGAGTGACGATTCGGACGCCGGACTGGGCAACCTCAAGGTTGGCTCAATGAACATCAACGGAATATCCAAGAAATTGCGAGATGTCAAACAGTTCTCTACATCTCACAGACTCTCTGTACTGGCAATTCAGGAAACACACAGAATCCCCACCGATCAACTCGAGACGTGGGCTCAACATAACAATTACATAACATATACAAACATAGAACCTGATAGAACCCCCTTCTATGCAGGGACAATGTTCATCGTAAAGAAGGACATACACGATAGGTCCGAAATCACACATCACACAATAGTACAAAATCGAATACATCACCTCAACATCAAATGTGGTAAAAATAACATAAACATATTCAATGCATACCTTCCGCAGAGCAACGGAGAGAGAAAGTCATGCTTTGAACTGCTCTCCGAGGCTATGCTGGAATATGAACATCAACATGTGGTCTTACTTGGTGATTTTAACGTGATCCTTGATCCGTTGGACACTGCTAAGCCGCAATTTTTCTTCACTACACCGGATAAAACAGCACTTAGAACATTAATACATCATAACCAATTGACAGACATATTCAGACAAGAATATCCTTACAAAAGACTGTTCACGCGCCAAAACCACAACAGTAAGACCAGGATAGATAGAATATACATAAATGAACATGCACTTGAAAATTATCATAACATCAAACATGAATACTTCACATCATCAGACCACTGCACATTACCAATAATTCATCTAAAATATCAACAACACACCAAATGGGGTGAATATTCATACAAAATCAATAACAGCATATTAGAATATGCTCACGTCATAACAGAGCTCGAAACGGCTTGGGAAAACTGGACCATAAACGTACCACAAATAGAACCACCAGACATGCTTATAAGGTGGGATCATGGCAAGAAAATGTTGAAAAATCGACTGATTGAACTCTCGCAAGATGTCGCACTCAAGCGTAGAGAAGATTACAATCAAGCGAAAAATATGCTCCACACTCTGGACGCTCATCCAGACCACGTCCTGGAAGATCGTCGCCCGGAATTCTTGGAGAAAATCAACAACTTCTACGATTATAAAGCAGTCGGATCGCAAATCAGATCCAGAACTATCCCAACTAGCGATGAAGAGCCATCTAAAAGCTTCTTCAAAGCAGAGGAACAAAATTGTAAAAGTAGCTCTATCACTGAGATACACGACGCAAACAACACAACTCTCACCAAGAAAGAAGACATTCTCAAAGAAGTACACAGCTTCTACCACTCCCTATGGGGCATAGAAGACCACATCAACCCTCAAGAACAGAACAGTTACCTAAACATTCTGGGAGAGGCCAAAATTGAAGAAGACGCAGCTGAACAAGCAGAACAGCTCATAACTCTAAAAGAAGTAAAAACCGCCATCGATTCTCTTAACAAGGATTCTGCACCTGGATCAGATGGTCTCGGCTCATTATTCTACCAAAAATGCTGGCATTTCCTGAAACACGACATTCTAGAGATGCTTACAAATTGCTACTTGAGAAAAACAATGACTCCCTCAATGAGAGAAGCAAAAGTGAAGTTAATCTTTAAAAAAGGTGAAAAAGAAAAGCTCAAAAATTGGAGACCGATCTCTCTACTCAACACTGATTACAAGATCTTGAGTAAAATCCTCTCCAACAGACTCACACCCATGATCACAAACCTGATTTGTCCGAATCAGAAATGTGGACTGCCAAACCGCAGAATAGAGCATGTCACAATGAACATACAAGCTGCCCTGGAAGCTTCTCAAACACAACACAGGGACTTGTACGTCATGATAACTGACTTTGAAAAAGCATTCGACAGAGTTAGTCACTCCTTCCTCTATGGAATCTTGAAGAAACTCGGAGTAAAACCAATAATGATGAACTACCTGTCTTTGGTATACAACAAAACAAAAAGCAAGATAGAAATCAACGGAGCCTTAACAAAACGAATCAACGTCAAAAGGGGCATAAGACAAGGTTGTCCCCTCAGCATGCTCTATTTCATAATCTGTGCCGACGTGTTGACCCGTCGCATAAAAAAAAACCATCTGATCAACGGTTTTCGCTTTTCCAAGCTGACAATCAAAATCCAGCAATATGCGGACGACACTACATTCATCACAAGAGACATTCCATCTCTCAAAGAAATCAACAGAGAACTAGCCATCTACCAGACGATGTCCGGCCAGAAAGTGAACCAGGGAAAGACCCAGATCCTGGCGTCCAAACCGGACCTGGCCCAAAGAGCTCAGCAGCTCTTTCCAGAAGCTGCGATCTTGAACAACGTCAAGATCCTGGGCATCTGGCTAGGAACAAACAAAACAGAAGTTGACAAGATGAACTGGCAGACCGCCATCAAGAAAACTCAAACGATCGCCAACATCCACAAACCACGAAGACTCTCCCTCTATGGAAAGATTTCCATCATCAACACTCTCTTGGTACCCGTCACTTTGCATCTCAGTAGAGTGCTGATGCCAACGAAACAACACATCAAAGAACTAAACAAAATCCTCTTCGACTTCCTCTGGTATCCTTCGCCATTTGAACAGCTCCAGAGAAGCAAGACATTTCCTCCTGTCAAAGATGGAGGCATCAACATGGTGGACATCCAATCAAAATTCCAAACTAGTCGCATAGACAGAATTCGCCACCTCTTCCCACTAGAAGACGCCACCGAAATCTGGCACGAATGGGCCATGTTCAATTTGAGCTACAGAATGAGACACATTAATCCTCATCTGTTCTCCAACAGCATTCCGCATGCCCCAATTCCAAACGAAATGTATGCGGACATCTTCAAGTCCTTTTGCAAACTCAAAGGCTTGAAACACGACTGGGAAAATACTTCCTACAAAAATATCTACATCAATCTGAAAACGCAAAATGAAAAGAAAATTGACAAGATCGATGAAAACGGAAAGAAGATTCCTTGGAATGAAATCCTCTTGAAAAACAAGGGAATCAAACTCTTCCTTCCACCTCACCTATCCTCCATGTCCTTCCGGATTGCACATGGAGGATACAAATGGGGAGATTTTAATAGATCAATACATTCCGACAGAAAAACAAACTGCAAATTCTGCAGAAAACCAGAAGACAATGTGGCCCACGTCCTCACCAAGTGCTCCTTTGCACAAGGAATATGGGAACGCCTGAAACAACAATATCTTGACCTAACCAAGGAAGACATAGAAATAACAAAGGACATGATCCTTTACAATCAACTCCCTGGAGGACAAACGAACAACCCGATTCTTTTGACCATGATGAATGTCGCCAAGCACACCATCATCCAAAAGAAGAAATCTCTGGACATAGGCGACACATATATACAGGACACAAAACGGTCCACCACTCAAGCCCTGTGGGTGATCATGACAAAAACGAAAGACATAACACAAAAACATAACATTCCTTTGTCATCTGACATTTCTACTCCTTCCAAACCTCCTCCTACGGTCAGAAGAAAGAAGAACCAGTCGAGATCCACTCTTCAACCGCCCTCTCAGTCGTCCTCGGTGGTAGGGATGACTGATTGCAGCGGTGGATCTCACTAGCACAGTACGGTCGTAGATCATCTTTGAAGAAGCTTAGACAGCCAAGGGCGTAACAACCCACCTTTAACCCGTCCCTCTCACTCATCTACAACGGCCTGATGCCGGAAGAGTGATTGCAGCGGGAGATCTTTAACCGTCCCTCTCCGTTGTCCCACTCGCTCTGGGATGACAGGATTGCAGCGGCCCATCCCAAGACGACTCTAGGGTCAGCGAAAGCTACCCTCCTTCTGGCCGCTCCTCTCTGGCATCTCCGCCAAATGAGGTGTCAGACTGCAGCGGCCCGTTTCCTCCAAACAGGTGCCCTTCTTGAAGCGGGCAACAAGAAGATACACACACATAAACAATTACAAATAAAATTAAAATTAACTCTTTGACAAAACGCGCTAGTTCTTGAGCTTGACCCGCCATCTCCTAGTCTGCTCCAAGATCAGCAAGAGGAAAGTCGAGACAGGCAGATCAGCTTGAGGCAGCCACTAACCAAACATTTACATCCACAGATTACCATCTACCGCGGTGGGTCCCTTCGGTCGTAGTGAGTCCCTCGCCTCCCTGGTAGGTATCTTCCATGTAAGTATGGTGTGCCTGCTGAGTGTTTGGGTGTGTGGACGGCTCCCGGAGCGGACGCACTAATGATGAGACAGGAAACAAATCCATTCCATATGGACAATTTGTAAACCTGCAAGATGTAGTGGTATCCATCTTGAACTCTGAGCGTTGCGCGAAAAAAAAAAAAAAAAAAAAAAAAAAAAAAAAAAAAAAAAAAAAAAAAGCTTGACCCGACATCTCCTAGACTGCTCCAAGATCAGCAAGAGGAAAGTTGAGACAGGCAGATCAGCTTGAGGCAGCCACTAACCAAACATTTACATCCACAGATTACCATCTACCGCGGTGGGTCCCTTCGGTCGTAGTGAGTCCCTCGCCTCCCTGGTAGGTATCTTCCATGTAAGTATGGTGTGCCTGCTGAGTGTTTGGGTGTGTGGACGGCTCCCGGAGCGGACGCACTAATGATGAGACAGGAAACAAATCCATTCCATATGGACAATTTGTAAACCTGCAAGATGTAGTGGTATCCATCTTGAACTCTGAGCGTTGCGCGAAAAAGAAAAAAAAAAAAAAAAAAAATAAGATCAAGTGTAGTATCTGTTCTTCTCAGTTTAATACCTGGGACGCCCAGCATCGCTGGGCTCTTGTATTAAATGTATGTTTGAAGACGGGGTGTCGATTCAAAGCTCGCTTTGTCGCACCCACGGGTTGTCCCGGTATTGCAGTACCTCCGGGTTCGGCCCACATCCCACCTTCGGGTGGGATAAATGAACAATCAATCATTGAAAATGCGAATCATGGCTTTCGTTGTTCGTCGGTCTCATTTCTTGTGTTTTATTGGTCGTCGTGTGTATCATATGTCATTTTCTGTTCATTTTCATTCATTGCGCCGATGTTATCTACTCTCTCGCGTACGTGTGTGTGGTGTTGCAAATTTTTCGCTTGTTGTCGCGTGTTCTGCAATGACTCTCTATTGAATAAAAGTTCCTGTGCTGAGCAATTCAGCCAGCACAGCTGTGCCAATAATGCGACTCACCTTGTCAAACATGTGATGTTCTCCTACGCAGACACAAACTTCTTTTCGTCGCGAGTCGTGAACAAACCAACTGACTGACCGGCCGGCTTCAAGCGGCACGTGACATGCAGAGTCTTGCATTAGTTTAATAAATGTCTTGCATTAGTTTAATAAATGTGAGCAAGCAATGCTCAGAGGGCGACTTACCTTTCAAAGAATAGAATGCGATCACTCATCATATGATAGCATGTATGGCAGCGAATGAAACTGAGCTTTGCTGCAGGCCATTGGCTTGAAATAAAAACAGCATTCTTAAGAAAATTTAGCCCGCTATATATGGCGCTTGGTTAAGCTTCTTCATCATTCTATTTGAATACAAGGTAAGTGCGCCTGAGCATTGTTTGCTCTCATTTTTCAAACTCATACATTGTTCTTTTTCGAAGTAAGTGAGTGATCACAGAAACAGCAGCAGCTGCTGAAGTGTCGTCGAAAGGTTCTGCTATCACACAAAAAAGGCAAACAAAAGCAACGGAGCAAAGCCGAAGAGAATCACGGTCCCAGAAGAGAGATGCTGACAGGCAACCAACTCATACTTACCTGACGAGGGTCTTCACCGTGATCACGTAGGCGGTGGGCCCAGGGCGAGACTTCACCATTGCACTTCGGAGAAGTTGACCTCTGCGATTACCCCAAATGTGGGTAACTCGGTCGTATAATTTCTGTTAGTGGGGACTGCGTTCGCGCTATCCCTTTTTTAACTCATCAACCGAAAGCGAAGAAGAAGAAAAAGCTTTTTCCATCCCCCCCCCCCCCCGTACAACACATATCAAGCGTTTGGAGACCGAATTGTTGTCTTGTGTCCTGCTGTTGCGAGACCACAAGCTGAAAGCGAAATCATCTGAAAGCTTTTTAAGCGAATCAAAAGCAAGAGGTGAGCGTACTTGCTTCGGCAGTACATATACTAAAATTGGAACGATACAGAGAAGATTAGCATGGCCCCTGCGCAAGGATGACACGCAAAATCGTGAAGCGTTCCATATTTCTTTTAGTCACCGACTGGATGTGCATCCACAGTTCATCGACATGCTTTCTATGCCTTGTCCTTTGCTTGGATGCGACTTGATCGCGTCGTCACGCACGTGGTGTGCCCACGTTGCCAGGCAGTGGAGAACACCAGCCATTCGACAAAGTCGATTTCAAATGCGACCAGGACTGCTAAAAAGGCTGGTAAAAGTTAGGCCGGTGTCGCTTTCACTCGCTCGCTCTAGCGAGGAAAGCAAGGCTTGCTTGTTAAACGCTTTTTGGCAGCAATCATTCTATTTGAATAAGGTAAGTCTCACGAGCCTTATTCAAAGTGCGAACGATTAATTGCGAACTGGTGGCTTTGGAGACATTGCTGCCAAAAAGCGACTAACAGCAAGCCTTGCTTTCCTCGCTAGAGCGAGCGAGTGAAAGCGACACCGGCCTAACTTTTACCAGCCTTTTTAGATTTTTTTTAAAGTCAGTTAGATAAATAAATAACTAGAAAGTTTAGAAAATAGCCTAAGTCAGCTAGATCAGTGGCCCCCTGCTGGGAACCACTGATCTAGGCGAGTAGTTAGCTTTTTTTCCCTCCCTAGATTTTTTTTTGGAGTCAGCCTTTTCCCCTTAAGGGAATTAGCTGATTGCCACGTAGAAAGTAGGTCAGGTGAGAATAGCCAGTTAGCTACAGCGAGTCTAGACAGTACGTGACCAGCTTTTAGGGTGTGGTCAAGACAGAATTTAGCTAAATTTTCCTTCAGAAGGAAAATTTAAAACTTGAAAAGCTTGGACTTTGGTAAGTCTTTGTTAATTCTTATATTTAAAATAACATAAACTAAACACCAGCTATACTCATGGGCGACTCTAAGGCCAACGAGTTTAAATATCAAAGAACCTTGGTTGTGCAAGCATCCAGCCAGTCCTGGCTTGATGTAAGCACTTTCATCAGTTTCTTTATGCAAGATGGCTTCCTTGCAAAGTATGGAAAGGA
The DNA here is from genome assembly GCF_918807975.1 of Aplidium turbinatum. Classification (NCBI taxonomy): domain Eukaryota; kingdom Metazoa; phylum Chordata; class Ascidiacea; order Aplousobranchia; family Polyclinidae; genus Aplidium; species Aplidium turbinatum. The sequence goes on along the minus strand of NC_137477.1, from coordinate 15,435,427 downwards.
GCTAAAAGCTGTGCGTGCCAAGAGCCTGCGGCAGCACATTTTCACCGTCACGTTCTCAGCTTCTGAGAACGAAACCAAATCCGTGCTGATGGAACAGCTGGCGCTAGACCATCAGTCACCCGTGACCTATTCACACAAGGAAGTAGGTTACGTGATCAAAGTATGGCGACCGATGCCACCATGCGACGTGATCACATTATATCCAGTGCCAGACGAGTGGCATCTGGATTTAATTAATGAGTTTGCTTGCCAAGCAAACTGGGGAAATGTTTACCAGATGGTTAAAGGTAAACACAAGCAGCACCCCACCATCTGCAACGAGTTTCTGCATGTGTACCTGCAGAACACTAAACTCGCCAACATCCCAGATAAGGTGCAGATGTTTGGTGAATGGATCTCCATCACCAAGCCTGGAGAAGGACATTTGCCACTCTGCCAGATTTGCAAAGTCCGGGGACACCTAACATCAAAGTGCCCCACGAAACCGAAGAAGACCCAGGCCAACCCACCTCGAGACCGGGAGTCCAAGGCCGACCCACCCCGAGACCGGGCGCCTAGACAACCCAGGAAACAGGGACGCTCGAGAGAATCCATAAACAGAAGCAACGAACTCTTCTGCCAAAGATCAGAGGCCGCTTTCCTTGCGAGACAGGCCGAGAAGTCCAGACCGCGTTTTGCTGCATCCAGACCAAAAAAAACGTATGTGTCAGATTCGTCGCCAACCAGGCAGCAGCTCGCCTGTCATGTGTGCCGATCAACAGGCCGACACAAACCTGGTTGCAATGCAAGAGAAAAGTTCAGGGAAAAGAGTAGGAAGAGAAAGAACCCCCCCACGAGCGACGATGGCTTTATCACCGTGGGCAAAGGAGGGAAACACAACCCCAAAACCTCCATGCGCAGCATCTTCTCATCAGATGCTGAGATAGTGGATAAGCCCATGTCCAACACAGAGTCCAAGACATCGACTCCAAAAGAACCCTTGCTAAAGCGGAGATCGATTGCCCAACCAGCATCTCCCAGGACGACGAATCCCAGAGACCACGACGCATCCCACGCCAGCTCCAAGGATGCGTCGGTCTCAGTTGACAATGACAACTCGTCAACTGACTCGGAGTCCGTTTCTTCGAGAGAGTCTACGCGGGCTGAACTGACCGGGACCTCTCCTCTCCATCGAAATGTCTTCAGTTCGGTGGATGAGCTCACGGACTCAGACGGCGTCCCATCCAACTACACGGTCTAGTCCAAAACTCTTAAACTTTAATCTGCTTTTTCTCTATCTATAATCATGTTCACAGATACGGAGAGTGACGATTCGGACGCCGGACTGGGCAACCTCAAGGTTGGCTCAATGAACATCAACGGAATATCCAAGAAATTGCGAGATGTCAAACAGTTCTCTACATCTCACAGACTCTCTGTACTGGCAATTCAGGAAACACACAGAATCCCCACCGATCAACTCGAGACGTGGGCTCAACATAACAATTACATAACATATACAAACATAGAACCTGATAGAACCCCCTTCTATGCAGGGACAATGTTCATCGTAAAGAAGGACATACACGATAGGTCCGAAATCACACATCACACAATAGTACAAAATCGAATACATCACCTCAACATCAAATGTGGTAAAAATAACATAAACATATTCAATGCATACCTTCCGCAGAGCAACGGAGAGAGAAAGTCATGCTTTGAACTGCTCTCCGAGGCTATGCTGGAATATGAACATCAACATGTGGTCTTACTTGGTGATTTTAACGTGATCCTTGATCCGTTGGACACTGCTAAGCCGCAATTTTTCTTCACTACACCGGATAAAACAGCACTTAGAACATTAATACATCATAACCAATTGACAGACATATTCAGACAAGAATATCCTTACAAAAGACTGTTCACGCGCCAAAACCACAACAGTAAGACCAGGATAGATAGAATATACATAAATGAACATGCACTTGAAAATTATCATAACATCAAACATGAATACTTCACATCATCAGACCACTGCACATTACCAATAATTCATCTAAAATATCAACAACACACCAAATGGGGTGAATATTCATACAAAATCAATAACAGCATATTAGAATATGCTCACGTCATAACAGAGCTCGAAACGGCTTGGGAAAACTGGACCATAAACGTACCACAAATAGAACCACCAGACATGCTTATAAGGTGGGATCATGGCAAGAAAATGTTGAAAAATCGACTGATTGAACTCTCGCAAGATGTCGCACTCAAGCGTAGAGAAGATTACAATCAAGCGAAAAATATGCTCCACACTCTGGACGCTCATCCAGACCACGTCCTGGAAGATCGTCGCCCGGAATTCTTGGAGAAAATCAACAACTTCTACGATTATAAAGCAGTCGGATCTCAAATCAGATCCAGAACAACTCCAACAAGCGATGAAGAGCCCTCCAAAAGCTTCTTCAAAGCAGAGGAACAAAATTGTAAAAGTAGCTCTATCACTGAGATACACGACGCAAACAACACAACTCTCACCAAGAAAGAAGACATTCTCAAAGAAGTACACAGCTTCTACCACTCCCTATGGGGCATAGAAGACCACATCAACCCTCAAGAACAGAACAGTTACCTAAACATTCTGGGAGAGGCCAAAATTGAAGAAGACGCAGCTGAACAAGCAGAACAGCTCATAACTCTAAAAGAAGTAAAAACCGCCATCGATTCTCTTAACAAGGATTCTGCACCTGGATCAGATGGTCTCGGCTCATTATTCTACCAAAAATGCTGGCATTTCCTGAAACACGACATTCTAGAGATGCTTACAAATTGCTACTTGAGAAAAACAATGACTCCCTCAATGAGAGAAGCAAAAGTGAAGTTAATCTTTAAAAAAGGTGAAAAAGAAAAGCTCAAAAATTGGAGACCGATCTCTCTACTCAACACTGATTACAAGATCTTGAGTAAAATCCTCTCCAACAGACTCACACCCATGATCACAAACCTGATTTGTCCGAATCAGAAATGTGGACTGCCAAACCGCAGAATAGAGCATGTCACAATGAACATACAAGCTGCCCTGGAAGCTTCTCAAACACAACACAGGGACTTGTACGTCATGATAACTGACTTTGAAAAAGCATTCGACAGAGTTAGTCACTCCTTCCTCTATGGAATCTTGAAGAAACTCGGAGTAAAACCAATAATGATGAACTACCTGTCTTTGGTATACAACAAAACAAAAAGCAAGATAGAAATCAACGGAGCCTTAACAAAACGAATCAACGTCAAAAGGGGCATAAGACAAGGTTGTCCCCTCAGCATGCTCTATTTCATAATCTGTGCCGACGTGTTGACCCGTCGCATAGAAAAAAACCATCTGATCAACGGTTTTCGCTTTTCCAAGCTGACAATCAAAATCCAGCAATATGCGGACGACACTACATTCATCACAAGAGACATTCCATCTCTCAAAGAAATCAACAGAGAACTAGCCATCTACCAGACGATGTCCGGCCAGAAAGTGAACCAGGGAAAGACCCAGATCCTGGCGTCCAAACCGGACCTGGCCCAAAGAGCTCAGCAGCTCTTTCCAGAAGCTGCGATCTTGAACAACGTCAAGATCCTGGGCATCTGGCTAGGAACAAACAAAACAGAAGTTGACAAGATGAACTGGCAGACCGCCATCAAGAAAACTCAAACGATCGCCAACATCCACAAACCACGAAGACTCTCCCTCTATGGAAAGATTTCCATCATCAACACTCTCTTGGTACCCGTCACTTTGCATCTCAGTAGAGTGCTGATGCCAACGAAACAACACATCAAAGAACTAAACAAAATCCTCTTCGACTTCCTCTGGTATCCTTCGCCATTTGAACAGCTCCAGAGAAGCAAGACATTTCCTCCTGTCAAAGATGGAGGCATCAACATGGTGGACATCCAATCAAAATTCCAAACTAGTCGCATAGACAGAATTCGCCACCTCTTCCCACTAGAAGACGCCACCGAAATCTGGCACGAATGGGCCATGTTCAATTTGAGCTACAGAATGAGACACATTAATCCTCATCTGTTCTCCAACAGCATTCCGCATGCCCCAATTCCAAACGAAATGTATGCGGACATCTTCAAGTCCTTTTGCAAACTCAAAGGCTTGAAACACGACTGGGAAAATACTTCCTACAAAAATATCTACATCAATCTGAAAACGCAAAATGAAAAGAAAATTGACAAGATCGATGAAAACGGAAAGAAGATTCCTTGGAATGAAATCCTCTTGAAAAACAAGGGAATCAAACTCTTCCTTCCACCTCACCTATCCTCCATGTCCTTCCGGATTGCACATGGAGGATACAAATGGGGAGATTTTAATAGATCAATACATTCCGACAGAAAAACAAACTGCAAATTCTGCAGAAAACCAGAAGACAATGTGGCCCACGTCCTCACCAAGTGCTCCTTTGCACAAGGAATATGGGAACGCCTGAAACAACAATATCTTGACCTAACCAAGGAAGACATAGAAATAACAAAGGACATGATCCTTTACAATCAACTCCCTGGAGGACAAACGAACAACCCGATTCTTTTGACCATGATGAATGTCGCCAAGCACACCATCATCCAAAAGAAGAAATCTCTGGACATAGGCGACACATATATACAGGACACAAAACGGTCCACCACTCAAGCCCTGTGGGTGATCATGACAAAAACGAAAGACATAACACAAAAACATAACATTCCTTTGTCATCTGACATTTCTACTCCTTCCAAACCTCCTCCTACGGTCAGAAGAAAGAAGAACCAGTCGAGATCCACTCTTCAACCGCCCTCTCAGTCGTCCTCGGTGGTAGGGATGACTGATTGCAGCGGTGGATCTCACTAGCACAGTACGGTCGTAGATCATCTTTGAAGAAGCTTAGACAGCCAAGGGCGTAACAACCCACCTTTAACCCGTCCCTCTCACTCATCTACAACGGCCTGATGCCGGAAGAGTGATTGCAGCGGGAGATCTTTAACCGTCCCTCTCCGTTGTCCCACTCGCTCTGGGATGACAGGATTGCAGCGGCCCATCCCAAGACGACTCTAGGGTCAGCGAAAGCTACCCTCCTTCTGGCCGCTCCTCTCTGGCATCTCCGCCAAATGAGGTGTCAGACTGCAGCGGCCCGTTTCCTCCAAACAGGTGCCCTTCTTGAAGCGGGCAACAAGAAGATACACACACATAAACAATTACAAATAAAATTAAAATTAACTCTTTGACAAAACGCGCTAGTTCTTGAGCTTGACCCGCCATCTCCTAGTCTGCTCCAAGATCAGCAAGAGGAAAGTCGAGACAGGCAGATCAGCTTGAGGCAGCCACTAACCAAACATTTACATCCACAGATTACCATCTACCGCGGTGGGTCCCTTCGGTCGTAGTGAGTCCCTCGCCTCCCTGGTAGGTATCTTCCATGTAAGTATGGTGTGCCTGCTGAGTGTTTGGGTGTGTGGACGGCTCCCGGAGCGGACGCACTAATGATGAGACAGGAAACAAATCCATTCCATATGGACAATTTGTAAACCTGCAAGATGTAGTGGTATCCATCTTGAACTCTGAGCGTTGCGCGAAAAAAAAAAAAAAAAAAAAAAAAAAAAAAAAAAAAAAAAAAAAAAAAGCTTGACCCGACATCTCCTAGACTGCTCCAAGATCAGCAAGAGGAAAGTTGAGACAGGCAGATCAGCTTGAGGCAGCCACTAACCAAACATTTACATCCACAGATTACCATCTACCGCGGTGGGTCCCTTCGGTCGTAGTGAGTCCCTCGCCTCCCTGGTAGGTATCTTCCATGTAAGTATGGTGTGCCTGCTGAGTGTTTGGGTGTGTGGACGGCTCCCGGAGCGGACGCACTAATGATGAGACAGGAAACAAATCCATTCCATATGGACAATTTGTAAACCTGCAAGATGTAGTGGTATCCATCTTGAACTCTGAGCGTTGCGCGAAAAAGAAAAAAAAAAAAAAAAAAAATAAGATCAAGTGTAGTATCTGTTCTTCTCAGTTTAATACCTGGGACGCCCAGCATCGCTGGGCTCTTGTATTAAATGTATGTTTGAAGACGGGGTGTCGATTCAAAGCTCGCTTTGTCGCACCCACGGGTTGTCCCGGTATTGCAGTACCTCCGGGTTCGGCCCACATCCCACCTTCGGGTGGGATAAATGAACAATCAATCATTGAAAATGCGAATCATGGCTTTCGTTGTTCGTCGGTCTCATTTCTTGTGTTTTATTGGTCGTCGTGTGTATCATATGTCATTTTCTGTTCATTTTCATTCATTGCGCCGATGTTATCTACTCTCTCGCGTACGTGTGTGTGGTGTTGCAAATTTTTCGCTTGTTGTCGCGTGTTCTGCAATGACTCTCTATTGAATAAAAGTTCCTGTGCTGAGCAATTCAGCCAGCACAGCTGTGCCAATAATGCGACTCACCTTGTCAAACATGTGATGTTCTCCTACGCAGACACAAACTTCTTTTCGTCGCGAGTCGTGAACAAACCAACTGACTGACCGGCCGGCTTCAAGCGGCACGTGACATGCAGAGTCTTGCATTAGTTTAATAAATGTCTTGCATTAGTTTAATAAATGTGAGCAAGCAATGCTCAGAGGGCGACTTACCTTTCAAAGAATAGAATGCGATCACTCATCATATGATAGCATGTATGGCAGCGAATGAAACTGAGCTTTGCTGCAGGCCATTGGCTTGAAATAAAAACAGCATTCTTAAGAAAATTTAGCCCGCTATATATGGCGCTTGGTTAAGCTTCTTCATCATTCTATTTGAATACAAGGTAAGTGCGCCTGAGCATTGTTTGCTCTCATTTTTCAAACTCATACATTGTTCTTTTTCGAAGTAAGTGAGTGATCACAGAAACAGCAGCAGCTGCTGAAGTGTCGTCGAAAGGTTCTGCTCACACACAAAAAAGGCAAACAAAAGCAACGGAGCAAAGCCGAAGAGAATCACGGTCCCAGAAGAGAGATGCTGACAGGCAACCAACTCATACTTACCTGACGAGGGTCTTCACCGTGATCACGTAGGCGGTGGGCCCAGGGCGAGACTTCACCATTGCACTTCGGAGAAGTTGACCTCTGCGATTACCCCAAATGTGGGTAACTCGGTCGTATAATTTCTGTTAGTGGGGACTGCGTTCGCGCTATCCCTTTTTTAACTCATCAACCGAAAGCGAAGAAGAAGAAAAAGCTTTTTCCATCCCCCCCCCCCCCCTACAACACATATCAAGCGTTTGGAGACCGAATTGTTGTCTTGTGTCCTGCTGTTGCGAGACCACAAGCTGAAAGCGAAATCATCTGAAAGCTTTTTAAGCGAATCAAAAGCAAGAGGTGAGCGTACTTGCTTCGGCAGTACATATACTAAAATTGGAACGATACAGAGAAGATTAGCATGGCCCCTGCGCAAGAATGACACGCAAAATCGTGAAGCGTTCCATATTTCTTTTAGTCACCGACTGGATGTGCATCCACAGTTCATCGACATGCTTTCTATGCCTTGTCCTTTGCTTGGATGCGACTTGATCGCGTCGTCACGCACGTGGTGTGCCCACGTTGCCAGGCAGTGGAGAACACCAGCCATTCGACAAAGTCGATTTCAAATGCGACCAGGACTGCCGGCCGGCGGACCGAAAGCGCCGCCGCGATGTCTAAACGTCGACGTCGTGGAGCATTGCTTTATCGCTTCTCGGCTCTCAAGAGCTAAGATCAAGTGTAGTATCTGTTCTTCTCAGTTTAATACCTGGGACGCCCAGCATCGCTGGGCTCTTGTATTAAATGTATGTTTGAAGACGGGGTGTCGATTCAAAGCTCGCTTTGTCGCACCCACGGGTTGTCCCGGTATTGCAGTACCTCCGGGTTCGGCCCACATCCCACCTTCGGGTGGGATAAATGAACAATCAATCATTGAAAATGCGAATCATGGCTTTCGTTGTTCGTCGGTCTCATTTCTTGTGTTTTATTGGTCGTCGTGTGTATCATATGTCATTTTCTGTTCATTTTCATTCATTGCGCCGATGTTATCTACTCTCTCGCGTACGTGTGTGTGGTGTTGCAAATTTTTCGCTTGTTGTCGCGTGTTCTGCAATGACTCTCTATTGAATAAAAGTTCCTGTGCTGAGCAATTCAGCCAGCACAGCTGTGCCAATAATGCGACTCACCTTGTCAAACATGTGATGTTCTCCTACGCAGACACAAACTTCTTTTCGTCGCGAGTCGTGAACAAACCAACTGACTGACCGGCCGGCTTCAAGCGGCACGTGACATGCAGAGTCTTGCATTAGTTTAATAAATGTCTTGCATTAGTTTAATAAATGTGAGCAAGCAATGCTCAGAGGGCGACTTACCTTTCAAAGAATAGAATGCGATCACTCATCATATGATAGCATGTATGGCAGCGAATGAAACTGAGCTTTGCTGCAGGCCATTGGCTTGAAATAAAAACAGCATTCTTAAGAAAATTTAGCCCGCTATATATGGCGCTTGGTTAAGCTTCTTCATCATTCTATTTGAATACAAGGTAAGTGCGCCTGAGCATTGTTTGCTCTCATTTTTCAAACTCATACATTGTTCTTTTTCGAAGTAAGTGAGTGATCACAGAAACAGCAGCAGCTGCTGAAGTGTCGTCGAAAGGTTCTGCTCACACACAAAAAAGGCAAACAAAAGCAACGGAGCAAAGCCGAAGAGAATCACGGTCCCAGAAGAAGTAAGTGAGTGATCACAGAAACAGCAGCAGCTGCTGAAGTGTCGTCGAAAGGTTCTGCTCACACACAAAAAAGGCAAACAAAAGCAACGGAGCAAAGCCGAAGAGAATCACGGTCCCAGAAGAGAGATGCTGACAGGCAACCAACTCATACTTACCTGACGAGGGTCTTCACCGTGATCACGTAGGCGGTGGGCCCAGGGCGAGACTTCACCATTGCACTTCGGAGAAGTTGACCTCTGCGATTACCCCAAATGTGGGTAACTCGGTCGTATAATTTCTGTTAGTGGGGACTGCGTTCGCGCTATCCCTTTTTTAACTCATCAACCGAAAGCGAAGAAGAAGAAAAAGCTTTTTCCATCCCCCCCCCCCCGTACAACACATATCAAGCGTTTGGAGACCGAATTGTTGTCTTGTGTCCTGCTGTTGCGAGACCACAAGCTGAAAGCGAAATCATCTGAAAGCTTTTTAAGCGAATCAAAAGCAAGAGGTGAGCGTACTTGCTTCGGCAGTACATATACTAAAATTGGAACGATACAGAGAAGATTAGCATGGCCCCTGCGCAAGGATGACACGCAAAATCGTGAAGCGTTCCATATTTCTTTTAGTCACCGACTGGATGTGCATCCACAGTTCATCGACATGCTTTCTATGCCTTGTCCTTTGCTTGGATGCGACTTGATCGCGTCGTCACGCACGTGGTGTGCCCACGTTGCCAGGCAGTGGAGAACACCAGCCATTCGACAAAGTCGATTTCAAATGCGACCAGGACTGCCGGCCGGCGGACCGAAAGCGCCGCCGCGATGTCTAAACGTCGACGTCGTGGAGCATTGCTTTATCGCTTCTCGGCTCTCAAGAGCTAAGATCAAGTGTAGTATCTGTTCTTCTCAGTTTAATACCTGGGACGCCCAGCATCGCTGGGCTCTTGTATTAAATGTATGTTTGAAGACGGGGTGTCGATTCAAAGCTCGCTTTGTCGCACCCACGGGTTGTCCCGGTATTGCAGTACCTCCGGGTTCGGCCCACATCCCACCTTCGGGTGGGATAAATGAACAATCAATCATTGAAAATGCGAATCATGGCTTTCGTTGTTCGTCGGTCTCATTTCTTGTGTTTTATTGGTCGTCGTGTGTATCATATGTCATTTTCTGTTCATTTTCATTCATTGCGCCGATGTTATCTACTCTCTCGCGTACGTGTGTGTGGTGTTGCAAATTTTTCGCTTGTTGTCGCGTGTTCTGCAATGACTCTCTATTGAATAAAAGTTCCTGTGCTGAGCAATTCAGCCAGCACAGCTGTGCCAATAATGCGACTCACCTTGTCAAACATGTGATGTTCTCCTACGCAGACACAAACTTCTTTTCGTCGCGAGTCGTGAACAAACCAACTGACTGACCGGCCGGCTTCAAGCGGCACGTGACATGCAGAGTCTTGCATTAGTTTAATAAATGTCTTGCATTAGTTTAATAAATGTGAGCAAGCAATGCTCAGAGGGCGACTTACCTTTCAAAGAATAGAATGCGATCACTCATCATATGATAGCATGTATGGCAGCGAATGAAACTGAGCTTTGCTGCAGGCCATTGGCTTGAAATAAAAACAGCATTCTTAAGAAAATTTAGCCCGCTATATATGGCGCTTGGTTAAGCTTCTTCATCATTCTATTTGAATACAAGGTAAGTGCGCCTGAGCATTGTTTGCTCTCATTTTTCAAACTCATACATTGTTCTTTTTCGAAGTAAGTGAGTGATCACAGAAACAGCAGCAGCTGCTGAAGTGTCGTCGAAAGGTTCTGCTCACACACAAAAAAGGCAAACAAAAGCAACGGAGCAAAGCCGAAGAGAATCACGGTCCCAGAAGAGAGATGCTGACAGGCAACCAACTCATACTTACCTGACGAGGGTCTTCACCGTAATCACGTAGGCGGTGGGCCCAGGGCGAGACTTCACCATTGCACTTCGGAGAAGTTGACCTCTGCGATTACCCCAAATGTGGGTAACTCGGTCGTATAATTTCTGTTAGTGGGGACTGCGTTCGCGCTATCCCTTTTTTAACTCATCAACCGAAAGCGAAGAAGAAGAAAAAGCTTTTTCCATCCCCCCCCCCCCGTACAACACATATCAAGCGTTTGGAGACCGAATTGTTGTCTTGTGTCCTGCTGTTGCGAGACCACAAGCTGAAAGCGAAATCATCTGAAAGCTTTTTAAGCGAATCAAAAGCAAGAGGTGAGCGTACTTGCTTCGGCAGTACATATACTAAAATTGGAACGATACAGAGAAGATTAGCATGGCCCCTGCGCAAGGATGACACGCAAAATCGTGAAGCGTTCCATATTTCTTTTAGTCACCGACTGGATGTGCATCCACAGTTCATCGACATGCTTTCTATGCCTTGTCCTTTGCTTGGATGCGACTTGATCGCGTCGTCACGCACGTGGTGTGCCCACGTTGCCAGGCAGTGGAGAACACCAGCCATTCGACAAAGTCGATTTCAAATGCGACCAGGACTGCCGGCCGGCGGACCGAAAGCGCCGCCGCGATGTCTAAACGTCGACGTCGTGGAGCATTGCTTTATCGCTTCTCGGCTCTCAAGAGCTAAGATCAAGTGTAGTATCTGTTCTTCTCAGTTTAATACCTGGGACGCCCAGCATCGCTGGGCTCTTGTATTAAATGTATGTTTGAAGACGGGGTGTCGATTCAAAGCTCGCTTTGTCGCACCCACGGGTTGTCCCGGTATTTATGTATATGTATATTATGTACATTAATAATGTATATTAAATACCTGGGACATATTCAATGCATACCTTCCGCAGAGCAACGGAGAGAGAAAGTCATGCTTTGAACTGCTCTCCGAGGCTATGCTGGAATATGAACATCAACATGTGGTCTTACTTGGTGATTTTAACGTGATCCTTGATCCGTTGGACACTGCTAAGCCGCAATTTTTCTTCACTACACCGGATAAAACAGCACTTAGAACATTAATACATCATAACCAATTGACAGACATATTCAGACAAGAATATCCTTACAAAAGACTGTTCACGCGCCAAAACCACAACAGTAAGACCAGGATAGATAGAATATACATAAATGAACATGCACTTGAAAATTATCATAACATCAAACATGAATACTTCACATCATCAGACCACTGCACATTACCAATAATTCATCTAAAATATCAACAACACACCAAATGGGGTGAATATTCATACAAAATCAATAACAGCATATTAGAATATGCTCACGTCATAACAGAGCTCGAAACGGCTTGGGAAAACTGGACCATAAACGTACCACAAATAGAACCACCAGACATGCTTATAAGGTGGGATCATGGCAAGAAAATGTTGAAAAATCGACTGATTGAACTCTCGCAAGATGTCGCACTCAAGCGTAGAGAAGATTACAATCAAGCGAAAAATATGCTCCACACTCTGGACGCTCATCCAGACCACGTCCTGGAAGATCGTCGCCCGGAATTCTTGGAGAAAATCAACAACTTCTACGATTATAAAGCAGTCGGATCGCAAATCAGATCCAGAACTATCCCAACTAGCGATGAAGAACCATCTAAAAGCTTCTTCAAAGCAGAGGAACAAAATTGTAAAAGTACCTCTATCACTGAGATACACGACGCAAACAACACAACACTCACCAAGAAAGAAGACATTCTCAAAGAAGTACACAGCTTCTACCACTCCCTATGGGGTGTAAAAGACAACATAAACTCTCAAGAACAAAACAACTACTTAAACATTCTTGGAGAGGCCAAAATTGAGGAAGACGCAGCTGAACAAGCGGAACAGCTGATCAGTCTCAAAGAAGTAAAAACCGCCATCGATTCTCTTAATAAGGATTCTGCACCTGGATCAGATGGTCTCGGCTCATTATTCTACCAAAAATGCTGGCATTTCCTGAAACACGACATTCTAGAGATGCTTACAAATTGCTACTTGAGAAAAACAATGACTTCCTCAATGAGAGAAGCAAAAGTGAAGTTAATCTTTAAAAAAGGTGAAAAAGAAAAGCTCAAAAATTGGAGACCGATCTCTCTGCTCAACACAGACTACAAGATCTTGAGCAAAATCCTCTCCAACAGACTCACACCCATGATCACAAACCTGATTTGTCCGAATCAGAAATGTGGACTGCCAAACCGCAGAATAGAGCATGTTACAATGAATATACAAGCTGCCCTGGAAGCTTCTCAAACTCAACACAGGGACTTGTACGTCATGATAACTGACTTTGAAAAAGCTTTCGATAGAGTTAGTCACTCCTTCCTCTATGGAATCTTGAAGAAACTCGGAGTAAAACCAATAATGATGAATTACCTGTCATTAGTTTACCACAAAACAAAAAGCAAAATAGAAATCAATGGAGCTTTAACAAAACGAATAAACGTTAAAAGGGGCATACGACAGGGTTGTCCCCTCAGCATGCTCTATTTCATAATCTGTGCTGACGTTCTCACCCGACGCATAGAGAAAAATCATCTGATCAACGGTTTTCGCTTTTCCAAGCTGACAATCAAAATCCAGCAATATGCGGACGACACCACATTCATCACAAGAGACATTCCATCTCTCAAGGAAATCAACAAAGAACTAGCCATCTACCAGACGATGTCCGGCCAGAAAGTGAACCAGGGAAAGACCCAGATCCTGGCGTCCAAACCTGACCTGGCCCAAAGAGCTCAGCAACTCTTTCCAGAAGCTGCGATCTTGAACAACGTCAAGATCCTGGGCATCTGGCTAGGCACAAACAAAACACAACTTGACAAGATGAACTGGCAGACCGCCATCAAAAAAACTCAAACGATCGCCAACATCCACAAACCACGAAGACTCTCCCTCTATGGAAAGATCTCGATCATCAACACTCTCTTGGTACCCGTCACTTTGCATCTCAGTAGAGTGCTGATGCCAACGAAACAACACATCAAAGAACTAAACAAAATCCTCTTCGACTTCCTCTGGTATCCTTCACCATTCGAACAGCTCCAGAGAAGCAAGACGTTTCCTCCTGTCAAAGATGGAGGCATCAACATGGTGGACATCCAATCAAAATTTCAAACAAGCCGCATCGACAGAATTCGCCACCTCTTCTCACTAGAAGACGCCACCGAAATCTGGCACGAATGGGCCATGTTCAATTTGAGTTACAGAATGAGACACATTAATCCTCATCTGTTCTCCAACAGCATTCCGCATGCCCCAATTCCAAACGAAATGTATGCGGACATCTTCAAGTCCTTTTGCAAACTCAAAGGCTTGAAACACGACTGGGAAAACACTTCCTACAAAAATATCTACATCAATCTGAAAACGCAAAATGAAAAGAAAATTGACAAGATTGATGAAAACGGAAAGAAGATTCCTTGGAATGAGATCCTCTTGAAAAACAAGGGAATCAAACTCTTCCTTCCACCTCACCTATCCTCCATGTCCTTTCGGATTGCACATGGAGGATACAAATGGGGAGATTTTAATAGATCAATACACTCCGACAGAAAAACAAACTGCAAATTCTGCAGAAAACCAGAAGACAATGTGGCCCACGTCCTCACCAAGTGCTCCTTTGCACAAGGAATATGGGAGCGCCTGAAACAACAATATCTTGGCCTAACCAAGGAAGACATAGAAATAACAAAGGACATGATCCTCCACAACCAAATCCCTGACGGACAGAAGAACAATCCGATTCTTTTGACCATGATGAATGTCGCCAAACACACCATCATCCAAAAGAAGATATCTCTGGACATAGGCGACACATATATACAGGACACAAAACGGTCCACCATTCAAGCCCTGTGGGTCATCATGACAAAAACGAAAAACATAACACAAAAGCATAACACTCCTTTGTCATCTGACATTTCTACTCCTTCTAAACCTCCTCCTACGGTCAGAAGAAAGAAGAACCAGTCGAGATCCACTCTTCAACCGCCCTCTCAGTCGTCCTCGGTGGTAGGGATGACTGATTGCAGCGGTGGATCTCACTAGAACAGTACGGTCGTAGATCATCTTTGAAGAAGATTAGACAGCCAAGGGCGTAACAACCCACCTTTAACCCGTCCCTCTCACTCATCTCCAACGGCCTGATGCCGGAAGAATGATTGCAGCGGGAGATCTTTAACCGTCCCTCTCCGTCATCCCACTCGCTCTGGGATGACAGGATTGCAGCGGCCAATTCCATGATGACTCTGGGGTCAGCGAAAGCTACCCTCCCTCTGGCCGCTCCTCTCTGGCATCTCCGCCAAATGAGGTGTCAGACTGCAGTGGCCCGTTTCCTCCAAACAGGTGCCCTTCTTCAAGCGGGCAACAAGAAGATACACACACATAAACAATTACAAATAAAATTAAAATTAACTCTTTGACAAAACGCGCTAGTTCTTGAGCTTGACCCGCCATCTCCTAGACTGCTCCAAGATCAGCAAGAG
Organism: Aplidium turbinatum; assembly: GCF_918807975.1. NCBI lineage: Eukaryota > Metazoa > Chordata > Ascidiacea > Aplousobranchia > Polyclinidae > Aplidium > Aplidium turbinatum. The sequence goes on along the minus strand of NC_137477.1, from coordinate 15,420,244 downwards.
GAAAGTTGAGACAGGCAGATCAGCTTGAGGCAGCCACTAACCAAACATTTACATCCACAGATTACCATCTACCGCGGTGGGTCCCTTCGGTCGTAGTGAGTCCCTCGCCTCCCTGGTAGGTATCTTCCATGTAAGTATGGTGTGCCTGCTGAGTGTTTGGGTGTGTGGACGGCTCCCGGAGCGGACGCACTAATGATGAGACAGGAAACAAATCCATTCCATATGGACAATTTGTAAACCTGCAAGATGTAGTGGTATCCATCTTGAACTCTGAGCGTTGCGCGAGAAAAAAAAAAAAAAAAAAAAAAAAAAAAAAAAAAAAATAAGATCAAGTGTAGTATCTGTTCTTCTCAGTTTAATACCTGGGACGCCCAGCATCGCTGGGCTCTTGTATTAAATGTATGTTTGAAGACGGGGTGTCGATTCAAAGCTCGCTTTGTCGCACCCACGGGTTGTCCCGGTATTGCAGTACCTCCGGGTTCGGCCCACATCCCACCTTCGGGTGGGATAAATGAACAATCAATCATTGAAAATGCGAATCATGGCTTTCGTTGTTCGTCGGTCTCATTTCTTGTGTTTTATTGGTCGTCGTGTGTATCATATGTCATTTTCTGTTCATTTTCATTCATTGCGCCGATGTTATCTACTCTCTCGCGTACGTGTGTGTGGTGTTGCAAATTTTTCGCTTGTTGTCGCGTGTTCTGCAATGACTCTCTATTGAATAAAAGTTCCTGTGCTGAGCAATTCAGCCAGCACAGCTGTGCCAATAATGCGACTCACCTTGTCAAACATGTGATGTTCTCCTACGCAGACACAAACTTCTTTTCGTCGCGAGTCGTGAACAAACCAACTGACTGACCGGCCGGCTTCAAGCGGCACGTGACATGCAGAGTCTTGCATTAGTTTAATAAATGTCTTGCATTAGTTTAATAAATGTGAGCAAGCAATGCTCAGAGGGCGACTTACCTTTCAAAGAATAGAATGCGATCACTCATCATATGATAGCATGTATGGCAGCGAATGAAACTGAGCTTTGCTGCAGGCCATTGGCTTGAAATAAAAACAGCATTCTTAAGAAAATTTAGCCCGCTATATATGGCGCTTGGTTAAGCTTCTTCATCATTCTATTTGAATACAAGGTAAGTGCGCCTGAGCATTGTTTGCTCTCATTTTTCAAACTCATACATTGTTCTTTTTCGAAGTAAGTGAGTGATCACAGAAACAGCAGCAGCTGCTGAAGTGTCGTCGAAAGGTTCTGCTCACACACAAAAAAGGCAAACAAAAGCAACGGAGCAAAGCCGAAGAGAATCACGGTCCCAGAAGAGAGATGCTGACAGGCAACCAACTCATACTTACCTGACGAGGGTCTTCACCGTGATCACGTAGGCGGTGGGCCCAGGGCGAGACTTCACCATTGCACTTCGGAGAAGTTGACCTCTGCGATTACCCCAAATGTGGGTAACTCGGTCGTATAATTTCTGTTAGTGGGGACTGCGTTCGCGCTATCCCTTTTTTAACTCATCAACCGAAAGCGAAGAAGAAGAAAAAGCTTTTTCCATCCCCCCCCCCCCGTACAACACATATCAAGCGTTTGGAGACCGAATTGTTGTCTTGTGTCCTGCTGTTGCGAGACCACAAGCTGAAAGCGAAATCATCTGAAAGCTTTTTAAGCGAATCAAAAGCAAGAGGTGAGCGTACTTGCTTCGGCAGTACATATACTAAAATTGGAACGATACAGAGAAGATTAGCATGGCCCCTGCGCAAGGATGACACGCAAAATCGTGAAGCGTTCCATATTTCTTTTAGTCACCGACTGGATGTGCATCCACAGTTCATCGACATGCTTTCTATGCCTTGTCCTTTGCTTGGATGCGACTTGATCGCGTCGTCACGCACGTGGTGTGCCCACGTTGCCAGGCAGTGGAGAACACCAGCCATTCGACAAAGTCGATTTCAAATGCGACCAGGACTGCCGGCCGGCGGACCGAAAGCGCCGCCGCGATGTCTAAACGTCGACGTCGTGGAGCATTGCTTTATCGCTTCTCGGCTCTCAAGAGCTAAGATCAAGTGTAGTATCTGTTCTTCTCAGTTTAATACCTGGGACGCCCAGCATCGCTGGGCTCTTGTATTAAATGTATGTTTGAAGACGGGGTGTCGATTCAAAGCTCGCTTTGTCGCACCCACGGGTTGTCCCGGTATTGCAGTACCTCCGGGTTCGGCCCACATCCCACCTTCGGGTGGGATAAATGAACAATCAATCATTGAAAATGCGAATCATGGCTTTCGTTGTTCGTCGGTCTCATTTCTTGTGTTTTATTGGTCGTCGTGTGTATCATATGTCATTTTCTGTTCATTTTCATTCATTGCGCCGATGTTATCTACTCTCTCGCGTACGTGTGTGTGGTGTTGCAAATTTTTCGCTTGTTGTCGCGTGTTCTGCAATGACTCTCTATTGAATAAAAGTTCCTGTGCTGAGCAATTCAGCCAGCACAGCTGTGCCAATAATGCGACTCACCTTGTCAAACATGTGATGTTCTCCTACGCAGACACAAACTTCTTTTCGTCGCGAGTCGTGAACAAACCAACTGACTGACCGGCCGGCTTCAAGCGGCACGTGACATGCAGAGTCTTGCATTAGTTTAATAAATGTCTTGCATTAGTTTAATAAATGTGAGCAAGCAATGCTCAGAGGGCGACTTACCTTTCAAAGAATAGAATGCGATCACTCATCATATGATAGCATGTATGGCAGCGAATGAAACTGAGCTTTGCTGCAGGCCATTGGCTTGAAATAAAAACAGCATTCTTAAGAAAATTTAGCCCGCTATATATGGCGCTTGGTTAAGCTTCTTCATCATTCTATTTGAATACAAGGTAAGTGCGCCTGAGCATTGTTTGCTCTCATTTTTCAAACTCATACATTGTTCTTTTTCGAAGTAAGTGAGTGATCACAGAAACAGCAGCAGCAGCTGCTGAAGTGTCGTCGAAAGGTTCTGCTCACACACAAAAAAGGCAAACAAAAGCAACGGAGCAAAGCCGAAGAGAATCACGGTCCCAGAAGAGAGATGCTGACAGGCAACCAACTCATACTTACCTGACGAGGGTCTTCACCGTGATCACGTAGGCGGTGGGCCCAGGGCGAGACTTCACCATTGCACTTCGGAGAAGTTGACCTCTGCGATTACCCCAAATGTGGGTAACTCGGTCGTATAATTTCTGTTAGTGGGGACTGCGTTCGCGCTATCCCTTTTTTAACTCATCAACCGAAAGCGAAGAAGAAGAAAAAGCTTTTTCCATCCCCCCCCCCCCGTACAACACATATCAAGCGTTTGGAGACCGAATTGTTGTCTTGTGTCCTGCTGTTGCGAGACCACAAGCTGAAAGCGAAATCATCTGAAAGCTTTTTAAGCGAATCAAAAGCAAGAGGTGAGCGTACTTGCTTCGGCAGTACATATACTAAAATTGGAACGATACAGAGAAGATTAGCATGGCCCCTGCGCAAGGATGACACGCAAAATCGTGAAGCGTTCCATATTTCTTTTAGTCACCGACTGGATGTGCATCCACAGTTCATCGACATGCTTTCTATGCCTTGTCCTTTGCTTGGATGCGACTTGATCGCGTCGTCACGCACGTGGTGTGCCCACGTTGCCAGGCAGTGGAGAACACCAGCCATTCGACAAAGTCGATTTCAAATGCGACCAGGACTGCCGGCCGGCGGACCGAAAGCGCCGCCGCGATGTCTAAACGTCGACGTCGTGGAGCATTGCTTTATCGCTTCTCGGCTCTCAAGAGCTAAGATCAAGTGTAGTATCTGTTCTTCTCAGTTTAATACCTGGGACGCCCAGCATCGCTGGGCTCTTGTATTAAATGTATGTTTGAAGACGGGGTGTCGATTCAAAGCTCGCTTTGTCGCACCCACGGGTTGTCCCGGTATTGCAGTACCTCCGGGTTCGGCCCACATCCCACCTTCGGGTGGGATAAATGAACAATCAATCATTGAAAATGCGAATCATGGCTTTCGTTGTTCGTCGGTCTCATTTCTTGTGTTTTATTGGTCGTCGTGTGTATCATATGTCATTTTCTGTTCATTTTCATTCATTGCGCCGATGTTATCTACTCTCTCGCGTACGTGTGTGTGGTGTTGCAAATTTTTCGCTTGTTGTCGCGTGTTCTGCAATGACTCTCTATTGAATAAAAGTTCCTGTGCTGAGCAATTCAGCCAGCACAGCTGTGCCAATAATGCGACTCACCTTGTCAAACATGTGATGTTCTCCTACGCAGACACAAACTTCTTTTCGTCGCGAGTCGTGAACAAACCAACTGACTGACCGGCCGGCTTCAAGTTTTTTTTTTTTTTTTTTTTTTTTTTTTTTTTTTTTTTGTTTCGCGCAACGCTCAGAGTTCAAGATGGATACCACTACATCTTGCAGGTTTACAAATTGTCCATATGGAATGGATTTGTTTCCTGTCTCATCATTAGTGCGTCCGCTCCGGGAGCCGTCCACACACCCAAACACTCAGCAGGCACACCATACTTACATGGAAGATACCTACCAGGGAGGCGAGGGACTCACTACGACCGAAGGGACCCACCGCGGTAGATGGTAATCTGTGGATGTAAATGTTTGGTTAGTGGCTGCCTCAAGCTGATCTGCCTGTCTCGACTTTCCTCTTGCTGATCTTGGAGCAGTCTAGGAGATGGCGGGTCAAGCTCAAGAACTAGCGCGTTTTGTCAAAGAGTTAATTTTAATTTTATTTGTAATTGTTTATGTGTGTGTATCTTCTTGTTGCCCGCTTGAAGAAGGGCACCTGTTTGGAGGAAACGGGCCACTGCAGTCTGACACCTCATTTGGCGGAGATGCCAGAGAGGAGCGGCCAGAGGGAGGGTAGCTTTCGCTGACCCCAGAGTCATCATGGAATTGGCCGCTGCAATCCTGTCATCCCAGAGCGAGTGGGACGACGGAGAGGGACGAGTTAAAGATCTCCCGCTGCAATCACTCTTCCGGCATCAGGCCGTTGGAGATGAGTGAGAGGGACGGGTTAAAGGTGGGTTGTTACGCCCTTGGCTGTCTAATCTTCTTCAAAGATGATCTACGACCGTACTGTTCTAGTGAGATCCACCGCTGCAATCAGTCATCCCTACCACCGAGGACGACTGAGAGGGCGGTTGAAGAGTAGATCTCGACTGGTTCTTCTTTCTTCTGACCGTAGGAGGAGGTTTAGAAGGAGTAGAAATGTCAGATGACAAAGGAATGTTATGCTTTTGTGTTATGTTTTTCGTTTTTGTCATGATGACCCACAGGGCTTGAATGGTGGACCGTTTTGTGTCCTGTATATATGTGTCGCCTATGTCCAGAGATATCTTCTTTTGGATGATGGTGTGTTTGGCGACATTCATCATGGTCAAAAGAATCGGATTGTTCTTCTGTCCGTCAGGGATTTGGTTGTGGAGGATCATGTCCTTTGTTATTTCTATGTCTTCCTTGGTTAGGCCAAGATATTGTTGTTTCAGGCGCTCCCATATTCCTTGTGCAAAGGAGCACTTGGTGAGGACGTGGGCCACATTGTCTTCTGGTTTTCTGCAGAATTTGCAGTTTGTTTTTCTGTCGGAGTGTATTGATCTATTAAAATCTCCCCATTTGTATCCTCCATGTGCAATCCGAAAGGACATGGAGGATAGGTGAGGTGGAAGGAAGAGTTTGATTCCCTTGTTTTTCAAGAGGATCTCATTCCAAGGAATCTTCTTTCCGTTTTCATCAATCTTGTCAATTTTCTTTTCATTTTGCGTTTTCAGATTGATGTAGATATTTTTGTAGGAAGTGTTTTCCCAGTCGTGTTTCAAGCCTTTGAGTTTGCAAAAGGACTTGAAGATGTCCGCATACATTTCGTTTGGAATTGGGGCATGCGGAATGCTGTTGGAGAACAGATGAGGATTAATGTGTCTCATTCTGTAACTCAAATTGAACATGGCCCATTCGTGCCAGATTTCGGTGGCGTCTTCTAGTGAGAAGAGGTGGCGAATTCTGTCGATGCGGCTTGTTTGAAATTTTGATTGGATGTCCACCATGTTGATGCCTCCATCTTTGACAGGAGGAAACGTCTTGCTTCTCTGGAGCTGTTCGAATGGTGAAGGATACCAGAGGAAGTCGAAGAGGATTTTGTTTAGTTCTTTGATGTGTTGTTTCGTTGGCATCAGCACTCTACTGAGATGCAAAGTGACGGGTACCAAGAGAGTGTTGATGATCGAGATCTTTCCATAGAGGGAGAGTCTTCGTGGTTTGTGGATGTTGGCGATCGTTTGAGTTTTTTTGATGGCGGTCTGCCAGTTCATCTTGTCAAGTTGTGTTTTGTTTGTGCCTAGCCAGATGCCCAGGATCTTGACGTTGTTCAAGATCGCAGCTTCTGGAAAGAGTTGCTGAGCTCTTTGGGCCAGGTCAGGTTTGGACGCCAGGATCTGGGTCTTTCCCTGGTTCACTTTCTGGCCGGACATCGTCTGGTAGATGGCTAGTTCTTTGTTGATTTCCTTGAGAGATGGAATGTCTTTTGTGATGAATGTGGTGTCGTCCGCATATTGCTGGATTTTGATTGTCAGCCTGGAAAAGCGAAAACCGTTGATCAGATGATTTTTCTCTATGCGTCGGGTGAGAACGTCAGCACAGATTATGAAATAGAGCATGCTGAGGGGACAACCCTGTCGTATGCCCCTTTTAACGTTTATTCGTTTTGTTAAAGCTCCATTGATTTCTATTTTGCTTTTTGTTTTGTGGTAAACTAATGACAGGTAATTCATCATTATTGGTTTTACTCCGAGTTTCTTCAAGATTCCATAGAGGAAGGAGTGACTAACTCTATCGAAAGCTTTTTCAAAGTCAGTTATCATGACGTACAAGTCCCTGTGTTGAGTTTGAGAAGCTTCCAGGGCAGCTTGTATATTCATTGTAACATGCTCTATTCTGCGGTTTGGCAGTCCACATTTCTGATTCGGACAAATCAGGTTTGTGATCATGGGTGTGAGTCTGTTGGAGAGGATTTTGCTCAAGATCTTGTAGTCTGTGTTGAGCAGAGAGATCGGTCTCCAATTTTTGAGCTTTTCTTTTTCACCTTTTTTAAAGATTAACTTCACTTTTGCTTCTCTCATTGAGGGAGTCATTGTTTTTCTCAAGTAGCAATTTGTAAGCATCTCTAGAATGTCGTGTTTCAGGAAATGCCAGCATTTTTGGTAGAATAATGAGCCGAGACCATCTGATCCAGGTGCAGAATCCTTATTAAGAGAATCGATGGCGGTTTTTACTTCTTTGAGACTGATCAGCTGTTCCGCTTGTTCAGCTGCGTCTTCCTCAATTTTGGCCTCTCCAAGAATGTTTAAGTAGTTGTTTTGTTGCCAAAAAGCGACTAACAGCAAGCCTTGCTTTCCTCGCTAGAGCGAGCGAGTGAAAGCGACACCGGCCTAACTTTTACCAGCCTTTTTAGATTTTTTTTAAAGTCAGTTAGATAAATAAATAACTAGAAAGTTTAGAAAATAGCCTAAGTCAGCTAGATCAGTGGCCCCCTGCTGGGAACCACTGATCTAGGCGAGTAGTTAGCCTTTTTTCCCTCCCTAGATTTTTTTTGGAGTCAGCCCTTTCCCCTTAAGGGAATTAGCTGATTGCCACGTAGAAAGTAGGTCAGGTGAGAATAGCCAGTTAGCTACAGCGAGTCTAGACAGTACGTGACCAGCTTTTAGGGTGTGGTCAAGACAGAATTTAGCTAAATTTTCCTTCAGAAGGAAAATTTAAAACTTGAAAAGCTTGGACTTTGGTAAGTCTTTGTTAATTCTTATATTTAAAATAACATAAACTAAACACCAGCTATACTCATGGGCGACTCTAAGGCCAACGAGTTTAAATATCAAAGAACCTTGGTTGTGCAAGCATCCAGCCAGTCCTGGCTTGATGTAAGCACTTTCATCAGTTTCTTTATGCAAGATGGCTTCCTTGCAAAGTATGGAAAGGAGCTAAAAGCTGTGCGTGCCAAGAGCCTGCGGCAGCACATTTTCACCGTCACGTTCTCAGCTTCTGAGAACGAAACCAAATCCGTGCTGATGGAACAGCTGGCGCTAGACCATCAGTCACCCGTGACCTATTCACACAAGGAAGTAGGTTACGTGATCAAAGTATGGCGACCGATGCCACCATGCGACGTGATCACATTATATCCAGTGCCAGACGAGTGGCATCTGGATTTAATTAATGAGTTTGCTTGCCAAGCAAACTGGGGAAATGTTTACCAGATGGTTAAAGGTAAACACAAGCAGCACCCCACCATCTGCAACGAGTTTCTGCATGTGTACCTGCAGAACACTAAACTCGCTAACATCCCAGATAAGGTGCAGATGTTTGGTGAATGGATCTCCATCACCAAGCCTGGAGAGGGACATTTGCCACTCTGCCAAATATGCAAAGTCCGGGGCCACCTAACTTCCAAATGCCCCACGAAGCCGAAGAAGACCCAGGCCAACCCACCTCGAGACCGGGAGTCCAAGGCCGACCCACCCCGAGACCGGGCGCCTAGACAACCCAGGAAACAGGGACGCTCGAGAGAATCCATAAACAGAAGCAACGAACTCTTCTGCCAAAGATCAGAGGCCGCTTTCCTTGCGAGACAGGCCGAGAAGTCCAGACCGCGTTTTGCTGCATCCAGACCAAAAAAAACGTATGTGTCAGATTCGTCGCCAACCAGGCAGCAGCTCGCCTGTCATGTGTGCCGATCAACAGGCCGACACAAACCTGGTTGCAATGCAAGAGAAAAGTTCAGGGAAAAGAGTAGGAAGAGAAAGAACCCCCCCACGAGCGACGATGGCTTTATCACCGTGGGCAAAGGAGGGAAACACAACCCCAAAACCTCCATGCGCAGCATCTTCTCATCAGATGCTGAGATAGTGGATAAGCCCATGTCCAACACAGAGTCCAAGACATCGACTCCAAAAGAACCCTTGCTAAAGCGGAGATCGATTGCCCAACCAGCATCTCCCAGGACGACGAATCCCAGAGACCACGACGCATCCCACGCCAGCTCCAAGGATGCGTCGGTCTCAGTTGACAATGACAACTCGTCAACTGACTCGGAGTCCGTTTCTTCGAGAGAGTCTACGCGGGCTGAACTGACCGGGACCTCTCCTCTCCATCGAAATGTCTTCAGTTCGGTGGATGAGCTCACGGACTCAGACGGCGTCCCATCCAACTACACGGTCTAGTCCAAAACTCTTAAACTTTAATCTGCTTTTTCTCTATCTATAATCATGTTCACAGATACGGAGAGTGACGATTCGGACGCCGGACTGGGCAACCTCAAGGTTGGCTCAATGAACATCAACGGAATATCCAAGAAATTGCGAGATGTCAAACAGTTCTTTACATCTCACAGACTCTCTGTACTGGCAATTCAGGAAACACACAGAATCCCCACCGATCAACTCGAGACGTGGGCTCAACATAACAATTACATAACATATACAAACATAGAACCTGATAGAACCCCCTTCTATGCAGGGACAATGTTCATCGTAAAGAAGGACATACACGATAGGTCCGAAATCACACATCACACAATAGTACAAAATCGAATACATCACCTCAACATCAAATGTGGTAAAAATAACATAAACATATTCAATGCATACCTTCCGCAGAGCAACGGAGAGAGAAAGTCATGCTTTGAACTGCTCTCCGAGGCTATGCTGGAATATGAACATCAACATGTGGTCTTACTTGGTGATTTTAACGTGATCCTTGATCCGTTGGACACTGCTAAGCCGCAATTTTTCTTCACTACACCGGATAAAACAGCACTTAGAACATTAATACATCATAACCAATTGACAGACATATTCAGACAAGAATATCCTTACAAAAGACTGTTCACGCGCCAAAACCACAACAGTAAGACCAGGATAGATAGAATATACATAAATGAACATGCACTTGAAAATTATCATAACATCAAACATGAATACTTCACATCATCAGACCACTGCACATTACCAATAATTCATCTAAAATATCAACAACACACCAAATGGGGTGAATATTCATACAAAATCAATAACAGCATATTAGAATATGCTCACGTCATAACAGAGCTCGAAACGGCTTGGGAAAACTGGACCATAAACGTACCACAAATAGAACCACCAGACATGCTTATAAGGTGGGATCATGGCAAGAAAATGTTGAAAAATCGACTGATTGAACTCTCGCAAGATGTCGCACTCAAGCGTAGAGAAGATTACAATCAAGCGAAAAATATGCTCCACACTCTGGACGCTCATCCAGACCACGTCCTGGAAGATCGTCGCCCGGAATTCTTGGAGAAAATCAACAACTTCTACGATTATAAAGCAGTCGGATCGCAAATCAGATCCAGAACTATCCCAACTAGCGATGAAGAACCATCTAAAAGCTTCTTCAAAGCAGAGGAACAAAATTGTAAAAGTACCTCTATCACTGAGATACACGACGCAAACAACACAACACTCACCAAGAAAGAAGACATTCTCAAAGAAGTACACAGCTTCTACCACTCCCTATGGGGTGTAAAAGACAACATAAACTCTCAAGAACAAAACAACTACTTAAACATTCTTGGAGAGGCCAAAATTGAGGAAGACGCAGCTGAACAAGCGGAACAGCTGATCAGTCTCAAAGAAGTAAAAACCGCCATCGATTCTCTTAATAAGGATTCTGCACCTGGATCAGATGGTCTCGGCTCATTATTCTACCAAAAATGCTGGCATTTCCTGAAACACGACATTCTAGAGATGCTTACAAATTGCTACTTGAGAAAAACAATGACTCCCTCAATGAGAGAAGCAAAAGTGAAGTTAATCTTTAAAAAAGGTGAAAAAGAAAAGCTCAAAAATTGGAGACCGATCTCTCTGCTCAACACAGACTACAAGATCTTGAGCAAAATCCTCTCCAACAGACTCACACCCATGATCACAAACCTGATTTGTCCGAATCAGAAATGTGGACTGCCAAACCGCAGAATAGAGCATGTTACAATGAATATACAAGCTGCCCTGGAAGCTTCTCAAACTCAACACAGGGACTTGTACGTCATGATAACTGACTTTGAAAAAGCTTTCGATAGAGTTAGTCACTCCTTCCTCTATGGAATCTTGAAGAAACTCGGAGTAAAACCAATAATGATGAATTACCTGTCATTAGTTTACCACAAAACAAAAAGCAAAATAGAAATCAATGGAGCTTTAACAAAACGAATAAACGTTAAAAGGGGCATACGACAGGGTTGTCCCCTCAGCATGCTCTATTTCATAATCTGTGCTGACGTTCTCACCCGACGCATAGAGAAAAATCATCTGATCAACGGTTTTCGCTTTTCCAAGCTGACAATCAAAATCCAGCAATATGCGGACGACACCACATTCATCACAAGAGACATTCCATCTCTCAAGGAAATCAACAAAGAACTAGCCATCTACCAGACGATGTCCGGCCAGAAAGTGAACCAGGGAAAGACCCAGATCCTGGCGTCCAAACCTGACCTGGCCCAAAGAGCTCAGCAACTCTTTCCAGAAGCTGCGATCTTGAACAACGTCAAGATCCTGGGCATCTGGCTAGGCACAAACAAAACACAACTTGACAAGATGAACTGGCAGACCGCCATCAAAAAAACTCAAACGATCGCCAACATCCACAAACCACGAAGACTCTCCCTCTATGGAAAGATCTCGATCATCAACACTCTCTTGGTACCCGTCACTTTGCATCTCAGTAGAGTGCTGATGCCAACGAAACAACACATCAAAGAACTAAACAAAATCCTCTTCGACTTCCTCTGGTATCCTTCACCATTCGAACAGCTCCAGAGAAGCAAGACGTTTCCTCCTGTTAAAGATGGAGGCATCAACATGGTGGACATCCAATCAAAATTTCAAACAAGCCGCATCGACAGAATTCGCCACCTCTTCTCACTAGAAGACGCCACCGAAATCTGGCACGAATGGGCCATGTTCAATTTGAGTTACAGAATGAGACACATTAATCCTCATCTGTTCTCCAACAGCATTCCGCATGCCCCAATTCCAAACGAAATGTATGCGGACATCTTCAAGTCCTTTTGCAAACTCAAAGGCTTGAAACACGACTGGGAAAACACTTCCTACAAAAATATCTACATCAATCTGAAAACGCAAAATGAAAAGAAAATTGACAAGATTGATGAAAACGGAAAGAAGATTCCTTGGAATGAGATCCTCTTGAAAAACAAGGGAATCAAACTCTTCCTTCCACCTCACCTATCCTCCATGTCCTTTCGGATTGCACATGGAGGATACAAATGGGGAGATTTTAATAGATCAATACACTCCGACAGAAAAACAAACTGCAAATTCTGCAGAAAACCAGAAGACAATGTGGCCCACGTCCTCACCAAGTGCTCCTTTGCACAAGGAATATGGGAGCGCCTGAAACAACAATATCTTGGCCTAACCAAGGAAGACATAGAAATAACAAAGGACATGATCCTCCACAACCAAATCCCTGACGGACAGAAGAACAATCCGATTCTTTTGACCATGATGAATGTCGCCAAACACACCATCATCCAAAAGAAGATATCTCTGGACATAGGCGACACATATATACAGGACACAAAACGGTCCACCATTCAAGCCCTGTGGGTTATCATGACAAAAACGAAAAACATAACACAAAAGCATAACATTCCTTTGTCATCTGACATTTCTACTCCTTCCAAACCTCCTCCTACGGTCAGAAGAAAGAAGAACCAGTCGAGATCCACTCTTCAACCGCCCTCTCAGTCGTCCTCGGTGGTAGGGATGACTGATTGCAGCGGTGGATCTCACTAGAACAGTACGGTCGTAGATCATCTTTGAAGAAGATTAGACAGCCAAGGGCGTAACAACCCACCTTTAACCCGTCCCTCTCACTCATCTCCAACGGCCTGATGCCGGAAGAGTGATTGCAGCGGGAGATCTTTAACCGTCCCTCTCCGTCGTCCCACTCGCTCTGGGATGACAGGATTGCAGCGGCCCATTCCAAGACGACTCTGGGGTCAGCGAAAGCTACCCTCCCTCTGGCCGCTCCTCTCTGGCATCTCCGCCAAATGAGGTGTCAGACTGCGGTGGCCCGTTTTCTCCAAACAGGTGCCCTTCTTGAAGCGGGCAACAAGAAGATACACACACACAAACAATTTCAAATAAAATTAAAATTAACTCTCTACCAAAATGCGCTAGTTCTTGAGCTTGACCCGCCTTCTCCTAGACTGCTCCAAGATCAGCAAGAGGAAAGTTGAGACAGGCAGATCAGCTTGAGGCAGCCACTAACCAAACATTTACATCCACAGATTACCATCTACCGCGGTGGGTCCCTTCGGTCGTAGTGAGTCCCTCGCCTCCCTGGTAGGTATCTTCCATGTAAGTATGGTGTGCCTGCTGAGTGTTTGGGTGTGTGGACGGCTCCCGGAGCGGACGCACTAATGATGAGACAGGAAACAAATCCATTCCATATGGACAATTTGTAAACCTGCAAGATGTAGTGGTATCCATCTTGAACTCTGAGCGTTGCGCGAAAAAAAAAAAAAAAAAAAAAAAAAAAAAAAAAAAAAAAAAAAAAATAAGATCAAGTGTAGTATCTGTTCTTCTCAGTTTAATACCTGGGACGCCCAGCATCGCTGGGCTCTTGTATTAAATGTATGTTTGAAGACGGGGTGTCGATTCAAAGCTCGCTTTGTCGCACCCACGGGTTGTCCCGGTATTGCAGTACCTCCGGGTTCGGCCCACATCCCACCTTCGGGTGGGATAAATGAACAATCAATCATTGAAAATGCGAATCATGGCTTTCGTTGTTCGTCGGTCTCATTTCTTGTGTTTTATTGGTCGTCTTTTTTTTTTTTTTTTTTTTTTTTTTTTTTTTTTTTTTTTTCGCGCAACGCTCAGAGTTCAAGATGGATACCACTACATCTTGCAGGTTTACAAATTGTCCATATGGAATGGATTTGTTTCCTGTCTCATCATTAGTGCGTCCGCTCCGGGAGCCGTCCACACACCCAAACACTCAGCAGGCACACCATACTTACATGGAAGATACCTACCAGGGAGGCGAGGGACTCACTACGACCGAAGGGACCCACCGCGGTAGATGGTAATCTGTGGATGTAAATGTTTGGTTAGTGGCTGCCTCAAGCTGATCTGCCTGTCTCGACTTTCCTCTTGCTGATCTTGGAGCAGTCTAGGAGATGGCGGGTCAAGCTCAAGAACTAGCGCGTTTTGTCAAAGAGTTAATTTTAATTTTATTTGTGATTGTTTATGTGTGTGTATCTTCTTGTTGCCCGCTTGAAGAAGGGCACCTGTTTGGAGGAAACGGGCCACTGCAGTCTGACACCTCATTTGGCGGAGATGCCAGAGAGGAGCGGCCAGAGGGAGGGTAGCTTTCGCTGACCCCAGAGTCATCATGGAATTGGCCGCTGCAATCCTGTCATCCCAGAGCGAGTGGGACGACGGAGAGGGACGGTTAAAGATCTCCCGCTGCAATCACTCTTCCGGCATCAGGCCGTTGGAGATGAGTGAGAGGGACGGGTTAAAGGTGGGTTGTTACGCCCTTGGCTGTCTAATCTTCTTCAAAGATGATCTACGACCGTACTGTTCTAGTGAGATCCACCGCTGCAATCAGTCATCCCTACCACCGAGGACGACTGAGAGGGCGGTTGAAGAGTGGATCTCGACTGGTTCTTCTTTCTTCTGACCGTAGGAGGAGGTTTAGAAGGAGTAGAAATGTCAGATGACAAAGGAATGTTATGCTTTTGTGTTATGTTTTTCGTTTTTGTCATGATGACCCACAGGGCTTGAATGGTGGACCGTTTTGTGTCCTGTATATATGTGTCGCCTATGTCCAGAGATATCTTCTTTTGGATGATGGTGTGTTTGGCGACATTCATCATGGTCAAAAGAATCGGATTGTTCTTCTGTCCGTCAGGGATTTGGTTGTGGAGGATCATGTCCTTTGTTATTTCTATGTCTTCCTTGGTTAGGCCAAGATATTGTTGTTTCAGGCGCTCCCATATTCTTTGTGCAAAGGAGCACTTGGTGAGGACGTGGGCCACATTGTCTTCTGGTTTTCTGCAGAATTTGCAGTTTGTTTTTCTGTCGGAGTGTATTGATCTATTAAAATCTCCCCATTTGTATCCTCCATGTGCAATCCGAAAGGACATGGAGGATAGGTGAGGTGGAAGGAAGAGTTTGATTCCCTTGTTTTTCAAGAGGATCTCATTCCAAGGAATCTTCTTTCCGTTTTCATCAATCTTGTCAATTTTCTTTTCATTTTGCGTTTTCAGATTGATGTAGATATTTTTGTAGGAAGTGTTTTCCCAGTCGTGTTTCAAGCCTTTGAGTTTGCAAAAGGACTTGAAGATGTCCGCATACATTTCGTTTGGAATTGGGGCATGCGGAATGCTGTTGGAGAACAGATGAGGATTAATGTGTCTCATTCTGTAACTCAAATTGAACATGGCCCATTCGTGCCAGATTTCGGTGGCGTCTTCTAGTGAGAAGAGGTGGCGAATTCTGTCGATGCGGCTTGTTTGAAATTTTGATTGGATGTCCACCATGTTGATGCCTCCATCTTTAACAGGAGGAAACGTCTTGCTTCTCTGGAGCTGTTCGAATGGTGAAGGATACCAGAGGAAGTCGAAGAGGATTTTGTTTAGTTCTTTGATGTGTTGTTTCGTTGGCATCAGCACTCTACTGAGATGCAAAGTGACGGGTACCAAGAGAGTGTTGATGATCGAGATCTTTCCATAGAGGGAGAGTCTTCGTGGTTTGTGGATGTTGGCGATCGTTTGAGTTTTTTTGATGGCGGTCTGCCAGTTCATCTTGTCAAGTTGTGTTTTGTTTGTGCCTAGCCAGATGCCCAGGATCTTGACGTTGTTCAAGATCGCAGCTTCTGGAAAGAGTTGCTGAGCTCTTTGGGCCAGGTCAGGTTTGGACGCCAGGATCTGGGTCTTTCCCTGGTTCACTTTCTGGCCGGACATCGTCTGGTAGATGGCTAGTTCTTTGTTGATTTCCTTGAGAGATGGAATGTCTCTTGTGATGAATGTGGTGTCGTCCGCATATTGCTGGATTTTGATTGTCAGCTTGGAAAAGCGAAAACCGTTGATCAGATGATTTTTCTCTATGCGTCGGGTGAGAACGTCAGCACAGATTATGAAATAGAGCATGCTGAGGGGACAACCCTGTCGTATGCCCCTTTTAACGTTTATTCGTTTTGTTAAAGCTCCATTGATTTCTATTTTGCTTTTTGTTTTGTGGTAAACTAATGACAGGTAATTCATCATTATTGGTTTTACTCCGAGTTTCTTCAAGATTCCATAGAGGAAGGAGTGACTAACTCTATCGAAAGCTTTTTCAAAGTCAGTTATCATGACGTACAAGTCCCTGTGTTGAGTTTGAGAAGCTTCCAGGGCAGCTTGTATATTCATTGTAACATGCTCTATTCTGCGGTTTGGCAGTCCACATTTCTGATTCGGACAAATCAGGTTTGTGATCATGGGTGTGAGTCTGTTGGAGAGGATTTTGCTCAAGATCTTGTAGTCTGTGTTGAGCAGAGAGATCGGTCTCCAATTTTTGAGCTTTTCTTTTTCACCTTTTTTAAAGATTAACTTCACTTTTGCTTCTCTCATTGAGGGAGTCATTGTTTTTCTCAAGTAGCAATTTGTAAGCATCTCTAGAATGTCGTGTTTCAGGAAATGCCAGCATTTTTGGTAGAATAATGAGCCGAGACCATCTGATCCAGGTGCAGAATCCTTGTTAAGAGAATCGATGGCGGTTTTTACTTCTTTGAGACTGATCAGCTGTTCCGCTTGTTCAGCTGCGTCTTCCTCAATTTTGGCCTCTCCAAGAATGTTTAAGTAGTTGTTTTGTTCTTGAGAGTTTATGTTGTCTTTTACACCCCATAGGGAGTGGTAGAAGCTGTGTACTTCTTTGAGAATGTCTTCTTTCTTGGTGAGTGTTGTGTTGTTTGCGTCGTGTATCTCAGTGATAGAGGTACTTTTACAATTTTGTTCCTCTGCTTTGAAGAAGCTTTTAGATGGTTCTTCATCGCTAGTTGGGATAGTTCTGGATCTGATTTGCGATCCGACTGCTTTATAATCGTAGAAGTTGTTGATTTTCTCCAAGAATTCCGGGCGACGATCTTCCAGGACGTGGTCTGGATGAGCGTCCAGAGTGTGGAGCATATTTTTCGCTTGATTGTAATCTTCTCTACGCTTGAGTGCGACATCTTGCGAGAGTTCAATCAGTCGATTTTTCAACATTTTCTTGCCATGATCCCACCTTATTAGCATGTCTGGTGGTTCTATTTGTGGTACGTTTATAGTCCAGTTTTCCCAAGCCGTTTCGAGCTCTGTTATGACGTGAGCATATTCTAATATGCTGTTATTGATTTTGTATGAATATTCACCCCATTTGGTGTGTTGTTGATATTTTAGATGAATTATTGGTAATGTGCAGTGGTCTGATGATGTGAAGTATTCATGTTTGATGTTATGATAATTTTCAAGTGCATGTTCATTTATGTATATTCTATCTATCCTGGTCTTACTGTTGTGGTTTTGGCGCGTGAACAGTCTTTTGTAAGGATATTCTTGTCTGAATATGTCTGTCAATTGGTTATGATGTATTAATGTTCTAAGTGCTGTTTTATCCGGTGTAGTGAAGAAAAATTGCGGCTTAGCAGTGTCCAACGGATCAAGGATCACGTTAAAATCACCAAGTAAGACCACATGTTGATGTTCATATTCCAGCATAGCCTCGGAGAGCAGTTCAAAGCATGACTTTCTCTCTCCGTTGCTCTGCGGAAGGTATGCATTGAATATGTTTATGTTATTTTTACCACATTTGATGTTGAGGTGATGTATTCGATTTTGTACTATTGTGTGATGTGTGATTTCGGACCTATCGTGTATGTCCTTCTTTACGATGAACATTGTCCCTGCATAGAAGGGGGTTCTATCAGGTTCTATGTTTGTATATGTTATGTAATTGTTGTGTTGAGCCCACGTCTCGAGTTGATCGGTGGGGATTCTGTGTGTTTCCTGAATTGCCAGTACAGAGAGTCTGTGAGATGTAGAGAACTGTTTGACATCTCGCAATTTCTTGGATATTCCGTTGATGTTCATTGAGCCAACCTTGAGGTTGCCCAGTCCGGCGTCCGAATCGTCACTCTCCGTATCTGTGAACATGATTATAGATAGAGAAAAAGCAGATTAAAGTTTAAGAGTTTTGGACTAGACCGTGTAGTTGGATGGGACGCCGTCTGAGTCCGTGAGCTCATCCACCGAACTGAAGACATTTCGATGGAGAGGAGAGGTCCCGGTCAGTTCAGCCCGCGTAGACTCTCTCGAAGAAACGGACTCCGAGTCAGTTGACGAGTTGTCATTGTCAACTGAGACCGACGCATCCTTGGAGCTGGCGTGGGATGCGTCGTGGTCTCTGGGATTCGTCGTCCTGGGAGATGCTGGTTGGGCAATCGATCTCCGCTTTAGCAAGGGTTCTTTTGGAGTCGATGTCTTGGACTCTGTGTTGGACATGGGCTTATCCACTATCTCAGCATCTGATGAGAAGATGCTGCGCATGGAGGTTTTGGGGTTGTGTTTCCCTCCTTTGCCCACGGTGATAAAGCCATCGTCGCTCGTGGGGGGGTTCTTTCTCTTCCTACTCTTTTCCCTGAACTTTTCTCTTGCATTGCAACCAGGTTTGTGTCGGCCTGTTGATCGGCACACATGACAGGCGAGCTGCTGCCTGGTTGGCGACGAATCTGACACATACGTTTTTTTTGGTCTGGATGCAGCAAAACGCGGTCTGGACTTCTCGGCCTGTCTCGCAAGGAAAGCGGCCTCTGATCTTTGGCAGAAGAGTTCGTTGCTTCTGTTTATGGATTCTCTCGAGCGTCCCTGTTTCCTGGGTTGTCTAGGCGCCCGGTCTCGGGGTGGGTCGGCCTTGGACTCCCGGTCTCGAGGTGGGTTGGCCTGGGTCTTCTTCGGCTTCGTGGGGCATTTGGAAGTTAGGTGGCCCCGGACTTTGCATATTTGGCAGAGTGGCAAATGTCCCTCTCCAGGCTTGGTGATGGAGATCCATTCACCAAACATCTGCACCTTATCTGGGATGTTAGCGAGTTTAGTGTTCTGCAGGTACACATGCAGAAACTCGTTGCAGATGGTGGGGTGCTGCTTGTGTTTACCTTTAACCATCTGGTAAACATTTCCCCAGTTTGCTTGGCAAGCAAACTCATTAATTAAATCCAGATGCCACTCGTCTGGCACTGGATATAATGTGATCACGTCGCATGGTGGCATCGGTCGCCATACTTTGATCACGTAACCTACTTCCTTGTGTGAATAGGTCACGGGTGACTGATGGTCTAGCGCCAGCTGTTCCATCAGCACGGATTTGGTTTCGTTCTCAGAAGCTGAGAACGTGACGGTGAAAATGTGCTGCCGCAGGCTCTTGGCACGCACAGCTTTTAGCTCCTTTCCATACTTTGCAAGGAAGCCATCTTGCATAAAGAAACTGATGAAAGTGCTTACATCAAGCCAGGACTGGCTGGATGCTTGCACAACCAAGGTTCTTTGATATTTAAACTCGTTGGCCTTAGAGTCGCCCATGAGTATAGCTGGTGTTTAGTTTATGTTATTTTAAATATAAGAATTAACAAAGACTTACCAAAGTCCAAGCTTTTCAAGTTTTAAATTTTCCTTCTGAAGGAAAATTTAGCTAAATTCTGTCTTGACCACACCCTAAAAGCTGGTCACGTACTGTCTAGACTCGCTGTAGCTAACTGGCTATTCTCACCTGACCTACTTTCTACGTGGCAATCAGCTAATTCCCTTAAGGGGAAAGGGCTGACTCCAAAAAAAATCTAGGGAGGGAAAAAAGGCTAACTACTCGCCTAGATCAGTGGTTCCCAGCAGGGGGCCACTGATCTAGCTGACTTAGGCTATTTTCTAAACTTTCTAGTTATTTATTTATCTAACTGACTTTAAAAAAAATCTAAAAAGGCTGGTAAAAGTTAGGCCGGTGTCGCTTTCACTCGCTCGCTCTAGCGAGGAAAGCAAGGCTTGCTGTTAGTCGCTTTTTGGCAGCAATGTCTCCAAAGCCACCAGGTCGCAATTAATCGTTCGCAGTGAATAAGGCTCGTGAGACTTACCTTATTCCCATTTAATACAAGAGCCCAGCATCGCTGGGCTCTTGTATTAAATGTATGTTTGAAGACGGGGTGTCGATTCAAAGCTCGCTTTGTCGCACCCACGGGTTGTCCCGGTATTGCAGTACCTCCGGGTTCGGCCCACATCCCACCTTCGGGTGGGATAAATGAACAATCAATCATTGAAAATGCGAATCATGGCTTTCGTTGTTCGTCGGTCTCATTTCTTGTGTTTTATTGGTCGTCGTGTGTATCATATGTCATTTTCTGTTCATTTTCATTCATTGCGCCGATGTTATCTACTCTCTCGCGTACGTGTGTGTGGTGTTGCAAATTTTTCGCTTGTTGTCGCGTGTTCTGCAATGACTCTCTATTGAATAAAAGTTCCTGTGCTGAGCAATTCAGCCAGCACAGCTGTGCCAATAATGCGACTCACCTTGTCAAACATGTGATGTTCTCCTACGCAGACACAAACTTCTTTTCGTCGCGAGTCGTGAACAAACCAACTGACTGACCGGCCGGCTTCAAGCGGCACGTGACATGCAGAGTCTTGCATTAGTTTAATAAATGTCTTGCATTAGTTTAATAAATGTGAGCAAGCAATGCTCAGAGGGCGACTTACCTTTCAAAGAATAGAATGCGATCACTCATCATATGATAGCATGTATGGCAGCGAATGAAACTGAGCTTTGCTGCAGGCCATTGGCTTGAAATAAAAACAGCATTCTTAAGAAAATTTAGCCCGCTATATATGGCGCTTGGTTAAGCTTCTTCATCATTCTATTTGAATACAAGGTAAGTGCGCCTGAGCATTGTTTGCTCTCATTTTTCAAACTCAAACATTGTTCTTTTTCGAAGTAAGTGAGTGATCACAGAAACAGCAGCAGCTGCTGAAGTGTCGTCGAAAGGTTCTGCTCACACACAAAAAAGGCAAACAAAAGCAACGGAGCAAAGCCGAAGAGAATCACGGTCCCAGAAGAGAGATGCTGACAGGCAACCAACTCATACTTACCTGACGAGGGTCTTCACCGTGATCACGTAGGCGGTGGGCCCAGGGCGAGACTTCACCATTGCACTTCGGAGAAGTTGACCTCTGCGATTACCCCAAATGTGGGTAACTCGGTCGTATAATTTCTGTTAGTGGGGACTGCGTTCGCGCTATCCCTTTTTTAACTCATCAACCGAAAGCGAAGAAGAAGAAAAAGCTTTTTCCATCCCCCCCCCCCCGTACAACACATATCAAGCGTTTGGAGACCGAATTGTTGTCTTGTGTCCTGCTGTTGCGAGACCACAAGCTGAAAGCGAAATCATCTGAAAGCTTTTTAAGCGAATCAAAAGCAAGAGGTGAGCGTACTTGCTTCGGCAGTACATATACTAAAATTGGAACGATACAGAGAAGATTAGCATGGCCCCTGCGCAAGGATGACACGCAAAATCGTGAAGCGTTCCATATTTCTTTTAGTCACCGACTGGATGTGCATCCACAGTTCATCGACATGCTTTCTATGCCTTGTCCTTTGCTTGGATGCGACTTGATCGCGTCGTCACGCACGTGGTGTGCCCACGTTGCCAGGCAGTGGAGAACACCAGCCATTCGACAAAGTCGATTTCAAATGCGACCAGGACTGCCGGCCGGCGGACCGAAAGCGCCGCCGCGATGTCTAAACGTCGACGTCGTGGAGCATTGCTTTATCGCTTCTCGGCTCTCAAGAGCTAAGATCAAGTGTAGTATCTGTTCTTCTCAGTTTAATCCCTGGGACGCCCAGCATCGCTGGGCTCTTGTATTAAATGTATGTTTGAAGACGGGGTGTCGATTCAAAGCTCGCTTTGTCGCACCCACGGGTTGTCCCGGTATTGCAGTACCTCCGGGTTCGGCCCACATCCCACCTTCGGGTGGGATAAATGAACAATCAATCATTGAAAATGCGAATCATGGCTTTCGTTGTTCGTCGGTCTCATTTCTTGTGTTTTATTGGTCGTCGTGTGTATCATATGTCATTTTCTGTTCATTTTCATTCATTGCGCCGATGTTATCTACTCTCTCGCGTACGTGTGTGTGGTGTTGCAAATTTTTCGCTTGTTGTCGCGTGTTCTGCAATGACTCTCTATTGAATAAAAGTTCCTGTGCTGAGCAATTCAGCCAGCACAGCTGTGCCAATAATGCGACTCACCTTGTCAAACATGTGATGTTCTCCTACGCAGACACAAACTTCTTTTCGTCGCGAGTCGTGAACAAACCAACTGACTGACCGGCCGGCTTCAAGCGGCACGTGACATGCAGAGTCTTGCATTAGTTTAATAAATGTCTTGCATTAGTTTAATAAATGTGAGCAAGCAATGCTCAGAGGGTTTTTTTTTTTTTTTTTTTTTTTTTTTTTTTTTCGCGCAACGCTCAGAGTTCAAGATGGATACCACTACATCTTGCAGGTTTACAAATTGTCCATACGGAATGGATTTGTTTCCTGTCTCATCATTAGTGCGTCCGCTCCGGGAGCCGTCCACACACCCAAACACTCAGCAGGCACACCATACTTACATGGAAGATACCTACCAGGGAGGCGAGGGATTCACTACGACCGAAGGGACCCACCGCGGTAGATGGTAATCTGTGGATGTAAATATTTGGTTAGTGGCTGCCTCAGGCTGATCTGCCTGTCTCGACTTTCCTCTTGCTGATCTTGGAGCAGTCTAGGAGATGGCGGGTCAAGCATGAGAACTAGCGCGTTTTGGTAGATAATTCATTTTTTAATTTTATTTGGGTTTGTTTGTGTGTGTGTATCTTCTTGTTGCCCGCTTCAAGAAGGGCACCTGTTTGGAGAAAACGGGCCACCGCAGTCTGACACCTCATTTGGCGGAGATGCCAGAGAGGAGCGGCCAGAGGGAGGGTAGCTTTCGCTGACCCCAGAGTCGTCTTGGAATGGGCCGCTGCAATCCTGTCATCCCAGAGCGAGTGGGACAACGGAGAGGGACGGTTAAAGATCTCCCGCTGCAATCACTCTTCCGGCATCAGGCCGTTGCAGATGAGTGAGAGGGACGGGTTAAAGGTGGGTTGTTACGCCCTTGGCTGTCTAAACTTCTTCAAAGATGATCTACGACCGTACTGTGCTAGTGAGACCCACCGCTGCAATCAGTCATCCCTACCACCGAGGACGACTGAGAGGGCGGTTGAAGAGTGGATCTCGACTGTTTCTTCTTTCTTCTGACCGTAGGAGGAGGTTTGGAAGGAGTAGAAATGTCAGATGACAAAGGAATGTTATGCTTTTGTGTTATGTCTTTCGTTTTTGTCATGATCACCCACAGGGCTTGAGTGGTGGATCGTTTTGTGTCCTGTATATATGTGTCGCCTATGTCCAGAGATTTCTTCTTTTGGATGATGGTGTGCTTGGCGACATTCATCATGGTAAGAAGGATCAGGTTGTTCTTTTGTCCTCCAGGGAGTTGGTTGTAAAGGATCATGTCCTTTGTTATTTCTATGTCTTCCTTGGTTAGGTCAAAATATTGTTGTTTAAGGCGCTCCCATATTCCTTGTGCAAAGGAGCACTTGGTGAGGACGTGGGCCACATTGTCTTCTGGTTTTCTGCAGAATTTGCAGTTTGTTTTTCTGTCGGAATGTATTGATCTATTAAAATCTCCCCATTTGTATCCTCCATGTGCAATCCGAAAGGACATGGAGGATAGGTGAGGTGGAAGGAAGAGTTTGATTCCCTTGTTTTTCAGGAGGATCTCATTCCAAGGAATCTTCTTTCCGTTTTCATCAATCTTGTCAATTTTCTTTTCATTTTGCGTTTTCAGATTGATGTAGATATTTTTGTAGGAAGTATTTTCCCAGTCGTGTTTCAAGCCTTTGAGTTTGCAAAAGGACTTGAAGATGTCCGCATACATTTCGTTTGGAATTGGGGCATGCGGAATGCTGTTGGAGAACAGATGAGGATTAATGTGTCTCATTCTGTAACTCAAATTGAACATGGCCCATTCGTGCCAGATTTCGGTGGCGTCTTCTAGAGGGAAGAGATGGCGAATTCTGTCGATGCGGCTTGTTTGAAATTTTGATTGGATGTCCACCATGTTGATGCCTCCATCTTTGACAGGAGGAAACGTCTTGCTTCTCTGGAGCTGTTCGAATGGTGAAGGATACCAGAGGAAGTCGAATAGGATTTTGTTTAGTTCTTTGATGTGTTGTTTCGTTGGCATCAGCACTCTACTGAGATGCAAAGTGACGGGTACCAAGAGAGTGTTGATGATCGAGATCTTTCCATAGAGGGAGAGTCTTCGTGGTTTGTGGATGTTGGCGATCGTTTGAGTTTTCTTGATGGCGGTCTGCCAGTTCATCTTGTCAAGTTGTGTTTTGTTTGTGCCTAGCCAGATGCCCAGGATCTTGACGTTGTTCAAGATCGCAGCTTCTGGAAAGAGTTGCTGAGCTCTTTGGGCCAGGTCAGGTTTGGACGCCAGGATCTGGGTCTTTCCCTGGTTCACTTTCTGGCCGGACATCGTCTGATAGATGGCTAGTTCTTTGTTGATTTCCTTGAGAGATGGAATGTCTCTTGTGATGAAAGTGGTGTCGTCCGCATATTGCTGGATTTTGATTGTCAGCTTGGAAAAGCGAAAACCGTTGATCAGATGGTTTTTCTCTATGCGTCGGGTGAGAACGTCAGCACAGATTATGAAATAGAGCATGCTGAGGGGACAACCCTGTCGTATGCCCCTTTTAACGTTTATTCGTTTTGTTAAAGCTCCATTGATTTCTATTTTGCTTTTTGTTTTGTGGTAAACTAATGACAGGTAATTCATCATTATTGGTTTTACTCCGAGTTTCTTCAAGATTCCATAGAGGAAGGAGTGACTAACTCTATCGAAAGCTTTTTCAAAGTCAGTTATCATGACGTACAAGTCCCTGTGTTGAGTTTGAGAAGCTTCCAGGGCAGCTTGTATATTCATTGTAACATGCTCTATTCTGCGGTTTGGCAGTCCACATTTCTGATTCGGACAAATCAGGTTTGTGATCATGGGTGTGAGTCTGTTGGAGAGGATTTTGCTCAAGATCTTGTAGTCTGTGTTGAGCAGAGAGATCGGTCTCCAATTTTTGAGCTTTTCTTTTTCACCTTTTTTAAAGATTAACTTCACTTTTGCTTCTCTCATTGAGGGAGTCATTGTTTTTCTCAAGTAGCAATTTGTAAGCATCTCTAGAATGTCGTGTTTCAGGAAATGCCAGCATTTTTGGTAGAATAATGAGCCGAGACCATCTGATCCAGGTGCAGAATCCTTGTTAAGAGAATCGATGGCGGTTTTTACTTCTTTGAGACTGATCAGCTGTTCCGCTTGTTCAGCTGCGTCTTCCTCAATTTTGGCCTCTCCAAGAATGTTTAAGTAGTTGTTTTGTTCTTGAGAGTTTATGTTGTCTTTTACACCCCATAGAGAGTGGTAGAAGCTGTGTACTTCTTTGAGAATGTCTTCTTTCTTGGTGAGTGTTGTGTTGTTTGCGTCGTGTATCTCAGTGATAGAGCTACTTTTACAATTTTGTTCCTCTGCTTTGAAGAAGCTTTTAGATGGCTCTTCATCGCTAGTTGGGATAGTTCTGGATCTGATTTGCGATCCGACTGCTTTATAATCGTAGAAGTTGTTGACTTTCTCCAAGAATTCCGGGCGACGATCTTCCAGGACGTGGTCTGGATGAGCGTCCAGAGTGTGGAGCATATTTTTCGCTTGATTGTAATCTTCTCTACGCTTGAGTGCGACATCTTGCGAGAGTTCAATCAGTCGATTTTTCAACATTTTCTTGCCATGATCCCACCTTATAAGCATGTCTGGTGGTTCTATTTGTGGTACGTTTATGGTCCAATTTTCCCAAGCCGTTTCGAGCTCTGTTATGACGTGAGCATATTCTAATATGCTGTTATTGATTTTGTATGAATATTCACCCCATTTGGTGTGTTGTTGATATTTTAGATGAATTATTGGTAATGTGCAGTGGTCTGATGATGTGAAGTATTCATGTTTGATGTTATGATAATTTTCAAGTGCATGTTCATTTATGTATATTCTATCTATCCTGGTCTTACTGTTGTGGTTTTGGCGCGTGAACAGTCTTTTGTAAGGATATTCTTGTCTGAATATGTCTGTCAATTGGTTATGATGTATTAATGTTCTAAGTGCTGTTTTATCCGGTGTAGTGAAGAAAAATTGCGGCTTAGCAGTGTCCAACGGATCAAGGATCACGTTAAAATCACCAAGTAAGACCACATGTTGATGTTCATATTCCAGCATAGCCTCGGAGAGCAGTTCAAAACATGACTTTCTCTCTCCGTTGCTCTGCGGAAGGTATGCATTGAATATGTTTATGTTATTTTTACCACATTTGATGTTGAGGTGATGTATTCGATTTTGTACTATGGTGTGATGTGTGATTTCGGACCTATCGTGTATGTCCTTCTTTACGATGAACATTGTCCCTGCATAGAAGGGGGTTCTATCAGGTTCTATGTTGGTGTATGTTGTGTAATTGTTATGTTGTGCCCACGTCTCAAGTTGATCGGTGGGGATTCTGTGTGTTTCTTGTATTGCCAGTACAGAGAGTCTGTGAGATGTAAAGAAGTTTTTGACATCTCGCAATTTCTTGGATATTCCGTTGATGTTCATTGAGCCAATCTTGAGGTTGCCCAGTCCGGCGTCCGAATCGTCACTCTCCGTATCTGCGAACATGATTATAGATAGAGAAAAAGCAGATTAAAGTTTAAGAGTTTTGGACTAGACCGTGTAGTTGGCTGGGACGCCGTCTGAGTCCGTGAGCTCACCCACCGAACTGAAGACGTTTGGATGGGGAGGAGAGGTCCCGGTCAGTTCAGCCCGCGTAGACTCTCTCGAAGAAACGGATTCCGAGTCAGTTGA
This sequence comes from Aplidium turbinatum, assembly GCF_918807975.1. NCBI lineage: Eukaryota > Metazoa > Chordata > Ascidiacea > Aplousobranchia > Polyclinidae > Aplidium > Aplidium turbinatum. The sequence goes on along the minus strand of NC_137477.1, from coordinate 15,393,143 downwards.
CGAGTTGTCATTGTCAACTGAGACCGACGCATCCTTGGAGCTGGCGTGGGATGCGTCGTGGTCTCTGGGATTCGTCGTCCTGGGAGATGCTGGTTGGGCAATCGATCTCCGCTTTAGCAAGGGTTCTTTTGGAGTCGATGTCTTGGACTCTGTGTTGGACATGGGCTTATCCGCTATCTCAGTATCTGATGAGAAGATGCTGCGCATGGAGGTTTTGGGGTTGTGTTTACCTCCTTTGCCCACGGTGATAAAGCCATCGTCGCTCGTGGCGGGGTTCTTTCTCTTCCTACTCTTTTCCCGGAACTTTTCTCTTGCATTACAACCAGGTTTGTGTCGGCCTGTTGATCGGCATACATGACAGGCGAGCTGCTGCCTGGTTGGCGACGAATCTGACACATACGTTTTTCTTGGTCTGGATGCAGCAAAACGCGGTCTGGACTTCTCGGCCTGTCTTGCAAGGAAAGCGGCCTCTGATCTTTGGCAGAAGAGTTCGTTGCTTCTGTTTATGGATTCTCTCGAGCGTCCCTGTTTCCTGGGTTGTCTAGGCGCCCGGTCACGGGGTGGATCAGTTTTGGACGCCCCGTCTCGATGTGGATTGGCCTGGGTCTTCTTCGGTTTTGTGGGGCACTTTGATGTTAAATGGCCCCGGGCTTTGCAGATCTGACACAGTGGCAAATGTCCCTCTCCAGGCTTGGTGATGGATATCCACTCACCAAACATCTGCACTTTCTCTGGGATGTTAGCGAGTTTAGTGTTCTGCAGGTAAACATGCAGAAACTCGTTGCAGATGGTGGGGTGCTGCTTATGTCTACCTTTGATCATCTGATAAACTTTACCCCAGTTTGCTTGGCAAGCAAACTCGTTGATTAAATCCAGATGCCACTCGTCTGGCACTGGATATAAAGTAATCACGTCGCATGGTGGCATAGGGCGCCATACTTTGATTACATAATCAATTTCCTTGTACTTGTAGGTCACAGGTGACTGATGGTCTAGCGCCAGCTGTTCCATCAACAAGGATTTTGTTTCGTTCTCAGAAGCTGAGAACGTGACGGTGAAAATGTGCTGCCGCAGGCTCTTGGCACGCACAGCTTTTAGCTCCTTTCCATACATTGCAAGGAAGCCATCTTGCATAAAGAAACTGATGAAGGTGCTTACATCAAGCCAGGTCTGGCTGGATGCTTGCACAACCAAGGTTCTTTGATATTTAAACTCGTTGGCCTTAGAGTCGCCCATGAGTATAGCTGGTGTTTAGTTTATGTTATTTTAAATATAAAGAATTAACAAAGACTTACCAACGTCCAAGCTTTTCAAGTTTTAAATTTTCCTTCTGAAGGAAAATTCAGCTAAATTCTGTCTTGACCACACCCAAAAAGCTGGTCACGTACTGTCTAGACTCGCTGTAGCTAACTGGCTATTCTCACCTGACCTACTTTCTACGTGGCAATCAGCTAATTCCCTTAAGGGGAAAGGGCTGACTCCAAAAAAAATCTAGGGAGGGAAAAAAAGCTAACTACTCGCCTAGATCAGTGGTTCCCAGCAAGGGGGCCACTGATCTAGCTGTCGTAGGCTATTTTCTAAACTTTCTAGTTATTTCTTTATCTAGCTGACTTTAAAAAAAATCTAAAAAGGCTGGTAAAAGTTAGGCCGGTGTCGCTTTCACTCGCTCGCTCTAGCGAGGAAAGCAAGGCTTGCTGTTAGTCGCTTTTTGGCAGCAATGTTTCCAAAGCCACCAGTTCGCAATTAATCGTTCGCACTTTGAATAAGGCTCGTGAAACTTACCTTATTCAAATAGAATGATTGCTGCCAAAAAGCGTTTAACAAGCAAGCCTTGCTTTCCTCGCTAGAGCGAGCGAGTGAAAGCGACACCGGCCTAACTTTTACCAGCCTTTTTAGCAGTCCTGGTCGCATTTGAAATCGACTTTGTCGAATGGCTGGTGTTCTCCACTGCCTGGCAACGTGGGCACACCACGTGCGTGACGACGCGATCAAGTCGCATCCAAGCAAAGGACAAGGCATAGAAAGCATGTCGATGAACTGTGGATGCACATCCAGTCGGTGACTAAAAGAAATATGGAACGCTTCACGATTTTGCGTGTCATCCTTGCGCAGGGGCCATGCTAATCTTCTCTGTATCGTTCCAATTTTAGTATATGTACTGCCGAAGCAAGTACGCTCACCTCTTGCTTTTGATTCGCTTAAAAAGCTTTCAGATGATTTCGCTTTCAGCTTGTGGTCTCGCAACAGCAGGACACAAGACAACAATTCGGTCTCCAAACGCTTGATATGTGTTGTACGGGGGGGGGGGGATGGAAAAAGCTTTTTCTTCTTCTTCGCTTTCGGTTGATGAGTTAAAAAAGGGATAGCGCGAACGCAGTCCCCACTAACAGAAATTATACGACCGAGTTACCCACATTTGGGGTAATCGCAGAGGTCAACTTCTCCGAAGTGCAATGGTGAAGTCTCGCCCTGGGCCCACCGCCTACGTGATCACGGTGAAGACCCTCGTCAGGTAAGTATGAGTTGGTTGCCTGTCAGCATCTCTCTTCTGGGACCGTGATTCTCTTCGGCTTTGCTCCGTTGCTTTTGTTTGCCTTTTTTGAGCAAACTGATGAAAGTGCTTACATCAAGCCAGGACTGGCTGGATGCTTGCACAACCAAGGTTCTTTGATATTTAAACTCGTTGGCCTTAGAGTCGCCCATGAGTATAGCTGGTGTTTAGTTTATGTTATTTTAAATATAAGAATTAACAAAGACTTACCAAAGTCCAAGCTTTTCAAGTTTTAAATTTTCCTTCTGAAGGAAAATTTAGCTAAATTCTGTCTTGACCACACCCTAAAAGCTGGTCACGTACTGTCTAGACTCGCTGTAGCTAACTGGCTATTCTCACCTGACCTACTTTCTACGTGGCAATCAGCTAATTCCCTTAAGGGGAAAAGGCTGACTCCAAAAAAAAATCTAGGGAGGGAAAAAAAGCTAACTACTCGCCTAGATCAGTGGTTCCCAGCAGGGGGCCACTGATCTAGCTGACTTAGGCTATTTTCTAAACTTTCTAGTTATTTATTTATCTAACTGACTTTAAAAAAAATCTAAAAAGGCTGGTAAAAGTTAGGCCGGTGTCGCTTTCACTCGCTCGCTCTAGCGAGGAAAGCAAGGCTTGCTGTTAGTCGCTTTTTGGCAACAAAACAACTACTTAAACATTCTTGGAGAGGCCAAAATTGAGGAAGACGCAGCTGAACAAGCGGAACAGCTGATCAGTCTCAAAGAAGTAAAAACCGCCATCGATTCTCTTAATAAGGATTCTGCACCTGGATCAGATGGTCTCGGCTCATTATTCTACCAAAAATGCTGGCATTTCCTGAAACACGACATTCTAGAGATGCTTACAAATTGCTACTTGAGAAAAACAATGACTTCCTCAATGAGAGAAGCAAAAGTGAAGTTAATCTTTAAAAAAGGTGAAAAAGAAAAGCTCAAAAATTGGAGACCGATCTCTCTGCTCAACACAGACTACAAGATCTTGAGCAAAATCCTCTCCAACAGACTCACACCCATGATCACAAACCTGATTTGTCCGAATCAGAAATGTGGACTGCCAAACCGCAGAATAGAGCATGTTACAATGAATATACAAGCTGCCCTGGAAGCTTCTCAAACTCAACACAGGGACTTGTACGTCATGATAACTGACTTTGAAAAAGCTTTCGATAGAGTTAGTCACTCCTTCCTCTATGGAATCTTGAAGAAACTCGGAGTAAAACCAATAATGATGAATTACCTGTCATTAGTTTACCACAAAACAAAAAGCAAAATAGAAATCAATGGAGCTTTAACAAAACGAATAAACGTTAAAAGGGGCATACGACAGGGTTGTCCCCTCAGCATGCTCTATTTCATAATCTGTGCTGACGTTCTCACCCGACGCATAGAGAAAAATCATCTGATCAACGGTTTTCGCTTTTCCAAGCTGACAATCAAAATCCAGCAATATGCGGACGACACCACATTCATCACAAGAGACATTCCATCTCTCAAGGAAATCAACAAAGAACTAGCCATCTACCAGACGATGTCCGGCCAGAAAGTGAACCAGGGAAAGACCCAGATCCTGGCGTCCAAACCTGACCTGGCCCAAAGAGCTCAGCAACTCTTTCCAGAAGCTGCGATCTTGAACAACGTCAAGATCCTGGGCATCTGGCTAGGCACAAACAAAACACAACTTGACAAGATGAACTGGCAGACCGCCATCAAAAAAACTCAAACGATCGCCAACATCCACAAACCACGAAGACTCTCCCTCTATGGAAAGATCTCGATCATCAACACTCTCTTGGTACCCGTCACTTTGCATCTCAGTAGAGTGCTGATGCCAACGAAACAACACATCAAAGAACTAAACAAAATCCTCTTCGACTTCCTCTGGTATCCTTCACCATTCGAACAGCTCCAGAGAAGCAAGACGTTTCCTCCTGTCAAAGATGGAGGCATCAACATGGTGGACATCCAATCAAAATTTCAAACAAGCCGCATCGACAGAATTCGCCACCTCTTCTCACTAGAAGACGCCACCGAAATCTGGCACGAATGGGCCATGTTCAATTTGAGTTACAGAATGAGACACATTAATCCTCATCTGTTCTCCAACAGCATTCCGCATGCCCCAATTCCAAACGAAATGTATGCGGACATCTTCAAGTCCTTTTGCAAACTCAAAGGCTTGAAACACGACTGGGAAAACACTTCCTACAAAAATATCTACATCAATCTGAAAACGCAAAATGAAAAGAAAATTGACAAGATTGATGAAAACGGAAAGAAGATTCCTTGGAATGAGATCCTCTTGAAAAACAAGGGAATCAAACTCTTCCTTCCACCTCACCTATCCTCCATGTCCTTTCGGATTGCACATGGAGGATACAAATGGGGAGATTTTAATAGATCAATACACTCCGACAGAAAAACAAACTGCAAATTCTGCAGAAAACCAGAAGACAATGTGGCCCACGTCCTCACCAAGTGCTCCTTTGCACAAGGAATATGGGAGCGCCTGAAACAACAATATCTTGGCCTAACCAAGGAAGACATAGAAATAACAAAGGACATGATCCTCCACAACCAAATCCCTGACGGACAGAAGAACAATCCGATTCTTTTGACCATGATGAATGTCGCCAAACACACCATCATCCAAAAGAAGATATCTCTGGACATAGGCGACACATATATACAGGACACAAAACGGTCCACCATTCAAGCCCTGTGGGTCATCATGACAAAAACGAAAAACATAACACAAAAGCATAACACTCCTTTGTCATCTGACATTTCTACTCCTTCTAAACCTCCTCCTACGGTCAGAAGAAAGAAGAACCAGTCGAGATCCACTCTTCAACCGCCCTCTCAGTCGTCCTCGGTGGTAGGGATGACTGATTGCAGCGGTGGATCTCACTAGAACAGTACGGTCGTAGATCATCTTTGAAGAAGATTAGACAGCCAAGGGCGTAACAACCCACCTTTAACCCGTCCCTCTCACTCATCTCCAACGGCCTGATGCCGGAAGAATGATTGCAGCGGGAGATCTTTAACCGTCCCTCTCCGTCATCCCACTCGCTCTGGGATGACAGGATTGCAGCGGCCAATTCCATGATGACTCTGGGGTCAGCGAAAGCTACCCTCCCTCTGGCCGCTCCTCTCTGGCATCTCCGCCAAATGAGGTGTCAGACTGCAGTGGCCCGTTTCCTCCAAACAGGTGCCCTTCTTCAAGCGGGCAACAAGAAGATACACACACATAAACAATTACAAATAAAATTAAAATTAACTCTTTGACAAAACGCGCTAGTTCTTGAGCTTGACCCGCCATCTCCTAGACTGCTCCAAGATCAGCAAGAGGAAAGTTGAGACAGGCAGATCAGCTTGAGGCAGCCACTAACCAAACATTTACATCCACAGATTACCATCTACCGCGGTGGGTCCCTTCGGTCGTAGTGAGTCCCTCGCCTCCCTGGTAGGTATCTTCCATGTAAGTATGGTGTGCCTGCTGAGTGTTTGGGTGTGTGGACGGCTCCCGGAGCGGACGCACTAATGATGAGACAGGAAACAAATCCATTCCATATGGACAATTTGTAAACCTGCAAGATGTAGTGGTATCCATCTTGAACTCTGAGCGTTGCGCGAGAAAAAAAAAAAAAAAAAAAAAAAAAAAAAAAAAAAAATAAGATCAAGTGTAGTATCTGTTCTTCTCAGTTTAATACCTGGGACGCCCAGCATCGCTGGGCTCTTGTATTAAATGTATGTTTGAAGACGGGGTGTCGATTCAAAGCTCGCTTTGTCGCACCCACGGGTTGTCCCGGTATTGCAGTACCTCCGGGTTCGGCCCACATCCCACCTTCGGGTGGGATAAATGAACAATCAATCATTGAAAATGCGAATCATGGCTTTCGTTGTTCGTCGGTCTCATTTCTTGTGTTTTATTGGTCGTCGTGTGTATCATATGTCATTTTCTGTTCATTTTCATTCATTGCGCCGATGTTATCTACTCTCTCGCGTACGTGTGTGTGGTGTTGCAAATTTTTCGCTTGTTGTCGCGTGTTCTGCAATGACTCTCTATTGAATAAAAGTTCCTGTGCTGAGCAATTCAGCCAGCACAGCTGTGCCAATAATGCGACTCACCTTGTCAAACATGTGATGTTCTCCTACGCAGACACAAACTTCTTTTCGTCGCGAGTCGTGAACAAACCAACTGACTGACCGGCCGGCTTCAAGCGGCACGTGACATGCAGAGTCTTGCATTAGTTTAATAAATGTCTTGCATTAGTTTAATAAATGTGAGCAAGCAATGCTCAGAGGGCGACTTACCTTTCAAAGAATAGAATGCGATCACTCATCATATGATAGCATGTATGGCAGCGAATGAAACTGAGCTTTGCTGCAGGCCATTGGCTTGAAATAAAAACAGCATTCTTAAGAAAATTTAGCCCGCTATATATGGCGCTTGGTTAAGCTTCTTCATCATTCTATTTGAATACAAGGTAAGTGCGCCTGAGCATTGTTTGCTCTCATTTTTCAAACTCATACATTGTTCTTTTTCGAAGTAAGTGAGTGATCACAGAAACAGCAGCAGCTGCTGAAGTGTCGTCGAAAGGTTCTGCTCACACACAAAAAAGGCAAACAAAAGCAACGGAGCAAAGCCGAAGAGAATCACGGTCCCAGAAGAGAGATGCTGACAGGCAACCAACTCATACTTACCTGACGAGGGTCTTCACCGTGATCACGTAGGCGGTGGGCCCAGGGCGAGACTTCACCATTGCACTTCGGAGAAGTTGACCTCTGCGATTACCCCAAATGTGGGTAACTCGGTCGTATAATTTCTGTTAGTGGGGACTGCGTTCGCGCTATCCCTTTTTTAACTCATCAACCGAAAGCGAAGAAGAAGAAAAAGCTTTTTCCATCCCCCCCCCCCCGTACAACACATATCAAGCGTTTGGAGACCGAATTGTTGTCTTGTGTCCTGCTGTTGCGAGACCACAAGCTGAAAGCGAAATCATCTGAAAGCTTTTTAAGCGAATCAAAAGCAAGAGGTGAGCGTACTTGCTTCGGCAGTACATATACTAAAATTGGAACGATACAGAGAAGATTAGCATGGCCCCTGCGCAAGGATGACACGCAAAATCGTGAAGCGTTCCATATTTCTTTTAGTCACCGACTGGATGTGCATCCACAGTTCATCGACATGCTTTCTATGCCTTGTCCTTTGCTTGGATGCGACTTGATCGCGTCGTCACGCACGTGGTGTGCCCACGTTGCCAGGCAGTGGAGAACACCAGCCATTCGACAAAGTCGATTTCAAATGCGACCAGGACTGCCGGCCGGCGGACCGAAAGCGCCGCCGCGATGTCTAAACGTCGACGTCGTGGAGCATTGCTTTATCGCTTCTCGGCTCTCAAGAGCTAAGATCAAGTGTAGTATCTGTTCTTCTCAGTTTAATACCTGGGACGCCCAGCATCGCTGGGCTCTTGTATTAAATGTATGTTTGAAGACGGGGTGTCGATTCAAAGCTCGCTTTGTCGCACCCACGGGTTGTCCCGGTATTGCAGTACCTCCGGGTTCGGCCCACATCCCACCTTCGGGTGGGATAAATGAACAATCAATCATTGAAAATGCGAATCATGGCTTTCGTTGTTCGTCGGTCTCATTTCTTGTGTTTTATTGGTCGTCGTGTGTATCATATGTCATTTTCTGTTCATTTTCATTCATTGCGCCGATGTTATCTACTCTCTCGCGTACGTGTGTGTGGTGTTGCAAATTTTTCGCTTGTTGTCGCGTGTTCTGCAATGACTCTCTATTGAATAAAAGTTCCTGTGCTGAGCAATTCAGCCAGCACAGCTGTGCCAATAATGCGACTCACCTTGTCAAACATGTGATGTTCTCCTACGCAGACACAAACTTCTTTTCGTCGCGAGTCGTGAACAAACCAACTGACTGACCGGCCGGCTTCAAGCGGCACGTGACATGCAGAGTCTTGCATTAGTTTAATAAATGTCTTGCATTAGTTTAATAAATGTGAGCAAGCAATGCTCAGAGGGCGACTTACCTTTCAAAGAATAGAATGCGATCACTCATCATATGATAGCATGTATGGCAGCGAATGAAACTGAGCTTTGCTGCAGGCCATTGGCTTGAAATAAAAACAGCATTCTTAAGAAAATTTAGCCCGCTATATATGGCGCTTGGTTAAGCTTCTTCATCATTCTATTTGAATACAAGGTAAGTGCGCCTGAGCATTGTTTGCTCTCATTTTTCAAACTCATACATTGTTCTTTTTCGAAGTAAGTGAGTGATCACAGAAACAGCAGCAGCAGCTGCTGAAGTGTCGTCGAAAGGTTCTGCTCACACACAAAAAAGGCAAACAAAAGCAACGGAGCAAAGCCGAAGAGAATCACGGTCCCAGAAGAGAGATGCTGACAGGCAACCAACTCATACTTACCTGACGAGGGTCTTCACCGTGATCACGTAGGCGGTGGGCCCAGGGCGAGACTTCACCATTGCACTTCGGAGAAGTTGACCTCTGCGATTACCCCAAATGTGGGTAACTCGGTCGTATAATTTCTGTTAGTGGGGACTGCGTTCGCGCTATCCCTTTTTTAACTCATCAACCGAAAGCGAAGAAGAAGAAAAAGCTTTTTCCATCCCCCCCCCCCCCTACAACACATATCAAGCGTTTGGAGACCGAATTGTTGTCTTGTGTCCTGCTGTTGCGAGACCACAAGCTGAAAGCGAAATCATCTGAAAGCTTTTTAAGCGAATCAAAAGCAAGAGGTGAGCGTACTTGCTTCGGCAGTACATATACTAAAATTGGAACGATACAGAGAAGATTAGCATGGCCCCTGCGCAAGGATGACACGCAAAATCGTGAAGCGTTCCATATTTCTTTTAGTCACCGACTGGATGTGCATCCACAGTTCATCGACATGCTTTCTATGCCTTGTCCTTTGCTTGGATGCGACTTGATCGCGTCGTCACGCACGTGGTGTGCCCACGTTGCCAGGCAGTGGAGAACACCAGCCATTCGACAAAGTCGATTTCAAATGCGACCAGGACTGCCGGCCGGCGGACCGAAAGCGCCGCCGCGATGTCTAAACGTCGACGTCGTGGAGCATTGCTTTATCGCTTCTCGGCTCTCAAGAGCTAAGATCAAGTGTAGTATCTGTTCTTCTCAGTTTAATACCTGGGACGCCCAGCATCGCTGGGCTCTTGTATTAAATGTATGTTTGAAGACGGGGTGTCGATTCAAAGCTCGCTTTGTCGCACCCACGGGTTGTCCCGGTATTGCAGTACCTCCGGGTTCGGCCCACATCCCACCTTCGGGTGGGATAAATGAACAATCAATCATTGAAAATGCGAATCATGGCTTTCGTTGTTCGTCGGTCTCATTTCTTGTGTTTTATTGGTCGTCGTGTGTATCATATGTCATTTTCTGTTCATTTTCATTCATTGCGCCGATGTTATCTACTCTCTCGCGTACGTGTGTGTGGTGTTGCAAATTTTTCGCTTGTTGTCGCGTGTTCTGCAATGACTCTCTATTGAATAAAAGTTCCTGTGCTGAGCAATTCAGCCAGCACAGCTGTGCCAATAATGCGACTCACCTTGTCAAACATGTGATGTTCTCCTACGCAGACACAAACTTCTTTTCGTCGCGAGTCGTGAACAAACCAACTGACTGACCGGCCGGCTTCAAGCGGCACGTGACATGCAGAGTCTTGCATTAGTTTAATAAATGTCTTGCATTAGTTTAATAAATGTGAGCAAGCAATGCTCAGAGGGTTTTTTTTTTTTTTTTTTTTTTTTTTTTTTTTTTTTTTTCTCGCGCAACGCTCAGAGTTCAAGATGGATACCACTACATCTTGCAGGTTTACAAATTGTCCATATGGAATGGATTTGTTTCCTGTCTCATCATTAGTGCGTCCGCTCCGGGAGCCGTCCACACACCCAAACACTCAGCAGGCACACCATACTTACATGGAAGATACCTACCAGGGAGGCGAGGGACTCACTACGACCGAAGGGACCCACCGCGGTAGATGGTAATCTGTGGATGTAAATGTTTGGTTAGTGGCTGCCTCAAGCTGATCTGCCTGTCTCGACTTTCCTCTTGCTGATCTTGGAGCAGTCTAGGAGATGGCGGGTCAAGCTCAAGAACTAGCGCGTTTTGTCAAAGAGTTAATTTTAATTTTATTTGTAATTGTTTATGTGTGTGTATCTTCTTGTTGCCCGCTTGAAGAAGGGCACCTGTTTGGAGGAAACGGGCCACTGCAGTCTGACACCTCATTTGGCGGAGATGCCAGAGAGGAGCGGCCAGAGGGAGGGTAGCTTTCGCTGACCCCAGAGTCATCATGGAATTGGCCGCTGCAATCCTGTCATCCCAGAGCGAGTGGGACGACGGAGAGGGACGGTTAAAGATCTCCCGCTGCAATCACTCTTCCGGCATCAGGCCGTTGGAGATGAGTGAGAGGGACGGGTTAAAGGTGGGTTGTTACGCCCTTGGCTGTCTAATCTTCTTCAAAGATGATCTACGACCGTACTGTTCTAGTGAGATCCACCGCTGCAATCAGTCATCCCTACCACCGAGGACGACTGAGAGGGCGGTTGAAGAGTGGATCTCGACTGGTTCTTCTTTCTTCTGACCGTAGGAGGAGGTTTAGAAGGAGTAGAAATGTCAGATGACAAAGGAATGTTATGCTTTTGTGTTATGTTTTTCGTTTTTGTCATGATGACCCACAGGGCTTGAATGGTGGACCGTTTTGTGTCCTGTATATATGTGTCGCCTATGTCCAGAGATATCTTCTTTTGGATGATGGTGTGTTTGGCGACATTCATCATGGTCAAAAGAATCGGATTGTTCTTCTGTCCGTCAGGGATTTGGTTGTGGAGGATCATGTCCTTTGTTATTTCTATGTCTTCCTTGGTTAGGCCAAGATATTGTTGTTTCAGGCGCTCCCATATTCCTTGTGCAAAGGAGCACTTGGTGAGGACGTGGGCCACATTGTCTTCTGGTTTTCTGCAGAATTTGCAGTTTGTTTTTCTGTCGGAGTGTATTGATCTATTAAAATCTCCCCATTTGTATCCTCCATGTGCAATCCGAAAGGACATGGAGGATAGGTGAGGTGGAAGGAAGAGTTTGATTCCCTTGTTTTTCAAGAGGATCTCATTCCAAGGAATCTTCTTTCCGTTTTCATCAATCTTGTCAATTTTCTTTTCATTTTGCGTTTTCAGATTGATGTAGATATTTTTGTAGGAAGTGTTTTCCCAGTCGTGTTTCAAGCCTTTGAGTTTGCAAAAGGACTTGAAGATGTCCGCATACATTTCGTTTGGAATTGGGGCATGCGGAATGCTGTTGGAGAACAGATGAGGATTAATGTGTCTCATTCTGTAACTCAAATTGAACATGGCCCATTCGTGCCAGATTTCGGTGGCGTCTTCTAGTGAGAAGAGGTGGCGAATTCTGTCGATGCGGCTTGTTTGAAATTTTGATTGGATGTCCACCATGTTGATGCCTCCATCTTTGACAGGAGGAAACGTCTTGCTTCTCTGGAGCTGTTCGAATGGTGAAGGATACCAGAGGAAGTCGAAGAGGATTTTGTTTAGTTCTTTGATGTGTTGTTTCGTTGGCATCAGCACTCTACTGAGATGCAAAGTGACGGGTACCAAGAGAGTGTTGATGATCGAGATCTTTCCATAGAGGGAGAGTCTTCGTGGTTTGTGGATGTTGGCGATCGTTTGAGTTTTTTTGATGGCGGTCTGCCAGTTCATCTTGTCAAGTTGTGTTTTGTTTGTGCCTAGCCAGATGCCCAGGATCTTGACGTTGTTCAAGATCGCAGCTTCTGGAAAGAGTTGCTGAGCTCTTTGGGCCAGGTCAGGTTTGGACGCCAGGATCTGGGTCTTTCCCTGGTTCACTTTCTGGCCGGACATCGTCTGGTAGATGGCTAGTTCTTTGTTGATTTCCTTGAGAGATGGAATGTCTTTTGTGATGAATGTGGTGTCGTCCGCATATTGCTGGATTTTGATTGTCAGCCTGGAAAAGCGAAAACCGTTGATCAGATGATTTTTCTCTATGCGTCGGGTGAGAACGTCAGCACAGATTATGAAATAGAGCATGCTGAGGGGACAACCCTGTCGTATGCCCCTTTTAACGTTTATTCGTTTTGTTAAAGCTCCATTGATTTCTATTTTGCTTTTTGTTTTGTGGTAAACTAATGACAGGTAATTCATCATTATTGGTTTTACTCCGAGTTTCTTCAAGATTCCATAGAGGAAGGAGTGACTAACTCTATCGAAAGCTTTTTCAAAGTCAGTTATCATGACGTACAAGTCCCTGTGTTGAGTTTGAGAAGCTTCCAGGGCAGCTTGTATATTCATTGTAACATGCTCTATTCTGCGGTTTGGCAGTCCACATTTCTGATTCGGACAAATCAGGTTTGTGATCATGGGTGTGAGTCTGTTGGAGAGGATTTTGCTCAAGATCTTGTAGTCTGTGTTGAGCAGAGAGATCGGTCTCCAATTTTTGAGCTTTTCTTTTTCACCTTTTTTAAAGATTAACTTCACTTTTGCTTCTCTCATTGAGGGAGTCATTGTTTTTCTCAAGTAGCAATTTGTAAGCATCTCTAGAATGTCGTGTTTCAGGAAATGCCAGCATTTTTGGTAGAATAATGAGCCGAGACCATCTGATCCAGGTGCAGAATCCTTATTAAGAGAATCGATGGCGGTTTTTACTTCTTTGAGACTGATCAGCTGTTCCGCTTGTTCAGCTGCGTCTTCCTCAATTTTGGCCTCTCCAAGAATGTTTAAGTAGTTGTTTTGTTGCCAAAAAGCGACTAACAGCAAGCCTTGCTTTCCTCGCTAGAGCGAGCGAGTGAAAGCGACACCGGCCTAACTTTTACCAGCCTTTTTAGATTTTTTTTAAAGTCAGTTAGATAAATAAATAACTAGAAAGTTTAGAAAATAGCCTAAGTCAGCTAGATCAGTGGCCCCCTGCTGGGAACCACTGATCTAGGCGAGTAGTTAGCTTTTTTTCCCTCCCTAGATTTTTTTTTGGAGTCAGCCTTTTCCCCTTAAGGGAATTAGCTGATTGCCACGTAGAAAGTAGGTCAGGTGAGAATAGCCAGTTAGCTACAGCGAGTCTAGACAGTACGTGACCAGCTTTTAGGGTGTGGTCAAGACAGAATTTAGCTAAATTTTCCTTCAGAAGGAAAATTTAAAACTTGAAAAGCTTGGACTTTGGTAAGTCTTTGTTAATTCTTATATTTAAAATAACATAAACTAAACACCAGCTATACTCATGGGCGACTCTAAGGCCAACGAGTTTAAATATCAAAGAACCTTGGTTGTGCAAGCATCCAGCCAGTCCTGGCTTGATGTAAGCACTTTCATCAGTTTCTTTATGCAAGATGGCTTCCTTGCAAAGTATGGAAAGGAGCTAAAAGCTGTGCGTGCCAAGAGCCTGCGGCAGCACATTTTCACCGTCACGTTCTCAGCTTCTGAGAACGAAACCAAATCCGTGCTGATGGAACAGCTGGCGCTAGACCATCAGTCACCCGTGACCTATTCACACAAGGAAGTAGGTTACGTGATCAAAGTATGGCGACCGATGCCACCATGCGACGTGATCACATTATATCCAGTGCCAGACGAGTGGCATCTGGATTTAATTAATGAGTTTGCTTGCCAAGCAAACTGGGGAAATGTTTACCAGATGGTTAAAGGTAAACACAAGCAGCACCCCACCATCTGCAACGAGTTTCTGCATGTGTACCTGCAGAACACTAAACTCGCCAACATCCCAGATAAGGTGCAGATGTTTGGTGAATGGATCTCCATCACCAAGCCTGGAGAAGGACATTTGCCACTCTGCCAGATTTGCAAAGTCCGGGGACACCTAACATCAAAGTGCCCCACGAAACCGAAGAAGACCCAGGCCAACCCACCTCGAGACCGGGAGTCCAAGGCCGACCCACCCCGAGACCGGGCGCCTAGACAACCCAGGAAACAGGGACGCTCGAGAGAATCCATAAACAGAAGCAACGAACTCTTCTGCCAAAGATCAGAGGCCGCTTTCCTTGCGAGACAGGCCGAGAAGTCCAGACCGCGTTTTGCTGCATCCAGACCAAAAAAAACGTATGTGTCAGATTCGTCGCCAACCAGGCAGCAGCTCGCCTGTCATGTGTGCCGATCAACAGGCCGACACAAACCTGGTTGCAATGCAAGAGAAAAGTTCAGGGAAAAGAGTAGGAAGAGAAAGAACCCCCCCACGAGCGACGATGGCTTTATCACCGTGGGCAAAGGAGGGAAACACAACCCCAAAACCTCCATGCGCAGCATCTTCTCATCAGATGCTGAGATAGTGGATAAGCCCATGTCCAACACAGAGTCCAAGACATCGACTCCAAAAGAACCCTTGCTAAAGCGGAGATCGATTGCCCAACCAGCATCTCCCAGGACGACGAATCCCAGAGACCACGACGCATCCCACGCCAGCTCCAAGGATGCGTCGGTCTCAGTTGACAATGACAACTCGTCAACTGACTCGGAGTCCGTTTCTTCGAGAGAGTCTACGCGGGCTGAACTGACCGGGACCTCTCCTCTCCATCGAAATGTCTTCAGTTCGGTGGATGAGCTCACGGACTCAGACGGCGTCCCATCCAACTACACGGTCTAGTCCAAAACTCTTAAACTTTAATCTGCTTTTTCTCTATCTATAATCATGTTCACAGATACGGAGAGTGACGATTCGGACGCCGGACTGGGCAACCTTAAGGTCGGCTCAATGAACATCAACGGAATATCCAAGAAATTGCGAGATGTCAAAAACTTCTTTACATCTCACAGACTCTCTGTACTGGCAATACAAGAAACACACAGAATCCCCACCGATCAACTCGAGACGTGGGCTCAACATAACAATTACATAACATATACAAACATAGAACCTGATAGAACCCCCTTCTATGCAGGGACAATGTTCATCGTAAAGAAGGACATACACGATAGGTCCGAAATCACACATCACACAATAGTACAAAATCGAATACATCACCTCAACATCAAATGTGGTAAAAATAACATAAACATATTCAATGCATACCTTCCGCAGAGCAACGGAGAGAGAAAGTCATGCTTTGAACTGCTCTCCGAGGCTATGCTGGAATATGAACATCAACATGTGGTCTTACTTGGTGATTTTAACGTGATCCTTGATCCGTTGGACACTGCTAAGCCGCAATTTTTCTTCACTACACCGGATAAAACAGCACTTAGAACATTAATACATCATAACCAATTGACAGACATATTCAGACAAGAATATCCTTACAAAAGACTGTTCACGCGCCAAAACCACAACAGTAAGACCAGGATAGATAGAATATACATAAATGAACATGCACTTGAAAATTATCATAACATCAAACATGAATACTTCACATCATCAGACCACTGCACATTACCAATAATTCATCTAAAATATCAACAACACACCAAATGGGGTGAATATTCATACAAAATCAATAACAGCATATTACAATATGCTCACGTCATAACAGAGCTCGAAACGGCTTGGGAAAACTGGACCATAAACGTACCACAAATAGAACCACCAGACATGCTTATAAGGTGGGATCATGGCAAGAAAATGTTGAAAAATCGACTGATTGAACTCTCGCAAGATGTCGCACTCAAGCGTAGAGAAGATTACAATCAAGCGAAAAATATGCTCCACACTCTGGACGCTCATCCAGACCACGTCCTGGAAGATCGTCGCCCGGAATTCTTGGAGAAAATCAACAACTTCTACGATTATAAAGCAGTCGGATCGCAAATCAGATCCAGAACTATCCCAACTAGCGATGAAGAACCATCTAAAAGCTTCTTCAAAGCAGAGGAACAAAATTGTAAAAGTACCTCTATCACTGAGATACACGACGCAAACAACACAACACTCACCAAGAAAGAAGACATTCTCAAAGAAGTACACAGCTTCTACCACTCCCTATGGGGTGTAAAAGACAACATAAACTCTCAAGAACAAAACAACTACTTAAACATTCTTGGAGAGGCCAAAATTGAGGAAGACGCAGCTGAACAAGCGGAACAGCTGATCAGTCTCAAAGAAGTAAAAACCGCCATCGATTCTCTTAATAAGGATTCTGCACCTGGATCAGATGGTCTCGGCTCATTATTCTACCAAAAATGCTGGCATTTCCTGAAACACGACATTCTAGAGATGCTTACAAATTGCTACTTGAGAAAAACAATGACTTCCTCAATGAGAGAAGCAAAAGTGAAGTTAATCTTTAAAAAAGGTGAAAAAGAAAAGCTCAAAAATTGGAGACCGATCTCTCTGCTCAACACAGACTACAAGATCTTGAGCAAAATCCTCTCCAACAGACTCACACCCATGATCACAAACCTGATTTGTCCGAATCAGAAATGTGGACTGCCAAACCGCAGAATAGAGCATGTTACAATGAATATACAAGCTGCCCTGGAAGCTTCTCAAACTCAACACAGGGACTTGTACGTCATGATAACTGACTTTGAAAAAGCTTTCGATAGAGTTAGTCACTCCTTCCTCTATGGAATCTTGAAGAAACTCGGAGTAAAACCAATAATGATGAATTACCTGTCATTAGTTTACCACAAAACAAAAAGCAAAATAGAAATCAATGGAGCTTTAACAAAACGAATAAACGTTAAAAGGGGCATACGACAGGGTTGTCCCCTCAGCATGCTCTATTTCATAATCTGTGCTGACGTTCTCACCCGACGCATAGAGAAAAATCATCTGATCAACGGTTTTCGCTTTTCCAAGCTGACAATCAAAATCCAGCAATATGCGGACGACACCACATTCATCACAAGAGACATTCCATCTCTCAAGGAAATCAACAAAGAACTAGCCATCTACCAGACGATGTCCGGCCAGAAAGTGAACCAGGGAAAGACCCAGATCCTGGCGTCCAAACCTGACCTGGCCCAAAGAGCTCAGCAACTCTTTCCAGAAGCTGCGATCTTGAACAACGTCAAGATCCTGGGCATCTGGCTAGGCACAAACAAAACACAACTTGACAAGATGAACTGGCAGACCGCCATCAAAAAAACTCAAACGATCGCCAACATCCACAAACCACGAAGACTCTCCCTCTATGGAAAGATCTCGATCATCAACACTCTCTTGGTACCCGTCACTTTGCATCTCAGTAGAGTGCTGATGCCAACGAAACAACACATCAAAGAACTAAACAAAATCCTCTTCGACTTCCTCTGGTATCCTTCACCATTCGAACAGCTCCAGAGAAGCAAGACGTTTCCTCCTGTCAAAGATGGAGGCATCAACATGGTGGACATCCAATCAAAATTTCAAACAAGCCGCATCGACAGAATTCGCCACCTCTTCTCACTAGAAGACGCCACCGAAATCTGGCACGAATGGGCCATGTTCAATTTGAGTTACAGAATGAGACACATTAATCCTCATCTGTTCTCCAACAGCATTCCGCATGCCCCAATTCCAAACGAAATGTATGCGGACATCTTCAAGTCCTTTTGCAAACTCAAAGGCTTGAAACACGACTGGGAAAACACTTCCTACAAAAATATCTACATCAATCTGAAAACGCAAAATGAAAAGAAAATTGACAAGATTGATGAAAACGGAAAGAAGATTCCTTGGAATGAGATCCTCTTGAAAAACAAGGGAATCAAACTCTTCCTTCCACCTCACCTATCCTCCATGTCCTTTCGGATTGCACATGGAGGATACAAATGGGGAGATTTTAATAGATCAATACACTCCGACAGAAAAACAAACTGCAAATTCTGCAGAAAACCAGAAGACAATGTGGCCCACGTCCTCACCAAGTGCTCCTTTGCACAAGGAATATGGGAGCGCCTGAAACAACAATATCTTGGCCTAACCAAGGAAGACATAGAAATAACAAAGGACATGATCCTCCACAACCAAATCCCTGACGGACAGAAGAACAATCCGATTCTTTTGACCATGATGAATGTCGCCAAACACACCATCATCCAAAAGAAGATATCTCTGGACATAGGCGACACATATATACAGGACACAAAACGGTCCACCATTCAAGCCCTGTGGGTCATCATGACAAAAACGAAAAACATAACACAAAAGCATAACACTCCTTTGTCATCTGACATTTCTACTCCTTCTAAACCTCCTCCTACGGTCAGAAGAAAGAAGAACCAGTCGAGATCCACTCTTCAACCGCCCTCTCAGTCGTCCTCGGTGGTAGGGATGACTGATTGCAGCGGTGGATCTCACTAGAACAGTACGGTCGTAGATCATCTTTGAAGAAGATTAGACAGCCAAGGGCGTAACAACCCACCTTTAACCCGTCCCTCTCACTCATCTCCAACGGCCTGATGCCGGAAGAATGATTGCAGCGGGAGATCTTTAACCGTCCCTCTCCATCATCCCACTCGCTCTGGGATGACAGGATTGCAGCGGCCAATTCCATGATGACTCTGGGGTCAGCGAAAGCTACCCTCCCTCTGGCCGCTCCTCTCTGGCATCTCCGCCAAATGAGGTGTCAGACTGCAGTGGCCCGTTTCCTCCAAACAGGTGCCCTTCTTCAAGCGGGCAACAAGAAGATACACACACATAAACAATTACAAATAAAATTAAAATTAACTCTTTGACAAAACGCGCTAGTTCTTGAGCTTGACCCGCCATCTCCTAGACTGCTCCAAGATCAGCAAGAGGAAAGTTGAGACAGGCAGATCAGCTTGAGGCAGCCACTAACCAAACATTTACATCCACAGATTACCATCTACCGCGGTGGGTCCCTTCGGTCGTAGTGAGTCCCTCGCCTCCCTGGTAGGTATCTTCCATGTAAGTATGGTGTGCCTGCTGAGTGTTTGGGTGTGTGGACGGCTCCCGGAGCGGACGCACTAATGATGAGACAGGAAACAAATCCATTCCATATGGACAATTTGTAAACCTGCAAGATGTAGTGGTATCCATCTTGAACTCTGAGCGTTGCGCGAAAAAAAATCAAAACAAAAAAAAAAACAAAAAAAAAAAAAAAAAAATAAGATCAAGTGTAGTATCTGTTCTTCTCAGTTTAATACCTGGGACGCCCAGCATCGCTGGGCTCTTGTATTAAATGTATGTTTGAAGACGGGGTGTCGATTCAAAGCTCGCTTTGTCGCACCCACGGGTTGTCCCGGTATTGCAGTACCTCCGGGTTCGGCCCACATCCCACCTTCGGGTGGGATAAATGAACAATCAATCATTGAAAATGCGAATCATGGCTTTCGTTGTTCGTCGGTCTCATTTCTTGTGTTTTATTGGTCGTCGTGTGTATCATATGTCATTTTCTGTTCATTTTCATTCATTGCGCCGATGTTATCTACTCTCTCGCGTACGTGTGTGTGGTGTTGCAAATTTTTCGCTTGTTGTCGCGTGTTCTGCAATGACTCTCTATTGAATAAAAGTTCCTGTGCTGAGCAATTCAGCCAGCACAGCTGTGCCAATAATGCGACTCACCTTGTCAAACATGTGATGTTCTCCTACGCAGACACAAACTTCTTTTCGTCGCGAGTCGTGAACAAACCAACTGACTGACCGGCCGGCTTCAAGCGGCACGTGACATGCAGAGTCTTGCATTAGTTTAATAAATGTCTTGCATTAGTTTAATAAATGTGAGCAAGCAATGCTCAGAGGGTTTTTTTTTTTTTTTTTTTTTTTTTTTTCTTTTTTCTCTTCGCGCAACGCTCAGAGTTCAAGATGGATACCACTACATCTTGCAGGTTTACAAATTGTCCATATGGAATGGATTTGTTTCCTGTCTCATCATTAGTGCGTCCGCTCCGGGAGCCGTCCACACACCCAAACACTCAGCAGGCACACCATACTTACATGGAAGATACCTACCAGGGAGGCGAGGGACTCACTACGACCGAAGGGACCCACCGCGGTAGATGGTAATCTGTGGATGTAAATGTTTGGTTAGTGGCTGCCTCAAGCTGATCTGCCTGTCTCGACTTTCCTCTTGCTGATCTTGGAGCAGTCTAGGAGATGGCGGGTCAAGCTCAAGAACTAGCGCGTTTTGTCAAAGAGTTAATTTTAATTTTATTTGTAATTGTTTATGTGTGTGTATCTTCTTGTTGCCCGCTTGAAGAAGGGCACCTGTTTGGAGGAAACGGGCCACTGCAGTCTGACACCTCATTTGGCGGAGATGCCAGAGAGGAGCGGCCAGAGGGAGGGTAGCTTTCGCTGACCCCAGAGTCATCATGGAATTGGCCGCTGCAATCCTGTCATCCCAGAGCGAGTGGGACGACGGAGAGGGACGGTTAAAGATCTCCCGCTGCAATCACTCTTCCGGCATCAGGCCGTTGGAGATGAGTGAGAGGGACGGGTTAAAGGTGGGTTGTTACGCCCTTGGCTGTCTAATCTTCTTCAAAGATGATCTACGACCGTACTGTTCTAGTGAGATCCACCGCTGCAATCAGTCATCCCTACCACCGAGGACGACTGAGAGGGCGGTTGAAGAGTGGATCTCGACTGGTTCTTCTTTCTTCTGACCGTAGGAGGAGGTTTAGAAGGAGTAGAAATGTCAGATGACAAAGGAATGTTATGCTTTTGTGTTATGTTTTTCGTTTTTGTCATGATGACCCACAGGGCTTGAATGGTGGACCGTTTTGTGTCCTGTATATATGTGTCGCCTATGTCCAGAGATATCTTCTTTTGGATGATGGTGTGTTTGGCGACATTCATCATGGTCAAAAGAATCGGATTGTTCTTCTGTCCGTCAGGGATTTGGTTGTGGAGGATCATGTCCTTTGTTATTTCTATGTCTTCCTTGGTTAGGCCAAGATATTGTTGTTTCAGGCGCTCCCATATTCCTTGTGCAAAGGAGCACTTGGTGAGGACGTGGGCCACATTGTCTTCTGGTTTTCTGCAGAATTTGCAGTTTGTTTTTCTGTCGGAGTGTATTGATCTATTAAAATCTCCCCATTTGTATCCTCCATGTGCAATCCGAAAGGACATGGAGGATAGGTGAGGTGGAAGGAAGAGTTTGATTCCCTTGTTTTTCAAGAGGATCTCATTCCAAGGAATCTTCTTTCCGTTTTCATCAATCTTGTCAATTTTCTTTTCATTTTGCGTTTTCAGATTGATGTAGATATTTTTGTAGGAAGTGTTTTCCCAGTCGTGTTTCAAGCCTTTGAGTTTGCAAAAGGACTTGAAGATGTCCGCATACATTTCGTTTGGAATTGGGGCATGCGGAATGCTGTTGGAGAACAGATGAGGATTAATGTGTCTCATTCTGTAACTCAAATTGAACATGGCCCATTCGTGCCAGATTTCGGTGGCGTCTTCTAGTGAGAAGAGGTGGCGAATTCTGTCGATGCGGCTTGTTTGAAATTTTGATTGGATGTCCACCATGTTGATGCCTCCATCTTTGACAGGAGGAAACGTCTTGCTTCTCTGGAGCTGTTCGAATGGTGAAGGATACCAGAGGAAGTCGAAGAGGATTTTGTTTAGTTCTTTGATGTGTTGTTTCGTTGGCATCAGCACTCTACTGAGATGCAAAGTGACGGGTACCAAGAGAGTGTTGATGATCGAGATCTTTCCATAGAGGGAGAGTCTTCGTGGTTTGTGGATGTTGGCGATCGTTTGAGTTTTTTTGATGGCGGTCTGCCAGTTCATCTTGTCAAGTTGTGTTTTGTTTGTGCCTAGCCAGATGCCCAGGATCTTGACGTTGTTCAAGATCGCAGCTTCTGGAAAGAGTTGCTGAGCTCTTTGGGCCAGGTCCGGTTTGGACGCCAGGATCTGGGTCTTTCCCTGGTTCACTTTCTGGCCGGACATCGTCTGGTAGATGGCTAGTTCTTTGTTGATTTCCTTGAGAGATGGAATGTCTCTTGTGATGAATGTGGTGTCGTCCGCATATTGCTGGATTTTGATTGTCAGCTTGGAAAAGCGAAAACCGTTGATCAGATGATTTTTCTCTATGCGTCGGGTGAGAACGTCAGCACAGATTATGAAATAGAGCATGCTGAGGGGACAACCCTGTCGTATGCCCCTTTTAACGTTTATTCGTTTTGTTAAAGCTCCATTGATTTCTATTTTGCTTTTTGTTTTGTGGTAAACTAATGACAGGTAATTCATCATTATTGGTTTTACTCCGAGTTTCTTCAAGATTCCATAGAGGAAGGAGTGACTAACTCTATCGAAAGCTTTTTCAAAGTCAGTTATCATGACGTACAAGTCCCTGTGTTGAGTTTGAGAAGCTTCCAGGGCAGCTTGTATATTCATTGTAACATGCTCTATTCTGCGGTTTGGCAGTCCACATTTCTGATTCGGACAAATCAGGTTTGTGATCATGGGTGTGAGTCTGTTGGAGAGGATTTTGCTCAAGATCTTGTAGTCTGTGTTGAGCAGAGAGATCGGTCTCCAATTTTTGAGCTTTTCTTTTTCACCTTTTTTAAAGATTAACTTCACTTTTGCTTCTCTCATTGAGGGAGTCATTGTTTTTCTCAAGTAGCAATTTGTAAGCATCTCTAGAATGTCGTGTTTCAGGAAATGCCAGCATTTTTGGTAGAATAATGAGCCGAGACCATCTGATCCAGGTGCAGAGTCCTTATTAAGAGAATCGATGGCGGTTTTTACTTCTTTGAGACTGATCAGCTGTTCCGCTTGTTCAGCTGCGTCTTCCTCAATTTTGGCCTCTCCCAGAATGTTTAGGTAACTGTTCTGTTCTTGAGGGTTGATGTGGTCTTCTATGCCCCATAGGGAGTGGTAGAAGCTGTGTACTTCTTTGAGAATGTCTTCTTTCTTGGTGAGAGTTGTGTTGTTTGCGTCGTGTATCTCAGTGATAGAGCTACTTTTACAATTTTGTTCCTCTGCTTTGAAGAAGCTTTTAGATGGCTCTTCATCGCTATTTGGGATAGTTCTGGATCTGATTTGCGATCCGACTGCTTTATAATCGTAGAAGTTGTTGATTTTCTCCAAGAATTCCGGGCGACGATCTTCCAGGACGTGGTCTGGATGAGCGTCCAGAGTGTGGAGCATATTTTTCGCTTGATTGTAATCTTCTCTACGCTTGAGTGCGACATCTTGCGAGAGTTCAATCAGTCGATTTTTCAACATTTTCTTGCCATGATCCCACCTTATAAGCATGTCTGGTGGTTCTATTTGTGGTACGTTTATGGTCCAGTTTTCCCAAGCCGTTTCGAGCTCTGTTATGACGTGAGCATATTCTAATATGCTGTTATTGATTTTGTATGAATATTCACCCCATTTGGTGTGTTGTTGATATTTTAGATGAATTATTGGTAATGTGCAGTGGTCTGATGATGTGAAGTATTCATGTTTGATGTTATGATAATTTTCAAGTGCATGTTCATTTATGTATATTCTATCTATCCTGGTCTTACTGTTGTGGTTTTGGCGCGTGAACAGTCTTTTGTAAGGATATTCTTGTCTGAATATGTCTGTCAATTGGTTATGATGTATTAATGTTCTAAGTGCTGTTTTATCCGGTGTAGTGAAGAAAAATTGCGGCTTAGCAGTGTCCAACGGATCAAGGATCACGTTAAAATCACCAAGTAAGACCACATGTTGATGTTCATATTCCAGCATAGCCTCGGAGAGCAGTTCAAAGCATGACTTTCTCTCTCCGTTGCTCTGCGGAAGGTATGCATTGAATATGTTTATGTTATTTTTACCACATTTGATGTTGAGGTGATGTATTCGATTTTGTACTATTGTGTGATGTGTGATTTCGGACCTATCGTGTATGTCCTTCTTTACGATGAACATTGTCCCTGCATAGAAGGGGGTTCTATCAGGTTCTATGTTTGTATATGTTATGTAATTGTTATGTTGAGCCCACGTCTCGAGTTGATCGGTGGGGATTCTGTGTGTTTCCTGAATTGCCAGTACAGAGAGTCTGTGAGATGTAGAGAACTGTTTGACATCTCGCAATTTCTTGGATATTCCGTTGATGTTCATTGAGCCAACCTTGAGGTTGCCCAGTCCGGCGTCCGAATCGTCACTCTCCGTATCTGTGAACATGATTATAGATAGAGAAAAAGCAGATTAAAGTTTAAGAGTTTTGGACTAGACCGTGTAGTTGGATGGGACGCCGTCTGAGTCCGTGAGCTCATCCACCGAACTGAAGACATTTCGATGGAGAGGAGAGGTCCCGGTCAGTTCAGCCCGCGTAGACTCTCTCGAAGAAACGGACTCCGAGTCAGTTGACGAGTTGTCATTGTCAACTGAGACCGACGCATCCTTGGAGCTGGCGTGGGAAGCGTCGTGGTCTCTGGGATTCGTCGTCCTGGGAGATGCTGGTTGGGCAATCGATCTCCGCTTTAGCAAGGGTTCTTTTGGAGTCGATGTCTTGGACTCTGTGTTGGACATGGGCTTATCCGCTATCTCAGTATCTGATGAGAAGATGCTGCGCATGGAGGTTTTGGGGTTGTGTTTCCCTCCTTTGCCCACGGTGATAAAGCCATCGTCGCTCGTGGGGGGGTTCTTTCTCTTCCTACTCTTTTCCCTGAACTTTTCTCTTGCATTGCAACCAGGTTTGTGTCGGCCTGTTGATCGGCACACATGACAGGCGAGCTGCTGCCTGGTTGGCGACGAATCTGACACATACGTTTTTTTTGGTCTGGATGCAGCAAAACGCGGTCTGGACTTCTCGGCCTGTCTCGCAAGGAAAGCGGCCTCTGATCTTTGGCAGAAGAGTTCGTTGCTTCTGTTTATGGATTCTCTCGAGCGTCCCTGTTTCCTGGGTTGTCTAGGCGCCCGGTCTCGGGGTGGGTCGGCCTTGGACTCCCTGTCTCGAGGTGGGTTGGCCTGGGTCTTCTTCGGTTTCGTGGGGCACTTTGATGTTAGGTGTCCCCGGACTTTGCAAATCTGGCAGAGTGGCAAATGTCCTTCTCCAGGCTTGGTGATGGAGATCCATTCACCAAACATCTGCACCTTATCTGGGATGTTGGCGAGTTTAGTGTTCTGCAGGTACACATGCAGAAACTCGTTGCAGATGGTGGGGTGCTGCTTGTGTTTACCTTTAACCATCTGGTAAACATTTCCCCAGTTTGCTTGGCAAGCAAACTCATTAATTAAATCCAGATGCCACTCGTCTGGCACTGGATATAATGTGATCACGTCGCATGGTGGCATCGGTCGCCATACTTTGATCACGTAACCTACTTCCTTGTGTGAATAGGTCACGGGTGACTGATGGTCTAGCGCCAGCTGTTCCATCAGCACGGATTTGGTTTCGTTCTCAGAAGCTGAGAACGTGACGGTGAAAATGTGCTGCCGCAGGCTCTTGGCACGCACAGCTTTTAGCTCCTTTCCATACTTTGCAAGGAAGCCATCTTGCATAAAGAAACTGATGAAAGTGCTTACATCAAGCCAGGACTGGCTGGATGCTTGCACAACCAAGGTTCTTTGATATTTAAACTCGTTGGCCTTAGAGTCGCCCATGAGTATAGCTGGTGTTTAGTTTATGTTATTTTAAATATAAGAATTAACAAAGACTTACCAAAGTCCAAGCTTTTCAAGTTTTAAATTTTCCTTCTGAAGGAAAATTTAGCTAAATTCTGTCTTGACCACACCCTAAAAGCTGGTCACGTACTGTCTAGACTCGCTGTAGCTAACTGGCTATTCTCACCTGACCTACTTTCTACGTGGCAATCAGCTAATTCCCTTAAGGGGAAAAGGCTGACTCCAAAAAAAAATCTAGGGAGGGAAAAAAAGCTAACTACTCGCCTAGATCAGTGGTTCCCAGCAGGGGGCCACTGATCTAGCTGACTTAGGCTATTTTCTAAACTTTCTAGTTATTTATTTATCTAACTGACTTTAAAAAAAATCTAAAAAGGCTGGTAAAAGTTAGGTCGGTGTCGCTTTCACTCGCTCGCTCTAGCGAGGAAAGCAAGGCTTGCTGTTAGTCGCTTTTTGGCAGCAATGTCTCCAAAGCCACCAGGTCGCAATTAATCGTTCGCAGTGAATAAGGCTCGTGAGACTTACCTTATTCAAAGCTCAGAGGGCGACTTACCATATTCAAAGAATAGAATGCGATCACTCATCATATGATAGCATGTATGGCAGCGAATGAAACTGAGCTTTGCTGCAGGCCATTGGCTTGAAATAAAAACAGCATTCTTAAGAAAATTTAGCCCGCTATATATGGCGCTTGGTTAAGCTTCTTCATCATTCTATTTGAATACAAGGTAAGTGCGCCTGAGCATTGTTTGCTCTCATTTTTCAAACTCATACATTGTTCTTTTTCGAAGTAAGTGAGTGATCACAGAAACAGCAGCAGCTGCTGAAGTGTCGTCGAAAGGTTCTGCTCACACACAAAAAAGGCAAACAAAAGCAACGGAGCAAAGCCGAAGAGAATCACGGTCCCAGAAGAGAGATGCTGACAGGCAACCAACTCATACTTACCTGACGAGGGTCTTCACCGTGATCACGTAGGCGGTGGGCCCAGGGCGAGACTTCACCATTGCACTTCGGAGAAGTTGACCTCTGCGATTACCCCAAATGTGGGTAACTCGGTCGTATAATTTCTGTTAGTGGGGACTGCGTTCGCGCTATCCCTTTTTTAACTCATCAACCGAAAGCGAAGAAGAAGAAAAAGCTTTTTCCATCCCCCCCCCCCGTACAACACATATCAAGCGTTTGGAGACCGAATTGTTGTCTTGTGTCCTGCTGTTGCGAGACCACAAGCTGAAAGCGAAATCATCTGAAAGCTTTTTAAGCGAATCAAAAGCAAGAGGTGAGCGTACTTGCTTCGGCAGTACATATACTAAAATTGGAACGATACAGAGAAGATTAGCATGGCCCCTGCGCAAGGATGACACGCAAAATCGTGAAGCGTTCCATATTTCTTTTAGTCACCGACTGGATGTGCATCCACAGTTCATCGACATGCTTTCTATGCCTTGTCCTTTGCTTGGATGCGACTTGATCGCGTCGTCACGCACGTGGTGTGCCCACGTTGCCAGGCAGTGGAGAACACCAGCCATTCGACAAAGTCGATTTCAAATGCGACCAGGACTGCCGGCCGGCGGACCGAAAGCGCCGCCGCGATGTCTAAACGTCGACGTCGTGGAGCATTGCTTTATCGCTTCTCGGCTCTCAAGAGCTAAGATCTCGGCTCTCAAGAGCTAAGATCTACGGCTCTCAAGATCTCGGCTCTCAAGAGCTAAGAGCTATTTGAATAAGGTAAGTCTCACGAGCCTTATTCAAAGTGCGAACGATTAATTGCGAACTGGTGGCTTTGGAAACATTGCTGCCAAAAAGCGACTAACAGCAAGCCTTGCTTTCCTCGCTAGAGCGAGCGAGTGAAAGCGACACCGGCCTAACTTTTACCAGCCTTTTTAGATTTTTTTTTAAAGTCAGCTAGATAAATAAATAACTAGAAAGTTTAGAAAATAGCCTACGACAGCTAGATCAGTGGCCCCCTTGCTGGGAACCACTGATCTAGGCGAGTAGTTAGCTTTTTTTCCCTCCCTAGATTTTTTTTGGAGTCAGCCCTTTCCCCTTAAGGGAATTAGCTGATTGCCACGTAGAAAGTAGGTCAGGTGAGAATAGCCAGTTAGCTACAGCGAGTCTAGACAGTACGTGACCAGCTTTTTGGGTGTGGTCAAGACAGAATTTAGCTGAATTTTCCTTCAGAAGGAAAATTTAAAACTTGAAAAGCTTGGACGTTGGTAAGTCTTTGTTAATTCTTTATATTTAAAATAACATAAACTAAACACCAGCTATACTCATGGGCGACTCTAAGGCCAACGAGTTTAAATATCAAAGAACCTTGGTTGTGCAAGCATCCAGCCAGACCTGGCTTGATGTAAGCACCTTCATCAGTTTCTTTATGCAAGATGGCTTCCTTGCAATGTATGGAAAGGAGCTAAAAGCTGTGCGTGCCAAGAGCCTGCGGCAGCACATTTTCACCGTCACGTTCTCAGCTTCTGAGAACGAAACAAAATCCTTGTTGATGGAACAGCTGGCGCTAGACCATCAGTCACCTGTGACCTACAAGTACAAGGAAACTGATTATGTAATCAAAGTATGGCGCCCTATGCCACCATGCGACGTGATTACTTTATATCCAGTGCCAGACGAGTGGCATCTGGATTTAATCAACGAGTTTGCTTGCCAAGCAAACTGGGGTAAAGTTTATCAGATGATCAAAGGTAGACATAAGCAGCACCCCACCATCTGCAACGAGTTTCTGCATGTTTACCTGCAGAACACTAAACTCGCTAACATCCCAGAGAAAGTGCAGATGTTTGGTGAGTGGATATCCATCACCAAGCCTGGAGAGGGACATTTGCCACTGTGTCAGATCTGCAAAGCCCGGGGCCATTTAACATCAAAGTGCCCCACAAAACCGAAGAAGACCCAGGCCAATCCACATCGAGACGGGGCGTCCAAAACTGATCCACCCCGTGACCGGGCGCCTAGACAACCCAGGAAACAGGGACGCTCGAGAGAATCCATAAACAGAAGCAACGAACTCTTCTGCCAAAGATCAGAGGCCGCTTTCCTTGCAAGACAGGCCGAGAAGTCCAGACCGCGTTTTGCTGCATCCAGACCAAGAAAAACGTATGTGTCAGATTCGTCGCCAACCAGGCAGCAGCTCGCCTGTCATGTATGCCGATCAACAGGCCGACACAAACCTGGTTGCAATGCAAGAGAAAAGTTCCGGGAAAAGAGTAGGAAGAGAAAGAACCCCCCCACGAGCGACGATGGCTTTATCACCGTGGGCAAAGGAGGTAAACACAACCCCAAAACCTCCATGCGCAGCATCTTCTCATCAGATACTGAGATAGTGGATAAGACCATGTCCAACACAGAGTCCAAGACATCGACTCCAAAAGAACCCTTGCTAAAGCGGAGATCGATTGCCCAACCAGCATCTCCCAGGACGACGAATCCCAGAGACCACGACGCATCCCACGCCAGCTCCAAGGATGCGCCGGTCTCAGTTGACAATGACAACTCGTCAACTGACTCGGAGTCCGTTTCTTCGAGAGAGTCTACGCGGGCTGAACTGACCGGGACCTCTCCTCCCCATCGAAATGTCTTCAGTTCGGTGGGTGAGCTCACGGACTCAGACGGCGTCCCAGCCAACTACACGGTCTAGTCCAACTTCTTAAACTTTAACCTGCTGCTTTTTCTATCTATAATCATGTTCGCAGATACGGAGAGTGACGATTCGGACGCCGGACTGGGCAACCTCAAGGTTGGCTCAATGAACATCAACGGAATATCCAAGAAATTGCGAGATGTCAAAAACTTCTTTACATCTCACAGACTCTCTGTACTGGCAATACAAGAAACACACAGAATCCCCACCGATCAACTTGAGACGTGGGCACAACATAACAATTACACAACATACACCAACATAGAACCTGATAGAACCCCCTTCTATGCAGGGACAATGTTCATCGTAAAGAAGGACATACACGATAGGTCCGAAATCACACATCACACCATAGTACAAAATCGAATACATCACCTCAACATCAAATGTGGTAAAAATAACATAAACATATTCAATGCATACCTTCCGCAGAGCAACGGAGAGAGAAAGTCATGTTTTGAACTGCTCTCCGAGGCTATGCTGGAATATGAACATCAACATGTGGTCTTACTTGGTGATTTTAACGTGATACTTGATCCGTTAGACACTGCTAAGCCGCAATTTTTCTTCACTACACCGGATAAAACAGCACTTAGAACATTAATACGTCATAACCAACTGATAGACATATTCAGACAAGAACATCCATACAAAAGACTGTTCACGCGCCAAAACCACAACAGTAAGACCAGGATAGATAGAATATACATAAATGAACATACACTTGAAAATTATCATAACATTAAACATGAATATTTCACATCATCAGACCACTGCACATTACCAATAATTCATCTCCAATATCAACAACACATCAAATGGGGTGAATATTCATACAAAATCAATAACAGCATATTAGAATATGCTCACGTCATAACAGAGCTCGAAACGGCTTGGGAAAATTGGACTATAAACGTACCACAAATAGAACCACAAGACATGCTTATAAGGTGGGATCAAGGCAAGAAAATGTTGAAAAATCGACTGATGGAACTCTCGCAAGATGTCGCACTCAAGCGTAGAGAAGATTACAATCAAGCGAAAAATATGCTCCACACTCTGGACGCTCATCCAGACCACGTCCTGGAAGATCGTCGCCCGGAATTCTTGGAGAAAGTCAACAACTTCTACGATTATAAAGCAGTCGGATCGCAAATCAGATCCAGAACTATCCCAACTAGCGATGAAGAGCCATCTAAAAGCTTCTTCAAAGCAGAGGAACAAAATTGTAAAAGTAGCTCTATCACTGAGATACACGACGCAAACAACACAACACTCACCAAGAAAGAAGACATTCTCAAAGAAGTACACAGCTTCTACCACTCTCTATGGGGTGTAAAAGACAACATAAACTCTCAAGAACAAAACAACTACTTAAACATTCTTGGAGAGGCCAAAATTGAGGAAGACGCAGCTGAACAAGCGGAACAGCTGATCAGTCTCAAAGAAGTAAAAACCGCCATCGATTCTCTTAACAAGGATTCTGCACCTGGATCAGATGGTCTCGGCTCATTATTCTACCAAAAATGCTGGCATTTCCTGAAACACGACATTCTAGAGATGCTTACAAATTGCTACTTGAGAAAAACAATGACTCCCTCAATGAGAGAAGCAAAAGTGAAGTTAATCTTTAAAAAAGGTGAAAAAGAAAAGCTCAAAAATTGGAGACCGATCTCTCTGCTCAACACAGACTACAAGATCTTGAGCAAAATCCTCTCCAACAGACTCACACCCATGATCACAAACCTGATTTGTCCGAATCAGAAATGTGGACTGCCAAACCGCAGAATAGAGCATGTTACAATGAATATACAAGCTGCCCTGGAAGCTTCTCAAACTCAACACAGGGACTTGTACGTCATGATAACTGACTTTGAAAAAGCTTTCGATAGAGTTAGTCACTCCTTCCTCTATGGAATCTTGAAGAAACTCGGAGTAAAACCAATAATGATGAATTACCTGTCATTAGTTTACCACAAAACAAAAAGCAAAATAGAAATCAATGGAGCTTTAACAAAACGAATAAACGTTAAAAGGGGCATACGACAGGGTTGTCCCCTCAGCATGCTCTATTTCATAATCTGTGCTGACGTTCTCACCCGACGCATAGAGAAAAATCATCTGATCAACGGTTTTCGCTTTTCCAAGCTGACAATCAAAATCCAGCAATATGCGGACGACACCACTTTCATCACAAGAGACATTCCATCTCTCAAGGAAATCAACAAAGAACTAGCCATCTATCAGACGATGTCCGGCCAGAAAGTGAACCAGGGAAAGACCCAGATCCTGGCGTCCAAACCTGACCTGGCCCAAAGAGCTCAGCAACTCTTTCCAGAAGCTGCGATCTTGAACAACGTCAAGATCCTGGGCATCTGGCTAGGCACAAACAAAACACAACTTGACAAGATGAACTGGCAGACCGCCATCAAGAAAACTCAAACGATCGCCAACATCCACAAACCACGAAGACTCTCCCTCTATGGAAAGATCTCGATCATCAACACTCTCTTGGTACCCGTCACTTTGCATCTCAGTAGAGTGCTGATGCCAACGAAACAACACATCAAAGAACTAAACAAAATCCTCTTCGACTTCCTCTGGTATCCTTCACCATTCGAACAGCTCCAGAGAAGCAAGACGTTTCCTCCTGTCAAAGATGGAGGCATCAACATGGTGGACATCCAATCAAAATTTCAAACAAGCCGCATCGACAGAATTCGCCATCTCTTCCCTCTAGAAGACGCCACCGAAATCTGGCACGAATGGGCCATGTTCAATTTGAGTTACAGAATGAGACACATTAATCCTCATCTGTTCTCCAACAGCATTCCGCATGCCCCAATTCCAAACGAAATGTATGCGGACATCTTCAAGTCCTTTTGCAAACTCAAAGGCTTGAAACACGACTGGGAAAATACTTCCTACAAAAATATCTACATCAATCTGAAAACGCAAAATGAAAAAAAAATTGACAAGATTGATGAAAACGGAAAGAAGATTCCTTGGAATGAGATCCTCCTGAAAAACAAGGGAATCAAACTCTTCCTTCCACCTCACCTATCCTCCATGTCCTTTCGGATTGCACATGGAGGATACAAATGGGGAGATTTTAATAGATCAATACATTCCGACAGAAAAACAAACTGCAAATTCTGCAGAAAACCAGAAGACAATGTGGCCCACATCCTCACCAAGTGCTCCTTTGCACAAGGAATATGGGAGCGCCTGAAACAACAATATCTTGACCTAACCAAGGAAGACATAGAAATAACAAAGGACATGATCCTTTACAACCAACTCCCTGGAGGACAAAAGAACAACCTGATCCTTCTTACCATGATGAATGTCGCCAAGCACACCATCATCCAAAAGAAGAAATCTCTGGACATAGGCGACACATATATACAGGACACAAAACGGTCCACCACTCAAGCCCTGTGGGTGATCATGACAAAAACGAAAGACATAACACAAAAACATAACATTCCTTTGTCATCTGACATTTCTACTCCTTCCAAACCTCCTCCTACGGTCAGAAGAAAGAAGAAACAGTCGAGATCCACTCTTCAACCGCCCTCTCAGTCATCCTCGGTGGTAGGGATGACTGATTGCAGCGGTGGGTCTCACTAGCACAGTACGGTCGTAGATCATCTTTGAAGAAGTTTAGACAGCCAAGGGCGTAACAACCCACCTTTAACCCGTCCCTCTCACTCATCTGCAACGGCCTGATGCCGGAAGAGTGATTGCAGCGGGAGATCTTTAACCGTCCCTCTCCGTTGTCCCACTCGCTCTGGGATGACAGGATTGCAGCGGCCCATTCCAAGACGACTCTGGGGTCAGAGAAAGCTACCCTCCCTCTGGCCGCTCCTCTCTGGCATCTCCGCCAAATGAGGTGTCAGACTGCGGTGGCCCGTTTCCTCCAAACAGGTGCCCTTCTTGAAGCGGGCAACAAGAAGATACACACACACAAACAAACTCAAATAAAATTTAAAAATTAATTATCTACCAAAACGCGCTAGTTCTTGAGCTTGACCCGCCATCTCCTAGTCTGCTCCAAGATCAGCAAAAGGAAAGTCGAGACAGGCAGATCAGCTTGAGGCAGCCACTAACCAAATATTTACATCCACAGATTACCATCTACCGCGGTGGGTCCCTTCGGTCGTAGTGAGTCCCTCGCCTCCCTGGTAGGTATCTTCCATGTAAGTATGGTATGCCTGCTGAGTGTTTGGGTGTGTGGACGGCTCCCGGAGCGAAAAAAAAAAAAAAAAAAAATAAGATCAAGTGTAGTATCTGTTCTTCTCAGTTTAATACCTGGGACGCCCAGCATCGCTGGGCTCTTGTATTAAATGTATGTTTGAAGACGGGGTGTCGATTCAAAGCTCGCTTTGTCGCACCCACGGGTTGTCCCGGTATTGCAGTACCTCCGGGTTCGGCCCACATCCCACCTTCGGGTGGGATAAATGAACAATCAATCATTGAAAATGCGAATCATGGCTTTCGTTGTTCGTCGGTCTCATTTCTTGTGTTTTATTGGTCGTCGTGTGTATCATATGTCATTTTCTGTTCATTTTCATTCATTGCGCCGATGTTATCTACTCTCTCGCGTACGTGTGTGTGGTGTTGCAAATTTTTCGCTTGTTGTCGCGTGTTCTGCAATGACTCTCTATTGAATAAAAGTTCCTGTGCTGAGCAATTCAGCCAGCACAGCTGTGCCAATAATGCGACTCACCTTGTCAAACATGTGATGTTCTCCTACGCAGACACAAACTTCTTTTCGTCGCGAGTCGTGAACAAACCAACTGACTGACCGGCCGGCTTCAAGCGGCACGTGACATGCAGAGTCTTGCATTAGTTTAATAAATGTGAGCAAGCAATGCTCAGAGGGCGACTTACCTTTCAAAGAATAGAATGCGATCACTCATCATATGATAGCATGTATGGCAGCGAATGAAACTGAGCTTTGCTGCAGGCCATTGGCTTGAAATAAAAACAGCATTCTTAAGAAAATTTAGCCCGCTATATATGGCGCTTGGTTAAGCTTCTTATATTTAAAATAACATAAACTAAACACCAGCTATACTCATGGGCGACTCTAAGGCCAACGAGTTTAAATATCAAAGAACCTTGGTTGTGCAAGCATCCAGCCAGTCCTGGCTTGATGTAAGCACTTTCATCAGTTTCTTTATGCAAGATGGCTTCCTTGCAAAGTATGGAAAGGAGCTAAAAGCTGTGCGTGCCAAGAGCCTGCGGCAGCACATTTTCACCGTCACGTTCTCAGCTTCTGAGAACGAAACCAAATCCGTGCTGATGGAACAGCTGGCGCTAGACCATCAGTCACCCGTGACCTATTCACACAAGGAAGTAGGTTACGTGATCAAAGTATGGCGACCGATGCCACCATGCGACGTGATCACATTATATCCAGTGCCAGACGAGTGGCATCTGGATTTAATTAATGAGTTTGCTTGCCAAGCAAACTGGGGAAATGTTTACCAGATGGTTAAAGGTAAACACAAGCAGCACCCCACCATCTGCAACGAGTTTCTGCATGTGTACCTGCAGAACACTAAACTCGCTAACATCCCAGATAAGGTGCAGATGTTTGGTGAATGGATCTCCATCACCAAGCCTGGAGAGGGACATTTGCCACTCTGCCAAATATGCAAAGTCCGGGGCCACCTAACTTCCAAATGCCCCACGAAGCCGAAGAAGACCCAGGCCAACCCATCTCGAGACCGGGAGTCCAAGGCCGACCCACCCCGAGACCGGGCGCCTAGACAACCCAGGAAACAGGGACGCTCGAGAGAATCCATAAACAGAAGCAACGAACTCTTCTGCCAAAGATCAGAGGCCGCTTTCCTTGCGAGACAGGCCGAGAAGTCCAGACCGCGTTTTGCTGCATCCAGACCAAAAAAAACGTATGTGTCAGATTCGTCGCCAACCAGGCAGCAGCTCGCCTGTCATGTGTGCCGATCAACAGGCCGACACAAACCTGGTTGCAATGCAAGAGAAAAGTTCAGGGAAAAGAGTAGGAAGAGAAAGAACCCCCCCACGAGCGACGATGGCTTTATCACCGTGGGCAAAGGAGGTAAACACAACCCCAAAACCTCCATGCGCAGCATCTTCTCATCAGATGCTGAGATAGTGGATAAGCCCATGTCCAACACAGAGTCCAAGACATCGACTCCAAAAGAACCCTTGCTAAAGCGGAGATCGATTGCCCAACCAGCATCTCCCAGGACGACGAATCCCAGAGACCACGACGCATCCCACGCCAGCTCCAAGGATGCGTCGGTCTCAGTTGACAATGACAACTCGTCAACTGACTCGGAGTCCGTTTCTTCGAGAGAGTCTACGCGGGCTGAACTGACCGGGACCTCTCCTCTCCATCGAAATGTCTTCAGTTCGGTGGATGAGCTCACGGACTCAGACGGCGTCCCATCCAACTACACGGTCTAGTCCAAAACTCTTAAACTTTAATCTGCTTTTTCTCTATCTATAATCATGTTCACAGATACGGAGAGTGACGATTCGGACGCCGGACTGGGCAACCTCAAGGTTGGCTCAATGAACATCAACGGAATATCCAAG
This sequence comes from Aplidium turbinatum, assembly GCF_918807975.1. Lineage (NCBI taxonomy): Eukaryota > Metazoa > Chordata > Ascidiacea > Aplousobranchia > Polyclinidae > Aplidium > Aplidium turbinatum. The sequence continues at coordinate 15,356,859 of NC_137477.1, read as the reverse complement.
AAATTGCGAGATGTCAAACAGTTCTCTACATCTCACAGACTCTCTGTACTGGCAATTCAGGAAACACACAGAATCCCCACCGATCAACTCGAGACGTGGGCTCAACATAACAATTACATAACATATACAAACATAGAACCTGATAGAACCCCCTTCTATGCAGGGACAATGTTCATCGTAAAGAAGGACATACACGATAGGTCCGAAATCACACATCACACAATAGTACAAAATCGAATACATCACCTCAACATCAAATGTGGTAAAAATAACATAAACATATTCAATGCATACCTTCCGCAGAGCAACGGAGAGAGAAAGTCATGCTTTGAACTGCTCTCCGAGGCTATGCTGGAATATGAACATCAACATGTGGTCTTACTTGGTGATTTTAACGTGATCCTTGATCCGTTGGACACTGCTAAGCCGCAATTTTTCTTCACTACACCGGATAAAACAGCACTTAGAACATTAATACATCATAACCAATTGACAGACATATTCAGACAAGAATATCCTTACAAAAGACTGTTCACGCGCCAAAACCACAACAGTAAGACCAGGATAGATAGAATATACATAAATGAACATGCACTTGAAAATTATCATAACATCAAACATGAATACTTCACATCATCAGACCACTGCACATTACCAATAATTCATCTAAAATATCAACAACACACCAAATGGGGTGAATATTCATACAAAATCAATAACAGCATATTAGAATATGCTCACGTCATAACAGAGCTCGAAACGGCTTGGGAAAATTGGACCATAAACGTACCACAAATAGAACCACCAGACATGCTTATAAGGTGGGATCATGGCAAGAAAATGTTGAAAAATCGACTGATTGAACTCTCGCAAGATGTCGCACTCAAGCGTAGAGAAGATTACAATCAAGCGAAAAATATGCTCCACACTCTGGACGCTCATCCAGACCACGTCCTGGAAGATCGTCGCCCGGAATTCTTGGAGAAAATCAACAACTTCTACGATTATAAAGCAGTCGGATCGCAAATCAGATCCAGAACTATCCCAACTAGCGATGAAGAACCATCTAAAAGCTTCTTCAAAGCAGAGGAACAAAATTGTAAAAGTACCTCTATCACTGAGATACACGACGCAAACAACACAACACTCACCAAGAAAGAAGACATTCTCAAAGAAGTACACAGCTTCTACCACTCCCTATGGGGTGTAAAAGACAACATAAACTCTCAAGAACAAAACAACTACTTAAACATTCTTGGAGAGGCCAAAATTGAGGAAGACGCAGCTGAACAAGCGGAACAGCTGATCAGTCTCAAAGAAGTAAAAACCGCCATCGATTCTCTTAATAAGGATTCTGCACCTGGATCAGATGGTCTCGGCTCATTATTCTACCAAAAATGCTGGCATTTCCTGAAACACGACATTCTAGAGATGCTTACAAATTGCTACTTGAGAAAAACAATGACTTCCTCAATGAGAGAAGCAAAAGTGAAGTTAATCTTTAAAAAAGGTGAAAAAGAAAAGCTCAAAAATTGGAGACCGATCTCTCTGCTCAACACAGACTACAAGATCTTGAGCAAAATCCTCTCCAACAGACTCACACCCATGATCACAAACCTGATTTGTCCGAATCAGAAATGTGGACTGCCAAACCGCAGAATAGAGCATGTTACAATGAATATACAAGCTGCCCTGGAAGCTTCTCAAACTCAACACAGGGACTTGTACGTCATGATAACTGACTTTGAAAAAGCTTTCGATAGAGTTAGTCACTCCTTCCTCTATGGAATCTTGAAGAAACTCGGAGTAAAACCAATAATGATGAATTACCTGTCATTAGTTTACCACAAAACAAAAAGCAAAATAGAAATCAATGGAGCTTTAACAAAACGAATAAACGTTAAAAGGGGCATACGACAGGGTTGTCCCCTCAGCATGCTCTATTTCATAATCTGTGCTGACGTTCTCACCCGACGCATAGAGAAAAATCATCTGATCAACGGTTTTCGCTTTTCCAAGCTGACAATCAAAATCCAGCAATATGCGGACGACACCACATTCATCACAAGAGACATTCCATCTCTCAAGGAAATCAACAAAGAACTAGCCATCTACCAGACGATGTCCGGCCAGAAAGTGAACCAGGGAAAGACCCAGATCCTGGCGTCCAAACCTGACCTGGCCCAAAGAGCTCAGCAACTCTTTCCAGAAGCTGCGATCTTGAACAACGTCAAGATCCTGGGCATCTGGCTAGGCACAAACAAAACACAACTTGACAAGATGAACTGGCAGACCGCCATCAAAAAAACTCAAACGATCGCCAACATCCACAAACCACGAAGACTCTCCCTCTATGGAAAGATCTCGATCATCAACACTCTCTTGGTACCCGTCACTTTGCATCTCAGTAGAGTGCTGATGCCAACGAAACAACACATCAAAGAACTAAACAAAATCCTCTTCGACTTCCTCTGGTATCCTTCACCATTCGAACAGCTCCAGAGAAGCAAGACGTTTCCTCCTGTCAAAGATGGAGGCATCAACATGGTGGACATCCAATCAAAATTTCAAACAAGCCGCATCGACAGAATTCGCCACCTCTTCTCACTAGAAGACGCCACCGAAATCTGGCACGAATGGGCCATGTTCAATTTGAGTTACAGAATGAGACACATTAATCCTCATCTGTTCTCCAACAGCATTCCGCATGCCCCAATTCCAAACGAAATGTATGCGGACATCTTCAAGTCCTTTTGCAAACTCAAAGGCTTGAAACACGACTGGGAAAACACTTCCTACAAAAATATCTACATCAATCTGAAAACGCAAAATGAAAAGAAAATTGACAAGATTGATGAAAACGGAAAGAAGATTCCTTGGAATGAGATCCTCTTGAAAAACAAGGGAATCAAACTCTTCCTTCCACCTCACCTATCCTCCATGTCCTTTCGGATTGCACATGGAGGATACAAATGGGGAGATTTTAATAGATCAATACACTCCGACAGAAAAACAAACTGCAAATTCTGCAGAAAACCAGAAGACAATGTGGCCCACGTCCTCACCAAGTGCTCCTTTGCACAAGGAACATGGGAGCGCCTGAAACAACAATATCTTGGCCTAACCAAGGAAGACATAGAAATAACAAAGGACATGATCCTCCACAACCAAATCCCTGACGGACAGAAGAACAATCCGATTCTTTTGACCATGATGAATGTCGCCAAACACACCATCATCCAAAAGAAGATATCTCTGGACATAGGCGACACATATATACAGGACACAAAACGGTCCACCATTCAAGCCCTGTGGGTCATCATGACAAAAACGAAAAACATAACACAAAAGCATAACACTCCTTTGTCATCTGACATTTCTACTCCTTCCAAACCTCCTCCTACGGTCAGAAGAAAGAAGAACCAGTCGAGATCCACTCTTCAACCGCCCTCTCAGTCGTCCTCGGTGGTAGGGATGACTGATTGCAGCGGTGGATCTCACTAGAACAGTACGGTCGTAGATCATCTTTGAAGAAGATTAGACAGCCAAGGGCGTAACAACCCACCTTTAACCCGTCCCTCTCACTCATCTCCAACGGCCTGATGCCGGAAGAATGATTGCAGCGGGAGATCTTTAACCGTCCCTCTCCGTCATCCCACTCGCTCTGGGATGACAGGATTGCAGCGGCCAATTCCATGATGACTCTGGGGTCAGCGAAAGCTACCCTCCCTCTGGCCGCTCCTCTCTGGCATCTCCGCCAAATGAGGTGTCAGACTGCAGTGGCCCGTTTCCTCCAAACAGGTGCCCTTCTTCAAGCGGGCAACAAGAAGATACACACACATAAACAATTACAAATAAAATTAAAATTAACTCTTTGACAAAACGCGCTAGTTCTTGAGCTTGACCCGCCATCTCCTAGACTGCTCCAAGATCAGCAAGAGGAAAGTTGAGACAGGCAGATCAGCTTGAGGCAGCCACTAACCAAACATTTACATCCACAGATTACCATCTACCGCGGTGGGTCCCTTCGGTCGTAGTGAGTCCCTCGCCTCCCTGGTAGGTATCTTCCATGTAAGTATGGTGTGCCTGCTGAGTGTTTGGGTGTGTGGACGGCTCCCGGAGCGGACGCACTAATGATGAGACAGGAAACAAATCCATTCCATATGGACAATTTGTAAACCTGCAAGATGTAGTGGTATCCATCTTGAACTCTGAGCGTTGCGCGAAAAAAAATCAAAAAAAAAAAAAAAAAAAAAAAAAAAAAAAAAAAAATAAGATCAAGTGTAGTATCTGTTCTTCTCAGTTTAATACCTGGGACGCCCAGCATCGCTGGGCTCTTGTATTAAATGTATGTTTGAAGACGGGGTGTCGATTCAAAGCTCGCTTTGTCGCACCCACGGGTTGTCCCGGTATTGCAGTACCTCCGGGTTCGGCCCACATCCCACCTTCGGGTGGGATAAATGAACAATCAATCATTGAAAATGCGAATCATGGCTTTCGTTGTTCGTCGGTCTCATTTCTTGTGTTTTATTGGTCGTCGTGTGTATCATATGTCATTTTCTGTTCATTTTCATTCATTGCGCCGATGTTATCTACTCTCTCGCGTACGTGTGTGTGGTGTTGCAAATTTTTCGCTTGTTGTCGCGTGTTCTGCAATGACTCTCTATTGAATAAAAGTTCCTGTGCTGAGCAATTCAGCCAGCACAGCTGTGCCAATAATGCGACTCACCTTGTCAAACATGTGATGTTCTCCTACGCAGACACAAACTTCTTTTCGTCGCGAGTCGTGAACAAACCAACTGACTGACCGGCCGGCTTCAAGCGGCACGTGACATGCAGAGTCTTGCATTAGTTTAATAAATGTCTTGCATTAGTTTAATAAATGTGAGCAAGCAATGCTCAGAGGGCGACTTACCTTTCAAAGAATAGAATGCGATCACTCATCATATGATAGCATGTATGGCAGCGAATGAAACTGAGCTTTGCTGCAGGCCATTGGCTTGAAATAAAAACAGCATTCTTAAGAAAATTTAGCCCGCTATATATGGCGCTTGGTTAAGCTTCTTCATCATTCTATTTGAATACAAGGTAAGTGCGCCTGAGCATTGTTTGCTCTCATTTTTCAAACTCATACATTGTTCTTTTTCGAAGTAAGTGAGTGATCACAGAAACAGCAGCAGCTGCTGAAGTGTCGTCGAAAGGTTCTGCTCACACACAAAAAAGGCAAACAAAAGCAACGGAGCAAAGCCGAAGAGAATCACGGTCCCAGAAGAGAGATGCTGACAGGCAACCAACTCATACTTACCTGACGAGGGTCTTCACCGTGATCACGTAGGCGGTGGGCCCAGGGCGAGACTTCACCATTGCACTTCGGAGAAGTTGACCTCTGCGATTACCCCAAATGTGGGTAACTCGGTCGTATAATTTCTGTTAGTGGGGACTGCGTTCGCGCTATCCCTTTTTTAACTCATCAACCGAAAGCGAAGAAGAAGAAAAAGCTTTTTCCATCCCCCCCCCCCGTACAACACATATCAAGCGTTTGGAGACCGAATTGTTGTCTTGTGTCCTGCTGTTGCGAGACCACAAGCTGAAAGCGAAATCATCTGAAAGCTTTTTAAGCGAATCAAAAGCAAGAGGTGAGCGTACTTGCTTCGGCAGTACATATACTAAAATTGGAACGATACAGAGAAGATTAGCATGGCCCCTGCGCAAGGATGACACGCAAAATCGTGAAGCGTTCCATATTTCTTTTAGTCACCGACTGGATGTGCATCCACAGTTCATCGACATGCTTTCTATGCCTTGTCCTTTGCTTGGATGCGACTTGATCGTGTCGTCACGCACGTGGTGTGCCCACGTTGCCAGGCAGTGGAGAACACCAGCCATTCGACAAAGTCGATTTCAAATGCGACCAGGACTGCCGGCCGGCGGACCGAAAGCGCCGCCGCGATGTCTAAACGTCGACGTCGTGGAGCATTGCTTTATCGCTTCTCGGCTCTCAAGAGCTAAGATCTCGGCTCTCAAGAGCTAAGATCTACGGCTCTCAAGATCTCGGCTCTCAAGAGCTAAGAGCTATTTGAATAAGGTAAGTCTCACGAGCCTTATTCAAAGTGCGAACGATTAATTGCGAACTGGTGGCTTTGGAAACATTGCTGCCAAAAAGCGACTAACAGCAAGCCTTGCTTTCCTCGCTAGAGCGAGCGAGTGAAAGCGACACCGGCCTAACTTTTACCAGCCTTTTTAGATTTTTTTTTAAAGTCAGCTAGATAAATAAATAACTAGAAAGTTTAGAAAATAGCCTACGACAGCTAGATCAGTGGCCCCCTTGCTGGGAACCACTGATCTAGGCGAGTAGTTAGCTTTTTTTCCCTCCCTAGATTTTTTTTGGAGTCAGCCCTTTCCCCTTAAGGGAATTAGCTGATTGCCACGTAGAAAGTAGGTCAGGTGAGAATAGCCAGTTAGCTACAGCGAGTCTAGACAGTACGTGACCAGCTTTTTGGGTGTGGTCAAGACAGAATTTAGCTGAATTTTCCTTCAGAAGGAAAATTTAAAACTTGAAAAGCTTGGACGTTGGTAAGTCTTTGTTAATTCTTTATATTTAAAATAACATAAACTAAACACCAGCTATACTCATGGGCGACTCTAAGGCCAACGAGTTTAAATATCAAAGAACCTTGGTTGTGCAAGCATCCAGCCAGACCTGGCTTGATGTAAGCACCTTCATCAGTTTCTTTATGCAAGATGGCTTCCTTGCAATGTATGGAAAGGAGCTAAAAGCTGTGCGTGCCAAGAGCCTGCGGCAGCACATTTTCACCGTCACGTTCTCAGCTTCTGAGAACGAAACAAAATCCTTGTTGATGGAACAGCTGGCGCTAGACCATCAGTCACCTGTGACCTACAAGTACAAGGAAACTGATTATGTAATCAAAGTATGGCGCCCTATGCCACCATGCGACGTGATTACTTTATATCCAGTGCCAGACGAGTGGCATCTGGATTTAATCAACGAGTTTGCTTGCCAAGCAAACTGGGGTAAAGTTTATCAGATGATCAAAGGTAGACATAAGCAGCACCCCACCATCTGCAACGAGTTTCTGCATGTTTACCTGCAGAACACTAAACTCGCTAACATCCCAGAGAAAGTGCAGATGTTTGGTGAGTGGATATCCATCACCAAGCCTGGAGAGGGACATTTGCCACTGTGTCAGATCTGCAAAGCCCGGGGCCATTTAACATCAAAGTGCCCCACAAAACCGAAGAAGACCCAGGCCAATCCACATCGAGACGGGGCGTCCAAAACTGATCCACCCCGTGACCGGGCGCCTAGACAACCCAGGAAACAGGGACGCTCGAGAGAATCCATAAACAGAAGCAACGAACTCTTCTGCCAAAGATCAGAGGCCGCTTTCCTTGCAAGACAGGCCGAGAAGTCCAGACCGCGTTTTGCTGCATCCAGACCAAGAAAAACGTATGTGTCAGATTCGTCGCCAACCAGGCAGCAGCTCGCCTGTCATGTATGCCGATCAACAGGCCGACACAAACCTGGTTGCAATGCAAGAGAAAAGTTCCGGGAAAAGAGTAGGAAGAGAAAGAACCCCCCCACGAGCGACGATGGCTTTATCACCGTGGGCAAAGGAGGTAAACACAACCCCAAAACCTCCATGCGCAGCATCTTCTCATCAGATACTGAGATAGTGGATAAGACCATGTCCAACACAGAGTCCAAGACATCGACTCCAAAAGAACCCTTGCTAAAGCGGAGATCGATTGCCCAACCAGCATCTCCCAGGACGACGAATCCCAGAGACCACGACGCATCCCACGCCAGCTCCAAGGATGCGCCGGTCTCAGTTGACAATGACAACTCGTCAACTGACTCGGAGTCCGTTTCTTCGAGAGAGTCTACGCGGGCTGAACTGACCGGGACCTCTCCTCCCCATCGAAATGTCTTCAGTTCGGTGGGTGAGCTCACGGACTCAGACGGCGTCCCAGCCAACTACACGGTCTAGTCCAACTTCTTAAACTTTAACCTGCTGCTTTTTCTATCTATAATCATGTTCGCAGATACGGAGAGTGACGATTCGGACGCCGGACTGGGCAACCTCAAGGTTGGCTCAATGAACATCAACGGAATATCCAAGAAATTGCGAGATGTCAAAAACTTCTTTACATCTCACAGACTCTCTGTACTGGCAATACAAGAAACACACAGAATCCCCACCGATCAACTTGAGACGTGGGCACAACATAACAATTACACAACATACACCAACATAGAACCTGATAGAACCCCCTTCTATGCAGGGACAATGTTCATCGTAAAGAAGGACATACACGATAGGTCCGAAATCACACATCACACCATAGTACAAAATCGAATACATCACCTCAACATCAAATGTGGTAAAAATAACATAAACATATTCAATGCATACCTTCCGCAGAGCAACGGAGAGAGAAAGTCATGTTTTGAACTGCTCTCCGAGGCTATGCTGGAATATGAACATCAACATGTGGTCTTACTTGGTGATTTTAACGTGATACTTGATCCGTTAGACACTGCTAAGCCGCAATTTTTCTTCACTACACCGGATAAAACAGCACTTAGAACATTAATACGTCATAACCAACTGATAGACATATTCAGACAAGAACATCCATACAAAAGACTGTTCACGCGCCAAAACCACAACAGTAAGACCAGGATAGATAGAATATACATAAATGAACATACACTTGAAAATTATCATAACATTAAACATGAATATTTCACATCATCAGACCACTGCACATTACCAATAATTCATCTCCAATATCAACAACACATCAAATGGGGTGAATATTCATACAAAATCAATAACAGCATATTAGAATATGCTCACGTCATAACAGAGCTCGAAACGGCTTGGGAAAATTGGACTATAAACGTACCACAAATAGAACCACAAGACATGCTTATAAGGTGGGATCAAGGCAAGAAAATGTTGAAAAATCGACTGATGGAACTCTCGCAAGATGTCGCACTCAAGCGTAGAGAAGATTACAATCAAGCGAAAAATATGCTCCACACTCTGGACGCTCATCCAGACCACGTCCTGGAAGATCGTCGCCCGGAATTCTTGGAGAAAGTCAACAACTTCTACGATTATAAAGCAGTCGGATCGCAAATCAGATCCAGAACTATCCCAACTAGCGATGAAGAGCCATCTAAAAGCTTCTTCAAAGCAGAGGAACAAAATTGTAAAAGTAGCTCTATCACTGAGATACACGACGCAAACAACACAACACTCACCAAGAAAGAAGACATTCTCAAAGAAGTACACAGCTTCTACCACTCTCTATGGGGTGTAAAAGACAACATAAACTCTCAAGAACAAAACAACTACTTAAACATTCTTGGAGAGGCCAAAATTGAGGAAGACGCAGCTGAACAAGCGGAACAGCTGATCAGTCTCAAAGAAGTAAAAACCGCCATCGATTCTCTTAACAAGGATTCTGCACCTGGATCAGATGGTCTCGGCTCATTATTCTACCAAAAATGCTGGCATTTCCTGAAACACGACATTCTAGAGATGCTTACAAATTGCTACTTGAGAAAAACAATGACTCCCTCAATGAGAGAAGCAAAAGTGAAGTTAATCTTTAAAAAAGGTGAAAAAGAAAAGCTCAAAAATTGGAGACCGATCTCTCTGCTCAACACAGACTACAAGATCTTGAGCAAAATCCTCTCCAACAGACTCACACCCATGATCACAAACCTGATTTGTCCGAATCAGAAATGTGGACTGCCAAACCGCAGAATAGAGCATGTTACAATGAATATACAAGCTGCCCTGGAAGCTTCTCAAACTCAACACAGGGACTTGTACGTCATGATAACTGACTTTGAAAAAGCTTTCGATAGAGTTAGTCACTCCTTCCTCTATGGAATCTTGAAGAAACTCGGAGTAAAACCAATAATGATGAATTACCTGTCATTAGTTTACCACAAAACAAAAAGCAAAATAGAAATCAATGGAGCTTTAACAAAACGAATAAACGTTAAAAGGGGCATACGACAGGGTTGTCCCCTCAGCATGCTCTATTTCATAATCTGTGCTGACGTTCTCACCCGACGCATAGAGAAAAATCATCTGATCAACGGTTTTCGCTTTTCCAAGCTGACAATCAAAATCCAGCAATATGCGGACGACACCACTTTCATCACAAGAGACATTCCATCTCTCAAGGAAATCAACAAAGAACTAGCCATCTATCAGACGATGTCCGGCCAGAAAGTGAACCAGGGAAAGACCCAGATCCTGGCGTCCAAACCTGACCTGGCCCAAAGAGCTCAGCAACTCTTTCCAGAAGCTGCGATCTTGAACAACGTCAAGATCCTGGGCATCTGGCTAGGCACAAACAAAACACAACTTGACAAGATGAACTGGCAGACCGCCATCAAGAAAACTCAAACGATCGCCAACATCCACAAACCACGAAGACTCTCCCTCTATGGAAAGATCTCGATCATCAACACTCTCTTGGTACCCGTCACTTTGCATCTCAGTAGAGTGCTGATGCCAACGAAACAACACATCAAAGAACTAAACAAAATCCTCTTCGACTTCCTCTGGTATCCTTCACCATTCGAACAGCTCCAGAGAAGCAAGACGTTTCCTCCTGTCAAAGATGGAGGCATCAACATGGTGGACATCCAATCAAAATTTCAAACAAGCCGCATCGACAGAATTCGCCATCTCTTCCCTCTAGAAGACGCCACCGAAATCTGGCACGAATGGGCCATGTTCAATTTGAGTTACAGAATGAGACACATTAATCCTCATCTGTTCTCCAACAGCATTCCGCATGCCCCAATTCCAAACGAAATGTATGCGGACATCTTCAAGTCCTTTTGCAAACTCAAAGGCTTGAAACACGACTGGGAAAATACTTCCTACAAAAATATCTACATCAATCTGAAAACGCAAAATGAAAAAAAAATTGACAAGATTGATGAAAACGGAAAGAAGATTCCTTGGAATGAGATCCTCCTGAAAAACAAGGGAATCAAACTCTTCCTTCCACCTCACCTATCCTCCATGTCCTTTCGGATTGCACATGGAGGATACAAATGGGGAGATTTTAATAGATCAATACATTCCGACAGAAAAACAAACTGCAAATTCTGCAGAAAACCAGAAGACAATGTGGCCCACATCCTCACCAAGTGCTCCTTTGCACAAGGAATATGGGAGCGCCTGAAACAACAATATCTTGACCTAACCAAGGAAGACATAGAAATAACAAAGGACATGATCCTTTACAACCAACTCCCTGGAGGACAAAAGAACAACCTGATCCTTCTTACCATGATGAATGTCGCCAAGCACACCATCATCCAAAAGAAGAAATCTCTGGACATAGGCGACACATATATACAGGACACAAAACGGTCCACCACTCAAGCCCTGTGGGTGATCATGACAAAAACGAAAGACATAACACAAAAACATAACATTCCTTTGTCATCTGACATTTCTACTCCTTCCAAACCTCCTCCTACGGTCAGAAGAAAGAAGAAACAGTCGAGATCCACTCTTCAACCGCCCTCTCAGTCATCCTCGGTGGTAGGGATGACTGATTGCAGCGGTGGGTCTCACTAGCACAGTACGGTCGTAGATCATCTTTGAAGAAGTTTAGACAGCCAAGGGCGTAACAACCCACCTTTAACCCGTCCCTCTCACTCATCTGCAACGGCCTGATGCCGGAAGAGTGATTGCAGCGGGAGATCTTTAACCGTCCCTCTCCGTTGTCCCACTCGCTCTGGGATGACAGGATTGCAGCGGCCCATTCCAAGACGACTCTGGGGTCAGAGAAAGCTACCCTCCCTCTGGCCGCTCCTCTCTGGCATCTCCGCCAAATGAGGTGTCAGACTGCGGTGGCCCGTTTCCTCCAAACAGGTGCCCTTCTTGAAGCGGGCAACAAGAAGATACACACACACAAACAAACTCAAATAAAATTTAAAAATTAATTATCTACCAAAACGCGCTAGTTCTTGAGCTTGACCCGCCATCTCCTAGTCTGCTCCAAGATCAGCAAAAGGAAAGTCGAGACAGGCAGATCAGCTTGAGGCAGCCACTAACCAAATATTTACATCCACAGATTACCATCTACCGCGGTGGGTCCCTTCGGTCGTAGTGAGTCCCTCGCCTCCCTGGTAGGTATCTTCCATGTAAGTATGGTATGCCTGCTGAGTGTTTGGGTGTGTGGACGGCTCCCGGAGCGAAAAAAAAAAAAAAAAAAAATAAGATCAAGTGTAGTATCTGTTCTTCTCAGTTTAATACCTGGGACGCCCAGCATCGCTGGGCTCTTGTATTAAATGTATGTTTGAAGACGGGGTGTCGATTCAAAGCTCGCTTTGTCGCACCCACGGGTTGTCCCGGTATTGCAGTACCTCCGGGTTCGGCCCACATCCCACCTTCGGGTGGGATAAATGAACAATCAATCATTGAAAATGCGAATCATGGCTTTCGTTGTTCGTCGGTCTCATTTCTTGTGTTTTATTGGTCGTCGTGTGTATCATATGTCATTTTCTGTTCATTTTCATTCATTGCGCCGATGTTATCTACTCTCTCGCGTACGTGTGTGTGGTGTTGCAAATTTTTCGCTTGTTGTCGCGTGTTCTGCAATGACTCTCTATTGAATAAAAGTTCCTGTGCTGAGCAATTCAGCCAGCACAGCTGTGCCAATAATGCGACTCACCTTGTCAAACATGTGATGTTCTCCTACGCAGACACAAACTTCTTTTCGTCGCGAGTCGTGAACAAACCAACTGACTGACCGGCCGGCTTCAAGCGGCACGTGACATGCAGAGTCTTGCATTAGTTTAATAAATGTCTTGCATTAGTTTAATAAATGTGAGCAAGCAATGCTCAGAGGGCGACTTACCTTTCAAAGAATAGAATGCGATCACTCATCATATGATAGCATGTATGGCAGCGAATGAAACTGAGCTTTGCTGCAGGCCATTGGCTTGAAATAAAAACAGCATTCTTAAGAAAATTTAGCCCGCTATATATGGCGCTTGGTTAAGCTTCTTATATTTAAAATAACATAAACTAAACACCAGCTATACTCATGGGCGACTCTAAGGCCAACGAGTTTAAATATCAAAGAACCTTGGTTGTGCAAGCATCCAGCCAGTCCTGGCTTGATGTAAGCACTTTCATCAGTTTCTTTATGCAAGATGGCTTCCTTGCAAAGTATGGAAAGGAGCTAAAAGCTGTGCGTGCCAAGAGCCTGCGGCAGCACATTTTCACCGTCACGTTCTCAGCTTCTGAGAACGAAACCAAATCCGTGCTGATGGAACAGCTGGCGCTAGACCATCAGTCACCCGTGACCTATTTACACAAGGAAGTAGGTTACGTGATCAAAGTATGGCGACCGATGCCACCATGCGACGTGATCACATTATATCCAGTGCCGGGCGAGTGGCATCTGGATTTAATTAATGAGTTTGCTTGCCAAGCAAACTGGGGAAATGTTTACCAGATGGTTAAAGGTAAACACAAGCAGCACCCCACCATCTGCAACGAGTTTCTGCATGTGTACCTCCAGAACACTAAACTCGCTAACATCCCAGAGAAAGTGCAGATGTTTGGTGAGTGGATATCCATCACCAAGCCTGGAGAGGGACATTTGCCACTCTGCCAAATATGCAAAGTCCGGGGCCACCTAACTTCCAAATGCCCCACGAAGCCGAAGAAGACCCAGGCCAACCCACCTCGAGACCGGGAGTCCAAGGCCGACCCACCCAGAGACCGGGCGCCTAGACAACCCAGGAAACAGGGACGCTCGAGAGAATCCATAAACAGAAGCAACGAACTCTTCTGCCAAAGATCAGAGGCCGCTTTCCTTGCGAGACAGGCCGAGAAGTCCAGACCGCGTTTTGCTGCATCCAGACCAAAAAAAACGTATGTGTCAGATTCGTCGCCAACCAGGCAGCAGCTCGCCTGTCATGTGTGCCAATCAACAGGCCGACACAAACCTGGTTGCAATGCAAGAGAAAAGTTCAGGGAAAAGAGTAGGAAGAGAAAGAACCCCCCCACGAGCGACGATGGCTTTATCACCGTGGGCAAAGGAGGGAAACACAACCCCAAAACCTCCATGCGCAGCATCTTCTCATCAGATACTGAGATAGCGGATAAGCCCATGTCCAACACAGAGTCCAAGACATCGACTCCAAAAGAACCCTTGCTAAAGCGGAGATCGATTGCCCAACCAGCATCTCCCAGGACGACGAATCCCAGAGACCACGACGCATCCCACGCCAGCTCCAAGGATGCGTCGGTCTCAGTTGACAATGACAACTCGTCAACTGACTCGGAGTCCGTTTCTTCGAGAGAGTCTACGCGGGCTGAACTGACCGGGACCTCTCCTCTCCATCGAAATGTCTTCAGTTCGGTGGGTGAGCTCACGGACTCAGACGGCGTCCCAGCCAACTACACGGTCTAGTCCAAAACTCTTAAACTTTAATCTGCTTTTTCTCTATCTATAATCATGTTCACAGATACGGAGAGTGACGATTCGGACGCCGGACTGGGCAACCTCAAGGTTGGCTCAATGAACATCAACGGAATATCCAAGAAATTGCGAGATGTCAAACAGTTCTTTACATCTCACAGACTCTCTGTACTGGCAATTCAGGAAACACACAGAATCCCCACCGATCAACTCGAGACGTGGGCTCAACACAACAATTACATAACATACGCGAACATTGAACCTGACAGAACCCACTTCCGTGCGGGGACAATTTTCGTCATGAAGAAAGACATACATGACAGATCCGAAATTACACACCACACCATAGTACAAAATCGAATACATCACCTCAACATCAAATGTGGTAAAAATAACATAAACATATTCAATGCATACCTTCCGCAGAGCAACGGAGAGAGAAAGTCATGTTTTGAACTGCTCTCCGAGGCTATGCTGGAATATGAACATCAACATGTGGTCTTACTTGGTGATTTTAACGTGATCCTTGATCCGTTGGACACTGCTAAGCCGCAATTTTTCTTCACTACACCGGATAAAACAGCACTTAGAACATTAATACATCATAACCAATTGACAGACATATTCAGACAAGAATATCCTTACAAAAGACTGTTCACGCGCCAAAACCACAACAGTAAGACCAGGATAGATAGAATATACATAAATGAACATGCACTTGAAAATTATCATAACATCAAACATGAATACTTCACATCATCAGACCACTGCACATTACCAATAATTCATCTAAAATATCAACAACACACCAAATGGGGTGAATATTCATACAAAATCAATAACAGCATATTAGAATATGCTCACGTCATAACAGAGCTCGAAACGGCTTGGGAAAATTGGACCATAAACGTACCACAAATAGAACCACCAGACATGCTTATAAGGTGGGATCATGGCAAGAAAATGTTGAAAAATCGACTGATTGAACTCTCGCAAGATGTCGCACTCAAGCGTAGAGAAGATTACAATCAAGCGAAAAATATGCTCCACACTCTGGACGCTCATCCAGACCACGCCCTGGAAGATCGTCGCCCGGAATTCTTGGAGAAAATCAACAACTTCTACGATTATAAAGCAGTCGGATCGCAAATCAGATCCAGAACTATCCCAACTAGCGATGAAGAGCCATCTAAAAGCTTCTTCAAAGCAGAGGAACAAAATTGTAAAAGTAGCTCTATCACTGAGATACACGACGCAAACAACACAACTCTCACCAAGAAAGAAGACATTCTCAAAGAAGTACACAGCTTCTACCACTCCCTATGAGGCATAGAAGACCACATCAACCCTCAAGAACAGAACAGTTACCTAAACATTCTGGGAGAGGCCAAAATTGAAGAAGACGCAGCTGAACAAGCAGAACAGCTCATAACTCTAAAAGAAGTAAAAACCGCCATCGATTCTCTTAACAAGGATTCTGCACCTGGATCAGATGGTCTCGGCTCATTATTCTACCAAAAATGCTGGCATTTCCTGAAACACGACATTCTAGAGATGCTTACAAATTGCTACTTGAGAAAAACAATGACTCCCTCAATGAGAGAAGCAAAAGTGAAGTTAATCTTTAAAAAAGGTGAAAAAGAAAAGCTCAAAAATTGGAGACCGATCTCTCTACTCAACACTGATTACAAGATCCTGAGTAAAATCCTCTCCAACAGACTCACACCCATGATCACAAACCTGATTTGTCCGAATCAGAAATGTGGACTGCCAAACCGCAGAATAGAGCATGTTACAATGAATATACAAGCTGCCCTGGAAGCTTCTCAAACACAACACAGGGACTTGTACGTCATGATAACTGACTTTGAAAAAGCTTTCGATAGAGTTAGTCACTCCTTCCTCTATGGAATCTTGAAGAAAATCGGAGTAAAACCAATAATGATGAATTACCTGTCATTAGTTTACCACAAAACAAAAAGCAAGATAGAAATCAATGGAGCTTTAACAAAACGAATAAACGTTAAAAGGGGCATACGACAGGGTTGTCCCCTCAGCATGCTCTATTTCATAATCTGTGCTGACGTTCTCACCCGACGCATAGAGAAAAACCATCTGATCAACGGTTTTCGCTTTTCCAAGCTGACAATCAAAATCCAGCAATATGCGGACGACACCACATTCATCACAAGAGACATTCCATCTCTCAAGGAAATCAACAAAGAACTAGCCATCTACCAGACGATGTCCGGCCAGAAAGTGAACCAGGGAAAGACCCAGATCCTGGCGTCCAAACCTGACCTGGCCCAAAGAGCTCAGCAGCTCTTTCCAGAAGCTGCGATCTTGAACAACGTCAAGATCCTGGGCATCTGGCTAGGCACAAACAAAACACAACTTGACAAGATGAACTGGCAGACCGCCATCAAGAAAACTCAAACGATCGCCAACATCCACAAACCACGAAGACTCTCCCTCTATGGAAAGATCTCGATCATCAACACTCTCTTGGTACCCGTCACTTTGCATCTCAGTAGAGTGCTGATGCCAACGAAACAACACATCAAAGAACTAAACAAAATCCTCTTCGACTTCCTCTGGCATCCTTCGCCATTCGAACAACTCCAGAGAAGCAAGACGTTTCCTCCTGTCAAAAATGGAGGCATCAACATGGTGGACATCCAATCAAAATTCCAAACTAGTCGCATAGACAGAATTCGGCACCTCTTCCCACTAGAAGACGCCACCGAAATCTGGCACGAATGGGCCATGTTCAATTTGAGCTACAGAATGAGACACATTAATCCTCATCTGTTCTCCAACAGCATTCCGCATGCTCCAATTCCAAACGAAATGTATGCGGACATCTTCAAGTCCTTTTGCAAACTCAAAGGCTTGAAACACGACTGGGAAAATACTTCCTACAAAAATATCTACATCAATCTGAAAACGCAAAATGAAAAGAAGATTGACAAGATTGATGAAAACGGAAAGAAGATTCCTTGGAATGAGATCCTCTTGAAAAACAAGGGAATCAAACTCCTCCTTCCACCTCACCTATCCTCCATGTCCTTTCGGATTGCACATGGAGGATACAAATGGGGAGATTTTAATAGATCAATAAATTCCGACAGAAAAACAAACTGCAAATTCTGCAGAAAACCAGAAGACAATGTGGCCCACGTCCTCACCAAGTGCTCCTTTGCACAAGGAATATGGGAGCGCCTGAAACAACAATATCTTGACCTAACCAAGGAAGACATAGAAATAACAAAGGACATGATCCTTTACAACCAACTCCCTGGAGGACAAAAAAACAACCCGATTCTTTTGACCATGATGAATGTCGCCAAGCACACCATCATCCAAAAGAAGAAATCTCTGGACATAGGCGACACATATATACAGGACACAAAACGATTCACCATTCAAGCCCTGTGGGTCATCATGACAAAAACGAAAGACATAACACAAAAACATAACATTCCTTTGTCATCTGACATTTCTACTCCTTCCAAACCTCCTCCTACGGTCAGAAGAAAGAAGAACCAGTCGAGATCCACTCTTCAACCGCCCTCTCAGTCGTCCTCGGTGGTAGGGATGACTGATTGCAGCGGTGGATCTCACTAGCACAGTACGATCGTAGATCATCTTTGAAGAAGTTTAGACAGCCAAGGGCGTAACAACCCACCTTTAACCCGTCCCTCTCACTCATCTACAACGGCCTGATGCCGGAAGAGTGATTGCAGCGGGAGATCTTTAACCGTCCCTCTCCGTTGTCCCACTCGCTCTGGGATGACAGGATTGCAGCGGCCCATTCCAAGACGACTCTGGGGTCAGCGAAAGCTACCCTCCCTCTGGCCGCTCCTCTCTGGCATCTCCGCCAAATGAGGTGTCAGACTGCGGCGGCCCGTTTTCTCCAAACAGGTGCCCTTCTTGAAGCGGGCAACAAGAAGATACACACACACAAACAATTTCAAATAAAATTAAAATTAACTCTCTACCAAAATGCGCTAGTTCTTGAGCTTGACCCGCCATCTCCTAGACTGCTCCAAGATCAGCAAGAGCAAAGTTGAGACAGGCAGATCAGCTTGAGGCAGCCACTAACCAAACATTTACATCCACAGATTACCATCTACCGCGGTGGGTCCCTTCGGTCGTAGTGAGTCCCTCGCCTCCCTGGTAGGTATCTTCCATGTAAGTATGGTGTGCCTGCTGAGTGTTTGGGTGTGTGGACGGCTCCCGGAGCGGACGCACTAATGATGAGACAGGAAACAAATCCATTCCATATGGACAATTTGTAAACCTGCAAGATGTAGTGTTATCCATCTTGAACTCTGAGCGTTGCGCGAAAAGAAAAAAAAAAAAAAAAAAAAAAAAAAAAAATCACGAGCCTTATTCACTGCGAACGATTAATTGCGACCTGGTGGCTTTGGAGACATTGCTGCCAAAAAGCGACTAACAGCAAGCCTTGCTTTCCTCGCTAGAGCGAGCGAGTGAAAGCGACACCGGCCTAACTTTTACTAGCCTTTTTAGATTTTTTTTTAAAGTCAGCTAGATAAATAAATAACTAGAAAGTTTAGAAAATAGCCTAAGTCAGCTAGATCAGTGGCCCCCTTGCTGGGAACCACTGATCTAGGCGAGTAGTTAGCTTTTTTTCCCTCCCTAGAATTTTTTTTGGAGTCAGCCTTTTCCCCTTAAGGGAATTAGCTGATTGCCACGTAGAAAGTAGGTCAGGTGAGAATAGCCAGTTAGCTACAGCGAGTCTAGACAGTACGTGACCAGCTTTTAGGGTGTGGTCAAGACAGAATTTAGCTAAATTTTCCTTCAGAAGGAAAATTTAAAACTTGAAAAGCTTGGACTTTGGTAAGTCTTTGTTAATTCTTATATTTAAAATAACATAAACTAAACACCAGCTATACTCATGGGCGACTCTAAGGCCAACGAGTTTAAATATCAAAGAACCTTGGTTGTGCAAGCATCCAGCCAGTCCTGGCTTGATGTAAGCACTTTCATCAGTTTCTTTATGCAAGATGGCTTCCTTGCAAAGTATGGAAAGGAGCTAAAAGCTGTGCGTGCCAAGAGCCTGCGGCAGCACATTTTCACCGTCACGTTCTCAGCTTCTGAGAACGAAACCAAATCCGTGCTGATGGAACAGCTGGCGCTAGACCATCAGTCACCCGTGACCTATACACACAAGGAAGTAGGTTACATGATCAAAGTATGGCGACCGATGCCACCATGCGACGTGATCACATTATATCCAGTGCCGGGCGAGTGGCATCTGGATTTAATTAATGAGTTTGCTTGCCAAGCAAACTGGGGAAATGTTTACCAGATGGTTAAAGGTAAACACAAGCAGCACCCCACCATCTGCAACGAGTTTCTGCATGTGTACCTGCAGAACACTAAACTCGCTAACATCCCAGAGAAAGTGCAGATGTTTGGTGAGTGGATATCCATCACCAAGCCTGGAGAGGGACATTTGCCACTCTGCCAAATATGCAAAGTCCGGGGCCACCTAACTTCCAAATGCCCCACGAAGCCGAAGAAGACCCAGGCCAACCCACCTCGAGACCGGGAGTCCAAGGCCGACCCACCCCGAGACCGGGCGCCTAGACAACCCAGGAAACAAGGACGCTCGAGAGAATCCATAAACAGAAGCAACGAACTCTTCTGCCAAAGATCAGAGGCCGCTTTCCTTGCGAGACAGGCCGAGAAGTCCAGACCGCGTTTTGCTGCATCCAGACCAAAAAAAACGTATGTGTCAGATTCGTCGCCAACCAGGCAGCAGCTCGCCTGTCATGTGTGCCAATCAACAGGCCGACACAAACCTGGTTGCAATGCAAGAGAAAAGTTCAGGGAAAAGAGTAGGAAGAGAAAGAACCCCCCCACGAGCGACGATGGCTTTATCACCGTGGGCAAAGGAGGGAAACACAACCCCAAAACCTCCATGCGCAGCATCTTCTCATCAGATACTGAGATAGCGGATAAGCCCATGTCCAACACAGAGTCCAAGACATCGACTCCAAAAGAACCCTTGCTAAAGCGGAGATCGATTGCCCAACCAGCATCTCCCAGGACGACGAATCCCAGAGACCACGACGCATCCCACGCCAGCTCCAAGGATGCGTCGGTCTCAGTTGACAATGACAACTCGTCAACTGACTCGGAGTCCGTTTCTTCGAGAGAGTCTACGCGGGCTGAACTGACCGGGACCTCTCCTCTCCATCGAAATGTCTTCAGTTCGGTGGGTGAGCTCACGGACTCAGACGGCGTCCCAGCCAACTACACGGTCTAGTCCAAAACTCTTAAACTTTAATCTGCTTTTTCTCTATCTATAATCATGTTCACAGATACGGAGAGTGACGATTCGGACGCCGGACTGGGCAACCTCAAGGTTGGCTCAATGAACATCAACGGAATATCCAAGAAATTGCGAGATGTCAAACAGTTCTTTACATCTCACAGACTCTCTGTACTGGCAATTCAGGAAACACACAGAATCCCCACCGATCAACTCGAGACGTGGGCTCAACATAACAATTACATAACATATACAAACATAGAACCTGATAGAACCCCCTTCTATGCAGGGACAATGTTCATCGTAAAGAAGGACATACACGATAGGTCCGAAATCACACATCACACAATAGTACAAAATCGAATACATCACCTCAACATCAAATGTGGTAAAAATAACATAAACATATTCAATGCATACCTTCCGCAGAGCAACGGAGAGAGAAAGTCATGCTTTGAACTGCTCTCCGAGGCTATGCTGGAATATGAACATCAACATGTGGTCTTACTTGGTGATTTTAACGTGATCCTTGATCCGTTGGACACTGCTAAGCCGCAATTTTTCTTCACTACACCGGATAAAACAGCACTTAGAACATTAATACATCATAACCAATTGACAGACATATTCAGACAAGAATATCCTTACAAAAGACTGTTCACGCGCCAAAACCACAACAGTAAGACCAGGATAGATAGAATATACATAAATGAACATGCACTTGAAAATTATCATAACATCAAACATGAATACTTCACATCATCAGACCACTGCACATTACCAATAATTCATCTAAAATATCAACAACACACCAAATGGGGTGAATATTCATACAAAATCAATAACAGCATATTAGAATATGCTCACGTCATAACAGAGCTCGAAACGGCTTGGGAAAACTGGACCATAAACGTACCACAAATAGAACCACCAGACATGCTAATAAGGTGGGATCATGGCAAGAAAATGTTGAAAAATCGACTGATTGAACTCTCGCAAGATGTCGCACTCAAGCGTAGAGAAGATTACAATCAAGCGAAAAATATGCTCCACACTCTGGACGCTCATCCAGACCACGTCCTGGAAGATCGTCGCCCGGAATTCTTGGAGAAAATCAACAACTTCTACGATTATAAAGCAGTCGGATCGCAAATCAGATCCAGAACTATCCCAACTAGCGATGAAGAACCATCTAAAAGCTTCTTCAAAGCAGAGGAACAAAATTGTAAAAGTACCTCTATCACTGAGATACACGACGCAAACAACACAACACTCACCAAGAAAGAAGACATTCTCAAAGAAGTACACAGCTTCTACCACTCCCTATGGGGTGTAAAAGACAACATAAACTCTCAAGAACAAAACAACTACTTAAACATTCTTGGAGAGGCCAAAATTGAGGAAGACGCAGCTGAACAAGCGGAACAGCTGATCAGTCTCAAAGAAGTAAAAACCGCCATCGATTCTCTTAACAAGGATTCTGCACCTGGATCAGATGGTCTCGGCTCATTATTCTACCAAAAATGCTGGCATTTCCTGAAACACGACATTCTAGAGATGCTTACAAATTGCTACTTGAGAAAAACAATGACTCCCTCAATGAGAGAAGCAAAAGTGAAGTTAATCTTTAAAAAAGGTGAAAAAGAAAAGCTCAAAAATTGGAGACCGATCTCTCTGCTCAACACAGACTACAAGATCTTGAGCAAAATCCTCTCCAACAGACTCACACCCATGATCACAAACCTGATTTGTCCGAATCAGAAATGTGGACTGCCAAACCGCAGAATAGAGCATGTTACAATGAATATACAAGCTGCCCTGGAAGCTTCTCAAACACAACACAGGGACTTGTACGTCATGATAACTGACTTTGAAAAAGCTTTCGATAGAGTTAGTCACTCCTTCCTCTATGGAATCTTGAAGAAACTCGGAGTAAAACCAATAATGATGAATTACCTGTCATTAGTTTACCACAAAACAAAAAGCAAAATAGAAATCAATGGAGCTTTAACAAAACGAATAAACGTTAAAAGGGGCATACGACAGGGTTGTCCCCTCAGCATGCTCTATTTCATAATCTGTGCTGACGTTCTCACCCGACGCATAGAGAAAAATCATCTGATCAACGGTTTTCGCTTTTCCAAGCTGACAATCAAAATCCAGCAATATGCGGACGACACCACATTCATCACAAGAGACATTCCATCTCTCAAGAAAATCAACAAAGAACTAGCCATCTACCAGACGATGTCCGGCCAGAAAGTGAACCAGGGAAAGACCCAGATCCTGGCGTCCAAACCTGACCTGGCCCAAAGAGCTCAGCAACTCTTTCCAGAAGCTGCGATCTTGAACAACGTCAAGATCCTGGGCATCTGGCTAGGCACAAACAAAACACAACTTGACAAGATGAACTGGCAGACCGCCATCAAAAAAACTCAAACGATCGCCAACATCCACAAACCACGAAGACTCTCCCTCTATGGAAAGATCTCGATCATCAACACTCTCTTGGTACCCGTCACTTTGCATCTCAGTAGAGTGCTGATGCCAACGAAACAACACATCAAAGAACTAAACAAAATCCTCTTCGACTTCCTCTGGTATCCTTCACCATTCGAACAGCTCCAGAGAAGCAAGACGTTTCCTCCTGTCAAAGATGGAGGCATCAACATGGTGGACATCCAATCAAAATTTCAAACAAGCCGCATCGACAGAATTCGCCACCTCTTCTCACTAGAAGACGCCACCGAAATCTGGCACGAATGGGCCATGTTCAATTTGAGTTACAGAATGAGACACATTAATCCTCATCTGTTCTCCAACAGCATTCCGCATGCCCCAATTCCAAACGAAATGTATGCGGACATCTTCAAGTCCTTTTGCAAACTCAAAGGCTTGAAACACGACTGGGAAAACACTTCCTACAAAAATATCTACATCAATCTGAAAACGCAAAATGAAAAGAAAATTGACAAGATTGATGAAAACGGAAAGAAGATTCCTTGGAATGAGATCCTCTTGAAAAACAAGGGAATCAAACTCTTCCTTCCACCTCACCTATCCTCCATGTCCTTTCGGATTGCACATGGAGGATACAAATGGGGAGATTTTAATAGATCAATACACTCCGACAGAAAAACAAACTGCAAATTCTGCAGAAAACCAGAAGACAATGTGGCCCACGTCCTCACCAAGTGCTCCTTTGCACAAAGAATATGGGAGCGCCTGAAACAACAATATCTTGGCCTAACCAAGGAAGACATAGAAATAACAAAGGACATGATCCTCCACAACCAAATCCCTGACGGACAGAAGAACAATCCGATTCTTTTGACCATGATGAATGTCGCCAAACACACCATCATCCAAAAGAAGATATCTCTGGACATAGGCGACACATATATACAGGACACAAAACGGTCCACCATTCAAGCCCTGTGGGTCATCATGACAAAAACGAAAAACATAACACAAAAACATAACATTCCTTTGTCATCTGACATTTCTACTCCTTCTAAACCTCCTCCTACGGTCAGAAGAAAGAAGAACCAGTCGAGATCCACTCTTCAACCGCCCTCTCAGTCGTCCTCGGTGGTAGGGATGACTGATTGCAGCGGTGGATCTCACTAGAACAGTACGGTCGTAGATCATCTTTGAAGAAGATTAGACAGCCAAGGGCGTAACAACCCACCTTTAACCCGTCCCTCTCACTCATCTCCAACGGCCTGATGCCGGAAGAGTGATTGCAGCGGGAGATCTTTAACCGTCCCTCTCCGTCGTCCCACTCGCTCTGGGATGACAGGATTGCAGCGGCCAATTCCATGATGACTCTGGGGTCAGCGAAAGCTACCCTCCCTCTGGCCGCTCCTCTCTGGCATCTCCGCCAAATGAGGTGTCAGACTGCAGTGGCCCGTTTCCTCCAAACAGGTGCCCTTCTTCAAGCGGGCAACAAGAAGATACACACACATAAACAATCACAAATAAAATTAAAATTAACTCTTTGACAAAACGCGCTAGTTCTTGAGCTTGACCCGCCATCTCCTAGACTGCTCCAAGATCAGCAAGAGGAAAGTCGAGACAGGCAGATCAGCTTGAGGCAGCCACTAACCAAACATTTACATCCACAGATTACCATCTACCGCGGTGGGTCCCTTCGGTCGTAGTGAGTCCCTCGCCTCCCTGGTAGGTATCTTCCATGTAAGTATGGTGTGCCTGCTGAGTGTTTGGGTGTGTGGACGGCTCCCGGAGCGGACGCACTAATGATGAGACAGGAAACAAATCCATTCCATATGGACAATTTGTAAACCTGCAAGATGTAGTGGTATCCATCTTGAACTCTGAGCGTTGCGCAAGAGAAAAAAAAAAAAAAAAAAAAAAAACAAAAAACAAAAAAAAAAAAAAAAAACAAGATGTCTTTTTAGCCTTTTTAGATTTTTTTTAAAGTCAGCTAGATAAATAAATAACTAGAAAGTTTAGAAAATAGCCTAAGTCAGCTAGATCAGTGGCCCCCTTGCTGGGAACCACTGATCTAGGCGAGTAGTTAGCTTTTTTTCCCTCCCTAGATTTTTTTTGGAGTCAGCCCTTTCCCCTTAAGGGAATTAGCTGATTGCCACGTAGAAAGTAGGTCAGGTGAGAATAGCCAGTTAGCTACAGCGAGTCTAGACAGTACGTGACCAGCTTTTTGGGTGTGGTCAAGACAGAATTTAGCTGAATTTTCCTTCAGAAGGAAAATTTAAAACTTGAAAAGCTTGGACGTTGGTAAGTCTTTGTTAATTCTTTATATTTAAAATAACATAAACTAAACACCAGCTATACTCATGGGCGACTCTAAGGCCAACGAGTTTAAATATCAAAGAACCTTGGTTGTGCAAGCATCCAGCCAGACCTGGCTTGATGTAAGCACCTTCATCAGTTTCTTTATGCAAGATGGCTTCCTTGCAATGTATGGAAAGGAGCTAAAAGCTGTGCGTGCCAAGAGCCTGCGGCAGCACATTTCCACCGTCACGTTCTCAGCTTCTGAGAACGAAACAAAATCCTTGTTGATGGAACAGCTGGCGCTAGACCATCAGTCACCTGTGACCTACAAGTACAAGGAAACTGATTATGTAATCAAAGTATGGCGCCCTATGCCACCATGCGACGTGATTACTTTATATCCAGTGCCAGACGAGTGGCATCTGGATTTAATCAACGAGTTTGCTTGCCAAGCAAACTGGGGTAAAGTTTATCAGATGATCAAAGGTAGACATAAGCAGCACCCCACCATCTGCAACGAGTTTCTGCATGTTTACCTGCAGAACACTAAACTCGCTAACATCCCAGAGAAAGTGCAGATGTTTGGTGAGTGGATATCCATCACCAAGCCTGGAGAGGGACATTTGCCACTGTGTCAGATCTGCAAAGCCCGGGGCCATTTAACATCAAAGTGCCCCACAAAACCGAAGAAGACCCAGGCCAATCCACATCGAGACGGGGCGTCCAAAACTGATCCACCCCGTGACCGGGCGCCTAGACAACCCAGGAAACAGGGACGCTCGAGAGAATCCATAAACAGAAGCAACGAACTCTTCTGCCAAAGATCAGAGGCCGCTTTCCTTGCAAGACAGGCCGAGAAGTCCAGACCGCGTTTTGCTGCATCCAGACCAAGAAAAACGTATGTGTCAGATTCGTCGCCAACCAGGCAGCAGCTCGCCTGTCATGTATGCCGATCAACAGGCCGACACAAACCTGGTTGCAATGCAAGAGAAAAGTTCCGGGAAAAGAGTAGGAAGAGAAAGAACCCCCCCACGAGCGACGATGGCTTTATCACCGTGGGCAAAGGAGGTAAACACAACCCCAAAACCTCCATGCGCAGCATCTTCTCATCAGATACTGAGATAGCGGATAAGCCCATGTCCAACACAGAGTCCAAGACATCGACTCCAAAAGAACCCTTGCTAAAGCGGAGATCGATTGCCCAACCAGCATCTCCCAGGACGACGAATCCCAGAGACCACGACGCATCCCACGCCAGCTCCAAGGATGCGTCGGTCTCAGTTGACAATGACAACTCGTCAACTGACTCGGAGTCCGTTTCTTCGAGAGAGTCTACGCGGGCTGAACTGACCGGGACCTCTCCTCTCCATCGAAATGTCTTCAGTTCGGTGGGTGAGCTCACGGACTCAGACGGCGTCCCAGCCAACTACACGGTCTAGTCCAAAACTCTTAAACTTTAATCTGCTTTTTCTCTATCTATAATCATGTTCACAGATACGGAGAGTGACGATTCGGACGCCGGACTGGGCAACCTCAAGGTTGGCTCAATGAACATCAACGGAATATCCAAGAAATTGCGAGATGTCAAACAGTTCTTTACATCTCACAGACTCTCTGTACTGGCAATTCAGGAAACACACAGAATCCCCACCGATCAACTCGAGACGTGGGCTCAACACAACAATTACATAACATACGCGAACATTGAACCTGACAGAACCCACTTCCGTGCGGGGACAATTTTCGTCATGAAGAAAGACATACATGACAGATCCGAAATTACACACCACACCATAGTACAAAATCGAATACATCACCTCAACATCAAATGTGGTAAAAATAACATAAACATATTCAATGCATACCTTCCGCAGAGCAACGGAGAGAGAAAGTCATGTTTTGAACTGCTCTCCGAGGCTATGCTGGAATATGAACATCAACATGTGGTCTTACTTGGTGATTTTAACGTGATCCTTGATCCGTTGGACACTGCTAAGCCGCAATTTTTCTTCACTACACCGGATAAAACAGCACTTAGAACATTAATACATCATAACCAATTGACAGACATATTCAGACAAGAATATCCTTACAAAAGACTGTTCACGCGCCAAAACCACAACAGTAAGACCAGGATAGATAGAATATACATAAATGAACATGCACTTGAAAATTATCATAACATCAAACATGAATACTTCACATCATCAGACCACTGCACATTACCAATAATTCATCTAAAATATCAACAACACACCAAATGGGGTGAATATTCATACAAAATCAATAACAGCATATTAGAATATGCTCACGTCATAACAGAGCTCGAAACGGCTTGGGAAAATTGGACCATAAACGTACCACAAATAGAACCACCAGACATGCTTATAAGGTGGGATCATGGCAAGAAAATGTTGAAAAATCGACTGATTGAACTCTCGCAAGATGTCGCACTCAAGCGTAGAGAAGATTACAATCAAGCGAAAAATATGCTCCACACTCTGGACGCTCATCCAGACCACGTCCTGGAAGATCGTCGCCCGGAATTCTTGGAGAAAATCAACAACTTCTACGATTATAAAGCAGTCGGATCGCAAATCAGATCCAGAACTATCCCAAATAGCGATGAAGAGCCATCTAAAAGCTTCTTCAAAGCAGAGGAACAAAATTGTAAAAGTAGCTCTATCACTGAGATACACGACGCAAACAACACAACTCTCACCAAGAAAGAAGACATTCTCAAAGAAGTACACAGCTTCTACCACTCCCTATGGGGCATAGAAGACCACATCAACCCTCAAGAACAGAACAGTTACCTAAACATTCTGGGAGAGGCCAAAATTGAAGAAGACGCAGCTGAACAAGCAGAACAGCTCATAACTCTAAAAGAAGTAAAAACCGCCATCGATTCTCTTAACAAGGATTCTGCACCTGGATCAGATGGTCTCGGCTCATTATTCTACCAAAAATGCTGGCATTTCCTGAAACACGACATTCTAGAGATGCTTACAAATTGCTACTTGAGAAAAACAATGACTCCCTCAATGAGAGAAGCAAAAGTGAAGTTAATCTTTAAAAAAGGTGAAAAAGAAAAGCTCAAAAATTGGAGACCGATCTCTCTGCTCAACACAGACTACAAGATCTTGAGCAAAATCCTCTCCAACAGACTCACACCCATGATCACAAACCTGATTTGTCCGAATCAGAAATGTGGACTGCCAAACCGCAGAATAGAGCATGTTACAATGAATATACAAGCTGCCCTGGAAGCTTCTCAAACTCAACACAGGGACTTGTACGTCATGATAACTAACTTTGAAAAAGCTTTCGATAGAGTTAGTCACTCCTTCCTCTATGGAATCTTGAAGAAACTCGGAGTAAAACCAATAATGATGAATTACCTGTCATTAGTTTACCACAAAACAAAAAGCAAAATAGAAATCAATGGAGCTTTAACAAAACGAATAAACGTTAAAAGGGGCATACGACAGGGTTGTCCCCTCAGCATGCTCTATTTCATAATCTGTGCTGACATTCTCACCCGACGCATAGAGAAAAATCATCTGATCAACGGTTTTCGCTTTTCCAAGCTGACAATCAAAATCCAGCAATATGCGGACGACACCACTTTCATCACAAGAGACATTCCATCTCTCAAGGAAATCAACAAAGAACTAGCCATCTATCAGACGATGTCCGGCCAGAAAGTGAACCAGGGAAAGACCCAGATCCTGGCGTCCAAACCTGACCTGGCCCAAAGAGCTCAGCAACTCTTTCCAGAAGCTGCGATCTTGAACAACGTCAAGATCCTGGGCATCTGGCTAGGCACAAACAAAACACAACTTGACAAGATGAACTGGCAGACCGCCATCAAGAAAACTCAAACGATCGCCAACATCCACAAACCACGAAGACTCTCCCTCTATGGAAAGATCTCGATCATCAACACTCTCTTGGTACCCGTCACTTTGCATCTCAGTAGAGTGCTGATGCCAACGAAACAACACATCAAAGAACTAAACAAAATCCTCTTCGACTTCCTCTGGTATCCTTCACCATTCGAACAGCTCCAGAGAAGCAAGACGTTTCCTCCTGTCAAAGATGGAGGCATCAACATGGTGGACATCCAATCAAAATTTCAAACAAGCCGCATCGACAGAATTCGCCATCTCTTCCCTCTAGAAGACGCCACCGAAATCTGGCACGAATGGGCCATGTTCAATTTGAGTTACAGAATGAGACACATTAATCCTCATCTGTTCTCCAACAGCATTCCGCATGCCCCAATTCCAAACGAAATGTATGCGGACATCTTCAAGTCCTTTTGCAAACTCAAAGGCTTGAAACACGACTGGGAAAATACTTCCTACAAAAATATCTACATCAATCTGAAAACGCAAAATGAAAAGAAAATTGACAAGATTGATGAAAACGGAAAGAAGATTCCTTGGAATGAGATCCTCCTGAAAAACAAGGGAATCAAACTCTTCCTTCCACCTCACCTATCCTCCATGTCCTTTCGGATTGCACATGGAGGATACAAATGGGGAGATTTTAATAGATCAATACATTCCGACAGAAAAACAAACTGCAAATTCTGCAGAAAACCAGAAGACAATGTGGCCCACATCCTCACCAAGTGCTCCTTTGCACAAGGAATATGGGAGCGCCTGAAACAACAATATCTTGACCTAACCAAGGAAGACATAGAAATAACAAAGGACATGATCCTTTACAACCAACTCCGTGGAGGACAAAAGAACAACCTGATCCTTCTTACCATGATGAATGTCGCCAAGCACACCATCATCCAAAAGAAGAAATCTCTGGACATAGGCGACACATATATACAGGACACAAAACGGTCCACCACTCAAGCCCTGTGGGTGATCATGACAAAAACGAAAGACATAACACAAAAACATAACATTCCTTTGTCATCTGACATTTCTACTCCTTCCAAACCTCCTCCTACGGTCAGAAGAAAGAAGAAACAGTCGAGATCCACTCTTCAACCGCCCTCTCAGTCATCCTCGGTGGTAGGGATGACTGATTGCAGCGGTGGGTCTCACTAGCACAGTACGGTCGTAGATCATCTTTGAAGAAGTTTAGACAGCCAAGGGCGTAACAACCCACCTTTAACCCGTCCCTCTCACTCATCTGCAACGGCCTGATGCCGGAAGAGTGATTGCAGCGGGAGATCTTTAACCGTCCCTCTCCGTTGTCCCACTCGCTCTGGGATGACAGGATTGCAGCGGCCCATTCCAAGACGACTCTGGGGTCAGCGAAAGCTACCCTCCCTCTGGCCGCTCCTCTCTGGCATCTCCGCCAAATGAGGTGTCAGACTGCGGTGGCCCGTTTCCTCCAAACAGGTGCCCTTCTTGAAGCGGGCAACAAGAAGATACACACACACAAACAAACTCAAATAAAATTTAAAAATTAATTATCTACCAAAACGCGCTAGTTCTTGAGCTTGACCCGCCATCTCCTAGTCTGCTCCAAGATCAGCAAGAGGAAAGTCGAGACAGGCAGATCAGCTTGAGGCAGCCACTAACCAAATATTTACATCCACAGATTACCATCTACCGCGGTGGGTCCCTTCGGTCGTAGTGAGTCCCTCGCCTCCCTGGTAGGTATCTTCCATGTAAGTATGGTATGCCTGCTGAGTGTTTGGGTGTGTGGACGGCTCCCGGAGCGGACGCACTAATGATGAGACAGGAAACAAATCCATTCTATATGGACAATTTGTAAACCTGCAAGATGTAGTGGTATCCATCTTGAACTCTGAGCGTTGCGCGAAAAAAAAAAAAA
Organism: Aplidium turbinatum; assembly: GCF_918807975.1. Classification (NCBI taxonomy): domain Eukaryota; kingdom Metazoa; phylum Chordata; class Ascidiacea; order Aplousobranchia; family Polyclinidae; genus Aplidium; species Aplidium turbinatum. Next base: position 15,325,484 of record NC_137477.1, on the reverse strand, counting down.
AAAAAAAAAAAAGCAAGATGTCGCACTCAAGCGTAGAGAAGATTACAATCAAGCGAAAAATATGCTCCACACTCTGGACGCTCATCCAGACCACGCCCTGGAAGATCGTCGCCCGGAATTCTTGGAGAAAATCAACAACTTCTACGATTATAAAGCAGTCGGATCGCAAATCAGATCCAGAACTATCCCAACTAGCGATGAAGAGCCATCTAAAAGCTTCTTCAAAGCAGAGGAACAAAATTGTAAAAGTAGCTCTATCACTGAGATACACGACGCAAACAACACAACTCTCACCAAGAAAGAAGACATTCTCAAAGAAGTACACAGCTTCTACCACTCCCTATGAGGCATAGAAGACCACATCAACCCTCAAGAACAGAACAGTTACCTAAACATTCTGGGAGAGGCCAAAATTGAAGAAGACGCAGCTGAACAAGCAGAACAGCTCATAACTCTAAAAGAAGTAAAAACCGCCATCGATTCTCTTAACAAGGATTCTGCACCTGGATCAGATGGTCTCGGCTCATTATTCTACCAAAAATGCTGGCATTTCCTGAAACACGACATTCTAGAGATGCTTACAAATTGCTACTTGAGAAAAACAATGACTCCCTCAATGAGAGAAGCAAAAGTGAAGTTAATCTTTAAAAAAGGTGAAAAAGAAAAGCTCAAAAATTGGAGACCGATCTCTCTACTCAACACTGATTACAAGATCCTGAGTAAAATCCTCTCCAACAGACTCACACCCATGATCACAAACCTGATTTGTCCGAATCAGAAATGTGGACTGCCAAACCGCAGAATAGAGCATGTTACAATGAATATACAAGCTGCCCTGGAAGCTTCTCAAACACAACACAGGGACTTGTACGTCATGATAACTGACTTTGAAAAAGCTTTCGATAGAGTTAGTCACTCCTTCCTCTATGGAATCTTGAAGAAAATCGGAGTAAAACCAATAATGATGAATTACCTGTCATTAGTTTACCACAAAACAAAAAGCAAGATAGAAATCAATGGAGCTTTAACAAAACGAATAAACGTTAAAAGGGGCATACGACAGGGTTGTCCCCTCAGCATGCTCTATTTCATAATCTGTGCTGGCGTTCTCACCCGACGCATAGAGAAAAACCATCTGATCAACGGTTTTCGCTTTTCCAAGCTGACAATCAAAATCCAGCAATATGCGGACGACACCACATTCATCACAAGAGACATTCCATCTCTCAAGGAAATCAACAAAGAACTAGCCATCTACCAGACGATGTCCGGCCAGAAAGTGAACCAGGGAAAGACCCAGATCCTGGCGTCCAAACCTGACCTGGCCCAAAGAGCTCAGCAGCTCTTTCCAGAAGCTGCGATCTTGAACAACGTCAAGATCCTGGGCATCTGGCTAGGCACAAACAAAACACAACTTGACAAGATGAACTGGCAGACCGCCATCAAGAAAACTCAAACGATCGCCAACATCCACAAACCACGAAGACTCTCCCTCTATGGAAAGATCTCGATCATCAACACTCTCTTGGTACCCGTCACTTTGCATCTCAGTAGAGTGCTGATGCCAACGAAACAACACATCAAAGAACTAAACAAAATCCTCTTCGACTTCCTCTGGCATCCTTCGCCATTCGAACAACTCCAGAGAAGCAAGACGTTTCCTCCTGTCAAAAATGGAGGCATCAACATGGTGGACATCCAATCAAAATTCCAAACTAGTCGCATAGACAGAATTCGGCACCTCTTCCCACTAGAAGACGCCACCGAAATCTGGCACGAATGGGCCATGTTCAATTTGAGCTACAGAATGAGACACATTAATCCTCATCTGTTCTCCAACAGCATTCCGCATGCTCCAATTCCAAACGAAATGTATGCGGACATCTTCAAGTCCTTTTGCAAACTCAAAGGCTTGAAACACGACTGGGAAAATACTTCCTACAAAAATATCTACATCAATCTGAAAACGCAAAATGAAAAGAAGATTGACAAGATTGATGAAAACGGAAAGAAGATTCCTTGGAATGAGATCCTCTTGAAAAACAAGGGAATCAAACTCCTCCTTCCACCTCACCTATCCTCCATGTCCTTTCGGATTGCACATGGAGGATACAAATGGGGAGATTTTAATAGATCAATAAATTCCGACAGAAAAACAAACTGCAAATTCTGCAGAAAACCAGAAGACAATGTGGCCCACGTCCTCACCAAGTGCTCCTTTGCACAAGGAATATGGGAGCGCCTGAAACAACAATATCTTGACCTAACCAAGGAAGACATAGAAATAACAAAGGACATGATCCTTTACAACCAACTCCCTGGAGGACAAAAAAACAACCCGATTCTTTTGACCATGATGAATGTCGCCAAGCACACCATCATCCAAAAGAAGAAATCTCTGGACATAGGCGACACATATATACAGGACACAAAACGATCCACCATTCAAGCCCTGTGGGTCATCATGACAAAAACGAAAGACATAACACAAAAACATAACATTCCTTTGTCATCTGACATTTCTACTCCTTCCAAACCTCCTCCTACGGTCAGAAGAAAGAAGAACCAGTCGAGATCCACTCTTCAACCGCCCTCTCAGTCGTCCTCGGTGGTAGGGATGACTGATTGCAGCGGTGGATCTCACTAGCACAGTACGGTCGTAGATCATCTTTGAAGAAGTTTAGACAGCCAAGGGCGTAACAACCCACCTTTAACCCGTCCCTCTCACTCATCTACAACGGCCTGATGCCGGAAGAGTGATTGCAGCGGGAGATCTTTAACCGTCCCTCTCCGTTGTCCCACTCGCTCTGGGATGACAGGATTGCAGCGGCCCATTCCAAGACGACTCTGGGGTCAGCGAAAGCTACCCTCCCTCTGGCCGCTCCTCTCTGGCATCTCCGCCAAATGAGGTGTCAGACTGCGGTGGCCCGTTTTCTCCAAACAGGTGCCCTTCTTGAAGCGGGCAACAAGAAGATACACACACACAAACAATTTCAAATAAAATCAAAATTAACTCTCTACCAAAATGCGCTAGTTCTTGAGCTTGACCCGCCATCTCCTAGACTGCTCCAAGATCAGCAAGAGGAAAGTTGAGACAGGCAGATCAGCTTGAGGCAGCCACTAACCAAACATTTACATCCACAGATTACCATCTACCGCGGTGGGTCCCTTCGGTCGTAGTGAGTCCCTCGCCTCCCTGGTAGGTATCTTCCATGTAAGTATGGTGTGCCTGCTGAGTGTTTGGGTGTGTGGACGGCTCCCGGAGCGGACGCACTAATGATGAGACAGGAAACAAATCCATTCCATATGGACAATTTGTAAACCTGCAAGATGTAGTGGTATCCATCTTGAACTCTGAGCGTTGCGCGAAAAAAAAAAAAAGCAAGATGTCGCACTCAAGCGTAGAGAAGATTACAATCAAGCGAAAAATATGCTCCACACTCTGGACGCTCATCCAGACCACGCCCTGGAAGATCGTCGCCCGGAATTCTTGGAGAAAATCAACAACTTCTACGATTATAAAGCAGTCGGATCGCAAATCAGATCCAGAACTATCCCAACTAGCGATGAAGAGCCATCTAAAAGCTTCTTCAAAGCAGAGGAACAAAATTGTAAAAGTAGCTCTATCACTGAGATACACGACGCAAACAACACAACTCTCACCAAGAAAGAAGACATTCTCAAAGAAGTACACAGCTTCTACCACTCCCTATGGGGCATAGAAGACCACATCAACCCTCAAGAACAGAACAGTTACCTAAACATTCTTGGAGAGGCCAAAATTGAAGAAGACGCAGCTGAACAAGCAGAACAGCTCATAACTCTAAAAGAAGTAAAAACCGCCATCGATTCTCTTAACAAGGATTCTGCACCTGGATCAGATGGTCTCGGCTCATTATTCTACCAAAAATGCTGGCATTTCCTGAAACACGACATTCTAGAGATGCTTACAAATTGCTACTTGAGAAAAACAATGACTCCCTCAATGAGAGAAGCAAAAGTGAAGTTAATCTTTAAAAAAGGTGAAAAAGAAAAGCTCAAAAATTGGAGACCGATCTCTCTACTCAACACTGATTACAAGATCCTGAGTAAAATCCTCTCCAACAGACTCACACCCATGATCACAAACCTGATTTGTCCGAATCAGAAATGTGGACTGCCAAACCGCAGAATAGAGCATGTTACAATGAATATACAAGCTGCCCTGGAAGCTTCTCAAACACAACACAGGGACTTGTACGTCATGATAACTGACTTTGAAAAAGCTTTCGATAGAGTTAGTCACTCCTTCCTCTATGGAATCTTGAAGAAAATCGGAGTAAAACCAATAATGATGAATTACCTGTCATTAGTTTACCACAAAACAAAAAGCAAGATAGAAATCAATGGAGCTTTAACAAAACGAATAAACGTTAAAAGGGGCATACGACAGGGTTGTCCCCTCAGCATGCTCTATTTCATAATCTGTGCTGACGTTCTCACCCGACGCATAGAGAAAAACCATCTGATCAACGGTTTTCGCTTTTCCAAGCTGACAATCAAAATCCAGCAATATGCGGACGACACCACATTCATCACAAGAGACATTCCATCTCTCAAGGAAATCAACAAAGAACTAGCCATCTACCAGACGATGTCCGGCCAGAAAGTGAACCAGGGAAAGACCCAGATCCTGGCGTCCAAACCTGACCTGGCCCAAAGAGCTCAGCAGCTCTTTCCAGAAGCTGCGATCTTGAACAACGTCAAGATCCTGGGCATCTGGCTAGGCACAAACAAAACACAACTTGACAAGATGAACTGGCAGACCGCCATCAAGAAAACTGAAACGATCGCCAACATCCACAAACCACGAAGACTCTCCCTCTATGGAAAGATCTCGATCATCAACACTCTCTTGGTACCCGTCACTTTGCATCTCAGTAGAGTGCTGATGCCAACGAAACAACACATCAAAGAACTAAACAAAATCCTCTTCGACTTCCTCTGGCATCCTTCGCCATTCGAACAACTCCAGAGAAGCAAGACGTTTCCTCCTGTCAAAAATGGAGGCATCAACATGGTGGACATCCAATCAAAATTCCAAACTAGTCGCATAGACAGAATTCGGCACCTCTTCCCACTAGAAGACGCCACCGAAATCTGGCACGAATGGGCCATGTTCAATTTGAGCTACAGAATGAGACACATTAATCCTCATCTGTTCTCCAACAGCATTCCGCATGCTCCAATTCCAAACGAAATGTATGCGGACATCTTCAAGTCCTTTTGCAAACTCAAAGGCTTGAAACACGACTGGGAAAATACTTCCTACAAAAATATCTACATCAATCTGAAAACGCAAAATGAAAAGAAGATTGACAAGATTGATGAAAACGGAAAGAAGATTCCTTGGAATGAGATCCTCCTGAAAAACAAGGGAATCAAACTCCTCCTTCCACCTCACCTATCCTCCATGTCCTTTCGGATTGCACATAGAGGATACAAATGGGGAGATTTTAATAGATCAATAAATTCCGACAGAAAAACAAACTGCAAATTCTGCAGAAAACCAGAAGACAATGTGGCCCACGTCCTCACCAAGTGCTCCTTTGCACAAGGAATATGGGAGCGCCTGAAACAACAATATCTTGACCTAACCAAGGAAGACATAGAAATAACAAAGGACATGATCCTTTACAACCAACTCCCTGGAGGACAAAAAAACAACCCGATTCTTTTGACCATGATGAATGTCGCCAAGCACACCATCATCCAAAAGAAGAAATCTCTGGACATAGGCGACACATATATACAGGACACAAAACGATCCACCATTCAAGCCCTGTGGGTCATCATGACAAAAACGAAAGACATAACACAAAAACATAACATTCCTTTGTCATCTGACATTTCTACTCCTTCCAAACCTCCTCCTACGGTCAGAAGAAAGAAGAACCAGTCGAGATCCACTCTTCAACCGCCCTCTCAGTCGTCCTCGGTGGTAGGGATGACTGATTGCAGCGGTGGATCTCACTAGCACAGTACGGTCGTAGATCATCTTTGAAGAAGTTTAGACAGCCAAGGGCGTAACAACCCACCTTTAACCCGTCCCTCTCACTCATCTACAACGGCCTGATGCCGGAAGAGTGATTGCAGCGGGAGATCTTTAACCGTCCCTCTCCGTTGTCCCACTCGCTCTGGGATGACAGGATTGCAGCGGCCCATTCCAAGACGACTCTGGGGTCAGCGAAAGCTACCCTCCCTCTGGCCGCTCCTCTCTGGCATCTCCGCCAAATGAGGTGTCAGACTGCGGTGGCCCGTTTTCTCCAAACAGGTGCCCTTCTTGAAGCGGGCAACAAGAAGATACACACACACAAACAATTTCAAATAAAATCAAAATTAACTCTCTACCAAAATGCGCTAGTTCTTGAGCTTGACCCGCCATCTCCTAGACTGCTCCAAGATCAGCAAGAGGAAAGTTGAGACAGGCAGATCAGCTTGAGGCAGCCACTAACCAAACATTTACATCCACAGATTACCATCTACCGCGGTGGGTCCCTTCGGTCGTAGTGAGTCCCTCGCCTCCCTGGTAGGTATCTTCCATGTAAGTATGGTGTGCCTGCTGAGTGTTTGGGTGTGTGGACGGCTCCCGGAGCGGACGCACTAATGATGAGACAGGAAACAAATCCATTCCATATGGACAATTTGTAAACCTGCAAGATGTAGTGGTATCCATCTTGAACTCTGAGCGTTGCGCGAACAAAAAAAAAAAAAAAAAAAAAACAAAAAAAAAAAAAAAAAAAAAGCCTGAGCATTGTTTGCTCTCATTTTTCAAACTCATACATTGTTCTTTTTCGAAGTAAGTGAGTGATCACAGAAACAGCAGCAGCTGCTGAAGTGTCGTCGAAAGGTTCTGCTCACACACAAAAAAGGCAAACAAAAGCAACGGAGCAAAGCCGAAGAGAATCACGGTCCCAGAAGAGAGATGCTGACAGGCAACCAACTCATACTTACCTGACGAGGGTCTTCACCGTGATCACGTAGGCGGTGGGCCCAGGGCGAGACTTCACCATTGCACTTCGGAGAATTTGACCTCTGCGATTACCCCAAATGTGGGTAACTCGGTCGTATAATTTCTGTTAGTGGGGACTGCGTTCGCGCTATCCCTTTTTTAACTCATCAACCGAAAGCGAAGAAGAAGAAAAAGCTTTTTCCATCCCCCCCCCCCCGTACAACACATATCAAGCGTTTGGAGACCGAATTGTTGTCTTGTGTCCTGCTGTTGCGAGACCACAAGCTGAAAGCGAAATCATCTGAAAGCTTTTTAAGCGAATCAAAAGCAAGAGGTGAGCGTACTTGCTTCGGCAGTACATATACTAAAATTGGAACGATACAGAGAAGATTAGCATGGCCCCTGCGCAAGGATGACACGCAAAATCGTGAAGCGTTCCATATTTCTTTTAGTCACCGACTGGATGTGCATCCACAGTTCATCGACATGCTTTCTATGCCTTGTCCTTTGCTTGGATGCGACTTGATCGCGTCGTCACGCACGTGGTGTGCCCACGTTGCCAGGCAGTGGAGAACACCAGCCATTCGACAAAGTCGATTTCAAATGCGACCAGGACTGCCGGCCGGCGGACCGAAAGCGCCGCCGCGATGTCTAAACGTCGACGTCGTGGAGCATATTGGTCAGGAAAGTTGAAAATAAAAATTCTCAGCAAAAAGAAAATTGTCAGTTTTAGAAACAGTAAATTTCCTAGCTGCCAGTGAAAAATACGGTAACCTACACAGTCTCGAACCATTCGGAAGTTTAAAGAAAGGAAATTCGTCAACCTCAAGTCTTTAGTACCCTACCCAATCAACACGGAATACTTTAATACCCAATCCTTACCCTAGCTAACCTTTCCCACCTAGCTAACCCTTATCAAGCACCGGGATTCGCAATTCCAGCCCGGGCTTGTTACCCCCATCTTTACCCAGAAGATCACACTAATTTTTGGTTTAAGAAGAAAGAAGATCAAAAAAAAGACTTTAAAAACTGTAATTATTTGTGTTTTGTTGTTTTATAGTAATTTTCATAAATAAATTCAATTCCAGTTGCAACACTTAAAAACCAAAAAATCCTAGCCTAATTTTTGAACATCTTTGCACAAATATTGCCACTCAGTTGTTATCAATTCGAATAATTTTAGTTATATTGTGTAACCAACTTGTGTGCTTTCTAAATTTTTGTAAAAATAAGCTAATTGACCCATCTATTTTACCCAAATTATCACCCATTTCGACCATTTTTTTTATCATAGCCTTTTAGCTTTAATTGTGCGAAAATCCTAGTGTTGCCAGTGATCTTTCAATATAATTTTATTTCTTTCTTCTTAATCTTACATTAGACGTTGTTCATATTTTCTTTTCACTTGGAATCTCTCATCCTTGAACTGAACCGATTGTTTTCTACTAGTTTTGCAACCCTTTGACTTGTCTATTTTATTGTTGTCCTGTATTTTAGCCGTAAAGTATCTCGCATGGTCACTCTGCCAGCTGGCATAAAGTTTAATAGTGACATCACAATCGAAAATTCAAACAATTGCTCTTAAAGCATTAATTATCCTTTTTCAATCTGTCGCACTAATTTGTAATCAAACTTTGTTTTCTTTTCAACTTTAACCGACATTTCCATTGTAGTATTACTCATTAACGTAGAATCAACGTAAATTGTTTTATTTTATTTGTCAATTCTTTAGCAAATCTCTGATTCAACCCTCAATTTGATTGCAATCTGCCACTTGTTATTTAAATTGTTAGTTAACTCTCCAAAACATAGAAACGTCGCTTTAAACTTTAAACAATTAATTTGATTGCAATCTGTCACTTGTTATTTAAATTGTTAGCTAACTCTCCAAAACATAGAAACGTCGCTTTAAACTTTAAACAATTTGTAATAACCAGCTTTTTAGAACTATTTTATTTAAACCATGTCTCGCTTTTCAAGTCGTACAGGTTTGAAGACTTCTAGAGGTAACCTGGCCGGTGTTGGTTTCTCCTTCCCACCTTCTCAGTCCACTGGCTTAGGCTGGCCGACGAGGAAGCAGGTTCCTGTGAGTGGTCACTCACTCAACCCAGATGGTGAAGCCTCCCCGGTAGACTCACTGCTTTTTGCGAACTCGTCACTTCGTCACGGTGACGAGGGTCCGATCCGCAATTCCACACCACATCGTGGCCACCCCACCCATTTCGAGTCACCCTTCCAGAGGTCGAATAGACTGCAGTCCGTCTGCCCTATTCGCCTCACCCTCCCGAATCTATTCCCCCTTCTCTGTCCTTTCTCCACTTGCAGGAGGGCATCTCAACCTTACCGAGATGTGCAGGCGTATCAGGACCATATGCGAGCATTTCATGGTTCGCGCGCCGAGTTCCTGATCACCTGCAGCAGGTGCTGCCGTGTTCTCCCTCGAGCTTACAAGCTGGATGGGGCCCAAGAGCACTGGCGATCCTGCCCCGAGGGCCTTCAATTGCCAACCTGCCTTCCCTGGCCGAGCAATGACCCGACACCCTCGGAGAGCCAAACCAGACCCCCTATGATGACCAAGCCTGGGCTTTCCTACGCCCCTGTTGTCAGGCGTGGAAGGCGCCGGCCCTCGACTGCAGGCGCATCGGTCGAGGGGTCATCCCCTCTTCTCCCTTCCTCTGTCATCCGTTCTCAAGTCTTTTGGCGCCAAGGCATAGACAGCACTTCCACTTCGCCCCCCCCACCTGAACTTTTCCATTCTATTCTAACTCATCCAGGCAAAACTTCACTCAGCCCTGCTGATACTGACAGCTTGCCTGATTTAGATGTGTTGTTTCTTCCTCGTCTGTCTTCGGCCGGACCTGGGTCGGAAAGTGGGGACTCTTCCGACTCGTCTGACTCGTCGAACAGCGAATCTCTTTCCTCTTCTTCCACTTCCTCGCCTGATAGCTCAACCACGGACGGTTACGGCCCTACTGTCAGAGCGAATCCTCTTCTACATGTACCCCTGCGCAAGCCGACCTCCACCGGATCCGTGGCAGTGGACTCGCTCGGTTTATCCAAGCCGGCTTCGCGCCCTTTTTCTTTTTCTTCTCTGCCACTGACGGCCACCACCGGAGCTGAAACTAGAGACTTAATCAGCTCTTCCAAGCCGCCCATGCAAACCTTTTCATCTAAGTCTCTTCAACATCCATCTCACTCCTCTTTATCCTTTAATCCTGTTTCCATCTGTCCTATACAACCTTGTTCCTCGACGCTGTCTGCTGAAGCCCAACCTTTTACCCCACCTACCCAAACCACCCACTCTAAATTCCTGCCAACTATCTCTTCCCAAACCTTGACTCGACCCCGAAGTGACACCATGACATGCAACCAAGCCACGATTGACCCCGGACTCCCACAGACTACCCCAGGGATGTCCATCACACCCAACAATCAACGATCCATCCAACACCCTGTTGAACCGGTCAGGGAAAGTAAGACGAAGAGCTCCAGGCGGGCTCTTTGCAGTTTAGTGAACCTTACTTTAGCGGGTGGCATAAATTTCGACCAGTTCTGCATCGAATTGGAAGAGTGGACCGCTGGCACTTCGCCGCCCAAGAGGACACGTCCTCGCAAACCACGCTTCAATCGTGGCGCCCGGGCTCGCGCGGCTCGCCGTCGTTCGAACGGGGGTTCTCCTCGGTCGGACGGTGGGGGTTCGCGCGGGAACGGAGCCCGATATCGTAGCGGCGTGGGGTTGCGAGCCGCCTTCTCGCGGGACGCGAAGGGAACGGTCCGCCGGATCGTTGAAGGAAAAAACTGTGACCGTCGTTGCGAAATCCCACCTCAAGAAATTGAAGAGAGATTTCGACGCGACATGACCGCTCCTGAAGCTGGGAGTTGCTCGCAGATGCCCGAGTGGATGAACGCCCACCGCTACGAGCATGATAATGTAAACCTCTCCCCCGTCGATGACGGTGAAGGTCCCATTACGGCCCGGGAGGTGGAGGCGGTCCTCCAGTCGCTAGATGTCGGTTCCGCCCCTGGTTCTGACGGATTGTCCTACGGTTTCTGGAAGATCCTGGACCCAAGAGGGGGACTCTTGGCCAGCCTTTTCGAGACCTGCCGGATCAACCGTCGTGTACCGGACCAGTGGAGAACCAGCAGGATCACTCTCATATGTAAAGACCCTGAGGGTGACCTGCACGACGTCAGCAACTGGCGGCCCATCTCCATCTGCCGAAACATATACAAGATTTACGCCGCCGTATTGGCCCGGCGCCTGCAGCGATGGGCGGTGGGGGGGAATGTTATCAGCCGAGAGCAAAAGGGATTCATGCCCACGGAAGGCGTCTATGAGCATGTGTTCATGCTCGACACCATCCTCTCGGATGCACAGTCACGCAAAAGGCCTGTGTCGGTTGCGTTTCTGGACATCCGAAACGCCTTTGGCAGTGTCCGGCACGAGTGCATAGCCGAGGTCCTGCGTCATTTCGACGCCCCCACAGACCTTATTGAATGCATCTCCGACATATACGTCGCTAACACCTGCACCGTCCGCTGCGGCAATGGTGAAACCGACCGTATCCCTGTGGGGCGGGGAGTCCGTCAGGGCTGCCCGTTGTCTGGGCTGCTATTCAATTTGGTCATCGAGGTGCTCCTCAGGGGCGTCCGTGACAAAACGGATTGCGGCTACAACCTTCCTGCCAAAGAAGACGACATTAAAGTACGTTGTATGGCTTATGCGGACGACATCTGTCTCGTTTCTTCCGATCGCGAGCAGATGATCTCTCTCCTATCTTCTACCGATCCCTTCTCTTCCTGGTCCGGGCTACGGTTCAACCCACGCAAGTGTGGCACCCTATCCTATGGGAAAGTGTCGGCGTCCCGTCTGCGGGTCGACCCGAAACCTTTCTCCCTTGCTGGGGAGGAAATTCGGGTCATCCCCAAAGGCGAGACGTACAAATACCTCGGCGCTCGAACCGGCTACGCCTCGGACGCATCCCTAACCCAACCCTTCATCTCCACTCTGGAGAAGCACATTTCTTTATTAATGAAATCCTTTCTTACCCCAAGCCAGAAACTCCTGGCACTCACCTCTATCATTCTCCCGTCCGCGTCATACCATCTGCGAGTGCGGCGCTTCAGACAGTATGAGCTTCTGAAGCTTGACCGACTGGTATTGCGGTGTTTGAAGGTGGCGTGGCGTCTTCCCAAGTGGGCGTGCAGCGCGTTCTTCTACTGTAAGCCTGCATTAGGAGGTTTGGGCATTCTGAACTTGTGTCGCGAAAGTGACACGCTTTCGGTAGCTCATGCTTTCAAGATGCTGACGTCACCTGACAACATTGTCTCTGCCGTCGCTCTCGGGCAGCTTAGGCGTCATGCCTGTCTGAGGCTCGGCACTCCGGATCCCACGCCTGGTCACCTGGCCAGTTATCTAAACAGTGAACCTCCTCCCGACGGCGCCCGCTCTAGACCGTGCCCTACAGGCGAGAGCCTGTGGGGCCGTGTCCCGGCGGCCACCCGTCGTCTGAACGTACGCTGGTCCGCCCGCCCGGATGGCGGCCTTGAGTTGGCCGCGGGGAGCTCCACAATCACCCCTCCCTTAAGGAAAAAAGTGGTGCCGACCCTCCATCAACACAATGACTTGTGGTGGAGGAGACAGTGGGAATCCAAACCTGACCAAGGCAAGACGGTCAGTGCCCACTGCCTGTCCGGGTTCTCAAATTCCTGGACCCGGCGCCCGGAGCTCCTGGATCACGCGGACCGAGTATTTGCGTACAAGGCCAGATTGAACCTATTGCCACTCAAATCCAAACCAAGCCATGGCCGTCCTTACCTACCTGCCATGTGTCGTGCGTGTGGGAAAGCGGAAGAGACTCTCCCTCACATATTGAATCACTGCCCTACCGTGATGACTGTCGTCACGGAACGTCACAATTCAATATTGAGGGAGATCGCGGGGCACGTGCCTGCCGAATGGCAACCCGGGCTTGCCATAGATAGTACGGTTCCACAGCACGTGGAAGCGGGCGGTGCCGATCTGCGTCCTGACATCGTCTTGCAACGCCCTGACGGTGTCACGGTCGTATGTGACGTCACATGCCCGTTCGACTACGGCGCGGATTCTCTTCGAAAAGCCGCCGACAGGAAACACGACAAGTACGGCGAGTTATGTGTCAACATAAAGGAAGACAGGAAGCGCCCTTGCAGGGACGTCCTGTCACTTCCGTTCGTCGTAGGCTCCCTCGGGAGCTATGCCCCGACGAGCTCTGACGGCCTTGGGCGTTCCTGCTCGTGGGGTAGCAGAGGTGGCTAGAAAAGTGGCCTCCCTCTCAATCGAAGGATCCTTCCGCGTCTGGAAAGCTTGGAACGCCGGGCTCACTCGTGGAGGGGCTACGTCATAGAAAAGACGACATCAGCGATCAGAAACTTATTCCCTAATAACGTTGCAGTAAGTATCCGAGCGCGCAAGACAGCAAACCGTTTGGACGTTATAACTTTATAACAATATTGTGTTAAAATTGATCACCCCATATCACCACCTTATTTCTATAAACTAGCGCCATTTCTTTTATATGATACTCCAGTCTCATCAAAAACAAACATTCTAAAGTAAAAAGGAAGGAAATAAAATACCTCTTGTACATTGTGACTTGAGACTGGTTTAATAGTAATTAAGCAATTTCAATCACCACTAGATTCTCTATGTATTAATCAATCAACTGTTTCGAACTGTCATACGCTGTTTTTGCCTTGTAACGCTGTTCTTGCCCGCTCGGATCAACCTCGCTCCGCTTTCAACGCATCGATCAACACGATCCCCTGATCAACTCGATGCAGCCTCAAAATTTCTACCTCAAATTTATATTTTTTACCGGTAATGTAGCCTATCAGTGCCTCTGGTTTCGATCGCTAGCCTCCCCGACCCAGCTGGGCGAACCTGCCTCAACGTCTGGTCAGTGCACATCCGTGCTCGCCGAATGAAGGCTTACTCTTCTCCAGTGAGTACTAATTACACTCCCACCTATATTTTTTTTTTGTTTTATTGATTAATCGAGCCTCTGCTCCACAATTTTATTGAATATTTCGTCTGCCACGAGAGCCAAATTATCCCTAAATGGTTCTACTCTCTTCCTCGTGGGAGACCCCAATTTTATCCGCTCTGCCTGCTGGCAGACCGGGTATAAGAGTCAAAGTACCTGCGCGAGGACGCGTGAAGGAGACGTGGGCGCCACCCGGCGGTCAATTACTGCCGGTTCCAGCGTCCACACGCGACGGGTCGCCCGACTCGTCGCAGGGCTCCTTTCTGGACTATGCAGAAAGAACCTGTCTCCCTGGCCCGCTCCGCCATTCTAAATTTGCGGACGGGCCATATAATGTTTCGATCCACACTCTCCCTCCACAGGTACCTCGACTCCCCAGCCTGGCCCTCGCGACCTAAGCTGGTGGACTTAACCCTCCGGGTGCATCGTCATCCCATAAATCACGCCGCTCCCCGCCTCCGCGGGGTGTGGCAGGCCGGTTTCTTAAAGTCTTCGACCTGGCTATGTTTGTTTGTACTCTCTCGCCGTGTCAATCTTTTGTACCGTGAGTTACTGATGCGAATAAAACAGTTCAACAACAAGTGTAGTATCTGTTCTTCTCAGTTTAATACCTGGGACGCCCAGTATCGCTGGGCTCTTGTATTAAATGTATGTTTGAAGACGGGGTGTCGATTCAAAGCTCGCTTTGTCGCACCCACGGGTTGTCCCGGTATTGCAGTACCTCCGGGTTCGGCCCACATCCCACCTTCGGGTGGGATAAATGAACAATCAATCATTGAAAATGCGAATCATGGCTTTCGTTGTTCGTCGGTCTCATTTCTTGTGTTTTATTGGTCGTCGTGTGTATCATATGTCATTTTCTGTTCATTTTCATTCATTGCGCCGATGTTATCTACTCTCTCGCGTACGTGTGTGTGGTGTTGCAAATTTTTCGCTTGTTGTCGCGTGTTCTGCAATGACTCTCTATTGAATAAAAGTTCCTGTGCTGAGCAATTCAGCCAGCACAGCTGTGCCAATAATGCGACTCACCTTGTCAAACATGTGATGTTCTCCTACGCAGACACAAACTTCTTTTCGTCGCGAGTCGTGAACAAACCAACTGACTGACCGGCCGGCTTCAAGCGGCACGTGACATGCAGAGTCTTGCATTAGTTTAATAAATGTGAGCAAGCAATGCTCAGAGGGCGACTTACCTTTCAAAGAATAGAATGCGATCACTCATCATATGATAGCATGTATGGCAGCGAATGAAACTGAGCTTTGCTGCAGGCCATTGGCTTGAAATAAAAACAGCATTCTTAAGAAAATTTAGCCCGCTATATATGGCTTGGTTAAGCTTCTTCATCATTCTATTTGAATACAAGGTAAGTGCGCCTGAGCATTGTTTGCTCTCATTTTTCAAACTCATACATTGTTCTTTTTCGAAGTAAGTGAGTGATCACAGAAACAGCAGCAGCTGCTGAAGTGTCGTCGAAAGGTTCTGCTCACACACAAAAAAGGCAAACAAAAGCAACGGAGCAAAGCCGAAGAGAATCACGGTCCCAGAAGAGAGATGCTGACAGGCAACCAACTCATACTTACCTGACGAGGGTCTTCACCGTGATCACGTAGGCGGTGGGCCCAGGGCGAGACTTCACCATTGCACTTCGGAGAAGTTGACCTCTGCGATTACCCCAAATGTGGGTAACTCGGTCGTATAATTTCTGTTAGTGGGGACTGCGTTCGCGCTATCCCTTTTTTAACTCATCAACCGAAAGCGAAGAAGAAGAAAAAGCTTTTTCCATCCCCCCCGTACAACACATATCAAGCGTTTGGAGACCGAATTGTTGTCTTGTGTCCTGCTGTTGCGAGACCACAAGCTGAAAGCGAAATCATCTGAAAGCTTTTTAAGCGAATCAAAAGCAAGAGGTGAGCGTACTTGCTTCGGCAGTACATAAACCAGAAGACAATGTTGCTCACGTCCTCACCAAATGCTCTTTTGCGCTAGGAATATGGGAGCGCCTGAAACAACAATATCTTGGCCTAACCAAAGAAGACATGGAAATAACAA
The DNA here is from genome assembly GCF_918807975.1 of Aplidium turbinatum. Taxonomy (NCBI): domain Eukaryota; kingdom Metazoa; phylum Chordata; class Ascidiacea; order Aplousobranchia; family Polyclinidae; genus Aplidium; species Aplidium turbinatum. The sequence continues at coordinate 15,309,418 of NC_137477.1, read as the reverse complement.
AAGACATGATCCTCTACAGCCAACTCCCTGACGGACAGAAGAACAACCCGATTCTTTTGACCATGATGAATGTCGCCAGGCACACCATCATCCAAAAGAAGATATCTCTGGACATCGGCGACACATATATACAGGACACAAAACGGTCCACCATTCAAGCCCTATGGGTGATCATGACAAAAACGAAAGACATAACACAAAAACATAACATTCCTTTGTCATCTGACATTTCTACTCCTTCTAAACCTCCTCCTACGGTCAGAAGAAAAAAGAACCAGTTGGTCACAGCGGTAAACCATAATCTCTTCTTGGGAAAATTTTAACATAAAGTTCCCGAATCCGTTCGTCTGTATATAATGACCGAAGAAACACACACTTGAACTTCTTTTCAAACAGTGTATTTCTGTAAAATTAGCCCACGGCTACCGAAAACGAGGGGGTGCAACGCCTTACACCACTGAAAAACTGTCACTACAGAACAGATTACTTGGATAAAAGACGGAACCTTTGTCCAGCTAGCAAGCACTAAGCCAACAGTTAAAAGTGCGGCCAACTTTCAAACAATCATTTTACGAATGACCAGAATAGATAGCAATATCTCAAATTCACGTATGCAGTACTGTGACGCAATAATGAAAGACAATTATGAAGTCATTCCAACAGGTGTTTAAAGCTGATGTAATATTTCCTGTTTAAACAGGCCCAAACAGGTTTGACACAATTCTTATGAACGCTGGTGCAATTTTGGCTCATGTTTTAGGAATTTCCATGACGTAATATTCAGTAGACTTGAACGGTTTTTATATGACGTTTGATTTGGTGAAAATTGTCGGGAACACCAGTCGAGATCCACTCTTCAACCGCCCTCTCAGTCGTCCTCGGTGGTAGGGATGACTGATTGCAGCGGTGGATCTCACTAGCACAGTACGGTCGTAGATCATCTTTGAAGAAGCTTAGACAGCCAAGGGCGTAACAACCCACCTTTAACCCGTCCCTTTCACTCATCTACAACGGCCTGATGCCGGAAGAGTGATTGCAGCGGGAGATCTTTAACCGTCCCTCTCCGTTGTCCCACTCGCTCTGGAATGACAGGATTGCAGCGGCCAATTCCAAGACGACTCTGGGGTCAGCGAAAGCTACCCTCTCTCTGGCCGCTCCTCTCTGGCATCTCCGCCAAATGAGATGTCAGACTGCAGTGGCCCGTCTCCCACAAGCAGGTGCCCTTCTTCAAGCGGGCAACAAGAAGATACACACACATAAACAATTACAAATAAAATTAAAATTAACTCTCTACCAAAACGCGCTAGTTCTTGAGCTTGACCCGCCATCTTCTAGACTGCTCCAAGATCAGCAAGAGGAAAGTTGAGACAGGCAGATCAGCTTGAGGCAGCCACTAACCAAACATTTACATCCACAGATTACCATCTATCGCGGTGGGTCCCTTCGGTCGTAGTGAGTCCCTCGCCTCCCTGGTAGGTATCTTCCATGTAAGTATGGTGTGCCTGCTGAGTGTTTGGGTGTGTGGACGGCTCCCGGAGCGGACGCACTAATGATGAGACAGGAAACAAATCCATTCCATATGGACAATTTGTAAACCTGCAAGATGTAGTGGTATCCATCTTGAACTCTGAGCGTTGCGCGAAAAAGAAAAAAATTCTTGAGTAGGCCAACGCAAAGAAATCAATCAAAACTTGGTAAAGAAAGTTGAAAAGAGATTAGTAATTGAGCCAGATGATTTAGTTGTTATTGCGAAAGTGCTGAAATAAATAAAGAAAAGGCTACAAAGAAAGCTTAAAGTTAGATTCAGATCACCGTTCAGTCGTGCGACTGCGAATAACTGGATGCTTAGTTCCAAATCTCAGTCAAGAAAAGAAAGAATTTAAAGAAAAAGTGAGTTGTTCTGAATACCCCCCCTTTTTTTTATCCCCACCCCCATCCTAGTTATCTATTTCCACCCCAATCAAACCCTGGGATCTCCAATTCCAGCCCGGGCTTGGTATCCCTATCTTTTCCCCCGAAGAACAAGGTTTAAGAAGAAAAGGAAAAACATTTCACAAGAAAGGAATCATATAAAACTGTAATTGTTTATGTCGTGTTAATTGTGTACTACAGTAATTGCTATATGTTCATTGTTTAACCTAAATTTAGCTTTATCGAGTTTTAAATTAATTCCTAGCCTATTTTTCCATTTCACTTTGTTGTTTCATTTTTTAACCTTAATTCTAATCAGTTAGTTAACCTTAATTCTAATCAGTTAGTATCTTGCTACTTAAATTAATTAATTCGTAGACTTGTGCCTCTATTGCAATAATAAATCCATCCGAAAATCTTTTTTTTTTACCCAAATTAAACACCCTTGTTCAATTAATTTTTGAAATCTCGGCATTCAAACTCCTGCATTGGTAATCTAGTGTTGCCAGTTGTCTGCCAAATCTTCCTTTTCTTGCATCTGAAACACGCATCTTCCATAACTTCCTTTCTCCTTGAAGTGTTCACTTGAATCATAACCTTATCTTGTTAAAATTCTATACCGTATAATTTGAACAATAATCCTCTCTTTATCTTTAAAGTCTTTTGAACAATTGTTTATATCGATCCTAACTAATCGTACTTCAAATCAAAGGGTCACCCTATTTGTTAGTTTAAGTTTTCAGTAGTGACGTCACAATTGACTTTTTAGTCAATTGTTCTCAAAGCATTTTTTCAACCTCCTAGTTCATCAAACTTATTTGCAGTACCGTAATTAACTGATATTCAAAGCCTAATTGCATTTAGTAACGTTGAGTCTATGTAAAAAAAATAATTATCAAATTTTAAGTAGGCTAGTAACCTCTGATTCAACCCTCTTGTAATCCGTCAGTAGTTCTTTGTTTTTGTAATCCATTACTTTCAATTTCTAAACTTTGAGCTGTCGCTGTAAACTCCGAAACATCTTAAACTTAACCAACTTTTTATATATTATATTTATACATTTTCTACTGATTATGTCATGCCCTTTGTCGCACAGGTTCAAAGACTTTTCAAGATAACCTGGCCGGTGTTGATTTTACCTCCCCGTCTGCTGAGTCCACTAGTTTAGGCTGGCCGACGAGGAAGCAGGTTCCTGTGAGTGGGCACTCAGTCCCACTCAACCCAGATGGTGAAGCCTCACCGGTAGACTCTATTGCTTTCACGAACTCGTTGCTTCGTCGTGGCGACGAGTGTCTCGTCGTCGTCTGAGCTTCTGGGGCCGAGAGTCTATCCTTTTACCACCCCAGATTCACGATGTTCCCGGACTACACTGGAAGGCTGCTAGAGAGCAGACAGTCTTTAGTTTCATCATCCATGACGCGCAGACCTTCCACTCCGTTAGGTGGCTTGAAGATGGTACAGTCATTGATGATGTGGTCTGCGGTCTGTTCCTCGGCACCACATTCACAGGAGGAGGAAGAAGCCATTCCCCATTGGTGCATGGTTGAGCGGAAAAGGCCGACGCCCGTACGGAGACGGTTGAGGCGCACCCATGCCTGTCTCTGTAGTGTCAGGCCGATTGGGCGTGTGTCGGCGTCGGGGATGAATGAATGGAGTCTGGTGGTGCTTGACCTCCATTCAGAACTCCATTTATGGTCCGCCCAAGTAGCCGCAGAGATGTCTTGTTCATCAGCTTCGTTGATCAGAAGCCGAGCGGCTGGCACGAATGGGTGTCTTGATTTCAGTCGGCGGGGGTGACCGTTTGGGAAGGCAGAGATCTTGTGGTGGAGAAAATGATTAGGCTCCAGTGCCCGTCGACCGAGGGACAGAGTGGCTTCTTCGCGACGAAGCTCAGCAGGTTGGATGCCAGCGAGAATGGGGAGATTGTCCAATGGTGTGGGACGCAGGCATCCGGTCACTGTGCGCAGGGCGCTGTTTATGGCAGTGTCGATGTTGTGGCAGTGAGCACTGCGGCACCAGACAGGTGCACAGTACTCTGCTGAAGAGTAGACAAGGGCTAAGGCTGCTATTCGCAAAGTGTCAGCCCTCGCCCCCCAGCTAGAGCCTGCCAGGCGCTTCAGTAATGCAGCGCGGGATGTCAGTTTCTTGCGCAGTGACACCAAATGGTGGCGGTATGTGAGCGATCTGTCTAGTGTCACCCCAAGGTACCTTGGCTCGGGCAGAAGGACAGAGGTTTTCCGTTGTTGTGGACATGTAGCTCACGATCAGCTTCCCGATTGTGTAGGTGGAAAGCTGCCGCCACAGTTTTGGTTTCGCTGAGTTTCAGTCGCCAGTTCTGGAGATAAGCTGAGATGGTTTGCATGTCCTGGCTCAAGGTGTCTTCTAGATTTTCCCACGACTTTGTGGAGTGGAGAATTGCCAGATCGTCCGCATAAGCGTATTTTGCGGAGACCGTGGTTGGCAGGTCGTGGGTGTAGATGTTGAAAAGAAGTGGAGCCAGGACCGATCCCTGTGGGACGCCGTTTTTCAGGCGTCTCAGTCTGCTTCGCCGTGGGTTGCCGGTGGTGAGGGTGAAGCTTCGATTCCTGACAAGTTCCATAATCATATGGACCATATGTCGGTCAGGAAGCAGGCGAAGCAGCTTGTAAGTAAGGCCGCGATGCCATACGGTATCGTAGGCAGCTGTGAGATCTAGAAAGACAGCGCCGGCCTTCTTTTTTGCCTCAAAGCAGTCCTCGATGTCTTGGGTCAACAGTGTGACCTGATCTACAGTGGATTTTCCGCGCCGAAACCCAGCTTGCTCTTTTGGAAGGAGCGGGTCGATGATTGGGTTGACGCGGGCATAGATCAGTCTTTCGAGGATCTTGAAAGGAACACAGAGGAGGGATATCGGACGATAACTCCTTGGGTCCTCTGGTGGCTTGTGAAGCTTAGGGATCGCAACTACTAAAGCTCTTCTCCAGATTTTTGGGATTGTGAGGTGGTGCAGGCAGGAAGAGAGGAATCTACGTAACCAGGACTTTAGGGCATGGCCAGCATGGAGCACAAGCTCAGGGCAGATCTTATCGGGCCCTGGAGACTTGTGTGGTTTCACTAGGCGGAGGGCGGTGGCGAATTCCTCTGGAGTGAAGTCTCCAGAGATTGTTTCTTCTGGTGGTGTTTCCACTCGCCATAGGGCAGACACTTCCTTGGCAACAAGGCGGGATGCCTTGCGGTCCTTTGTCTTGTACACCCCGTTCTGCACTAGCTGGGAAGCGATGGCATTAGGAAGACGAGTGTCTGATCCGTGATCCATTAGGAAGACGAGTGTCTGATCCGTGATCTCACACCACACAGTGGCTTAGGCTACCTGTTGCATGCCACGAGTCAACTCCACTATATCTGAGGTCGAATAGACTGCAGTCCGTCTGCCCTATTCGCCTCACCCTCCCGAATCTATTCCCCCTTCTCTGTCCTTTCTCCACTTGCAGGAGGGCATCTCGACCTTACCGAGTTGTGCAGGCGTACCAGGACCATATGCGAGCATTCCATGGTTCGCGCGCCGAGTTCCTGATCACCTGTAGCAGGTGCTGCCGTGTTCTCCCTCGAGCTTACAAGCTGGATGGGGCCTTAGAGCACTGGCGATCCTGCCCCAAGGGCCTTCAATTGCCAACCTGCCTTCCTGGCCGAGCAATGACCCGACGCCGTCGGAGAGCCAAACCAGGCCCCCTATGATGACCAAGCCTGGGCCTTCCTACGTCTCTGTTGTTAGGCATGGAAGGCGCCGCCTTCGACTGCAGGCGCATCGGTCGAGGGGTCATCCCTTCCTTCCTCTTCCTCTGTCATCCGCTCTCAAGTCTTCTGGCGCCAAGGCCTGGATAGCACTTCCACTTTGCCCCCCCCACCTGACTTTATACCAGAACTTTTCCGTACTGTTCTATCCCATTCAGGCAAGACTTCGCTCAGCCCAGCTGATGCTGACAGCTTGCCTGATCTAGATGTGCTGTTTCTTCCTCGCCTGTCTTCGGCCGGACCTGGGTCGGAAAGTGGGGACTCTTCCGACTCGTCCGACTCGTTGAAAAACAAATCTCTTTCCTCTTCCTCCACTTCCTCGCCTGAGAGCCCAACCACGGACGGTTACGGCCCTACTGTCAGTGCGAATCCTTTTCTATATGCACCTCTGCGCAAGCCGACCTCCACCGGAGCCGTGGCAGTGGACTCGCTCGGTTTATCCAAGCCGGCTTCGCGCCCATCTTCCCTGCCTCGGACGGCTACCACCGGAGCTGAAGCTGGGGACTCAATCAGCTCTTCCAAGCCGCCCATGCAGACTTCTTCTTCCAAGTCTCTCCAACACTACCCATCTCACTCCTCCTTATCTTTTAATCCTGTTTCCATCTGTCCTATACAATCTTGTACCTCGACGCTGTCTGCCGAAGCCCGACCCTTTACTCCACCTACCCAAACCACCCACAATGAATTCCATTCAACTATCTCTTCCCAAACCTTGACTCGACCCCGAAGCGACACCATGGCATGCAACCAAGCCACGCATGACCCCGGACTCCCACAGACTACCCCAGGGATGTCCATCACACCCAACACTCAACGATCAATCCAAGACCCTGTTGAACCGGTCAGGGAAAGTAAGACGAAGAGCTCTAGGCGGGCTCTTTGCAGTTTAGTGAACCTTACTTTAGCGGGTGGCATAAATTTCGACCAGTTCTGCATTGAATTGGAAGAGTGGACCGCTGGCACTTCGCCGCCCAAGAGGACACGTCCTCGCAAACCACGCTTCAATCGTGGCGCCCGGGCTCGCGCGGCTCGCCGTCGTTCGAACGGGGGTTCTCCTCGGTCGGACGGCGGGGGTTCGCGCGGGAACGGAGCCCGATATCGTAGGGGAGTGGAGTTGCGAGCCGCCTTCTCGCGGGACGCGAAGGGAACGGTCCGTCGGATCGTTGAAGGAAAAAACTGCGACCTTCACTGCGAAATTCCCCCTCAAGAAATTGAGGAGAGATTTCGACGTGACATGACCGCTCCTAAAGCTGGGAGTTGCTCGCAGATGCCTGAGTGGATGAACGCCCACCGTTACGAGTATGGCAATGTAAACCTCTCCCTCATCGATGACGGTGAAGGTCCCATTACGGCCCGGGAGGTGGAGGCGGTCCTCCAGTCGTTTAATGTCGGTTCCGCCCCTGGTTCTGACGGATTGTCCTACGGTTTCTGGAAGACCCTGGACCCAAGAGGGGGACTCTTGGCCAGCCTTTTCGAGACCTGCCGGATCAACCGTCGTGTACCGGACCAATGGAGAACCAGCAGGATCACACTCATATGTAAAGACCCTGAGGGTGATCTGCACGACGTCAGCAACTGGCGGCCCATCTCCATCTGCCGAAACATATATAAGATTTACGCCGCCGTATTGGCCCGACGCCTGCAGCGATGGGCGGTGGAGGGGAATGTTATCAGCCGAGAGCAAAAGGGATTCATGCCCACGGAGGGCGTCTACGAGCATGTGTTCATGCTTGACACCATCCTCTCGGATGCACAGTCACGCAAAAGGCCTGTGTCGGTTGCGTTTCTGGACATTCGAAACGCCTTTGGCAGTGTCCGGCACGAATGCATAGCCGAGGTCCTGCGTCATTTCGACGCCACCACAGACCTTATTGAGTGCATCTCCGACATATACGTCGCTCCATCCACTCTTCAACCGCCCTCTCAGTCGTCCTCGGTGGTAGGGATGACTGATTGCAGCGGTGGGTCTCACTAGCACAGTACGGTCGTAGATCATCTTTGAAGATGCTTAGACAGCCAAGGGCGTAACAACCCACCTTTAACCCGTCCCTCTCACTCATCTACAACGGCCTGATGCCGGAAGAGTGATTGCAGCGGGAGATCTTTAACCGTCCCTCTCCGTTGTCCCACTCGCCCTGGGATGACAGGATTGCAGCGGCTCATTCCAGGATGACTCTGGGGTCAGCGAAAGCTACCCTCCCTCTGGCCGCTCCTCTCTGGCTTCTCTGCCAAATGTGGTGTCAGACTGCAGTGGCTCGTCTCCCACAAGCAGGTGCCCTTCTTCAAGCGGGCAACAAGAAGATACACACACACAAACAATTTCAAATAAAATTAAAATTAACTCTCTACCAAAATGCGCTAGTTCTTGAGCTTGACCCGCCATCTCCTAGTCTGCTCCAAGATCAGCAAAAGAAAAGTTGAGACAGGCAGATCAGCTTGAGGCAGCCACTAACCAAACATTTACATCCACAGATTACCATCTATCGCGGTGGGTCCCTTCGGTCGTAGTGAGTCCCACGCTTCCCTGGTAGGTATCTTCCATGTAAGCATGGTGCGCCTGCTGAGTGTTTGGGTGTGTGGACGGCTCCCGGAGCGGACGCACTAATGATGAGACAGGAAACAAATCCATTCCATATGGACAATTTGTGAACCTGCAAGATGTAGTGGTATCCATCTTGAACTCTGAGCGTTGCGCGAAGGAAAAAAAAAAAAAAGATGTCGCACTCAAGCGTAGAGAAGACTACAATCAGGCAAAAAATATGCTCCTCACTCTGGACGCTCATCCAAACCACGTCTTGGAAGAACGTCGACAGGAATTCTTGGAGAAAATCCAAAATTTCTACGATTACAAAGCAGTCGGATCTCAAATCAGATCCAGAACAAGTCCAACAAGCGATGAAGAGCCCTCCAAAAGCTTCTTCAAAGCAGAAGAAAAAAACTGTAAAAGCAGCTCTATCACTGAGATACACGACACAAACAACACAACTCTCACCAAGAAAGAAAACATTCTCAAAGAAGTACACAGCTTCTACCACTCCCTATGGGGTATAGAAGACCATATCAACCCTCAGGAACAGAACAGCTACCTAAACATTCTGAGAGAGGCCAAAATTGAGGAAGACGCAGCTGAACAAGCGGAACAGCTGATCAGTCTAAAAGAAGTAAAAACCGCCATCGATTCTCTTAACAAGGATTCTGCACCTGGATCAGATGGTCTCGGCTCATTATTCTACCAAAAATGCTGGCATTTCCTGAAACACGACATTTTAGAGATGCTTACAAATTGCTACTTGAGAAAAACAATGACTCCCTCAATGAGAGAAGCAAAAGTGAAGTTAATCTTTAAAAAAGGTGAAAAAGAAAAGCTCAAAAACTGGAGACCGATCTCTCTGCTCAACACAGACTACAAGATCTTGAGTAAAATCCTCTCCAACAGACTCACACCCATGATCACAAACATGATTTGTCCGAATCAGAAATGTGGACTGCCAAACCGCAGAATAGAGCATGTCACTATATGAACATACAAGCTGCCCTGGAAGCATCTCAAACACAACACAGGGACTTGTACATTATGATAACCGACTTTGAAAAGGCATTTGATAGAGTTAGTCACTCCTTCCTCTATGGAATCCTGAAGAAACTCAGAGTAAAACCAATAATGATGAATTACCTGTCTTTGGTTTACAACAAAACAAAAAGCAAAATAGAAATCAATGGAGCTTTAACAAAACGAATTAACGTTAAAAGGGGCATTCGACAAGGTTGTCCCCTCAGCATGCTCTATTTCATAATCTGTGCCGACGTGTTGACCCGTCGCATAGAGAAAAACCATCTTATCAACGGTTTTCGCTTTTCCAAGCTGACAATCAAAATCCAGCAATATGCGGACGACACCACATTCATCACAAGAGACATTCCATCTCTCAAAGAAATCAACAGAGAACTAGCCATCTACCAGACGATGTCCGGCCAGAAAGTGAACCAGGGAAAGACCCAAATCCTGGCGTCCAAACCTGACCTGGCCCAAAGAGCTCAGCAGCTCTTTCCAGAAGCTGCGATCTTGAACAACGTCAAGATCCTGGGCATCTGGCTAGGCACAAACAAAACAGAACTTGACAAGATGAACTGGCAGACCGCCATCAAGAAAACTCAAACGATCGCCAACATCCACAAACCACGAAGACTCTCCCTCTATGAAAAGATCTCGATCATCAACACTCTCTTGGTACCCGTCACTTTGCATCTCAGTAGAGTGCTGATGCCAACGAAACAACACATCAAAGAACTAAACAAAATTCTCTTCGGCTTCCTCTGGCATCCTTCACCATTTGAACAACTCCAGAGAAGCAAGACGTTTCCTCCTGTCAAATATGGAGGCATCAACATGGTGGACATCCAATCAAAATTCCAAACTAGTCGAATCGACAGAATTCGGCACCTCTTCCCACTAGAAGACGCCACCGAAATCTGGCACGAATGGGCCATGTTCAATTTGAGCTACAGAATGAGACACATCAATCCTCATCTGTTCTCCAACAGCATTCCGCATGCCCCGACTCCAAACGAAATGTATGCGGACATCTTCAAGTCCTTTTGCAAACTCAAAGGCTTGAAACACGACTGGGAAAATACTTCCTACAAAAACATCTATTTCAATCTGAAAACGCAAAATGAAAAGAAGATTGACAAGATTGATCAAAACGGAAAAAAGATTCCTTGGAACGAAATTCTTCTAAGGAACAAAAAATCATACTTCTCCTTCCACCTCACCTATCCTCCATGTCCTTTCGGATTGCTCATGGAGGATACAAATGGGGAGATTTTAATAGATCAATACATTCTGACAGAATAACAAATTGCAAATTCTGCAGAAAACAAAAAGACAATGTGGTCCACGTCCTCACCAAGTGCTCCTTTGCGCTAGGAATATGGGAGCGACTGAAACAACAATATCTTGACCTAACCAATGAAGACATGGAAATAACAAAGGATATGATCCTCTACAACCAAATCCCTGACGGACAGAAGAACAATCCGATTCTTTTGACCATGATGAATGTCGCCAAACACACCATCATCCAAAAGAAGATATCTCTGGACATAAGTGACACATATATACAGGACACAAAACGGTCCACCATTCAAGCCCTGTGGGTCATCATGACAAAAACGAAAGACATAACACAAAAACATAACATTCCTTTGTCATCTGACATTTCTACTCCTTCTAAACCTCCTCCTACGGTCAGAAAAAAAAAGAACCAGTCGAGATCCACTCTTCAACCGCCCTCTCAGTCGTCCTCGGTGGTAGGGATGACTGATTGCAGCGGTGGATCTCACTAGCACAGTACGGTCGTAGATCATCTTTGAAGAAGCTTAGACAGCCAAGGGCGTAAAAACCCACCTTTAACCCGTCCCTCTCACTCATCTCCAACGGCCTGATGCCGGAAGAGTGATTGCAGCGGGAGATCTTTAACCGTCCCTCTCCGTTGTCCCACTCGCCCTGGGATGACAGGATTGCAGCGGCCCATTCCAAGATGACTCTGGGGTCAGCGAAAGCTACCCTCCATCTGGCATCTCCTCTCTGGCATCTCCGCCTTTTTCTCCAAACAGGTGCCCTTCTTCAAGCGGGTAACAAGAACACACAAACAAACTCAAATAAAAATTAAAAAATGAATTATCTACCAAAACGCGCTAGTTCTCATGCTTGACCCGCCATCTCCTAGTTTGTTCCAAGATCAGCAAGAGGATCGAAAGTCGAGACAGGCAGATCAGCTTGAGGCAGCCACTAACCAAACATTTACATCCACAGATTACCATCTACTGCGGTGGGTTCCTTCGGTCGTAGTGAGTCCCTCGCTTCCCTGGTAGGTATCTTCCATGTAAGTATGGTGTGCCTGTTGAGTGTTTGGGTGTGTGGACGGCTCCCGGAGCGGACGCACTAATGATGAGACAGGAAACAAATCCATTTTATATGGAAAATTGTAAACCTGCAAGATGTAGTGGTATCCATCTTGAACTCTGAGCGTTGCGGGAAAAAAGAAAAAACAAAAAAGTAGTTAGAAAACATCTTAAACAAAGTTAAATTTTTTTTTGTTTGTTTTGGAGATATTAGACTTGATGGATGGAGCAATTGTGCATAAAGGGTTGGTTTTTTTGTTGTTTGTCGTATCCAGGCTTACGCCCAGTGGTTGAAGATTTAGATTAAGTGGACGAAGTTTGAGGACTTTGTGAGGTAACTGCAGGGAGTCGAACCGTTTGATTTTTCCGGTTCGGGTCCGGTTCGGGTTCAAAGATTGTTTCAAAATTTGGTTCAGTTCCGGTTCAGGTTCGAAGAAACTGAAAACCGGTTTTATAAGTTCCGGTTCGGGTCCGATAAAATTAGGCCTAGGCCTACTATTGCCCAACTACTAACTAGCCCAATTGGGCGTGAAAACCGCAAGGTTGGCAACACTGATCTCAACACTGCTTTGCTCAATTAACTTGCCTTTGTTGTTTGTTGCACAAGTTACAATCAAACTATATTGTCTATGATGTCACAGAAAAGAAGTTGTTTACCTCAAAAAATTCCTCTCCAAAGCATCGATGATAGTGGATCGTGTGTTACGGAATAGGCTATAATTCATCCGTACAATGTGGCCTCCAAGATAACAACATGCTACGTACAACTTCACTTACCACAATGCGAACAATGACGTAATGCTGGAGTGAACCGCTTTTTTCAACCGGTTCGGGTTCGGTTAGGGTTTAAGCTAACTCAAATTTTTGGTTCAGTTCCGGTTAAGGTTCAGACAAAATCGCACCAAAACCGGTTTACAAAAATCCGGTTCGGGTTCGGTTCGACTCCCTGGGTAACTGTGTGAAGTCTTGTCTGGAATGGCAACACTGAACGAAATACCTGAAAAACAAAAAAGTTTTCCAGACTTCCAAATGCTCATGCCTCAGAAACTTAGCTCTGTTTTTTTATTTTAAGAATCAATAAAGTGTTTTGATATACTACAGAAAAAGTAATATTATGAATTTTAGCTAAGCTACAGTTTCTTGTTTTTGTTATGTGTAGTGGCAGCCTGCTTACTGTGTACCGTACTTTACATCAATGGCGCCTCTACTACATAGTGTTTTTCCACTAGATCTAGTGGATTGCATACTAGTGTTTTTTTTGGGCTGTGGCTATATTTACACTATATCAGTCCTCGAAATTAGCGGCGGCACACGGCAATTGCTGTGGTAAATGCCGCCGCAAGCATCATAATAGCCATTCTGCTACGGCAATAAAAATGCCGTCGCAAAGTGAGCATTTAATTCGGACAAAAATTGTTCAAAATTTCTTCCTGTTTGATTTACTCGCAGCGTGAGTTTAATCAGCAGAAACATCGCACCAAGACCTCACCTCGGACTATTTTACTTGCTGTGAACACTCACACAGTCTTCGAAATTAGCATATTTTTACTTCGCAAAAACGTTGACGAGGCCAAACGGCAAAAGTTGAAATTGTCTCGGCAATTGCTTTGAACGTTTATTACGAAAAAATTGTACCAAAACATGTAAAACGAGAAAAGAAAAAAATAATCGAATAGTCTTTCACGACCGCACTGTTTGATTTGTTGCGATGTAATAATACCAAAAGTAGCGATAAAGCAATCAATGCGATACGCACGCTGTTACGGTGATTCACGTTATAATTCATTGGGGGGGGGAGAAAAGTAAGTTAATTTTGGGTTGATTCAACGTTCGACTCAGCACAAATCGATTTAATTTTCCCGGCGAGTGATATCGTGTAACAACAATGCCCAATAAGAAATTTACGTTTGTTTTACATTAATTCGACATCTAGCGACGTTAAATTATCATGAAATAACGTTAATTGCTCAATCAGGTACCGATAACAAATGAATAGCTCCCTGCGAGAAGATTGCCTCGATTTTCGTATACAGTACACTAACATAATTTCGGGACAATTAGGATACTGCGAGCAACACAAAGTCTGTTGGAAAAAGAACTAGTGAGAGTCGGAATCATCGGAGAATGAGGTTGTCGCGTCGTCACTGGAATACTTGAAGACGCAAAACTGCCCATTCATGAACGCGCGATGCCATATGATCGGAAGCATTACTTTTCTTTACTGCCGAAGAACCATTCATCCAAATTTGTACCACTTTTTATATTCGCAACGACACCGGTCAAAAATAAGCATTCGATGAAAGAATAACTTTTGCGTAACAATTAAGCCAGTATTTATAAGGTTGCAAACTTTTTACAGTTCACAAGAGCATTGTCAGCGCATAAAATAACGTGCGTGATGCTCTGGGCTACCGCCGTGTGACACACGATGAAGAAGAAGCGCATAAAATTTCGTTTGAATAAAGCAGAGGTGACAAACCTGCGGCCCGTCAAAGAATTTTGTGCGGCCCGCAAAACAATTTGACAATCGCTCATGCATTAAAGACAAAAAACATCTCAAAGCTGTTTTATGCCTTTACTGGTGCACCTTTCCTTTGCTACAGGTCGTTACAGGTCGAGGCTGACAGATGAAAATCTTAGTGTGCAGTTGAGAGTTGCCACATCGTCTGTTCGACCTAATATTGAACGCTTAGTCAAGCAAAAAACTTTCCAAAAATCCCACTAAGTAACAAAATTCAATGCTTCAATGTTATTTTTTAATATTTTATGCTTCAATGCTGCATTAGATAGCTTCAGCTGTATGATTCGCATGGGCTTTTGTTTGTTGTTTGAAAAAGAAATATCATTAACTGATTCGTTGTTTCGGAGCATAATGGTCGAAACAATTTGTCAACTTTAGCAAAAGGATAGAGCCAAAAAAAAGAAGAAAGCAAACGCCTAAACTGGAAAATTAAACTTAAAAAATTAAACTGTCTTTAGTGCAAATACTGTTGCTCTATCCTTTTTGTTCAAGTTGATTTGTTTTTATTTTTACTGTTGTATGTTTCGATTCTGCGAAAGATAATTTCAACTGTGTGGGTTTTATTACTTTCATCTGTCGTTTGTTACTTTTCATGAATAATATCTTGAGTCGCTTCTAAAACATTTCATAGTAGGTTACGATTAAAACGTTGTGTGGCCCGATATCTTATGTGTAATTGACAAAGTGGCCCGCGACCGCAAAAAGGTTCGTCACCCCTGGATTAAAGCATACGGCAATTGCCGCCGCAGTCCAAGGTTTGTTGATTTGGCGACGGCAATGTTTTTGCCGTCGTAGATGGAAGCTAATTTCGAGGGCTGCTATATAGTGTAATAATAGCCTCAATAGTGTTGCCAGATAAGAAATTCTGCCCCAATTTGAGAAAAGTTTAAAGCTGTTGAAAACAAAAACTTGTATTTTGGAAATTTTTTTAGCTCTGGGCAAAGATCAAAACCCTAATCATATTCCTAACTCTAACCCTTACCTTAACCCTTCCTAATTTTAATCCTAACTTTGGCAATATCTGATTGTAACCATGGCATTAAGTGTGGAAAAATAGCCACTTCCTCTTTTTTGCTATCTAGTGTTTTTTAGTGATTTATCGCTATGTTGGTGTGCATAACTTTGGACAGTGTTCAAAGTAGCCCTACTTATTGCTAGCTACATCAATATGTTTGTAGTGTTTTTCAAAGTGGACAACAAGTTGTGGTTATATTTTATTTTACGTTATATTTAACGTATAAGAATGGTTTGTTTATATGTTGAGTTGAATTTTACGGCTGTCTGACTACCTGATGAAATTTCTATCTATCTAATTTATCTAGTTTGGCTATCTGACTCCATGAAATAATTTCCACACAATTATTGTTATTCGAATTATAATTTTAAGTTATCAGAAGGTGTTCGTATAATATTGTAGGTCTCTAACACAATTTGAATTTATACATTACAGAATAGTGAAATTACAGAACAGGGAAACATTATTGAAATTACGGAACAGGAAAACATTATTACAAATCATTACATTTTTAACTAAACCATCAATTTAATGTTTTCTGAGAACTGAACTGGTCTAACTGAGCTGGTTTGATGTGAGCTGGTCCGATTTGATAGAGCTTTCGTCAAAGGACGAACAAACCATTTTATTTTGTGTTCCCTTTTTCTTATTTACTTCGGGAGCAGTTTACATGGAAAATTACAGAAACACTAAGAAATAAATTTAAGTTAAAGTAGTTTATTTTAGTACAAGAAAGGGAAACTTATATGACGAAATAATGGATCGCTACAGAGGTCCCCCCAAATTTGGGCTAAATTGGAACCAAGGGTACCAAGTTTAGTTCAAATTTAAGGAGTAAAAACGTTAACACAATTGTAACAGGCATAGTATGAATTAAGTACCGTATGTTTAGTGTTTATGATAATAATGTGGTGTTGTGTTTGTGATGTCGTGTCGCAAAGTGATTCTGCGTGATTCCACCGCCTTCCGCAAAGGAATTTCTGAGTTTGTGCCGTATAAGAAGAGTCCACCGCATAAAAGAATTGGTTGTTTTGTTTGTGAGCGCCGTTGCAAACTGTAGTAGGCATTCATTGTTTGTCTGGCTCTTTCTGTTGAAAAGCAGACCATGCCGATTGAGTTGATGCAAATGCAGCAGCAGCCTTGTCTCCTTTTTGTTTGCTAGAGATCAACGCAGCTGGAGATCATTGACATTTGTTGACATTCGGCCTTTGCATTCGCTGTGAGGCGCTAGAGAGTCGGTTGCAAGTGGCTCTGAAGCACTTTTTTCGTTGCAGGCGGTGAAAATGGCAGAACACTTGCGTTTTTGATCTTGGTTGTTCATGATTCATTCATTCATAGCTTGTCACGCCAGTGTCGGATGATTTCTGAGAAAGGCAAAATACATTCAATTACCCGTCCGACTATAGAAATATTTGTCGACTTGGTTTGTTAGTTGACCTGTACGAAATGTAAAGGTACTATTTGTAATACGGAAAAAAAATTAATACGTAACAAAAGAACATACGCTTCGATAAGTCTAAATATCATTCACAAAATCGTAAATTTTCATTAGTCTGAACAGTCGTTCGGCAACTGCAAATAAAACACAGAAATAAAAAAGATGCAGTACATGATTCAAAACCATGCGGTTGTTTCATACAGTATGTAAACTAATGTTTCGTGGGCATATGCATGCTTGCCCAACATAGGTTAATTAGGTTAGTAACATGCCATGCCAACCGTTAGATATGTGCATTTGCATGCCACACGCTCAGTTGCAGACTTGCAGTCATATTCAACCATACACAATAAAACCAAAAACGTTGAGCAAACAACTTATACAAAGAGAAAGGTTGAAATTGACAACCACTAGGTCTGCATTGGAAAGAATGCAGACAGTTGGAGAAAAAGACAACGAATTCGCATTACTTTAGAAAAGCAGATTGGCCAGCTTGTATGGCCAGACATCCAAGAATTGCCGCAGTGGCTGAGGTGCACCTCATTTCAAAGTACATGAGATGGCTATACCAGGCCTCGAAATATCCGGCGGTCATGGCGGACATGACCTCCGGAATGACCTCGAATGTCTGCCGAAGCCGGCTTATTGGTCGGTCATAAATAACCGCCGCAAAATTCTTGACAAAAATAGAGCTAATGCAGCAAAAATATGTTTTAAATTTGAATTGTAACAATTGTTTGTTTAACGCAAACAAATACGGAGCTGAAGCAATAATAGTAGGGATGTGCTGATTACAGAATTTTTGCCGATGCCGATTCTTTGATTAAATGATTAAAGCTGCTTTTAGTTGGCGCTCTTCAAGTGGTTGCGATTTTGTTACAAGTTGCTGCCTTTGAAATGTCTAAAAGCGTTCTTTTTGTCGCCTGCTCTAGACAGCGTGATTTTTTACGGTAATTCTTCGCTTCTTGCGCGCTACAAAGTGGTGATAGACACGCGTTTTATTTGTTGCGGAAATCAGTGAAAAGAGAAAAATCGCCATTGCTCACAGAGTGCAAAATAAACGTAGCTTAATGCAGTGCAGCGCTTCCACTTTTGTGGTAATTACCACAATTGTGGAATTTTCATCATGCTTGTGGTAAAAATGTGGTAATGAAAAATTTGTGGTAAAATTGTGGTAATATGGAAATTTTGTGTGGAAATGTTGCCAAAATGTGGAAATTATAAATTTTGAAAATTTGACATAAAATACTATCAATAAATAAGAGCATTAAAACTGTTGTCCTCCAAAATCGAACAGATATGCAAAAAACTACTTATAATAGCATGTGACTAGCATGTTCCGCTGTTTTCGGTTTGATTTTGGAATGCGTCCTGACTTTTGACTTTGAAGGTAGGGTGACCATGTGATCATATTCATAGTCAATATGTCTTTCAGATTCTAGCTGCGGTGTCAAGTACAGTAGTTTGCAGTGGCGTAGCCAGGGGGGAGGTTACAACCCCCCTTTGGCACACGTGTGACGTCACGATATTGAGAATGATGCTTTCAGTCTCTATGTCTCTAAAACAATGTTTGCCTAATTTTAAACGAAACTGCATTAAAAGAGCGAGTTTTTCGAATACTAAACATTCAAATATCTCAGCCAGTAATTAATAACAAGAAAACATAGAGACTTAGCTTTATTACCGAAAAATGCCCAAGAAAACATGATCTTATTCTTTTGCTATGCCACCAGACAGCACCATTTTACAGGAATATTTATACCCACATTTTTGTTAAAAATGCTCTCAGAATGCACCAAATTTAAAGTAATTTTTCAAAATTTTCTGGGGAGGCCCCCCAGATCCCCCGCCACTGGCCGGGCGAAGCCCGGCGGCCGTCAAAACCCCCCCTTTTAAAATTCCTGGCTTATCTACTGGTACTTTGCTTTCTTATTTCGGACGTTCTGTTAATAAACTGAGTAGTTGTTTTAGGCCTTATTTTACACTATATAGTGTAAATATAACCAAATAATAGCATTGCAGGATAAGGAATTCTGTCGTAATTTGAGAAAAGTTTAAAGCTGTTGAAAACAAAAACTTGCATTTTAGAAACATTTTTAGTTCTGGCTAAAGATCAAAACCCTAACCTTATTCCTAAGTCTTACCTTAACCCTTACTAACTTTAATCCTAACTCTGACAACACCTGATAGTAACTATGGCAACAAGTGGGTAAAAATAACCACTGTGTTAATGTAAAAGTAAGTCGAAATACGGTTAAGATCGGGTAAAAAATCACAGTAAAAAATGTGGTAATCTGAAGACAAATGTGGTAATCCAAGTGGTAATCCAGCTTTGTAAAAGTGGAAGCATTGGAGTGTGCAAAATATTATCTTGTGCGGTTTGCAGTATTTTTCTCGCAGAATTCAAGAAGGTGCCTGAAACAAGAAGATAAAAAGACTAGAGTGTAAAAGAAAATGAACGCAGCGGTATTGAATATACAAAAACCTTTAACCCTTTGAGGACCGTTGGTACATATGTGTACCATGAACTTTTTCCACGATGTCTAACCATTTTCTTGTAGTTATCAAAAAGTATTTGTCTCTAAACGTTTCTTAAATAGATAATCTATTTATGAATAAAAAAAATTTGGAAATTGTATTTTGTTTAAGCTTTGTTTTAACTGGTTTTGTTTGGTGAATTCGTCAGGGTTTGAAGCGGTAAACTTTGAAAGATCAACAAGACAAGAAAAAAATGTAAAAAAAGTATAATTTTTATTCTACATCAATGTTTAGTGATTAATCTGACTTATCCCATCAGTAAAACCATAAAAAAAATGTTGCTAGACAATGCTAAACTTTTGTGGTACACATATGTACCAAAGGTCCTGAAGGGTAAAATCTATTAGTCTAATGGAGGGATACAGTGATGTGGGAAAAACATAAAAATTAAGACTGTTGTTTTGAAATTTTAATGTAAATAACACGAAATATATTAGGGATGTATTTTAGACCTACATGCAAAGGTAAATTTAACTGATAGCATTACTTCCGGTTGAAAAATTATCAATAATTTGTCGCGAATTGTGTCAATACTGTATATACAAGCAATTATGATTTTCGTTGTCGTCGCCGTGTGAGCCTCTGAAAACAGTCCCACCTAACCAAATAACTTTACAGACTTTTTGAAGGTAGTTTTTGTTTCGCAGAGTAGCGATGAGCCAAGAATGTAGAAGTGTTAGCTGTAGAGTTAGGGTATTCAACAGGTTATAGGAAGTGCTAATCCAGCCTAGGGCATCTCAAAATCACTTGAACCTTGTATGCAACGGCTAGGCTAGTCAAGACTAAGCTCAATACTAGTAAAGTTTGTCTCCAAAGCAATACTGTTGGGTTTTTTAAAATACAGCTTAGGAATATCAACTTTTTAACAAAGTTTGAAAGCATTTTTTCAAAAATTTGGGGTAAAAACATGCTCAGAACGCACCAAATTTAATGCCATTTTTCAAATTTTTCTGGGAGGAGACCCCCCAGACCCCCCGCAAAGTCGTTCGCCTTCGGCGAACTCAGTGGCGGGCTTCGCCCCCCTCCACTATTCATTGCAGCCCCACTGCTCATAAATAGCACCAGCCGCCACTGTGTAAAACCATACCAGCAATGATGCTAAAGACATTACCCTTAAGGACCAATGGTACACATATGTACCACAGCGTAACTTCTATTTGAAATAAAAAAAAATTAATTTTTTTTCAAATACCTCTTTAAAGTGATAAACTTGTAGTAAAAATCATCAATATTTCAATAAAACATGTCTCAAAAGTTTATGGTCCTCAAAGGGTTAAAAAAGTAACACACCAGCCTTGCATTCAAAGTGCATCAATAGGCGAAAAAAGAAAAACATCTTGTGAACAAATTACTATTGTTTTCGAACGCAGAGTTGCAGCCAATCTTGTTGCTTAGCAAACACGTGAAGATTACCGGGTAGCTGGTTTGATTACGTTTGCGCAATCACATGATTGTTTGTTGAACGCATTAAGCATAATAGGCCAATACTTGGAAGTTACTTTTCTCTGCTTAGTAATCTAACATTAAGCAACTTTCAGTGACTACAAATTTTACAACGATTAAACAATAATTACAAAGAACATTTCTGCTTTTTAATATTCAAAATTAAAGGCACGTAAATTAAAATGCAATATCATCAACTTTTCTCCAGTTGCTGGAGTAAGTCTGTTCCGTTGAGGCGTAAAAATATTGCCACCTGTGCTAAAAATTCGTTCGCTTTCGATCGACGATGGTGGTGCCGAAAGCAATTTATTTGCAATTTTGCTCAGCTCAGGAAACATAGTATTGTTTGGTTTCCACCAAATCATTTCTCTTCTTGCTGCGCTAAAAATGTCTGCATTAAGGTATATTCTACAGATCAAAGAAAACTCCCTAATTTTGCCGAATGCCGACTAGAGCTGGGACAGCATTTGGCTGTAACATAGTCCGTTTCATGGGTTGAACAAACAATCAAGTGATTATTGCGCAAACGAGGTAATCTTTTTTCACGTGTTTACTAAGTGACAAGATTAATTCACTGCAATTCAGCGTCTGAAAAGATATAACTTGCAACTTCACACGTTGTTTTCCATTGACGCCCTTTGTTTTTTTTCTAAAAGCGTTTTGAATCTTTCAGACAGTTGATTTAGGGTTGCCAGGTTGGGCGCTTTTACGCCCAATTGGGCTACTTTTGATTTCTCCAGGCGCCAAAAATTCGAGTTGGGCGCGCTTTTTTGGATGGCGCCCAATTGGGCTACTTTTTTTAAAAGTATAATATAACTTTTTATGTAAAAATTGTGTCATGTTTAAGATTTTTTCCCAATTCGTACTTATTTCATTGAAGAGGAGCATTTTTGGAGGCCTCGGTCAGGCAGGATTACCAATTTGATAGGATATACAGATGCCAATTTTCAAAAATGTGCATGTTTAGGCTTTAATATCTGGCAATCCTGGCGACTTAAGTGATCCAGTTTTCATGAAAATGCAGTGAGTGGACATCAGTTCAGATTTGTTTTTATTTCTGACCATCGCAACGAAAAACAATGTATGTCAAACATAGCAGGGGTCTAGAAAAAGGTAGAAGCGACAAAACACGGACGCTATAAGGTAGCCTACATGATGCCAAAGCAGGACAATCAGTTATGGCATGGTCGCAACACTTTATTAAAGTTTTTACAAAATGTACAGTAGAAAGATAAGAAAAAAAAGGCTAGTGAAGGCATTTTTTGTGTTTAGGTACCGGTGCCTGTTTGTAGTTATTTTAACAAACAGTTGATTGATTGATTGAATCTTTATCCTCCGACTGGGAAAGCTTCTTGAATAGCTTAATCCTGGCAGTTTCGCATACTTGTAGAGGCTTTAAATTACTGACGCAGGCCCGGTCACCGAGATTGACAGAGTGAAGTTGTCGATTGTTGAAGTGTTGTCACCAGGCAATTATCCCATCCATTAGATGCCACTGAATGGAGAGCAGTCCTGAAAATAAGTTGCTCAAGCGCACACCTCGAGAGTCGAATCAATGCCGCTTGATCTTGAAGCTTCTTCGTTCTTGAAGTCATGCGCTAACCAAGTATCAACTGAGCTATCGGGTGAATGCATGGTTGCCAATCTGTTTAAAAGATGTGAAGAACTGGAAAAAGACTTAAAATTTGGGACTGATGATCAAGCGCTCCGGAATAATTTTGTATATTAGCCTATCTTTTTGCTTGGGCTCCATTTTGGGCTCTATTTTAGAACCCCCCAAAAATTGGGCTACTTTTTGCATAAGCTTGGGCTCTTTTTTATATTAACCTCTGGCAACCCTAAGTCAGTTGTTCTCATTTTCTTTGCAGTTTATACCCCCTCGCTTTTTCTCTTAACTTGCTTTTAGTGCCTCGCATACTGCAAGCTAATAACTATTACGTAATAATCCATTTCTCCTTTAACTTCTAACCGTTGTGTAATCATTCAACTTTTATATTTTATCTAGTCTGACTTTCTCTTTGAACGTTTTTCGCAATTTCAAAGAAAGAAAGTATTTTAATCTCGTGCCTACTAAACAAGAGTTTACAAAATGGCGGACAATCGTCATAATTTAAAGTTTTAGACTACCGCTCTCCGAATGCTAGTTGACGCTGATGCGGTTGTTCAAAGAAGCCGTTCTTTGATCGGTATTTCCACGCGCTCGCGCTACTTTTGATTAGGAAACTTTGATAAAGGATCGGAAAGAATCGGCAATTTTTTCCGATGCCGATTCCGATTCTCCAAAAGTTGCCGATACCTGCCGATTCCGATTAATCGGCTTATCCTTAAATAATAGTACAGGCAATTGCTTTAAAGATCACATTAAAGTGGCCTGGTTAACGAGCCGATGTCAAAAGTAGCCATTTTTACATCATTTCAATGCCTTGCAATGTTGCCTTGAAATAAAGTTGTCTGAACTTTTCGGCAGGATATATTGTATTCTAATTTTAACAATGCGGATTATTGCGTTACATTGATCGTTTGTTAAAAAGAAACGTCACAGAGAAGCAAGTCTCAGCTGGGTTCCGCACGTACTTAGGCGAATGTGGCGACCTTATTTACGCTGATTTCAATTGTGTTTATTGCGTTATTACACGACTGTCATTAACGCACTGATTTATTTGCAAGCAAACTGCTCCAGTATACTTCAGGGTCGGTTAATTAAGCCATCAAACCATTGCAGAGTTATTCTGTTGTAGAAAATCTTCTTCTATAAACACGACTACTGTAGTGTGATTTTGTGCAAAATCTACATGCAAAAAATATGTCCGGTTGAGATATTAAATGTCCGCTGAAAGGGCCAGTCTGGTAGGACATGCTGAAAGGACCAGTCTGGTAGGACAGTCTGGCTTGACCGCCAGAAAAAAGTACAAATTTCGAGGCCTGGCTATACTGGAAAAAGCTGTAATTGTCCTGCAAAGAACTGCATGGTTTAAACAGCATGTATTTAGAACAAACAAAAATAACCTACATTGCTGCTCTGCAGACTGCAAAATAAACAAATGGACGAATGCTGGAGTGGACAATCCTTAAGACCATTCGTCTTAGCACAACAGCCTGGCGCTGTTAAAAATACACAAACACTACAGTAAAAAGTTACGTAATTACCAGGGTTGAGAAAAACCCGGGTTTTTTTAAAAAAGCCCAACCCGCCCGGGTTTTTTTAAAAAAACTCGGGTTTTTTTGGGTTTTATTGGGTTTTTTTAAAAAAGATGCAAAAAAAGGAAGATTCATGCTTATTTCACCTCAAAACTACTTTTTACGAATGAAGTGCCTTTCACTCACAGTACATGCTTGCATAACTCAATAAAATAATGCACTAGGGCTGTTGTTGCTTGAATGTTGCATCATCCATTAATTTCAAGATCAAGTTGGATGTTGCATCATCCAATGATTTCTATACCAAGTTGATGCTACCGTGGTAGAAAATAGAAATCACATTATTGCATCATTTGCTTTAGATTTGAAGGCAAGGAGCATTTATGCCATCATGTTTAAATATTTTTTATCATTTATATATATATTTTATATAGTAATGACTAATGGATGAGCAATTGCGTGGCCAATGGCCATTTAGGCAAATGCTCTGAAACAGCCATGCGTTAGGATCCAGAATCTGTAATTGGTAAATAACCTCCTAAATTGCATTTCACATCATATAATATATATATACAGACTACAATATAGAGTAGTACTTTCACCAGTTTACCTATAAGGCCTTCTTGCATAAATGAGTTTTAGCGTAGTATACACAAAGTGGCATTACTTGATTTTTGTGCACTGTACAATATCCACTGCGTTTTCAGTTTATTCTTGGAAATTTACTGCACAATCACATCCTTAAGTCCTAATTTAAAGTTTGTTTTAAGTGCCTTGTAGTGTTTTTGTTCATTTTTTTAATTTTCTATTAAAAACTGAACAAATATGATGCTCTGGGTTTTTTTATGGGTTTTTTTAAGTGGGTTTTTTTAAAAAAACCCACCCGGGTTTTTTTGGGTCGGGTAAAATACCGACAACCCTGGTAATTACAATATTAAAATACAACGTAAACGAAAGATATTGCAGCTTTTAATCACATGAGCTGCCCATCGACTGTTCCCCAGATGACGTCACTGATTGATGAGGTTGTTGTTTAGCTACATTTCTGGGGTTCGAAGGTCCATCACTGTTGTTCACAGCATGTGACATCATTGGTGGCGATAATAGCACTGTTGAGAAAAAACGTTATACAGTAACACAATAAAACATCGAAAACTGTTCACCCAACGTGAACACTAAGATTTGCCACGTCAACCGTATGGGTTGTCTTGAAGATTTTCAGCGATATGCTACAAAACGGTTATCCAACGTTGATCAGCCATATTGCGATACAAAATTACAAATGGAAGAAATTATATAGTGTCAGTTGAGTCGATGCGAGTGATGTCATCAATGGATGGTTTTGCTGAGTAAAAGTTAAGTGTGATGGATAGTGATGTTTTGTCGATCTCAGCACCAGCACACGTGACAGCGATTCTGCCTTCTCAGGAGACAAAAGATATTGCTAAATGCCAAGCAAGCTTACACAAAAAGTTCCATTACAGGGTAAAAAAAAACTGCATCTACAGTAGTGCAATGCAAACAAAAAACAGAAACAACGTTTCTTAAATCGTGTTAGCTCCTAGTAATATTAAAAAAAATTGGGGCACACGAAAACTACAACCTCTTTGGGTGGCTTCACATAATTTCCCCTGTCTTTGCGCCACAGAGTTATACAAACTGATGCTTCAGCTGAGAACATAAGGGTGGCAAAGTTGTGAAGCAAAGTCTTCACAATGATTTCTCCTATTTGGAGATCTCCTTGTCGGAGTAAAAAGACGCACAAACTCACGGATGGTTGCTTGGAAGCGACACCATAACGCTTTGCAGAGCTGTGCCTGCACGTGTACGTCTGTATCAAAAGTGAGATTGGGGCTCGAACCTCGTAATCTCGCATGCTAGTTGCATGTTGGGAGGCAAAAATAAAAACAAATACATAAATATTAAAATGAGCTAAGTATTTAAGTTACATTTGAAACTGCGATTATTCTATAAAAAATTACATGATTTTATTTCCCTGTAAAGGCAACTTGTTGGCAATCAGCTTATCTAAGCAATGTTTAAAAAACATTAACTTTGGCAAATGGCGCTTCGGCATAAAATTAAATTGTCGACATCGGCTGCTGAAATGAGTAGTCTGCCGTTGAACGATTCGCTTTATTGAGCGAACAACAACAAAAATCAGTTACGTTTAACAAGCAATAAATTGCTGGCATGGTGCTTAAAAACTCTGGTTTTTTTTTCGCTGAGACTTTTCGGTCATTTGTCCGAAATGACTTGAAAAAATTCGGTCATTT
The DNA here is from genome assembly GCF_918807975.1 of Aplidium turbinatum. Classification (NCBI taxonomy): domain Eukaryota; kingdom Metazoa; phylum Chordata; class Ascidiacea; order Aplousobranchia; family Polyclinidae; genus Aplidium; species Aplidium turbinatum. The sequence goes on along the minus strand of NC_137477.1, from coordinate 15,283,463 downwards.
TTTATTTATTTCGGTCATTTTTAGTCATTTTTGGTCATATATAAGTGAATTGACTATTATATTTTTTCGGACATTTTGACCGAATCGACTATATTTTTTTCGGACATTTTGCTAAAAAATTGGTCAATGACCGAAAAAAAAACCCAGCTTAAAAAGTAGGCTACAATACGCTACAGAAAAATTGTTGGAAAACCGACGCGTGATATCATAAAAGGTGACATGTTTTTACAAAATAATTGTGAGCTCGTGTTTTTTTTTTTTTATTGACGTAGAAATAAAAGTTTTGTGGCATAGTGTACTTACCAGAGTCTCCATATTTTGGTTATCTTGTTAAACTTACTTTTATTTTCAAACCTACTTACGTGCGAGGTCATCAATGTGGTGGTGATATTTATTTTACATAACTTATAAAATAATAATAAATATTCAATTGAACACTGAGAATATGTCCTTATAATGTTTGTAATGTATTGTATTGAGTTTAAATTTAATCGTTGTTATTGCGTTCATAAACGTAGTTGCACTGATGAGAATTTAATATTCAAAAACGCGTTCTGCAACACTGTTTTTTGCACTCTGCAATGCTTGATGCAGATTTATCTGTAGATTTCCATCACGCATTGAAGCGGTGATCTGATAATGAAACTTTCTACGGTTTGAGAAAAAGTTTTCTCTGCTTATAAAACGTTGAATGGTAGTTTAATTAATTATAAAAGTGTGGTAGCAATTTATTTATATTTTATTTAATGGTTGTTGTTTGTTTATAAATTGAATTAAGATGAAGGCTGTCTAACTGCTTGATGAAATTTCTATCTATCTAATTTATCTAGTTTGGCTATCTGACTCCATGAAATAATTTCCACACAATTATTGTTATTCGAATTATAATTTTAAGTTATCAGAAGGTGTTCGTATAATATTGTAGGTCTCTAACACAATTTGAATTTATACATTACAGAATAGTGAAATTACAGAACAGGGAAACATTATTGAAATTACGGAACAGGGAAACATTATTACAAATCATTACATTTTTAACTAAACAATCAATTTAATGTTTTCTGAGAACTGAACTGGTCTAACTGAGCTGGTTTGATGTGAGCTGGTCCGATTTGATAGAGCTTTCGTCAAAGGACGAACAAACCATTTTATTTTGTGTTCCCTTTTTCTTATTTACTTCGGGAGCAGTTTACATGGAAAATTACAGAAACACTAAGAAATAAATTTAAGTTAAAGTAGTTTACTTTAGTACAAGAAAGGGAAACTTATATGACGAAATAATGGATCGCTACAAAGTTATTTGTCCGGTTACACCCAATGATGACCAAATGTGAGATATCTTGCAGAAATAATTTTAAAAATACATGCAAATAACTGTGAAAAGTGTTGTAGTCACACCTTATGGTACGCTTAGTCGCTTACATTTTGGCTGTGGATTATATTGGTAAACGACAAGAGACCATTTTATTTTGCTCCTGCAACCTTTCCACTCTGGATTTGAAGGTAAAACACAAGGGCCTTATCCAAACAGGTTATTTGTGGGATGCAACCTAGTTCGTACCATGAACAGTTCGGACCGTCAGTTCGTACCTTGAAAAGATCGAGAGAAAAAATTAAAAGAAGCCGAAGTCGCTGATTGCAGTTTCCGCAATCATTTTAAAACTTTCCCCCTGAAAAAATTGAGAGAAAAAATAGCTCAAAACTGAAGTCCGCTGATCGCAGTTTCCGCAAACATTTTTCCGCAGTTTCCGCTAACGAGTCATTCCATTATAATTCAACAAATGGTGAACACTACCACCCCTTAGATTTTCTTCATTTTTACATATTTACTACATATTTTAGAATAATATTTATAACTGTTGGAATTGTTTTGATACCTTGTATCGTTTTCAAGTTATCGCGATTTAAAATTTCACATTTTTGCCACTAGTGGCGCCATTGTGCGTGGGAACATTTTGGGAAAATGCTCTAAAGTCACCATTTCTTGTCCAATTATGATGAACAAAGTGTCTATTCCCATGTTCTTATGGGTGAGGAATTCAATGATGCTATTAAAATATCAAAAAAACAATTGCTTGATATGAAAATCTTCATGTTAATTTAAAAAAGTTCCTCAAACTTTAAGGCCCCCCCACTCCCCCATGATTGCATAATTTTTTTTCTGATTGGCTCCATTTTGTAAAGTGATTGTTTAGTTACCAAGAAACTGAAAATCTTTCACTGAACTTTTCTCTAAGTGCTTTTATCACATTGACTGTTAGCATACCCATTGAAAGCTAATGATTGTATTTAAGCTATTGTGAAGTTAAGGATAACAATTATGACTTCAGAGCCATTATGACTTCACAAAGACATAAAAATGATGTGGTTAACCTCAATTTAAAAATAAACAATATCACACAACATCATAAAAATCAATTTATTAAAATACAGAGCTTTTGCCACACATGTGTGGCTTCTTCAGTATAATCTTATTCAAATAGAATTATATTTGAATATTTTCAATCGCTTCAATCTTATTCAAATAGAATTATATTTGAATATTTTCAATAGTTTCTATTTGAATAAGATTATACTGAAGAAGCCAAACTTGTGTGGCAAAAGCTCTATATTTTAATAAATTGATTTTTATGATGTGGGGTGATAGTGTTTATTTTAAATTGAGGTTAACCACATCATTTTTATGTCTTTGTGAAGTCATAATGGCTCTGCTCTGAAGTCATAATCGTTATCCTCAACTTCACAATAGCTTAAATACAATTATTAGCTTGCAATGGGTATGCTAACAGTCAATGTGATAAAAGCACTTAGAGAAAAGTTCAGTGAAAGATTTTCCGTTTCTTGGTAACTAAACAATCACTTTACAAAATGGAGCCAATCAGAAAAAAAATTATGCAATCATGGGGGAGTGGGGGGGCCTTAAAGTTTGAGGAACTTTTTAAAATTAACATGAAGATTTTCATATCAAGCAATTGTTTTTTTGATATTTTAATAGCATCATTGAATTTCTCACCCATGAGAACATGGGAATAGACACTTTGTTCATCATAATTGGACAAGAAATGGAGACTTTAGAGCATTTTCCCAAAATGTTCCCATGCACAATGGCGCCACTAGTGGCAAAAATGTGAAATTTTATATTGCGATAACTTGAAAACGATACAAGGTATCAAAAAAATTCCAACAGTTGTGAATATTATTCTAAAATATGTACTAAATATGTAAAAATGAAGAAAATCTAAGAGGTGGTAGTGTAAAATTTCTTTAAAATTTGTTGAATTATAATGGAATGACTCTAACCCTAACCAATGGGTAATCTATGCTCTAACCCTAACCCTCGCTGATCGCAGTTTCCGCAAATTTTTTTTCGCAGTTTTCGTTAACCCTTAGGGCATAACGGGGTAATTCCGGACAGAATTTCCGTTTTCGGATTACCATTGCTCACCTGTTGCTTTTAAATCGACCCTAATGCAAATTTAAGACATTCACGCATATGTTAATATTATGCTACAGCAATTTTCTAAAATTATTTTAAGATGGCCACAAGATGAGGCCTACATTTCCAGTGCCTAACTGTCCGAAATTACCCCGTCTGTGGGGTAATTTCGGACATGCACACTTTTAATGCAAAAAACGGAATTTCTCCGTAGCCTTACCGTTACAGGTAGTTCCGGACAGCACAGAAACTTTATTTTTTCAGTATTTCACCACATTTGGCGCTCGAAAGCTAAATTATATTATATGTATATAAAAAAGAAACATTTTGCTCACTCTGAAAAAGATTGTGTTTGAATGTTTTTTTATCCTTGGACTGGGGAAGTCACTTTATGAACGCATTAATGTATTTTGTTTGCGTTGTGCTGTTTACTTACTTTGCTATTTTGTATTTACGTGTGCATTTATTCTTTATACTTCTGTTTTGAAATAAAATAAACTGATAATACGATTAGAACAGGAATTACCCCAGGCTGTCCGGAATTACCCCATGTCCGGAATTACCCCATTATACCCTACCCTAATTCTAACCATAGAGTAATCTATGCTCTAACCCTAACCCTCGCTGATCGCAGTTTCCGCAAACATTTTTCCGCAGTTTCCGCTAACCGCAGTTTGCGCTAACCCTAACCCTCAAGTTTGTTTCAAATTGTTTTGGGAAACTCCGATCAGCGACTTCGGCTTTGTGCTATTAAACTGCAATCAGCAACTTCGGCTTTTTTAATTTTTTTCCTCGATCTTTTCAGGGTACGAACTGACTGTACGAACGGTTCAAGGTACGAACTAGGTTGCACCCTTAATTGTGCAAATTAAATCGCCATACACCATTATTATGGGTGCAACCTAATTCATACCATGAACAATTCGTACCGTCAATTTGTACCTTGAAAAGATCAAGAGAAAAAATTAAAAAAAGTCGTAGTTGCTGATTGCAGTTTCCGCAAACGTTTTAAAAGGGTTAGATCGCAGCATTTCTAAACCGGGGGTGCTGGAATAGACTGTAGGGGGTGCTAAATGCATGCTGTATAATATCAAAAAATGCCATTTTACTTTTCTCCATTTTTTCGTCTTTCTGCCAGTAGTTGTTATATCAATGATTGCTGTTTCGAAGTAGCCTACATGGTTTGCTGTTATTGTAGTCATCTCCCAGTCAAGTACGCAACTTGATCATGAGTAGATTGTGCGAACTTACCTGGTGGGTGCGTACCTGCAGTTTTGTATTCACCTACATAACCTCACCATGCGTTTTTATCCGCGTGGCTACTGCATGCGTGAATTGCACGCATTGAAACATACAAATTTTGGTTTATTAAGACCTACCGTATATACCGGTACCCCTGAACAGTAGTTTTGGAAAATAAACAAAATGATGAATTTGTACATCGCTTTCCTTCACCAAAGGTTAATGGCGGGGCCAAAATTTTGACATGGTTTTTGATCGCTGGCTGTATATTTTGTAGTGAGGTTTCTTGTCGTCTAACAAACTGTGCTGTTGTTTTAACAGAGTTGATTCACTTACATATGGTTGTAATCGGAGATGTACGTATATACGCCGCAAATTCTACACCGTAGACTTTTTGTTTACGCTAACGCTTGCGGCCACATTTTTTTGGATAGCTGTCGCTTGAGGCTACATCGTAAAGTTTTCGCGTTTTTTTAGCGCATAGCCTCAACGCATACTTTTTAATGTCTTAGCTGTTGTTTGTATTTTTTTTTATCAAACTTTTCAGATTTTGAATAAGTTGAAGGAATGTTTTCAATGGGCAAAGACATATTGAAACCAAAACGCAGCAAAATGTCAGATGAACAGTTTCAGATGCTTGTATTTCTTCGTGGAAATTTAAAATAAAACTTGTTTGTTTTGAGTGGTTTATACCGTGTGAATGTTTGGCACCTAGCAAACAAAATGAGTTTACGCTAGTGTATGCGCTGACGCCGCCAACTTTTTTTACAAGTTGAAGTTACGTTGACGACGCATACGACATATGTTTCATATGTTTTTCAAACGTTTGCGTTTACGCTGAAGGCGGTCAATATTTTTTGTATGCGAGTACATCACTGGTTATACAGTCGAAATCGGCTAGTCGCATATCGGTTAAGAGCATAAATCGCTTTAGAGCATAGCATTGCATAATCCCAAACCATTCCCATTCACTTGTGAAGAAAATTCAACGGTTAGTCGCATAATGATTAATCGCATAAATCGGCTAAGCGACTAGGAATTCTTGATAGATTTGTAGACTTTTATCACTTAACCGCATATTTCCTTTGGCAAAGCAAAGTTGCTCAAGATAACACCTCAAGACAGACAGTTAGCGCCTACATGATTTAAATAATAAAGTAAAACCGCACGAAAAAAGGCCTTCTCTTCTATGATTTGAGTACAGTGCTGTATGAATCACAAGACCACATTTCATTTATGGATTGTTACATCATAAACAAGTATCATTACGTCGCAGTACGAACTGTAGAACCACAAGACTAAGGAAAATCTAAATCGCATGATTAGTGAACTTTCTTTCTTGCTCGCTGAAGCGAATTCGTTACGGTTGGGTGATCACGGCAGCTACCCGAAAGCCACGAGGAACGCGCGTGAACAGTTGTTGCTGCGTCACACTTCGCTGACCAACAGCCAAACAAAGTAGTACCGTTATTTGGAATTCGGTTGTACAGTACTATTCTAGAATATTCTGTAAATCTCCTAACACTCCGGGTTACGTATTAAGGCTCAATGCCTTCGTTCATCGAAAAAGTCCAGCGGTCTGTTTTCACGCTTTTGCGTTAGATAAACGTTCGGTATTGACGTATAGGATACTGTCAAACAATGTAAACGGTTAAGCGCATATACCGTTTAAGCGCATAAAAAAGCTTGACAAATTGACTATGCGCTTAAACGATGTCGACTGTAATTGAATTTCTGTTGGTGAATGAAAGTGAAATATCAAATCCTGAATCAACTTCGTTAAAACAACAGCACAGTTTGTTAGACGACAAGAGACTTCATTACAAAATATATCGCCAGCGATCTGCGAGCATGTCAAAATTTCCGCCTCTACTACACTTTTGTCTGGCACTGTAGTAGTCGTATGTTAACGATAGTTAGGGGGTGCTAGACTGTTCAGGCCTAGTCACAGGGGTACTAAAGTCAGAAAAGGTTAAGAAACGCTGGTAGGGTATCTGAGTATGGGTATCCGCTAGGGTGCGGCTGGTGCCCCTTGTATGGATGTTTCACCCTTACTTTTTTTTGGTGGGGAGGTTAGGGGTATAAAACAATCTGTTAAAATTTCAGGAAAAATAAACAATGTTTAGGGGTAGCAGGTCACTCCCAAACTTTTGAGCCCCCTCGCTCGCCCCGATAATCACGATTTTACAGTATCTATAGTCATAGGCGTCATTTCAGGGGTGCGAAGGGTGCTTGAGCACCCCAAAATGAAAATCTGAGGTAACAACATAAATGCGAGAGCACCCCTGGGCCCTGGTTTGCATACAAAATACACCGATTCAAATGGAAACTTGTATTGCTAAATAACGTTTTTTTTTTCTTTCTTGAAAGTCGTTTCACCAAAGCGCAATATTTTCAGTGTTTTACATTTGTGTGTGGCACGCAGCGCCACACATATCAAGGGCAGACATGATTGTACTATTGCGTAACAATTAAGCACAAACACGCGCACTGCATCAAAAAGTGCCGTTCGAGAGAAAACAATTTGTCTGGCTCGAAGAAAATGGCAGACTTGCTACGAGAGCTGCTAGAGAATCCCACAATGAAAGAAGCCGATGTTACGAAAGTAAGCCAATTTTATGATGGTGATTGGGAACGCAAGGATTTGCTGCGTGAACGCAAACAGTGGTTCGCTTGTTGCAAACGTGACGGTGATGTTGTGACAGTGAATACGCTACGTCAGAAATTCATTGCACAGCCGTCAATGGTCGATATAATGCCAAATATATATGCAGCTTTGGTAACTTACATTGTTATGCCGACTTCTTCCTGTGAAGCCGAACGTTCCTTTTCGTTATTACGACGCTTGAAGACCTACCTTCGCAGCACTCAAACGCAACAACGACTGAACAATTTGGCCGTTATAGGTAGTCATCGCGAATTGGCGGAGAAATTAAACATGGAAGAACTTGTCACGGAGTTTGTTTCCAAGACAACGACACGCAGAAACAAATTTGGATGTGATTAATTTATAGCAAGCCGCATTATAAGGCCGGAATGGCCCGATTCGGTGAGTCCGATTCGGTGAGTCCGATCCCTTAACGGGGGATTTTTTCAATTTTTTTTTTTAATTATTGGGTACCGTGGCCTAATTATCATTGCCGTTTTAGGGTTAGAGGTTAGGAACTCACCGAATCAGACTCACCGAATCGGACTCACCGAATAGTAGCAGACCCTTATAAGGCAGACGTGAACAAATTAAAGTCGAATATATTTCAATATTCAATGTAAGATCACTTTTGCCTTGCATGTAAAACTTGTTTTCATTTCTATCTGATCGTTCGACATACCGCTGCAGTCTATTCGATTACACATACGACAAAATTATCTTCTTTTATGTTGATTCGACGTTTTATGACGTAGGCTAAACATGGTTAAATTTACTATTAGATTGAGTTATTTGTTTTAACATTTTCCATCGGTCAAGTTTTCAATTGATTAGCCTATATTGACAATTTTCATGTAATAACTTAGAGCACCCCTAATTTCGACAAATTTTTACAAAAAATTACGCCAATGTCTATAGTTATACTTGGGCTAGAGAGTTTATTTGTAGCTCAAAATGACCAGAAACCTCACATTTATATTAGTCTTTCTAACATTATATAGGTCTATTTCCGTTAGAAAAAGAGATATTGCCAAAAATGGTGTTTTAGGGTTTTTATAGAACTTAGGAGTTCCAGCACTACCACATAAGTCATCACAAAAGTCAGGAGAATTAATTTCAAAAGCTACCATTGAACATTTCAAGGAATGGAATTGCACTGAGTGTGTTGGAGGGATGGTGTTTGATACAACGGCTTCTAATACCGGTAGTATTATATAGAATAGAAAATTCAGTCAGGCATTTATAATCAGAATTCAGTAAAATACAATTCAAGAAAGGCTAACTCAATACAGTAATATCTATACAATTGCAGAAGGCAGACCAGATTAATAAGATTATTATGAATTATTCTTGTAAAGCTATATTTTATGAGTAGTAAGTAACAATAAAATATGAAACAGTATGCATATTATAACAGAAATATAAATAGATGTACAAAAACAAATGCAGTATCTAAGAGAAATATTATTTCTTTGCAAGTTCAGCAACTAGGCATATAGATTATCTGATTTCAGGATCTCAAACGGCAGCATGTGTATCTATTCAAAAGAAGTTGAATCGAAAGTTACTGTGGTTTGCATGCAGACACCATATAGGCAAAGTTGTACTAACGCATTCATGGAATATTTTAAACATGGAAGCTTCTAAAAGTCCTGATATCATGGTATTTAAAAGGTAAGTACAGAGTCAGATATCTTTCTGTTAAAAAACTTAATCACTGTGTTAGGACTGAAAGATGATGATGATAAGATTACCGATACGAGTCAGTCAGGTATAGATTTGCAAAAGTTTGGACAGATTTGCAGTCTTTCTTACATAGTTATGTGTTCCATTTAGTGATTTTTCAGTTATGAAACATTTGTCTAAATTTTTGGAAATGGTTTGGTACGGTACTGTATACAAATTTTATTTACCAAAGTGAATGCATGATACATTATTTACCAGATTCAAAGAAAACTATGATTCTTTGACCCATGGAGATGTTGATAATTTGGATATTTCAATCACACCAACTCTTCTCCAGGATCGAAGGCATAGCATTATTGATCTATGTAACAATGCATTGACACAATCGTTTGTATGTGGTGATTATAAAGAATTGGTGCATTTGATGCTGGTTTATCTTGGTGATAGTGAGATAGTCAAAAACTTTGCATTTCGTAAACCAGGTGCCATGCATAAAGCACGTTGGATGTCGAAGTTGTTGTATTGCTTGAAGATGGACTTAATGAGTTCTAAAATTGTGAAGGAATTGCTCAAAGCAAAAGTGGTTACACCACTGCAACAAACCAAAATCCACCAATTTGTCCAGTTTGTAGTTTATTGTTACATTCCATGGTGGTTGACAACCACTGATCCTGCCACTGCACCTAAGAATGATCTTGGTTTAAATAACTCGTTATTGCATTATGTTCGTATTGACCAAACGCTTGCTACTTCTGCCCTCAGAGGCTTTGCAAACCATCTTTGGTATCTCACAGAAGAACTGGTGCCATTGGCTCTTTTCAGTCAACATGTCCCTCCCGAAGAGAAGCTGAAAATGGCTGATTGTTTGTTCTCGGTAAGATCCACAACTGCTTCCAACCGATATGGAACAGGTTTTGGCAGACCGTGTTTTCCCAGAATGCCTACTGAAGAATCTGTGGATTTGATACAATTTTTGGAAGTGGTTGGTGGATGTTTTTCTAGGCATTAAAGATTGGGCATACCTTCCTCTCGCGACCAATTAAAGAATGGTCAGAAGATGAGCAGTACAAAAAAGCTAATACTATTGTACAAAGTCTTCATGTGGTCAACGATGCCGCCGAGAGAGCGGTAAAGCTATGCCATGATTTTTTTGGGGGCAGCAGAGAGAGAAGATCGTCATCAAGATATTCTGCAAGTGGTTGAGAATGCCAGACATCAGCTACCAAATCAATAAAAATCTGAAATCAGCATCGTGGTTTCTAGCATTATAAATTAATGCAATACTACCTTACTGCTTCACCTTGCAATGTGTTGAATGTTTGTTTCTGCTGAAATTAAATATGCAAATTACAATAGTCAGCAATTATTTTAAAAGTAGGTATTAGTTACACAATTACACGGTTATAGAACAAGTTTATTAAATAAATTTTATGTATATTATTATATACCATTAATGCCAAATAATTCTTGTCGTACAAGAGAAAAATAGTTTTTTTCACATTATCTTTATTTCTCAAGGATATAGACCTATATAATGTTAGAAAGACTAATATAAATATGAGGTTTCTGGTCATTTTGAGCTATAAATCAACTCTCTAGCCCAAGTATAACTGTAGATACTGTAAAATCGTGATTATTGGGGCGAGCGAGGGGGTTCAAAAGTTTGGGGGTGACCTGCTACCCCTAAACATTGTTTATTTTTCCTGAAATTTTAACAGATTGTTTTATACCCCTAACCTCCCCACCAAAAAAAAGTAACCTGGGTCAATCGATTCCAGTTTTGAAAATCATGGGGCACCAGCCGCACCCTAGTATCCGCAAACAAACAAACTGAAAAGGTTGAGAGAAAAAAATAGAACGTCGCTGATTGCAGTTTCCGTTTTTCCGCAGTTTCCGCAAACATTTTAAAATTTCCGGTAATGATCCTAAGAGTTTGCCAAAGTCGCTGATCGCAGTTTCTGCAAACATTTTAAAAGGGTTAGTGGTTAGGGTTGATCCGAGTTTCCGCAAACATTTTAAAATTTCTTTGAATGATCCTAAGAGTTTTTGTATGTTTGCAGAAAATTTTTAAATGTTTGCGGAAACTGCGATCAGCGACTTCGGCTTTTTTAATTTTTTTCTCGATCTTTTCGAGGTACGAACTGACGGTACAAATTGTTCATGGTACGAATTAGGTTGCATCCATTATTATTATGGGTGCAACCTAGTTCGTACCCTGAACAGTTCATACCCTCAGTTCGTACTCTGAAAACATTGAGAGAAAAAATTAAAAAAAGCAAAGTCGCTGTTCGGAGTTTCCCAAACAAACAAACTGAAAAGATCAATAGAAAAAAATCTAATAAAACTAATCGCAGTTTCTGCAAACATTTTAAAAGGGTTAGGGCACTGGCGCCGACTTGCAGGGTTACGGGGTGGCCACGCCACCCCATAACCACTGTGGCGGGTGGCAGCCACCCCGTTTAGGTTACATTACTTACTGCAAATAAATGTAATTTGAATGGACGTTTAGATTTTTTTTTGATCATTGGTTTTCGCTTCAAGTCAACGTAAAGCAAGAGGTGAACCAATACAGTATTGCGAAGAAAATGATTGTTTTTGTCAAAAGCATGATACTCGTGTAACATCAAGCAAGCTACGTGAAGATTACGCAACACGTGGCTACGAGTATTCCTTGTTGTTGCGATCGTTTTATTTGTTACTTGTCATAAGTCATTGTTACATTTGTTAGGTTTACAATAGGATTTATTAATCAATAAAATACGATCTTTCCATTGCCTTCCTCAAAAATCTTTTTTGAAAATTTTTAAACTGCTCATAATATCGCTATAAATTAAAATACTTGGAAATAAAATTATCTCGATGATTGATAGCTCCACCCCCTAAATGGATATCTATTTTCAAATTTCATTAAAAAAATGCAATTTTCGAAACTTTTTGAGTTTTATTTAAAAAGTGCACTTAGTAAAGTAGCAGTTTTAACTTTCTGCAAATTTACATGATTCTATTCGAGGAAAGCTACACCCCCTGCCAATTCCCAATAATAAAAGCAACCCTTTTGAATTACTCAACATTTTGCATTTTGAATTATTTTCCGATTTCAATTGGAGTGTACTGTCATCTACTTCATGCTTTAATTTCTACATTGTTATCTACTTCATGCAATAATATTGCGTCACCGTGTCAATGCATGACAAACTGTGAGGCGGGAATTTATTGGTCTGACATAGGAGTTGCTTGTTACATCATAGAAAAAATTACGCAAAATCGTCCAGTAAAAGTTTTCGCCGACATTCCAGTTTTATTCAGCTTAAAGATGCCACCGAAAAGCGTTCAAAATTGAAGCCCTCCATTGAGTCATTTTTGTTGCGTCTAGTCAGGATTTCAGCCAGCATGAAAGTGACCAAACGCTTGAACGAAGCAAAAGTGTGCCACTGCCAAAAGGTATTAGCACGATCAGGGAGGTGGAAGAACCGAGCACGAGCAGGATAATCGCTGTTGAATGGAGAAAATATCAAAAATCGTGGGAGAGCGAATTCCCGTGGCTAGAATACAATAGATGCAAAGATAGAGCATTCTGTCTGATTTGCAACTATGTCGCAACTGCTTGATCTATTTGCAAGCAACAGTCTTCGAAATTAGCATATTTTTACTTCGGCAAAAACATTGCTGAGGTCAAACAACAAAAGTTGAAATTGCCTCGGCAATTGCTGTGAACGTTTATTACGAAAAAATTGTAGGCTACCACAACATGTAATACGAGAAGCGAAAAATATAATAGAGTAGTATCAAGACCGCATTGTTTGATTTGTTGTGATGTAATAATACCAAAAGTACCGATAAAGCGAGCAACGCGATACCCACACTGTTACGATAATTCATATTAAATAACTCACGGGGGAAAGTATGTTAATTTTGGGTTGATTCAACGTTCGAGTCAGCACAAATCGATTTAATTTTCCCGACCGGTTGTATTGCCTATTGCGTAACAACAATGCCCAATAAGAAATGACGACGACGTCATTTCTTAAGACGCTTGAAGCTTAAGCTTGAAGACGCAAAACTGTCCGTTCATGAACGCGCGATGTCATATGATCGAAAGCATTACTTTCCTTTACTGCTGAAGTACCATTTATCCAATTTTGTATTGGATAAATGGAAGTGGTGGATGTGAAGCAGCGGTGACAACAAGGGCAAGATTGGGCTGGACAAAGTTCAGGGAATGTGGGGAAATGTTGCATGGCAGAAAATTTTCACTAAGGATGAAAGGAAAAGTATATCGGAGCTGTGTGTGGCCTGCAATGCTATATGGTAGCGAGACATGGGTATTGAGAGTGAACTGGCAATCCTGAGAAGAACGGAAAGGTCAATGGTGAGAGCAATGTGTGGGGTGAAAACGAGAAGGAAAAAAAGGACTGAAGAATTGTTGGATAGCATATATGCTAGAGATGAGAGAGACCATAGACCAACTGGCAAGGGCAAATGGAGTAATATGGTATGGACATGTGATAAGGAGGGAGGAAGGAAGTTTTCTTAGAAAGGCATTAGATCTAAAGGTGGATGGGAAGAGGAAACGCGGTCGTCCAAGAAGAACGTGGAAACAACAAGTGAAAGATGAATTTAAAAAAGTTGGACTGAAGGAGGAAGATGCAAGGGACAGGGTGAAATGGAGAAAGAGGATTAAAACAATTGCTGCACGGAAACAATCGGCCACCCCCACTAGTGGGGAACAAACCGACGATGGATTATGATGATGATGTACTACTTTTTTAACTGGGCCCCGTAGCTTTTCTAATTCCGATTTGTTTCTGTCATAAAATTCTTTACAAATTTTGCAACTAACTTTTCCTTCTGTCCCCTCTGTTTCATAACCTATAGCAGGTAAATTCCACTTTTTAACTGTATCTTCCTTTACCATGATTTATATTGGCAATGACACTGGTAAAGAACAAGCATTCGATGAAAGAATAACTTATTGCGTAACAATTAAGCCAGTATTTATAAGGTTGCAAACTTATATTATAGTTCACATGAGCATTGTCAGCGCATAAAATTGCACCTGTTGTTACGCAACCAGACATCTATCACAAACCGCAATTAACAAAGCTCACTCTAAAGGTTAACCAATTACTTACATGTATTCGTCGTCTGTTGATGTTGTGTGGTTTGTTGTGAAAGCGGCGCGATCGTTTCTGATACAGCTGGACGAGATAAGGACGAGAAGGCAAAGCGCGATAAGGAGTAAATGCTTACAATAGGTTGACATCTACTGGCGTTGCATCAATGAAAATAGGGCGATATTTCTATAAAAGATTCAATTCTCCTAGCTGGGCACGTGTCTAAGCGCCGGCAAAGTAGAAAGTAATCCAAATAAAAACATCAAGCAATAGTAAGATTGAATCAACCTCCTAGTCTGGTGTGGACTGAGAAAATTAGGGTTATTTTTGTAATCTTGTGGTCCTTACAAGCGCTCGTGTGGCCTCGGCATTTTTATTGCCGAGGCTAATGTGCCATTTATGCATCTGCCTCGGCAATTGCCGAGGCTAATTTCGAAGACTGAAGCAATGAAACAATGTCATTAATGCTTCCAAACGTGGTCTGCATTGTAAAAATATACTTATCGTTGCCTTCCACCACCTGCGAGGCGGAGCGATCATTTAGTGCACTCAGGCGCATAAAAACCTACTTGCAATCTACCAACACGCAACAGCGATTGAACCACGTCCTAATTTTAAATGTTTGTCAAGCTGAAGCTTCACGGTTACATCTTGACCAGTTGATTAACAGTTGGATTGACAGAGCTGCTGTTCGCAAAGATACTTTTGCCAAATGTTAAGTGTCAGAGCAGCAACGTAACAATAAAATTCACGACATACCTCCTGTGCTTTGTTTTAAAGTTGCTTTGTAAATTATCGAGCTACAAATCAGGTGTGATAAGACAATTGCATCTACGAAACACGCTTAGTAAAAATCAAACAAAAACATGCAGTTTGAAAGTTTTAAATTGCCATATTGTGCTATCTCCTCCACCCCTTGCAAAAATAAAAGTCGGCGCCTATGGGTTAGGGTTAGGAAAAGATCGGTAGAGAAAATTGAAAAAAACCGAATTTGCTGATTGGAGTTTCCGCAAACAAACAAACTGAAAAGATCATGAGAAGAAAATAGAATAAACCAAAGTCGCTGATCGCATTTTTCGCAGTTTCCGCAAACATTTTAAAATTTCTGGTAATGATCCTAAGAGTTTGCCGAAGTCGCTAATTGCAGTTTCTGCAAACATTTTAAAAGGGTTAAGGTTAGGGTTAGCAGAAACTGCGGAAAAATGTTCCTATCTTTTCAGAGGAAAAATTTTTAAATGTTTGCAGAAACTGCAATCAGCGACTTCGGCTTTTTTAATTTTTTCTCTCGGTCTTTTCAGGGTACAAACTAAGTTGCATCCAAAACGATCTCTATAACAGGCCTGGACACCGCGCACCTCCAGTCGAAAACTAGAGGCGGATGGTTCAAGCGAGGTTTTTAGCTATCACACAAAGTGTTTTTGATTTTTGTTAGTGCATTGTTATTCAGGGAGCTAAATATGCTTAATAACAATAAATTTAAACTAGGCACTGCAGTTTTTTCAGAGAATTTGAGGTTTTTATGTGTGAAATTGGATTAGCCTGGCAGTAAAGCAGCAGAGGCCACCAGCCAGCAGGCTAGTAAGTTAGATATGTTTAGTACGTGAGTTAAAATTGAATCCAAGTTAATTAGTCTAAGTTGTGTGCTTTTGAAAGTAACATATACGTTTCGTAGGTTAGAGACACCGCTAACCCTAATGTGATAATGGGCAGAAAGTGTTGTGTTACTGGATGCAGATCTGGTTACGATGGAAATAAACAAATTTTAATGTATCACTTACCCAAGGATAGTGAAGAGAGAAAGAGAGCGCGCTCTTACTAGAATTGCATCAAAAGTTAATAATATGCAAGGTTTTAACTTAAAAACCATTTTAGATACATTGCAGAGTTGCCAGAAACAAGTACGGTAGCTTATTTCTTTTCATAAACAAAATATAAGCTTATGTCAAGCCTAGTATGATTTACCACAAATGATTTACCATAGCACAATAATGGACAGACTCGTGTGCAACATTTTTCACTGCTGCTACACATGCAGAGCGCTGATTAGAAACTGGATTTGGCTCATTTTGGATTTGGCACTTTCATCTGATATAATAGCAGTATAACATTGTATAGCTAGCGTGGTTACTGCAAAACAGAATTCAGAAGGCACTGACAACCCCCCTCGGTCTGCCATTTCGAATAATTTGGAGTGGTCTTCTGAATCACAATCAGGAAATGGAGGGACATCAACAATCAACATCCTCGCTCTTGATGAGAAGATCTCTGCAGCATTCACATTTCCGTCAGCGTGTAATGCTGCGTGCAATGTAGCCACTAACATAAAAAGCTACGTTTGCATCATTTTGGGACAGATCTTTTAGTCCATGCACAGTAACGATCAGCAAATGTTCGGTCAACCACTTTACTCCTGGGTCGTCTGCACTTCTCTCTCTACCACCATTAGCATGCCGTGAAGGCATGACTTCCTCATTATTCAGCCTTGAAGCTGCCAGCAAACCGTGCTGTTGCAAAACACTCAATGTCCGAATTTTCTTCTCCGCTTTGACAAGCTGCTTTATTGACATAAAAAAGTTACCTCCATTGGCTTGGCGGTACCATCCAAAACGTCCTTCTATGGGATCTGAGGTGAATTTTCCCGGTAAAACGTACCGAAGCTTAAACTTTCGTCAAGTTTAAAGTCAACTTTTGTCTCAAGCTGCTGAAATTGGCCAAGTTACAGTTCCTAAAATTGTAATGAGTAGTTTTATCTGTACAGTAGGGTGGTCCCGAAAACCGAATTTTAGAAAATGCAATGTGACACTACCCAATACATCTCCAAATGACCAAAAATGGACCCTGTAAAAATTTCAGAGAGATTGAACTTTGTTTAGAGGTGCCAGATTTACTTTGAAAATTCAGATTTTTTTCCTATGCGAATATATGGGAATTGGGAAGCTACAGTCTGTAAAACCATACTTGACACACCGAAGTTGTATTATCCAACTGTTGATACAGTTGTAGGCAATGTCCTCTTTTAAACTGGGTTGATCTATTTTTATCAGCATGATGTTGTTCCATTTCACTGATCACCATTACTTGGCTGCCATGTTGATAGTTTTAACAGTAAATAAAATTATGTCACACCAGCTACCAAAGCTTTGTCTGTAGTTGAGCAGATATTCTAGACTCAGCTAAAGCTAGTTCGATTCAGCCTTACTGGTCAGAAGTCTGGTGCTTGTGTCCTAATTTTATAACAATTGAACAAGGACATGTTTCATCTGGCTTGTCACCATATTCTGGAACTAATATTCCAAAAGCATTCTTGACATGCCTTGGGCCATCATCTGGACCAGACGTTCTCCTTTTTAAGCGATTTAAATCAAAATGGAGTACATTGAATAAAGATGGGTATGTGACATTGGAAAAAGATGACAGCAGCTTTTCTGATGAAATTATACAGTTCTGTATCCACCATCTGCATAACAATAATCATCCAAGAGACTACCAAGAATTATCGGTCATAATCCTCAACGGAACACCACCACCTGGAATTCGATTTTGTCATCTTGGTGCCCTTCATCGTGCCAGATGGATGGCAACTGCTGTATATGCACTCAAAATCTGCTTATTTCGAATGAAGTTTGATTTGTCAAGTCAGGAGCAACGTGGTTTAAAGCGATTTGTTCTGTTTGTTTTGAAGGTGTATGTAAAATCATGGTTCACAGCACCTTTAGCTAAATGTGCACCACAACATGACCTGGTGCTCTTGAAAACGGTAAATGAGTATGAGCAACATGATGCAGGTTTATCGCAAAAAGCCATGAAAACATTTTTGAGGCACTTGTGGTATAAGTGACGAACTTGTGGGCCTGGCATTTTTTAATGATGCTGTTTCTGTTACTCAAAAAACGCCATGGTATCCGCGTTAACTCATCAAAGCAGTACACCTTCCTTCAAAGCATCTTTCTCGAGTACCAGATATTTCATCAAAAGATCTGTCGCACTTTGTCACATCAAACACCATGAGATTTTTCCCGATTCTCAACTTACCATGTGACTTTCTGAAGGTGGAAATCACATCATCGAATGTTGATGACAACTATAAGAAAGCGCAAGCTATTGCTGGTGGGCTCCATGTAATCAATGACTTTGCCGAAAGATGTGTTGCTTTGATGCAAAATTTTAACAATGTACTAACGAAAGATGAAGAGCAAATTCAATACATTCTGCAAGTTGTGAAACAGCACCGGCATGTTCTTCCGACTTGCAGCAAAAAAAAATCTTCAGAAAGTGTATCAGTCCACAGACTGAATTGTATTATGTATTTATCTTTATAAAGCACTAGTTAATCTTGTTGCGAGTTAAACTTCTTGGAGCTGGTATACAAGTCCCCCCCCTGGTAACTCAAGACAAAGACAGGACTCGACCAAACATATGGGTAGGGTGAAACTATTTTACCTTTGCTTTACTGTTCACACACTTCAATCCACATGTTTTGGTCAATTCCCCTTTGTCATGGGTTGCCAAGGGGAGGGGGAATTGTATACCAGCTCCAACGTCTTCTAGTTTTCCAGTAATATCAGTGTTTCCTGCTGCAGAGTTGGATGAGAGTACAGTATTCTTACATATCATTTTTCTCATGTTTATTGTTTGCTCTGTCATGATGTGTTATGTCTTTTTAAAGTACAATTGCAAATGTTACATTATCTTGGGTGGGTATCGTAAATCGCTCAATTTATTAAATTTTCACCTGAAATCTGGCACCTCTAAACCTTTATCAAAATCTTTCAAACTTTCAGGGAAATGTTTTTATATAAAAAGGAACCAACTAGAAGTGTGTGCACTACAATTTTTTAAGTTTGAAATTTTTGCATACATTTGAGGACCACCCTACTGTACAGAGTAGGCCTCCTACCTGCTAGGGTATTGATTTTGTGCTGGTCAAGTACTAACTAGCTTGTTCTACCTAATCTGCTATGGCTTTTAATTTATTCTTGTAATCTTCCAGTACGGTGCAGCAGTGAATAAGAACAACCAAACGTGAACTGCTGTCTAGCATCTGCTTACTATTGGCAAAATCACATGTCACCGCCACGCGCACACTCCGCGACATGATGATTGATGATAGCATTACTGTTGTTACGATCCTAAGCGGATAATTCGTTAGTTTCGCATTTCGGTTTGTTTAGGAATCCTTGGAAAAAATAAATAGTCAATTCGGTCAAAATGTCCGAAAAAAAAACAACGTTTCTCAGCGAAACTTAATGTTATAGCTAGTCAGGAAGTGCAAATTTTGGTTTGTATCAGCTACTTGAAAGGAAATATTTTCATCTGAAAAAATGACCAAATTTTTTCAAGTCATTTTGGACAAATGAACGAAAAGTCTCAGCGAAAAAAAAAACCCTGGCTGATACAGCATCTGATGATACCAATTCTGACTAGTTCTTTATCAAACAGACTTTGTGTTGCTTGCAGTGTCCCATTGTGCCCAAATTATGTTAGCTTATACATAAATCGATGCCATCTTCTAGCAGGGAGCTATTGATTTGTTATAGTACGATACCTGGTTGAGCAATTAGCGTTATTTTATGATAATTCACCGTTGCTAAATGTTGAATTAATGTAAAACGAACCTAATTTTTTTATTGGGCATTGTTGTTACGCAATATAACCCGTCAGGAAAATTAAATCGATTTGTGCTGACTCAAACATTCAATTAACCCAAAACTAACTTACTCTCTTCCCCGGGAGTTATTTAACGTGAATTACCGTAACAGTGTGCGTATTGTGTTGATCGCTTTATCGCTACTTTTGGTATTAATGCATCACAACAAATCAAACAATGTGTTCGTGATAGCATACTTTAGTATATTTTTTGCTTCTTGTTTTACATGTTTTGTTACAATCTTTTTGTAATAAATGTTCACAGCAATTGCCGAGGCAATTTCAACTTTTGCTCTTTGGCTTTGACAACGTTTTTGCCGAAGTAAAAATATGCTAATTTCGAAGACCCTGGAGTTATTTAACATGAATTACCGTAACAGTGTGCGTATCGCGTTGCTCGCTTTATCGCTACTTTTGGTATTAATGCATCACAACAAATCAAACAATGTGGTCGTGATAGCATACTTTGGTATATTTTTCGCTTCTCGTTTTACATGTTTTGTTACAATCTTTTCGTAATAAATGTTCATAGCAATTGCCGAGGCAATTTCAACTTTTGCTCTTTGGCTTGGACAACGTTTTTGCCAAAGTAAAAATATGCTAATTTCGAAGACTGTAAATAATTCCAACTTTGCATTTAAATTTAGAATTTTACTTGCCATTCAAGTACCAATATCTGTGAAGTAATTAATTAATGAATTCAATTAGAATCTCTGCAACAGTAAGACTAAGCCTATATTGTTGAATTTATTAATTTCGTTGTTTGATTCTGAACTTGTTCAACAATGTGAAAAGCTTGCCAGACAAGATACCTGGGTCAGATGCATCAATTTTGTACCTGTAGTCCAGCTGTAGTCTCCAGAACGGAGAAAAAATTCAGAATGCTTGTTGCCATAAAATTTTGATTTAAAAGTCTTGAGATACTTCTCTACCAACTAATTTAAAAGACTACCCCCAAAAAATATCATGTTTTTATACTGAAAATTAAATATTAGTGTGAGTATACCCATTTTATCAGTTTTTAGCAGGTTTACTGCAGTTGTGTGATAATATACCTAAATATTCTGATACTTCAGCCAAAGTCATGTATTGTTTGACCTCAAGGTAGTAATAAATCATATGCTAGCAATAGTTATAATGTGT
The DNA here is from genome assembly GCF_918807975.1 of Aplidium turbinatum. Taxonomy (NCBI): domain Eukaryota; kingdom Metazoa; phylum Chordata; class Ascidiacea; order Aplousobranchia; family Polyclinidae; genus Aplidium; species Aplidium turbinatum. Next base: position 15,262,549 of record NC_137477.1, on the reverse strand, counting down.
CTATTTGGTATGTACCATGAGAAAAGAAGATTTTTTTGTTCTGGAGACTACAAATTAAGTTTGGCTACTGATCAGTTTTAATACCAAAAAATTTTTGGGAAAAGACAGCTAAATTTTTCTAAATTCACATCAGAGGTGTTAATAGTCATATTTTTCAACTGCTGCATCTTCTTCTCTCTGTATGCTATCATTTTTTCTCTTTTCATGTTTCTATGATACGCAAGATCATGAGGCGATGCCTTCATTTTTTCCATTTTTTTTGCATAAGCCAATCGCTTCCTTTGTGAATCTCTGTCTTTAAATTGTGAATGTTATTTTACATTTTTGCAAAGACGCTCTCTGAATTTCCTTGTCCTTAAAGTACTTTTTTCATATGGAGCCATTGCCAATCAAATATGCGTAAAAAGCACCTCACAATCACAGCTAAATTAAAATTTAACAACTTTAACTGCATCTATGTTCTCTAATAGGCTACAGAAAGCTTCAACAGGTATCATTTCTTATGAGTAACTTTTATTGTAACATTACATGTAAAAATAACTGTACAAATGAGTGCTTACTGGTTTTACGAAAAAAAAAAAAAGTTCTGGAGACTACAGTGTTCTGGAGACTACAGACAAATTCAATAACAAATAAATTCCTAATCTTTTATTTATTGCGAGTCCTCTCTATGAAATCCTGCCAAGTGAGCATACTAGTCCATCACATACTGGAAGAATGTTTGCCATTTTAAACAGGGAAGCATAAATTTTTTGTTAAAGGTTGTTCTGGAGACTACACAATTTTGGAGCCAGGCTAAATAGCTTCCATAGAAGAGTGAACTATTATCACACTTTTTTAGTAAATCTGTTTTTTTGTTTTTAGGTTTGTTTATATATAAATTTGCATCATTTTACACCCAAACAGGAGCACAGAGTAGGCATTGGTAGAGTAGTACCATGGGTCGTTCTGGAGACTACAACATAGTGGAGCCAAAATTGCAGATTCGTAAAATTGAGAAAAATACAAGGCCAAAATTGTAAAGCCAGTGTCATTTCAACATTAAAATGTAGCTAAAGCTGCACAGTGTTATATAAAAGTCAGTTTAGCACTGCAGTATTTGCCTGTGAAAAATCACAAGGGAATTACAGAACTAAAAATGTGAAAAATCCAAAAAAAGTGGGCAATTTTGTGATAAATCCAAAATTTTTGCTAAAAAGTTAACAATTTCCATTGAAAAATAGCATTACATTGGTGGGCACATATCTAAACTGTAACTTAAAGCCTAAAAAAGTAGACTGAAACCTTAAGAAGTACCAAAACTGCAAAAATGCGTTCTGGAGACTACTGGGTACAAAATTGATGCATCTGACCCACCTAGCTATTGAGAAAGCGGCATTCATTGCGCTGTACCATAACTAGATCAATTTTTTTAGGTCAATTTGCATCTATCAATTTGTTTGTTTTTTAAATTAACTGATTATGCACTGGAGTTTGTTAGCCTACATTTGTGAAAGATACAAGAAATATAAAGCAAAGTTTCAAACACACGCTAAAGTGCAAAGAAATAAAATTCCTACTTTTCAGGCCTGTGGCAAAACAATTCGCAATGAACAGAGAAACATTGCATTATCATTAACTTAAACTTTTTTAATTTATCTTTGAAAGTAGCTTTAGGTGCAATGTGTAAGTTTATTGTGTTGACCTGTTGGTAGACATTGCCACTTGGCATCACTCTCCTTCATGGGGTGTGGATATGGCAAAGTAATCCCCGAAGATAGCCTGGAAGGTAAGTGTGCTTGTTGTTGAATTAAATATAATACAATACGTAGTACTTATATCTGCTGTACGCTTTGTACTCTTTAAAATTTGATTCTATTTTCATTTATGGTACATGTGCAATTTGTGCATTGTGCAGTTAATTGTACATTGCCCTGTCGATTTAGTGTTATCTGTAATTGTCTCAAAATTCATAACATATAAAAATTATCTCAAGTCGTACAATATGGTACTGTGTAGTAAAACCTTTGCAAAAGTTACTGTACAGTTATATTTTTTAGACCTCTGGTTTTTGAAATAATTTTTATATCATCTTTAATTTGTTTTTACAGGTAAGAAAGATGTCCACTCTGTTCGGTCAGGGGATAATTATGTTGGAAAAGGAAAAGGTTTGTTAGACACAAAACAAGCATTTGAATCTGTAGATGGTAGTAAAGGAAAACAGATAAACAATGGCAAGTAAGTACTGTGTTAGCTGTCAGACCTTGCTGCAAGAAAGTATTAAAAAATACAATTATAATACATGATTTGTTAAATGTCTTTCATGCAAAACTTAAGTACTCTTAAATCTTTAAGATATACTATTATATTTGGAAGAAGACAAGATCCTTAACAGATGGAAAGAATACATTGAAGAGTTATATGGGGACCCAGAAAGAACAAGAAAATCGTTTAAATTCTCTGAGCCACTTTCAGGACCAACCATCTTAAAAAGTGAAATAACATTTGCTTTAAGTAAAACAAAAACAAACAAAGCATTAGGCCCAGATAAAATAAGCACCGAAATGATAAAAGTACTAGATGACATTGGCATTGACGTACCGTACTCCACGCACTCTTCAACAAAATATATGACACCGGTGAAATTCCAACTGATATGACAAAATCTATTTTCATTACAATCCCGAAGAAACCAGGCACAAGAGAATGCGAAGAACATCGCACAATTAGTCTGATGTCCCATATTATTAAACTACTGCTGAGAGTCATCATGAACAGAGTTAGAAACAAATTACACCGAGAAATAAACGAATGCCAATATGGGTTTATGCCTTATAAAGGAACAAGGAATGCGGTCTTCATTCTGAAAAACCTTGCTCAAAGATCAATCGAAATGCAAAAAGACCTGTACTTGTGCTTCATCGACTATAAAAAAGCTTTTGATAAAGTTCAACACAATGAAATGTTATGCATGCTCGACAGAATTGGAATAGACGACAAAGATTTAAGAATCACTCAAAATTTATCTTACGAACAATCAGCTGCTATCAGGATACATGATGACTGCAGTGACTACACGCCCATTCAGAAAGGAGTAAGACAAGGTTGTGTGCTATCACCTGACCTTTTCTCATTATACAGCGAAATAATTTTAAGACATATTGAAGATGAAAGAGGTATTAGTATTGGAGGAAAGGATGCAAGAGACGAAACAGAGCTCAACATAAGAACAGCCCAAGCAAAAGCAAGCTTCCAACAAATGAAACCAAATCTTTGCAATAAAAATATCTCTTTTAAAACAAGAACTAGAGTTTTAAAATGCTATATTTATCCTGTTTTTCATTACAACTCTGAAACCTGGAATATTTCAACAAAAATGGCAGAAAAGATTAATGCTTTTGAAATGTGGTGCTTCCGTAGAATGCAACGCATTTCATGGCATGGCATTCAAAGAAAACAAATAAAGAAATTCTACACCAAGTGAACCAAACCAGAACTCTGTTAAAAAGTATGAAAACCAAACAATATAAATTTCTCGGCCATGTAATAAGAAAGCAAAAACTGGAGCATCTCTCTTTAACTGGTAAAGTTTTTGGAAAGCGGGCACCTGGCAGACAAAGACAAACACATCTGGAACAATTTAACAACAAAACAGAAACAATCATCCATGCAACATATAATAGGAACATTTGGTCTAATTATTCATATGAGGCTGTCGATGCCTGGTTCAGGCAAGGCAATTGAAGAAGATTATATTCATCATATTTATTCAAGTATGAAGGCCCGTTCACACTACAAAAAAACTTTGCACTTTAGGCAATGTGCATTGTGCAACAAACGTTTTGCAAGAGAAAAGTGTGTTCACATTGCCATAAAACTAAGCAAATGACCACTAAGCGTCATTCTGAAAAGCTGTGAGTGGCTCATCTAGGGATGGGCAATTCAGACTAATTCACTATTCCAGAATTATTCCGGAATACTAAACCAAATCCAGAATCGAATCCAGAATACCGAATCCTATTAACTTCCAGGCTCCAGCAACACAAAAAGCAAAAAATTTCTGACACAAAAGCAAGCCCGTAGCCAGCCGGGGGCCAGGGGGGCCTTGCCCCCCTGAAAAAAATTTCACCCCCCCTAGCAAAATCCCAACATTCTCGAGCAACAGCTACAATTGTAATGATTCAATTTTTTTCAGCCCCCTAAAAAAAAGTTGGCCCCCCCTTGCTCTGCGGTCTGGCTACGGCCCTGCATAAAAGCTACACAAAAAAGTAAACGTTTGTTGCAATGCAACACATTAAGGCATTCTATTCTAAATGACTGCCAGCCAAACGGGAGCAGTGTTGCCAGATGATGGAAGTCGCTTGGCAACAAAAGAGAAAGACAAGCACCTTCATGTGGTCCCCCCCGTCAGTAACATACGAAATTATACAAAATACGTATGCGAAACGAAGCTTGTCAAACAAGAGCTAATGAGACTGTTCAGCGCAGGGTGGGTAGGAAAATGCCCTTTTCAGGGCACGGCAGTGCTCGCACTGTCGAAAAGTACCGACGACCCACCGTACTGCAGCTGAACACCGAGGGCATCACGGCCAGCAAGCTCAACATCATCGAGCACCTGGCCACCAAGCATCAAGCCCTCATCATCCTCCTCCAGGAGACTCACTGTACATCTGTGGATAAGTTGGTAATAACCAACTTCACACTCGCAGGCGCAACCTGCAGCAGGAAACACGGCCTCGCCACGTTTGTCCATGACCGGCTGAGCTGGTCCTTGGTTGACCAATCCCAAGCTCAATCGGAGATCGAGTGGCTTTGTGTAGATGTAGCAGGCTACAACATCGTCAATGTCTACAAGCCCCCACCTTCGCGGATAACATCAACAGCCATCCCAGTGTTCCCCCACCCCAGCCTCTATGCTGGCGATTTTAACTGCCACCACACTGACTGGGGATACAACTCCATCAACAACGACGGAGATAGTCTGGCCGCTTGGGCAACCAACAACAACCTCGCCCTCTTACACGATCCTAAGGGCGCACCGAGCTTCCACTCCGGTCGTTGGAACACTGGCACGAACCCAGACCTGGCTTTCGCAAGTGATGACCCCGATGATCGCCAGCCGGACAGACGTGTGTTAGAGAAGTTCCCAAGGTCTCAACACCGACCCTCGCTAATCACGGCCCCCTTGCTTGCCACACCTATTCCGAGCAAGCCTGTCAAGCGATGGAACTTCAGAAAGGCCGACTGGGAATACTACAGCTTCCTTACAAACGAAGCTACGCAGTACCTCCCATCCCCACACACCATCAAAGTGGATGAAGCCTACCAGGACTTCTGTGATGCAATCATATCTGCGGCAAAAGACTCCATCCCGCGAGGTCGACGGAAAAACTACATACCTTGCTGGGATGTGGAGTGCGACAGGCTTTACCGCGACTTCCTCCGTTCCCCCCAGGGTACCGCCACCACCAACTCAGCAACAGCCCTGCTGGCAAGATTGGATTCAAAGAGGAAGAAGCGCTGGACAGAAGCCATAGACTCAATCGACTTCACGCACTCCAGCCGCACAGCTTGGAGTACACTCAACAACCTCACTGGCAGATCACGTGCCTCTCGTCGCCAATGCCCCACTTCAGCAAATGCCATCGCCTCACAACTTGTGAAAAATGGAGTGCACAGAACGAGAGACCGTGAATCAGACAAGTCCGTCCTCAAGGAAATGACGGACCTCTGGAAGGTCCCAACACCTGTCGAGGGCAACATCTCTGGTGAGTTTACCCCAGAAGAATTTGCCTCCGCCCTCCAGCACCTAAAGCCAGGCAAATCCCCGGGCCTTGACCACCTATGCCCGGAACTAATACTCCAAGCTGCCCCCTCTATGAGGTCCTGGTTAAAAGAATTCCTTTCCTGCTGCTTGCGTCACCTGCGCATCCCAAGAATCTGGAGAAGAGCCCTAGTGGTTGCAGTCCCAAAGCCGAAGAAGCCCCCAGGGGATCCGAAGAGCTACCGCCCCATCTCTCTGCTCTGTATCCCCTTCAAGATACTCGAAAGACTTATCTACGCCCGTGTCGAACCGATAATAGACCCTCAGCTCCCTCGGGAACAAGCCGGCTTTCGCCACGGAAGATCAACTGTAGACCAGGTCACCCTGATGACCCAAGACATCGAGGACAGCTTCTCGGCAAAAAAGAAGGCTGGCGCCGTGTTTGTCGATCTCACGGCTGCCTACGACACTGTATGGCACAGCGGCCTTACCTGCAAACTACTCCGTCTCCTTCCTGACAGGCACATGGTCCATATGATTATGGAACTTGTGCAAAACCGCAGCTTTACCCTTTCCACCGGTAGCGGCCGACGAAGTAGACTACGTCGACTCAGGAACGGCGTCCCACAGGGCTCTGTCCTGGCTCCCCTCCTCTTTAACACTTACATCTATGACCTGCCTGACACCATCTCCAGGAAGTATGCTTATGCAGACGATCTGGCTCTCCTGCATCCAGCCGGAGATTGGCAGTCAATGGAGAGGAACCTAAGCCAGGACATGTCAACTATATCAACATATCTCCAGAAATGGAAGCTACAGCTCAGCAAGGCAAAGACAGTGTCGGCGGCCTTCCACCTAAACAACAAGGAAGCAAAACGTGAGATCAACATTACCACCGATGACGAACACCTCCCCTACTGCGCCGAACCCACCTACCTCGGCGTAACCCTGGACAGGTCACTCACGTACCGACGACACCTGGAGTCACTGCGCAAAAAACTATCTGCGCGCGTTGCACTTTTGAGGCGGCTGGCGGGTTCCGGCTGGGGAGCTGATGCGAAAACCCTTCGCACAGCTACCTTGGCCCTTGTCCATTCTACCGCTGAGTACTGCGCACCAGTGTGGTGCCGCAGCTCTCACACCCGCCACATTGACACCGCCATCAATGACGCACTACGCACTGTGACTGGATGCCTGCGTCCCACTCCAACGGACTGCCTTCCCATCCTTGCAGGCATCCAACCTGCTGAGCTTCGCCGTAAAGGAGCCATGATTTCCCTTGCTCGTCGCGCACTGGACCCCGACCACCTCCTCCACAGTACATTCCAGCGCCTACCTGGAGGACAGCAGCGACTGAAATCAAGACACCCATTTGTGCCCGCCGCACGACAGCTTCTGAACAACGTTGAAGATCTTGGAATAAGTGCGGCACACTGGACGAACTACACATGGAACATGGAGTGGCAAAACAACACCTCCCGACTCCGTGATTTCCTACCCGACGTCGATCCCCACCCTCCGGGAATGTCCCTCGCAAGACTTGCGTGGGTCCGGCTTAACCGCCTACGAACCGGCGTCGGTCGCTTTCGTTCAGACATGTGCAAATGGGGCCTGGCTCCCTCACCGGGATGCGAGTGTGGCGCCACAGACCAGACAGTAGATCATGTCGTCCATGACTGCCCAATCCATCAACCACCACATGGAGCGCTTGGACTGAAGGCCCTGGATGACGAAACTGTCGAGTGGCTGATGACATCATGCCCAAACATATAGTCCAGAAGAACAGCTCATACGACGAAGAAGAACAAAAAGTAACTAAAATTTCACCAGATTTTTAAAACACCCTAAATAAAGCAATTTCGCTTAAATACAAATAGTTTTTAAGACATAAGACACTGCCATCATCCATATGCAAACCTCTTGCAAAACGTTTTCTATACGAGCAGGGATTATTTGCTAAAAAGTTTAAAAAAATTGAAAAAACTCTCTTGAAAAGAATTGAGTTGGGAAAATTTCACCAAAAAGTTATCTGGTTCCAAGGTCAAAAAGCTTGGCAATAAAGACCTCTAAATTTCACCAGAATTTTTTAAATTGATATTCTATTTCCCCATCTGGCAACGCTGAACGGGAGCGCAGCTTAGTTGCCGTCAAGCCCGCAGTGGAAAAGCATCGCTCGGAAGATGCTGATGTGGCAGGTATGCTGAGGTGTTTCAGAGTCAACTCCTTTAGCAGGGGCATCTGCTCAATGTTGTTACGCCCACCAGTCAAACCAACGCAGAGTCGCATATGCACGTGGATTGAAAAAAAGCATTGCACGATTGTGCATGTGTACAAAGCGTGAAGAAAATTGAGCGCTTAGTTTCTTTGATTGCTCATGCGAGCGAGTGACGTAGGGTTGCATGCGCCAAGCGCACAACGCGTGCAAAATGTTTTTGAACGTGCGGAACTGCGGATGGTGTCAGTGCAAAAAAAGTTGAAGAAAGCGCGTCTAATTTAGCTGGTTTGCTGAATGTTTCTCGGCAGCCGATTTGTAGCAAGAATTGACAGCGATAGACACCGTGTTTCGCCCATGAGGCTGGGCTCGTCAGTATCGCACCACTAGTGTTAAACTGTTTTATTTGCATCAACAGCGCACGGGTACAAATAATTGACACGGCGAGAGAGCACAAACAAACATAGCCAGGTCGAAGACTTTAGAAAACCGGCCTGCCACACCCCGTGGCGGTGGGGAGCGGCGTGATTTATGGGGTGACGATGCACCCGGAGGGGTAAGTCCACCAGCTCAGGTCGCGGGGGCCAGGCTGGGGAGTCGAGGCACCTGTGGAGGGAGAGTGTGGATCGAAAACGTTACATGACCCGTCCGCAAATTTAGAATGGTGGAGCGGGCCAGGGAGACAGGCTCTTTCTGCATTGCCCAGAAAGATACCCTGCGACGGGCCGGGCGACCCGTCGCGTGTGGACGCTGGAACCGGCAGTAATTGACCGCCGGGCGGCGCCCACGTCTCCCTCACGCGACCTCGGCGCAGGTACTTGACTCTTATACCCGGTCTGCCAGTAGGCAGAGCGGATAAAATTGGGGTCTACCACGAGGAAGAGAGTCAACTATTTAAGGATAATTTGGTTCTCGTGGCAAACAAAATGCAAATAAAAATGTGGAGCAGAGGCTCGATTAATCAATAGAAACAAAAAATATAGGTGGGATTGTAATACATACTCACTGGAGAAGAGTAAGCTTTGATTCGGCGAGCACGGATGTGCACTGGCCAGACGTTGACGCAGGTTCGCCCAGCTGGGTCGGGGAGGCTAGCTACATTACCAGGAAAAATTCTGCCACAATGATATTGGACCACCGCTTTACCAGTCAGTTTAACTCTTATCTTTGTGGAAACAAAGACAGAGCCAACAAAACCAGCAGGCGCCATCGCAGCTGCTCGCTGTACTAGCGAGTGCTCAGCCTTGTGCTGATAGCCGGGAAGAACGCCCTGAATATTGCCGTGAATAGTTACGTGACTATTCCAGCAGCGTAAGCTACTCTACGATCTACTTTGTTTACTTTATTTTAAATTGAGGTTGACCACATCATTTTTATGTCTTTGTGAAGTCATAATGGCTCTGTAGTTATAATTGTTGTCCAAGACTTCACAATAGCTTGAATATAATTATTAGCTTGCAATGGGTATGCTAACAGTTAAATTGATAAAAACACTTAAAGAAAAGTTCAGTGAAAGATTTTTCATTTCTTGGTAACTAAACCATCACATTACAAAATGGAGCCAATCAGAAAAAAATTTATGCAGTCATGGGGGAGTGGGGGAACCTTAAAGTTTGAGGAATTTTTGAAAATTAACATGAGGATTTTCATATCAAGCAATTGTTTTTTTGATATTTTAATAGCATAATTGAATTCCTCACCCCTGAGAACATAGGAATAGACACTTTACTCATCATAATTGGACAAGAAATGGTGACTTTAGAGCAGGGGTGTGCAACTGTTTATCGCAATGGGCCACAACGTACAATTATAATGATGCTGAGGGCCAGTCTATCGAATAACACATTTGCTTATCCTCTGCTTTAGAGGTACTTCAATATTTTCCGAAAGATCATCTATTCGGCGAGCCACTGTAAAACGAGACAGACTTGTTTGCTCTACCAAACAGGCCCGTATTTAGGGGGGTAGAGGGGGTAGGTGCCCCAGCCCCCCCGACTTTTGAAGGGCCCCCCTACGTGGAAAAAATGTGATTTTGTGTTATTTTTTCTTCCTTTCAGTCTTTGAAGTTTCTGCAAAATGCTGTGCAGTGCTGGATTGATGCTACTGTAGACGCAGAGGTGGTTTTTCGCGCCGTAGGCTTGAAAAAAAAATTGCAGGGGGGCCCCCCAATCTAAAAGTACCCCGGGCCCTCCATCAGCTAAATCCGGCCCTGTTACCAAATATTTCTTCTCCGGAGACACATTTTTGATAAATATCTCCAAACAATTCTTAATGAATTCACCATCACTGTACGGCTTTCCTTTTTCGGCAATTGCTTCAGATATCCTGAAGCTCAGTTTTGTAACAAGCTCAATGTCTTTCTTGTAACCGTGAAATACCTCTTGCTGTTTGCTCAAAGACTTTTTCAACTGCTGCATTTTGTCAACCCTTAATTGACCCACAATGCTATCATAATTAGCAGAGTGTTTTGCGCAGTAGTGTCGCTTGATATTGTACTCTTTCATTACTGCTATAGTGTTTTGACAAATCAGGCAAACAACATCTTGATTGTGTTGAACAACGAAGTAATTTATACACCACTCATTGTTGAACTTCCGCCTTTCATAATCAACCTTCCTTTTCTTACTTGTAGACATTTTTACTATGCTAAGCTTTTTGTAGAATAAATATTAATATATTCACCACACTGCACCCATAAGTAAGATTTATGTTACTGAATCATTGCCAGAAGAACAAGGCGGTTTTCTACAACGCTTACTAATGATGCAACAATAATGCTAATGATGTAATAATGCTAATGATGACGTTACAAATAACAACATCCTCCGATCTAACAGTGAAAAGTATTTAAAAATAATGGGCTACTTGATGAAGAATGTGCGGGCCACGTAAATGGGTACCGCGGGCCGTGCTCTGGCCCGCGGGCCGTATGTTGCACGCCTCTGCTTTAGAGCATTTTCACAAAATTTTCCCACGCACAATGGCGCCACTAGTGGCAAAAATGTGAAATTTTAAATTGCGATAACTTGAAAACGACACAAGGTATCAAAAAAATTTCAACAGTTATGAAAATCATTCTAAAACATGTACCAAATATGTAAATATGAAGAAAATCTAAGAGATGGTGGTGTAAAATTTCTTCAAAATTTGTTGAATTATAATGGAATGACTCATTCGTGTATAAGTCGCACCCCAAAATTTGGCTCAAATATTGGTATGAAATTTTTTTTAGCAAATTTTATTGAAAAACAACAACTAAAATTTTAAAAGCCTTCAAACTAGTTTTCATCTTCACTGATGCCAAATAGTTTGTCCCATTGTTCTTGGGGCATTTCTTCATCTGCATCCCATGAAGGTGGGATGTTTTCTTCGTTAGTTTCTTCTTCACCCTCATCATCATCCTGGTGATCCCACGGATAAACATCTTCACTCCTATCGAGATTGTTGGAAATGCTCGTGCGCAAAATACAAACGCTTAATAGCAGCGCTAACGTGCGATCTGTAGCATTCGTTTGTCAGAAGTTCAGAACCTTGTGTATAAGTCGCACCCTCGTGTATAAGTCGCACCCCAACCTTTTTGGGCAAGATTTGGTGCAAAATTTTACGACTTATACACGGATAAATACGGTACTTTTTAGACATGATTTTGAAATTGCTTGGGTATTAGTTGCACTCAGACTGTGTGAGTAAACATTTGGTGCAAAATTCTGTGTCTCATACTTAAATCAATATGGTCCTTATTCAAATAGAAGTTATATTGGAATAAAGAGGATCATCAGAAGGTCCTTATTCAAATAGAATTTATATTTGAATAAGGACCTTCTGATGATCCTCCTTTTAGGTGAAACAGGCTGTCAAGGGTTTAGATAGTAATAACTATATTTGATTTAATTCGCTCTGCTTGGCTTTTTGCTTGGTATTGAGCACTTTTTGTAGTATTAATACTTTTCATTGTTTAAATTAATATGGAATATTTTTTACCAACCAGATCAAGCACTGCTGACCAGTTCGACTCTCTGGGTGTGCACTTAAGCAATGCATTTCATGACTCCTCTCCATTTAGCGTCACTTAGTAGCTTGAATAATTTTCCGACATAGACAAGAACACTTCAACAGCTAACAGAAACTTCTCTCTGCCAATCTTTGTAACCAGCCCTGCGTCAGTGGTTCAAAGCCTCTACAAGTATGCAAAACTGTCAGGAATAACCTATCAAAGGCATTATCAGTCTGAGGATAAAGATTCAAAGCCAAACCATTCTGATTTTTTCCAAACTGTTTTTGATAGCATTGTTATCCAATGATCAACTTTACTTCATATTTCAGAACAGTAGCAAAATATCGAACGAAGTTTGATCCACGAGTTGTAGCAAAGTATGATATTAAAGCATTGATCGGTCGGGGAAGTTTTAGCAAGGTTGTTCGAGTTGAAAGAAAAGGCTCCAAGCAACCATATGCCATAAAAATGATTGATGTAAGAATGTGTTATCGGTATTTCAGTTTTTCACAGCCTTTCTCCGTTTTATAAAACTTTGAGATACCGTACTATTATGTTACTCTACTATGAAGTGTTACCTTTGTATCAAAGTAAAGACTTATTGTGATGAAGGTCTTGTTTTAATCGGAATGGCTCGTTTCGGAGCGTCCTATTCGGCGAGAGCCTTTTTCAGCGAGTTTCCTATTCGGCGATTTTTTGAAATTTTTGAAAGGAAATTATCGGGTGCCGTAGCCTAATCATCGTTGCCGTTTTTACATCGTTTTAACGTCGCTAAACGTTGAAATCGGGTAGAAAATGCACAGCCACCAAACCTAGAAAAGAAAGCAAAAAAATATAACTTTTATTTCGTCAATTGTAAAATAGACCTACAATTAACACTTGCAAGAGCAACAAGTGCGATTTAACGCAAAAGAAATTCAAAAAGTGACAAGTTTCCCGAAGTTTTTACTTTGAGAGTCTCGCATTCATAAACTTGGTTGTGATGTCATAAAAGACTCAAAAAAATAAACATTGCAGGAAACCGGCTCAGTGTGACCATGCGGATTCAGAAAAAAGTAAATAACAATAGAGATATAATTAAATGTAAAAAATGCAGACATTCTACTTCTGTTCAAATAAACTTTGTTCAATCAATTTCGCTTTTCAAAAGTTTTACTAAAGTAACAAGTGAAATAATTTTATGGCGATTTCAATGCAATTATACAGTAGTTTCACCAAAAAGGTAGTGATAAAAATGCAAAAAAAATTGTAGTCAAAAGCAAATTAAGGAGAAAGATTATAGTTGTAACAATTTGTGTAAAACAGTGGTTCCCAACACATGGGTCGCGACCCAAAGTTGGGTCGCCTGATTATTTTTTTGGGTTGCTTGTTTTTCAGGCATATTGTATCTTGGGCGAAAAAATAACAATAAAAAATTTTAAAACGTGAAGAGATCGATCACAAAACTGGAAAATATAAACACAAGTCATGAAGCGTTTCATGTCGAGACATCAGAAAGCTTTGTAGCATGATCGTAGTGTTAGAAGTTTTAGCAGTTTTCGTTTTTATTATTGTTAATATTATTATTAAATGTAAACCCAACAGGGCGAAACCCAACAAAAGTTCAGTCTCAAACATAAATTAACTTGCCAAAATTACGGGATATACATTGTAACGTGCACTATATGTCACGAACACCATGTAGGACAAGCCATGACAATTTTTTTCGCACGTTGGGCCACACATAGTCTGATGTGGTAAAACGCATCAAAGACAAACCCCCAAGTGCTGTATGGACTCATTGCCATAGGCGCCGACTTTTCAAAAAACCTTTTACTCAATTAAAATAGTCTTTGATTAAGCTTACTGTCTTGTTTATATTGACACCTAGGTTGCAAACCGAATTTAGTAGAACCGCTGCTTGAAATGATTAGTTTTACGCATGCAGTACGCCTTGTAAAAATTTTGATATTGTTAGCTCATAATTGGAACAGTTGGAAAACAAGCCGATTCATTTCCTTTTCGTGTATGGGAATAACAACGACCAAGACAGTGAAGTTATCGAAATAAAGCACAAAAAATCATGATCTCAAGCAGAGTGAAAACCCGCTATCAGTTTTATTAACTTTGTTTCGCTCGTTTTGCTAATTACTTACCTTCAATGCGTTCGGTGAAGTGTTTTCTCTTCTGTTTTTTATCGCAAGTCTTTATAGTCTTTTATCGAATACCGTATACACGAGTATAGGCCGAGATGTTCGCAAGCGATTGTCACCTCAAAAACACAGGTTCAACTTATACACGGGACAAGCTGTTATCTCCAGCTCGGCAGTTTTCAAAATGAACACATTTTTGCTGCGGCAAAATCATTGCCGAGATAGATTACGGAGTGTGAAATGGCGTCGGCCAGAGTACAAGTTTTGAATACGTTTATTTGCAGTGATTCAAAATTTATTTTCAAATTTAATGATTTCTTGTCATTTCTAAACTTCATGCACTTGTTGAGCAATATGCAAAGCTCACTAGACAAAACAGCGGAAAGAGCTGTTTTAAGAGATCAATTTTTTTATTTTTGCGTGTAGGATATAATCGTTCTAATTACGTGACATTTCATGATCGTTCAAGTTAGTCGATGTCAAACCTTAGCGGCCGCATAAAACATTGATGTCAGGTTAGCTAGGTCATAATAGCGGTAAGAGACGTCGTTAATGCAAGCAACACCTGCGACCAAGACCATTAAACAGTTAAACACCTTTTCTTTTATCGGTTTTCGATTTAATTCTCACACATTGCGAACAAAACAATGCATTCTGTTGAATTATAATTGATCTCACAGCGGGAAGACCTCGTTGAAAATAGCGCATCTAATTTAGCTGGTTTAGTTAATATTGCAGTAAATAGTATGTGACTATTCCAGCAGCGTACGTTACTCTACCATCTACTTTGAAATTTCCGTACCGTATGAGAAAGCCATGCGATCAGCTGCTGTTTTGCGGGCAAAAGCAACGTAGGCTATTTTTCGCTTTCGGCATTCTTTAAGTCCATTTAAATGATCTAAATCTCTTTTGCGAAGCGTTTTATCTTTGAAACACCACTTGGAATAACCATTTTTGTCGCCCCTCAACCATACGTTTACAGGGGGCGCCAGCCCCCCCGGAAGTCGGCACGTATGCTCATTGCTTTCTCCACAGAGAGGCCTTACTGCAAAAAAGCTGTCTCAAGAGCGGCACGGAGTGTTGAATGATGTTGTGAAGTGTAAACTTCATCAAAGCAAGTCCACTAAATCGGCGTTTGTTTTCGTCTTTGTGCACTAACATGGATTCTGATTATTATAAAGCATTGCTGCTGCACATAGAAGTGCAATGGTTGTCACGAGATCGTGTCCTGAAGCGAGTTTGTAATTTGCGGGAGGAGATTGCCATCTTCCTGAGGCAACAGAACTTGTGAGATTAGCCGAGAAGTTTTTGCAAGAAGATTTCAACGCAAAAGTTGCTTACCTTGCCGATATATTTGACTCTCTGAATTCTCTAAATTTATTTATGCAAGGCAACGGTTTTACGGTGATTGATCGCGCCGCAAAAGTTTCTGCTTACTACAAAAAAATCATATTCTGGAAAAGTTATGTCACCAGAGATGAGTAGGCTTCAATATATTTCCTCAGCTAACGCAATGTAGGCCTATTTGTGGCAAGGAAGTTAATATTAAGCAAACCATAATTGGACACCTGGAACAGTTTGCCAAAAAGTTTGTGCACTACTATGGAGAATCTCTAAACACTTAATAGGCTAGCCAAAATGATTGGATAATTGATCCATTTGTTGGAAAAGATCTGCCTCAACTTCCCATCTATGTTGCAGAACAGTTTATGGACATAACGACAGAAGCAGCAAATCGTATTTCTTTTGCGTCCTTCAAAGACAAATATCCCAAAGATTCTGCAAACATCCACTTTTAGGCTTCCATGTACAAAGTGTATCCCACAGTTTCAAATTTAGTGATTCAAAAACAGATTCCATTTGCAACAACTTGGCTTTGTGAGACTGGATTTAGCGCCAAGTGTGTATTGAAAACTAAAGAGTGAAACCGGGTGGAAGTTAAAACCGATATGCAGCTATGCCTAACCAAAATAACGCCTCGATTTCAAAAACTCACTGGCAGCAAGCCAGCACAGCTATCTCATTAGTGATTTGATAAACATATTATTTTTGGAAACAGTTACTGCTTTGTAGTTCTGTTTGTTTGCAACGCAATCTTGTATGGCTTTTAAAATACTACGACAATTTGCTTGGGTCGCAAGATTTTACCAAACTGAATTTTTTTTAAATGGGTCGCCTTAAAAACGAGTTGGAAACCACTGGTATAAAACATTAAAGCTACACAAGTAAAGTAGTTTTGATGATACGAATTTTAGTACAAAAAAATAAAAGGTCTGGCAGCACTCCTTCTAAAAATATAGTTAGGTAATTTGATGACAAAAATAGCTAATGTATTCTAAGTTTGCATACAGACGGTGAGGTAAGATTCAAAGAACCCAATTAGCCTAACAGTTCGTATTTACATTGATTCAATGTCTGAATTTTGAATAATATTCAATCGTTGGATTTGCAGAAGGCGTCGTTGGATTTTCAAAAAATCTCCAAATAGTAGCAGACCTTGTTTTAATATCCTTTTGCATGATCATAGAAAGCTGAATGTGTCTTAACCAACGTATGCACTCTGTAAGATGTTCCTAATTACACTTGCAGTACAAACAAAGTTTTAGCCTGGCAAATATTAAGTATCTTGTGGACATACCTATGTGTGTCACTCTAAAGAAAGCAGCACAACCCAATTATTCGTTGGAGGGGCATCTTTTTTTGGTAAATTTGTACTAAATCACGGTTTTTTTATGTTGTTTACTTAGTGGTTTTCCTTGATTTTCTTAATGTTGTTACCGCTCGCTATCTTGTCTTGTGATCACACTCTCACATAGACATGTCCACAAGACACTTGGCTACACATGTTAAGTAGTACCGTTGTATACCGTAGATGTAGACATTACAACAAATTGAATGTTGTGTGTCAAATGTCACTGAATAATCGACGTGCTATGTTCTGTAATAGTTGCTGGATTAGGGAATTCGACCTTATAGTTTGTATCTGTTGCTTTCACTTACACTAGAAGTAGTTATTTCAAAGGCAAAATACAATTTAAATGAACTATGTGTAGTGAACTGTGTCATCCAGTGTTTCACTCAGTGCTGTTGGTAGGTCAAAGAGAAAGAAGGCCATGACGTTTGTGACTCGGAATTACGAGTGCTGCGTCGTGTCAGGCATGAATTTATCGTTCAACTTATTGAAGTTTTTGAGGTAATAACAAGAGAGTATTGCATCTTTTGTTCATTTATAGGCTATGGTATACAATTTTATTTCCATTGCCAATTTGAATTAAAAAATTGAAGTCTTACTGCGTTTAACAAACTTAACTAGAGAGTTATAAAAGTAAGAAAATTCAGTAATTCTTCCTGTTTTAATTTAGTGTCGGTAGGACTAAATTTCCATACCACACACAAAAATAAGGTACCGCCGCTGAGTCATTTTGTAGATATTTTCTGAAAAATTAAATTGATAAACATTTTGAGGTCGGTGATTCATGATATCCAGTCAGATTGTTATTTTCCATCATAGTTGCAGATTTTAGATGCAATTATTGGCAGACTATTTTGTTCCCATCTTATGTATTGATTAAAGTGCGCTGCATTGAAGAAATGGTTGGTTGCAGTTAGGGGTGCCCAAAGTAGAATTTCGAATCCTTGAGATTCGGATCCATCCAGATTCGAATCTAAAAACCGCTTTTTTATCGGGTAATTGGATTCGGAAATAATACGGAGAAAAGAAAAAATTATAAAAAAAAAGTTTTTTTTGAAAAAATACGCCTGCAAGTCTTGCAACAAAGCAGACTTCCCACTTTTGCACAATTTAGCTGCAAAATACGTAGCCATTCCAGCAACATCAGCTTCTTTAGAGCGATCGTTTTCAAGCGCTGGGCTGACTGTTGGAAAACTCAAAACAAGGCTGACAGGGCAGCATCTGGAGGAGATAAACATTCTACATTGCAATTCATCACTGTTGTGAACGATTGAGAACTTGTTAAAATGATGGCTTTGCAAAGCTTCTTTTTCATGCCGTTATGTGTATTTTCTCAATAAAAAGAAAAGGTTAAAATTTACGCCGAGGATTCTAGAATAGGATTCGAAATTCTAGATCCGAAAATAAATTCTAAAATAATTCTAGAATAGGTAATTATTCTACTTTGGGCATCCCTAGTTGCAGTGGTATTATTTTTTTAGTGAGCATTAGATAATTTTAATTTCAACTTTAGCCCTGATTTTCGTATACAACAGCATATTTTAAGACCTTTCGTATATATGTATATTTTTTAATTTCCATCTAAAAATCTATCCCGAAAATTACTCTTTAAAAGTAGGGAAGGTAAGTTTGATACGTTTTCTTATCAACAGCTGTAAACAGAATTTAGGTTGATCTACAAAAATAGATCAAACAAAATGCTGTTTATACTTATGTGCAGGGCTGCGATTTTTTCTTTCTTGTCGAACGACCAAAAATTCTACGCTTATTTGTCGAATAGTAATATGACGTCACAAGAGTCAGATTATAAGCATTTGGCGGCGAGTTACCGCACAAGTTGTGTGGTATCAGAGTCACTTACTTTAAGTTTTTAATCGCACGCTGGTTGAGTGATTCCATCTACGACGGCAAAAACATTGCCGTCGCCAAATCAACACACCTCAGATTGCTGCGACAATTGCCGTATGCTTTAATGTTTAATCAAACGAAATTTTATGCGCTTCTTTATCGCGTGTCACACGGTGGTCACCCAGAGCATCACGCAAGCTATTTTATGCGCTGACAATGCTCTTGTGAACTGTAAAAACCTTATAAATGCCGGCTTATTGTTACGCAAAAGTTAATCTTTCATCGAATGCTTATTGTTTACCGGTGTCGTTGCGAATATAAATCATCGTGAAAGAAGATACAGTTAAAAAGTGGAATTTACCTGCTATAGATTATCAAACAGAAGAAAAAGCTAGTGTGGTATTTTGCAAAATTTGTAAAGAATTTTATGACGGAAACAAATCGGAATTAGAAAAGCTACGGGGTCAAGTTAAAAAAGTAGTACAAAATTGGATAAACGGTTCTTCAGCAGAAAAGAACAATAATGCTTCTGATCATATGGCATTGCGCGCTCATGAATGGGCAGTTTTGCGTCTTCAAGCATTCCAGTGACGATGCGACAGCTTCATCCTCCCATACAGCGTCTTATGATTCCTATTCTGACAGCTAGTTCTTTATCAAACAGACTCGTGTTTGCTCGCAGTATCTCAATTGTGCCGAAATTATGTTAGCGTGAACGTAAATCGAGGCAATCTTCTCGCAGTGAGATATTAATTTGTTACCAGTACGTGGTTATTAACGTTATTTTATGATAATTCAAAGTTCGCTAGATGTCGAATTAATGTAAAACAAACGTAAATTTCTTCTTGGGCATTGTTACGCAGGCAGCAAAATTTCGTTATTTTTGCATTGACTTCACGTCTGCAGACGTTGAAACAATGTAAAAATGATGATTTTTGCTGTCTGGGTACGCAATGTAACTCGCCAGGAAAATTAAATAGATTTGTGCTGACTCGAACGTTGAATCAACCCAAAATTAACTTACTTTTCCCCCTGAGTTATTTAACGTAACAGCGTGCGTATCGCTACTTTTGGTATTATTACATCAACTACAAATCAAACAGTGCGGTCGTGACTCATGATAGACTACTCTAGTATATTTTTCGCTTCTCGTTTTTTCGATTCAACATCTGCAGACGTTGAATCAATGTAAAAACGACGGGTTTTGCCAGCTGGGTTGTGTGCTTTTGTGAATGCAAATGCAAAATCGCCCATTACGTAATCACAGAAACCCTTTTAGTGGATGGAAGTCAAGTTGCAACCGTGTTTATCTGTCTACTATTCTTTATTCACATTGCAAAACATTTCTGCAATCTTGGAACAACAAGTGCATAAGTCAGACATAAATCCAAACTTACAAACACGTTGACAATTAAAGTAGCCTACTTCGGTTATTTTATCTATAAAAGAAACCCGTTGTGTCGAATAGCGCAAAACGTGTGTGGTGAAATGTTTGATGCCAGGCGTTGGAACTTCGATCAAAGCATTCTCCCGCAGTGTTCAAAATGGCGGCGTTGACGCCTTGGGAGTTTCTCGTGTGAAGCGTCACTTTTAGACCTTGCTTTGAAGTACCTGGCGCAAGAAAGTTTACATAAGTCAGCACTCTTATGATTGCATCACGTGATGCTCCCCCCCCCCGATTGTTCCTCGACCTGACGACGTTTAGTCTTCTCTCAGTTTTTTTTTCCTTTTTATTTTTTTCGTTTTTTTTTTTCGTAAGGATGGTGCGTGTGGAGTGACCTCGTCACCAAACAAGGCAAAAATCGCAGCCCTGCTTATGTGAATATGAAAAACGCACCAAATTACCTTTCCTTGCCTACGGTACTTCTAAATAATTTTCATGTAGAAGGGAAGCGTTTTGGATGGGAATTTTAAGCTTTTTTCCAGAGGTCTTGGAATATATAATACTGTTATACGGTAGCCTAAATGCAGAGTTAAAGTTGGATTTAAAAAACTTGCAAAATAATTCCCCATATTATTCAATATTTATTGACAGTTATGAATCACGCATATATGAAGATTCCAAGTAGTCTTACACATAATAATAACAACACTACCAATGTGTTTAAATTGATGTGTGCTTGTACACATACTGCATATGCTGAGTTCCTTTCAGTATTTGATTGGCCAGTTATTGATGCAATCATGTCCTTTTGGGAAAAAACGGTTTCAATAATTCACAAACAAAATTTGTAGGCTAATAAAATGTTTAATTAAATAAAATTCTTATTGATTTTATGGCTTACATTAGCTAACGCTAAATAACCAGAGTACCTTTTAGTATGTTATGTGCGTTTATTTCCAATAGCCTATTCAAATAAATTTTTTTGCCAATTTATATCACAGTTGACACACTAAGGCTTTTTTACTGAGTGTTTTATGTTGTTACGTTATCGTTAAATATACTTGTATTCTTGTTTTGTGTGATCTTTATCTTTCAATAAATAGAATCTACCTTGAAACTTTTTATTTTATGCAAACTTCTGTGACAAAATGGTCTGACAACAAAGTGATTGCTCAAGTGTTGCAGTGCAGAAGCATAAGAACACCTGGTGTTGTATCAATGGAAACACGTCTGCTGTTTCTACAACCAGCAACCGTTGTTCTGGATATGATAATGTTTCATCCTTCCACTTTCAGGCTCCTGATAAATATTACATGGTCATGGAACTTGCTACTGGAGGAGAATTGTTTGATCGGATCATAGCTCGAGGAAGTTTTTCGGAACGAGATGCAGTTAAAGTTCTTCAGATGGTTCTCCAGGCTGTGCAGTATCTTCATCTTCTTGGTATCACCCATCGTGACCTGAAGCCTGAAAACTTGCTTTACTACCACCCAGGTAACGATTCAAAACTGCTCATCACTGACTTCGGTCTTGCATCTACACGGCGATCCGGAGATGACGTAACTATGACAACAACTTGTGGTACACCAGAGTACATTGCACCAGAGGTGAGTTCGTCAAGATATAACGATTCTGTGATTACATCAAAAGTAGCAGCCTACGCTACGCACATTATATTTGAATACTTTTGTATTGTTATAAAAATAATATTGCATTTCACCATGTTGTTTTAATCGTGTAAAAGATTTAGATTGGAGTTTTCAAAACTTCTCAAAACCGTTTATTTTTGGTTAATTATCTGTAGTGATAAATGGCTTTGCAATGAAGGAAACATGAGGCATAGTTTTATCTGCAATAACCGCACAAAATTTATCCCACGCTAATTAGTAGGGCCATTTTTATATGACCTTAAAAAATCAATAATATGACTTTATTTTTGGAAAATATGACTTTATGTGAAAATCGTTTATTTTTACATACGAACAACGTCACTCACGGAACTAAAAAGTAAAACATACGCAACATAACAGCAATACACATCCATTTTTATTTTAAACCACTGTTGTAGTACAGTTTCATGTAGTCTGGAATGTTAGAGTCTTTGAAGTTACGATTTGGACGTAAAAATGACTTTAGTAAGAAAAATGAGCGCTCCACAGACGCTGATGTGGGTTGACACTTCTGCAGTTTTACATAAAGCGCTGGTGAAATGTCTTGTATTTGTAGCTCCATAATTTGTTTCACATCGTTTTTGTCCAATCGCTTCTTAATGTAATTTTTGAGCTCAAGCGGATCTTTTCCGAAATCAAAGGCATTTAGATCAGCATGGGCCTCTTTGATGGTGTACGTACAACTTTCCATTTTGAGTATTAAGTTGACCTCAATGTGTGACCTCATAAAATATAGGTCTGTGACTGTAAGTGTTATGTAGGCAAATCCTACAGTTTGCCTTCGTTCAATCAGAAATTGCCTTACTTTCTTAGTGCTTAATTGCTTCACCGCTTAAATTGGTATTTTTTATTTAAAGTACCGTATACAACGGTATGACTTTATAACTCAAAAATATGACTATATAACTTAAAAAGCTGATATATGACTTTATATGACTTCATAACTTTCTTAATATACCTCATAGGGATGCGGTTTTTGCGTTAAAATTGATTTCACGACTTACTGATGCATAGAAAAAAATATGACTTTAATCCCTACTAATTAGTGTGTATACAACGGTTCACATTTTTGCATGTATTAAGTGTTTCTTATCATTACTAAAACTAATTAATTTCATTTTGAAAATTGTATCACAATTTTTTCTAAGAAAGAATAATTTATAAAAAAAAAGTCTTAGTGAGAAATAACCAAGTCTCATCTTTATTTTGTTACGTGCAAAAAACGATTTTTACAGTATATCTTTGTTTGTATAAAAAATGAAATTACTACCGAATTCAATTAATTTTAGCATGAAATAATCATATCTCGCGTCATTCGAACTTGCGGCATGCGTGCCTTGCGGCCTAGGGATGGCGTCATTCGTGTTTGCGTCATTCGGACCATGGCTTAAACTGATGTATTTTATTAATGTAAAAACTTAATGTAAAATGTAAAAAATTAATGTCCTGTCATGATTTGTGATGTTGTTCAAGTGGTGTAGTTTTATTTTTTCATTTAAATTATGCTTAGGTTTTGATGAGGAAGCCCTACACCAGTGCAGTGGATGACTGGGCCATCGGTGTCATAACTTATATATTGCTCAGTGGGATGATGCCTTTTGATGATGAGAATAAGAGCAGGTTGTACAGGACAATCATGAATGGGGAGTACAGCTTCAGTGGCGACGTGAGTAACCGTAAAAAGCAACGGTATATTGCTAATTGGTCTAAGCTTCTTACTTTCCAGCTGTTGTTACTGATAGAAACACATACAGTAGTACCATTTTTGGTGTTTACTGTTTTGATACCACAAATGGGAAAATGTCACATGGACTCATGGAGGTATATAATAATATATCTCCTTGGCCATTCAGTGTACCTACTGCACTGAGGAGACCGGAAGGTCGAACAATTGTTGCGAGAATATAATTTCCCGTGCATCTAGAAACTGTGAATACTGTACGGTATCTCTTAGCTTCCATAGAAGCAGAAAAACTTTTGATTTTGACGTTGCTTCAACGATTGGTGATATTGAATCAGCGTAACAAAGGTGAATATTCGCTAAGAATCGATGGGAGTACCGGTACTTCTACACTAATCACGCGTAACTTAGTTCAAATCTTACGTCACAATGTCTGGCTTTGATCTCCAAGTAATAATGATAAGAAAAGGTTGTTTGCCAAATTAGATTATACGAGTAGGCTATTGCAGCAAGATGCAGCAACATTTGTTAAGTTTTGGTATTACAGTAAGAAAGAAACGGCCCAGGAAAAATTCACTTTCGCTCGTTAACATGAAACCCAAAAATGCACCTAAAGAAAAAAGCCTAGTGAAACTTTGCACAGTAGAAAATAGTAACGTTAGTGTAGAAGTTTTCCGACTCGTGCCCAGAGCATTGTGACGCAAGAAACCACACGACCTCGTTCGGTGAAAGTTAATCAGATATGCGGCGCTTTGACTCTTCAAGCGCACGTCGTTGGTATGGTGAAAGCCTTTCAGAGTGACTTCGCTGAAATTTAAAAAAGCCTTCTAAACCGTAGCTATAGTTCTCAAATGGCGAAAAATTATCCAGATAAAGTGATTAAGCATGACGATCGACACTAAAACTGGTGTGTCCGCCATGAGACTTAATGGAGTTCTGAATGGAAGTCAACCGCCACCAGACTCTATTCGTTCATCCCCGACGCCGACACACGCCCCATCGGTCTAACACTACCAAGATAGGCATGGGTGCGCCTCAACCGTCTCCGTACTTTTCCGTTCAACCATGCACCAATGGGGAATGGCCTAGAGCTTCCTCCTCCTGTGAATGTGGTGCCGAGGAACAGACCGCAGACCACATCATCAATGACTGCTCCATCTTCAAGCCACCTAACGGAGTGGAAGGTCTGCGTGTCATGGATGATGAAACCTAAGACTGGCTGCTCTCTAGTAGCCTTCCAGTGTAGTCCGGGAACATCGTGAATCTGGGGTGGTAAAAGGATAGACCCTCGGCTCCAGACGCTCACACGACGACGACTTAATTTTTCCGCCGAAGTAGCTGCTCAGACCGGACACGTTTGTCCACCGTCAACAAAAACGAATTTCAAGGCCTGCCCACACTTTATTGTAATTTAAACAGCAATGAGAATAGGAATCACATGACAGAAAGTAAATTACAACATTAAAGATGATAGACCAACTACAAGAGGAATGCAAACAGTTTCTCCACTGTATTCTTGCCTTTAAATATGGAATTATCTACATTTGCAATTTTCAATGTGGCCTATGTTGATTAGGGTGTTGCAAATTTTACAACCCATGTTGAAAATATGATTTTCTGACCGGAAATGGCATGAAACAACAGCAAAAAAAAAAATTTCGAAAAATTTTAAGGTTTAGGTGTCCCACGCTCACCCCGAACATTTTGCGTTTTGACGCAAATAAACATATTTTCAAACGCATGCAATTTCACATCATAACCACACCATCTTGGCTGTTGGGTATCATTTTGATCAGAATTTTATGGAGAACATCACTAAACTATCAAAAGTTAATTTTCTGCAAGAATGTAAAAATTGAAAATTCGGCCTGGCGTAATATTTTGACAAAAATCCAATTGAAAAAGGTAGAAAAATTGGAAAATTAGACACAAAATGTTTTGAAACATACGGTATACACAATACTACTACTACTACTACTACGATAGTCTTATCAGTTAAATGCCAAACAGTGTCAAAGCTCATTGGGCTTGTCAATCATCCTTGAAAATCACCATCTCATCCAAAACTTTGAAGCCATCCAACTCTTGTATCATGGGCCAATGTAATTGATATTTGCTGGTACACCTTCTCTTTTTCTTTGAAGTGTCAAAACTGTGTGATATCCGAACACATTGATGTGACATAAGCTCGTATTTTGTCATCAGTTTCTTTTATTTTGTCGTCTGACATTGCATCGTTACTGTCTTCAACCTTTCGGTTATTCAAACATCTGGTGATGTTGCCAATCAGCCTCTCATTCGCCATCTGGTTGTTTTTGAAGGACACCCAATCATTAGGCTGGCCTAGTGACAAACAAGGAGAGCAAATGAGTGAGTTTGATGGAGATGGAGACACCAAAGCCCCTGACAAACTTGTCAAAGATTCAGTGTTTAATCTTGTACCAGAGATCAAGAAAGAAGATTTAACTGAATCTAATTTCCATCCACCAAGCATCAAGCCAAGTGCTTTGTCACAAAAAGTGATGAGGGAATGCTTGGAGCCTTTAATTCAGAATCTTTCTGGCAGCAGCAGCAAGTCCATGAGAGACGACCAGGCTTGCCTTTTGGCACTTGCCTGCTTCACTTTTATGGATATTCCTGAGCTACTGAAAAAGTATCTGTTTCGTAAGCAAGAAAAGCTTCACCATGCCAGATGCCTAACGAAAGCTAGTGGTTAAACTGGTTATTTAAGGATCATAAATTTTAGCTTTTTTAAATCAACAAATCATCAGAAAAGAGCACTTGAATGTATTTGTCAGTTTGTACTTGATGTGTATGTCCCAATGTTCTTTTCGATTGATGCCAGACCAAGTGCAGTGGAAGGACCTGCTTTGGTTGTACTAAATCGCGATTTAATCTGCGACTAAGATTGTACAATGCGTACTGCATCCCAATTATGATCTACAACTGCAATAGCTGGTCTGTTTCCAAAGCAAGTCTTGAAAGATTGGATGCCTGCCATCGAAGACATTTACGTGTCATAACTAGTCATACTTGGCCAAACAGTCTTATCTCGAAGAAAAACCTCTATAAAATATGCAGCAGTGAACCATTATCTTGCAAAATCTCCCACCATGAGATGGAACATGTTTGGACACATTCTGAGACTTCACCAGGACTCACCTCCCCAGAAAGCCCTTGAATTTGCGATAATTGGCAGCAAAAAGTACCAAGGCCGAAGTGCCGAACCGGACGTCACCATACCAACTTATTACAACTGCTGAGATCTGACATTAGAAAAGCTGGCCTGGGATCCCTGCAACATCACCAAATGTTTGAATAACCGAAAGGTTAAAGACAGTGACGATGCAATGTCAGACGACAAAATGAAAGAAACTGATGACAAAATTCGAGCTTATGTCACATCAATGTGTTCGGATATCACACAGTTTTGACACTTCAAAGAAAAAGAGAAGGTGTACCAGCAAATATCAATTAGATTAGCCCATGATACAAGAGTTGGATACTGATTGACACTGTTTGGCATTTAACTGATAAGACTATTGTAGTATTGTGTATTAGGGCAGGTCGATTTTATACTTTTTTTGGAATATTAAAGTGAATAATGTACCGGTAGTTAGATTTAGCTGAAAAACTCACTTCTGTGAAATATCAGCCATACCGGATGAAAAACGGCTTGCGGAAATTCATTTGAATTTTTTTCGATTTTTTAAAGAAAATTGCATTACCGCTAGATGGCGCAAAACCAAACTTCGAAAATGGCTGCTTATTTTTCGTTTAAACTGCTTTGACTCAATCCTTCGGGAACTCAAAATGAAAACCTTTATGTTCAGGCGCCCTCTTCGAAGTAAAAAATTAATAAAAATGAAACAAATATTCAGTATACGCAAACTACAGTAAGTGAAAATTGGTTAGCTGAGCTACAGCTCGGACTGCAATTCGTCGTAAGAGTAACGATAATGACCTTAAGACGGAAAAGACCGGCGCATATTTCTACTGAGAGCTTTGGCAACAATTGTTTTGTGACGATTTTTGAAACCGTTGGAAACTTGCAAAGCTTCCGAAACCAGTTTTACGTATCTCTACTCAGTTAGCGAATGTGATGGTACATCAGAAATGTTCAGTTTCCGATCGTTGTCAATGAATGATTGAAGGTCCTCGTTTGAAACTTCCTGTGTCAGTGGTGGGTTTGGGCTTTCAAGATTGCTGATATTCATTAACTTTTGCCACTCGTTTGCATTCCAGTTGACTAATGGAATCTTTTTTGCTGCCCTGTGCTCTCTAGAAAAATACAAAAATAAGTTAGCGACTGCTAACATTTTTACTATCGACGCCAAGAAAAAAAAACAGTTCAGATTTTGCTGCTGTCTGTAATTTTTCGCCGATAACTTTGATTTTTGCTTTGGCTCGATCCAGTTTGGACTTATTCATAATAATGTGACCGATATCAATTTCCGGTCTCAAAAGATGTTTTATGTCATGTAATAATGCATTGCCAAGCGATGATACAGTCACTCCTCACAAGCTTTAAACGGAAAAAAGGAAATTTTACGGTGCTGTATTCGCAGGCCGGCAATCTTGCTTGTCCTAAAATAAAACATGATGACATTAAAAAAAAGTAATTTATGGTAATAATAAATCTGTTACACAAATCAAATGTTACTGACCTAAATTGTAAACATTCAAACATCAGGGATTTATGGCAAACAGGGTAAAATAGTTTCGGTATATAAATTTTTAGGTTAATTATACTCTTTGTGCACTGCGCTTATTATTAAATAACATCAATATGATGCACGTGTTGATTTTTTCATTGTGGTACCAATTCATATGTATCACTTTCAATCGACTAAATAAATCGTGCTTACCTTGTCTGACGCCGAACTTGACGTGCTTGAGCTACTTATCCATTCGTGTAATCCTGATGGTCCAGATATGTCGCCTTCCTCCTCGTGGAAGTCATGGGGAAGTTTTTGTAGCCGTTTTTCATTATTTTGTGCTTTTGAAACTGCTGATTGATCAACCAATAACATTTGAAAGATACCTTTAGGACCAATTTTTAGCCTTTGATCCATCAGATAAGCTCTTTCTTCCAATGGAATTTTGGCATTTGCTGAGAATACACAGAGAATGTGCTCTTTCTTGCAATCCAAGAGCTTGCAGTTGACTCGAGTATCCCTGCATGCCACAACTTCCAGCGAACAAATCTATGCCCAGATTAGCTTTTGCTCGGCCTTTTGCGTGTATGCAGTTTATATCCTTAACCAATTTCAATAAATCTTTAATTTTTCTGTTGATGGCTTTGTCAGAAATCAAACGTAGGCGAGGATTTAGCTTACTGCCTGCCAGATACTAATTAAATCCTCGCTGATGCGCAAAACAATACGGTACCTTAAATAATTCTTTTAATTTTAGCATTGTTAAGATGGTAATAATATTGAATTATGTGAAGAAGGGGTGTTCTTCCCGGCCATCAGCACAAGGCTGATCACTCGCTAGCACAGCGAGCAGCAGTAACGCTTCGCTAACCAGAACGGTGTAGCTTCCACGCTAGCCATAAAGACCTCCAATAAACGATAAGTTTCTGGGCAGCCGATTGTAGCATCGAATAGACAGCGATAGACACGTGTTTCGCCCATGAGGCTGGGCTCATCAGTATCGCACCGTATTCTTGCCACTAAAGCGGCGGTCGATTACCCAAGTGGCAAGAATACGGTGCGATACTGATGAGCCCAGCCTCATGGGCGAAACACGTGTCTATCGCTGTCTATTCGATGCTACAATCGGCTGCCCAGAAACTTATCGTTTATTGGAGGTCTTTATGGCTAGCGTGGAAGCTACACCGTTCTGGTTAGCGAAGCGTTACTGCTGCTTGCTGTGCTAGCGAGTGATCAGCCTTGTGCTGATGGCCGGGAAGAACATCCCTTCTTCACATGTCCTACCCCTGGCACCTGCTGGTTTTGTTGGCTCTTTTCTTTCCACAAGGATAAGAGTTAAACTGACTGGTAAAGCGGCGGTCGATTACCCAAGTGGCAAGAATACGGTGCGATACTGATGAGCCCAGCCTCATGGGCGAAACACGTGTCTATCGCTGTCTATTCGATGCTACAATCGGCTGCCCAGAAACTTATCGAATATTGAATTAGTTGTTTATAAGTGCTGGGTTCTGTTTTAGCAAGCTTGCAAGGACCTCCTCCATGATGCTGTTCACTTTGTCGTGTTAAACGCGGATTTTTTTTTGGCATGTTTAAATAAGAGTTTGTAAACAAGAAAGTTTATTACATACTAGCTGAAATTAAATAAGATTTAAAAAAGCTTTATTTAAATCAACTGATTCACTGACTTGTCAAATCATTGCTCAAAACGATTTATTATATTCATAAGAAGCACATTTCCAATGCTGTAATGATAAGCTGATTACTCAATCTAATGGATAGCCTAAGTAGGCCTATATAGAGACGCGTCAGGCTTATAACAAGCACTAGGCCTACAGTCTATCACTGAATTAAGTGCTTAATTTCAATTCGAGCTAAACAACAACTTTTTCACTGTTCAGGTCTCCTATTATTATAAAATTCCGCTAACTTACTGTGATTAGGTAGGCCTACATCACCTAAAAAGTATGGAGAAAGTCATCGCGCGTTTGCGGCTGTTATGACGACTTCCGCTAACGGCGCTACATATTCGCTCTTTTCAAACAAAACGCGGGGAGCAACTTTTAAGAATTTAATCGTATTTCCGCAAGCGATCGTTGCACTTTGCTTATTTTTTTTACTTGCGAAAGACGTTTTTCACTTATTGGCAGCTACCGGTACTTTATTCTACATCAAATTTTAAAATCGACCTGCCCTATTGTGTATACCGTATGTTTCAAAACATTTTGTGTCTAATTTTCCAATTTTTCCACCTTTTTCGAATGGATTTTTGTCAAAATATTACGCCAGGCCGAATTTTCAATTTTTACATTCTTGCAGAAAATTAACTTTTGATAGTTTAGTGATGTTCTCCATAAAATTCTGATCAAAATGATACCCAACATGGTGTCGTTATGATGTAAAATGTAGAAATTGCTTGCGTTTGAAAATATGTTTATTTGCGGCAAAACGCAAAATGTTCGGGGTGAGCGTGGGACACCTAAAACATAAAATTTTTTCTTCTGGTGTTGTTGCACGCCATTTCCGGTCAGAAAATCATACTTCCAAAAAGTGATTCAAAAATTTTTTGAAAAACGCATCACCCTAATGTTGATCCCCAATGATATAATAAGTGAAAGTGTCAACAAAGCAATGTCTTCATCTTCCTTACTGCACCAATTCCAGCATACTTCTTCAATCTTCATCTACCTTACTCTTCGAATGCAAAATTTGTTGTTTTACATACAAAAATTTTAGTTTGGAAAATATTTAAAAAACAATTTTAAATATTCCGTTTTCAAATTATGACAATAAAACTTATCCAAATCAATGTTTCTCAAGGTTTTTCGGCTAGCGACGCACTAAGACACCATAGCAACAAAGATTCTTGATAAAGTTGTATTCTGCAAATTTTATTATGATAGTGTGGCTGGCTGTTCTAGGAATAAATACGATTAAAGTTCTGTCGTTGCCAAGCCCATTCGCATTTTGTCGTCAATTTCAAGAAGTCTCTCCCGTGTATTTGCTTTTAATTTATGTCAAAAAGAAAATCTGTATTCAAAGCCTTGAAGATGCAAATGGTAAATTTATTATGATGGCTTTTGCATAGATCATGAATAGGAGCTGTAAGTAGTGATGCACCGGAAGCAGCATTTTTGCCAGAGGCATGATATTCCGGAGAGAATTACAACTCCGGCCGGAGGCCTGAACCTCCGGCCTTTGGTAATATCTACTTTATAGAGGCCTAATCAATGTTTCAAAAGAGCGGTTGTGTACCACTCTCACCGAGTCACCAAGCGCTCTAAAAGGTGCCTCATGGCAATGTTTAGAGTCCTTTAAAAGGATCCATTCAGGTATATGCTAAACTTTTGGGTAGATTTCAAATTTGGCAATGTTTTCTATCCACCCGGTGTAGAATAGTTTTTAAGAGACAGGATTGAAGATTTTGATTGACTTTCTTGATCCCATTTTCAATCTTACATTTCCTGTAGCGCTCTCTGTTGCATATGTGCAACAAAGATTTTCGGAAAGTACATGACTTTATTAGAGTAAAAGGAATATTTGTGAAGAAAATGCTCAACGTTGCACGGGTAAATATTTTGTATTGTGTTGGTTAGACTAGGACACTAGGTACAATTTTTTTGAAAAAAATTCACTGATTTTTTTATTTGGCACTACTGGTTGATCAATGTTACACGCAACATGTGTAGATTTATACAAGGTCATGGACTTGATCAAAGACACACACACAGCGTTGCACACACACAGCCCGGAACCGGATGTCGTTCCATCACTAGTTGTCTAGTTGTAATTGGATATCCAAATCTTGTCCAACCTATTTTGGGAAAGAGCGAGAAAAGATTTCCTTTGAGACTTTAGTTTCCGCAACGTCCAAGTTTTCGTTTATTGGTCGTAGCTTAGATGATGCTGTGATTATGACTATGTTTTCTGATGACCCTTGGACGCAGTGTAACCTGACAATCACCTTTACAACATAGCAATGTAAATACAATATAGTAATATCAATCATCTAATGGATAATACGCACTTGTCTCGCGTACTTGCCTGTATGGCGATTTGTAATACAAATAGATAATTTTCCACAATCTAAAAAAGTACAACGGCACACCTGAATATCTGTCACGACACACCGGTTTGCCGTGGCACACAATTTGAGAATCACTGATCTAAATGGTGAACTGCTTCCATCAGCGCAGTGGTTGAACACAAGACTGTCTATCTGATGATCAAATAATTAAAAAAGCAGTCAAAAAAGATATTATATGTCCAAAAGCCAAAATATAAATTAGTAGTAAAGTAAAAGTGAGTCCCATACTTGAATCCAAGCATCTGGGGATGAGAAGATATGGTTTTCATTATACCAAGCCATCGGCACTAACGAGAGTAGGGTGGCCAGTTCCTTTCTCTCGGCCGCCTTTTCTTCAGCAACTACACCCACAATTTATTACACCCTGGGTAGAAGTGAGCGGTGTTTGTCAACAACCAGCATAAGCCGGGAGTCGAACCAGGATTGTGTGATTGGAAAGCGAGCGTCTTACCCGCTGTACTGTGAGTAAATCCCCAACAGGCAAACTTCCACTAAATCTTGATTGATAATTTGTCAATCTTTAAAGCTGTAAGCCAACATATTATAAAACAGAGGAAATTAAAAAAGAAAATCCACTTTAAAACCGCAAAATAAACTTTAAAGGTGCACACGTAAGAACAACGGTTACAAATACAGAAATATGTTTTAGGTCGAATCCTGTGTTGATGGTGACTAATTTTTGAACCCCAATCTTCAGCAGTGTTTATTTTAGTGTACTAACAATGACACGATTCAATAGGGCTGGTGATCTCATAAGTTCTACATGATGAAATATTAATATAAAATTTAACGTCGTATATTTAGACTCTTGTTGTAAAACCGACCTATTGGAAAGACTTCTCACATGAATGTATTGAATTTGACAGAAAAATATTATTTTAAATGCAACAAATTGGGCCGTAGAAGAGTTGCTTTTTTTTACCAAACTCCCCCCTTGATTTTTGTTCCATTTTACTGTAATTTCATGCAGTCGTTGCTGGTGTTTCAATGTTGGTGAAACTGATGAATTTCACTTTTGCTGTAGCCAATGCGTTTATCAACGTATCATTAACGAAGTTAGAAGGTTTGTAAAATATTTCGAAATTCAAAAGGTGATTAGTCAAATTTTGTTTTGAAAGTTTGTCTGTACGTAAATAGTCGCATTTTCAAAATCTGCTCCTGTTGAGCCTTTTGTTAGTTAGGTAGGATTAACAAGGTTGAAAACTTCTAAGCAAACTTCAAGTGACCTGATTAGTGTAAATTAAGTTCATCAATAACAAAAGTAGCAGCAGAGGATGACTTCGGTGACTTGTAAATTTAAAAATTGAATTGAATCAATTAAGTTCCCTGTATTGTAGCCATGGCCGCAAGTGTCGCAGGCCGCGAAGGAATTTGTGCTTGGACTGCTTACGATCAACCCCAACGAGCGGATGCGAACGGACAACGCTCTCAAGCATTCATGGGTTGTCAATCATTCCATTCAGTCGAACAAGAACCTACACAGGTCAGTGCTCTGCAGCAGCGTTCATTAATCGTGTCTTTCGGTTTCAGACCTTTATGCCATTTTTGTATGAGAAAAACTGCCAATAAACATGAATGGTCAAGCGTAGGTTAACATTGCTTGAGAGTTTCTATGACTGTAGAGCAGTGGTTCCCAACCTTTTTAGGCTTACGGCACCGTTCAGACGAGAAAACGTTTTGTGGCTGACCAATGATCTTTCACCTCGAAAGCAGCAGGTTATTGAGACAAACTAAACCGTTTCATACCCAAAACGTTAAAAAATGGTAGCGTATTCATAGCTTCTGGATCTGCTTGATTTTCAGCTATGGTGCACTGTGGAGAAAAGTAGGCCAGTATGTTTGTTGTGCGTGCCCTTGAGAAAAGCAGTTAACAATAGCATCTTCAGTAATCAAAATAATAGCAACACTTCAATTTTACTTGAAAATTTAACGCCACTTCGAAACGGCATTTTGATAAAAAAAAAGAAGTAGCCTAGCCAAAAGTTTTCTTTTTTCGAAGTCAGTGTGAAACTTAATATACTGCTCTTCCCTTAGCAGACCAAATGGGTAAAGACGTTTCCATGTACAGCATTCACCGACTGAACTACAATCGACAATCAACACAACTTGCACAGACATCGACATCATAAAGCCACAACCATATAACGGTGCCACGTTTAGAATTTGTGACCGCGAAACATCATATATGCATTGCATACGGCATGACAACAAAAATTGTTATTAATGTTAATGATATAACAAAAACAATCGTTCATGAAACGTTTTATAATCAACAATTATCCTATATTGTAGTTACCATTTGAAGACAGATAAAAAATGAATATGAGGAATAGTTTGCGGCACTCCAGAGTATTGTAAATGGCACCCCGGTTGGGAACCACTGCTGTAGAGACTACAGTCGTGAAAAGAAGTTGATCGTACAATAATTCCCGCTTATTCAGCCTTCATTCAAACAATAAAAAGTTTAAAGTGGAATTGGGCAGGACATATCATGCGAAAAACTGACAACAGATGGACAAGAAGAACTACTGACTGGATACCGCTTCACAATAAACGCAAAAGAGGGAAACAGAAAACAAGATGGCGAGACGAACTCTACCGATTCGGCAAACACTGGACACCAACGTGCAAAGACAGACAAAATTATAAAGATATGAGGAAGGCCTTCATCCTGCAGTGGAACAACAATGGCTGACAATGACAATGATTCAGCCCTCGATTAATTGGCCCACCAGCTTATTAAGCCCAATTAAGTCCTGTCCGGAATTACTCCCATTTATTCCAGTAATATAAAAAAAAAAACGCTTTATAAGCCCAAAACCTCGCTTAATAAGCCCAATTGTCGATTACATTTGCTTGAGTTTGTGTAAAAAGGCGTCACAATTTAATGTTTTTCGTCTTGCTTTGGACAAATTCACGCGTCATTACTCTTCTAACTCAGTACTCGATTCAGTTGTTTCGTTACAAACCGTTTAACCTGGATCTCTTATTCTCTTTTCATTGGGTTACCTGCAAAACACGGCTCGTTGCTGACACAACTTGCCAAAAACGAAATTTTTGAAAAGAATCAATCGCTATGTACAGTTGTTAACACTTAACAGATTAGCAACTTTTAGCCATAGTGCAGTCGGTCATAGTCAATTATGCATGTAGGCATGGCTGAAATTCGCTCCGGCTTAATGAGCCCAAAACTATCCGATCCCGAGGTGGGCTTAACAAGCGGGAACTAGTATGATATATAAACAATTGCTGTATTAGTTAAATTTATCACTAATATTTAACGATTCAATTTGTACATTGCTGAAAGTTTTGTGAACTTTAGATCGATCTCCCAAAACCTTTTAAAAAGAGCCTCTTCCCGCAACAGCAACAAGTCGGCCCAATCCGGATGGTCTACCAAGTCGAATCGTTCTCTTCGTTCTCAACATAGAAAGGTAACATGTTGTAACGGGTTAGGAGCGTTGAAAATGTTTTTGAGACCTTGTATTTTGTGTTTGTGCGCCGGAAACATTTTTCTGTAAGAAAACACTGGTTTTAATGAAATGCCCTTTATGACTGTACTAGCGCAAATACCCTCTATGATAATGTTAACACCCTTTGAACTGAGTTATAAAAACGTTAAAGCTCCTGCTAGAACGGGTCTACGACTTGTAGACACGGACACGTAGGTGCATGCTAAGAAGGTTCCCTCACCTGGCAGTTGAAGTGCACTTTCTTAGTTTTCTTCAATTGCAACTTCATGAGTAGTGTAGCGGACGCTGCTTTTCAGCATATCCACCCATACACAGCCATCAGTGGGATGGCAACATTCCTGGGCGAAGTCGGCAAGGAATAATAGGACACGAGGTCGACTACGCTGCTGTATTGTTTGCTAACTCAAACTCGGACGGTCAATGCTTGCTCACAATGTAATCGTTTATAATTTTTAATCTTCGATCCAGCAACACAAAAAAGTAAAGAAAAACACCGGAATGTTTAAAGCTCCATCACCAAAAACTGGATACAAAATGTTGTCGCTTCGACATTATTAACAGTCTTGATTCAGAAGTTATAGCTGCTGCACCAGAAATCATAATATACAGACTCTAAACATAACACTAAACTGATTCAAACGTCATACTGGCAGCGGCAAAAAATAGAAGCAGTAGCAACAACGAAACTGATATATTGATTTAGAATTACCAAGACTGATTTCTATATTGAAAAAAGAATCATGATTTAAACTTCTTTAAGAAGGTTCTAGTGTGGAATGGCGAGTTTTACATACGATCACACAACGCAACACGACTGCAAATCTACATATTAACGATGAATCAAGGTAGCAATTCGGCATAGCGCCTTACAAACGGTTGATTACTGAAATTGAATTCCCGAGACGTGCAAGTATGCGCTCAAGACAAGTGGACAAATTTTCTTCTGGAACCTTCTGGACAAATCTAGTGACGTATACGTGTGACGTCAGAGACGACAGAGCTCTCTAGCGCTACAAGTAGCCTATATTTTGCACATTACAACTTTTTGGAAAGCATTGACCTACCCAGCTGAAAAACTGAAAATTTATTACAATGCATTTGGGCATATGCGTTGTTGTTCAGCCTAAACTGTATAAACAAACCACCTAATACCCAATAAAGTACACTTTACTCAAGATTGTGTCCAAATCACCCGGCATCACATTCACAGTGAGGCAGCACCTAAATCGCCCAGCGCTACGCCTAGTCGCCCACCTAGTAGCCTATGTTGTTGCCGGCCTACACGTACAAGTCGTGCTCCGTTAGAACCAAAAACAAACTATCTCATGTTTTTTAAAGGAAAACCAAGGTTGAAACATCTTGCTCAATCGCGCGAAGTGAGAGATCTGTCTTTGTGGCGTGACTCGTCATTTTTATGCTCAAAACTGTGGTTAACTTGAACTTGCTCTTTTCATCAGCTGTTAGCCATGTGCTATGTACAGAGTCTCACACACAATGTTTATTTAGGTGAAGGCTAAAGAACTTGATGATCTCTTGAAGAAGTACAACTACAGTCAGTGATGATTTATCCACCGTTATGTTTTATGCCCAATCTGCTTCTTCCAAGTAAATGAAAGATCGGTGGGTTTGTGGAAACGACCACTTTTTTGGACTTGCGCTGTTTTTGTCTTATAACGTCGGAAAACTTTTGTATTGCTTTCTAACCAAAACATCTCACCGCTCTTATGTCTGTGCTTTATTTTTTGTTCAAGACTATCTACACTTTGTTGTTGTTTTACCTGCTTTTATTTGCTGTATTTATACTGACGGGTGACGTCGTATGAAAACACATGGCCGCCCGTGCAGACATTTTTCTTGTGCCGACCGTTCTTCCGCTAGACACGTGTCTTGATAAGTTCATTGCTCTTATATGTCAAGTATTTTACATATTCTATTTTTATGTTTATCCATTGTGGGTTGCAATGCTGCAACAAAACCTAATAGATAAACAGGTAAACACAATGCCGAATAGTGATATCACCAACTTGTGAGTTGTTAATTACTATAACTTTGCTTAGTTTTCGTTATGAAGCTACAAAAACACTTCCTTTAAAGTCCCATTGATTTACTTGACTGGTTTGCAAACTCGATTTTTGCCAGGCGATGGCCGAGCTTGGCACTGACCCACTTTTGTTTAACGTATCAGGTTAAATCTTATTAGCTATGACTTCTGTCATTTAGTTTATTGTGTGCGCTTTGTAACAAACCTCTAAAAGTGGCGCAACCATTCAAACTCGGTGGGTAATTTCGGGTTCGTTCGGACTAATGTCACTGCTAGTTTATGTTTTTTTTCTGGTGATTTAAAAATTGTTGGAAAATCAGTCATGAGTTCCATTCCCAATAATATACGGTAATCGTAAAAGCAAAAAGTTTTCACGCCAGTGCATAACGCAACTCAACCAAGAGATTCCCCCAACATGGTTGTAATTCCATGCCTAGTTAAACTTGTAAATGACCTCAGGCATAAAAAGTTGTTTGATTTGATGCAACAGAGTTTTACAGATTTCGCCAATATTGCATGGAGGTGCTTTTTGTGCATTTTTTTTCTGAAAGACGTCGAGTCTTTCTACAGCTCAACATCTTTAATAGACGTACTTTCATCATTTTCAGCTAGCTCGTACATAATTTACCTGTTTAATACTCATTATGAAGCTGGTACAGTATTTATTTTCTATGAAATATACTATTAGATCGTGTTACCTTCGTCCTATTGGCTGAAGATTTATACCTGTAACAAGATAAGCTTGCTGACAATCTTAGGTGCCCGTTTGGTACGGCTCTCAACCATCTAGACATATGTCGTAGCCCCAACCTCATTTAGACTTTTGCAACTTACTATCCAATTTCACCGTGAAATGAAATTGCGACCCATTTCAACCACTTGTTTGGTTAGTCTGGTGTCGACGACGTCATGAAGGCCTAAACTGTCCGACTACCCTTACACACTCAGATTCTTGTTGACTGTTAACCATTTGATGAAATTGGACGTCAATTAAAGAAGCCAAGTAGAGGTACGGTACCATCCGTCAGTTTTGCTGTAAAACTTGACCATAAAAAATATAAGTTTGTGTGAAAGTCGCCGTTTCAGTAAACTTTGGTTAAATTAAATTTAAAAAAGACAAAAGTTACAACATTAAACTGCTATTCGGGCAGGTATAAATCGCGAAGTTGTATATTTTTCGCCCGACTCCATAGCCCTGCTTGAATGTTGGGTATTTTGAGCAATACCTTTTATAAAATCTGAATAGCAGTGTGTTTAGACTGGCAGTTTCGCATACTTGTTGAGGCTTTGAATCACTGACGCAGGGCCGGTTACGAAGATTGGCGGAGTGAAGTTTTCGGTTGTTGAAGTCTTGTTGCCAGGGAACTATTCCATCCAATAGATGCCGCTGAATGGAGAGCAGTCCTTAACGTGCGTTGCTCAAGCGCACACCCCGAGAGTCGAACCAGCGCTGCTTGATCTTGAAGCTTCTTCGTCCCAGAAGTTATAATGGCTTAAATATATTGGCAGAGCCACCATAAGAGTTCAAGTTCTTTTATTTCGCATCATCAGCACATGAATTATGGTGGGGGGAGGAACAAGCACCTTCTCGTGGTCAGTACCATATCTTCAAAAAAAAAGATATGCGAAGCTTGTCACACTTGAGCAAACCAGGCCCAGGTTCAGCGCAGGGTGGATAGGGAAACGCCCTTATCAGGGCGCGGCAGCTCCTCTGCCGAAAAGTACCGACGACCCACCGTACTGCAGCTGAACACCGAGGGCATTACGGCCAGCAAGCTCAGCATCATCGAGTATCTGGCCACAAAACATCAGGCCCTCGTTATTGTCCTCCAGGAGACCCACTGCACATCTGTGGATAAGTTGGTATTACCCAACTTCACACTCGCAGGCGCGACCATCAGCAGGAAACACGGCCTCGCCACGTTTGTCCATAAGCAACTGAGCTGGACGCCAATAGACCAGTCCAGTGCCCAATCGGAGGTAGAGTGGCTATGCATAGACGTATCAGGCTATCAGTCCAACCCGCTGAGCCACGCCGTAAAGGAGCCACGATTTCTCTCGCTCGCCGCGTTCTGGACCCCGACCACCTCCTCCATGCAACATTCAAGCGACCACCACCTATAAAGCAGCGGCTGAAATCAAGACGCCCCTTTGTGCCTGTCGCACAACAACTCCGAACGCAGAAGAACTTGGTTTAAGTGCGACACACTGGACGAACCACATGTGGAACACGGAGTGGCAAAATCACACCTCCACGCTCCGTGACTTCATACCCGACGCCGATCCCCGTCCACCAGGGATGTCCCTCGCAAGGCTTGCGTGAGTCAGGTTTAACCGCCTGCGAACTGGCGTCGGCCGCTTTCGTTCAGACATGCACAAGTGGGGTCTGGCTCCTTCATCAGAACGCAAGTGTGGTGCCACGGAACAGACCGCAGACCATGTCATCCACCACTGCCTAACCCACCGGCCTCCACACGGTGCGCATGGTCTGAGGGTCCTGGACGACGAGACTGCTGAGTGGCTGAAGATTTCCTGCCCTCCAATCGAGCCTGGAAAGATCGCTCATACGCCATCATCAGCACATGTGATAAAAACAATACAAAAGTACAATGTGAACTAAGTTGTTTGCTGATGATGATGGGAGTGGCAGAAGGACCGAACTAGTCTTCAAGTCTGCCAGCCCACACCCGTGTGGTGTCATAGCCTATTTGACATGGTAGGCACTTTAACATTACCCACTGGTCGAAGAGGTACGCAATCATGCGTGACATGTTCAATCAATATTTGTGTTTTAGTCACAATTTCGACTTGTTGAAGTGGCTACCATTAAGATCCTTCTTGCACTCAGTTCAGTTGCAGAAGAAAAAATAGTATTAGCAGAGGGTGGGAATCGAACCCACGAAATCGAAATTACTATACTCCTCTGCCCTAACCATTAGGCAACGGTGGTTGTGGTGAAGCATTCAGTTAAATTTCTTTATATCAAAATTTTTGATCAGAATATCACGTCACGAGTCACATGACTGAAATCAGCTGAATCGCGAATGAACATGTCACGCATGATTGCGTACCTCTTCGACCAGTGGGTAATGTTTAAGTGCCTACCATTTGACATAGAACAGCGTCAGAGTTGAACGCAAATATATATTCAGTGATGGGCATTATCGGCGATAATTTACCAGCGATATTATTATCGGCGATAAATTTTTATCGCTTATCGTTATCGCTCAATTATTTTTTCAGTTATCGTTTATCGTTATCGCCAAAGGCAATATTTGATTATCGCCGATAAATTTTATTTCGGATCAACACACAAGTGGAAAAACCATGAAAAGTAATATTTTTACTAGCCACCGAGTTAATGAAACTAAAATTGAAATCAGTTCTTCTTCAGTGCCTGAAGTGTGTGTGCACAGGTCGTTGTCAGGGAGGGGGCACGCCCCCCTGCAGCGACGGCCTTGACAACACAATAATTTTTAGAGTTGCAAATTGCAATGCAATGAAATTCATGCAACAATTCTCTTGTTGTTTTGCTGCAATCGGCAATCGTGAGTGAATTTTACAATTAAAATGTAAGCGCAACTCTGATTGCAGCATCGTGCATTTTACCGCACTTTTCAAGATCAAGACTCTGGAGAGTGGGATTTTATTGCATAGGCTTAGATAGGGGCGTAGCAAGTTAAAAGTTGTTCCTGTTTAAAGTTAAAGAAAATTAGCCATGCAGTAAGCATGAAGTAGATAGGCTATGTATGACCATCGAGAATAGATGCAAGAACAATACAGTAGGCCTATAGTGCAGTGCTCTCGCCAGAGCGAAAAAAGTAGGGAGGGGGCACCTGCCCAAAGTGAGAGAGCACCAAAATGTTAACCTAATGAACAAGCCATAAAAAAGCCGATCACATAATAATCGCCATAAGTTTTCGTGGGGCAACAATATTATGAATGCGGAATGGTAATTTTGCAAATCAAAGTTAACAAATAACTAATCAACATAGCCTAATAAGAAATCGGTTTATAAGGAGAGGCCACAGAGACAAAAAATGTAACAAATAATAGCCTAGTGAATTTAAATGAAAAATCATTTAAAATTCAGCCAGAGAACTGGGGAAGCGCTGCAAACTCACTCAGTGGAATCCGAGGATCGGAAGCTCAGGGAGTTTATCAGAGAGTTTTTGGCATTAAATGGCTAATTTTAACA
Source organism: Aplidium turbinatum (assembly GCF_918807975.1). NCBI lineage: Eukaryota > Metazoa > Chordata > Ascidiacea > Aplousobranchia > Polyclinidae > Aplidium > Aplidium turbinatum. Next base: position 15,220,739 of record NC_137477.1, on the reverse strand, counting down.
TTGAAAAATCCGATATTGTTGTTCCGATATAAATTTCGTTTGATTTTGCGTTTTTTGGAATTTTTCCAATTATTGCTGACTTTGCTGTAAACAGTCCTTGAAGCAGAAAGCAAAATACAAAATTTGGAATTTTTTATGGTATTTTCATTTGATTTAATTATTTTGCCTACTGCACGTAAGCGGCAGTGTAACTCAATTGATAAAAGCATCCAACTGGCGTCTGAAGGTATAAGCACGGCGGTTACCTCAGTGGTTTGATTCTGGATCAAGAGGTTGAAGATTCGATACCCACTGCCGCTGTTGCGATTCTATTCATGCATAACTTACAAAAAGTTTTGTCCCTTTACAGTAGCCTATAGTATGTTCGATTATTCGTCATGTTTATGAAAACTGTTCGTGCTGCGTGGGATGGGGCAGCGCTAAATCAAGAAAAAAAAATTATCGTTATCGGACATTATCGGCGATAATTTTATCGTTTATCGTTATCGCTTTAGGCATCTTTCGTTTATCGATTATTATCGTTATCGCTTAACTGAAAAATGAGTTACCGCGCCCAACACTGTATATATTAGGCTACAATCAGTGCTGCAGCCTATTCGTAAAAAAAACGCAGGGTACCGGTATACTGTCAGATGTGTCAAAATGATAAATAATAGCCTACACAACTTGCCAAATACTAATCTTTATTCTACCATAACATGAATCATCAACATCAAAATTGGACGAAAGGTACAAAATTGTTTATTAGTAAAGATAGCAGAATCAGTAAGGATAGCATAAGCACCCTCTCTGGAAAACCAGAGGGTATACTATATTTTCTCGAAAAAGCAGAGAGTATACTGCGTAATGCGTATACCGCCGTATACCCTCGAATACAGCACTGATTACAACACAATGCCAGGGATCCCTAAACAAACCGGGATGCGAAACTAACGGATTATCCGCTTAGGATCGTAACAACAGTAGTGCTATCATCATGTCGCGGAGTGCGCGCGTGGCGGTGACATGTGATTTTGCCAATAGTAATTCACGTTTCGATTTTGCCAATAGTAATTCGCAGTTCACGTTTCGTTGTTCTTATTCACTGCTGTACCTCTCCCGTATTTGTTACCTTGCCGTGGTGGGGAGGCTTGAGTACCTCAAGGATCCTGTGGGCTATACCGACGGGTGCTCGTAGCCCCTGGCAGGTCTAACCATGTCAGGCAGGTTACAGGTGAGAGGTCAGACAAAAGACAGTACAACAGCGGGCAGACAGAGCCTGTCAGCCTTGGACGGCAGTTCGTCTAGGGGAAAGCAAACCCTGATTCAAAAACCTCCGCTGTCTTGCGGCTACATCTAGTCCTGGAAAAGGCTACGGGAGTCAACCCAGACAGAAAATCCAGAGTGGAGTACGTGAGGCGGTCGACTGTCAAGCTCTGACATCCTTCCGGCAACTCCTGCAGCCAAACCGTCGCCGAGCGTCACGCTTTGCGTTCCCTCGGACCATGCCAGAGAGGCAGAGAAGGGGTCCTGTGTTTTTGGGCAGCGCAAGACCTTCATACAGACGCCCAGGCCAGCACTCTGGAGAGGCCACTCCAGTCGCCCCCATCCCTGGGTGCGAAAAACAAACCGGAGAACAGCAGTCTACGGGTTATAAGTCTTTGCTAATTTGACGTAAAAGCAAGACGCCACGGGTTGTCTTCGACAGTGGCAAAGATCCTCGAAATTCTACTGGTTCAGCTACCGCCCGCTTTAAGCCGGGCAGCCCCCGGCCAGTTTGGTGCTGACCCGTCACGACTTACCTGCTTCATTGGGTGTGTGGAGCTTAGAGTCTTACACGATAGGTGGGTTGTATGCCATACACCAGACAACAAAGTAAGAAATGACAGAACTAAACAGAACCCTCCAGCCATTCGTATTGCAAGCTGGAATGTACGAACTATGTGTACTGGTCTATCCGACGACTTAAGAGATATACAGGACTTTCGTAAGACTGCAGTGATCGATCGCGAACTCTGCAGATTGAACATTGATATCGGCAGCAATGGCCGAGTGGTTAGCGCGTTGGGCTCGCAGTCGAGAGCCTGCATGTTCGACTCCACCCACCCGCACTTGCTGTTGTTTCTCTGGACAAGAAACTTTACGATAATTGTCTCTACCCAGTGATCGATTTCGAGTAATGGGTAGTACCAAATTTAAGTCATAAGTAGAGTAGACAACCGGAAACAGACATTGCCGTCGGCTGCAGCGTGGGTCAGGTGTACGTCGGAAGGTGTACACCGATGCATGGCGCTCAAGTCCGCTTTCCCTCAATGCAGGATAAAGATAATAAAACAAAACAAACAAAAATAGCTGCTTTGCAAGAAACAAGACTTCCTGACAATGGGTCCCTAAAGGAGGACTCCTATACCCTCTTCTAGAAAGGGAAAGCAAGGAATGAAACCAGAGAACATGGGGTTGGGTTTGCCATTAGAAATACCATGCTGCACAGTGCACATGATAGAACCCCCTACGGGAGGATCAGAAAGAATCCTTACACTGCGCCTTTCCACGCATAAAGGTCCTGCAAACCTCGTGTGTGTATTTGCCAACACTGCAGGCCACACCTGAAGCCAAGGATCAGTTCTATGAGCAATTAGACAAAGCTGTTCAGGAAATCCCAGCATCAGAGCACATCTTCGTCTTGGGGGACTTCAACGCCAGGGTGGGCGCAGACAATGAGTCTTGGCAGACTGTGCTGGGTCACCATGGGATTGGCAAAATGAACGACAACGGGCAAAGGCTCCTCAAGCTTTGCTGCTACCACAACCTTTGTGTAACAAACACTTTCTTCCAAAACAAAGCTATCCATAAAGCAGCCTGGCGACACCCCAGATCGCAACGATGGCACCAGTTGGATCTAGTCATCACACGACGTACCTCTTTAAACAGTGTCTGTAACACAAGATCATACCACAGTGCAGACTGCGACACTGACCACTCTCTTGTTGCCTCATGGATATCAATAAGGCCCAAGAGGCTGCATCACATCAAGAAGAAAGGCCAGCCAAAAATTGATGTCAGCAAAACCTTTCTTCCAAACAAAAACCAGAAGTTCTTTGAACGTCTTGAAAAAAGCCTGAACATTGTCCAGACTCAGGACGCAGAACACATGTGGGAGTCACTGAGTAAGACAAGCCACCGTGCAGCCGTCCAGACCTATGGAGAGAGAAGGTGCGGAAGAACACAGACTGATTTGAAGCACACATCTCTATGTTGGAACCTATTATCGACCTGAAACGTAAAGCACTGCTCAGCTACAAACAAAACCCGAGCAGTCAGAACCTACAAGCCCTAAAAGCCGCCCGACACAAAGCTCAGCAAACCTCACGCCGCTGTGCAAACAACCACTGGAATCTGCTGTCAGAACGTATTCAGTCTGTGGTCACAGCGGTAAACCATAATCTCTTCGTGGGAAAATTGTAACATAAGATTCCCGAATCCGTTCGTCTGTATGTAATGACCGAAGAAACACTCTTTTGAAAAAGACGGAAATTTTATCCAGCTGGCAAGCACTAAGCAAACAGATAAATATGCCTCCAACTTTCAAGCAACCATTTTACGAATGACTAGAATAATTTGCGATATCTCAAACTCACGTAAACAGTAACTGTGACGCAATAATGAAAGACATTGTCACGCAATTCAAACAGGTGTTCAAAGGTGGTGATGCAATGTTTCATCAGGTCTTACGAACGATGGTGCAATATTTGGACATTTTCTAGCAATTTCCATGACGTAAGATGCCAGCTAGGTTAAGTAGACCATAACGGTTTTTATATGACGTTTGATTTGGTGAAAATTGTCTGTAACATAGCGGCCCCTAGTTATGACAGTCTAACATGACATAACTAAAAAAGAATTTAAGGAAAATTTTGAGCCAATGAATAAAAACACACGATCTATACACAAATTGTTTGAATCACTCACGTTTAAGTTAATACGCAAATATAAAGGGCATGCAAAGAATGAACAACAATAAGAATAATACACGACGATACATGAAATTGGTACCATAGGTACACGCTAAAATGACGCTATCCGCAGACAAAACCAGGCTCAAACCCCAACACTTAGGTGTTCTTTACGGGGGCGAGGCACGAAATATCCCTCAACACGTAGTCTACTTTCACTTTCCCCGTACTCTCATCACAGTTGCAGACGGCAACTTTAGCTCTACGAACCACAGGCTTCCCTTTCCTAATTTGTGGGACTACCTCATGCACCCTCCCAAGTTGATACTTCCCACGTTTACTAATGTCTTGGAGAGAATCCACCACTACAAGTTGACCAGGCTCCAAATTGTCGGCCATTTTTTCCGGCCCTGAAGCCCTGGCAAGTAAAAATCGATCCATTTACTCCAAAACTGCTGAGAAAGTGACAAATTGAACCGATAATCCCTTCTTAGTTGGTCACGATCATGTGGTTGCCCAACAGCACAGTATGGGTCTAAGTATGGGGTCAAAAGTGAGGCAGGGGTGATGACAGTAAAATCCCTAGGGTCGTCACTCAAAGATACCAAAGGGCGTTCGTTCACGATCCGAACGGCACTGCCTGTGTACGTAAGCAGTTCAATGAAATTGGGCTTACGAATTGAAGAGTCCAAAATGTGAAAAAAGTACTTAGTCATATCGGCCACGAAATCAAATCCACTAAGCCGAAATCTGGCCAAGAGATCTGCCAGAGGGTTTAACAAATCAGGACCCGAAAACATTACATCATTAACACAAGTTCCTCGAAATTCAGACTTGCCATCGTAAACAATACGCTTTTTTAATTGTGACGTCACAAAGTATGGTAGATACCACTCAAATCTCTTTACATTTTCTGCTTCACCAGCACGCTCAATATAGCCATTAGATTTAAGATCCTTCATGGTGTCAGTAAGAAAATCACGAAGTTCAGATTGTTTTAAAGCCTTCTTCCATCAAGCAGCAGCTCTATCTGACGCCAACACAAAATTGTTAGGTAAATCAATATCCCTTCAACGGTACAGGTATCTCAAATCGACTATCTTTCAACTCAATATTCGGTTCAACAAGTTCTCTAGCCAAAATGTCATTGCGAGACAATTCACAGGTTTCATTTTGCAAGGTCAAATCCTGAATGACTTTATTCAAGTCTGCTATTTCCATATCACGAGACTCAATTTTACGCTGAAAGCCAGAGATGACATCCGACTCTAAAGACGTCTGTACTCTGCACACGTTAGCAACGCTTTCATCTAAGGGTGACTTACCACCACAAGCCAACCAACCGAGAGGAGTGAGCAAAGCATGTGGTTCACTTCGATTTTCACCAACACGCTCTTCTTTAGCCCACATCAAATAAGCGTTGTCGTTGCCAATCAGTACATCTACAGTACTACAATCATTCAAATGAAACATATTCACGTCATGAAAATGACGGAAACCTTTTAAATCCTGCTTATGCGGTAAAGTTTTAACATCGTCAGCCCAAGCTGGGTTAACCACCGAAGTTATATCACAAAACAGTTCATCTGTCTCTAACGACTGAATGTTGAGTTCAACAAGGTCAGCACAAGTAGGTTTCTGACCAGCCAGAGTATCCATTTTAAACGACGTTTTATCATACGGTTTAACGCCAAGTTCGCACACCAAATCACTCGAAACAAACGTCAACTGCGAACCAGGATCATGCTGACAATACACCAACTTCGATTTGCCAGTCATTGGATTCAAAACACGAGCAGCAGTAATGCGGTTAAAGGCTGCTTTAACATCTCCAATCTTAACATTACGCACTGGAACTCTGGCACCAGCATCATCTTTGCCAATCGAATCCAGAGAATCACAAGACGTCACATAAAAATCATGCAGAAGAAAATAGTGTTTCCTATCGTTGTTAGGGCCACACTTACGACAGTTGTTTGCATGAACGCAATCCTTAACCATATGCTGGCGCAAACAATTCAAGCATTTGCCAGCTTTCACAATGACAGCTCTCCGATCTTTAGGTGTCAAGGGCATAAATTCTTTACAATTAAACAAAAAATGATATTCAACTTGACCACGTGACGAACAATAAAAACATGCCGGTATGTCACTACGACTGGCCACACCACCGCGCGGTGCGCCAACAGCAGTCGAGTACTGCGGACTCCCTGAAATCACATTATCATGGGGTTTCACCGACGTCTGCCGAACCGGACATGAAGGCAATTTTCCTTCGCCAAACTTTTTAAAATGCTGCGACTCACCAGAATCGCCCATTAGCATAATGCTAAAATCAATCGACTTGCGCGTTTCCTTCCGTACTACAAATTCAAACAAACTCTGAAAAGTAGGCTTATCAGTACCACCATACTGATCACCTAAAAAGTCAAGATAACGCTGCTTAGCATCAAACGGGAGTCGCTTAGCCAAATCCAAAACAAAACGTCCTTCCAATTTGTCACGCTGACCATAAGCTTGCGCGTAAAGCAGACACTGCGACAATTCATCTTTAAACTCTTTCAAATCACTGGAAAAGATCGAAGTCAATTTGCTACCATAGCGATACTTTCTAATTTCCGGTTCGGCGAAAAGACCTCCACGAACTCCAAAACGCTGGGACAAGCGAGCTAACGACATTTCTATCCTGTCTTCCTCTGACAAGCCAGGAGTGTCGGAAACCAAATTAGCAATCGTTTGCGCAGCTGTTCTAACACAAGCTGCTTGTAACAAAGTCAAACGAGTTCCTTTAAAGGGCGAAGCTGCCATTAAGGCTGTAACATGATTTTTAAAGAAGATAAATGGCATATTATTACCATCGTAACCAATCAAGGCCGCCTTATCGAAAAACGTCCTACTATTTTGGTATTCAAAAAATCAATCCTGCTGTTGGGAACTCGATTTAGCGGGAGAAGACAAGCTATATCCCTTAAGGGGCTGAGGGGGTTCAGTCACATGCACAGCCTGATCACGATCCTCACACACGTTAAAATCATTAGACGCGACATGCCTCTCACAGCCACCTAAATTACGTGTAGCTGGGCGATCCAAAACTAGCGGCGCAGAAAACTGTGAAGGGGGCAAAGCATTACTGCTAATGGCGGCCCCGTGACCTGCACGCTCTGGGGGAGGAGTTCGGCTATAATTCGCAGGCCTTGGCTCAACAGCCTTCCGAAGATCCTTAGCCGCGGCCCCGAGACCTCCTGAAACAGCTGGAAAACGTGTGGATTGCACTGGTCCACTTACAGATTGAACAGGCGTCTGGAAAAGGTTATGTAAATTAAACTGTGATTGATGTTCACTTCTGGAATGCCTAGAAGATCCCTTCTTAGAGCTACGCCGGGAGCCCACCTCTGATCGATATTCAGCTAAAGCCAACACCTTACGTTGTTCAGCCCTCAACTGTGCGTCTTTGAGTGCAAACTCAGCAGCTCTTGCTTCGGCCTCAGCTTGTATCTGGAGCTCCTCTCGTCTTAGCTGTAAGTTAATTTGTGTAACTATCCGAGACGAACTCCTAGTGCTTACATTTGAGGCGCTATCCTCAGGATGTATGTCAGCAACCAACATATCTGAGAACTCACTTACTTTTTGTTCGAAGTTATTTTTCAACAAGTTAAATTCGGGATCTACCTTATCACGAAGTTCTGCCAAAATTGCAGAGTTAAAAATTTTACTCAAAAGAGCATGGAAATGCCATAATTCCTCTTCTAAAGTAGATAACTTAGATCTAAAAATTAACAATTCTTGCTTATCACCCAAAGAACCTAGGGCTACAGAAAGTTCCCCAATTTGAGTCAAAATATCCCTTCTAAGATGCCGGGCCTCTCGAACTGACTTAGCCTCATCGTTACTGGGTCCCTCCCCAGAATGGCCTGCCCGACCGCAATGAACATCATCAGGCTTAAACTCAGTCGAGTCGACGGCGGCCGAGTCCCTGTCGCCACCGAGTGTAGACATATTAAATGCTGGGGCGAAATTTAACAATTAAAAAATTAAGTTACACAAACACACAACATTATTACAGTAGTTATAAAAAACTTAACTGCAAAGACCGTAAAAATACAAAAAGAATTTAAATGCACAATACCGTAGTTGTACTGGTTATATGAAGTCCTAAAGTTGCACAAAACTTGCTTGGATTCGTCGACTTGAATCTTCAAGCACAGATCGATTGTCTTTAATCTTTTCTTGCCAATGAATGTCAATGTTGTTTTTTCTTCAGAACCAACAAAGAAACGCCTTTAATTTTTAGCTTGAAGTTCTTCAGTACCAACTGAGAAGAAACGTCTTTAATTTTCTTGTGCTTCTGTAGACTACCAACCAACAAGATCTTCTTTTATTATTTCTTTGCTTCTGTAGCCTACCAAACCAACAACTTCGTCTTTTATTCTTTTGCTTCAGTACCAAACACTAGACAGAGTAACGTCTTTTATTATTTCTTGCTTCAAGTTCTTCTTGGCCTACCAGCTAACAAGCCACGTCTTTTATTATTTATGGTCACAGCAGTAATCCATAATCTCTTTGTGGGAAAATTGTAACATAAGATTCCCGAATCCGTTCGTCTGTATGTAATGACCGAAGAAACACTCTTTTGAAACCGTCTATTCAAAATTGTATTTCTGTAAAATTAGCCACCTGGCTGTCGAAATTGGGATACAACACGGTGGTAGACCACTAAAAGTTGTCACTACAGAACAGATTACTTAGATAAAAGACGGAAATTTTATCCAGCTGGCAAGCACCAAGCAAACAGTTAAATATGCCTCCAACTTTCAAGCAACCATTTTACGAATGACTAGAATAATTTGCGATATCTCACTCACGTAAACAGTAACTGTGACGCAATAATGAAAGACATTGTCACGCAATTCAAACAGGTGTTCAAAGGTAGTGATGCAATGTTTCATCAGGTCTTACGAACGATGGTGCAATATTTGGACATTTTCTAGCAATTTCCATGACGTAAGATGCCAGCTAGGTTAAGTAGACCATAACGGTTTTTATATGACGTTTGATTTGGTGAAAATTGTCTGTAACAGTCTGCATCAGACAGTGGCAACATAAGAAAAATGTATGAGGGCATCAAACAAGCAACAGGAAAACCAATCAAAAAGTGTGCCCCCCTTAAAGCATCGACTGGCGAGATCCTTACAGACAAGGACAAGCAGATGGCACGCTGGGTGGAACATTACCTGGAAATATATTCAACAGAAAACTCAGTCTTTCAAGACGTGCTAGACAACATTGAAGATCTACCTGTTATCGCAGAGCTTGATGCAGAACCTACTTTAGAAAAACTGAGTAAAGCCATTGACTCTATGCAAAGTGGGAAAGCACCGGGAGAGGATAACACTCCAGCTGAGGTCATAAAGTGTGGGAAACCTGTCCTACTAAAACCACTGCACGACTTACTGCGTCTTTGTTGGAAAGAGGGCCAAGTACCGCAGTCCATGCGCAACTCCAAGATCATTACTCTGTACAAGAACAAGGGGGATCGCACTGATTGCAACAGCTACAGAGGCATCTCTCTGCTTAGCATCGTGGGAAAAGTCTTTGCCAAAGTGGTCCTTAGGCGCCTTCAGGTATTGGCCGACAGGGTCTACCCTGAATCTCAGTGCGGGTTCCGCGCCCGGAGGTCCACAACACACATGATTTTCTCCGTACGACAGCTTCAAGATAAGTGCCGTGAGCAGCAGAGGCCGTTAGCCTATACATCGCCTTTATTGACCTGACGAAGGCTTTTGACCTTGTTAGCAGGAGAGGGCTGTTTCAGCTACTGCAGAAGATTGGGTGTCCCCCACAGCTGCTTAGCATCATCATCTCCTTTCACAAGGACATGCAGGGTGTGGTCAGCTACGACGGGGAGACCTCTGAACCCTTTGCAATTCGATCTGGTGTGAAACAAGGATGTGTCCTTGCGCCGACTTTGTTTGGGATTTTCTTCTCTCTGTTGCTGAACTTTGCATTCGGTCACTCCACATAAGGAGTCCACCTACACCCCCGCAGTGATGGGAAACTGTTCAACCTGGCCCGACTGAGAGCCAAGACAAAGGTTCGTACAGTGCTGATCAGAGAACTGTTATTTGCCGACGACGCAGAACTGTCAGCACACGTCGAGCACGAGCTGCAGCAGTTGCTCAACTAGTTTGCACACGCCTGTAGGGAATTCGCACTGACCATCAGTATCAAGAAAACAGTAGTCATGGGCCAAAATGTCCCCAAGCCACCTGTCATCACAATAGGACCAGAAGCGCTCGAAGTGACAGACCACTTCACCTACCTTGGTTCAATGGTCACCAGCAACCTGTCCTTAGATAAGGAAATCGACAGACGGATAGCCAGCGCTGTAGGCGTGATGACTCAACTCGGGGCGAGAGTGTGGGACAATAATCTTTTGACACTTAACACAAAACTCAAAGTGTACCGTGCATGTGTTCTTAGTACTCTGCCGTACGGTAGTGAGTCCTGGACCACTTATGCCGGACAAGAAAACCGCGTTGAAAGCTTTCACCTTCGTTGGTATTTCCTGGAAGGACAGAATACCCAACACCACTGTTCTGGAACGTTCTTGCTCCCTGAGCATGCACCTTCTCCTCTGCCAGCGACGTCTACGCTGGTTGGGGCATGTATCCAGAATGAAGGATAGGCGCATTCCCAAGGACATTCTGTACAGTGAACTTGCTACAGGGAAACGCCCAGTAGGACGACCTGCATTGCGTTACAGAGACGTTTGCAAACGCGACCTGAAGCTAACTGACATAGACCCTGCCAGCTGGGAACTGATCGCAGCAAACCGCAACAGTTGGCGCTACGAAGTCAGTGCGGGTCTAGCAAAAGGTCAGTCGAGGTGGAGGAAGCAACTAGAGCAAAGAAGACAAAGAAGAAAAGAGAGACAGCAGCCTCAGAACTCCTCTGATTTTATATGTCCAAACTGTGGACGAAACTGCCACGCCAGGATTGGACTTCGGAGTCACATGAGAAGCTGCCGTACACAGAGTGCTACCATCATCTGAAAATATGGAAGGATGCCTACTGGAAGATTACAAGAATAAATTAAAAGCCATAGCAGATTAGGTAGAACAAGCTAGTTAGTACTTGACCAGCACAAAATCAATACCCTAGCAGGTAGAAGGCCTACCCTGTACAGATAAGACTACTCATTGCAATTTTAGGAACTGTAACTTGGCCAATTTCAGCAGCTTGAGACAAAAGTTGACTTTAAACTTGACGAAAGTTTAAGCTTCTGTACGTTTTACCGGGAAAATTCACCTCAGATCCCACAGAAGGACGTTTTGGATGGTACCGCCAAGCCAATGGAGGTAACCTTTTTGATGTCAATAAAGCAGCTTGTCGAAGCGGAGAAGAAAATTCGGACATTGAGTGTTTTGCAACAGCACGGTTTGCTGGCAGCTTCAAGGCTGAATAATGAGGAAGTCATGCCTTCACGGCATACTAATGGTGGTAGAGAGAGAAGTGCAGACGACCCAGGAGTAAAGTGGTTGACCGAACATTTGCTGATCGTTGCTGTGCATGGACTGGAAGATTTGTCCCAATATGATGCAAACGTAGCTTTTTATGTTAGTGGCTACATTGCACGCAGCATTACACGCTGATGGAAATGTGAATGCTGCAGAGATCTTCTCATCAAGAGCGAGGATGTTGATGTCCCTCCATTTCCTGATTGTGATTCAGAAGACCACTCCAAATTATTCGAAATGGCAGACCGAGGGGGGTTGTCAGTGCCTTCTGAATTCTGTTTTGCAGTAACCACGCTAGCTATACAATGTTATACTGCTATTATATCAGATGAAAGTGCCAAATCCAAAATGAGCCAAATCCAGTTTCTAATCAGCGCTCTGCATGTGTAGCAGCAGTGAAAAATGTTGCACACGAGTCTGTCCATTATTGTGCTATGCTGCGCCAGAACTGCGTAGGAGGACATTGCAATTTTGAACTACTTTTGGAGATAGTTTTTAACTGTTTTGCCAAAAACGAACTCAAACGACTTAACGCACCAAAACATGAAACACCAGCAATGATGGCTAGAAACCTTCAAAAAGTTACGAGTGCCAGCTCCAACAAAACTGCTGCTTAAACCTCTAGGTTTTGGTATTTGATTTGTTATTATGTGTTTTTAATATTCTAAGAAGTGGTTTTTCACCCTAATTTGACTTTGAATTATTGTTTTTGTAATAGTTTTTTGGTATAAAAAAAATTGTAATCAACCAATATTGCTTCCAGTCTATGTAATACCAATACCTTACTAGTATTTCTAGAATGTTTGAAACAGAAACTGCAGTAAGTTCTGTATCAGATATATGCCCAAAACAGCTGCAGCGCTGTTTTGCGTTAGCCCTACTGTTGTTAAGCGGACAAACGGAGTTTCGCATCTCGGTTTGTTTAGGAATGCCTCAGTTCAATACAGTGGTCCACCTGGACCACGTTGATAATCACTGCTCTAGTACACTCCCACCTAATGTATGGATGTCTGGGAATTTACGCACTTTCTTAATCCATGTAGAGCACAACAGCTTTAAGAAAGTTTTGTTGAGATTATATTGATGTGCTGTTTCCATGACAACGACTCATCAAACGTTATTCCTAAGTATTAAATTTTGTAGGTGTTTATGCGTTGCAAACTGGTATTTTGAAGTTATTTCTAGACTTGAACTTTCTCGGACAAACTTTGACCCGAACACCATGCATTTGGTTTTGCTTACACTAATTGTTAACCTGTTTGTATGTAGCCTATCCAGTTTTCAATCATTAGGAGGTTAGCCTAGAATTCACTTTTTTTTGCAATCTGGTAGGGCTTTTATCCTTAATAGCCTACATAGTAGTGTGTCATCAGCACACAAACGAGTCTCAAATTCAGAAGCGTGATTAAGGTCATTAATGTAAATAATGAACAGTGGACCAATAACTGAGCCTTGGGGTAGGCTACACCACATTTCATTTTTTCATATTTAGAAATTGTAGTACCAATTTGCACAAACTGGGGACGGTGATTTAGGCAAGACTTTAATAAGTTATAAGCATTTCCTCTGATGCCATAATAATCTAGTTTCTTGAAAAGGATTTCATGGTCAACAGTGTCAAATGCTTTGGCAAGATCAATCAATCAATTATTTTATTTTTCGTCATTAACGCGTCTGGGACGAAAAAGATACCAACTACAAAAATCGATATAGACCTACTAGCACGTTAACGAACGGGAAAAGATGGCAAAACCTTGAAAGGGTTTGCTTAATTAGTTAATTAGGCTATACGTATTATTTTATTAAAGACTAAGATTGAATACGCCCTTGAGTTTTCTGAACTATGTGCAATACAGTTTCGACTAGTGGCGTTCATGAGGCGTCAACATAACAAAGTGGTCCATCTGATATTTTTTTTAAAAATATGGTCCATGGGCCAAAAAAGGTTGAGAATCACTGATATAATGCACAAGTTTAATTTCAATCACTATCAACCATTGTACAAAACCCAGCGAAAATAAAATACCACACACAGCTGTTCTTCATTTCACGAGGTAAACTGTAAAATCATGCTGATGGAGTCACTGAAAAAAATATGTTATTTTAGTAGGCTAAGAGTATCTAAGTCGAGCTACCCATAACAAGTAAGGTACTGTATACGAGAATAAAAATAACACAAGCACACGATATAAAACATGCCGAATATAAAACACATGTTGCGGAGATTCGTAATATTCATTAAGCCTAAGGCACCGATAGACAAGAACGAAGCTCGAGTATGACGCCTTACATTTTTCGTTCTATCGGGCCTTAAAAACACAAATTTTTAATCATACCTTATTTATGTTTAAAAATCTGTAGAAGCTACGTTATTGAGTACCTACGCTAACCGAAAATATAATGTAATATATAACCTGAGCTACCGAAAATATACAGTAAAACACAGGACAGGTGTTACCATTAAGTCATAGCTTCTCAAACCGTGTTGAACGAAAACTAATGATGGCGCATTGCAAGATCATTTGAGGTACAGTATATACTACAATTGAAGCAAGAGCAGACAGCTCTCAACATTCTAAAGTTTGAAAAAACGGAGTCTAATAAACACTGCGGTAATATGGTGAGGCAACAATATTTTTTTAATCCTGAAGACTGTGTTCCAGACCACGTTAAAAACTGAATCAGGCTGACATAGCGAAGACGGCCAGTTATTTTTTTTTTTAATTTAACAACAGATTTTTAGTCAATTTCCATTTAATGAAAGTCCACAAATTTTGTATGCCGGCAAGATCAGCATTTTCTGGCAAATTGAGAATATTGACACTTTCGTTCGAGACTATTTCTTCACTTTTTTCATTTAGAACACTGATATGGCATTCATCCTTTTCCCTCAAGTTGATGAAAGCCCTTTCAACTCCAAAAGCATCCAACCTGGGACAAACGAAAAGTGTTCAATAGTTGCTTGAATAAACCAGTTGCTGAGAGCTTGGTGGTGAAGAGCACTGATATGCTTGAACGGAGGATTTGCAAGAGAACCGTAGAAAGGTTGACTCCGACAGCATACTTGCCTGTGACTTTGAATACAGAAGTGCAGTCGTTGATTTGTTATTTTAGGTCAATGAAAATCCTTCTTTTCTGTAGAAGATTTCAATTGGAAATTTTCGGATATTTGGTCAATCAGCATCTTGGTTGTCGTGGATGCATAAGTTAAATCAAGCACAGATCTTTGATGAAACCGTTTTAGTTGTCAGAGTTTACTGTTTGTTTGATCCACTCAATCGGTCTTCTTGAGATAGACTACCGTACTTCAAACTGTTATCGGCTTGGCTATGATAGCGTGACCCAGTTTTTAACGTGTTTTGGGAAAAGGGATGTATTTCGGAAAACTGTTTAATTCAGTTTTTCCCTTTGTATTTTATCACACTGATATCGCTGTATAGCCAAGTTCTACCGCAAATTGTAAATGACGATTGTTAATAAAACTTTTTACACTTGATCAGCTGAGAATGACAGGACAAGGCACAAATAATGCAGACTAGAAAAAATTAAAATAGCATTGTTTAAGTCAAATAAATTGTTAAAGAATGAAATTGTCAAACAAACCTTCTAAACTTTTTTCAGTCACTGTAGGTCAAGAAGACTCTACTGAATTATTTCTAATAGCTTAATCAAAAATTGATGTAATGACAAAATCAATAGGGCAAAAAAGCAAATACCAAAATGCACACAATAAACAAGATACATGTATAAGTAGACAACTAGGTTTATGGTGCTACCCCAAACCATTTACATACTACGTTACAGCCAGAGGTGGGCAGTAGCGCGCTAATTTTGTAGCGGAGTTACTTTTTTTCAGTCGCACTCACGCTACTCGCTACATTTTAATTTAAAGTGAAAAAAATACTCGTGTTTTTAGCAACACTATAATCGGTTTGGTTGCAAAGTTTTGGTCTTTTGGGAATCTCGTTTTCCGGTTTGGAGTTGCGATCCTGCGATCAAGGTGACACCAGCACCAGTCACGACTTCGAGGATGAATTTTTTGGTGTGTTGGCGCCATCCCGTGAAACGTTGGTGCAGAAGGAACAGCAATTGTGGACGCCTTTTTTTCGGACAGGAGCAAGTCCTTGAGCTTTTCGAATACCGAGTTAAAACATCTGTTCTTTAAATACAACACCCCCATTCCTTCCAGTGCTGCGGTGGAGAGACTTTTCTCTGTTGGAAAAGATGTGCTCAAGCAAAATCGGGCAAGACGTAGTGACTCTCATTTTGAAATGCTTGTGTTTTTGAAAGATGCGTAACAATAAATTTCCCATAGAATGTGTTTTCTATAACGACGTTAAAATGACTGTGTAAACGAATGATAACATTCGTTTTCAATGTCATTTTTGCTCACTAGGGACTTGAAGAGTGTTTGCTAGTGTCATTTTAGACAAAAGTAGCGGTAGCGCGCGCTACTTTGGTCCGAGTAGCGGTAGCGCATTACTTTTGTAAATTGGTAGCGTGCGCTATTTTGGTCCAAGTAGCGGTAGCGGGTAGAGCGCTACTTTAAAAGTAGCGGGTGCCCACCTCTGGTTACAGCTTATTGATGGTACTACAATATATGCCATCAAGTGATAACTTGAATATCATATAGTACCCTCAGGAAGTGAGTTATCAAAAGCAATGGCGCTATCGCTATATGATATTCCAACAGGCCCTCAATACAAAAAATGCTTAACTAATTTACAGAATTGTCACTAGGAAAACAAATCACAACAAAAGATTTAAATTTTAGAAAGTGGTTTAATATCAGCTATGGGACGTTCAACGAACTCATAGCAGTAAATTACAAATGCACTGAAATACATAAGTTTAGCAATACAATAGCAGTAACATAACAGGCATGCTCTCATCGGCACATGATATGAAGTTGAAATTTTAACACTGATTTAAAGAATTTTTTATACTTGCACGTTATAATGTTGTTGTTATATCACAGTGAAATGCTGTCATCACTCATAGTCATATCACACCTTGAACATGAAACTCTTCATATGTCGAATAAAAACAAAAAAGGTAGAAACTTTGGGATCGGC
The DNA here is from genome assembly GCF_918807975.1 of Aplidium turbinatum. Lineage (NCBI taxonomy): Eukaryota > Metazoa > Chordata > Ascidiacea > Aplousobranchia > Polyclinidae > Aplidium > Aplidium turbinatum. Next base: position 15,204,215 of record NC_137477.1, on the reverse strand, counting down.
GCAGTATCATCAATCATCATTGCATTACTTCCTCTCGTCGATGGTTGGAGGCAACAAAGCGCCAAACTTGTCTGTTGTTAGATTTTTCTATTGGAATTTTGTAATCAAGTCCTGTCCAGTCTTTTGCATCATTAATTCAAATTCTTGGTGGCCTGCACGTATTTTGTTTTCCGTAAATTTTTCCTTCTAGCAGTTGCCTTTGAATTGCATTATTGCCAATCATATGGCCAAAATATTTAATTTTTCTTGGCGCAATATATCATAGCAAATTGAACACTGGTATGGACAAAAAAACATAGAACTTCTGAAAGGGCAGAAAAAACTACGACGAATCTGACAAGTTTACTTGTAATCGGACTTGGGGAGATCACATTTCTTGGAGCAATTACGATTGATTTTGAACATAAAAAATGCAGGCAATCTTGTAATCGAACGTAATAGCAAATTAATCACATCAAATTCATAATTTGCAAGCACTGATTAGTTTAGAAAAATTACAGAGGAACTACAGTAAGTTTTTTTTTCATTTCAACTTCATATACAATACTAATTCCACATACACTATTAACATTTCAATAAAGCAACCAAAAGTTAATAAGTCACTTTATAGTGCGTTGTTTGAAGTTTATGACAAATCTGCAAGTTAATTTTAGAGTGATATTAAAGAATCTATTAATATAAACCAAAATGGATTTGTTGTTGCAATTGAAACATAACAATCCATTTGTTGAACTATTATTTAAGAAGTGTACAAGAAATGATGTCTACTTAGTATGTTGTTGATGGCTACTGAATTGGAAAATCTATTCAACAAAAAATACGAAGGTCATTTTATTATAATTCATCCAGAAAATTTAAATTTTGGAATCATAGCATATAGAATTATTCCATTTTTTCAGTTTAATATGCTTGAAAATCTGAGTTATTTGGCACATTTTGTCGAAATTAGTTGAGAGGTTCCGGAACATGGGGTGACTTTGAAATCTGGGGTGACTTTAAAAGCTTTTATACCTTTAACTAACAATCTTGCACTTTTTTTCCTTTTAAAATTTTTTAACTGTTGTTACTCGTGGATATTAGTTAGGTTGTCTACTATCTTGAGGTGTCCAACTTATTTCGGTTTTCACCAATTGATGTAAGCGCAAAGACATCAATTGAGCTGTAATTTGTACATTCGAAAAATCTATATTTTTGTTGTGAATACGATTGAGGTACACCGTTTATATTAAAATCCTGCATCACGTTTTCGGTCACTATTATGAAGCCACAATTGAAATTTTTGTTGCAAGTCCCATTTCTGTGTGGCAGCGAAAAAACTTTGATGGGGTGACTTTGAACATACCCTGGGGTGAGTTTGAACAGACACCTGGATTAATCCAAAGGCAAACTTTAGCGTTTTATTGCCTTACCACTTCAGGACGCGAGTTGAGATTGCTGGTCCCAGTTGTGTGGAACCGTCGCCACAAAACAGCGACGACTCTGAAGAGGAGTCTACATCTACATTGGTCACTACACCAACAGTGCCACAGGAAACTCCTAACTTTACTGGAGTTTTCTCGGTCAGTGAAGACAGCATAAGAGCAGGACATTGGTTATTGGTGAACTTTACTCCTCGAACATTCAAGATGAAAGCCTATCTAGGACAAGTAGAATCCATCACTACAACGAGCAGCAAATAATATGAAGCCTTCTTAGTGCAAAGCAAGACTAAACGAGTATGTGACAAAGACCTCTTTGTGTTTCCGGATGAAAAATAAATCTGTGCGTTTTCCTACAGCAAAGTGATTGGAAAAGTAGAAGCTCCTGAAATTTTACGAAGAGGAATTTTGAAGTTTGCTGTCGATTCACATGAATGGTAGACAAAGAGTGAGCAAAAACTATTGATGAAAAAAAACATTTTGTTGAACAATTTCTTTACAAATATTGATTACGATAGGTACTGCAAGATGCATTGTCTTCCTATTTTTTTGTGTGTGGTCCTATTGCTTTCTCAGCATGCACACGACAAGGAATTATCATTTAAAATTCATTAAAACACATTGACCCTGACGTTGAAATTTTCTTAGCATACCAATATATTTGAAAATTGAGAAAACTTTCTGTTTTGGTGACGTTGATTTAACATTGATATTAGGTTGTTATAGTCGCTACGTTCTGTCAACGCTGTACATTGCACAACGTCAGAAGTTAAATACTGAATCAAGGTTGATATTTAGTTGTTCAATGTTTCTACCTACAATGTTTCTATCGATCTAAATATCAACGTTGTGTGCCTGATAGGTTTGTTCTTCGTTATTTTCGATACACTGCAACCTAATAGTAAAAATAAATAAAAGAATTATTCGAAGTGAGACGCATTTCCGACAGGATACTCTTAGTGCGTTTAGTTGTGGGTAAAGTTGTGTTTGCTGTCGTCTGTGTTTATGCTCCCCAGGCCGGGCTCAGCGAAGATACCAAGACTCAGTTTTACGAACAACTTCAGAGCCTTATCACCACTGTCCCTGCCACTGAAGAACTGTTTGTGTGCGGTGATTGGAATGGCCACATAGGCAGCAATCCAGACGGATACGTAGAAGTTCATGGTGGGTATGCCATTGACCAACGCAATGAAGAAGGTGAAAGACTACTTGAATTTGCTGTAGCAAACGACCTGGTGATAGGGAACTCCGTATTTAAGAAGGACCACAGACATCTGGTCACTTACCAATCTGAAGAAGTTTTGACGCAGATCGATTACATCCTATATCGGCGCAGGTTCAAAAAGCATGTTACAAATGTAAAAGTGATCCTGGGTGAAGAAGGCTCATTAGGGTGGATCGTTTTTCAACTTTTTTTCTTAATCGCTTATTAATAGTGCGGAAAAGTTGTGCACTGACATTGTAAGCACAACACAAATTTTTTTTTTTTAAATTTCAATATCTTGGGTTGCCCCAAAGAAGTTGAAATATTGGAAAAAAGGGAAAATTTCCAAAAAATTTATTTTTTGTTTTAGAATTTAATCGCTTTTTAAGAGCGCGGAAAAGTTGTGCACTGACATTGTAAGCACAACACAAAAAAAAATTTCAAAAATTTTAATATCTTGGGGTGCCCCAAAGAAGTTGAAATATTAGAAAAAGTGAAAAATTTCCAAAATTTTTATTTTAGTTCTTAACCGCTTCAGAAAATTTCCGAAAATTAATAGTTACTTTGCATTGCTGATGTCATGGTTGTCTGTATCCTGTTTAATAACATGAACATTCACCAACGTTTGCTTCCTTCCCCTTAGTGCGGGCCTTTTGTGTGTTATGTGTAGGCAACACAGCACACACTTAACTTACTGCAGGTTTCAAGCTGTATCTCTCCCATGCAGCTACACGAATCGCAAATCGATCTCATGACGACGACCATGACTCTAATTTCGTCCCACCATACTAGACCACCTGACCTGTGGCGATGCGTTCGATGGCACTTATGTGGGATCGCTATGCCATCTCTGATCGAGCAGCGGCCGCTGTAGCGTCTGCTGCATTGCACGACGTAGGTATAGTAATGGTTAGTGCTGATAAAACTGGTATTATTGATAGAAATAAAGTTCGGAGATCAAGAAGTAGAAATCAAGAAGAATTGCAAGAGTCCAGGTCGGACGTTTTACACGGTTTGTATTTTGATGGCAGAAAAGACAAGACACTAAAGATTGAAGTAGACGATCATGGGGTGTCTCATAGAAGATCTGTTGTTGAAGAGTATGTGTGTATTATTATCGCCGAACCTGGATCTCAGTATTTTGGCCAGGTAAGTCCAACCGCGGGAATAGCCAGAAGCATTGCCGACTCCATAATATCAGCAGTTCATGATAGAGGAACAGACATCAGCTTAATAACAGCCGTGGGGTGTGATGGTAGCCTACTGTGGTAAATACGGGTCATGCAGGCGGTGTTATCCGACTGTTGGAATTAGAGTTTCGAAAACCGCTGCAATGGTTGGTATGTCAACTCCACGCAAACGAATTACCCCTGCGGCATCTTTTTGAGTTTTTGGATAGCAGTACAACTGATCCTCGTGGGTATTCCGGACAGATTGGAAAGGCTTTACTTACATGTGATAAAATGCCTATCCGACGACTTGAATCAATACCAAGTAACTTTCCTCATATGGGTTTGACCGATTTAAGCACAGACCAAAGATACCTCCGGTACATTTGTCATTTCGTTTGTACAGGAGAAATTCCCAGTTCACTCGCCACAAGAAGTCTAGGTAAGCTTAATCACTCACGCTGGCTAACTGCGAAAATTGCATTCTGCGGTTGTATGTAGGAACCACAGAACCCTCTGATAATTTAAAAACGCTGGCTACCTTTATCATGAAGGTATATGCTCCTATGTGGTTCAAAATAAAGTGCAATCTACTCTGTGTCAGCGATGCTTTTCATCCATGGCAAACCATCAGCAAATCTTGCTACCTGTCGGATAAACTAAAAGCCATTTTCGACCCTGTTATTCAAAGAAATGGATTTTTTGGCCACAGCGAAAACAGACTTTTATCAATGCTGTTTGACAAAGAATCACATGTGCGTGAGCGGGGAATACGCCGTATAGGCCTACTGCTTGCACGAGAAACTCCGGTTTACACTGAAATCAGGCACTTCAAACTGCCAAAATTCAATTTTAATGCTGTCAGTTATGTTGATATGATATGCTGGCAAACCGATAACGACAAAACCGAACCTCCAATAACTATGAAAATGACAACAGAGAACTGTGGTCGTTCAAAAACATCAACACAAGCCAACATTCTCTCAATTTCCCCTGCCACTTGCAAGCAGTCGAGTGAGGTGTCAAGGTTGTCACGGAGGCCTCTGTTGCAGTATGTGCTGGTGCCGCTAACCGCGCTGGATTCATCAGAAGTCGGCTACAGTCCAGCAAAGACATGCCCTGTCTCAATACAAAACAAGATTGTAAATTATGTTCTTAACCGTATCTGTTACTGGCGTAGACCCTATGGTCTCGCCCTCTGCTAATTCAGCAATTTCACATAGTAGCAGTGACGCTAGAAACCTGAGATTTCTTGACTTTTACTTTTTTTTGTCGCCCCAACTTCTAATCCCGATTATGTTGGTATCGGATGATTGTGAAGTTCACAATAAACTTTTTGTCACAGCTAGTTATGAAATGCAAGAAATTTGCGGATATTCAATAGCTTGATTGACAGTTTACTATTAGCGTGCTGTTTCATTTTGTGTTTGTTATTCATTACGCAATGGTGCTAAAATTCCATTCTATACCCAGGCAGCAAAATCCGTCATTTTTACATTGATTCACTGTCGATTTTGCTGTCTGGGTAGGGAGTTGGTCTTTGACGCGATATGAGTCATTCTTTGCTGGCAGACAATAATTAGAAAGGTAATTTGTTATTTAAGCAAATTGCTTTGTAGTGCAAAAAGTGCATGGAATACTGTTTGCACAGAAACGGAAAAACAAAATTGATAAAATTCTGTGTTCAATGCAAAAAGACTTTCAAAATAAAATGTGAACTGAGAAATTTGACCAAGAAATGGCGAAATTAAGTAAAAAACCGAGTGTTCATCACCTTTTCTACCTAAAATACACAATCACGAATATATTTTGCAAAATAAATTGATTGAAGTGATAGCTCAGGCTTTTGACCAACGGCATACTTTTTCCCGTTGTTATTTGATATAAGCCAACGGAGTAATTAGCAATTAAGAGAAACGTAGACCTGATGGTCTCGGCCAGTAACTCTTGACACCAAAAGGAAGCAGTGACAGATACGGTTAAAAGGTTTGCGTATCTTACATGTACTTGTACCATAATTCTACTTGTAAATATTGATTTTCTGCGTAATTTACAACGATTCGTGGGAGGCAGTGCAGTTACAAATGTGTAAAAATGAAATTTTTAAAAATTTGCAATTCTTTTTTGAATTTTAAACTTTGTTGGGGCACCCCAAGATATTTATTTTTATGGAAATTTATTTTTGTGTTGTGCTTACAATGTCAGTGCAAAACTTCTCCGCGCTCTCAAAAAGCGGTTAAAAACTATAACAAAAAATAAAATTTTTGGAAATTTTCCCCTTTTTCTAATATTTCAACTTTTTTGGGGCAACCCAAGATATTAAAACTTTTGAAATTTTTTTTTGTGTTGTGCTTACAATGTCAGTGCACAACTTTTCCGCACTATTAATAAGCGATTTGAAAAACGATCCACCCTAATGCGCATCCCAGCACAGACTCACAGTGTCGGAGATGACGGTATTTGTGTTAACATGAAGAAGATTTTGGTGTTTGTGCTGAATGGTCTCTTTTTGCTACCAATTATGGTATATCTGCCTGCATTGCAAAAAGGCCATTCTAAGTATTCACTTTCAAGAAATTAAACGAGTACTTCAAAAACTAGGGAATGCCTTCAACACGGATTTGCACATGCAACTACTATAAAAGGCACTAGAAGTTTTCACAATTTCAAACCAATTTCAACATCAATTTCAACAATCGCTACAAAGCAAATAAATCTTGATGAAAATTTTAGTGATGTATTTGATTTTATTCATCTTGAAGAACCTTATGTCACCACTGTCAAACTAGGTGGTTATGTTGTCGCTACTGATGACAAAAACTGATACATTGGCTTTGTAGCTGAAACTGATATAGTAGGGTCAGTTATGCACGTTCTAGGGCTGTTTTGTGCAAATTTGGGTAGACATCTTTCATATGCATTTTCAAGTTCCTTAAACCCTTTAGACTTAAAATCCGTCTGGAGCCCGAAAATTTCGGGGGTGGAAGGTCCCCAAAATGCCACTTCCGTTTTGAGGGGGGGGGGATTACATAATAATAACCTTTGCCTACATTTCCAAGCTTTTACAGATTTTTCATTATTATACAGTATCATTATAAACAATAATGGCTAAAAGGAGGTGCCAACATTATTCTGAAGAGGGAGGATTTGTAAAAATGCCTTAATTTTGTTTTTAAGTGTTTACCAAATACCACTATTAAAAACAAATTGAAGGGTTTGCATAGAGGTGTTGTTGGTCGAGCTAGCACTATCTCTGAAGAAAAACTCACTACATCCAGGCTCAAATTATGTGCAGAGTTTGGCATACCTTTTGAGTATACTGATCTAAGAATCATTAAGTACTACCTTGATAAAATTGATCTAATCATTCTGCATTTTAAAGAAGGAAAATGTTCTTGGAAAAAGTGGTTAAAAACCTCATTGGTCTCTCCGCTAAAACGAAGTCGTGCACAAGTAAATAGTGACAAAAATCACAAAATCAATGAATACGTCGACAATCTTAAAAAGTCTTTGGAGAGAATTGAACCACAAAACATGTGGAATTATGATAAAACAAACTTGGAAGATGGTCCCGGTAAAAAGAGATGTATTGTGGATAAAGGTTCAAAACCCTGAATGAGTGATGAACTCCAATAAAATTGTCATAAGTTTAATGTTTTGTGGTAATGCTGCTGAGAAATGATGCCTGCCTATGTTTGCTACAAATCAGTTTATTTACACCCACAATTGATGAAGTATGGTCCAGCAAAGACTCGTTAAAATCGCTCAGAGTCAGGTTGGTTTACGGAAGACATTTTGTTGATTTGTTTTTTCAAACTGCTCTTTTAACTACCGTATAAAAAGAAAAGCAGGCAATGTCTACTCTGCTTTAATTGGTGACAATCTTACAGCTCACATAAATGAAAATGTCATAAAAGCATGCAAGGACAATAAAATTAAATTCATTTCATTGCCACCTAACACCACAGACAAAACGCAAACCCTAGATGTTGCATACTTCAGGGGAATGAAAATGGCCTGGAGAAGAATACTCAATGAATGGAAGCATACCCCAGAAGGTCGAAAGTGTACCACCTTGATTAAGACTGCATTTCCAAAAATATTAAACAGTTAGTCGATTGTCTGTTTAGTGGCAATGGCTCATCAAACCTCATTGCTGGCTTTCAAAAAACTGGAATTTATCCTATTAACAGACAAAAAGTGGTGGAACGTCTTCCCCAAAAAGATGCAGCTGAAATCCATGCACAAGTTAACAGTTTCATTCAGGTTTTGACAGACTTGCGAGGATCAGAAAGGGACAAATCAACTAATCGAATACCTGTATATGCAGCAAGCAAAAGAACTCGCTTAAATGTTGTCCCTGGCAAATCTGTATGCTTGGATAGCTCTGCGTGACTCTGCATCAGGGACCGATAATTCCTTAGGAGACTCTCAAGATGATAAAACCAGCTTCTCAACTTGTTAAGATGAAAGCTGCAATAATGAAAATGTCGCCCTAAACAGAAAGTGGCAGTGTGAAAATAAATTTTATACGGTTTATTACGAAGGAAGTATATTCCCTGGAAAGGTGCAATCTTTAAATAATAACAGAGTAACAGTGAAATGTTTGCAAAAGGCACAAGCTCCTGTAGGGTAAATAATCAACATGGAAATGGCCTACAGCAGACGACATTCACGATTTCCCTATAGGAGTTAATAAGCAAGAAATTGCAACACCGCTTCTGCCTAGAAGCAGTAGGAACATAGTATTTCAAATACCAGAGATGAGAGACATTTGGGGATAACTTTGTACCAGGATATATTTGCTCTAAAACTGTTGTCATTCATGTCATTTTTGTTTTTCAAAAATGCTATCATTTGTTGTGAAGCAGGTAGCCTACACTGTACAGTAAAGTTGCATTCAATTGCTTGAAAAGTTGTTTTGCAAACAACAATCAACTTATTGAAATCTCAATTACCGTAGCCTAAATTTGTTTGTTCTTTACTTGAAAAGTAGCTTAAAAGGATTAACTGCATCATCAAAACGCCTGATGTAGGCCCTTTTTGCTGAAACTGTGTGTTTCTGCAGAAGTAGAAATATTTTTTTAAATTAGCCAATGGGCCAAAGTTAGAATGATGTCTCAATCTTTGACCATTGGTGAGTGATACATTTGAATTCATGATAAAATCCTGTGTGGGCCAAATTTGGGGGTCCACGTCTTTTAGGTGCAGACAGTTAGGCGCCGCACACTGTGGCGTAAGGATATTTAGGTGTGGAGCTCCCGGTCATTTAGGTGCTATTCCTTTACAATTAGCAGTGTGTTTTTAGGTAGGTTATTTTATTATTTGCAGTGTTTATTTGCACCTTTTCTGGATTTATTGGTTGTTTAATAAAAATGTTCATCCTTACACCTCGTGTACCTTTTCAAACACAAGAGCTTGCTAAGTGGGTTCTTTGCTGTACTTGCATACTCAAATGCATAGTCAGGCACTGCACACCAAATTTTTTACCACCCATTTGAATTTAGGCTACGGTATGTTTTTTAAGATGTTTAGTGTTGTAGTTACTATTTTACTTAACTAAAAGTGAAATCAGTAATGTTTGAAAACTTGAATAATTTATTGATAAAGCTTTCGCCGATGCAAACCTGGACTAACAACAAATAAATGCCGCACACTAGCATTAAAACAATATATTTTTCTGTTCAATATAAAGTTTGTGTGAAAAGCATTGCCGATTTAAGCAGCTTCACTCAGACATTGCATTGCTCTATATTAGGGTGCATTATCTCCCCCTTATTTGGGAAATTGAATTTGTTTCATTGATAAATGGTGTCCATTTAAGGTCAAATGACACCAAAACAATTTTGGGGGTCAGGGGACCCCCTAAATCGGCTATTCAAAAATCACCATAACTCAAAAACTAAACAAGATAGACATATGTTGTTTGGTATCAAATTTGTTGTAACTACTTGATTTTATGCAAATCTGCAGAAAAAACTACATTTAAAAAGTCTCACCCACAAGTTTCTTAGGAGGCTACCAGCACAGATGTGTAAATAATTGTAGTGTAAAAGAAAACTCACATGCAACAAGCAGTTGATAACTTGTGATATTTACTTTGAGGTTTGTGATAATTTACAGCAGACACAGTGACCTTAATTAAAGACATAATTTCTGAATAATGCAATTTCCATTGATGTGATTGGCTGAGTGATAGGGCAGTGACATCATTTCAGTCCTCCCACATTTTAGTTGGAATTATTTCTTCACTTTGCGTTTTGTCAGTTTTGGGAGGATTGTTGGGGACTTCACTTCTGACTTATTAAGTGACTGGAACTGCTCTTTAGATGGGGCTGTAAGTATGGTTTTCGAAACCACATCCACACACACTGGTCTGTGGTCAGGAGGCTGTGTGGAGCTGCAAAGCAGATTAGACAAGCCACTGCTATGGTGTGCCTGCAGAAAGCACATTGGAGAGCTGATTGTTGGCAGTGTGTTTGACACATTGCGAATCGAAACCTCTAGGTCTTCAGAAATTACAATGTTTAAAAACTTTCGAACTTACTTTAGTCATGTGTCTCAAGACAGTTTGTGCCTTCCTCCTTACTTAAACGAACTTGACTGTATTTCACGTAATGGAATAAATTTTCTAAATGTATTAAAAGAAGATGCCACAGGTCTTGCTACTCAGCTGCTTACAAAAAAAGACAAAAATGACATACCCATAGAAGACTATAAAGAGCTCTAGGAACTTCTTTTCATTAGCTTTAGAACACCTCTCCCACATGCGTCATTTAAATTGAAGAAGCCTGGTGCAATCCACAAAGCTCGCAGGATGGCGAAGGTAATATACACAATTAAACACACCTTGTTATCCACAGAGGCAGAAAGAGTTGTGAATCCGAAAAATGCAAGAAAACACTTGATTTTGCAACAAAAAGACACAAAAAAACTTCCGGAATACTTCAGAAACTTCCGCTGCAGTTCAGGAATATCTGCACCACATGCTGATTTAACACTGATTAAAACCTTGCATAGGTTTAAGCAGATTGATGAAACAGTTGCATCAAGTGCTTTACAAAAGCCACAGCTCCATTAATAGTACTTGACAGAAGAGTGGGGCTACGTGCACTGTTCGATTACCACGTTAACGACAAAGAAAAAACAGAAATTGCTAAAGATTTGTTAGCTGTAAAAGAATCTGCTTCCACAATCCTTAAAAAAGGGAAGGGAAATGAAAAGCCAATTTTTCCAATCCAGGTAAATGAAAAATCTTCCTTGGCCGACTTAACAGGAAAAGATTCATTCGTGGTACTTCCTTCAGCTGCTCAACATAGAAACAAACTTTTTGAAAAAAGATGTTACGGATTGGCCAAAAGATGAGCAGTACGTCACTGGAAGAAAGAAATCGAAAATTATAACAGTTGTAAACGACTGCTCCGAACAAGGAATCAAATTGGCTTCAGATTTTCAAACATCCTCTAAAGTACAAAAAAACTTTGAGAATGCACTTCAAGTGGTGGAGAAAAGTAAATCCAGCAGGCCAAACTTGAGGAAAAGGCCACATACATAAGATCCAAAAGATTTTTTAATGCCTGTTGTGTGTTGACAAATTTCATGTTGATTATATTGGTTTGTGTTAAGAAAATCAATATCATGTATCGTATTTGCTTTGTTTTTGGTAAGACCCAGTTAACTGTTTGGCCACACACTCATACTTTGAATTTAAATAACATGGGCCTAAATACATAGTACAACACATTAAAAACAAAACAAATCGTGGCTAAATTCTATTGAAAAATTTGATGATTTTGCAACTGTGTTTTACTGTTTATTAAACATACAAACTGGAAGCTCGGTTACAAAATAAAAAATGCAAAATCATAAGAAAATATGCATTTCCTGTGCAGATTTGAATTGAATGATGTAGTTACAATAAATTTGATACCAAACAGCATAATGTCTATCTTGTTTGGTTTTTGAGTTACTGCGATTTTCAAAAAAACGATTTTGGGGTGTCAGGAGGTGGTGGTAGAGGGGTCCCCTGACCCCCAATTTTTTTTGGTGTCATTTGACCTTAAATGAACACCATTGATCAATGGAACAAATTCAATTTCCAAAATAAGGGGGAGATGATGCACCCTACTCTATATGCCAAGCTGATATAATGTGCAAACTTTACCAGGAATAGCACCTAAATGACAGGGCGCCACAGTGCTCCTCACCTAAACATCTTGATGCTACAGTGTGCATGCCTAGTTATCCTGCACCTAAAAGACGTGGACCCAGACGCAGAATTTTTGGTCATTTGACAAGAAAGCCCTGCACTAGCCCAATTTTGCTTCAAGATATACCTTCCCACCTGGTTCCAAATTTAAGCCTGCAGCAAAAAAACAGATGGATCAAACAACTTTTTCAGTTTAATGCAACGCATCATCAGGTTTCCTGTTAAGAGTTAAAGAGACTGCACTAAAAGCTAATCAGAGAAGTGCCTTCTTTTCACACCAGAAAAATGATATCTTGGCAATGTTGGATGATGTGGATGAAAACATTAGAAGAGTGGCTGTGAATAAAGTGCAGTCTCCACGAGGAAACCTTCCTTTAATCAACATTGAAAATGGTAACTTTGTGGAGGGTTTTATGAGTTTTGGCGAGGATGATCAGTTAGATCACAACATAGCCATCAGAGAGTTTTGATTGCCAGTTTAAATTTAAAAGTGAAAGCATACCACAAGATGGTTAACTAAAATGGTGACTTTCAGGAACCACCAGCAATAAGGAACTAGTCCTACAATGAAATTGAACCTATCCAAGCTTACTCACTAAACCTTTATCATCCATGTCACAACCAGTGTGTAGAACGCCACGTGAAGGTTGTCACAGAAGTGTCTTCTCAAGATGCAGGATCCCAAAGAAGAGATGGCGTTATATGCCAGAAAATCAAGTCTAGAAAACTACTGAAGTCCTAATCAGGAGGAAGAGCGAATTTCGGTTATAATTGATCAGAGAACTAAAGAAAGTGTGGTATGGACAACTAATCGTCCTACAAGAATAGGAAGACAAAGTTCAGCTAATGTTATTCCTAACACTCCTGGAGTCAATCTTTCGTGTAGAAACGCCATGACATCATTTGCGGCCTGGCGCAATTTTTTCACTGTCGAAATAATTTACATTATAGTAGCAAGCACCAACGCATGCATTCGAGAATGGTTGGCAAAGATATCGGATGAGCAGCGAGCATCTTGGTGTGCTCCATATTTGGTGGAAACTAATGCGACAGAGATTGAAGCATTTATTGGTCTGTGGTACGTGAGAGGGTTGCTGAAGCATACCTTTCACAGAATTCAGCATTCTTTTTCTTGAATGTATGGCCATCCAATATTTGCTGCAACAATGTCGTTGAATCGATTTAAATTCTTGTTGGCCAACCTTAGATTTGACGACAAGACATCCAGAACCCGTCGTTGGAAGAGCAATCGATTTGCCGCAATGAGTATAATTTTTGAAATTTTTATTACAAACTGTGCAGCAGTTGTTACTCCAGAAGATTTTTTGTCTTTACACAAAACGTTGTATGCTACTCGTGTGGGAGTAGCATTTCGTCAGTATAACAAAAACAAGCCAGCGAAATATGGATTGTTATTTAGAAGTATCAACAGTGCGCGTGTGCCCTACACATATACTTCCATTACATAATACATATGCTGGAAAACCAACTGGAGATCCAGGACCACATTACCTGAGCAATGTTTTAGAATATGTTCGCACTCTTGTGCATAATTTAGAGCAAGCGGCCTCGTTAGAAGAGCGTAGTATTTCCTTTGACCGATTCTATACATCGCTGGAGCTGGCAGAATGGCTGTGGGTGAAACGAATCACGTTGGTGGGAATGTGGCAAACCGCCAAAAAAGGTGTTGGCGATATAAGCTCTCTTATCGACAGAGAACCGCTCAGTACAAAAGTTTATTGGGAAGAATCAAAACCTCACCTTACTGCTACATCTTACGTGATCAAGCCGAAATCTTCCGCAAAGCGAAATGTCCTGGTACTTTCAACCATGACTCCTATTCTAGGAGTAACTAAAGATGACGATAAGAGGAAGCCAGCTATCATAAAGTTTTACGATTTTACGAAAGGTGGTACAGATGTAGTCGACCAAAAGATGAGATTTTATTCTGTCAAACCAAAATCATCAAAATGGACGGTGTCAGCATTTTCCTATCTATTAGATGTAGCTCGAGTAAACACAATGACGGTTAGCTACATGAATAGAGGGATGCGATTGGCAGATGCACGAACAGACGGAAGCTTCCACGAAGGTTGGGAGCTCGCTCTATCGTTGATAAAGCCTAACATGTCGCATCGTCTAGATAACACGCCAATACTCAATGATCACTTACAGAAGACGACAGCGTCGTACCTAGGAAGAAGTATTAGGCCTAATCTTAGCAGTTGGATCAGCAACCTCAACCCTCAAAAAAGCAATGCTCTACAAGTTTAAACGGAATCAGAGGTACAGGATATACAGCAAAAAGAAAGAAAACTGGTAAAACAGTTTATTGTTGTGAAAAGTGCTCCAGCCTGCTTTGCATGAAACACGCATACAAATTGTGCCCCTCGTGCAAATAAGTTATTCAACATCAGTCGTTTAGCATTCTGGTTGTCAAAACTATGTGAACTGAGTTGCAGTGATGTTGTAAATATTTGGGCCAAGAAGTGTTTGACATTATTCAGAAAACTCTTGCTCTACTTGTAGTATTTCATTACCATATACTGCAAGTCTGCTTTATAGTCTGCCATTTATGCGACGTAAATTAACTGAGCGCACTATATTGCCAGTATACAAAATGGCCTGATTTTGTGTTGATGGAACGTCATGAGACATTGTATCAACACACGTACGCGATTAATGTTACCAAGTGGAATGCAATTTGAAAGAACGGGTCAACCAGGCTGCAGAATACGAAACGTTGTTATAAAACTAAATTTATTTTACCCAACAGGAATCTATGAGCCAAAATACTGGTAAACAGTTGATCTAAAACCAAGTCCATTTCTATTACTCTACAGACGATAAAAACCGCTGTGTTTGAAGCGTTTAAATTCAAATGTTTATAAGTAGTTTGGCCCTTATATTCGTTTTACTAACAGTATATCATATAATCCCATATTTTATGCTCCAAAAGTCCTTCTGTTCTAACTATAATGGAGCATTTAAATCAAGTAAACTTCCAAAAACTAGAATCCAGCAAATGCCAGTTATTTAACAACAAACTTAACTCCACAACCTTATAGAAAATAACTCATGGAAATATAAAAATTATAGAAAATAACAAATTATAGAAAATAACAGCTAATCACAAGTTTTGGCTCAAAAATCTACTATACTTAAAGGTGAAAAATATAATCAAAGCAATCCCAGTTGTCAATGATGCATCTGAACGAGCATTGGGTCTTCTTGCTGAATTTTATGACAAACTCACCCAAAATTCTACAGGAAAACAAAACATTTGAGAGAAAAAACAAGCCACAGTTGCTACATCATCAGAAAGAGTTACTAAAAAAGGGATGAAACTGTACTTGTAAAAACTACAAATCAAGCAACATTGATTTCCATTCGTCGTCGTCGTGTGAGCCTCTGGGGCCGAGGGTCTATCCTTTTACCACCCCAGATTCACAATGTTCTCGGACTACACTGGAAGGCTACTAGAGAGCAGCCAGTCTATGGTTTCATCATCCATGACACGCAGAGTCTTGCAGACCTTCCGCTCCATTAGGTGGCTTGAAGATGGAGCAGTCATTGATGATGTGGTCTGCGGTATGTTCCTCGGCACCACATTCACAGAAGAGGCCATTCCCCATTGATGCATGGTTGAGCGGAATAGCCTAACGCCCGTACGGAGACGGTTGAGGCGCACCCATGCCTGTCTTGGTAGTGTTAGACCGATGGGGCGTGTGCCGGCGTCGGGGATGAACGAATAGAGTCTGGTGGCGGTTGACTTCCATTCAGAACTCCATTAAGGTACACACAGGTACTTGACCACTGGTACACCTTTTGTCTTGAATATTGTCAAAGGAAGTAAAATGGCATTGCTTACTGCATGTTAACTGATTATATATACTGTATGTATACTGGTAATTTAAGTTTTTAGTTGAGTACTTTAATTTTTTGTTTACATTGCCAGACTATTGTGTGATTGTTACATTGCCACTAGCCAGCTATAACAAAATTTTGTATAAAATATATTTTTGTTTCCATGGAAACGTAAAGAAAATAGGTGTCAAACCACAATGAAATTTAAATTTTTTTATATTAGCATTAGTTTTGACCCCAAACACTACTTTTTGCCAGCCAACAGCAAGATCAGTAAAAGTAAGGTTTTTTTGGTACACCCTAGTCACCCAGTGGACATGCATTTTTCATGTAATGAGTTTTTGGAATTGGTTTTTGAAAAGTTTGACCTTCTGCGACGTCACCACTATACAACTAATTTATTCAGATTTTCTTCAATCTATAAAGGAAACACTTTCAAATGATAGCATTATCATTCTCATGCATTTTGCTGAAACTTAGTTTTTTAGTCAAAGATGCAATCCAAGGCTATCATTGGGAAAACAGTCAAGCAACACTCAATCCGTTCTGCATATACTATGAAGACAACCTCAAATCCCCAAGTATCTACATAATTTCTGATTGTAGGAGACATGATACCATTGATACCAAAACTGTCCATGCTACAAAGTTAGTATGCCATATGAAAGAAAAGCTGACTGTTATAACTAAGCAAAGTATTGTATTTTAGTGATGGCGCTGCCAGTCAATAGAAGAATTTTAAAACTTTTATAAACTTGTGCTATCATGAATGTGACCATGGCCTTAACATAGAATGGCATTTCTTCGCAACCAGCCATGGAAAATCTCCCTGTGATAGAATAGGGGAGACCACAAAGCGTTTTGCAGTAAAAGTCAGTCTTCAGGCAACTGAGAACGACCAAATATTAAATCCAAATCAAATGCTCCAACGGGCTAATAAAAGTATTGCCGGTAAAAAGTTTTTCTACATGACTGGTCAAGATGTTTCAAACACTGAATCATATCAACTGGGAGACAGATATGCTCACTCTAAAACCATTTCTGGCACAAGGTCTCACCACAGCTTTATCCCTTTATCAGATTCAACATTACAAATGAAAACTTGAAAATGTTATCCAAAGATGAGCAAGGAACCCAGGCAATACTGAAAAGTGAAACTTTAGCACCAGTTGTATCTCAACCAAACATAAACGAAGATGACCTACAACCTGGACGATGTGTGGCTTGCATGTATGATAAACATTGGTACAATGGTGCACAATAACACAAAGCTCAGAGGAATACAAAGATATCTATGTCAAATTAATGAAAAGAAACAACCAAATTTTATCTTGGCCTCAAGATCTTAGGTGGTGGATTCCATTTCAGGACATTATTTGCATTCTTTCACCACCGCACTTGCAAGGGCAGAGTGGACGGCAATGCAAACTATTGACAGTTGACTACAACGAAATCCTGGTGATTTACTAGACTGCTTATTATTGAATATTTAGACTGCTTTTAGACTGCATATTATTCAAATTTTATTATTTTTATTTAGTGTAATATATATCGTGTATACTCGAGTATAGGTCGATCTTGTATATAAGTCGAACTCTTAGTTTTAGGCTGAAAATAGGTGATAGTTCCTTCTCTCGTGTATAAGTCGAATAGCTTATTGAAACACGGTGAGGAAATTTCAAAGTAGAGCATAGAGTAACTTACCCTGCTGGAATAGTCAAGTAACACTATTTACAACAATATTAAGTAAACCAGCTAAATTAGACGCACTACTTTCAATAAGGTCTTCCGCTGTGAGATCAATTATGATTCAACAGCATGCATTGTTTTTTATCAGACGCACGAGAATCGAAATCCGCTCATTAACATATAAAAACTAGCACTTGGCCTTCCTGTATTTAATGGTCTTGGTCGCAGATATTGCCTGCATTAACATCGTCTGTTACTGCTATTATCACCTAGTCAACCTGACATCATTGTTTTATGCGGCTGCTAAGGTTTGACATCGACTTCAATAGAAAAGTTAAAAGGCCATGAGCAATACGGTGTTGCAGGCCGGAACACGTCAAGTGGGCGAGACAAACTGGGCGATGCCCACTTGGGCGAGACCAGGTGGGCGACGAGTCAAGTGGGCGACAGACCAAGTGGGTGACGAGCCAAGTGGGCGACGAGTCAAGTGGGCGACGAGTCAAGTGAGCGACGGCCAAAGTGGGCGACGGTAGCGAAAGTTTAGCCGTTCGGAACGGTGGTGACATATATAACACAAGCCAACACACTTTTTGTGTCAGCATAGTAAATGTCATTCTAAGGTATATTTTGGGTGCTGAATTCAAAAATCACATCAGATTTTTTGTATCACATCAGGATTTTATGATATCTGAATGCTGTTTTAGTAAAAATTGGTAAAATCGACTCCTGATCTATATTGGTAGACTATGGCGTTTCATGGAATTTGAACCCTTTTTTGTCAACAAGGTCTGCGATAAAGTCTAAATTCATCACGATAAAGTCTGAAGTCTACACAAGAGATACAAATATAATATTAATGAAAACATTGAGGTATTTCAAGACCTGTTTTATTTCTTTTAATTTTATTGAAGTCTGGTAACTTGAACCCAATTCGTCAAAGTTTATCTGCTAACACTAAACGTTCAACGTCCTTTTTTTTTTACAAGAGTAGGCTACATTGTTATTTTTTTGTGTTAAGAAGTAGGTTTGGTGGCTGTGCAAATCCCCAATGCATATTTTAAACCTTTTGGCTTTGCCATCTTTTCCTTTTGTTGGTGCTACAGTTGTGTGTTTGTAATGTCATTCGTTATATGTTTGCGCCAGCAAAGAAAAATAAAATTGAAGAAATTGAATACAATAGACACTTAAAAATAGGTTCAATTCTACAGAAAAAAGGAAATTCACATGCACATTTGGGAAACGCTTCTCGTCTGGGACAAACTTTCGCTTGCATGATTTTCGTGAATGTTGTGAGTGGATTTAAGATTTCCATTGATCTATCGTCTTAAGTTTTCCACACAAGCTTTACATGCAGTATGTGGGGCCCATGATTTGTCCTGATCACCTAGGCGAATTTTAAAGTATGCAAGATATGCTTGTTTCACAACACTTGTTATGGTTTGCCTTTGGTTAGGAGCAGTATAACTGCCGCACAAGGCGCACATGTAACAAAAAACATCAGGGTCATTTTCACACTTTCTCCTTGAAGATGCCATCCTGCTACTTATTCACACCACAAACAGAATTAACACCTTGCTAACATGATAAAATATGAATACATGAATATTCAAATAAGAATGAGTTATAGACAAGTTTCACATAAACTTAAATCTCCATGTTCAGCAAAAAAGATAAAACCGATGTTATATATCAAAAAGTGGAGTGGCACTAAACATTCAGGCGAAAGTGAATGTAACCCTGCCTGTAAGGGGTGGTTTATGGACAGTTCTCAGAAGGTACATAAGTTGGATGGTCTACCATAGACAGATGGTCGACTAGCCAGAAGGTCTAGGTGACTTTTTTGACCAGTGGACCATCTAGCTAGGGGGCCTTCTGACTAGTGTACCTTCTGAAGATAGGTCGGTCACTCCAATGGTCATGTTGTCATCATACATCTCTAAATGTTACAAAATAAAATCATTTCCATGATTATGACAAATTTTCAAACACTATTGGCTGATAAGGTCTTTATAAAACGGTAACAGCAAGAGAAAATTCGGCCAAAAAGCCAATATTATGAGAAAAGATATCATGCAAAAATATCAAAAACCTGATGTGATGGGTAAAATCTGATGTGATTTTTGAAATCAGCAGCCTCAATATATCCCAAATCACATCTTAAATTGCAGACACAAATTTTTTTATCTTTTTTGTTGGCCTGTGTAATTTATCTAGTTGCTTTGCGGCGTCACGGTTTATCGTGAAGCTTAAGAGAAACCCCTCAGAAAAGAGACAAACGAATGGCCAAAGAGTGGTTGAAGTTATCGAAGCTTGTCACGCTGAGTTTCACGAAGCATTGGAAGCAACATTTTCATTATTTTTTGTAGTCTAGTGATAGCGCTTGCTGTTTGACGTTAATTTGCAATGTGACATCATCTTGACACATTATTTTGCAACACACAATCCAGTCTATGAATATTATAAACACTTGCGGTAGGTCATCATATTTCGTACCAAAGTATTTTTCTGACTTATTTGTTAGAGTACCGGTAGCTGAGTATCGTTTGAAACTCGAAAGACGCTTTCGATTGTGATGACAACTACGACTTGCCTTGCATGTTTTGTACCAAGTATTCTTCAGGTCATTTCAATTTGAGAGCACGCTTCTCCAGAATGTCGTGACCTACATATATATAGGTCACCAATCGAATGATTGTCCGCAACGGGGGAAATGAAGTAAAGGTGGGACAGACGCATGCGACCAAAGCAGAGACAGGTGTCTGTCTGTAATCCCAGACCATAATCTTATGTGCTAAACGTTGTACGGTACTGCAAACAAAGACGTTGAATCTATGTAAAATATTGCAATGATAAATCTAATAAAACTTTTGAAAAATCATTTGGTGATCTGCTTTGTTAAGTCACGATAAACCCTGACGCCGCAAATTGCAAAATAATGTGTCAAGATGATGTCACAATGCAAATTAACATCAAATAGCAAGCGCTATTACTAGACTACAAAAAATAATAATGAAAATGTTGCTTCCAATGCTTCGTGAAACTCAGCGTGAGAACTCTCATTGCCTCCCACAAATCAATCACTGTATTTTAAAGTAAAAATTAAAAGTAATATTTTATGATCTAAAACAGAAAATATTACTTTATAACGACTGGCAAGCTTTGATGACTTCAACCACTCCTTGGCCATTTGTTTGTCTTTTTTCTGAGGGGTTTCTCTGAAGTTTCACGATAAACCGTGACGCCGCAAAGCAACTAGATAAATTATATATGTCACCACCGTTCTGAACGACTAAACTTTCGCTACCATCGCCCACTTTGGCCGTCGCTCACTTGGTCTGTCGCCCACTTGGTCCGTCGCCCACGGTGACTCGCCACCTGGTCTCGCCCAAGTGGGTATCGCCCAGTTTGTCTCGCCCACTTGTCGTGTACCGATTGCAGGCGCCCTCATGTGGTAAAAAAAGCACCCTACTTTTTTATGGTATTTTTTTTGGCATTTGGTATTAGGACACTTTGTGGAGTTTTATTCAGATTGCAGAAAAACTGAATGAGAAGATTGCAAATGAATTTAACTAGTCCAAAACAGCCAAATTCCTACCATTGCGTGCATTAGCTAGCGGGTTAATTTTCTGGTAAGTCTAATTTTGGTAATACATTACTGTAACAAACTAACAAGACTTTTCTTATGTCACAACACAAGTCATGAAATATTCTACTAACTCTATTTTTGAATGATCCTTATTTATACTATGATACTTCAGTAAGTTTGAAACATTGCAGTGAAGGTCTGTGACTTTGGCTCAAGTTTTCTATGTTTTACGCCTAGCTAAGTAACACACTGCAGTGATGTCAACAAATGCCTATATTTTAGTATTTGAGTAAGTTTACATTATTTATTCTAGTACTGTAGTGTAGATGTAGACACTGTATGTTATCATCTACAATCATGACCAGTGGAACACAGAAATTAGAAAAAATGCGTTTTTTTCTGTCTACATCTCCTACTAAAGACAATCAAAAAATCAAGGGGAGCAAACTTCTAACATATCGGCAAGTTCTTAGCCTTCTGTCTTTCCTAAAAGAAATGGGGAAGAAACTTCAATAAAGAAATTTAAAAGAGAATTGTTAACACAAGCAGCTACCATAATCAGACAAGTGATGTTCTGATATTCTATAAAAAAGCTAACATTCCAATTCCCACACTACATTCAATGAAAATGGCTCAGAAAAACAATGAATTTTTACGATGAAATAAATGGGGTTTACAAAATTCAGCTGGAATACTACAAAAAGAATGAAGGCAAGCAATCCAAGGATCAAAGCATTGTGTCAAACAACTTGAAAAAATTCGGTCAATTTTATTTACAGTAGAATTCGCCTATAACGGCACCTCTAGGGGATTGCAAAAACTGACGTTATAGCCGAATTGACGTTATAGACGAATTACCGCAAACTATTCCAAAACTGTCTTTTGATTGAAGAAAGAGGTGTATAATCCAGTCAGGTTTACTGTGTACCACCAAACTGACAAAAGTCACGCAGAAAATACAATAAACAAAGAAACTGTTTAAAAAAATAACCTACAGCGAAAGGTACGGGAAATTTGTGCATTATGGCTCGTTACATAGTTTATACAGTTACTGAACGTACAACTGTTGCTTTGAGTTTAAAGGTCAGCTGCTGTAGAGCTGCTTTTTACACGTGATAGTTTTTCACGCGGAAAAAAAGTTAATTCAGTTAATTAAAGTCCTTGCTGCGAAAGACGTAGCAAAATAAAGGGAAGACATTTTGCAAGCAGCAGCGCTAACTGGATTAAAAGACTGACCGTCCGTGGTGTTATAAACAAACTTAAGGTGACATTATAAACAAACAAAAGACATCTGGGGACCAATAAAGGGTGCTGTTACATGCGAATTGACGTTATAGGCGATGCTGTTGTAGCCGAACTACAATGTACGTAAAAGATAAAAATTCTGCCGGGACCGAGCGAAATGTGACATAATAGGCGAATTGACGTTATAAACGAATCCGCTATAGGCGAATTCTACTGTATTTCGGTCATTTTTGGTCATATATAGTCAACTGACTATATATTTTTTTGGACATTTTGACCGAATTGACTGTTTTTTTCGGACATTTTGCTAAAAAATCGGTCAATGACTGATAAATGACCGAAAAAACCCAGCTGTACCATGTCATATTGCATTGCCGCTATGACTCCTGCGACAAATATCAGGTTAAACAGTTGCTCAAATAAAGAAAATGAATGAATTGTTCAAGAAATGTCAGCAGTATTTGAATATTAAGGTGACCAAAAGTGCCATCGGTACACGACAACTGGGCGAGACAAAGTGGGCGATACCCACTTGGGCGACGAGACAAGTGGGCGACGGACCAGGTGGGCGATGAGTCAAGTGGGCGACGAGCCAAGTGGGCGACGGACCAAGTGGGCGACGAGCCAAGTGGGCGACGGCCAAAGTGGGCGACGGAAGCGAAAGTTTAGCCGTTCGGAAAAAATATGACTTTTAATTTTTACTTTAAAATACAATGATTGATTTGTGGAAGGGAGGCAATGAGAGTTCTCACGCTGAGTTTCACGAAGCATTGGAAGCAACATTTTCATTACTTTTTGTAGTCTAGTAATAGCGCTTGCTGTTTGATGTTAATTTGCATTGTGACATCATCTTGACACATTATTTTGCAATTTGCGGCGTCAGGGTTTATCGTGAAGCTTAAGAGAAAACCTCTCAGAAACGAAACAAACAAAAGGTCAAAGAGTGGTAGTAAGAGTAGCCTAATTGTAGTCAAAGAGTTAGAAAGGAAAACGCCGCAGAGAGTTGTTGCAGCAAAATTTGATGTGGCACAGGCGCAAATTTCACGGATATGGAAGAAACGGGAAAAGCTCTTGAACAACCATCGTAATAACAACATCGACAAAACTCACCTTAAGCAAGTAGAAGTTGTGTTTTATTTCCAGCAAACACAACTTCTTCTGTCCATCTTTCAGACCAACGTATCATCAAGAATTTCAAACATCATTATCGATGGAGTAGCCTATGTTGCAAAAACTTCTGGTCACCATCGATGCTAATAAAAACGCTGCAGCCACCAACATAGCACGCGTAATCTGTTTGTTTTTTTTTCGCTGAGACTTTTCGGTCATTTGTCCAAATGACTTGTAAAAATTCGGTCATTTTTTATTTATTTCGGCCATTTTTTCTGATGAAAATATTTCCTTTCAAGTAGCTGATACAAACCAAAATTTGCACTTTCTGACTCGCTACAACATTAAGTTTCGCTGAGAAACGTTGTGTGTTTTACCTGAGAAAAGTTGGAACAGACAAATGTTTCTTCAACGTTCATCAGCGAAACTCAACCTTGCAACACTTGGCCGAATTGACTATATATTTGTTTGCACATTTTGACCGAATTGGCTAGGCTATATTTTTTTCGGACATTTTTCTAAAAAATCGGTCAATGACCGAAAAAAAAAAACAGCGCACAATTAGTGTTCTTGACGCTATAAATCGTATGTGCGCGGAAAATCCAATGTCTCATAGAGACTTGCCATTAACTTACATTTACAATGTTGTATGTGAAAGTATCAATAAAACTTTAATCCGAATGCTCTAGTCTAGACCAACGAGATATAACACAATGAGTAGAAACTCCTCTTTTTGCTCCGTTTTACGTGTCGGCCGTCACGCTTCACTACAGACACTTGCGCAGTAGATTAAACGGACATCACAAGAGTTTTAGATGGGATGTTCCTTCGATTTTATGTGCGTTGAGTTCTACCACTGAGCTATCTCACCGCCTAAGGTGCTTGGCTAATTAGTAATATAGTTTTGTACCATGGGTAAGGTGCTATCCACATGTTAGGCTATTTTCAACCCATTATTTAACATTATGTTATTGTCAGAAGCCTAAAATTAAACTCTAGTGCAGCCCTAAAGTTAACCCAGCCAGGCTACTGTTAGCCTGTCAACAACTTAATCAATTTTGAAGAACCTGAATTTCTAATAAGCCGTCTAGACTAGCGTCGTAAGTCTTACAATGTTTTTAAAACCTTAGGCTATAGTCTTGCACTGTTGCTAGTTGAATCGTAAAATTATAATAATAATAATAATGATAGCATTTATATCCCGCTCAGATTAATGAGTGATTGATATCAGAGCGGCTCTCAATTTAATGTTTAGGTATAGAATAGTAGGTAACAAATAAAACAGTGAAAAAGCAATAATTGATAGGTAGAATCACAAGCTCAGAGATATAATGCCGATAATATGCTGTATGCCTCAATGTAGTAATGGCACACCATGCCATCACTTGTTTAGTGTGCCTAGCAAGAATTATTGTAAAGAAAACAAGAAAGAATGGGCTGATAATCTGGAAAAGATAGTGTTGTCATATAGACAAGATGACAACATCAAGAGTTTAAAACTGTAGCAAAAACCGTTGAACTGTAGACGCGCTCGTTGAAATGGGAATACTTTGAAATTCTTCATCTTCGATTATTTCCACAAGATACTCGACGGTTAAATTATCAGAACTGTTTTCCATTGCACTGTTATAAAAAGCCAAACTTCTTCTAGCCCTGTTGGTTGTTTATAGCTGGATAAGATAAACTTTGATAACCATATAGCTTACAGTCAGTCATTTGTATCGTATTTCGTAGACCTTTGCTACCCTATACTAATTTAATATTGTTGTTAGCAAGAGCCTATGTATTTACCCTGCTTATTGACCTGTAACATCCTGATTAACCTACTTCAAAATTTCACACAATAATCTGAAAAGACAAGCGGTAACGAAAATAAACTTTTAAACCACCTAACAATAATACTATGGTCGGAACAGTCCAATTGCTTCGTGGTATTCGCCGTCACTTTAGCCTTGCTTTAGTGCATTCTTAGCACGCCGTACACCCGTACGGTCGCAGTCTGTAGCCTTCCATGTGCAAACAGTGAACCATGAAACGAACGACGTAGAGAAACGAGAGAGATAAAAGAGAAACACTACGAGAAGAGTGAGTTTCCACTCATTGTGTTATATTTCGTTGGTCTAGACGCTGCGTAGTCGCATCAGCAGTTTACAGAACACATTGTGACTGACAGTCATTACTAGGGCCATTTTGTTTATGACTTAAAAATTGAAAAATATGACTTTAGTTTTAGATATTCTGTCAAAATTTTCATTTTAATGGATTATTTTTAGAGCATCAAATTTATGCTAATCTCCGTAGTTAATGATTCGTATGTAAGTTTTTACATGTATTTTAAACAATAACACACTCGAACAACTAACAAAAACTTCTGTTTCGCTTGAAAATCACTACAAACATTCAAATGTCTAATGCATGTACCTACCAAACCAGCTACTTAAACTTAGTAGTTAAGATCTCACCACTGGCTGACCTAGTGACCTACCGCAAGTGTTTATAATATTCAGAGACTGGATTGTGTGTTGCAAAATAATGTGTCAAGATGATGTCACAATGCAAATTAACATCAAACAGCAAGCGCTATTACTAGACTATGCTAGACTACAAAAAATAATGAAAATGTTGCTTCCAATGCTTCGTGAAACTCAGCGTGAGAACTCTCATTGCCTCCCTGCCACAAATCAACCATTGTATTTTAAAGTAAAAATTAAAAGTCATATTTTATACTGACAAGCTTTGATAACGGTTAGAGAACGTTCATAACTGACTTCAACGACTCTTTGGCCATTCGTTTGTCTCTTTTCTGAGAGGTTTCTCTTAAGCTTCACGATTAACCCTGACGCTGCAAATTGCAAAATAATGTGTCAAGATGATGTCACAATGCAAATTAACATCAAACAGCAAGCGCTATTACTAGACTACAAAAAATAATGAAAATGTTGCTTCCAATGCTTCGTGAAACTCAGCGTGAGAACTCTCATTGCTTCCCTTCTACAAATCAACCATTGTATTTTAAAGTAAAAATTAAAAGTCATATTCTTTCCGAACGGCTAAACTTTCGATTCCGTCGCCCACTTGGCTTGTCGCCCACTTGACTCGTCGCCCACCTGGTCCGTTGCCCACTTGTCTCGTCGCCCACCTGGTCTCGCCCAGTTGTCGTGTACCGAAGTGCCATGCCGAAACTTTTTCAACGTAAGCAAATTTAATGAGAGGGTTGTTATTGCCTTTCCTGAACTAATTAACTGAACTGTGCTTGAGTTTTTGACAATGCAACACGCACGTCATCTTCAACGTCCAGGCGATTTCGATGTTTAGTTTTTATTGTAACAAGAGCTGAGAATCCTGCCTTGCAAAGGTAAGTGGTTATGAATGGTAACAAAACAATAATCGCTTGCTTTGCCAAGAATGGGTAAGTTTTCAGTTGTGAGCACCAAAATTCTTCCACAGTTTTTGAATGAAATTCAATGCGTACCGTAATAACTCTTTTGATCTTAAAGCAATTAGGTCATCTTTACTGAGATTGTCATCGCTAATATTGCTCAAGTCAAAAAGAAAAGGATTTCGAATCCATGTTTCAACTTCGTTCGGCAGGTGTTCTAAATTAAAATAACGTTGAAATGAGATTTGCAGGGTTTCCAAGTGTGCGCAAAATTTTCTTCTCATAGAGATCAAAAGAGTACATTCTCTTTGAGTTTCGTCCATCAAGATAAGATCTTCTAACATTGGAAAGTTAGCGTAATTACCTGCTTCCAATCTGCGTTTCCAAACCGGCATCTTGGCTGAAAACGCTTTAAGTTTTTCAGCTGCATCAATTATTGTCACACCCTGTCTTTGAATGCCACGAATAACATTGTTAATATGACCGAAAATATCGGCTAAGTAGGACATGCCGTATAGAAAACTTTTACTCTCAAACAATTTTAAAAGGGGACTTCCTTTTGCTTTCAAAAGAGTTGATACCTCATTTTTTAGCTGCTGCAGTCAGTTTAAAACTTCTCCTCTAAATCAGGGGTCGGCAATCACCGGTCCGCGGACCGCTGCCGGTCCGCGAGGAGTTCATAGCCGGTCCGCGAAGAGTTCATATACTTTTACAAATTAAGTGAACGTTCAGAATTATTATAGTGGTCTAAGATTAACTGATAAAAATTCAAATTAATCTTTTTAATCAATACACATGTAGAGGCGTCCTTTCTTCATTAAACTTGCTAACCTCTACCACGTGCATTTTCTTGAGCTTGTTGAGACTGGCGAGGCAGCAATGCTGTTATTACGTCATAGCAACTTTTCTCTAGGTGCCATTTTACAACAGTTACTGTGCAATTCATTTTCAAAAAGAGTGACATGTAGAGGCGTCCTTTCTTTGTTAAACTTGCTAACCTCTACCACGTGCACTTTCTTGAGCTTGTTGAGACTGGCGAGGCAGCAATGCTGTTATTACGTCATAGTAACTTTTCTCTAGGTGCCATTTTACAACAGTTACTGTGCGATTCATTTTCAAAAAGAGTGACTTAACTTTTACGTTGACCATTCATTTGTGAGTGTGAAATTAGAAGATAGAGTGCTGAAGTTTTTGGGAGTAGCAGTTTGACTATTGATTAAAAGTTCATAAAGTCAAACTATGGTAGGACTAGACTGTAATACCAGCATAACACTTAACAAAGCAGCTGCTACAGAAATTGGGGTCCAACTAATTTAAAGAGCATCGGAGTATCGGAATATTTAGAATAAAAGCCAATTTATCAGGAAGTTATGGGTAAGCTTAGGGTGAGGACTGAGGATTAGATTTAGGTTTATGGTGAACGTTATGATTAGTGTTAGGTTTCCGTAGACCGTTACATTCCCATAATTCCGACACTTAACGTCGGAAAGGAAAATATCGAAATATCCGATTTTTCGGAATTAGGGTTAGAATTAAGTAAGGGTTGGGGTTAGGGTTTGGATTTGGTTTTTGGTTGTAGTACGGTGAATTAACCCTCATTCCGACACTCAGTAAATTAGATGGACCTAAGAAATTGTTACTGAAACTTAATTGGTAAAATATTACAGATTTATCCGAGAAAAATGAGTACTAAACAAACATCTATGTTGAGTTTTTTTGGAAATGGCCGTGGGCCAACAGTATTTGAAGAATCTGATGTCGCAAACGAGGGGTCTACATCTACAACCTCAAAAAAAAGGAAGGCTTCTTTCATTCGCCATTATAAGTCGTCCTATGGAAAGTACGGATTCATTTCAACTTGTGATTCCGAAACACCTTATCCGCTCTGTCTAATTTGTAACAGCAAGTTATCAAACGACGCTATGAAGCCCTCAAAACTAATTCGGCACTTGCACACAAAACATCCCGAACTAAAAGGTAAACCTTTGGACTTTTTTGAAAGAAAAAGTGATCACGAAGCTGAAAAACGATTACTAAGGACAGGTTTATCAACAAAGCCAAATGCACTATAAAGAGCATCGTACTTGGTGTCTCACCGCATCGCTAACACTAATAAACCATTTACTATCGGAGAAGAATTGATTTTACCAGCGTGTAGTGATATTTGCCGTGAAGTTTTAGGAGAATCGGCAGCTAAAAAGATAGCGCAGGTTTCGCTTTCTGCGCGCACTGTTGCGAGACGTATTGAGGACATGACGATAGACATTGAAGCTCAACTGTTAGAGCGGTTGGTGAAGTCACCATGGTTTGCGATTCAGTGTGATGAATCTACTGATATCGAAAACAAAGCTGTGCTGCTAGCTTTAGAATCTAGTCCAATGTAGAGCACACACTGGAGTTAGATATGAAAAGAATTTCGGAATACTTACATACGTGGAGACTGCAACTCAGTGCTACAAAAACTACCGTCAATACTTCTCAGTTTTCATCTCAATAATCACCAAGTAGATACTAGACAAGCAATTGAAAAACGAAGTCAATGGTTGTCAGTTGCTGTTCAAGAGTCAACCAACTTATCTTGGGATGAAACTGGATAGACAACTCAAATACAAGCAGCACATCCAAGGCCTACATGCAAAAGTAACTGCACGCAATGGACTTTTGAGGTGCTTGGCCGGAACTACATGGGTGGCAAAACCATCTACCCTTCGCATAAGTGGCCTGGCGCTCGCCTACAGTGCAGCAGAATATGCAGCTCTGGCATGGTGTCGCAGCAAGCATACCAAAATTTTAGAAGCCTGCGTAAACGAGACAATGCGCATTATTACTGGATGCTTAAACCAACACCACAGCAATACCTACCAGTGCTGTCAGGTATCCTACCGGCTAATGTACGCAGAGAAGCGCTGGTGTCTTCATTAGTAAATAAAGCATGTGCTGATCCGAACCACATACTATACAATCGCGTATCCACTCTCAATGTCCCAATCATACAACGCCGATCATCAAGGCGCCTTTTTGTAAGGCATGCTGCAAAACTTCAACTCGTTGACTTCAGCATGTCAGATGCCTGGTTTAAGGAATTGAGTACTGCACCAAAAATAAAGTCCCACCTCGTTCTATTCGATGCCTCTCCTGCCTCCTCACTCCTACTTGGTTCTGAGCTTCAGAGACGGGAGTGGGTGACACTGAACCGATTAAGAACGGGAGGTGGCCGCTTCAATGCTTGCTTGAAAGGCTGGGGCACAAGAGACTCTGCTGCGTGTCAGTGCAGTGTGTCAGAGCAAACAGCCAATCACACCATCTTTGAGTGTCCCATCTATTCCCCTCCCAATGAAATAACAGGCCTCAGCACACTTGACGATCTGATGAAAAGTTGGCTCCACGTCCTTCCATTCAGCTGACCACAAACTTTCTGCTTCATACGAACGACGACAATGGAGCACCGTCACACACGTCAAACAAAACCCAGAAATGGTGTCAGGACAATTTTCCTAGTTTCGTGAACAACGAACTTTGGCCTCCCTCATCACCAGATCTGAACCCCATGGATTTTTCTGTTTGGTCCATTTTGGAGGCAAATGCTTGTGTTTCGTCTCATGAGTCAGTGGATGCTCTGAAGCTCTCCTTGGAAAAAGCATTGC
This sequence comes from Aplidium turbinatum, assembly GCF_918807975.1. Classification (NCBI taxonomy): domain Eukaryota; kingdom Metazoa; phylum Chordata; class Ascidiacea; order Aplousobranchia; family Polyclinidae; genus Aplidium; species Aplidium turbinatum. The sequence continues at coordinate 15,173,695 of NC_137477.1, read as the reverse complement.
TCAAAATACCCCAGGAAACCCTGCGTAACCCTGCTAAGTGTTTCCCTAAGAGACTTGAATATGTTATTCAGGCGAGAAGAGGTTATATTGAATGAAATATTGTAAATATGTTGTAAATATTTATCTTATTTCATAAACTTTTAAAAGAATTATTCAATTTTTAAGTTGTCCAAGGACTTTGCTGCACCCTGTATATAATTTCGGCAACACTGAAGTTCTTCCACAGTTCAATTGACATTGCCTGGCGTGGGCTCGAGCTGGTTCAAAAGTGTTGTTTGTGCGTCCATGAATCGGGTTCAGATTTTTTTTGGTCTTTATGTAGATTGCAGAGTACCTGTTTTCAAGCGCTAGGTATATGTCTGAATGCGACTAAACAACCTCTCACTGCCCATTTACTTCAACAAACGAATTTTTGTCAACGTATCCTTTGTTTTATTTTCTTCACATATCTTTATTATACTCTCCCAAAGTCATGCACTTCCCCAACATTTTTGTTGCATATTTGCCACATGGGGCGCTACGAGCAATGTAAGATGGAAAATGAGATAAAGAAATCAATGAAAAATCTTCAATATCTTATCAATAAATTTCAGCAGCAGGAAACGTGCTCCTCACTCTACTACACTTCTTATGACAAAAACCAAACAAGCCAGACAGGTCTCCAATTCTGTAGGTGCTAACCACACAATGATGAAGAGTGGTGATAGACAAAGATGCAGATTGTGTACCATAAATAACAAAGATTACAAATCCTACAATATGTGCAGCACTTGTGTCATTTAATGCAGACTGCAGTCCGTCTGCCCTATCCACCTCACTCTCCCCAATGTATTCCCCCTTCTCTGTCCTTTCTCTACTTGCAGGAGAACATCTCAACCTCACTGAGATGTGCAGGCATATCAGGGCCATATGCGAGCATTTCATTGATGGGTGAGGTGCATCCACAGTTCCTTCTCATGCTTTCTATGCCTTGCCCTTTACTCGGATGCGACTTGATCGTCGTCGTCCGTCCGCCACGCACGTGATGTGCCCACGTTGCTAGGCAGTGGAGAACACCAGCCATTCGATAGAGTCGATTTCAAATGCGACCAGGACGGCCGGCAGTCCGAAAGCGCCGCCGTGATGTGTGAACGCCGACGTCGTGGAGCATTGCTTTATCGCTTCTCGACTCTCAAGAGCTAAATTTTTGGCTCTCGAGGGCTAGTTGTTATCTGCCTTCAAACGCCATTGCCTTATTGCTTTTTGGTTCAAGTTATTGAAATAGATCAGTTGAATGCTCTGCAGTTAAAATAAAGCAAAACTTGACTAGGAAAGTTGGATCTAACAGTTTGAGTAGTCTAAGGAAACTTAACAGTTTTTTTAATACAAAAATTTGCTAGCTGGCAGTACAACAGTACCCTACACAGTTTTGAGCCAATTGGAAAAAAAAAGAAAAGAAAAAAGAAAAACTTATCAGCAATCAATCCAGAAGACTGTAATACTCAACCCCTACCCAATCAGCGCAGAAGACTTCAGTACCCAACCTCTACCCTAATTAACCTTTCCCACCCTTATCAAGCACCGGGATTCGCAATTCCAGCCCGGGCTTGTTGCCCTCCATCTTTACCCCAAAGACCACAGTATTTTTAGTTTAAGAAGAAAGAAGAATAAAAAGACTTTAAAACTGTAACTATTTGCGTTTTATTTTCATTTTAATAGCAATCTTCATTCGTAAATTAAAAATAAAAAACCAGTTGCAATATTAAAAAAAAAAATTCTAGCCTTATTTTGGACCTTCTCAAAACCAATATTGTCGCTCAGTTTTTATCAATTTAAATAATTTTAGTTAATTTGTTTAACTTTAACCAGCCTTTTGTGTCTTCAAATTTTTGTAAAAATAAGTTGATTTACCCAAATTTCACACATTTTGATTATTATCTTCACCATAGCTTTTTAACATCAATTTAAAAAAAAAACCTAGTGTTGCCAGTGCTCTCCCCAATCAATTCCATATTCTCTCTTTATAAGCTTGAATTACGTGCCGCTTTTAATTGTTTCATACTGAATCCTTAATCGTTGATCTGTAACCAGGGTTCGATCTTAGCGCTAGTCTGCTAGCCAATGGCTAGTGAAAATTTGCGCGGACTAGTAGAAATGTTGCAGTACTAGTCCGATCAGCTAGTGAAAATATTAGCCGATGAAAACTTTTTTATGTTTTAAAATTGCATTGTTTGCGTCTGTAGTACGAGGTGTTTTTGTGCGTATTGTTGCTCTCTTGTGCGTACTAAAATCTGAAAGCCTTTACTTTAGTTAGTTTCAGTCTAAGCCAAAACACTTATCTTAATACGTCATCAAACAAGTGAAAAGTCAGTAAACTGGCCGGACTAGTGAAAAATCGTGCGGGCTAGTGAAAACAGGAGCAACTAGTCTGGTGGGTCAGTGAAAAAAAAGTTAAGATCAACCCCTGGTAACCATTTAATTGATTTGTTTCCAATCAATTGTAGCGACTTTTGGCGTAATATATTATATTTAATTGTTGTATTTTATTATCGTCGTATGGTCACTCTGCTAGCGGGTCTAAAGTTTACTAAGTGACATCTTAATTACATTTCCAATCAATTGCTCTGAAAGCCTCTCACTAATTTGCAATCAAACTTTGTTGTTTTTTTTTAAACTGTAACTGACATTGACATTTTAATATCATCCACTAACGTTCAATCAATGTAAATTTTCTTTTTTTTTGGTCAAATATTTAGCAAATCATTTGGTTTTACCGTTAAATTGATTGCAATCTGCAACTAGTTCTACAAATTGTTACCTTAAATTTCCAAATTTAGAAACGTTGCCGTAAACTTTAATCTTTTCACATAACCAGCTTTTTGTAATCATTTTATTGCAAATATGTTTCGCTTATCAAGTTGTACAGGTTCAAAGACTTCAAGAAGTAACCTGGCCGGTGTTGGTTTCTCCCTTCCATCTTCTGAGTCCACTAGCTTAGGCTAGCCGACGAGGAAGCGGGTTCCTGTGAGTGGGCACCCAGTCTCACTCAACCCAGATGGTGAAGCTTCCCCGGTAGACTCACTGCTTTTTGCGAACTTGCCACGGTGACAAGTGTCCGATCCGCAATTCCGCACCACATCGTGGCTACCCCACCCATCTCGAGTCACCCTTCCCGAGGTTGAATAGACTGCAGTCCGTCTGCCCTATTCGCCTCACCCTCCCCAATCTATTCCCCCTTCTCTGTCCTTTCTCCACTTGCAGGAGGGCATCTCAACCTTACCGAGATGTGCAGGCATATCAGGACCATATGCGAGCATTCCATTGTTTGCGTGCCGAATTCCTAATCACCTGTAGCAGGTGCTGCCGTGTTCTCCCTCGAGCTTACAAGCTGGATGGGGCTCAAGAGCACTGGCGATCTTGCCCCAAGGGCCTTCAATTGCCAACCAGCCATCCCTGGCCGAGCAATGACCCGACGCCGTTGGAGAGCTAAACCAGGCCTCCTATGATGACCAAGCCTGGGCCTTCTTACGCCTCTGTTGTTAGGCATGGAAGGCGCCGGCCCGCGACTGCAGGCGCATCGGTCGAGGGGTCACCCCCTCTTTCCTCTGTCATCCGCTCTCAAGTCAAATTCAAATTCAACTCAGAAGCGTTCCAGTTACTTAATAAGTCAGAAGTGAAGTCCCCCACAATCCTCCCAAAACTGACAAAACGCAAAGTGAAGAAATAATTCCAACTAAAATGTGGGAGGACTGAGTTGAATTTGACTTGAAATTTGACAAGCTCAAATTCAACCCAGAAGACTTCAGTACTCAATCCTTACCCAATCAACAAAACCTTAGCACCCACCCTCTACCCTAGTTAACCCTTTCTCACCCTTATCAAGCACCGGGATTCGCAATTTCAGCCAGAGCTTGTTACCCCCATCTCTACCCCAAGGACCAGCAAACTATTTTTCAGTTTAAGAAGAAAGGAATTTAAAACTGTTGTGTTTTCTTATCATTTTTATAGTAATTTTCATCAATACATAAATTCTAAATCCAGTTGCAGCATTTAAAAACAAAAAAATCCTAGCCTAATTTTCGAACTTCTTTGTATCAATATTGTCACTCAGCTTTTGTCAATTTAAATAATTTTTAGTTAAACTGTGTAACCAGCTTGTGTGTTTACAAAATTTTTGTAAAATTAGTTAATTTACCCATTGATTTTACTCAAATTTTCACCCATTTTGATCATTTTCTCCATCATAGCTTTTTAGCATTATTTTGTGAAAATCCTAGTGTTGCCAGTGCTCCCTTAATATAATTTCATTTCTTTCTCTTTAAACTTAAATTACGTGTTGTTCATATTTTCTTTTCATCCGGATTCTCTCATCATCGAACTAAAGTAACTAAACTGATTGTTTTCCATCAATTGTTGTGACCTCTTGACATGTGGGGCATTCCATTTATAATCATCAAATTTTTTCAAATTTTGTAACCACTAGTCACAGATTTTGCTTATTTTGACATATTTTATACATACTAAAAAATGATGACAATAGCAAAAAATTTTTTTGAAATATCTTGACTGACAGCCGAGATTGAATTTTTGGCCACTAGTAGGATTTTAGGAGGCAAGCGCACTGATTTTTTCATTTTGCACATTAGTTTTTTGGCAATAACTTTTCGTCTTGAAGGATTTTTACAATGAAAGTAAGTATTTTACCATTTTTGGACCCAAGGAATTCATATTTGAAGTTAAATTTGCAATAAAACAAAGATTTGAGAAATTTAGGTTTAAAATTTTTTTTCAATTTGTTTCTCTCTTCCCGTTTCAGACAAATTTTTCGGGATGTTGGCAAAAAGTTACAAAAAAAATTTAACAAAACAACTATTGCACCATAATTTCACTAAGTTTGGTAGATGTAAGTTTTGTTTGAAACGAAATATTTCACTTGAAAAATCACAACAGTTTTGTATATATATCAGTACCTTATCAAATTTTATCAATGAAATTGCCAATTGGTGATACATTATAATTATTTTGTACTATTGGTAATTGTGCACCATCTTACTCATTTTCCTTTTCTCTGCAGATTCTAGACAGATATTGAATATTATATGCCGTAATTATTTTGTAACTTAGTATACTATGGAAAGTAACAAAAGCTGTTCAGTAGGTCTTGCTTTAAGGGATGAATGTCATAAACTTACCTTCACAAGATCAAAGCAATTACTCAACTTTGATACTATCAAAGAAGAAATTCTCCTCAAATGGAGGTCTGGGTTACGGCATATTGATAAACTTGAAACTGTGTGCATGCACCACTACAAATGCTTTATTGGCAAGACATTTGAAAAAAAAATTTCTAGATGTTCTGATATATTTAAAAAACACCAAAAAAAGGTCAAGGCAAACCATAAGGTGACTATAGCAATGGCTGAAAAACTGGAACTGCATTCTATTAAGATTATTCCAGGTTGGAAATTATGTGCTGTCTGTTACCAAATGGCCAAAAACATTGATGTAAGCACGTCATTCAGTGAAGAAATGTCTCAAGCCAGTTCTGCAAGCAGCACTAACAGCGAAGAAGAAAACGAACAAAAACAATCTGCGAAACGTTGCCTTGACAGTACATTTGATGCCTGTCAGTTATCTCCTATAGTTTCTCATGCTATACCAAAGAAGCAAAGAAAACTGCAGGCCAAGCAAAAGATCAATAAAGTTGTGGAAAGTTGTGGAAAGAGCCATGCTCAAAAACACACTGAAGTTACAAAATCTGAGGTAAATGCATTAAAAAAGGATTCCACAGACTTATTTAATTTGATGATTGAAATAAAAGAAAAAATGATAACACAACATTCAAACAAGAAAAAGCAACAACTTTTAACAATGAAACCCAAGTCGTGGAGTGTTAAAAAGACTGCTGATTTTTTTGAAGTGTCAGAATATCTGGTGAGGGAAGCGCAAAGCCTAAAAACAGCTAATGGCATTTTAGCAGAACCAACATACAAGAGTAGAAACAAGTTGCCACAATCAACACTTGAAGCTGTTGCTGCATTTTATGAAAATGATGAGTACACTAGGGTTATGCCAGGCAAAAGTGATTGTGTAAGTGTAGCAAAAAATGTTTACAAGCAAAAACGATTAATTCTTTGCAACTTGAAAGAACTTTATATTGCATTCAAAGAGAAATATTTTGATGTTAAAATTGGCTTTTCAAAGTTTTGTGCCTTATGCCCAAAATGGTGTGTCAATGTTACACATGGTGGTACACATTCAGTGTGTGTTTGCACTCAACACCAAAATACGATTTTTTTATGCAATGCTGCTAATCTAAAGCAAAGTTACAAAGATTTGATGGCTATGGTAGTATGCAGCACAGAAAATAAAATATGCATGGTCCATAGATGTGAACGTTGCCCTGGAAAAGAATTTTTACATAATTTTTTAACAGAAAAGCTGATCGGCGAAGTTGGAGATGACATGATTTACACACAGTGGCAGTCAACCGATCGAACAACATTAAAAACCCTAGTTTCTTCTCCATCCAGTTTTGTAGACAGTCTTACTGAGGCAGTAGAAAAACTAACCGCACACTCATATATAGTTAAATGCCAATCTAGATATTTGTCTGAACGCAAGCAAAGTTTAGATCTACATAGTTGCATCGCTCTCCTGGATTTTGCAGAGAACTATCAGTTCGTAGTTCAAGACGAAGTGCAATCATTTCACTGGAATCAAAGTCAGTGTTCGTTACATCCAGTGGCATTGTATTACAAAAATAATGAAAATGACCTTATCCAAATTTCTTTGTGTTTTCTTTCAGATGATTTATGCCATGACACTGCATTTGTTTATAAAATTTTCGAACAGATCACAACTTTTGTAGGTCAAGACCTGAATGAAGAAATAAAAAAAATTGAATACTTTTCAGATGGGTGTGCTGCTCAATACAAAAACTACAAAAACCTGTTGAATCTTTTTACCACAAAACTGACTTTGGAATGGATTGTTCATGGAGTTTTTTCGCCACTAGTCATGGTAAATCTCCATGCGATGGAATAGGAGGAACAGTTAAATGATTGGCAACTAGGGCAAGCCTTCAAAGACCTTATAACGACCAAATTCTGATATTTAACAATTTACTGAAATTTTGCAAGCAGCACATAAATGGCATAAGATTTTTTGACATACAAAGAAGTGAGCTTGAAGTGATTCGACCGGATCTTTCTGAAAGGTATGCACAAGGCTCAACTGTTCATGGCACAAGGTTTTTCCATCATCTTGAATCACAGTCTTTAAACACTATTGCCTTTAAAAGGATCAGTGATGATACATATTTTACTGGTATACATTAATTTTTTGAAACCACTCCTCCCTTTTCTTTTAAAGTTAGTGATTATGTTGCATGCATATACGACTCAAACTGGTGGATTGGTGTGGTGAGTGAAATATTCAATGAAGGAGATATTAACGTAAAGTTTATGGCACCTCCCGGTCCCTCCTCATACCGTACTTCTATTGGCCAAGGAACGATTACTGTTGTGTGCCATCTGAACATATTTTGTGTGTAGTTTCACCTCCTACCTCTGCAACAATATCGGGTCGTAATTACCAAATAGAGAAACAAGACTTTGAGAAAATTCTACAGCTTTTCAGTGATTTCATGAGTGAACAACGATGTCATTAATTGTCTGGTTCATAATCTTGTTTTTGTACTGGATGTAAATTGGAAACTGTACTGCCAAAAGACTCTTTGGTTCCTATTTTCTTATTGAATGCAAGCAATGCATACCGGGACCAAACAAACTCTTTAGCTATCTTTGCAACTGCAGCAATTGTGTCGCTTGTTTTTAGCCATGTTGATTTTGTTTGTATGTGTTATTTTTAGCTGAAAAGGAAGGAGGGTGCTTCAGCATTGTCTGAATAGCTTTCTATATACTGGTTAGAAACAGACTAGACAATAAAGCAGCCTTCTTCTTGGATATCTATGTGGCAGATGTATTCACAGTTCTTAAATGTCAAAGTGTTTATATAGAGATTTTTGCTCAATTTTTCATACTTATTCTACCAAAAGATTTTTGTTATTTTCCAAGTCAAATATCTTCTTTTAAACAAAACTTACATCTACCAAACTTAGAGAAATTATAGAACTACAATGGTTTTCTTCAATGGAAAAAAATTTTTTTTTGTAACTGTTTGCCAACATTCCCAAAAATTCGTCCGAAGCGGGAAGAGAGAAAAAAATTAAAAAAAAATTTCAAACCTAAATTTCTCACTCAAATCTTTGTTTTATTGCAATTTTAACTGCAAATATGAATTCCTTGGGTCAAAAAATGGTAAACTACTTGTTTTCATTGTAAAAATCCTTCAAGATTAAGAGTTATTGCCAAAAAACAAAGGTGCAAAATAAAAAAATCAGTGCGCTCACCTCCCAAAATCCTACTAGTGGCCAAAAATTCAAAGTGCTCTATCTCGGCCGTCGGTCAAGATATTTAGAAAATTTTTTTTGCTTTCTTCATAGTTTTACATTCTCTATCACACAAACAAAAATTAGCAAAATCCATTAGTACTGGTTACAAGGTGTTTTTGATTATAAATGGAATGCCCCATATTTTATTGTTGTCCTTTATTTTAGTTGTACAACATCTTGTATGGTCACTCTGCTAGCTGGCTTAAAGTTTATTAAGTGACGTCACAATCATAAATTCAATCAATTGCTCTTAAAGCAGTATCTCTCACTAATTCGAAATCAAACTTTATTTTTAATTTTTTTCAATTTTAACCGACATTTGCATTGTAATATTGTTCAGTAACGCAGAATAAACGTAAATTGTTTTTATTTGTCAAATCCTTAGCAAATTGTTTGATTTTAAATTCAACTGATCGCAATCTGCCATTAGTTCTTTAAATCGTTAGTTTAATTTTCCAAACATAAAAACGTCGCTGTTAACTTTAAAACCTTGAAATAACCAGCTTTTTATATAACCAGTATTTTTAGCTTAAGAAAAAAGGACAAAAAGACTTTAAAACTGTAATTATTTGTGTTTCATTTCCATGTTAATAGTAACCTTTATTCGTAAATTAAAAAAAAAACAAAAAAAAAACAGTTACAATATTTAAAAAAAAAATCCAAGCCTAATTTTTGACCTTCTCTATACCAATATTGTCGGTCAGTTTTTACCAATTTCAATAATTTCTACCCCAATTAACCTTTCCCACCCTTATCAAGCACCGGGATTCACAATTCCAGCCCGGGCTCGTTACCCCCATCTCTACCCCGAAGACCAGCAAACTATTGTCCAGTTTAAGAAAGAAGATTAAGAAGAAAGGAATTTAAAACTGTAAATTATATTGTGTTTGGACCCAAGAGGGGACTCTAGGCCAGCCTTTTTGAGACCTGCCGGATCAACCGACGTGTACCGGAATGGTGGAGAACCAGCAGGATCACACTCATATGCAAAGACTCTGAGGGTGACCAGCATGAGGTCAGCAACTGGCGGCCCATTTCCATCTGCCGAAACATTTATAAAATTTATGATACCGTATTGGCCCGAAGTTTGCAGCGATGGGAGGAATGTTATCAGCCGAGAGTAGAAGGGATTCATGCCCACAGAGGGCATCTATGAGCATGTGTTTAGGCTTGATGCCATCTTTTCGAATGCACAGTCACGCAAAAGGCCTGTGTTGGTTGCATTTCTGGACATTCGAAACGCCTTTGGCAGTGTCCGGCACAAATGCATAGCTGAGGTCCTGCGTCACTTCGACAGCCCTACAGATCTTATTGAGTGCATCTCCGACATACGTCGTCAACACCTGCACCATCCGCTGCGGCAATGGTGAAATCGATCGTATCTCTGTGGGGGTGGGGAGTATGTCAGAGCTGCCCGTTTTCTGGACTGCTATTCAATATGGTTATCGAGGTGCTCCTCAGGGGGCGTCCGTGACAAAACGGATTGCTGCTACAATCTTCCTGCCAAAGAAACGTTCTAGTGTATTGTTTGGCTTATGCGGACGACATCTGTCTCGTTTTTTCTCATGGCGAGCAGAGGATCTCTCTCTAATCTGCTACTGAACCCTTCTCTTCCTGGTCCGGACTACGGTTCAACAATGCAAGTGTGGCACCCTGTGTCTGCGGGTCGACCAGAAACCTTTCTCCTAAACCAGGGAAGAAATTGGAATCATCCCCAAAGGCTAGACGTATAAATACCTCGGCGCTCAAACCGGTTACGCCTCGGACGCATCCTTAACCCAACCCTTCATCTCCACTCTGGAGAAACACATTTCTTCTTTAATGAAATCTTTTCTCACCCCAAGCCAGAAACTTCTGGCACTTACTTCTATCATTCTCTTGTCCGCGTCATACCATCTGCGAGTGCGGCGCTTTAGACAGTATGAGCTTCTTAAGCTTGACCGACTGGTTTTGCGGTGTTTGAAGGTGGCGTGGCGTCTTCCCAAGTGGGCGTGCAGCGCGTTCTTCTACTGTAAGCCTGCATTAGGAGGTTTGGGCATTCTGAACTTGTGTCGCGAAAGTGACACGCTTTCAGTAGCTCATGCTTTCAAGATGCTGACGTCACCCGACAACATTGTCTCTGCCGTCGCTCTCGGGCAGCTTAGGCGTCATGCCTGTCTGAGGCTCGGCACTCCGGATCCCACGCCTGGTCACCTGGCCAGTTATCTAAACAGTGAACCCCCTTCCGACGGCGCCCGCTCTAGACCGTGCCCCACAGGCGAGAGCCTGTGGGGCCGTGTCCTGGCGGCCACTCGTCGTCTGAACGTACGCTGGTCCGCCCGCCGGCCCGGATGGCGACCTTGAGTTGGCCGCGGGGAGCTCCACAATCACCCCTCCTATAAGGAAAAAAGTGGTGCCGTCCCTCCATCAACACAATGACTTGTGGTGGAGGAGACAGTGGGAATCCAAACCTGACCAAGGCAAGACGGTCAGTGCCCACTGCCTGTCCGGATTTTCAAATTCCTGGACCCGGGGCCCGGAGCTCCTGGATCATTGTCTCTGCCGTCGCTCTCGGGCAGCTTAGGCGTCATGCCTGTCTGAGGCTCGGCACTCCAGATCCCACGCCTGATCACCTGGCCAGTTACCTAAATAGTGACCTCCCTCCTGACGGTACCCTACAGGCGAGAGCCTGCGGGCCGTGCCCCGGCAGCCACCTGTCGCATGAATGTACATTGGTTCGCCCGCTCGGAGCTCCACAATCACACCTCTCATAAGGGAAAAAGTGGTGTCGAATCTACATTAACACAATGACTTGTGGTGGAGCAGACAGTGGGAATCCAAACCTGACCAGGGCAAGACGATCAGTGCCCACTGTCTGTCCGGATTCTCAAATTCCTGGACCTAGCGCTCCTGGATCACGCGGACCGCGTATTTGCCTATAAAGTCAGACTAAACCTCTTGCTAATGCAATCTAAACCAAGCCATGGCCGTCCTTATCGACCTGCCATGTGTCGTGCATGTGGGAAAGCGGAAGATACTCTCCCCCACATATTTATTATTGAATCACTGCCCTACCGTGACGCCTGTCGTCACGGAATGTCACAATTCAGTATTGTGGGGCACGTGCCTGCCGAGTGGCAACCCAAGTTTGCCATAGATAGTACGGTTCTACAGCACGTGGAAGTGGGCAGTGATGATCTTGCGCCGTGACACTGTCTTACAACGTCCTGATGGTATCACGGTCATACGTGACGTCGCATGCCAGTTCGACTACGGCGCAGATTCCATTTGAAAGCCGACAGGAAACGCGTCAAGTACAGCGAGTTATGTGTAGACATAAAGACAGGAAACTCCCTTGCAGGGACGTCATGTCACTTTCGTTCGTCGTGGGCTCCATCAGGAGCTATGCCCCGACGAGCTCTCGAGCACTGGCAGCCTTGGGCATTCCTGCTCGTGGGGTAGCAGCGGTGGCCTCCCTCTCAATCGAAGAAACCTTCCGTGTCTGGAAAGCTTGGAACGCCGGGCTCACTCATGGAGGGGATACGTCATAGAAAAGACGACTTCAGCGATCAGAAACTCTTTCTCCAACATCAGAAACGTTGCAGTAAGACAGCAAACCATGTAGACATTATATGACATCATAACCTTACAATTATTGCCATATCGATCTAACTAGCACCTTATATCAACCTGTCTATAAATCAATGTCGTTTTATCAACATGCTTCAGTCTCAACAAAGCAAAACAATTAACAATAAAAAGGAAAGGAATAACCTACCTCATGTTTATTGTGAATTGGGACTGGATTAATATCAATTACATAACTTCTCTCATTACTGGAAATGTATGCATTTAATCAAACAATTCTTTCGAAATATCACACGGTCATTGCCTGAAAACACCGTTCGGCGTTCATGTTTGCCCGCTCGGATCAAACTCGCTCTGCTTTCAACACATTCATGTAGCAACAAAAGTTCCTTGCATTCCATATTTCTTTCAGCCACCGATGGGTGGGGTGCATCCACAGTTCCTCCTCATGCTTTCTATGCCTTTCCCTTTACTCGGATGTGAATTGATCGTCGTCATCACGCACGTGATGTGCCCATGTTGCCAGGCAGTGGAAAACACCAGCCATTCCATAGAGTCGATTTCACATGCCACCAGGACGGTCGGCGGAACGAAAGCGCCGCCGCGATGTGTAAACGTCGACGTCATGGAGCATTGCTTTATCGCTTCTCGGTTGGCTCTCAAAAGAGTTGGTTTACAAGAAGAAAAACAGAAATGGAAAAGTTGTTGGAAATCAGCCAGTTTATTGCTCTGCAGTCAATACAAATCAAAACTTGGTCAGGAAAGTCTATTGTAAAAGTGTTAGCAGCTTTAGGAAATTAGCCAGTTTCAGTACACAGTTTTGAACCAATTCGAAAAATTAAAGAAAATTCATCCCAGTTCAATCAAAATTCCCTCCAGTTCCCAACCCCTACCCAATCAACACAGAAGACTAGTACCCAACAGACCTCTACTCTAGTAACCTTCCCTCCCTTATCAAGTACCGGGATTCGCAATTTCAGCCCGGGCTTGTTATCTCCCATCTTTCGTTTGGTAGCCTAAGGCACATTATGACAACTTTTCAGCAAAATCTAAGAGGTACCATATACAAGATATCTTTATATTGGCTGTTTTGATATGGAATGACCCCAAACCTAATCTGTTTATAATTGATTTGTAAATAGTTTGTTATGCAGATGTGCTAATTCACACCATTGTTGATGAAAATGATACTCTGCAAGCACTTTATTATCAAGACAAGGTCATGCGGAGCAAGTTTGAACAATATCTAGACTTGATTATTGCTCATACCACATACAAACTGAACAATCGATGCCGATGGATGCCGGTGATGACGAAAGCGAAATTGTCTCCATGTTTGTGTTGGTATCTGAGAGCAAAGAGATTCTGTTGCCTGTTTGATCTGTTCAAATCAAGTAATCCTGCTTGGGTAAGAACAAAAACTGTTCTAACTGACAAAAACATGATGGAACGACAGGTTTATAAGCAGTTAATTCCAGATGTTTTTCTACAGTTTTGTTTATTTCACGTTTTAAAAGCGATGCGCCATGAAGTGCATTGTGACAAAATGGGCATTTGTTTGGGTGAAAAACATGATTGTTTGGAAGTTCTTTCGAGACTTGCATATTCACAATCAGAAGAGCAATATATTCAGGAATACGAAAATTTAAAAGTATTGGCAATACTACCACCTGTTATAGACTATTTTGCAAAATCTTGGCACAAAATTCGCCATGAATGGGTCATTGGGTTAAAGCAATCTTGCCACTATGGATCAAACACCACAAACCGACTAGAATCAATCATTCAAAAAATAAAACAAGTTGTCACAAGATTTTCAAACTCCTCTGTGTTCTTTTCTGACCTGAGAGTTATCATAGATTGTTGTCTCAGTCAGGAACGTGATGCTCGTGCCATGAAGCTTGGAACCAAGAAGACATTTTCAAGCTGACTTGACGATTCTCCTCTTCTCCACTATCAAAACTTTTTGACGCCATTTTCTTTTGTCAAGATCAAAAAGGAAATGTCTCTTAGCGAATCAGGTTAGACTTCCTGATGCCTGTAATCCAGATGGTTCGACCAACTTTGTTTCATGTGGAAGACGAAGTTCATTGGAAGTCTCTTCAGTTTTATGCAGGCCTCGAAACTGAAAGCCACGTCACGTCACAGGCGAGGCTGGTGCCTCGACTTTTTTCGAACACCTCTACCTTCTTTTGGTGGTGAGGTTTGATAAATAAAGCAACATGGTGAAGTTTTATAAAAAATCGAAGTTTGTTTAGGGGTCGCAATATGCATTTTACTATTTTAGCCCCGATAAGATTTGACGCAACTGGCAAAAATGTCATATCTCGATTTATGAGTATCATAGGAAGTTGGCTTTGGGCTTGAAAGAACCGCAATGATCAATTTCCTATAGGTGTTATGAAGTATTTTATACTGTAAAACGTTTGCTTTTTGAATTATTGCAAAAAACTGTTTTTTAGGCATTTTAGAATAATTTTTAGCCCAAATGTTGGAGTTAAGTTAATGTAATAATGAGCCAGTTTGGATAAAAAAAAAATGTGGAGAAGACTGTAATGACGGTTGCATCTTCAAAAGACCTTAGATGTTTTCTCCTGGGGACAGCTCCAACAATTTTGGACCAACACATTAACACCAGTAAGTTGCCAACTTACAAACAAGTTTTGTTAAGTTTTCTTGTTCATCATGATGAACAGTTGGGAGATGGAAAAAGTACAATCAGAAAAGCACCAAAAAAAACCACAGAGATTGTTTCTGCTCTCTTCAAAAAGGCCAACATCCTTACAGTAGCTCATCATTAAATGTCTGAAAAGATAGAGCGTTTTTACAAAGAAATGCAAGCTCTCATAAAAATTCCCCAACAGCTCCGCAACAAAGGAAAATGTTTTGAAGAAATTAAACAATTTCAAACAAACTTACAAAAGACTTTTATATTTTGGCCCAGAAATGCTATGGACAAGATCCTAATTGAAGAAGACGGACAGTTTTTGATCAATAGGATGGGACCAAGAACAGCTAGCTTGGGGGGTTCTGATAAAGTATTTTCTGCAACAAGTCAAAACATCAAAAGAAGAAAGGCCGAGGAGCAACATCGACAAATAAAGGAAAAACATAGGTTGGAAGACAGCACATGCTTACCTTTACATTCTGTTACTGCTTCAGACTCATCGGAAGAACAGGAAAAAGCAAGTTATATGTTGAGTGATACTGAATATCCCTCAACGTTATCAGAGCCTACAAGAGCTCATGGGCGTACTATAAAAACCGGAACCACTATCATTGTACCATATGATGTCTTAAAATCTGAGCTGCTTACATCAACAGCTATCAGGAACAACATCCCACCAGCAAAGGTAGCATCCATTGTACACAGCCTGGTAACAGCATGCGAAGGAGATTCTGATAAAATCAACTTTCATCACAGTCAAGCTTACCGGTGAGTGATAGTAATTTTGTTTAGAAACCATCTTAAAGTGTCCTTTTAAAAAACACAAAAACAAAATCCCTAGTTTTGCTCCAAATCATTTTTCCTTGCAACTGTGCTATGCTGATGTGTTGTGTATCCTAATAATACTAGTATGGTAAGTGGTAACTAATATGGCAACAAACAACTGTAAAACAATTATGTACAATATCATACCATAAGATGTAATGACTTGTCTGATTTCACAAGGTATCGAGATAAAGTTGTTGATAAAATTTCTGAGAAAATTAAGTCAAACTGGCAACCACCAAATGTTGAAGTCTTATGTTGGAATGGATTCTCAAATTCCTGGACCCAGCGCTCCTGGATCATGCGGACCGCGTATTTGCCTACAAAGCCAGACTAAACCTCTTGCCAATGAAATCTAAACCAAGCCATGGCCGCCCTTATCTACCTGCCATGTGATGTGCATGTGGGAAAGCGGAAGACACTCTACCCCACATATTTATTATTGAATTACTGCCCTACCGTAACGCCTGTCGTCACGGAATGTCACAATTCAGTATTGAGGGAGATCGTGGGCCACGTGCCTGCCGAATTTAGCTCGGGGTGGCTGCCCCTGCAAATTATTCAATTCAAAACCTTCATTGCGGATTGATCTCAATTAAAAGATCTACTTGTTGCAACAAGAGCGCTGCTCCTAAGATAACGGTGTCCGGTGACGCGTGTCCGATCCGCAATTCCGCACCACATCGTAGCTACCCCATCCACAATGTGGCCCACGTCCTAATCAAGTTCCTCCTCATGCTTTCCATGCCTTGCCCTTTACTCGGATGCTACTTGATCGTTGTCGTCGTCCGCCGGTACGCACGTGGTGTGCCCACGTTGCCAGGCAGTGGAGAACACCAGCCATTCGATAGAGTCGATTTCAACCACGACGGCCGGCGGACCGAAAGCGCCGCCACGATGTGTAAACGTCGACGTCGTGGAGCATTGCTTTATCGCTTCTAGGCTCTCAAGAGCTAATAATTTAGCTCTCGAAAATTGGAAAGTTGGCTCTTAAAAGTCGGTATTCTGAAGAGTTGGTTTGCAAAAAGACAGAAATGGAAAATTAGTCAGTTTATTGCTCTAGTCTAGCCAATACAAATTTATGCACGAAATTGGAATTCAAACTTTTTAGCAGATTTAAGAAAATTGGCAGTTCTAGTGGACACTGGACAGTTTTGAGCAAATTCGGAATATTCACAGGAACCAAATTCAATAAATTCACAAAAATTCAACCCAGAAGACTTCAGTACTCAATCCTTACCCAATCAACAAAACCTTAGCACCCACCCTCTACCCTAGTTAACCCTTTCTCACCCTTATCAAGCACCGGGATTCGCAATTTCAGCCAGAGCTTGTTACCCCTATCTCTACCCCAAGGACCAGCAAACTATTTTCCAGTTTAAGAAAGGAATTTAAAACTGTTGTGTTTTCTTATCATTTTTATAGTAATTTTCATCAATACATAAATTCTAAATCCAGTTGCAGCATTTAAAAACAAAAAAATCCTAGCCTAATTTTTGAACTTCTTTGTATCAATATTGTCGCTCAGCTTTTGTCAATTTAAATAATTTTCAGTTAAGCTGTGTAACCAGCTTGTGTGTTTACAAAATTTTTGTAAAATTAGTTAATTTACCCATTGATTTTACTCAAATTTTCACCCATTTTGATTATTTTCTCCATCATAGCTTTTTAGCATTATTTTGTGAAAATCCTAGTGTTGCCAGTGCTCCCTTAATATAATTTCATTTCTTTCTCCTTAAACTTAAATTACGTGTTGTTCATATTTTCTTTTCATCCGGATTCTCTCATCATCGAACTAAAGTAACTAAACTGATTGTTTTCCATCAATTGTTGTGACCTCTTGACATGTATATTTTATTGATTGTCCTTTATTTTAGTTGTACAACATCTCGTATGGTCACTCTGCTAGCTGGCTTAAAGTTTATTAAGTGACGTCACAATCATAAATTCAATCAATTGCTCTTAAAGCAGTATCTCTCACTAATTCGAAATCAAACTTTATTTTTAATTTTTTTCAATTTTAACCGACATTTGCATTGTAATATTGTTCAGTAACGCAGAATAAACGTAAATTGTTTTTATTTGTCAAATCCTTAGCAAATTGTTTGATTTTAAATTCAACTGATTGCAATCTGCCATTAGTTCTTTAAATCGTTAGTTTAATTTTCCAAACATAAAAACGTCGCTGTTAACTTTAAAACCTTGAAATAACCAGCTTTTTATATAACCAGTATTTTTAGCTTAAGAAGAAAAAAGGACAAAAAGACTTTAAAACTGTAATTATTTGTGTTTCATTTCCATGTTAATAGTAACCTTTATTCGTAAATTTAAAAAAAAAAAAAAAAGCAGTTACAATATTTTTAAAAAAAAATCCAAGCCTAATTTTTGACCTTCTCTATACCAATATTGTCGGTCAGTTTTTACTAATTTCAATAATTTCTACCCCAATTAACCTTTCCCACCCTTATCAAGCACCAGGATTCACAATTCCAGCCCGGGCTTGTTACCCCCATCTCTACCCCGAAGACCAGCAAACTATTGTCCAGTTCAAGAAAGAAGATTAAGAAGAAAGGAATTTAAAACTGTAAATTATATTGTGTTTGGACCCAAGAGGGGACTCTAGGCCAGCCTTTTTGAGACCTGCCGGATCAACCGACGTGTACCGGAATGGTGAAGAACCGGCAGGATCACACTCATATGCAAAGACTCTGAGGGTGACCTGCATGAGGTCAGCAACTGGCGGCCCATTTCCATCTGCCGAAACATTTATAAAATCTATGATACCGTATTGGCCCGAAGTTTGCAGCGATGGGAGGAATGTTATCAGCCGATAGTAGAAGGGATTCATGCCACAGAGGGCATCTATGAGCATGTGTTTAGGCTTGATGCCATCTTTTCGAATGCACAGTCACGCAAAAGGCCTGTGTTGGTTGCATTTCTGGACATTCGAAACGCCTTTGGCAGTGTCCGGCACAAATGCATAGCTGAGGTCCTGTGTCATTTCGACGGCCCTACAGATCTTATTGAGTGCATCTCCGACATACGTCGTCAACACCTGCACCATCCGCTGCGGCAATGGTGAAATCGATCGTATCTCTGTGGGGGTGGGGAGTATGTCAGAGCTGCCCGTTTTCTGGACTGCTATTCAATATGGTTATCGAGGTGCTCCTCAGGGGGCGTCCGTGACAAAACGGATTGCTGCTACAATCTTCCTGCCAAAGAAACGTTCTAGTGTATTGTTTGGCTTATGCGGACGACATCTGTCTCGTTTTTTCTGATGGCGAGCAGATGATCTCTCTCTAATCTGCTACTGAACCCTTCTCTTCCTGGTCCGGACTACGGTTCAACAATGCAAGTGTGGCACCCTGTGTCTGCGGGTCGACCAGAAACCTTTCTCCTAAACCAGGGAAGAAATTGGAATCATCCCCAAAGGCTAGACGTATAAATACCTCGGCGCTCAAACCGGTTACGCCTCGGACGCATCCTTAACCCAACCCTTCATCTCCACTCTGGAGAAACACATTTCTTCTTTAATGAAATCTTTTCTCACCCCAAGCCAGAAACTTCTGGCACTTACTTCTATCATTCTCTCGTCCGCGTCATACCATCTGCGAGTGCGGCGCTTTAGACAGTATGAGCTTCTGAAGCTTGACCGACTGGTTTTGCGGTGTTTGAAGGTGGCGTCTTCCTAAGTGGGCCTGCAGCGAGTTCTTTTACTGCAAGCCTGCATTGGGAGGTTTGGGCATCATGAACTTGTGTCGCGAAAGTGACACACTTTCGGTAGCTCATGCTTTCAAGATGCTGACGTCACCTGACAGCATTGTCTCTGCCGTCGCTCTCGGGCAGCTTAGGCGTCATGCCTGTCTGAGGCTCGACACTCCAGATCCCACGCCTGATCACCTGGCCAGTTACCTAAATAGTGACAACCCTCCTGACGGTACCCTACAGGCGAGAGCCTGCAGGCCGTGTCCCGGCAGCCACCTGTCGCATGAATGTACATTGGTTCGCCCGCTCGGAGCTCCACAATCACACCTCCCATAAGGAAAAAAGTGGTGTCGAATCTCCATTAACACAATGACTTGTGGTGGAGCAGACAGTGGGAATCCAAACCTGACCAGGGCAAGACGATCAGTGCCCACTGTCTGTCCGGATTCTCAAATTCCTGGACCTAGCGCTCCTGGATCACGCGGACCGAGTATTTGCCTATAAAGTCAGACTAAACCTCTTGCTAATGCAATCTAAACCAAGCCATGGCCGCCCTTATCGACCTGCCATGTGTCGTGCATGTGGGAAAGCGGAAGATACTCTCCCCCACATATTTATTATTGAATCACTGCCCTACCGTGACGCCTGTCGTCACGGAATGTCACAATTCAGTATTGTGGGGCACGTGCCTGCCGAGTGGCAACCCAGGCTTGCCATAGATAGTACGGTTCTACAGCACGTGGAAGTGGGCAGTGATGATCTTGCGCCGTGACACTGTCTTACAACGTCCTGATGGTATCACGGTCATACGTGACGTCGCATGCCAGTTCGACTACGGCGCAGATTCCATTTGAAAGCCGACAGGAAACGCGTCAAGTACAGCGAGTTATGTGTAGACATAAAGACAGGAAACTCCCTTGCAGGGACGTCATGTCACTTTCGTTCGTCGTGGGCTCCATCAGGAGCTATGCCCCGACGAGCTCTCGAGCACTGGCAGCCTTGGGCATTCCTGCTCGTGGGGTAGCAGCGGTGGCCTCCCTCTCAATCGAAGAAACCTTCCGTGTCTGGAAAGCTTGGAACGCCGGGCTCACTCATGGAGGGGATACGTCATAGAAAAGACGACTTCAGCGATCAGAAACTCTTTCTCCAACATCAGAAACGTTGCAGTAAGACAGCAAACCATGTAGACATTATATGACATCATAACCTTACAATTATTGCCATATCGATCTAACTAGCACCTTATATCAACCTGTCTATAAATCAATGTCGTTTCATCAACATGCTTCAGTCTCAACAAAGCAAAACAATTAACAATAAAACGGAAAGGAATAACCTACCTCATGTTTATTGTGAATTGGGACTGGATTAATATCAATTACATAACTTCTCTCATTACTGGAAATGTATGCATTTAATCAAACAATTCTTTTGAAATATCACACGGTCTTTGCCTGAAAACACCGTTCGGCGTTCATGTTTGCCCGCTCGGATCAAACTCGCTCTGCTTTCAACACATTCATGTAGTAACAAAAGTTCCTTGCATTCTATATTTCTTTCAGCCACCGATGGGTGGGGTGCATCCACAGTTCCTCCTCATGCTTTCTATGCCTTTCCCTTTACTCGGATGTGAATTGATCGTCGTCATCACGCACGTGGTGTGCCCATGTTGCCAGGCAGTGGAAAACACCAGCCATTCCATAGAGTCGATTTCACATGCCACCAGGACGGTCGGCGGAACAAAAGCGCCGCCGCGATGTGTAAACGTCGACGTCATGGAGCATTGCTTTATCGCTTCTCGGTTGGCTCTCAAAAGAGTTGGTTTACAAGAAGAAAAACAGAAATGGAAAAGTTGTTGGAAATCAGCCAGTTTATTGCTCTGCAGTCAATACAAATCAAAACTTGGTCAGGAAAGTCTATTGTAAAAGTGTTAGCAGCTTTAGGAAATTAGCTAGTTTCAGTACACAGTTTTGAACCAATTCGAAAAATTAAAGAAAATTCATCCCAGTTCAATCAAAATTCCCTCCAGTTCTCAACCCCTACCCAATCAACACAGAAGACTAGTACCCAACAGACCTCTACTCTAGTAACCTTCCCTCCCTTATCAAGTACCGGGATTCGCAATTTCAGCCCGGGCTTGTTATCCCCCATCTTTCGTTTGGTAGCCTAAGGCACATTATGACAACTTTTCAGCAAAATCTAAGAGGTACCATATACAAGATATCTTTATATTGGCTGTTTTGATATGGAATGACCCCAAACCTAATCTGTTTATAATTGATTTGTAAATAGTTTGTTATGCAGATGTGCTACTTCACACCATTGTTGATGAAAATGATACTCTGCAAGCACTTTATTATCAAGACAAGGTCATGCGGAGCAAGTTTGAACAATATCTAGACTTGATTATTGCTCATACCACATACAAACTGAACAATCGATGCCGATGGATGCCGGTGTTTATACAAATGATTTTAGATGGAAATGACGAAAGCGAAATTGTCTCCGTGTTTGTGTTGGTATCTGAGAGCAAAGAGATTCTGTTGCCTGTTTGATCTGTTCAAATCAAGTAATCCTGCTTGGGTAAGAACAAAAACTGTTCTAACTGACAAAAACATGATGGAACGACAGGTTTATAAGCAGTTAATTCCAGATGTTTTTCTACAGTTTTGTTTATTTCACGTTTTAAAAGCGATGCGCCATGAAGTGCATTGTGACAAAATGGGCATTTGTTTGGGTGAAAAACATGATTGTTTGGAAGTTCTTTCGAGACTTGCATATTCACAATCAGAAGAGCAATATATTCAGGAATACGAAAATTTAAAAGTATTGGCAATACTACCACCTGTTATAGACTATTTTGCAAAATCTTGGCACAAAATTCGGCATGAATGGGTCATTGGGTTAAAGCAATCTTGCCACTATGGATCAAACACCACAAACCGACTAGAATCAATCATTCAAAAAATAAAACAAGTTGTCACAAGATTTTCAAACTCCTCTGTGTTCTTTTCTGACCTGAGAGTTATCATAGATTGTTGTCTCAGTCAGGAACGTGATGCTCGTGCCATGAAGCTTGGAACCAAGAAGACATTTTCAAGCTGACTTGACGATTCTCCTCTTCTCCACTATCAAAACTTTTTGACGCCATTTTCTTTTGTCAAGATCAAAAAGGAAATGTCTCTTAGCGAATCAGGTTAGACTTCCTGATGCCTGTAATCCAGATGGTTCGACCAACTTTGTTTCATGTGGAAGACGAAGTTCATTGGAAGTCTCTTCAGTTTTATGCAGGCCTCGAAACTGAAAGCCACGTCACGTCACAGGCGAGGCTGGTGCCTCGACTTTTTTCGAACACCTCTACCTTCTTTTGGTGGTGAGGTTTGATAAATAAAGCAACATGGTGAAGTTTTATAAAAAATCGAAGTTTGTTTAGGGGTCGCAATATGCATTTTACTATTTTAGCCCCGATAAGATTTGACGCAACTGGCAAAAATGTCATATCTCGATTTATGAGTATCATAGGAAGTTGGCTTTGGGCTTGAAAGAACCGCAATGATCAATTTCCTATAGGTGTTATGAAGTATTTTATACTGTAAAACGTTTGCTTTTTGAATTATTGCAAAAAACTGTTTTTTAGGCATTTTAGAATAATTTTTAGCCCAAATGTTGGAGTTAAGTTAATGTAATAATGAGCCAGTTTGGATAAAAAAAAAATGTGGAGAAGACTGTAATGACGGTTGCATCTTCAAAAGACCTTAGATGTTTTCTCCTGGGGACAGCTCCAACAATTTTGGACCAACACATTAACACCAGTAAGTTGCCAACTTACAAACAAGTTTTGTTAAGTTTTCTTGTTCATCATGATGAACAGTTGGGAGATGGAAAAAGTACAATCAGAAAAGCACCAAAAAAAAACACAGAGATTGTTTCTGCTCTCTTCAAAAAGGCCAACATCCTTACAGTAGCTCATCATTAAATGTCTGAAAAGATAGAGCGTTTTTACAAAGAAATGCAAGCTCTCATAAAAATTCCCCAACAGCTCCGCAACAAAGGAAAATGTTTTGAAGAAATTAAACAATTTCAAACAAACTTACAAAAGACTTTTATATTTTGGCCCAGAAATGCTATGGACAAGATCCTAATTGAAGAAGACGGACAGTTTTTGATCAATAGGATGGGACCAAGAACAGCTAGCTTGGGGGGTTCTGATAAAGTATTTTCTGCAACAAGTCAAAACATCAAAAGAAGAAAGGCCGAGGAGCAACATCGACAAATAAAGGAAAAACATAGGTTGGAAGACAGCACATGCTTACCTTTACATTCTGTTACTGCTTCAGACTCATCGGAAGAACAGGAAAAAGCAAGTTATATGTTGAGTGATACTGAATATCCCTCAACGTTATCAGAGCCTACAAGAGCTCATGGGCGTACTATAAAAACCGGAACCACTATCATTGTACCATATGATGTCTTAAAATCTGAGCTGCTTACATCAACAGCTATCAGGAACAACATCCCACCAGCAAAGGTAGCATCCATTGTACACAGCCTGGTAACAGCATGCGAAGGAGATTCTGATAAAATCAACTTTCATCACAGTCAAGCTTACCGGTGAGTGATAGTAATTTTGTTTAGAAACCATCTTAAAGTGTCCTTTTAAAAAACACAAAAACAAAATCCCTAGTTTTGCTCCAAATCATTTTTCCTTGCAACTGTGCTATGCTGATGTGTTGTGTATCCTAATAATACTAGTATGGTAAGTGGTAACTAATATGGCAACAAACAACTGTAAAACAATTATGTACAATATCATACCATAAGATGTAATGACTTGTCTGATTTCACAAGGTATCGAGATAAAGTTGTTGATAAAATTTCTGAGAAAATTAAGTCAAACTGGCAACCACCAAATGTTGAAGTCTTATGTTGGAATGGATTCTCAAATTCCTGGACCCAGCGCTCCTGGATCATGCGGACCGCGTATTTGCCTACAAAGCCAGACTAAACCTCTTGCCAATAAAATCTAATTTATCTATCTTATCATTTTTATAGTAATTTTCATCAATACATAAATTCTAAATCCAGTTGCAGCATTTAAAAACAAAAAAATCCTAGCCTAATTTTTGAACTTCTTTGTATCAATATTGTCGCTCAGCTTTTGTCAATTTAAATAATTTTCAGTTAAGCTGTGTAACCAGCTTGTGTGTTTACAAAATTTTTGTAAAATTAGTTAATTTACCCATTGATTTTACTCAAATTTTCACCCATTTTGATTATTTTCTCCATCATAGCTTTTTAGCATTATTTTGTGAAAATCCTAGTGTTGCCAGTGCTCCCTTAATATAATTTCATTTCTTTCTCCTTAAACTTAAATTACGTGTTGTTCATATTTTCTTTTCATCCGGATTCTCTCATCATCGAACTAAAGTAACTAAACTGATTGTTTTCCATCAATTGTTGTGACCTCTTGACATGTATATTTTATTGATTGTCCTTTATTTTAGTTGTACAACATCTCGTATGGTCACTCTGCTAGCTGGCTTAAAGTTTATTAAGTGACGTCACAATCATAAATTCAATCAATTGCTCTTAAAGCAGTATCTCTCACTAATTCGAAATCAAACTTTATTTTTAATTTTTTTCAATTTTAACCGACATTTGCATTGTAATATTGTTCAGTAACGCAGAATAAACGTAAATTGTTTTTATTTGTCAAATCCTTAGCAAATTGTTTGATTTTAAATTCAACTGATTGCAATCTGCCATTAGTTCTTTAAATCGTTGGTTTAATTTTCCAAACATAAAAACGTCGCTGTTAACTTTAAAACCTTGAAATAACCAGCTTTTTATATAACCAGTATTTTTAGCTTAAGAAGAAAAAAGGACAAAAAGACTTTAAAACTGTAATTATTTGTGTTTCATTTCCATGTTAATAGTAACCTTTATTCGTAAATTTTAAAAAAAAAAAAAAAGCAGTTACAATATTTTTAAAAAAAAATCCAAGCCTAATTTTTGACCTTCTCTATACCAATATTGTCGGTCAGTTTTTACTAATTTCAATAATTTCTACCCCAATTAACCTTTCCCACCCTTATCAAGCACCAGGATTCACAATTCCAGCCCGGGCTTGTTACCCCCATCTCTACCCCGAAGACCAGCAAACTATTGTCCAGTTCAAGAAAGAAGATTAAGAAGAAAGGAATTTAAAACTGTAAATTATATTGTGTTTGGACCCAAGAGGGGACTCTAGGCCAGCCTTTTTGAGACCTGCCGGATCAACCGACGTGTACCGGAATGGTGAAGAACCGGCAGGATCACACTCATATGCAAAGACTCTGAGGGTGACCTGCATGAGGTCAGCAACTGGCGGCCCATTTCCATCTGCCGAAACATTTATAAAATCTATGATACCGTATTGGCCCGAAGTTTGCAGCGATGGGAGGAATGTTATCAGCCGATAGTAGAAGGGATTCATGCCACAGAGGGCATCTATGAGCATGTGTTTAGGCTTGATGCCATCTTTTCGAATGCACAGTCACGCAAAAGGCCTGTGTTGGTTGCATTTCTGGACATTCGAAACGCCTTTGGCAGTGTCCGGCACAAATGCATAGCTGAGGTCCTGTGTCATTTCGACGGCCCTACAGATCTTATTGAGTGCATCTCCGACATACGTCGTCAACACCTGCACCATCCGCTGCGGCAATGGTGAAATCGATCGTATCTCTGTGGGGGTGGGGAGTATGTCAGAGCTGCCCGTTTTCTGGACTGCTATTCAATATGGTTATCGAGGTGCTCCTCAGGGGGCGTCCGTGACAAAACGGATTGCTGCTACAATCTTCCTGCCAAAGAAACGTTCTAGTGTATTGTTTGGCTTATGCGGACGACATCTGTCTCGTTTTTTCTGATGGCGAGCAGATGATCTCTCTCTAATCTGCTACTGAACCCTTCTCTTCCTGGTCCGGACTACGGTTCAACAATGCAAGTGTGGCACCCTGTGTCTGCGGGTCGACCAGAAACCTTTCTCCTAAACCAGGGAAGAAATTGGAATCATCCCCAAAGGCTAGACGTATAAATACCTCGGCGCTCAAACCGGTTACGCCTCGGACGCATCCTTAACCCAACCCTTCATCTCCACTCTGGAGAAACACATTTCTTCTTTAATGAACGTTTGCTTTTTGAATTATTGCAAAAAACTGTTTTTTAGGCATTTTAGAATAATTTTTAGCCCAAATGTTGGAGTTAAGTTAATGTAATAATGAGCCAGTTTGGATAAAAAAAAAATGTGGAGAAGACTGTAATGACGGTTGCATCTTCAAAAGACCTTAGATGTTTTCTCCTGGGGACAGCTCCAACAATTTTGGACCAACACATTAACACCAGTAAGTTGCCAACTTACAAACAAGTTTTGTTAAGTTTTCTTGTTCATCATGATGAACAGTTGGGAGATGGAAAAAGTACAATCAGAAAAGCACCAAAAAAAACCACAGAGATTGTTTCTGCTCTCTTCAAAAAGGCCAACATCCTTACAGTAGCTCATCATTAAATGTCTGAAAAGATAGAGCGTTTTTACAAAGAAATGCAAGCTCTCATAAAAATTCCCCAACAGCTCCGCAACAAAGGAAAATGTTTTGAAGAAATTAAACAATTTCAAACAAACTTACAAAAGACTTTTATATTTTGGCCCAGAAATGCTATGGACAAGATCCTAATTGAAGAAGACGGACAGTTTTTGATCAATAGGATGGGACCAAGAACAGCTAGCTTGGGGGGTTCTGATAAAGTATTTTCTGCAACAAGTCAAAACATCAAAAGAAGAAAGGCCGAGGAGCAACATCGACAAATAAAGGAAAAACATAGGTTGGAAGACAGCACATGCTTACCTTTACATTCTGTTACTGCTTCAGACTCATCGGAAGAACAGGAAAAAGCAAGTTATATGTTGAGTGATACTGAATATCCCTCAACGTTATCAGAGCCTACAAGAGCTCATGGGCGTACTATAAAAACCGGAACCACTATCATTGTACCATATGATGTCTTAAAATCTGAGCTGCTTACATCAACAGCTATCAGGAACAACATCCCACCAGCAAAGGTAGCATCCATTGTACACAGCCTGGTAACAGCATGCGAAGGAGATTCTGATAAAATCAACTTTCATCACAGTCAAGCTTACCGGTGAGTGATAGTAATTTTGTTTAGAAACCATCTTAAAGTGTCCTTTTAAAAAACACAAAAACAAAATCCCTAGTTTTGCTCCAAATCATTTTTCCTTGCAACTGTGCTATGCTGATGTGTTGTGTATCCTAATAATACTAGTATGGTAAGTGGTAACTAATATGGCAACAAACAACTGTAAAACAATTTATGTACAATATCATACCATAAGATGTAATGACTTGTCTGATTTCACAAGGTATCGAGATAAAGTTGTTGATAAAATTTCTGAGAAAATTAAGTCAAACTGGCAACCACCAAATGTTGAAGTCTTATGTTGGGATGGATTCTCAAATTCCTGGACCCAGCGCTCCTGGATCATGCGGACCGCGTATTTGCCTACAAAGCCAGACTAAACCTCTTGCCAATGAAATCTAAACCAAGCCATGGCCGCCCTTATCTACCTGCCATGTGATGTGCATGTGGGAAAGCGGAAGACACTCTACCCCACATATTTATTATTGAATTACTGCCCTACCGTAACGCCTGTCGTCACGGAATGTCACAATTCAGTATTGAGGGAGATCGTGGGCCACGTGCCTGCCGAATTTAGCTCGGGGTGGCTGCCCCTGCAAATTATTCAATTCAAAACCTTCATTGCGGATTGATCTCAATTAAAAGATCTACTTGTTGCAACAAGAGCGCTGCTCCTAAGATAACGGTGTCCGGTGACGCGTGTCCGATCCGCAATTCCGCACCACATCGTAGCTACCCCATCCACAATGTGGCCCACGTCCTAACCAAGTTCCTCCTCATGCTTTCCATGCCTTGCCCTTTACTCGGATGCTACTTGATCGTTGTCGTCGTCCGCCGGTACGCACGTGGTGTGCCCACGTTGCCAGGCAGTGGAGAACACCAGCCATTCGATAGAGTCGATTTCAACCACGACGGCCGGCGGACCGAAAGCGCCGCCACGATGTGTAAACGTCGACGTCGTGGAGCATTGCTTTATCGCTTCTAGGCTCTCAAGAGCTAATAATTTAGCTCTCGAAAATTGGAAAGTTGGCTCTTAAAAGTCGGTATTCTGAAGAGTTGGTTTGCAAAAAGACAGAAATGGAAAATTAGTCAGTTTATTGCTCTAGTCTAGCCAATACAAATTTATGCACGAAATTGGAATTCAAACTTTTTAGCAGATTTAAGAAAATTGGCAGTTCTAGTGGACACTGGACAGTTTTGAGCAAATTCGGAATATTCACAGGAACCAAATTCAATAAATTCACAAAAATTCAACCCAGAAGACTTCAGTACTCAATCCTTACCCAATCAACAAAACCTTAGCACCCACCCTCTACCCTAGTTAACCCTTTCTCACCCTTATCAAGCACCGGGATTCGCAATTTCAGCCAGAGCTTGTTACCCCTATCTCTACCCCAAGGACCAGCAAACTATTTTCCAGTTTAAGAAAGGAATTTAAAACTGTTGTGTTTTCTTATCATTTTTATAGTAATTTTCATCAATACATAAATTCTAAATCCAGTTGCAGCATTTAAAAACAAAAAAATCCTAGCCTAATTTTTGAACTTCTTTGTATCAATATTGTCGCTCAGCTTTTGTCAATTTAAATAATTTTCAGTTAAGCTGTGTAACCAGCTTGTGTGTTTACAAAATTTTTGTAAAATTAGTTAATTTACCCATTGATTTTACTCAAATTTTCACCCATTTTGATTATTTTCTCCATCATAGCTTTTTAGCATTATTTTGTGAAAATCCTAGTGTTGCCAGTGCTCCCTTAATATAATTTCATTTCTTTCTCCTTAAACTTAAATTACGTGTTGTTCATATTTTCTTTTCATCCGGATTCTCTCATCATCGAACTAAAGTAACTAAACTGATTGTTTTCCATCAATTGTTGTGACCTCTTGACATGTATATTTTATTGATTGTCCTTTATTTTAGTTGTACAACATCTCGTATGGTCACTCTGCTAGCTGGCTTAAAGTTTATTAAGTGACGTCACAATCATAAATTCAATCAATTGCTCTTAAAGCAGTATCTCTCACTAATTCGAAATCAAACTTTATTTTTAATTTTTTTCAATTTTAACCGACATTTGCATTGTAATATTGTTCAGTAACGCAGAATAAACGTAAATTGTTTTTATTTGTCAAATCCTTAGCAAATTGTTTGATTTTAAATTCAACTGATTGCAATCTGCCATTAGTTCTTTAAATCGTTAGTTTAATTTTCCAAACATAAAAACGTCGCTGTTAACTTTAAAACCTTGAAATAACCAGCTTTTTATATAACCAGTATTTTTAGCTTAAGAAGAAAAAAGGACAAAAAGACTTTAAAACTGTAATTATTTGTGTTTCATTTCCATGTTAATAGTAACCTTTATTCGTAAATTTAAAAAAAAAAAAAAAAGCAGTTACAATATTTTTAAAAAAAAATCCAAGCCTAATTTTTGACCTTCTCTATACCAATATTGTCGGTCAGTTTTTACTAATTTCAATAATTTCTACCCCAATTAACCTTTCCCACCCTTATCAAGCACCAGGATTCACAATTCCAGCCCGGGCTTGTTACCCCCATCTCTACCCCGAAGACCAGCAAACTATTGTCCAGTTCAAGAAAGAAGATTAAGAAGAAAGGAATTTAAAACTGTAAATTATATTGTGTTTGGACCCAAGAGGGGACTCTAGGCCAGCCTTTTTGAGACCTGCCGGATCAACCGACGTGTACCGGAATGGTGAAGAACCGGCAGGATCACACTCATATGCAAAGACTCTGAGGGTGACCTGCATGAGGTCAGCAACTGGCGGCCCATTTCCATCTGCCGAAACATTTATAAAATCTATGATACCGTATTGGCCCGAAGTTTGCAGCGATGGGAGGAATGTTATCAGCCGATAGTAGAAGGGATTCATGCCACAGAGGGCATCTATGAGCATGTGTTTAGGCTTGATGCCATCTTTTCGAATGCACAGTCACGCAAAAGGCCTGTGTTGGTTGCATTTCTGGACATTCGAAACGCCTTTGGCAGTGTCCGGCACAAATGCATAGCTGAGGTCCTGTGTCATTTCGACGGCCCTACAGATCTTATTGAGTGCATCTCCGACATACGTCGTCAACACCTGCACCATCCGCTGCGGCAATGGTGAAATCGATCGTATCTCTGTGGGGGTGGGGAGTATGTCAGAGCTGCCCGTTTTCTGGACTGCTATTCAATATGGTTATCGAGGTGCTCCTCAGGGGGCGTCCGTGACAAAACGGATTGCTGCTACAATCTTCCTGCCAAAGAAACGTTCTAGTGTATTGTTTGGCTTATGCGGACGACATCTGTCTCGTTTTTTCTGATGGCGAGCAGATGATCTCTCTCTAATCTGCTACTGAACCCTTCTCTTCCTGGTCCGGACTACGGTTCAACAATGCAAGTGTGGCACCCTGTGTCTGCGGGTCGACCAGAAACCTTTCTCCTAAACCAGGGAAGAAATTGGAATCATCCCCAAAGGCTAGACGTATAAATACCTCGGCGCTCAAACCGGTTACGCCTCGGACGCATCCTTAACCCAACCCTTCATCTCCACTCTGGAGAAACACATTTCTTCTTTAATGAAATCTTTTCTCACCCCAAGCCAGAAACTTCTGGCACTTACTTCTATCATTCTCTCGTCCGCGTCATACCATCTGCGAGTGCGGCGCTTTAGACAGTATGAGCTTCTGAAGCTTGACCGACTGGTTTTGCGGTGTTTGAAGGTGGCGTCTTCCTAAGTGGGCCTGCAGCGAGTTCTTTTACTGCAAGCCTGCATTGGGAGGTTTGGGCATCATGAACTTGTGTCGCGAAAGTGACACACTTTCGGTAGCTCATGCTTTCAAGATGCTGACGTCACCTGACAGCATTGTCTCTGCCGTCGCTCTCGGGCAGCTTAGGCGTCATGCCTGTCTGAGGCTCGACACTCCAGATCCCACGCCTGATCACCTGGCCAGTTACCTAAATAGTGACAACCCTCCTGACGGTACCCTACAGGCGAGAGCCTGCAGGCCGTGTCCCGGCAGCCACCTGTCGCATGAATGTACATTGGTTCGCCCGCTCGGAGCTCCACAATCACACCTCCCATAAGGAAAAAAGTGGTGTCGAATCTCCATTAACACAATGACTTGTGGTGGAGCAGACAGTGGGAATCCAAACCTGACCAGGGCAAGACGATCAGTGCCCACTGTCTGTCCGGATTCTCAAATTCCTGGACCTAGCGCTCCTGGATCACGCGGACCGAGTATTTGCCTATAAAGTCAGACTAAACCTCTTGCTAATGCAATCTAAACCAAGCCATGGCCGCCCTTATCGACCTGCCATGTGTCGTGCATGTGGGAAAGCGGAAGATACTCTCCCCCACATATTTATTATTGAATCACTGCCCTACCGTGACGCCTGTCGTCACGGAATGTCACAATTCAGTATTGTGGGGCACGTGCCTGCCGAGTGGCAACCCAGGCTTGCCATAGATAGTACGGTTCTACAGCACGTGGAAGTGGGCAGTGATGATCTTGCGCCGTGACACTGTCTTACAACGTCCTGATGGTATCACGGTCATACGTGACGTCGCATGCCAGTTCGACTACGGCGCAGATTCCATTTGAAAGCCGACAGGAAACGCGTCAAGTACAGCGAGTTATGTGTAGACATAAAGACAGGAAACTCCCTTGCAGGGACGTCATGTCACTTTCGTTCGTCGTGGGCTCCATCAGGAGCTATGCCCCGACGAGCTCTCGAGCACTGGCAGCCTTGGGCATTCCTGCTCGTGGGGTAGCAGCGGTGGCCTCCCTCTCAATCGAAGAAACCTTCCGTGTCTGGAAAGCTTGGAACGCCGGGCTCACTCATGGAGGGGATACGTCATAGAAAAGACGACTTCAGCGATCAGAAACTCTTTCTCCAACATCAGAAACGTTGCAGTAAGACAGCAAACCATGTAGACATTATATGACATCATAACCTTACAATTATTGCCATATCGATCTAACTAGCACCTTATATCAACCTGTCTATAAATCAATGTCGTTTCATCAACATGCTTCAGTCTCAACAAAGCAAAACAATTAACAATAAAACGGAAAGGAATAACCTACCTCATGTTTATTGTGAATTGGGACTGGATTAATATCAATTACATAACTTCTCTCATTACTGGAAATGTATGCATTTAATCAAACAATTCTTTTGAAATATCACACGGTCTTTGCCTGAAAAC
This sequence comes from Aplidium turbinatum, assembly GCF_918807975.1. Lineage (NCBI taxonomy): Eukaryota > Metazoa > Chordata > Ascidiacea > Aplousobranchia > Polyclinidae > Aplidium > Aplidium turbinatum. The sequence goes on along the minus strand of NC_137477.1, from coordinate 15,141,093 downwards.
ACCGTTCGGCGTTCATGTTTGCCCGCTCGGATCAAACTCGCTCTGCTTTCAACACATTCATGTAGTAACAAAAGTTCCTTGCATTCTATATTTCTTTCAGCCACCGATGGGTGGGGTGCATCCACAGTTCCTCCTCATGCTTTCTATGCCTTTCCCTTTACTCGGATGTGAATTGATCGTCGTCATCACGCACGTGGTGTGCCCATGTTGCCAGGCAGTGGAAAACACCAGCCATTCCATAGAGTCGATTTCACATGCCACCAGGACGGTCGGCGGAACAAAAGCGCCGCCGCGATGTGTAAACGTCGACGTCATGGAGCATTGCTTTATCGCTTCTCGGTTGGCTCTCAAAAGAGTTGGTTTACAAGAAGAAAAACAGAAATGGAAAAGTTGTTGGAAATCAGCCAGTTTATTGCTCTGCAGTCAATACAAATCAAAACTTGGTCAGGAAAGTCTATTGTAAAAGTGTTAGCAGCTTTAGGAAATTAGCTAGTTTCAGTACACAGTTTTGAACCAATTCGAAAAATTAAAGAAAATTCATCCCAGTTCAATCAAAATTCCCTCCAGTTCTCAACCCCTACCCAATCAACACAGAAGACTAGTACCCAACAGACCTCTACTCTAGTAACCTTCCCTCCCTTATCAAGTACCGGGATTCGCAATTTCAGCCCGGGCTTGTTATCCCCCATCTTTCGTTTGGTAGCCTAAGGCACATTATGACAACTTTTCAGCAAAATCTAAGAGGTACCATATACAAGATATCTTTATATTGGCTGTTTTGATATGGAATGACCCCAAACCTAATCTGTTTATAATTGATTTGTAAATAGTTTGTTATGCAGATGTGCTACTTCACACCATTGTTGATGAAAATGATACTCTGCAAGCACTTTATTATCAAGACAAGGTCATGCGGAGCAAGTTTGAACAATATCTAGACTTGATTATTGCTCATACCACATACAAACTGAACAATCGATGCCGATGGATGCCGGTGTTTATACAAATGATTTTAGATGGAAATGACGAAAGCGAAATTGTCTCCGTGTTTGTGTTGGTATCTGAGAGCAAAGAGATTCTGTTGCCTGTTTGATCTGTTCAAATCAAGTAATCCTGCTTGGGTAAGAACAAAAACTGTTCTAACTGACAAAAACATGATGGAACGACAGGTTTATAAGCAGTTAATTCCAGATGTTTTTCTACAGTTTTGTTTATTTCACGTTTTAAAAGCGATGCGCCATGAAGTGCATTGTGACAAAATGGGCATTTGTTTGGGTGAAAAACATGATTGTTTGGAAGTTCTTTCGAGACTTGCATATTCACAATCAGAAGAGCAATATATTCAGGAATACGAAAATTTAAAAGTATTGGCAATACTACCACCTGTTATAGACTATTTTGCAAAATCTTGGCACAAAATTCGGCATGAATGGGTCATTGGGTTAAAGCAATCTTGCCACTATGGATCAAACACCACAAACCGACTAGAATCAATCATTCAAAAAATAAAACAAGTTGTCACAAGATTTTCAAACTCCTCTGTGTTCTTTTCTGACCTGAGAGTTATCATAGATTGTTGTCTCAGTCAGGAACGTGATGCTCGTGCCATGAAGCTTGGAACCAAGAAGACATTTTCAAGCTGACTTGACGATTCTCCTCTTCTCCACTATCAAAACTTTTTGACGCCATTTTCTTTTGTCAAGATCAAAAAGGAAATGTCTCTTAGCGAATCAGGTTAGACTTCCTGATGCCTGTAATCCAGATGGTTCGACCAACTTTGTTTCATGTGGAAGACGAAGTTCATTGGAAGTCTCTTCAGTTTTATGCAGGCCTCGAAACTGAAAGCCACGTCACGTCACAGGCGAGGCTGGTGCCTCGACTTTTTTCGAACACCTCTACCTTTTTTTGGTGGTGAGGTTTGATAAATAAAGCAACATGGTAAAGTTTTATAAAAAATCGAAGTTTGTTTAGGGGTCGCAATATGCATTTTACTATTTTAGCCCCCCGATAAGATTTGACGCAACTGGCAAAAATGTCATATCTCGATTTATGAGTATCATAGGAAGTTGGCTTTGGGCTTGAAAGAACCGCAATAATCAATTTCCTATAGGTGTTATTAAGTATTTTATACTGTAAAACGTTTGCTTTTTGAATTATTGCAAAAAACTGTTTTTTAGGCATTTTAGAATAATTTTTAGCCCAAATGTTGGAGTTAAGTTAATGTAATAATGAGCCAGTTTGGATAAAAAAAAAATGTGGAGAAGACTGTAATGACGGTTGCATCTTCAAAAGACCTTAGATGTTTTCTCCTGGGGACAGCTCCAACAATTTTGGACCAACACATTAACACCAGTAAGTTGCCAACTTACAAACAAGTTTTGTTAAGTTTTCTTGTTCATCATGATGAACAGTTGGGAGATGGAAAAAGTACAATCAGAAAAGCACCAAAAAAAACCACAGAGATTGTTTCTGCTCTCTTCAAAAAGGCCAACATTCTTACAGTAGCTCATCATAAAATGTCTGAAAAGATAGAGCGTTTTTACAAAGAAATGCAAGCTCTCATAAAAATTCCCCAACAGCTCCGCAACAAAGGAAAATGTTTTGAAGAAATTAAACAATTTCAAACAAACTTACAAAAGACTTTTATATTTTGGCCCAGAAATGCTATGGACAAGATCCTAATTGAAGAAGACGGACAGTTTTTGATCAATAGGATGGGACCAAGAACAGCTAGCTTGGGGGGTTCTGATAAAGTATTTTCTGCAACAAGTCAAAACATCAAAAGAAGAAAGGCCGAGGAGCAACATCGACAAATAAAGGAAAAACATAGGTTGGAAGACAGCACATGCTTACCTTTACATTCTGTTACTGCTTCAGACTCATCGGAAGAACAGGAAAAAGCAAGTTATATGTTGAGTGATACTGAATATCCCTCAACGTTATCAGAGCCTACAAGAGCTCATGGGCGTACTATAAAAACCGGAACCACTATCACTGTACCATATGATGTCTTAAAATCTGAGCTGCTTACATCAACAGCTATCAGGAACAACATCCCACCAGCAAAGGTAGCATCCATTGTACACAGCCTGGTAACAGCATGCGAAGGAGATTCTGATAAAATCAACTTTCATCACAGTCAAGCTTACCGGTGAGTGATAGTAATTTTGTTTAGAAACCATCTTAAAGTGTCCTTTTAAAAAACACAAAAACAAAATCCCTAGTTTTGCTCCAAATCATTTTTCCTTGCAACTGTGCTATGCTGATGTGTTGTGTATCCTAATAATACTAGTATGGTAAGTGGTAACTAATATGGCAACAAACAACTGTAAAACAATTATGTACAATATCATACCATAAGATGTAATGACTTGTCTGATTTCACAAGGTATCGAGATAAAGTTGTTGATAAAATTTCTGAGAAAATTAAGTCAAACTGGCAACCACCAAATGTTGAAGTCTTATGTTGGGATGGATTCTCAAATTCCTGGACCCAGCGCTCCTGGATCATGCGGACCGCGTATTTGCCTACAAAGCCAGACTAAACCTCTTGCCAATGAAATCTAAACCAAGCCATGGCCGCCCTTATCTACCTGCCATGTGATGTGCATGTGGGAAAGCGGAAGACACTCTACCCCACATATTTATTATTGAATTACTGCCCTACCGTAACGCCTGTCGTCACGGAATGTCACAATTCAGTATTGAGGGAGATCGTGGACCACGTGCCTGCCGAATTTAGCTCGGGGTGGCTGCCCCTGCAAATTATTCAATTCAAAACCTTCATTGCGGATTGATCTCAATTAAAAGATCTACTTGTTGCAACAAGAGCGCTGCTCCTAAGATAACGGTGTCCGGTGACGCGTGTCCGATCCGCAATTCCGCACCACATCGTAGCTACCCCATCCACAATGTGGCCCACGTCCTAACCAAGTTCCTCCTCATGCTTTCCATGCCTTGCCCTTTACTCGGATGCTACTTGATCGTTGTCGTCGTCCGCCGGTACACACATGGTGTGCCCACGTTGCCAGGCAGTGGAGAACACCAGCCATTCGATAGAGTCGATTTCAAGTGCAACCACGACGGCCGGCGGACCGAAAGCGCCGCCACGATGTGTAAACGTCGACGTCGTGGAGCATTGCTTTATCGCTTCTAGGCTCTCAAGAGCTAATAATTTAGCTCTCGAAAATTGGAAAGTTGGCTCTTAAAAGTCGATATTCTGAAGAGTTGGTTTGCAAAAAGACAGAAATGGAAAATTAGTCAGTTTATTGCTCTAGTCTAGCCAATACAAATTTATGCACGAAATTGGAATTCAAACTTTTTAGCAGATTTAAGAAAATTGGCAATTCTAGTGGACACTGGACAGTTTTGAGCAAATTCGGAATATTCACAGGAACCAAATTCAATAAATTCACAAAAATTCAACCCAGAAGACTTCAGTACTCAATCCTTACCCAATCAACAAAACCTTAGCACCCACCCTCTACCCTAGTTAACCCTTTCTCACCCTTATCAAGCACCGGGATTCGCAATTTCAGCCAGAGCTTGTTACCCCTATCTCTACCCCAAGGACCAGCAAACTATTTTCCAGTTTAAGAAGAAAGGAATTTAAAACTGTTGTGTTTTCTTATCATTTTTATAGTAATTTTCATCAATACATAAATTCTAAATCCAGTTGCAGCATTTAAAAACAAAAAAATCCTAGCCTAATTTTTGAACTTCTTTGTATCAATATTGTCGCTCAGCTTTTGTCAATTTAAATAATTTTTAGTTAAACTGTGTAACCAGCTTGTGTGTTTACAAAATTTTTGTAAAATTAGTTAATTTACCCATTGATTTTACTCAAATTTTCACCCATTTTGATCATTTTCTCCATCATAGCTTTTTAGCATTATTTTGTGAAAATCCTAGTGTTGCCAGTGCTCCCTTAATATAATTTCATTTCTTTCTCCTTAAACTTAAATTACGTGTTGTTCATATTTTCTTTTCATCCGGATTCTCTCATCATCGAACTAAAGTAACTAAACTGATTGTTTTCCATCAATTGTTGTGACCTCTTGACATGTATATTTTATTGTTGTCCTTTATTTTAGTTGTACAACATCTCGTATGGTCACTCTGCTAGCTGGCTTAAAGTTTATTAAGTGACGTCACAATCATAAATTCAATCAATTGCTCTTAAAGCAGTATCTCTCACTAATTCGAAATCAAACTTTATTTTTAATTTTTTTCAATTTTAACCGACATTTGCATTGTAATATTGTTCAGTAACGCAGAATAAACGTAAATTGTTTTTATTTGTCAAATCCTTAGCAAATTGTTTGATTTTAAATTCAACTGATCGCAATCTGCCATTAGTTCTTTAAATCGTTAGTTTAATTTTCCAAACATAAAAACGTCGCTGTTAACTTTAAAACCTTGAAATAACCAGCTTTTTATATAACCAGTATTTTTAGCTTAAGAAAAAAGGACAAAAAGACTTTAAAACTGTAATTATTTGTGTTTCATTTCCATGTTAATAGTAACCTTTATTCGTAAATTTTAAAAAAAAAAAGCAGTTACAATATTTTAAAAAAAAAATCCAAGCCTAATTTTTGACCTTCTCTATACCAATATTGTCAGTCAGTTTTTACCAATTTCAATAATTTCTAGCTCAGTTAACCTTTCCCACCCTTATCAAGCACCAGGATTCACAATTCCAGCCCGGGCTCGTTATCCCCATCTCTACCCCGAAGACCAGCAAACTATTGTCCAGTTTAAGAAGAAAGAAGATTAAGAAGAAAGGAATTTAAAACTGTAAATTATATTGTGTTTGGACCCAAGAGGGGACTCTAGGCCAGCCTTTTTGAGACCTGCCGGATCAACCGACGTGTACCGGAATGGTGGAGAACCAGCAGGATCACACTCATATGCAAAGACCCTGAGGGTGACCTGCATGAGGTCAGCAACTGACGGCCCATTTCCATCTGCCGAAACATTTATAAAATCTATGATACCGTATTGGCCCGAAGTTTGCAGCGATGGGAGGAATGTTATCAGCCGAGAGTAGAAGGGATTCATGCCCACAGAGGGCATCTATGAGCATGTGTTTAGGCTTGATGCCATCCTTTCGGATGCACAGTCACGCAAAAGGCCTGTGTTGTTGCATTTCTGGACATTCGAAATGCCTATGGCAGTGTCCGGCACAAATGCATAGCTGAGGTCCTGTGTCATTTCGACGGCCCTACAGATCTTATTGAGTGCATCTTTGACATACGTCGTCAACACCTGCACCATCCGCTGCGGCAATGGTGAAATCGATCATATCTCTGTGGGGTGGGGAGTATGTCAGAGCTGCCCGTTTTCTGGACTGCTATTCAATATGGTTATCGAGGTGCTCCTCAGGGGCATCCGTGACAAAACGGATTGCTGCTACAATCTTCCTGCCAAAGAAACGTTCTAGTGTATTGTTTGGCTTATGCGGACGACATCTGTCTCGTTTTTTCTGATGGCGAGCAGATGATCTGATTGATTGATTGAATCTTTATCCTCGGACTGGGAAAGCTTCTTGCAGAGCTTAATCCTGGCAGTTTCGCATATTTGTAGAGGCTTTGAATCACTGAAACAGGCCCGGTCATCGAGATTGACAGAGTGAAGTTTCCGATTGTTGAAGTCTTGTTGCCGGGGAACTATTCCATCCATTAGATGCCGCTGAATGGAGAGCAGTCCTTAACGTGCGTTGCTCAAGCACACACCCCGAGAGTCGAACCAGCGCCGCTTGATCTTGAAGCTTCTTCGTTCCAGAAGTGACGCGCTAACCAATTGAGCTATCTACGCGTATCTCTCTCTAATCTGCTACTGAACCCTTCCCTTCCTGGTCCGGGCTACGGTTCAACAATGCAAGTGTGGCACCCTTCAACAATGCTAAGGTGTCAGTGGTCTTTTTCTGTATTCCTTTATACTGAAAATTGTTGAAAATCAAATGGCTGAGCTGGCAAAAACAAGAAAGGCAAGAATTGTTTCTATAAAATGTGAGAGTTTCTATTCCTAAGACATACTTTGACACTGAAGAGTACAAATATTCTGATGCAATACCAGTTAATGTTGATGCAATTTGTGGAGTTGTTATTAGTATGAGAATTGATACTGCCATTGTTAAATTGGATGTGGATGAGACGATATCTAGCGTAAAATACACGGACCTAAAACTGGAATGCATCGTTGACAAAAAAATGAATGCTAGCAATGAAGGGGAAATTAAAAGTGTGACAGACAATAAAGATGTGGTTGAGACTGAAGATGTAGATGAGACTGAAGATGTATATGTAACTGAAGACATAGGCGCCGACTCCGGGGGGAAAGCGCCCCCCCATGAATTTAGCTCGGGGTGGCTGCCCCGCAAATTATTTTTAAAAAAATCCTAAACCAAATGTTTCTAACTTCAGATTTGCGTTAGTTTGACCTTCATTGCGGATCAATCTCAATTAAAAAATCTACTTGTTGCAACAAGAGCGCTGCTCCTAAGATAACAAAAGAAACAGAAGTACGGTAGCTGATAAAAGCCAGCATGGTGCCGTTGAAGCATAGTAACTATGATTGAAAAACGTTTTACTTGATTTCTTCAGCCTTGTTTTTTCTTGGGAGTGTCAATAACGAGGTGCGGTTTGCTGTTTGCTCAGTTTAGTATCTACGCGTATTAAGAGCTAAAGTTCAAAGTGACCAACATATAATTCGAAGTAGCCTACATTATAAAGCTTGGCGATATACAAAAGACTTTATTTCAGATGATTTGAACAAAGACTATGTGCCTCGAAAGAAGAAAAAGCATCATAGCTTTCATCACAGTGAATCTGATAGTAAGATCGTCATGACTGGCACAAATTCAAAAAGAAAATTAATTTCAGATGGTGAAGAATTATATCTTTGCCATGAAGGCTACAGGATTTTCAAGGCGTGCTTCAGTTGTAGTGATGGCAACACTGTCCATGGTGTTTCATTAGGTGGTGACCATGGACGATTTTTTATAACAAGACTACTGAAATACAATGGCAAATGGGATAACTTCGATTGTGACATTTATTGTGTCGGCTCTGCCATTAGATGGAATATGAGTAATGTTGAAATAATAGAAACTGATGTGTTTACTGACTATAGGATGGAGGCCAAACACCAAACTACTTTAGAGATGAAAAGAAGGAAACGAAATGAATTGAATCAATGTAAACTACTTTTTATTTGTCAAATATTTAGAAAATCGTTTGGTTTTACCGTTAAATTGACTGCAATCTGTCACTAGTTCTTAAAATTAGAGCTCGACCGATATATTGGTCAGCCGATATGTATCGCCGATATCAGGTGTAGCCGATATATTGTATCGGCTATTTTCCGCCGATAAACATCGGCCAGCAAAAGCACACTCAAAACCAGCCATACATGCTTTTAGAACAGGGTTGTCCAAACTTTATGGGACGCGGGACGCATTCGGCAAGGAAATTAGATCGCGGGCCGCAGTTGACATTTTTCCTCTTATACACTGTCTCACCGTACCAGATGTAAAGTAAAACACGTACATGTGTAAATGAATCTTTATATTTATCATAAAAACATATTGGGGAATAGATTAAAGAAGCTAAGATGTGAATACTACGAATAAGAGAGTTTTGGAAATTTTAAGCAACGTCAGTAGACCAGGAAACCTTATAAATAACTGACAAGTATGAATAAGAATAAACCATAAATTTATTCGTAAAAAATATTTAAGGAAGTACGTAAAACGGTACAGTTTACTTAAAATTCAGTGAGATGGGTGTGCCTGCATTTTGGAAGCCAGCTCCTTTGTGTCAATGTCAACTGAGGTTAAGGCTAAACGAAGGCAGGCTTCGAGAGATGTTTGTTTAAGTAGATTCCTCTCTTTGGATTTAATCGACTTCATTGCGGAAAATGCTGCTTCACAAAGGTAGGTACTGCCAAACATTGACAGCAAGTGCAATCCAAAACGGCGTAAATTAGGATAATGCTCTTCAGAAAGAAGAGGCCAAAATTGAGTGATTGGCAGTGTAGCTTTGCTTAATAAAAACTGGTCACTTTGCAAGTCACACAATTCAAGCTGCAAATCGTCATCGGCTTCTGATATAGTTATAGTCAGCGGAGCATTGAATACATTGAAGTTTTTTTGATTTAGCCATCAAAAGTGAATAAGTGATACATCATAAGAAGCAATGGTTGTAGAAGACGAAGGCTTCACTAATTGAAACATGTTTTCTTGACGCTTACGCAGGTTTGATTTGAGATCATTGAGTAGGGCTCGCCGCGCCTCACCAGTGTATTTATCATAGCCAGTGACATGAAGAGTGCTGTAGTGTCGTTGGACATTGTACTCTTTCATAACAGATATCATTTCATTACAAATTAAACATAAAACTTATATGCGGATTTTTATAAATTTACCATTTTAAGGTTGTTTTTCTAGGGTCGGCTTATATGCGAGGATATACGGTAATTTTTAAAAGTTTTCTAGAAGAGGCGGCGGGCCGCATTGAAGGAGGTCGCGGGCCGCATGCGGCCCGCGGGCCAGGCTTTGGACAACCCTGTTTTAGAACACAAGTTGCTCAAACATGCTTGCATAGCACGAACAATTGTTGCGAGAATATAATTTCCGCCCATTCTAGGGCGTGCAACTAGAAAATGTTAATACTGTATTCCTTAGCTTCCATTCAAGCAGGAAAACTTTCGAGTGTTACGTTGCTTCAACGATTGATGGCATTGAATCAGTGTAACAAAGGTGAATTTCTCGCTAAGAATCGATGGGAGTACCGGGGTACTTCTACACTAACCACGTGCAAGGCACAACTTATTTCAAGTCTTACGTCACAATGTCTGGCTTTGGGGTCATTCCATGTCAACTGTCCCAAAAAAATGGAAATTTTAACCCAACATCTCAGATTTTGCACAAATTTAATATGCAGGAAGAACTTTTCGTGCTGATACTAGAGAACTAATTTTTTTGGAAAATGGTTGAGGTTTGACGAAATTAAAGCCAATATAAAATGGCTACTTTTGTTGTCAATGAAGCGGAACAATTAATATCAAAGTTATTAACTAACTTCAAAACCAAATTACTTTCTTAGTAATTATTTTATTGTAATGAAATTTTGAAAAAAGGTTACCTCTTTTATCGTTTCTTTACTTATCAAGAAAAATTGCAAAAAATTCATGTGCTTACCCCAATTTGGGGGTAAAGAAAGAAAGTGGTCCTCAAAATCATTCATGCGTGACCCAATTTTTGAACGCTATTTACTCGAAGAGCACAGGTGGTATTGGCATGTGTAATACTGTAATACATCATTGGAAAGCAATGGCTGAGAAGATCTCAGTCGCAAAATATCCTCGATGCTTATTTGGTGTCTTCTGAATGTAGGATGCATGAAGTTTGAATGTCGTTTTCCATAATTTAGTATAGACTCTATAGAGCCAAGGCTGTGCTTTTCGAATTCTAACATTTAAGCAATGCAAAATCTCATCCTTGTAATGAGGTAAAATGAGTTGCTGTAGATGCTCTTTGGAACTGTTCGACTATGTACAAGAACTTTCTCAGATATGGAACAGTGCATAAGTTAATATCAGATGCTGCTGAATGTAGCTTCAAACATCACTTTTGGTATCTCTCTGACTGAGATGGTACCACTCGCACTGTTTAGCTCTGAAGTTCAGGAAGAGGAAAAACGTCAGATGGCTGATGAACTTATACGCGTAAAACCTAAAGATTCTGTTTTTTCACCAGCAGATCGGTTTGGCACTGGCTACGGAAAACCACGTTTTCCATCAGAAGTCAATTTGGAATCAAAACTGACAGATTTTATCACAAAGGACTATTGGTTCTTTTTCTCTGTTTTAAAGATAAATGATGATTTTCTTCTTTTAGCAGTTAGAGAAATGGTCTGAATCAGAGTCGTATCAGAAAGCTATTGGTTCCATCAATGTCACAAAAGATGTGGCTGAACGTGGAGTTAAGCTGAGCACCGACTACCTACATAGTGCCAGAAACAAGGAACACTATCAAAACACTTTACAAATATATAGTGGAAGCCAACAGAAAAGACGCACCTAATTTGAGAAAGAGAAAAAACTAATACCGTATTTACTTGATTGTAAGCCGCGGCTTATAAAGTTTTTTTTTTCCATCATGTTTGCGCTTAAATTCAAGGGCGGCTTACAATCAAAGGAGGCTTACATTTTTTCTTTTTGCTTTTTTCCTTGTCGACTTTGCCATAGATGTTTTGCCGTACTGCGTTGTCTGATGCCAACAACTGCGAAGTTGTGACGTGCATTTTAAATTGTCACATGCATTTATGACGTGCATTTGAAAGAAAAAAAGGAGTTGTCAGTTTTATTTATGGTCAATAATGAACGTGAGAGTTAAAATAAACCTATAAACAGTTTCAGCTTTGCGTGTAAACAGTATTTGTGGCTTACATTCAAGGGCGGCTTATATTAAATTTTTAACACTATCACATGCGGCTTACAATCAAGTAAATACGGTATCCTCTTGCACAGATTAGGCTAGTCGATCACATTGCTGTGACAAAATATGTTAGTAAAAGTTTGCAGTTACTGATATGGGCTACAGATTCAATACCAGGCTTTCTTGTAGCAAACTTACTACTATTAGCTTTCTATATGTATTTGATGTATTTCCAGTGCGAAATTAGTATTTTAGACTACTTCCACTCACTGGAGTTGTACTTTTAGATATTGCAACGTTTAAAAAACGTGAATTCACAGAGATCTCGTATAGACAAGCATATTCTTTTAACTCCCTGTAGAATAAATAATCGCACAGGCATACTTTTATGAGTTTTATACAAATTCTGCTAAGAAATGTGAAAATAATTCAATATTAACTAAATGGCAACCCTAAAAATTTAAATGGGATGGTGGTCCACTTCAACGTGCCCCAATTTTACTGATTTTTGGGCCATCAAAGTTTCTTGGCTAGTGGGACATTCTCACAAATTTACAAGTCAATAGTACAAAAAGTAAACAACAGGGGGGTTGTGTGCACCCTATTGTTGGCGCAAGTTATCTGAAAATATAATCTCATTATTATTTTGTCTCCAAAACGAATAAGGCACAATAAGCAATCAAGATTTTTGGAAGCAATAAACTGCTACTTAATAGCTTTCATTTGAGCCCACTCTTGCAGTTCTAGCTGGTGTGCTCATCTAGATATAGCAGTTTAAAATTGTTGTTACGCATGAGTGCACATTATGGCTACACCTCCATCTTTACCCCTTAACTATGCAGGCCACATGCAAAAAGTGCTAAAAATTTACAAGCTTATCAAGTAGGACCTAGACACAGCCCTTGCTGAATTTAAAGGTAATAACATAATCAGATTATAAGAAATTGAATTTTTAGTGTTCGTACTAGTAAATGGGGGCAAGCGTTCTGGTTGAGTGATCACAATAAATACAAAATTTCAAACTCGCATAACTTCACCAAACAATAATGGATTTCAAAAATTTTTTTTTTTGTTGAGTTCAGTGTTTTGAGCTTAATCTGCTGATGAAATGTCAAAACAATCTGAGATGGTGGGTTAACTGGCTGGGACAGCTGACAAATAATGACCCTTTGATCTCCGAGTGATATTGATAAGGCAAGAATCGTTACAAATTAGATCATATGAGTAGGCTATCACAGCAAGATGCAGCAAAATTTGTCAAGTTTTGGTATTACAGTAAGAAAGAAAAGGCCCAGGGAAAATCAACTTTCGCTCACATGACACGCAAAAATAAACCCAAAGAAAAAAGTCTAGTGAAACATTGCACAGAAGAAAATAGTAGCGTCATTGTAGAACTTGCAAAAATAAACCCAAAAATAAGCCTGGTGAAACTTTGCGCAGAAGAAAATAGTAGCGTCATTGTAGAAGTTTTCCGACCCGTGCCCAGAGCATTGTGACGCAAGAAGCCACACGACCTCATTCGGTGGAAGTTAATCAGTTATGCACAGTCACGCAAAAGGCCTGTGTTGGTTGCATTTCTGGACATTCGAAATGCCTTTGGCAGTGTCCGGCACGAATGCATTGTAGGGTGCGGCTGACGCCCCGTAAAATTTAAAACTTGATCGTAGCAACCCTAACTTTTTTTTGGAAGTGAGGCTTGGTGTACAAAGCTTAAATATGAAGTTTCAGCAAAATTGAATAAGGTCTAGGGGGTCCAGATTGCAATCAAACTTTTATAGGATTATCGATTTTACCAAATTTCAATTTTGACATTAAATTGAGTGATTTATGCTTTAAAAAATTTGAGTGATTTTTATATTTTCATGTGATACCAGCTAATTTTTGTAAATCCTTGCAAGTTATAGTTTTTATGCTGTAAACAGCAACTTAGGTTTCACTTAGAACCAGTGTGTCAATTTAGGGGTAATATTGCATACTTTGTGTAACGGAATTTCTGAAATTTTTGCAGAATTAGGGCAAACAAACTTCAAAAATGGTGTCTTCGGATTGCAAATTCTTTGAATGAATACCCTGTTCAAAACATACCATAAATCAGTGTTTTATACTTTTAATGCCATTTACCACAGCGCTGTGTAGGCTTTAGCCATAATAAATTTAATGTAAGCACTCCTTTGTTGCTTTTTAGGTAAAATTTAGATATTACAAAGTGACATTCCAACATTTTTGTTTTAGTACTCTATGATACATAATTACATATCATTTCACCACAGGTTTTCACCTTAAAAAGAATTACTTCACCCACATGGTGCCTACACGCAGGTCTAAAGTAAGGGGCGACCTTGCTATGTCTTCTTGAAGTTGTATACAAGCACCAGTTTTATGCCCTGTATTACAGCTTGTTGTGTCAAAAACAAGAGATGTAACAAAATCTTTGCAATGCCAATCTTTAAGCAACTGCATCATAACTTTAGACCCAAGTGCTCCAGCTGTTTCTGTTGAATGGGTTGGGATTATTGGAACACCCGAACACCCAACAATTTAATGCCACCGATGCCAGATATCAAAACTCGGATCCTTTCATCTTGCTTTTACTTGCTTGTTAAAGTCTCCAGAAGTTTTCCATCCCAATGTAAAGCACCAACAGCAGGTGGTGACCACACGGAGAGAATTTTTTCTGAAATATGTTGCGCTGTTTCAACTCTGTATCTGTGTGACTGAGATAGGTGGAGATTTAGCTACGAAGCATCTCCAGAACAGGCTTGAACCACAGAATGGAGAGTAACAGATAAGGCAGTTGGTGTAATGCTGTTTCTGATTGCTGCAGAGACTAATCCTGGAAATTTCATTATGTCAGGAGGAATGAAGATGGCTGTTCCTGTATTTGATCTTCTTTCATGAGAGCGTTTTTCCTCTATCTCACAAATCATTGAAGATGTGCATGGCTCGTTGTCCACGTCATCCTCAGCTTCTAAATTAATAGCATTATTTATGTCATTAACTCGGGCCTCCTCCTTTGCTACTCGTCTATCTTGCTGTTATCGCCTGGTACTGATCTTTTTAACTTTTGCTTCTAACACTATCATTTCCAGCCATACTTGCTTCCTGGTTGCTTATATACTGATAAGGGATAGCATGTCTTCTTCATTACTATTTTTTACCATGACATTGCATGGCCAGAAAAGAAAGGTTTTGCTAAGCTTTTTCTGAAATTCCTGTATGTTTTTAGTGGTTTGCCTTTGTCTCTCTTAATCTTTATTTGAAATTCTTGCTTGTAAACAGAAATTATTTTTTCTGACATTTTTTGCTTTGCAACTGAAGAAATGTTAGCTCACAAGTAAAATGTAAAAACTTGCTCAACTGTACTGTAATCATCTGCCTTCCTGATAACCTTGTTTGCATTAATTTGAAAATCACTTGCTTGTATGTTGGTAACTTGCTAGTTGCTACGTTTTATATCTTGATCTGCTTTTGTGGGAACCGTAGCGAGTAGAACATGCCGAGGGTCATGTTGTGCATAAGAAGACATAGCCTAGCAAACTTTTTTCGATTAAATAGCCTACCAACTGAATACAAACTACACGTATTGATTCTGATCTGCAATTGATAAATACGATTCTATGAATGTTTCACCACATAGCATACTAAATGTCTAAGGTAATTCACCATTCCTATGTTGTCACAATTAAAATGGTTAAGAGCCTTGTCTTGATATAAGAGAAGTGCTATGTAACGACTCCTTACATTTAACCTTATTCTGAACCTGGGAATAATGCCTTAGAAATGATCTGCACTTACGAGACTGAAACTGGAGGTATTTGACTGAGCTAAATAGTGGTAAGTCATTTTGAAGGTATTATGACATCACAGAGGCATGCTTTCACTTTTAGCGATTCACAAGGTAAAGCTGACATGTAGGGACCAGGAAGATTTCAGTCACTCACATTTAATAAAAGTTGTGTGTTGTACTGGTTAATACACAGACTATGTTCTACTGCTTAATACTTGTATTTTCCAGCAATTACATCAAGTATATTTTGCAATAGGTTGCCACATTACTTCTCAAAATAATGTTTGGTTGTCTGCTTACTAAACCCTACTTGTTAAAAAATAGTATGGAACATAATAATACTGTGTCAAACATTGCAACTGTGGAGCCTAGATGACCTTAAATACAGAATTTGCCATGATAAATGAAGGATTATGTAGCACTGTAAAACGGATGCAACCTAGTTCGTACCCTGAACAGTTCGGACCCTCAGTTCGTACCCTAAAAAGATCGAAAGAAAAAATTGAAAAAAGCGGAAGTCGCTGATCGCAGTTTCCGCAAACATTTTAAAATTTTCCCCTTGAAAAGATCGAGAGAAAGATAGCACAAAGCCGAAGTCGCTGATCGCAGTTTCCGCTAACCTTAACCATAGGCTAATCTATGCTCTAACCCTAACCCTCGCTGATCGCAGTTTCCGCACACATTTTCCGTAGATTCCGCTAACCGCAGTTTCCGCTAACCTTTACCCTAACTCTAACCATAGATTAATCTATGCTCTAACCCTAACCCTCGCTGATCGCAGTTTCCGAAAACATTTTTCCGCAGTTTCCGCTAACCTTTACCCTAACCCTAACTATAGAGCAATCTATGCTCTAACCCTAACCCTCGCTTATCGCAGTTTCCGCATACATTTTTCCGCAGTTTCCGCTAACCTTTACCCTAACTATAGAGCAATCTATGCTCTAACCCTAACCCTCGCTGATCGCAGTTTCCGCAAACATTTTTCAGCAGTTTTGCTAACCGCAGTTTCGGCTAACCCTAACTCTAATCATCGAGTAATCTATGCTCTGCTTTAACCCTCGCTGATCGCAGTTTCCGCAAATAGTTTTTCCGCAGTTCCGCGGTTTCCGCTAACCCTAACCCTCGAGTTTGTTTGCGGAAACTCCGATCAGCGACTTCGGCTTTGTGCTATTAAACTGCGATCAGCGACTTCGGCTTTTTGTAATTTTTTCTCTCGATCTTTTCAGGGTACGAACTGAGGGTCCGAACTGTTCAGGGTACGAACTAGGTTGCACCCCTGTAAAACTACCCGATTATGGCGATTAAGCACCAAATTTCTTAATTTTCAATTCAAATCTGGACCCCCTAAACATTAATAGATTGGTCTTAAACTTCATAAATATTGTTTTTGTACCAAGTGTCACCTATAAAAAAAAGTTAGGGTGTTTTGCTTCAGGTCGGGGCATCAGCCGCACCCTAATGCATAGCTGAGGTCCTGTGTCATTTCGATGGCCCTACAGACCTTATTGAGTGCATCTCCAATATATACGTCGTCAACACCTGCACCATCCGCTGCGGCAATGGTTAAATCGATCGTATCTCTGTGGAGTGGGGAGCATGTCAGGGCTGCTCGTTGTCTGGGCTGCATGGTGAAGTTTTATAAAAATCGAAATTTGTTTAGGGGTCGCAATATGCGTTTTACTATTTTAGCCCCGATAAGATTTGATGCGACTGGCAAAAATGTCATCTCGACTTATGAGTATCATAGGAAGTTGGCTTTGTGCTTAAAATAACCGCAATGATCAATTTCCTATAGGTGATATTAAGCATTTTATGCTGTAAAACGTTTACTTTTTGAATTATTGCAAAAAACTGTTTTTTTAGGCACTTTAGAATAATTTTTAGCCCAAATGTTGGAGTTAAGTTGCCAACTTACAAACAAGTTTTGTTAAGTTTTCTTGCTCATCATGATGAACAGTTGGGAGATGGAAAAAGTACAATCAGAAAAGCCTCACAGAGATTGTTTCTGCTCTCTTTAGAAAGGCCAACATTCTTACAGTAGTTCATCATAAAATGTGTGAAAAGATAGAGCGTTTTTACAAAGAAATGCAAGCTCTCATAAAAATTCCCCAACAGCTCCACAACAAAGGAAAATGTTTTGAAAAAATTAAACATTTTTAAACAAACTTACAAAAGACTTTTGTATTTTGGCCCAGAAATGCTGTGGACAAGATCCTGATCATTTCAGAACGTTAGCTTCTAAGCAATTATACAAACTCTGTTGCTTCTAACAACCAGAGATGGGCAAGATCACCAGTATTGGTGATCAAGATCTTGAAGATCAAGATCACCAAACTATGTGATCTTGAAGATCAAGATCAAGATCGTGAGCTTGAAGATCAAGATCACTTTCAAGATCACTTTTTGTGTACTTGAAAAAAAAATGAAGTTTTTGATCAATGATGTTGCAAAAAATAATAACTATAAGCAATCTGGGTAAAGGTATATAATTGGTATTGCTAACTTTTACTTTTAACTACTCGATCGCTGGCCTAAGAACTGTAATAAGTTAGTGACTGTTGCTATTATAGGCCTATCAATTGTTGACGTGGTTTGCTTAGAATCGCAACGTCACCCCCAAGGCAGAGGTTAATTACAGTAGTTCTGAAAAGTCGCAAAATTTACAATTAGTTTTATACTTTTTATTTATAATAAATAAATAAAAATAAAGTTTAAACTGCATCATTTTTACCAAATTTTTGTCTGGTTCATGTGGGAGTTTTTATTCGTGTTACTAAGTAGTTTTAACTTTCACTGCATTATGTAAATGTTTATTGCACCATTTACCCACCTGGCAACTTTGATACTGTTGTCTGCTATCAAAAAAGTTCAGAGGTTTGCGGTCCGACAAACCGCTCCATACTCAGACCCTAAACAAGTCTTGGTCTGGTTGATTTGCTGCAATAAACCACTTTACATGACCAAAGTCGGCTAGAATCCAGATTTTTTAACACCACCATTCTAGACTTTTGAAACATCTAAAATTGGGTCAATAAAAGCAAACATTTCTTTAAAATTCACATTAAATCATTTTTTATTATACGTCAACATAAACAGTCTTCGAAATTAGCCTCGGCAATTGCCGAGGTGATTGCCGAGGCAGATGCATGAATGGCACATTAGCCTCGGCAATAAAAATGCCGAGGCCACACGAGCGCTTGTTAAGACCACAACATTACAAAAATAACCCTAATTTTCTTAGACCACACCAGACTAGGAGGTTGATTCAATGTTACTATTGCTTGCCAGCTGGCAGAATTGAATCTTTTATAGAAATATCACCGTATTTACATTGAATCAGCGCCAACAGACGTCAAATTTTTGTAAGCATTTACTCCTAATCGCGCTTCGCCTTCCATTATCTGGTCCAGCTGTATCAGAAACGATTGCGCCGCTTTCACAACGAACCACACAACATCAACAGACGTCGAATACATGTAAGTAATAGGTTAACGCGCTTTAGAGTGAGCTTTGTTAATTGCGGTTGGTGATAGATGTCTGGTTGCGTAACAACTACAGGTGCAATTTTATGCGCTGACAATGCTCATGTGAACTATAAAAAAAGTTTGCAACCTTATAAATACTGGCTTAATTGTTACGCAAAAGTTATTCTTTCATCGAATGCTTGTTCTTTACCAGTGTCATTGCCAATATGTATCATGGTAAAGGAAGATACAGTTAAAAAGTGGAATTTACCTGCTATAGGTTATGAAACAGAGGGGACAGAAGGAAAAGTTAGTGTAGTATTTTGTAAAATTTGTAAAGAATTTTATGAAGGAAACAAATCGGAATTAGAAAAGCTACGAGGCCCAGTTAAAAAAGTAGCACAAAATTGGATAAATGGTACTTCGGCAGTAAAGAAAAGTAATGCTTCCGATCATATGACATCGCGCGTTCATGAACGGGCAGTTTTGCGTCTTCAAGAAACTAGCACCAGCAGCGAAAGTTTGACTCCAGGGGAGACTGCAGCGTGTGCTGTTTCAAGTACCCAAAGTAGCATTCTTCACCATATTCAGGCGCTAAATTTGCAGCAACGGGACCAACTCATGAAAAAGTTCCAAATGGCCCATTTCTTGGCTTTGAACAATAAATCTTTCAAATTTTACGAAGAACTATATAAATTTGAAAAAGACGTTTTTAATGCTGACTTGGGAATTGGATACTCTACTGATAAGGCTTGTAGAGAAATGATTCATTTTTTATCCAACGCATTAATACAAGACGAGGTTACTGTGCCTTTAAACAGTAAAAGCAAGCAATATTTCAGTATTTTGTACGATGGGTCGTCAAGTGCCAAAACTATGGACGAAAAAGAAGTTTTCGTCATTAAAACGTGTTCTTTGGGAAAACCTACCTTTCACGTGCTATCTGTCGAGGAACCAGAGGACTGTAATGCAAAGGGTTTGAAGGATGCATTCGACGAAGCGTATTCGAAGGGGAACTTCGAATTTCCGAAAAAACAGCCGACTGATGGGCATTGGGTCCGATGGAGCCAGCATGAACAAGGCCGCGTTCAACTTGCAAAAGGCAGAAGTAGGCGATCATTTGCTTTTAATGTTATGCTCGTCACATAAGATTGAGTTAGCCGTTAAAGATAGCTTTAAGCATTCCGAAATTAATAAAAAAGCTGAAACATTGCTGGAAACTGTATATTATCTGTTCAAACGGGCTAACCTGAAATGGCGATTGTTTAGGCGACACGCCACTGCAGCAAACAAAACAGTATATCGATACAAACGTTCCCTCGGCACGCGGTGGTTAGAGCACCAACACAACGCTATTGACGCCTACTTAAAAAATTTGGAAACGTTGATCGGTTTTTTAAACCATCAAATTGCCCAACCTTTCAATACCACCATGAAGAAGGATGCAAGCAAATTAGAAGGAATTCGGCGGGAAATTTGTAATCTTCAAACTATCATCTTCCAATGCGTCAAGTTTGACGTAGTTGCTTGCATAAAACCACTTTCTTTAATTTTGCAAAAAAACGAATTATTGCTTCCTGAAGCTATCACAGCTATCGATACCTGTTTGGGAAGTATTCAATCCATGCTATCGCAGATTGAAAGTGGGGTCGACGCAATGTATTCGAAAGAGTTGTTTCCTACTCTTAACACTGTGCTTATTCCCTGTATCGCCACTAGTTTGACTCCCGCCCCAGCCGAACAAGCTGCGCGCTCACGCCAATCTACCACTCAGAGCCAGGGTTCTGTAACTTTCTGTTCATACGCGATGCGCAATGGTAATCTTGAGGAAGGGGTAGCTCGGGTTCGCATTGAAATGATGGACGTGCTGGATGCATTGCAAGTTTGGAAAAAAATGGAAAAAATTCGTTTTTTGGATTATCTGCCCAATAGATGCATTTAGAACAAAATGTTCTTTTAGAGCAGTGGTTCCCAACCTTTTTGTTGTCACGGACCTCTTTAGACAAATTATTAATTCTGCGGACCCCTACCTAAATTTTGCCTGAAACTCAATTAACATACTATTGACTATTGCAAAGAAATTTATTTTCAGACCAGTCAGTTTAATCACAGTAGCCTACTATTGACTATTGTAATAATTATGCTACTCAACTACTGTATATACGGTGTCATGTTACATGTTACACTTACAGTCATGTTACGGTGTCATACAGTTGTTTAGATCGATATAGTGGCTTAAAAGACATTATGGGTAAAATAACTTTGTGGCGGAAAAATTCGTTTTAGCTTTTCCGTTTTCCCGGAACTAGGGGTTGCTCAACTTACCCCATCGCTCAACTCACCCCACCTTCCCCTAGTCATCGCAAATTGGCGGAGAAATTAAACAAGAAAGAACTTGTCACGGAGTTTGTTTCCAAGACAATGACCCGCAGAAACAAATTTGGATGTGATTAATTTGGATGCAACCTAGTTCGTACTCTGAACAGTTCGTACCCTACAAAGATCGAGAAAAAAAATTAAAAAAAGCGGAAGTCGCTGATCGCAGTTTCCGCAAACATTTTAAAATTTTCCCCCTGAAAAAATCGAGAGAAAAATAGCACAAAACCGAAGTAGCTGATCGCAGTTTTCGCTAACTCTCACCCTAACGCTAACCCTCGCTGATCACAGTTTCCGCAAACATTTTTCTGCACTTTTCGCTAACCCTAACTCATGGCGATCTGTATACACAGGTCATGGCAACGTGCAGCTTAAAATTTGACTGAAGGCCGATCTGTTTTAGCCAAAATCGTGAGTATAAGTTGATAGTTTGAGTATTAGATGATAAATAGAGTCTTTGTCTATATTTTGTGAGAGTTTGAGTTACTTTTGTGCTGTTTTTACCATTCAAATAACGGAATAGATTTTGGCACTTGTACTGGAAATCCAAAAAGCGTCTGGCAGCACCGCTGTTTCGGAAAATATTGTCATTTTGTCAACATAATTTTAGGAGTTTTGCAGTGATTTGGGATTCAGTGATCACACTTTGGCAATTTAAATTGTTTAAATTATCATTTAAAAGGAATATAAAGTGAATTTAGCTTAAACTTCGAAATTGAAAATACATCGGCCTTCAGTCAGGTCTCCAGTTTGTACGTTGTCAAGGCCTGTGTATACAGATCGCCATGCCCTAACTTTAACCATAGACGGGTGCAACCTAGTTCGTACCCTGAACAGTTTGAACCCTCAGTTTGTACCATGAAAAGATCGAGAGAAAAAATTTAAAAAAGCCGAAGTTGCTGATCGCAGTTTAATAGCACAAAGCCAAAGTCGCTGATCGTGATCGGAGTTTCCGCAAACAATTGAGGGTTAGGATTAGCGAAAAATGAAGAAAAATATTTGCGGAAACTGCGATCAGCGAGGGTTAGGGTTAGAGAGCATAGATTACTCGATGGTTAGAGTTAGGGTAAGCGGAAACTGCGATTAGCGGAAACTACGGAAAAATGTTTGCAGAAACTGCGATCAACGAGGGTTAGGGCATAGATTACTCTATGGATAGAGTTAGGGTAAAGCTTAACAGAAACTGCGAAAAAATGTTTGCGCAAACTGCGATCAGCGAGGGTTAGGGTTAGAGCATAGATTACTCTATGGTTAGAGTTAGCGGAAACTGCGGAAAAATGTTTGCAAAAACTGCTATCAGCGAGGGTTAGAGCATAGATTAGTCTATGGTTAGAGTTAGGGTTAGCGGAAAGTGCAGAAAAATTTTTACGGAAACTGCGATCAGCGACTTCGGCTTTGTGCTATCTTTCTCTCGATCTTTTCAGGGGGAAAATTTTAAAATGTTTGCAGAAACTGCAATCAGCGACTTCCACTTTTTTTTATTTTTTTCTCGATCTTTTCAAGGTACGAACTGAGGGTACGAACTAGGTTGCATCCCCATAGACTAATCTATATGCTCTAACCCTAACCCTCGCTGATCGCAGTTTTCGCAAACATTTTTCCATAGTTTCCGCTAACCGCAGTTCCGCTAACCCTTACCCTAACCTTAGAGTAATCTATGCTCTAACCCTAACCCTCGCTGATCGCAGTTTCCACAAACATTTTTCCGCAGTTTCCGCTAACCTTTACCCTAACTCTAACCATAGAGTAATCTATGCTCTAACCCTAACCCTCGCTGATTGCAGTTTCCGCAAACATTTTTCCGCAGTTTCCACTTACCCTAACCATTGAGTAATCTATGCTCTCTAATCCTAACCCTCGCTGATCGCAGTTTCCGCAAATATTTTTCCGCAGTTTCTGCTAACCCTAACCCTCGAGGTGTTTGCGGAAACTCCGATCAGCGACTTCGGCTTTGTGCTATTAACCCTTTGAGGACCGCTGGGACACATGTGTCCCATGAAATTAGGCCGATTACCCCCCAGTTAACTATAAAAATTTACCACTGCTGATACCCTAGCGTAGCATTGGATATCTATGCTTAATTTTAGGATAGACATCCTTTTTTAATTTTTTTTTGCGTAGGTGTTGTTTATATGTCATTTGAAGAGTAAACAAACAAATTCTACATAAATATTTTTTTGGGAAAAATTAATGGTCCTCAAAGGGACTGCGATCAGCAACTTTGTTTTTTTTGTTTTTTTTCTCGATATTTTCAGGGTACAAAATAGGTTGCACCAGATTAATTTATAACAAGCTGCATTATAAGGCAGATGTCAACAAATTAAAGTCGAATATATTTCAATATTTAATGTAAGATCACTTTCGCCTCGCATGTAATACCGTACTTGTTTTCATTTCTATCTGATCGTTTGACATACCGCTGCAGTCTATTAGATTACACATACGACAAAATTATTTTTTTTTATGTTGATTCGACGTTTCATGACATAAGTTAAACATGGTTGAATTTACTATTAGATTAGCCTAAGTCATTTGTTTTAACATTTTCCATCGGTCAGGTTTTCAATTGATTAGCCTATATTGACAATTTTCATAAGATAATTTAGAGCACCCCTAATTTTGTCAAATTTTTTTAAAAAATTATGCCAATGGTCCCAACTACACCAGATAATCAAGGAAGCATTGTAGTTCTAATTACAAACAATAGCCTCAAAGGACAAGCTAAGGATACAGTAGGCTACCTTTTTAAACTCACAATAGTAACTAGTTTATTTTACCAAACTGTAGCTTACGTACGGTACTTTGTTGATAAAATGTTTGGTAGTGTTGATGACTTCTCCATTCATTTGTTGCAACATTGCAAATAAACCATTAACCTAGCAGTGATTCTTTTTTATACTTCTGCACTTACGGTACATCATGAATAAATTTGGTAACCATTACATTAAGAATTTTGTAAACTACTGTAAAATATGTTAAAAAAATCAACCCTGATCTACAATAGCGAATACAAAAAGAAAACTAGGAACTTTAAAGGCGTACACGGCAAAGTTGAGGGCAACGCCAAGTTTCTTTTTTACAAAATCTTAAACGACTCCATTAACCCATTTGTGCCGAAAGTGAAAGTACTTAAAAAAAAATTTTGAAAATTTAAGTATTGTATAATCATGACCTAAAAAACATTTCACAATTATTTTTTTCTTAATAGAGCGAGCGTCGCTTGGGCAAAACAAAAAATGCGGGATTATGCATGCTGCATTGCTGCAATTGCACGTGATGTTGTTATGTACAGTGTTGCCAAATTCAACACTCAGAGCGAGCGTCGCTTGATCTTGTTGTCGTCTTTGCAGATGACTTGTGTGTATTTAGTCCAAGTGCTAAAGGTACCCAAAAACTCATTGATGTGTGTTAATCCTATGCTTCTAGACATGACATTATTTTCAACTGTAACAAAACTGTTGGACTGGTCCATCAATGTCACAAATTTAAAGTTTTGACTTCTCCATGCATGCGGCTGTACAATACACAAATTAAATTTGTTGGACAAGTGAAATATTTAGGTATACTGATTGATGATACCATCAGAGATGACGCAGATATTAAAAGGCAAGTGCGATCTCTTTATGTCGCTGCCAATCAGCTTAGGTCCAAGTTTGGAAATTGCTCTACCGAAGTTAAAAATGTAATGTACCAATCATATTGTATGCCAATGTATGGTTTGCAACTATGGTGTAACTATAAAACTTCTACTTTAAATCGCATACGAGTTGCTTTCAACGACTCGTACAGAATTATCCACAGTTTGTCGAGATGCGACATTGCTAGATTGTAGGGCAAGCTGGGGTAAGATGATCACGGGGGCAAGATGATCACCCCCATTTATTTTCTTTTAAAATGCAGCTTTAACACAATGCTGCCAGGTAGTGGTAGCTCTACCAAAGCGCCATTTTATATGTAACTTTCAGCCATTTTAGACTAGCTGTTTAGGACTTGTGCTGAAAAACGTGATTTTGATAGCTAAAAGTAAAATTGCGAAATCACAAAAAGCAGGTGATAACGTTGTTTTTGAAGAATGTCAGAAAAGCGAAAGTATGCGCATCAGGTAGGGAGTCAATTCATAATTTAGCCTTTGCTGGTATAACTCTTCTCACAATCTCACCTCACACATCCCACCGCCTTCAGCCACTAAATGTGACTGTTTTTGGACCTTTTAAATGTGCGTATACTACTGCAGTGGATGGATGGATGCGAAGCAATCCGGGAAAAACGGTGACAATACATGATATTCCTGGATTAGTAAAAACAGCTCAAGAAGTTGCAATGACTTCTCGCAATATCGTTTCTGGATTTAAAAACACAGGAATATTTCCATTTAACCGTGATACCTTCACTGAAAGCGATTTCGTTTCCGCAGACGTTTACGATCGACCGCTTCTTACACCTACAGTTGAAGATCTGGCAAATGAACCTGGCACATTTGATGCAAATGCTGAGGAAAGCATTGTTGAGGACGATTCCTATCATTTCATGTTTGCCCTTTTTTGGTTACAATTTATTCTTACTTGAACCTGTGTGACAATGTAGCACAACGAAGTTGCTGATTTCTTGTGCTTTCTTTTCATGTGGTGTTCGGTCGCAAGGTGGACGGTAAGAAAACTTTAGTTTAAGTTGCTTCCTATTGGTTAGTTACTGTTAAAATTATGCTGTTTATCACTTGTTAATTACTTTCTGGTCAAATTACAATTTTCATGTTGACTGTAGTTTTTACTTGTGGTGAGAGTCAGGCTAGACTGGTAGGTTAGCGATAAAAACCAGCCATCCACCTAGCGGGATGCTACATTGGATTTAAACTAAAGACCTCTTAATTTGTGTTGTGTTAAATTGGATTATTCCTAGTAAATGATTTGTGGTGTCTTGTGTAACCACTAGTGTTTATGCATTGTAAATTTCAATGCTAATTGTGTCGTCATAGTGCTGTTTGCACTTGGTCTTTAGTGAATTTGTTTCTTTGTGTAATCAGTTGAAAGGCTAGTCATTTTAACTTGCTTAGTGTTGATTAACTCTTGTGCTGTGTTGAGAAATTGTGTTGTGCTGTTAAACTTGTGTTGAAGTTGTGAGACATTGTTTAATGTTAAGGATAAAGTAAGTGTTGAACTTGTGTTTGCTGGTGGTGTAGCCTCATTAAGTGAATTTGGTTGAATGCACCAAAGTCAGCATAATTATTATCTTAGATCTCGTGTTACCAGTTGTAAGAAAATGTCTGAGCAGTCTGATACAAGTAACAGTGTAGCTGTAGAAAGTGACAATGGGGCCGTACTCGGTGTGAGTTCTGTGGCCAGTCATTCAAGTGTCAGTGAGCCAAGTGGTTCTGAAGTGACAACTGTGGTGAATAAACAAGTGTCTTCATCCAAGGAATTGTCCTTGCCGATGAAAGGATTTCTAAGCGTCGAGAGAAAATTATGTGAGTTCAAACATGAGATGTGGACTGCCATTGGTCAACCAGATGCCGATGAGTTGGTCAATGAGCTAATCGAAAGATGTGAGTTGGCAATGACAGATGCCAAGTTCTTATATGAGAAAATCAATGCTGGTACTAGTTTTTCTGATTCGGCCAAATCTAGAGCCCAGAGATACTGGAATAGCTCGAATGTGACTTTAAGTCAAGTGAAGGAGTTAAGTGATTCTAGAATTTCAAATAACATGAGAGATGAGAATCAGTCCCATGTTCAAGTTGTCACTAGTCCTCAACCGGTCGTAAATAATCATGAGGAGCCTAGGGCAACAGTGCATTTGCCAGATCCTAGTGCTAGTACTTCATACAGTATTCCACCAGTGCAATCCCCAGTGAGAGTTGAGAGTGAGCAAATCCCCATATTCCCAGGTGTCGCTGCCCCATACATGCGGCCTCCACATCTTGGTGTTGCTCCTCCAGTGACATTAGATAAGTTTAGTGGTAATGTGATGGACTACTTAGAGTTTAAACGTAAATTTACAAAATTTGTAGAGAATGTTTACCAGGATGATGATGTACGCATGTCATACCTGCAATCTCTGTGTGTTGGAGAGGCAGGTAGGGCAATTCGCGGCCTTGGTGGTCATGTGAATAGAAGTATGGCTTACCAGACAGCGTGGAATCGCTTAGACCAAAGGTTTGGCAGTCATGACCTTTTGATGGCACAGGTGCGTAATGAGATGCTTAACGGACCTGTCATCAAGGCATATGATTCGTCAGCACTGAATAGTCTAAGAGACAAAATGTTTGAGTGCGAACAGAGTTATCTCAGTCTTGGTTGTTTAGATAGTTTAGACAGTCATGAGGTAATCCATAAATTGTTCAGTCGCTTGCCTGAACAACTTCAAAGGGATTTTGTTCCCTTGTACAGAAAGGGACAAGGTAGTTTTCGTCAGTTAAGAGAGTTGGTAGATAGTGCTGCTGCGGACGCTGAGTGTGCTCTTGGAAAGAAGCTGTATCAGCTGGACCTCAAACCAGCTGGAAGAGCAAAAACTTCCAGAGACCAGCATTCCAGTAGTCATTTTAATAAACGTGTAACAGTAAGTGCTGTGAAAGAAGTCCACTCAGGTTTACCGAGGGCAGAAGGAAAATGCTACATATGTGATGGTGGACATAAACTGTTAAGCTGTGCTGTTTTTAAACAGAAGTCGGTAAATGAAAGGAATGATATTGTCAAAAGTCTCAAGTTGTGTTTCAACTGTTTGTTACCAGGTCATCGTGTGGGTGATTGTTATTCCAAACAGAGATGTCAAGAGTGTGGCAAGCGACACCATAGCTTACTGCACTTTCAGAGACATC
Source organism: Aplidium turbinatum (assembly GCF_918807975.1). NCBI lineage: Eukaryota > Metazoa > Chordata > Ascidiacea > Aplousobranchia > Polyclinidae > Aplidium > Aplidium turbinatum. Next base: position 15,113,215 of record NC_137477.1, on the reverse strand, counting down.
AAAGAGAGGTGAGGAGTGTTGGTGACAGTAGCCCTGAAACTAATGACAATGTGTTAGTGGCGTGTAACTCTTGTCCAAGTTCTGTTGATGGACTGGGCAGGAAATTGCATAAGGTGGTTCCTGTAAGAGTGTGGCTGCATGATCCAGCAAAGGCTGTGCATACTTGGGCCTATATGGATGAGGGGTCGGAAGCAACTTTGTGCACCCGTGCACTTGCTGAGAAGCTTTGCGCTCCTTTGTCCAAGGCCAAGGTGAAAATATGCACGGCTAATGCTGTGTCAGAAGCTTCGTGGCAGATGAATAACCTGCATATAAGAGGAGTTGACGAGTCAGAGGTGTTTCAAGCGAACAGAGTGTTGGTGCAGGATTCCATCGTGAATGTAAGGTCTAGTATCCCCACCAATGAAGTTGCGAAAATGTTTCCACACTTAGAAGATTTGTCATTCCCTAAGATGGAGGTAAATGAAGTTGAATTGTTGCTTGGTCAGGATGTGCAAAACGCATTTCGTGTCACTGAACTGCGTTATGGTGATACTGACCAGCCATTCGGCTTTCATACGGCCCTAGGTTGGGCTTTGTGGGGAGTTGACAAAGTGACGCCCGGTTGTTACTCTGACCAAGTATGTGTTAGTTTTATCAGTGAGTTAAGCCTGCCAGATGAGTCTTGCCAGCAAGTCTTGCAGATAATGGACCAAGATTTCAAGGACCTTGACCTTCCCCAGAATGCTTGTCTTTCACGAGAAGACAAACGTGCGGTCAAGATTATGGAAGAGTCTGTGAAGAAAGTGGGAGATCACTACCAGGTAGCGTTACCATGGAGAAAGGACAGGGTAGATCTCAAAAATAACAGAAAGTTAGCAGAGAAACGTTTAGCTGGTTTAAAAAGAAAGTTAGAGGCTGATCCAGAAGTGTGTCAAAAATATTGTGAAAAAATGAACGAAATGATAGAAAATGAGTATTGTGAACTTGTTCCATTGACTGATTCGCCTCCAGAAGGAAAAATCTCGTATGTCCCACACCACTGCACATCATTGTTAACAAAGTTTCGTGTAGTTTTTGATTGCAGTGCGAAGTGGAATGGTTCTTCTCTTAATGATGGGCTTCTTCAAGGCCCAGATTTAACTAATAGTCTTGTAGGTGTTTTGATGCGTTTCAGGCAGGAACCCATTGCTGTTGTGGCAGATGTCAAAGGCATGTTCTTCCAGGTTTTGGTAGATGAAAAGGACCGTGATGCCTTGAGGTTTCTTTGGTTCCCAGGCCATGATCTGACTCAACCTCCAGCTGAATACCGGATGAGGGTGCATCTGTTCGGAGCGACTTCATCACCATTAGTTGCTGCATTCGCCCTACGAAGGACAGCTGAGGAGAACTTCACAAACTCTGGTCAAGACACAGTTAAGACTGTTTTTAACGATTTTTATGTAGACGATATGTGTAAATCTTGTACAACTGTGCAAGAGGCAGTGAGACTAGTGAAAGAACTGCAAGAGCTTTTGAGTAGTGGTGGTTTTAAATTAACAAAATTTCTTTCCAATAACAAGCAGGTTTTAAGCTCAATTCCATCCAAGGACCATGCTTCAGGCGTTTTCGATTTGGAGCAACGTGAACTTCCAACCCAGAAGGCTTTGGGCGTCTACTGGGATGCTGAAAGCGATAGTTTAAAGGTGAAGGTAAATATAAAAGAAAAACCGTGTACTCGACGAGGGCTCCTATCAATGATTTCGCAGACATACGATCCTCTAGGGTTTCTCCAACCATTCATGTTGCCTGCTAGGAAATTGTTGCAAGAGGCCTGCCGCTTGAAATTGGCGTGGGATGAACCTTTACCGGTCGTGGGGGGTGGGAAAGATAGTTGGGAAGAATGGGTGCAGGCACTCCCTAGTTTAGAGGCGGTGTCTCTTGCAAGGAGCTTCAAGCTCCAAGATCGTGTGGTTGACTACATTGAGTTGCACATTTTCACTGATGCTTCCACCACTGGGTATGGTGCATGTGCTTATTTACGTATAGTATATGTGGATAATTTCATTGATTGTGTTTTTGTGATGGGGAAGTCCAGGATAGCTCCCTTAAAACCCGTTAGTGTTCCCCGATTGGAGCTTACTGCTGCTGTTCTTGGTGCTAAACTTGGTAAAATGATTTGTAGTGAATTAGAGTATTCTTTGAGTAGTGTTGTGTTTTGGACTGACGCCACCGTAGTTTTAAGGTATTTGCATAATTCTACCAGTCGCTTTCAAACGTTTGTAGCTAACAGACTGGAATTATTACATACTCTTACGTCAGTGCAGCAATGGCGTTACGTGCCCACCGACCAAAATCCCGCTGATATAGCGTCGCGCGGTATGGCGCCCTCTAAGGTGTCCAATGCAGACATGTGGTTTTGTGGTCCCGAATTTCTACGCGCGCGCGAAAACGAATGGCCAGGACAGCCAGATTTTGTGAACAATATCGAACAATGTGATGCTGAAGTGAAGGTTTGTTCCACTCAACTGTCTGATCCATCAAGTGACTCGATCCATCGATTGCTGCGGTACTATTCAGACTTCAGTCGTCTTCGACGCACGTGTGCCTGGTTATTACGTTTTAAGAAGTTTCTGATGTGGAAAGCTAAATCAGCTCGTGATGCTCCCAAGTGTGGTCTGTTGAGCATGGAAGAATTAACAAAAGCTACGTCCGTGATCATCAAAGCTGTTCAAGTTGAAGCCTTTTCCGACGTGATGCAGACGCTTTACAATCACCCAAGTTTTGATGCCCCGTTTGTCCCAGTAGAAGAAGCTCAAATAAAGAAATGTGCCAATTTGCGAACTGTTCAGTCGCTCAATCCGTATCTTGTCGATGGGGTACTTCGCGTTGGCGGCCGTTTACAAAGATCTCCGCTGACAGATGAAGAAAAACATCCCATTTTGCTCCCAAGTGATCATCCAGTTACCGCTCTCCTCATTTTGACGTGCCATCAACGAGAAGGACACATGGGAACCCCTTATGTGTTGTCTTCGCTAAACAAAACCTACTGGATTCTGAAAGGAAGATCCACCGTGAAGAGAGTGCTACGTTCGTGTCTAAATTGCAAGTTTTGGGCGGCGAAAGCAGGTCAGCAACAAATGGGTAATCTGCCTGCTCACAGAGTGACGCCGAGCCCCCCCTTCAGCGCTTGTGGGACCGATTTAATGGGTCCATTGCATGTGAAGATCGGAAGAAGCTATGTGAATCGATATGTTTGTATTTTTAACTGTTTAGCCAGCAGAGCTGTTCACCTCGAAATAGTTCAATCATTGGACATGACTGCGTTCATACAAGCCTTTCGACGATTTTGCAACAGAAGAACAACCAAGGTTCGTGATGTTTACAGTGATAATGGTGGCAATTTCGTTGCAGCTAATCGCGAATTGAACCAATGTATCAAGCTTTGGAAAAGCAAGAATTTTCAAGATGCCATGTTGCAAGAAGGCATCCACTGGCATTTCGGGCCTCCTCTGGACTCACATCAAAACGGTTTTACTGAAGCCTTTTTCCGTATTGTCAGGAAAATCTTTCGTTCGGTTGTCGGAGAAGCTACACTAGAAGAATTCGACTTACTAACCTTGGCAACAGAGGTTGAAAGAATTTTAAACAACAGACCAATTACCAAGCTTGCCGCGACCCCAGATGATTTAGCAGCCTTGACCCCCAGTATGATCCTTACTGGATCGTTATGCGAAGGAGTTGCCCCAGGTGTGTTCATGAAGGCTGATGCGTACCGCAGATCGTGGAAAAAGACACAATACTTAGCAGATGTATTTTGGGATCGATGGTTACAGGACTATTTACCGCTGCTGCAGCCACGCCAGAAATGGTTTGGCACGTCTCGTAATTTGCGCCCTGGTGATCTTGTTTTAGTTGTGAACGAATCGGTCAAGCGTGGATGTTGGCCGAAGGGTGTGGTCGAGGCCGTAATGCCTGACAGTAACAATTTGGTTCGAAGAGTGAGAGTTCGAATGGCTCACTCAACCCTCGTAAGAGATATTCGTAAACTTTGTTTGTTAGAGGGTTTCGCTGACGAACAGTAAGTTTCTCATTTCGTGTGCATGTTTTTGTTTAGTTTACTGGTGTATTTTGAATTGTTTTTTTTGTTGTTTAGAAGCAACAACGACGTTTAAGCATAATGTAGAGGCGTACTTGAGTTTAAGCCTTTCATTGATACGTTTAGCTACTTTAAGTTTTATGTAATTTCAAAGTTAGTCGTTGGATAGTCTGTATTCGTACTCGATGTCGTGATCGCATTTGATTTCGACTTTCGTGCTCATGCACGGTCTGCTATTTGTGTTGTCTTCGCTTGCCTGTCGCCTACTGTACTGTTTGGCAGTTGCTCGTGTGCCAGTGTCAATTTATCTCTTGTGTGGCATCGTCCTTAGTTAAAAAACGTTCGTTAGCAACTTACGTTTTTGTGGGGAGAATGTTGAGGACGATTCCTATCATTTCATGTTTGCCCTTTTTTGTTTACAATTTATTCTTACTTGAACCTGTGTGACAATGTAGCACAACGAAGTTGCTGATTTCTTGTGCTTTCTTTTCATGTGGTGTTCGGTCGCAAGGTGGACGGTAAGAAAACTTTAGTTTAAGTTGCTTCCTATTGGTTAGTTACTGTTAAAATTATGCTGTTTATCACTTGTTAATTACTTTCTGGTCAAATTACAATTTTCATGTTGACTGTAGTTTTTACTTGTGGTGAGAGTCAGGCTAGACTGGTAGGTTAGCGATAAAAACCAGCCATCCACCTAGCGGGATGCTACAAGCATAGCTGATCTGGGTCATCGAGATGGGACTGAGGATACTGAAAACCCGTCTACTCAACTTCCAGGAACAACAAATCCCCAATCATGCTCCTCCACCATCACCATGTCTCCACAACTAGGAGATCATCAGCCATGCTCCTCTACCATGTCTCCGCATACACCAGTACATGATCTTCTTCCTTTGCCCAAAGCTCCACCACGAAAGAATACCAACAAAAGGAGAAAAACTGGCTCAACGAAAATATTAACAAACACTCCAGTGAGAAATGAAATTTCGAATGCAAAGATGCAACGAGAACAGCGAAAGAACAAGCCCAAACGAAGAAGAATTCTGAACAAAATTTCAAACAAAAATGCTAGACCCCCTCCACAAGAATCCAGCGACGAGGACTGCAATACAATGCCAATTCCTTTTGCCGATAGCTCCAGTGACTGCGATTTAAGTGATACAGAAATTGTAGAAGGAGACTTCATTGTAGTAAATATTACCGGAAAATCGAGAGTAGTTCCATATATCGCAAGAATCGACTCTTTTGAAGATAACGAATACGAGGGAGTATTTCTGAAGAAAATCCAGAGCTTACCAGGAAATTTTGAAAAGCTTCTCTTTGTAATTGATGAAGATGATAGTGCTTCATTCACAAAAAGTGATATTGTTCACAAATTGCCGTCACCTCACTTCAGGAGTGGAAGTGAGAGAAAATCACACCAACTGTATTTTAATGCCAACCTGTCCGCATTTAATTTGTAAAAACTTTGTCTAAGATTTTCCAAGCAAGGCCCAACTATAAGGGAAGCACATTTATGTTTGGGGTGCAGAATAAAAATCAACATTTTTGTATAGGAAATATCACGAAATCAGACGATTAACATTCCTAAATTAGTCTTTGATTGACATTTGTGCATGCTACTGTAAAGAAGTGGGCTTTGTTCAATTGTATCCCATGATACCCGCTTGTGTAGTACCTATGGCCCTGCTGTTGAGCAATGTGCCGTGTGTTGGAATGTTTTTTGCTGTTCGTTTGAAAGATTCTTTTGCAGTTCACATATTGCATACCAATCGTTGTTTTTCATAATGTCAGTTTAGGGACAGTGGAATACCGGGACGACTCACTTTATTGATTTTTCTTGAGAAATGGACAGCTGGAGGGTCACTAAGAAGTTCAAAAATTAGAAGAACTGCACAACGTTTTCTTTGCTTTTAGGTAAATTCATTCTCATCAAATGAATTGCTATATTTGGTTAAAATTTTGGGTGCTAGGAAATCTTCAAAACCTTACTGCAGCAGTGTGAAGCTATTTACCGTTACCTGTGTTACATGAAGTCTACCCCTGAATTATCACGACTTGAACACTATTAAATAAACATGATATCACATATTTCCTACATTTATTTTGGCGATACACATTTTGTACACATGTGGGCAGGTCATATAAACTGCACCTGAGTATGCGACATTGTGGCAGTAGACCTCAAGCTATAGTTGCATCAGATTTTGTCATAACATTATGACCCTCCAGTTGTCCACCTTACTTTTGAGTGAGCAATCCCCTACTTCTACCATCCCTATGTCAGTTGCTTGTCTTTTCAATTTGTGGCTACACTAAGTTTTTTCTATTTTTTGATAATAAATCCCACCTCACAGAATGCATATAATGTATGATCACCTTGCCCCATATGTGTGATCATCTTGCCCCGGTACTGGGGCAAGATGATCATCTCGTCCATATTTTTTCAAATGACTATAGAATTTCATGCTGTTGGCTTATAATGCAAAGCATGCTACCATTAGATGCGCTGATGAACACATACTTTTGTAATGCTAAGAATTTGTAAATATTATTTAAACTTTGAATTTTATTGAGATTTTAACTTTACGATGATCATCTTGCCCCACCTTACCCTATCAGGTACAGAACGACGTGTTAACATTTGATGCTCTATTAAGAAAAAATTGCTATGCATTTGTAGAACGTTGCAAAAGATCAATTAATCCACTGTTGCGCAATGTTATGTCTTCTGATTACTACTTTAATTCTACATTTTAAATTCACTACAACAGTATTTTGTACGTTGTTTGATGTAGCCTGCTTGATGTTGTGTTAGTCTGATATTTTGTGTGATGACTGTTAAAAATTTGAATTCTATGGACTTTGAGTCTGATTGCAAATAAATAATAATAATAATAACATTCGCTGTTGTCTTTCAAACATATTGTCTTTCAAACACCAAAAGTTAGTTTTTGCCGTTTTCGGCCACCTTGCCTGTCCTTCCAATTTCGAAATCACTCTGAAACTCTTCATCAATATCTCAATTGAATTCGATTTTTTTATATTTTCGATGCAAGAAGCGAAAATTCCTGTTAGCGCTGTTCACATAAGCATTGTGCTTTCGGCTCTCCACGTAAGGGAAGTGTGGGACCTATGGAACGCCGGGACCTATGGAACACCAGATTTGCTCCCAAACCAAAAGTGGATTTTAAAAAATATTTATATTTGGAAACACCGTTTTGACATGTAAGCAGATATCAACTTCGAAAATTCTGGAAAAAGCTGTTTTGAAAGACGCAAACGCTTTTTTATGTTTTTGAGCTTGAAAATGTACCTTTGAGGTCTAACTTTGTAAGAATTCTTCAGGAGTTTAGGGCAAGCAGGACTCTTAGCGCAAAATCTCCGATGAAACCATTTATTTAAACAGTATATAGACAAGAATGCAGCACAGTGAAGTGCATCATTTCAAACTTACAACCAGTTATCTAAACATCATGGCTATGTGGGACCTATGGAACACTGTTTCACATACTGTAGGTGTTCCATAGGTAAGGGGCGCTATCATTATTCTGGCTGGATTTGTCATTTAAATGGTAAAAAACTAAGAAAGAGACAATGCGGTTTTAAATAAGCTTTGCATTAGGGATTGTAGATCATAGGGATGCGAAACTTCATCCGCTTTTGGCTTATCCGCAACACTAGAAGGGTTACGTTTTTTTGTAATTTACAAAATATTTTACTTTTTATGGGTTATATAAGAAGAGTGAAGTTGGTTTTAAAGTAATTTAAGGTTTTTAGTTGAAAGCAAGCCAGCAGTAAAGCGCAAAAAAAATGTTAAATTGGCAATTGACCCTTCTAATGTTGAAGGAACAACGGAGTTGCGCGTCCCGTAATGTACCGTCCCTACTTTGCATGCAGTCGTTGCCGAAATGTTACTGTTCAATGTGAGCCCTATTATCCAAAATTTGTTAGTGGCAACACTGTTCAATATATAATGTTCGTTGCATAGTGTTTTTACTGAAAACTTCGGAATAAGGAATTCACTTTGAAAGGTGATATCTTGAGAACGCCTGCACTTCAGTAAGAAAGTTTAAATTTGGAGGGGTAGAGTTTTTAGGTTTTTAATATTTTTAGTAGCCTAACAACTTTACCACGTGACTTTATTTTGTGGGTTTCATTTTTTGTTATTTTTCTTTGTATTCGTTTTTTTCGATTGGTGTTGAATGTTTTCCGTGGTGCTTTTTTAAAAATCTAGATTTTGCTTGACAATGAGCAGTGCTTTTAACTCTAATGCATTAGCGTTCCATAGGTCCCATCGGGTGTTCCATTGGTCCCATAGGGGTGGGACCAATGGAACAATTCGCAAAATTTTTGTTTTTTCTCGTAACAAGCTAACCAAGCAACATATTTTTATTTCGCTTTATCATAAGTGGTCACAGCGGTAAACCATAATCTCTTCGTGGGAAAATTGTAACATAAGATTCCCAAATCCGTTCGTCTGCATGTAATGACCGAAAAATAAACACTCTTTCGAAACGTCTTTTCAAAAGTGTATTCCTGTAAAATTAACCCGCGGCTATCGAAAGTGGAACGCAACACCGTACGCCTCTAAAACTGTCACTACAGAACAGATTACTTGGATAAAAGACGGAAAATTTGTCCAGCTAGCAAGCACCAAGCAAACAGTTAAACTTGCGACTGACTTCCAACAAACAATTTTACGAATGACTAGAATAATATGCGATATCTCAAATGCACGTAGACAGTAACTGTGACGCAATAATGAAAGACAATTATGAAGTCATTCAAACAGGTGTTCAAGCGGCTAATGCAATATTTCATCAGGGCTTACGACCGATGGTGCAATATTTGGACATTTTCTAGCAATTTCCATGACGTAAGATGCCAGCTAGGTTAAGTAGACCATAACGGTTTTTATATGACGTTTGATATGGTGAAAATTGTCGGGAACAATAAGTTAAAACCACCCACCAGCATAATATAATCCAAAATTTAGGTAGTTTGAAGTTAAAATACAAAAGTTATGACCATTTAAAAAACCCAGCCAGCAAGCCCATATGGGCCCCATATACTATTTTAATGGGCTTGTGGGCATGTGGGTTCTATGTGGGTTTTTGTGTTTTTGCCATATGTGCCCAATATGGTCTTTTTTGCAGAATGTGTTGCTAAATGACAAGGTGGAATATAAAAGTTCCAATCTTCAAATGCGTGATCATATAAATGCATTTTAATAAATTTAGCCACATAAAATTATTGATCATGGGCTAAGCATGAAATATTAATGGGCTTCCCACTTTGTTTATGAGCAGACCATGGGCTGCCCACTTTGTTTATGGCAGACCATGGGCTGCCCACATTTTTTATGGGCAGAACGTGGGCTGCCCACATTTTTTATGGGCAGACCATGGGCTGCCCACATTTTTTATGGGCAGACCATGGGCTACCCACATTTTTCATGGGCATGCCATGGGCTGCCCACATTTTTTACGGGCAGGCCATGGGCTACCCACACAGTGATTCAAAGGTTTGTGGGCAACCCATACTAATATGATATACACCTCGATCAGCATTTGTCTAGACTTTGAGATTTTTTAGTTGTCTCAAACGACTTTATTGATCTTTTAAACAAACACAAAATGAAATTGAACAAGCAAAATTACTGGGGGCATCTTGCTATGCATTGCGCAACGCTCACTGCTTGCAGTTGGAGCACTTTGGCAAGGTTGGCAGTAGTACTATTTTTGGTGCTTACGTACCACAAATAGGAAAATGTCACATGGATGTATATACCTGCATGGAAAGACCTGACTTGGAGTCCATTTCTTCGAGAGAGTCTCTGCGGGCTGGACTGCCCGGGACCTCTCCTCCCCATCGAAATGTCTTCAATTCGGTGGGTGAGCTCACGGACTCAGACGGCGACGACCCAGCCATCTACACGGTCTAGTCCAACCCCTTAAACTTTAACCTGCTTTTACCCTATCTATAATCATGTTCGCAGATACGGAGAGTGACGATTCGGACGCCGGACTGGGTAACCTCAAGGTTGGCTCAATGAACATCAACGGAATATCCAAGAAATTGCGAGATGTCAAAAACTTCTTTACATCTCACAGACTCTCTGTACTGGCAATTCAGGAAACACACAGAATCCCCACCGATCAACTCGAGACGTGGGCTCAACATAACAATTACATAACATACAACAACATAGAACCCCCTTCTATGCAGGGACAATGTTCATCGTAAAGAAGGACATACACGATAGGTCCGAAATCACACATCACACCATAGTACAAAATCGAATACATCACCTCAACATCAAATGTGGTAAAAATAACATAAACATATTCAATGCATACCTTCCGCAGAACAATGGAGAGAGAAAGTCATGTTTTGAACTGCTCTCCGAGGCTATGCTGGAATATGAACATCAACATGTGGTCTTACTTCGTGATTTTAACGTGATCCTTGATCCGTTGGACACTGCTAAGCCGCAATTTTTCTTCACTACACCGGATAAAACAGCACTTAGAACATTAATACATCATAACCAATTGACAGACATATTCAGACAAGAATATCCTTACAAAAGACTGTTCACGCGCCAAAACCACAACAGTAAGACCAGGATAGATAGAATATACATAAATGAACATGCACTTGAAAATTATCATAACATCAAACATGAATACTTCACATCATCAGACCACTGCACATTACCAATAATTCACCTCCAATATCAACAACACACCAAATGGGGTGAATATTCATACAAAATCAATAACAGCATATTAGAATATGCTCACGTTATAACAGAGCTCGAAACGGCTTGGGAAAATTGGACTATAAACGTACCCCAAGTAGAACCATCAGACATGCTTATAAGGTGGGATCATGGCAAGAAAATGTTGAAAAATCGACTGATTGAACTCTCGCAAGATGTCGCACTCAAGCGTAGAGAAGATTACAATCAAGCGAAAAATATGCTCCACACTCTGGACGCTCATCCAGACCACGTCCTGGAAGATCGTCGCCCGGAATTCTTGGAGAAAATCAACAACTTCTACGATTATAAAGCAGTCGGATCGCAAATCAGATCCAGAACTATCCCAACTAGCGATGAAGAGCCATCTAAAAGCTTCTTCAAAGCAGAGGAACAAAATTGTAAAAGTAGCTCTATCACTGAGATACACGACGCAAACAACACAACTCTCACCAAGAAAGAAGACATTCTCAAAGAAGTACACAGCTTCTACCACTCCCTATGGGGTGTAAAAGACAACATAAACTCTCAAGAACAAAACAACTACTTAAACATTCTTGGAGAGGCCAAAATTGAGGAAGACGCAGCTGAACAAGCGGAACAGCTGATCAGTCTAAAAGAAGTAAAAACCGCCATCGATTCTCTTAACAAGGATTCTGCACCTGGATCAGATGGTCTCGGCTCATTATTCTACCAAAAATGCTGGCATTTCCTGAAACACGACATTCTAGAGATGCTTACAAATTGTTACTTGAGAAAAACAATGACTCCCTCAATGAGAGAAGCAAAAGTGAAGTTAATCTTTAAAAAAGGTGAAAAAGAAAAGCTCAAAAATTGGAGACCGATCTCTCTGCTCAACACAGACTACAAGATCTTGAGCAAAATCCTCTCCAACAGACTCACACCCATGATCACAAACTTGATTTGTCCGAATCAGAAATGTGGACTGCCAAACCGCAGAATAGAGCATGTTACAATGAATATACAAGCTGCCCTGGAAGCATCTCAAACACAACACAGGGACTTGTACGTCATGATAACTGACTTTGAAAAAGCTTTCGATAGAGTTAGTCACTCCTTCCTCTATGGAATCTTGAAGAAACTCGGAGTAAAACCAATAATGATGAATTACCTGTCATTAGTTTACCACAAAACAAAAAGCAAGATAGAAATCAATGGAGCTTTAACAAAACGAATAAACGTTAAAAGGGGCATACGACAGGGTTGTCCCCTCAGCATGCTCTATTTCATAATCTGTGCTGACGTTCTCACCCGACGCATAGAAAAAAACCATCTGATCAACGGTTTTCGCTTTTCCAAGCTGACAATCAAAATCCAGCAATATGCGGACGACACCACATTCATCACAAGAGACATTCCATCTCTCAAGGAAATCAACAAAGAACTAGCCATCTACCAGACGATGTCCGGCCAGAAAGTGAACCAGGGAAAGACCCAGATCCTGGCGTCCAAACCTGACCTGGCCCAAAGAGTTCAGCAACTCTTTTCAGAAGCTGCGATTTTGAACAACGTCAAGATCCTGGGCATCTGGCTAGGCACAAACAAAACACAACTTGACAAGATGAACTGGCAGACCGCCATCAAGAAAACACAAACGATCGCCAACATCCACAAACCACGAAGACTCTCCCTCTATGGAAAGATCTCCATCATCAACACTCTCTTGGTACCCGTCACTCTGCATCTGAGTAGAGTCCTGATGCCAACACAACAACACATCAAAGAATTAAACAAAATCCTTTTCAACTTCCTCTGGTATCCTTCACCATTCGAACAGCTCCAGAGAAGCAAGACGTTTCCTCCTGTCAAAGATGGAGGCATCAACATGGTGGACATCCAATCAAAATTTCAAACAAGCCGCATCGACAGAATTCGCCACCTCTTCTCACTAGAAGACGCCACCGAAATCTGACACGAATGGGCCATGTTCAATTTGAGCTACAGAATGAGACACATCAATCCTCATCTGTTCTCCAACAGCATTCCGCATGCCCCAAATCCAAACGAAATGTATGCGGACATCTTCAAGTCCTTTTGCAAACTCAAAGGCTTGAAACACGACTGGGAAAATACTTCCTAAAAAACATCTATCTCAATCTGAAAACGCAATATGAAAAGAAAATTGACAAGATTGATGAAAACGGAAAGAAGATTCCTTGGAATGAGATCCTCTTGAAAAACAAGGGAATCAAACTCCTCCTTCCACCTTACCTATCCTCCATGTCCTTTCGGATTGCACATGGAGGATACAAATGGGGAGACTTTAATAGATCAATACATTCCGACAAAATAACAAATTGCAAATTCTGCAGAAAACCAGAAGACAATGTTGCTCACGTCCTCACCAAATGCTCTTTTGCGCTAGGAATATGGGAGCGCCTGAAACAACAATATCTTGGCCTAACCAACGAAGACATGGAAATAACAAAGGACTTGATCCTCTACAACCAAATCCCTGACGGACAGAAGAACAACCCGATTCTTTTGACCATGATGAATGTCGCCAAACACACCATCATCCAAAAGAAGAAATCTCTGGACATAGGCGACACATATATGCAGGACACAAAACGGTCCACCATTCAAGCCCTGTGGGTGATCATGACAAAAACGAAAGACATAACACAAAAGCATAACATTCCTTTGTCATCTGACATTTCTACTCCTTCTAAACCTCCTCCTACGGTCAGAAGAAAGAAGAAACAGTCGAGATCCACTCTTCAACCACCCTCTCAGTCGTCCTCGGTGGTAGGGATGACTGATTGCAGCGGTGGGTCTCACTAGCACAGTACGGTCGTAGATCATCTTTGAAGAAGTTTTAGACAGCCAAGGGCGTAACAACCCACCTTTAACCCGTCTCTCTCACTCATCTGCAACGGCCTGATGCCGGAAGAGTGATTGCAGCGGGAGATCTTTAACCGTCCCTCTGCGTTGTCCCACTCGCCCTGGGATGACAGGATTGCAGCGGCCCATTCCAAGATGACTCTGGGGTCAGCGAAAGCTACCCTCCATCTGGCCGCTCCTCTCTGGCATCTCCGCCAAATGAGATGTCAGACTGCAGTGGCCCGTTTTCTCCAAACAGGTGCCCTTCTTGAAGCGGGCAACAAGAAGATACACACACACAAACAAACTCAAATAAAATCTAAAAATTAATTATCTACCAAAACGCGCTAGTTCTCATGCTTGACCCGCCATCTCCTAGTCTGCTCCAAGATCAGCAAGAGAAAAGTCGAGATAAGCAGATCAGCTTGAGGCAGCCACTAACCAAACATTTACATCCACAGATTACCATCTACCGCGGTGGGTCTCTTTGGTCGTAGTGAGTCCCTCGCCTCCCTGGTAGGTATAAGTATGGTGTGCCTGCTGAGTGTTTGGGTGTGTGGACGGCTCCCGGAGCGGACGCACTAATGATGAGACAGGAAACAAATCCATTTCATATGGAAAATTGTAAACCTGCAGGATGTAGTGGTATCCATCTTGAACTCTGAGCGTTGCGCGAAAGAAAAAAAAAAAATACTTGGCTTACGCCGATTGAGCACTTTACTGGGGGCACCTTGCTATGCATTGCGCAAAGTTCTCGGCTTGCTTGGCTTACGCCGATTGAGCACTTTACTGGGGGCACCTTGTTATGCAATGCGCAAAGTTCACTGCTTGCAGTTTGAGCACTTTGGCATCTGTCTGCAGTTATATATATACCTGATATACAGAGATGTACGTATGCGCCGCAAATTCTACGCCGCATACTTGCGGCGTAGACTTTTTGTTTGCGCTAACGCTTGCGGCCACATTTTTTTGGATAGTTTGCGCTTGAGGCTGCGCCATAAAGTTTTCGCGGTTTTTTAGCGCATAGCGTCAACGCATACTTTTTAATGTCTTAGTTGTTGTTTGCAATTTTTTTTGTCAAACTGCGAAATGTTGACGTCTTGCAATCGCCCATTCTTCTCGTGTTGTGTCACAGTGTCATCTATTGTTCAGTCAGCTGGAGTTTGTTTGTATATCGCACTACTGCCTTTGACGCTAGAGTCCCACATGGAGACTGAAGTCTTGCAGAAAAAAAGAAAGAATTAGTTAAAACAACTTAGGCCTACTGAGAAATTAGTAAATTACGGGTTAGAACAGGAATGTAATGTAAGCAAGCAAGTAGGTAGGTAGGTTGGTAAATGGTAATGTCGCTTCATGTAAAATGTAAACAATGACTTGGCTTCGTAGTGTGAAGTATTTTTAGTCAAGCAGTGTTAAAGGCGTTTGTAAGCAATTGTGAGCACTTTAATTTATATTAGTTAAAGTGCCCCTAACAGGTTGGACCTAAGTATAGTAACTTTTCTAAGCACTTCCTAGCGCAGAATTATGCTTAGCGAACTTTTTAATCTTAACCTTGAAGCTCGACTGGTTAGGGCGAAATTTATACAAAACGACAGTTCCGCAGCGCCACCACAGGCGAAACTCCATATTTCACTGCTCTGGGACGACTTTGGTGGTGTTACGTCATCGTGGGTGGGCGTCGTTACCCGATAAAACAAATGCTTTCTAGATGTAATTGGTGGATCACAGTTTGGTCGGAGTTGGTACAAGCGGTTGCTTTTTTCGAAGATTTATTGTTTTTTGCAGTTTAATAAAACTGTAGGCTACTGGATATGTTCCTACAAAACCTAAAATATACTTGAATTGAAAAATGAACAAATCGTACGAATCATCATTCATATTTAATTCATCATCATTCATCACTATTCATAAATAAATAAAAGTTCTCTCTCTCTCATAATGTGCCTTCAGTTGGCCATTGAAATCCGGTGTAACGGCCATCTGGATTTGAAAATTGTTTCGGATTCGCCAAACAATGCATGACAGCAGCACAATCCGATTGTTGCTTCCGAGAGCACCACCTTGTAGTAATGTAGTATCCACTCCAATTAATACATGCCTGTAAGCGACTAATTACCGATACTGCCTGCAAGAAAATAAAATCACTTCGTTTAGTGTGCATTCTTTAGCGTTTAGGGTATTTTTAGCCTAATGTAGCATCCTTACTCTTTTGATAGGTCTCCGTTTTTTCCTTTCGGTTTATTGCTTTTTCTCCAGTTCTTCCTGCTCCTCATAAAAAAAAGTCCTCAGAAGTGCAGGATGTAAGTGTGCCTCAAAATCTGTCAAATTAGTAACACAGTTAGATGCGTCTTTCTTCAAAAGTTCTTTCGTCTGTGGCATTTCATGGCAACATACACTGGGCTGGGACATGGACTCGCACTTGTGGCAAACGCACCATCTACAGTTCCCAGCACGCAACTCGTTGCTGAGAAGATCCAAATCGGGTTGGTGGTGTTAACAAAATCATCTCCAGTGAAGTGAAGAGAACATATACGACTAGTTTTGTATGGTCCATACCACTTTCGAACACTTGAAGAAAACTTTGACTATTTTCTTCTCAGCACCTTGTTTTGTTTGAAAGCATGAAAAGATAGCACACGTCTTTGTCACTGACTGTCACATAAACAGCAATTTGCAGGCAATACCTCAACCATAAATTAAGGATACTGTCTGTGAGATACTGCTGTTACACTGCAAATGGCTATAGCCAGATTAGGACAAATAATAAATTATCCAAATTGTGGCCCTACAAGACTTTAGAAAAACTGCAATTTCAATTGAATTGAGATGCTGTTTGATAAAAATAAACTCAATCTATTTGATCTAAACCTGATAGTAATAATAAGTTGACTTTTTCATTTCGGTAATTCTTAATTTGCACATGCTTTAGATCAATAGAGCCCCACACATTGACGTTTTGGAGCAGTCGTACCATACCTTACCAACTCACCACAGAGAAAGAATGTATCCTTCCCACCCATGGTGACGTCACAGCGAGGTTGCCGTTTTTATTTTCGCAATTGAATGAGTGCCAGATTTGCCGAAAGTGAACGAAAGTTTTCAAGCGTGTAACTTAGTAGCCTGTTAATATTTTTTACGATTTGTTGGTCAGGAAGTTTGTTAGTGTCATCTCTTTGGTATCTTAGGTAAATTTAGCAAATTTATTTTCCTGTCAGAGGCACTTTAAGTCTTGCATTTTGGGGCAAATCAGAAACTTCTCAGGCAATGAGCAGTGCAGCCTATGTATCTAAACAAACTCAAATATTTGGTCTCCGACCGTGATTCCGCCCAGATAGCTCAATTGGTTAGCGCGTCACTTCTGGAACGAAGAAGCTTCAAGATCAAGCGGCGCTGGTTCGACTCTCGGGGTGTGCGCTTGAGCAACGCACGTTAAGGACTGCTCTCCATTCAGTGGCATCTGATGGATGGAATAGTTCCCCGGCAACAAGACTTCAACAATCGGAAACTTCACTCTGTCAATCTCGGTGACCGGGCCTGCGTCAGTGATTCAAAGCCTCTACAAGTATGCGAAACTGCCAGGTTTAAGCTCTGCAAGAAGCTTTCCCAGTCCGAGGATAAAAATTCAATCAATCAATCAATGATGTTGTACTCTGTATGTTATATGTAGTACATTACTTTGCCTTTGCCGGTTATTCTTGTTGTAGGCTATGTAGCGTAGTAATGTGTAGGCCTACATACAGTAGGCTATCAAGCTAAGGTAACTTTTACTTGACAATTTATACATTCTGTGCATAAGTATGTAATTATAAAACAATGAAAACTATCAATACTACAAAAAAGTGCTCAATGCTAAGCAAAAAAGCAAAGCAGAGCAAATTAAATCAAATATAGTTATTACTATCTGAAGCCTTTACAAATTGTTTCACCTAACGGATCATCAGAAGGTCTTATTCAAATAGATATGTTTTGTAACTTGATGAGCAGTTTAGCAAGACATGCATCCAGGGGGCAATTGTGAGAGGCTTTTGAGTAGCCTACTGCTAATAACACTAGTAGGCTAATGCTAAGTATCCCTGAATGCTAATAACAAAGAGTTGTGCAGTTCAGAATCTAAACTTGTTTGTGTCTGGCAGTTTTGTCTTCCATTAACCCACTTTTTAAAAATCTTATCAGAAAAAAGCATAGAGCTTACTGAGAGAATTATGGCATTAAAAGCAACATCAGTCTTATTCAAACGGAATCATTTTAAAAATAGTGTTTTTCATATTGGGTTTTTAGGGAGCGACAGTTAGTATATTACTAGGAGCGACAGTTAGTAGAATACTAGAATTTTCTTGATAGGCAATCGCCACATATAAAAAAACTCTGAAGCTGAGAGCCACTGCAACCAGACGAAGAAAGCCAGCGACAACGAACCCCGTGGGCTACTCCATGCTCTTTATGAGGACACTGGCGAAGACAGCATAGACGAGGTTGTAAAAGCGTACTTGGAAGAGAGGCCACACAAAGGACCATTAACCGTGGGCGCTTTTCCAACGAAAGATTTCCAAAATATTTTTTTTCGCTACAACACGCCAATACCTTCTTCCAGTGCTGCGGTTGAAAGAATGTTTTCAATGGGCAAAGACATATTGGAACCAAAACGCAGCAAAATGTCAGATGAACACTTTCAGATGCTTGTGTTTCTTCGTGGAAAATTTAAAATAAAACTTGTTTGTTTCGAGTGGTTTATACCGTGTGAATGTTTGGTACCTAGCAAACAAAATGAGTTTGCGCTAGTGTATGCGCTGACGCCGCCAACTTTTTTTACAAGTTGCGTTGACGCATGCGGCGTATAGTTTTTCGAACGTTTGCGTTTGCGCTGACGGCGTCAATATTTTTTGTATGTGCGTACATCACTGCTGATATACGTATGGGCAGCCTGTATTAGATTTATGGGTTACATATGGGCAGCCCATATTAGATTTGTGGGTTGAGTGTGAGCAACCCATAAATGAATATGGGCAGCCTATATGGGGGCAATGTGATGCCCACGGACACAATGTGTATGGGCCCCATAAGGGCAGCTTACATGGGGCCCGTACATCAGCCCATATGGGTTCCCATGTGGGGCCCATATGGGCTTGCTGGCTGGGAAAGTGTTCCATAGGTCCTACACTTCCCCTAATTGCGTATTGCGCACAACCGCCATGCTTGAACAGTCGAAGTGAATCGAGTGACGTTATAATCCCTTTAGCAAAGGATTAAGTCATGGCCTTTGTCTTCCTTCATCAAAAAAAAAACAAGTTCTTCTGCTAAATTGCATCTCCTCACGTTGATATAACACATCGCCGCATTCTAAAGCTTTGTTGCCTATTTCCCTTCAACGCGTCATATTGCCCAGTCAAAGTTTAAGTAGTGAGTCATAATGGAGTTTTCACAACAATTATTGTGCCTGCAGTATTGTTGTATGCACCGCGGAGAAGAAAAAACGATTCGCCGGATCGTTGAAAGCAAAAGTAGCGATCGTTTTGTGAAATCTCGCTTCAAGAAATTGACTAGAGATTTCGACGCAACATGACTGCTCCTGAAGCTGGGAATTGCCCACCAGTAGCGGTGTCAGGGGAGTTCAGGGGGTACTTTTGAACTCGGGCCCTGGATAATTTTAGGAGCCCGTAACTTCTTCAAGGTGTCCGAAAAAACAAACAAACTACCGCGTATATTTAGATGTAGTGCGTTATTCTTAAAACTGTTTAGAGGCCCAAAGATCTCATTGGTACCGGGCCCAACTTATCTTCTCACTGGCCTGGTCTGTAGCAAATGATGGTGTACATTTGCATAAATTGAAAGAAAATTTTAGAATAGTTGTTCCATTGGCACAACGTTGGCAACATTTCTAACCGATGTTTGCTCACACAAACATATTTTTAAACAAAACTGCATAAAAAAGGTTTGTAGGCTATTAATATTTTAAAAAATGGAAATAAGTAATACTGAAGTGAAGTGTTTGTCCTTTAAATTTGATCGGATAATAAATAAAAAATGCAATTGTTGGCAATATTGATAAAATAGGCCAGGGGTGTGCAACGTGCGGCCCGCGAAGAAAATTTGTGCGGCCCGCGAAGATGTGCCAATTTTGAATTGTGTGCCGCCCGCGAAACGTGTTTATAATATAGTTTAGTCTGGTAGTCTACTTGCGAACAATTCATTAGAGCGGATTATAGCAGGTTACATTTCGCACCTTCTGTTAACCATTTTAGAAATCTCCCACCAGCCACCGCTAATCCGACTGTATTTAATTATTTGGAACGTCAGTAGATCAGAGGCACAGAATTGCACCGGGAACAGCTCAAACTATAAAACCGTATTCTGACAGTAATTTTGTGAAGCAGTGTCTTATCGATGTCGCAGAAGAAATGTGCCCTAAAATGAAGAGTGAGTTCGAGAAAATAAGTCTGTCACGGTGGACGATAGCGAGGCGTATCGATGATCTTGCTTGTGATATTAGTGACGCTCTCAGGGATAAGGTGAAGAACTTTGTTTCATGGAGTTTTGCGATCGATGAAAGTACGGACCAGAAGGACACAACACGGATGGCCATATATGTAAAAAGGAGTGCTCAAAGACTTGAACGAAACGGAAGAGCTTCTGTCACTACAGTCAATGAAGGGTACGACAACTGGTGCTGACATCTTTACTGAAATAATTGATGCTTTTGAGAAGCTAGAACTGGACTTGTCTAGCTTATGCGGAATCGTAACTGATGGTGCTTGATCCATGTCCGGAACTGGCATTGGATTCATAGGTCCCTTGAAGTCTGCCTTGAAGGAGAGAAAAATTGATGATGACATAGCTATTTTTCATTGTACTATTCACCAGCAAAAATTGTGCGCAAAATCCTTGAAGTTCAAACACGTCTTGAGCCCGCGGTTAAGGCAGTAATTTAATTCGAGCACGAGAGCTCAACCATCGTCAGTTTCAAAAGTTTCTGCATGGTCTCAACACGACACATAAAGATGTAGGCTACTGTACTTTTTCGAGTTGCGTTGGTTAAGAAAGGGATGCATGTTGCGACGATTTTACAAACTGTGGAAAGAAGTCGTGAATTTTTTGAAACTTAAAGGGTACCCAATAGCTGAAATGGAAGACAAAAAGTGGATATGCGATCTAGCTTTCTTGGTTGACATAACTACGCACCTGAATGATCTCAATACAAGACTGCAGCGAAAAAAAATCAGTGTATGCAAATCAAATGTATGGTCACATAAAAGGCTTTATAAACAAATTACGACTTTGGAAAGCCCATATACAGACAGGAAATCTTTTCCACTTTCCAACTTTGAGAGACTATGGAATGCATCCTGAGGTGAAAACTAAACTTGCGGACCAATTTGAAAAATTATTGTATGATTTTTGGCTCGTTTCAAGGACTTCAAATCTTATTCTCTTCGCCATTCAACACAGACATTGACAAAGCACCAGCTGATATCCAACGAACTGATTGATCTTCAAGAGAAAACGGATTTGAAAGCAAAGTATTTAAAAATGAATCTTGGCGATTCTTACCGAAAACTTCTCAACCAAGATGACATTCCATATTTGAAAAAATTCATGGCTTCAAAAATGGCTTTGGCTTTAAAAACGTATTTGTGCGAACAATTTTTTTCTAAAACAGAAGAAGTCGTCTGGAAAAGAATCCAGCTGCAAATTTCTCAGGGAACTCGTTTAAAGTCAGTGTGACAATAAATTTGAATAGCAGTTTTCTTCAGAAATTTATGCGTCTTAACTTATTATTTCTTCAAAGAGATAAGGTCCCCTAATAATGCCATAAGAATAACACGAATAACAGAAAAACTAAGTTTTTGTGCCTCCAACTACTAGGAAGCATATGTTAAATAAACGTGCGGCCCGCGGTTTCACCCAGATATTAATATCTGGCCCTTCTGTAATAAAGGTTGCACACCCCTGAAATAGGCTATTGGAAGTTTGCTGATCGCACTATACTGTGTAATGTATTTTGACTAAACACATGAAAAAGCCATGTAGACTAATAGCCTATTTTCAAAAATGCAACAAGTGAAGCTGAAATGAAGTGTCAAAAGTCCTTTTGGATCAGAAAAATTGTTGGCAAATTGCCAGCCTTGTGCTAACACATCCAGCAAATAGCAAACGTTGCACTTGTTTATTTTGTGCAAACGTGTAAAGGAAACTTTAAACTGTTTCGGTATGTCAAGCACGTTATAACGTTCGCGTTTTGTCGCTTCTAGCTTTTTATGGACATCTGCTCTGTTTGGCATTGAGAAGCTGAAACAGCATTTCACACTTTCTGAGGTATGACATCATAAAATTACTTGATTGGCAAAACGTTGGCTACGCTTCTGATCAACGCTGGTCTTAAATATTCATAGCAGGTTATATTTGTACTGTAGCGCTATCAGAAAAGCAATAGCAGCATTGAAAGCCTGTTGTTAAAGTTGTAGCAAATGATGGTAGGTCCTACCGGCCGCATTTGGATGATTTGAAAGAAAACAACAAAATTTTTGTGAATTGGCACAACGTTGGCAATGCTTCTGACCGACGTTTGCCAATCACACAGCTATGTTTTTACTAAACCCATGACTAAACCACATAAAAAGAAGTTTGTGTTGGTATTTTAAAAAATGAAACAAATAAACATGAAATTGTATGTTTGATACCTTTTTGAACGCATAGTCAGAAAAATTATAATTGTTGGCATATTGCTGGCAATGTTGGACAAAATTGACAACCATGTGCCAACACATCCAGCATATAGCCGACATTGCAAATTTGTTTATTTTGTGGAAACGTGTTGGCTAATGGAAATTTTAAACTGTTTCGGTATCAAGCACGTTATCGCGTTCGTGTTTTGTTGCTCTTACCATTTTCTAGTTTTCTGCTCAGTTTGGCATAAACAAACTGAAATGAATTACTTTGTTGGCAAAGCGTTGGCTACACTTCTGACTAACGCTGGTCTTAAATATTCATACTATATTTCTACGATATTAGAAAAACAATAGCAGCATTGATAGCTTATTATTAAAATTTAAAATTGTAGCAAAATGATGGTGTACATTTGCATAATTTGAAAAAAAAACACCAAAATTGTTATGAATTGGCACAACGTTGGCAATGCTTCTGACGATGTTGGCCAATCACACAATTGTGCTATGAAGCAATACCACATGAAAAGAGGTTTGTGTTAGTATTTTTACAGATTAAAACAAATCAAACTGAAATAAAATCTTTGAGACCTTTTTGAACGTATAATCAGAAATATTGTTATTGTTGGCAAAATGTTGACAAAATTACCAACCATGTGCCAACACATCCAGCATATAGCCGACATTGCAATTGTTTATTTTGTGGAAACGTGTAGGCTAATGGAAACTTTAAACTGTTTCGGTATCAAGCACGTTATCGCGTTGGGGTTTTGTTGCTCTTACCATTTTCTAGATCTCTGCTCAGTTTGGCATAAACAAACTGAAATGAAATTACTTTGTTGGCAAAGCGTTGGCTACCCTTCTGACCAACGCTGGTCTTAAATATTCAGACTATATTTCTACGGTATCATAAAAACAATAGCAACATTGATAGCCTATTATTAAAATTTAAAATTGTAGCAAAATGATGGTATACATTTGCATAATTTTAAAGAAAACACCGAAATTGTTATGAATTGGCACAACGCTGGCAATGCTTCTGACCGAGATTGCCCAATCACACAGCTATGTTTTGAAGCAATATAGGCTAACATAAAAAGAAGTTTGTGTTAGTATTTTTACAGAATAAATCAAATAAACCTGAAATAAAATCTTTGAGACCTTTTAGTATGCATATAATCAAAAATATTGAAGTTGTTGGCAACATGTTGGACATAATTGCCAACCTTGTGCCCTCACATCCAGCATATAGCCGACATTGCAATTGTTTATTTTGTGGAAACGTGTAGGTTAATGGAAACTTTAAACTGTTTCGATATCAAGCACATTATCGCGTTCGCGTTTTGTTGCTCCTACCTTTTTCTTGACCTCTGCTCAGTTTGGCATAAACAAACTGAAATGAAATTACTTTGTTGGCAAAGCGTTGGCTACTCTTCTGACCAACGCTGGTCTTAAATATTCATAGTATAGCCTACTTGTACGTTATCAGAAAATAATAACAGCATTGATAGCCTATTATTAAAATGTAAAATTGTAGCAAAATGATGGCATACATTTGCATAATTTAAAAGAAAACGTCCAAATTGTTAAAAATTGGCACAACGTTGGCAATGCTTCTGACCGATGTTAGCCAATCACACAATTGTGTTTTGAAGCAATACCACAAGAAAAGAGGTTTGTGTTAGTATTTTTCAAGTTTAAAACAAATCAACCTGAAATAAAATCTTTGAGACCTTTTTGAACGCTTAATAAAAAGTATTGAAATTGTTGGTGTATTGTTGGCAATGTTGGCAAAATGTTGGACGAAATTGCCGACCTTGTGCCAACATACCCAGCATATAGCCAACGCTGGCCCAGCAATCAATGTTTGCTGGGTAGTGACGCAAAAATGACCTTGAAAACGAATGTTATCATTCATTTACACTGCCATTTTAACGTCGTTACGTCTAAGGGAAATTTATTGTTACGCATCTTTCAAAAACACGAGCATTTTAAAATGAGCGTCACTAAGTCCTGCCCGCTTTGGCTTAAGCACATCGTTTCCAATAGAGAAGAGTTTCTCCACCGCAGCACCGGAAGGAAAGGGGGTGTTGTATTTAATGAACAGATGTTTTTACTCGGTATTTGAAAAGCTCAAAGACTTGGTCCTGTCCGAGAAAAGGCGTCCACAATTGCTGCTTCCATCTGCACCGACGATTCACGGAATGGCGCCAACCACGGCCTACTAGAACACGGCCAAATATGTTGCTATTTGAGGAAATTTCTAAGAGTCTGAATTGTTGCAATCATAGCTATGACAAACCTGTCATCTTCCCATTCCCAGAAGTATGTAAAATAAGCAATATTTGCATCTAGACATCTTTTTGGCTTGTTTTACCGGAGATTTAGATATGTATGTTAAGCACAATTTATGCAATAATAACGTAAAATATGCCAGACTTTCAAACTGCATCCTGGAGGTAGTCTTATCATACAGTCGTTAGGTTTTTTGTATAGCAGGATTTTTCGCCAAAAGCCATATTTTACTTGCAACATTAAACGTGGCGAAAAACAAAACGAACAAAAATTGAAATTGGCACATCAAATGAACAACTTACAACATAGAATCCACAAAAAATCCTTGATATTTTAAATGAAACATGCAATTGCATCAAACGATTCTACCTCCAGAGTGCAGTTGGAAAGTCTTAGATATTACACTATTATTGTGAAAACTGTGCTCAACGTACATACCTAATCTCCGGCTAAACAAGCCAAACATATGTCTAGATGCAAATATTGCTCATTTAACTTACTTCTGGAAATGGGAAGATGACAGGTTTGTCATATATCTATGATTGTAACAATTCAGACTCTTAGAAATTTCCTTAAATAGCAACATATTTGGCCGTGTTCTAGTAGGTCATGCGCCAACACACCAAAAAATTCATCCTCGAAGTCGTGACTGGTGTTGGTGTCACTCTTCTTGGTACCAACCTGGCTTGATGTCTCCCGCAACAGTCAAATCAGGAGCGCCGGAACGGTTTTTGACTGGGGGGGCAGGATTATGAAAAAAGGGCACTTTTATTGCTGAAAGGCCAATTTTTTTTAGTTTTAAAATAAGATATAGCAATAATGCTCATCCATCAGGTCATCATCGAGTAACGATACAAGTGTCCGGTATACAAAAAACAATGGCACGAGAGGGCATCATGCTATGTTATGATGATGTAGGCTAATTACCTACTGTGATACAGAATTTCGTGTTGTGAATATTATTTTGAGACAGAAATGAAAGATTATAGCAGGCCTCGAAATTCACGGCGGACATGTCCGCCGTCATAGCATGTGATGTCCGCGGGAAGTACCATCTAGATCAGTGTTTCTCAACCTTTTAACAGTGGGGGACTGACAAATTTTTTAAAAAATGTTCGCGGACCGGCAACCAAAGATCGCAGTGAATAGAATGAATAGCCTATTTGTAATGTTTTATTAACCAAAGTTGTCGTTGCGTATCATATATGCAAGGTTTTAGCATATGATTTGTATTCAGGACAAAAATTGGAATAAAACGGCGATCAAATCAACTCAAACAGAAAAATGTCAATCCATTTGCATAGGAAATCAATGTCAGTGGGAAATTTGCTACTGTTACGCTGCCAGTAGCCTATGTAAGGAAAACGAGATACCAAAGAAGTTTCTAAAGCACGTAACTCTGTTTCGGCATCCAGACGATTTCTTTGCTTTGTTAAAACTAGAGATGAAAAAGAATTGTCGTTTCTAAATAGCTAGTTGAAACAATTACAGTACGGTACCATCAAATCGATTGTTTTGAAAGTTAGGCACGAATTCGTTTGCAAGACATAACCAGAAGTGTGACAATGATGTTTTTCGGATCTGGACTGCAAGGTAGAAGCACAACATATTGTAATTCAATCAGACTTTCTTTTTCATGTAGATTAAGGTCGCATGTGTTGACTAAGGCAGGTCGACTTTAAAATTTGATATGGAATAAAGTACCGGTAGTTGCCAATAAGTGAAAAACATCTTTTGCAAGTAAAAAAAATAAGTAAAGTGCAACGATCGCTTGCGGAAATACGATTAAATTCTTAAAAGTTGCTCCCCGCGTTTTTTTTGAAAAGCGCGGATATGTAGCGCCGTTAGCGGAAGTCGTCATAACAGCCGCAAACGCGCGATGACTTTCTCCATGCTTTTTAGGTGATGTAGGCCTACCTAATCACAGTAAGTTAGCGGAATTTTATAAGAATAGGAGACCTGAACAGTGAAAAAGTTGTTGTTTAGCTCGAATTGAAATTCAGCACTTAATTCAGTGATAGACTGCAGGCTTAGTGCTTGTTATAAGCCTGGCGCGTCTCTATGTACTTAGGCTATTCATTAGATTGAATACCGTAACCTAATCAGCTTATCATTACAGCACTGGAGATGTGCTTCTTACATGAATATAATAGATCGTTTTGCACAATGATTTGACAAGCCAGTGAATCAGTTGATCTAAATAAAGTTTTTTTTAAATCTTATTGAATTTCAGCTAGTATGTGATAAACTTTCTTGTTTACAAACTCTTATCGTAACATGCCAAAAGAAAATCCGCGTTTAACACGACAAAGTGAACAGCATCATGGAGGAGGCCCTTGCGAGCTTGCCAAAACGGAACCTAGCACTTATAAACAACTAATTCAATATTATTACCACCTCAACAATGCTAAAATTAAAAGAAATATTTGGGGTATTGTCATAGCCGTAGGAGAGTAAAACATTTTGGGGGGGCGAACAAAATTTGCCCAAATTTTTCAAAGTTTGCCCAAATTTATCTTTACGTGTATATTTCAAAAGCACAAAATTACTCACAATCTCTGAGGTACAGTAGTGCATTTAATAACTCTACAGGCATCAACTTGGCCGTGTACGAAAACACAGGCAACATAACGTAGGCTACAACAGCAAAACAAGGCTAACTTAACTTTAACGTGCATTCATATAGACCTGTCTGTGTCCCAATTAAATAAACGATCAAATTGAAACACTCTTGTGTGGCACAAAAATATATATTAAGCCAAGCTGGATTCAACAACAATTTAAACTGACTTCAGCAATAATCGGGTAACAATTTGATGAATATCCTTGTCATCAGATTATTTGAAAATCTCCAGTCTAACTTCACTAAAAGGCCAGACAAAAAATAGCTCAATCTTCACAATATAAAGATAGTCCAAAGACTCAGTATTTGTAAATTGCATTAAAAAAAAATCTAGAATAACAACCTATTTACTTATCAAACTAGTAACATTACTTTATCCAATATCCATGCTACTTCAAATACTATAACCTAAAAAGAATTTGACAGTTTATGATGCTATGCACATCAAACTTGCACCTTTGAACAAAATTACTTGTAATATCACAAATATTGATATCAAAATCATATTACAATGAAATCATATATACTCAATGTTCTTACAGAACATAATTAGAATGATATTCTGATATTCTTACTTCATAATGAAGCAGCTACTCAAATCGCAAGCACTGAAGAAAAGCAACTCCCAGGTAGTAACTTCAAACTTAATCCTTGCCACAAAATATTACAGACCTCATTACCAATAGCACTATTTGCATTGCCTGATGCATCAACTGTATGAATTGGATGACAAAACATGAACAACATAACATGTGTTTTTATATTTGATTGTTGTTGCTCTAATACTGTATCATAGATAGTATATAGCTGAGCATATCAACCCCAGGACTAGCAAAGACAAACAGCAGTTTAAACAAAAAACTTCTTTACATAATTATAGAAAACAGTTAAACCGTAGCCCACAAATTACATAAAACTACCGTATGCTGGAAAATTTACAAACTATTTTCATTTAATATACTTTTTCACTTTGTGCAGGCCTATGCGGTAGTTCGTTGCCGAGATCAAATGTTCACAAAAATGGTGTAAGCTATATGTGGCCTCACAACTGTTGATTTTTAAAGTTTATAACAAATGCTTAACTTGTTTGGCCATATCTAAAAATGATGAGCTATCTTTGTAGTATTTAAGTTAAGTTTTGTGAGCATAGCATAACTCATGATAAAATTAATTTATCCGAAAAACAAAACCTCATAAGGTTACGAGAATCCAGTAGGGTTTCAAAATTCTACCAATGAAGAAATGAAAGCTAGTGTGTATATATCCTAATGAATATCTGTAATAAGCTTACCTCAGCTCGCCAAATGCATTATTTTACATTTACTTTCTTCAGATAGTGAATCGAAAGTTACATTCTGCCCAAATTTCTATACCATACACAAAAGTTTTCAAAATTGTTGATGCTACATTTACATTTAAAGAAAAATGTTAATGTAGGCCTACTACAAAATGCAACACTAAAAAGTTACTAAACTGGTAAAATGTTGAAAACTCATGGTAAGAATTAACAAAGTGGCTATTTTTACACACTTGTTGCCATGGTTGCTTGTGAAAGGTGTTGCCAGAGTTAGGATTAATTTTCTCAAATTAGGGCAGAATTCCTTATCTGGCAACACTATTACGGCTATATTCACACTATTATAGTATAAGTATAACCACAGCCAAGAATTAATTTAGCCTATTCAAATACCTAGATATTTTTGCCCAAATGATTTTTGCAAACAACTACATCACAGTAGGCCTAGTAGGATATTGTGGAAAAAAACAAAAAACCCTCATAAAGTTACCAGTACCCAGCAAGCTTTTAAATCTTATATATCTAACTAATGCAGCCTATGTTTTAGTGAAAATCAGTGCTAAGCGTACAGTGCTAAGTGTGCTCTTTTACAGTTACTTTTTGAAGTTTTGGAATCGAAACTTATCATTTAAATGCCCAGATTGCAATACCACATGCAATTGTTTCCAAAATCGATGATAATGCATTTTACATTCATTGAAAAATGTCAATGCATCTCATAAATTATAATCATTGAAAAAAGTCTATAAACTGGTGAGACTTCGAAACATAATGGTAAGATTGATTTGCCCAAATAACTTGACATTTTTGCCCAAATTCGCGACGTTTTTTTTTCAGCGGGGGAGCGATCGCCCCCCCTGCCCCCCCCATCTCCTACGGCTATGGGTATTGTTTTGCGCATCAGCGAGGATTTAATTAGTAGCCTATCTGGCAGGCTGTAAGCTAAATCCTCGCCTAAGTTTGATTTCTGACAAAGCCATCAACAGAAAAATTAAAGATTTATTGAAATTGGTTAAGAATATAAACTGCATAGGCTACACGCAAAAGGCCGAGCAAAAGCTAATCTGGGCATGTATTTGTTCGCTGGAAGTTGTGGCATGCAGCCTGCAGGGATACTCGAGTCAACTGTAAGCTCTTGGATTGCAAGAAAGAGCACATTCTCTGTGTATTCTCTGCAAATGCCAAAATTCCATTGGAAGAAAGAGCTTATCTCATGGATCAAATGCTAAAAATTGGTCCTAAAGGTATCTTTCAAATGTTATTGGTTGATCGATCAGCAGTTTCAAAAACACAAAATAATGAAAAACGGCTACAAAAACTTCCCCATGACTTTCATGAGGAGGAAGGCGACATACCTGGACCATCAGAATTACCCGAATGGATAAGTAGCACAAGCACGACAAGTTCGGCGTCAGACAAGGTAAGCACGATTTATTTAGTCGAGTGAAAGTGATAGGTTACATATAGATTGGTACCACAATGAAAAAATCCACACGTGCATCATATTGATGTTATTTAATAAGCTCAGTGCACAAAGAGTATAAGTAACCTTAAAATTTATATATAGGTTATACTGAAACTATTTTACCTTTGTTTGCCATAAATCCCTGATGTTTGAATGTTTATAATTTAGGCCGGTAACATTTGATTTGTATCACAGATTTATTATTACCGTAAGTTACTTTTTTTTAATGTCATCATGTTTTATTTTAGGACAAGCAAGAGTGCCGGCCTGCGAATACAGCACCGTGAAAAATTTCCATTTTTGCGTTTAGAGCTTGTGAGGAGTGACTGTATCATCGCTTGACAATGCATTATTACATAAAACATCTTTTGAGACCGGAAATTGATCTCCGTCACATTATTATGAATAAGTCCAAACTGGATCGAGCCAAAGCAAAAACCAAAGTTATCGGCGAAAAATTACAGACAGCAGCAAAATCTGAACTGTTTTTTTCTTGGCGTCGATAGTAAAAATTTTAGCAGTCGCTAACTTATTTTTGTATTTTTCTAGCGAGCACAGGGCAGCAAAAAAGATTCCATTAGTCAACTGGAATGCAAACGAGTGGCAAGAACTAGTGGATATCAGCGATCTTGAAAGCTCAAACCCACCACTGACACAGCAAGTTTCAAATTAGGACCTTCAATCATTCGTTGACAACGATCGGAAACTGAACATTTCTGATGTACCTTCACATTCGCAAAGTGTGGAGAGATGCGTAAAACTGGTTTCGGAAGCTTTGCAAGTTTCCTACGGTTTCGAAAATCGTCACAAAACAATTGTTGCCAAAGCTCTCAGTAGAAATACGCGCCGGCCATTTCCGTCTTAAGGTCATTATCGTCACTCTTACGACGAATTGCAGTCCGAGCTGTAGCTCAGCTAACCAACTTTTACTTACTGTAGCTCGCGTATACTGAATATTTGTTTCATTTTTATTAATTTTTTACTTCGAAGAGTATGCCTGAACATAAAAGTTTTCATTTTAAGTTCCCGAAGGATTGAGTCAAAGCAGTTTAAACGAAAAATAAGCTGCCATTTTCAAAGTTGGTTTTGCGCCATCTAGCGGTAATGCAATTTTCTTTCAAAAATCGAAAAAAATTCAAATCAATTTCGGCAAGCCATTTCTCATCCGATATGGCTGATATTTCACAGAAGTAAGTTTTTCAACTAAATCTAACTACCGGTACATTATTCACTTTAATATTCCAAAAAAAGTATAAAATCGACCTGCCCTAGTGTTGACATCATCGATGCACGGATTGTTTATCCAAAAGTTTCCATGTCGAGGATCTTCATGTTACCGTACGCAAAATAATCATCAAAATTGTTAGCCAACTCTTTCAAGTGTTGACTCACAATGCTCAGCACCTCTTTTTACTTTTTTCACAACTCCATTTCACCAGTATTTTCCACAGCAAATCGGCTTGTCTTCATTCCATTCCGAAGCGCTATTTTCCGCATAATCTTTGAAAAACAAGATCTTTGCTTTCTCAAACTCCGGTTCTGGCAAATTTCCATTGCAGGCCTGATTTTATCCCGGAACTTCAAATTTATCTAATTCCATATTTTCGTCTCCAACGACTTTGAAATTTTTCAAAATCAAGGACAAAATTCCCCATTTGGTTATGTATTTCTGTGTTTCAAAACTTTTTGAAAACTACTAGCAATTTGTCACACAAACATTAGTAACGGCACAGAATTAG
Organism: Aplidium turbinatum; assembly: GCF_918807975.1. Taxonomy (NCBI): domain Eukaryota; kingdom Metazoa; phylum Chordata; class Ascidiacea; order Aplousobranchia; family Polyclinidae; genus Aplidium; species Aplidium turbinatum. The sequence goes on along the minus strand of NC_137477.1, from coordinate 15,081,469 downwards.
GTCATCAAAAATTTCACCTTTATTATCAAACAATCTTATGTGGAGATTTGTCAGTTTTCCAGCTGTGCACGAGTGCGATCACAATTTTACAATATGCTAATAACTCCCCATTAAAATAATCTTTGCAGAAAGTAAGATCTTCTGCGGACCGGCATCGGTCCGCGGACCGGCGCTTGAGAACCACTGATCTAGATCGGTTATATTTGTCCGCCGAGAAATAACATTGGAACTAGCGATACAAATCGTCATTGCATAGCACGAACAATTGTTGCGAGAATGTAATATTCCGCGCATTTAGAAAATTTGAATACTGTATCCTTTAGCTTCCATTCAAGAAGGAAAACTTTCGATTTTTACGTTGCTTCAACGATTGATGACATTGAATCAGCGTAACAAAGGTTTTGTTTGTTTGTTTGTTTTATCTTTATCCTGCATTGCAGGAAAGCAAACTTGAGCGCTATGCATCGGTGTACGCCTTCCGACGTACACCTGACCCACGCTGCAGCCGACGGCAATGTCTGTTTCCGGTTGTCTACTCTACTTACTGTATGACTTAAATTTGGTACTCCCCATTACTCGAAATCGATCACTGGGTAGAGGCAATTATCGTACAGTTCTTTGGTTTAAAGGTGAATTCTTCGGAATTGATGGGAATACTGGTACTTCTACACTAATCAAGCGCAACTTACTAACTTAGTTCAAGTTTTACGTTACAATGTGTGGCTTTGATCTCCAAGTAATATTGATAAGGCAAGGTTGGTTACAAAATTAGATTATGCTGTACGTGTAGGCTATATTACAGCAAGATGCAGCAACATTTGTTAAGTTTTGGTACCGTATTATAGTAAGAAAGAAAACGCCCAAGGAAGATTCACTTTCGCTCACATGACACGCAAAAATAAACCTAAAGAAATAAGCCTAATGAAACTTTGCACAGCAGAAAATAGCCTAGTTGCGATAGTGTACAAGTTTCCGACTCGTGCCCAGAGCATAGTGACGTAAGAAGCCACACGACCTCGTTCGGTGAAAGTTAATCAGCTATGCGGCGTAAGCAGCTACACGGCGCTTTGACTCTTCAAGCGCACGTCGTTGGTCTGATGAAAGCTTTACAGAGTGACTTCGATGAAATTTTAAAAAGCCTTCTAAGCCGTAGCTATAGTTCTCAAATGGCGAAGAATTATCAAGACAAAGTGATTAAGCATGGCAATCGACGCTAAAACTGGTGTGTCCACCGTGAGACTTAATTTGTCCACCGAGATAGCTGCTCAGACCGGACACGTTTGTCCGCCATCAACAAAAATGAATTTCGAGACCTGTTATAATTAAGCTAAAAGCTGAAATTGATATATCGTATTGCAGAATGTGCAGTAGCTTACATGATCTTAAAAGGGCACCATTGCCCCCTTGCCCTCGTATTCACAGAAAAATTGAGGGCAGGGGGAGCATCCGCTCCCCTGCCCCCCCGCTTCCGGCGCTCCTGAGTCGAATTACATCTTTCTTGACTTTTTCACGCAGTGCATCAGCATCATCCATGGAAACGTAGTGCAGAAATTGTAGCCACGACGTCTGGAAGGAGGGATGAAGACATGATGCTATAACGCATTTCATGTCGTTGAAGCATTTGTTGAATCGTTTCTTCACCCTTTTAAGGACTTTCACTCTCAACTCCTCACAGGTCACACGATCACTGATCTTCGTCAACTTCTTCGCGCAAATTGTAATGGTTGGAAGCAAGACTTCGTAATACGCTTTGGACTCGCCCTGTGTATTGCCCTGACCCTGATTTCATACCATGATCGCAGGATCGCAGCTCCACACCAGAAAACGAGATTTCCAAAGGACCAGAACTTTGCAACCAAACCCATTATATGGTAGCCACTTTAACAAGTCGAAATTCTGCCACTGAAATTGACTAGAATGAAACCGCCAACCAATCATAAGCTACGGTTTAAGTGACGTCAAAAATGGCGAAAAGAAGATCATAGAAAGCAAATTAAGTGATGGATTTTTTGTCACCTGGTTGGCTTAGGGGTTAGGGTTAGGGCTAGAAAGTAGTCATTTCATTGACGCGTGTTCGATTCTCACCACTGCTATTGCTCTTTTTCTTCTGTAATTACCAAATAAAGTTCAAAACAAGCATTAACTCTCTGGATGAGTGCTAGAAGGGTCACAATTGGACGGTAGCCTCTTATAACACGTTCTGATTGGTTGGCGGTTGCATTGTAGTCAATTTCAGTGGCAGAATTTCGACTTGTTAAAGTGGCTACCCCATTATATAGCTGCTTGAGTGTTTGACCACGCCAGTGTTGCCAAAAACGAGTATTTTTTCACTTTAAGTTAAAAAAGTAGCGGGTAACGAGTGTGCGACTGAAAAAAAAATAGCGCCTCTCCCGCTACGGCTACTTTGGAAAAAAAATAGCGCCACCACTGCAGCTGCTACTCCAACTAAAAAGAAGCGCCGCTACCACTACTTTTAGCAAAAAAAGTAGCGCCGTTAATAGCGCCGCTACAAAAGTAGAGCGCTACTGCTTACCAGTTCACCGGCACCTAATGGATGGAATAATTCCCTGGCAACAGTTCAGTTCAGTTGTTTTTTTATTTCTGACCATCATATCAAAACAATACACGTCAACATAGCAAAGGTCAAGAAAAAGGTAGAAGCGACAAAACGCGAACGTTAAAACGTGCTTGTGATCGAAGTAAGTTATTGAGTTGAAAAAAATTTGGCACGGTCGCAACACCTTCAGAAAAATTTAAGGTTTAAATCGGAAGCTTCACTAGTGCCAATCTCTGCAACCCGTCCTGCCTCAAAAAGCCTCTAAAAGTAAGCTAAACAACCAGAAATAACCTATCAAGGCTTTGTCAGTCGAAGGATAAAGATTCAAAACAAATCAAACAAATTCTCGTTTCTAGAACTCGTTGCAACGTTCATCTGATGAAAGTGATAGAAAAGCTCTGAAGATGCATTGCTGTGGTGCGCGAAACGTCAGTAAAGCAATAAATCAACCTGTTTTTTGTTGCTTTTACTTTCATTTTCATCAGATAAGCGTTCCAATTAGTGCTAAAAAGTATAATTGTCATGATAAATACGCAAACTTTTCATTATTCAAACAAATTCTGATAAATAATATTCGAAACCTTTTCCGACAAAACTGAAAATAAAGATGCGGAAACTCTGATCAGCGACATTGACTAAAATTTAGATCTATGAACAAAGTTGCCAGATGGCCTTTTTTTAGGCCAAATTCCAAAAATCTGATCTTTCTAAATTGCAGTTGGCTTAAAAAAATTGATGCAAATAAGGCCAGAAAATCTGGCTTTACTTGGCCCTTTTTATGGATGCAAATTTTGACCGGTTTAGAAAGTATTATTTTAAATAAATTGCAAATAAAAGTATCACTTATCATCACATAAAGCCTAAACTATATCCGTTTTAATTACTAAGTAGAGACATAGAGCGTAGAGAATGTGTTAGCTGTGGACAGGGTGGTTCTATTGAGTTGAACCGGGTTTCGGCACTATTGCCAAGTAGCCTAATTAGTGAAGTCTCTTAGCTTAGTCAGCAGTCAGTACATAGTAGGCTACCAACAGCATAGTAATGTGTAAGCAATTGGTTCTGTAAACCATCTAAAATCTTCATAGACCTGCTGATTATAGGGTAATATTAATAAGAATTAATAGAAAGAACCAATTTTATCAGAAACAGTTGTATTTTAATCATTTTTTTGAAAGGTTAAGGTATAGCCTATTCTCCAAGTATTGAAAATGAGTAAGTATACAGTAAGTAAGGCATACTGATGATGAATTAAAGTGATAATGGATTCTAGTTTTTCTGCTACTACAGTAATTGTTTATTAAACAGATTATCCAAATGAACATTATGCTCTGACAGTGTTAAATTATTTTCTGTTATGCTTGATCGTTAAATGGCATTTACAAAAAAATATTTTAATTAAGTTGTTAGCGTTTATTTAGCCTTAATAGAAGTAAATAAAAAATTTGGCCTTTTTTGGCCTTATTTTATAATGAATTTGGCCTTACTATAGCTTGAGTATCTGGTAACCCTGCTATGAATATGATTGAATAGAGTTAAAAGTTTGGGCATATACAGAATATACAAAAGCATCATATACGGTACCTACAGAATGCTGTTGAAATTTACTGTTATTTAGATACCGGTGTAACGGTTTTTAAGAGTTACTGCGGTCTGGACATTACGGTAACTTGACCACGTAACATGTAACTTTAACTCTACCAGTTACTGTCAGACCAGAAGTCACCAAACAAGGGTTACTAGATTTACAGTAATGGTTGCAGCTGGCTCAACAAAGACAAGATGAAAGTTAAACTTAAAGCAAAACTTTGTACCAAAATCACTGCTGTGTTGGAATAATAAATTTGATTGAAATAACCCATCGCTTAGAAAGCAGTCCGCCTCGATAGTAGGGTGGATAAAAAAAACGAATTTTTGGGTTGAGCTTAGTGCATCTGCCAAAAGTTGCAGTTTGGGCTATCTTTTGCATTGGTATTTGAAAAAACATTTTTTGACGACGTTTGACCCCTATCCAAGAGCTCTTTAGTGGCCGCCGAGCCAAAATTCCTTAAATTGACTACTGTATAATTTCTTTTCTAGTGGGCGCAGTCTAATGGTTTTGGTGTCTATCCCCACTAAACCAAGTCTTGGAAACTCATTTCTGCAGTCTAAAATCATCTATGGGCTAAAAAATGACATCAGACCCCTTTTTCAGCAAAAATGCTTAAAGAAGTTGGAAATTTATTGTTGTTTTTTTTTTTTTAGAAAAAAGGCAAAGAAAAACAAATTCATACTGTAATGCTGCTAAAGGCACTGTTGTTAGTACACTGAAGCAAATATATAAAAGCAAACAATTACCATATGAAGTTTTGCAAAAATGCTGCCTGTAATTCGTGCATCCAATTATCCATAGCATTACAGTAATGGACACAAAATGCATGACAATGGGTTGAGGCAAAATCAATCTGTTAGGGTTGAATTAGGGACGGTAGATACCGGGACGCGCAACTCCGTTGTTCCGCCAACATTAGAAGGGTCAATTGCCAATTTGACATTTTTTTCACGCTTTGTTGCTCGCTTGTTTTCAACTAAAAACCTTAAATTACTTTAAAACCAACTCCATTCTTCTTATATAACCTATAAAATGTACATTATTTTGTAAATCAGAAAAAATCGTAACCCTTCTAGTGTTGCGGATAAGCCAAAAGCGGATGTAGTTGCGCATCCCGATATTCTACTGTCCCTAGGGTTGAATGCAGAAAGGTAGCTCAAAACTAGTTTTAAGCAAACCGTGCTTAGACAGTGGCTTGAGTCGAGTTTTGTGCTGCAGAAACTATTCTTACTTTAAGCCTAGCTTAAAACTCGTTTCATTCCAGGTTTTGAGCCACCAATTTAAGTCGCCAAAAAAGGCGACTTAACAGCGGCGGATCTTGACTTAAGCATTTTTGCAAACTGGATTTCAAAGGATTGCGGTGAAGTTGTGTAATCAGTCCAGCGTGCAGGGCACTTTTTGAAGCTTGCTAAAATGTGCATTCTCCGTCTGTAGAACACTGTAGGCCTTTCTGGAAATGCTGAAGCTTACTAGCAGCATTTCATACGACCAGGTTAAAGAGAAAATTCTGACCAGATTTATTTGAGTTACAGGTGGAATGTCCCTATTTAGCCCCTTGACAAACCTCCAGATATTTTTGGTTCACTGCGATTTTTCAGTTACAAAGTTGTTAAAAAACAACTGCTACTTGCAGGAGCGCCGATACAAGTTTTCACTGGGGGGGCAGGATTATAAAAAAAGGGCACTTTTTTTGCTGAAAGGCCCTTTTTTTTAAGTTTTAAAACAACATATAGCGATAATGCTCATCTTTCAGTTCATTATCGAGTAATCAGTCTTCGAAATTAGCCTCGGCAATCGGCAATTGCCGAGGTGATTGCCGAGGCAGATGCATGAATGGCACATTAGCCTCGGCAATAAAAATGCCGAGGCCACACGAGCGCTTGTAAGCACCACAAGATTCAAAAATAACCCTAATTTTCTCAGACCACACCAGACTAGAAGGTTGATTCAATCTTACTATTGCTTAATGTTTTTATTTGGGTTACTTTCTACTTCGCCGGCGCTTATAGAAATATCCCCCTATTTGCATTGATTTATCGCCAGTAGACGTCAACCTATTGTAAGCATTTACTCCTTATCGCGCTTCGCCTTCCGTTATCTCGTCCAGATGTATCAGAAACGATTGCGCCGCTTTCACAACGAACCACACAACATCAACAGACGTCGAATACAATGTAAGTAATAGGTTAACGCGTTAACCTTTAGTTTAGAGCAGGGGTCACCAACCTTTTTTGCATGCGGGCCACTTTGGCACTAAGGAGAGCTGTGGCGGGCCGCACTAATAAAATTTTAGGTAGGTTGACTGTTCTGCTAGAAAAGAACGGATTTTGTACCCAGTATCCAGCATTACATGTTGTTAATATTTATCTTAGAATACCGCAGCAACAAAATTAGTCGAACAACACTACTGCCAGGCCAAGCTCCTTTTACAACACTTTTGACTTCTTTAACAATGCCTGATAAACGAGGCCACTTGTTTTGCACACTTATAGCGAGGCGAGCGAATATTCATCGCCAAGCAAGATTGGTGTTGTCACGTCGCTTCACAAAAGATATCTTGCAATTAGCAGTTTCAGTAAACAAGGAAATGTTTGACACACCGCAATACAGGCAACAATAGTGACCTGCAAACATATCAGCGAAAATAGGCTCCAATAACAGGGAGAAAGAAACCAGGCACCATGAAACAAACGCTTGTGGAAATCACTGAAAAAACGTTTCTATCGTAGGCTAACTCATGAACAGCGGTCCCTCTAAAAAAGCAATGAGTTGGTTTTTCATCCTTTTTGGGAGAGTCGACAAAACCGTCTTTCTTTGATTAGACAACTGTCACTTGCGGTGCTTATCAACATGGCAAGAATTGTTGATTAACAACATTTTTGCAATACTAATTTAAATATTTTTCAACTGCCCGGAAGCATAATAATTCCACTCTGTACGCGTTTTAATCAACCACTGGGACAGTGTGGCTGGACATCGCATTGGAATAACTTTAAGCAACCCCCACTTAGAACTACAATCTGATTGGTCGGTTGATGTAATCCTATGCAAAGCGAAAATATGCTTCCCGGACAGTATTTTTTGCCTTCATGCTCTTTAACTTCTCAAGAAAAGTATTTTTGGTTATACTTGTACGCTGATGCCTTCCACGGGCCGCATATAAAAGCGTGGCGGGCCGCATGCGGCCCGCCAGTTGGTGACCCCTGGTTTAGAGTGAGCTTTGTTAATTGCGGTTTGTGATAGATGTCTGGTTGCGTAACAACAACAGGTGCAATTTTATGCGCTGACAATGTTCAATGTTCATGTGAACTATAAAAAAAGTTTGCAACCTTATAAATACTGGCTTAATTGTTACGCAATAAGTTATTCTTTCATCGAATGCTTGTTCTTTACCAGTGTCATTGCCAGTATAAATCATGGTAAAGGAAGTGAAGATACAGTTAAAAAGTGGAATTTACCTGCTATAGGTTATGAAACAGAGGGGACAGAAGGAAATGTTAGTGTAGTATTTTGCAAAATTTGTAAAGAATTTTATGACGGAAACAAATCGGAATTAGAAAAGCTACCTGGCCCAGTTAAAAAAGTAGTTCAAAATTGGATATGTGGTACTTCGGCAGTAAAGAAAAGTAATGCTTCCGATCATATGACATCGCGCGTTCATGAACGGGAAGTTTTGCGTCTTCAAGCGTCTTAAGAAATTACGTCGTCGTCGTCATTTCTTATTGGGCATTGTTGTTACGCAATACAACCGGTCGGAAAAATTAAATCGATTTGTGCTGACTCGAACGTTGAATCAACCCAAAATTAACATACTTCCCCCTGTGAGTTATTTAACATGAATTATCGTAACAGCGTGTGTATCGTGTTGATCGCTACTCTTGGTATTATTACATCACAACAAATCAAACAATGCGGTCTTGATAGACTACTCTATTATATTTTTTGCTTCTCGTTTTACATGTTGTTGTAGCCTACAATTTTTTTGTAATAAACGTTCACAGCAATTGCCGAGGCAATTTCAACTTTTGCCGTTTGGCCTCGGTAACGTTTTTTTGAAGTAAAAATATGCTAATTTCGAAGACTGAGTAATGATACAAGTGTCAAGGATCATATACAAAGAACAGTGGAACGGAAGGGCATCATGCTATGTTATAATGATGTAACCTACAGTGATACAGAATTTTGTGTCGTGAATATTATGTTGCGGCAAAAATAAAAAAATTGTAATTAGGTTGAAAGGAAATAGCAGAAATTGCTATATTACAAAATGTGCAGTAGCTTACATGACCTTAAAAGGGCACCATTGCCCCCCATCCACACAAAAATTGAGGGCAGGGGTGCATTTTCCCCCTGTCCCCCGCTTGCGGCGCCCCAGGCTATTTGTAGCCTACAAATTGTTGTCTACTACATGTTTGCTAGTTGCTGTCAACATGCTTTGTCTTACAACAAGCTACTAACTTGCTACCACCAACTGGAAACTGCGTTTCAAATTCAATTGTGATGTAACAAAAGGTATTATGATGTCATTAATAAAGCATCCCTAATTACACGAACAACTTCTAAACTTACAATTACTTTATTTGTCGGGTAGGTTTCAAAAATCACCATTGCAAGTCGAGTGACGTCACACTTTGCGTCAAAAACGTCGCTTAAAACCACTTTTATTATGAAGCGGAGCTCAAAGGGTGGCTTGGCCAAGCGACCTTGCAAATTAGTTTCTGCAGCGCGCTCAAGTTTTAAACCGAGCTTGACTGAAACTCCGCTTGCCGGAGAAAAGCTTGGCGTTAAGTTAGGTTTATTTTGAGCTACCTTTCTGCATTCGACCCTTAGTGTTTTGTTGCTCAGTTCACCAACTTATGGCATGCATATTGCATAACTTTTTTGTACATTTATCTTGTGCAGAACTTCCAGCCAGGGGCAACACTAAAAGCGTTTTCGAATATTAAATTCTCATCAGTGCAACTACGTTTATGAACGCAATAACAACGGTTAAATTTAAACTCAATACAATACATTACAAACATTATAAGGACATATTCTCAGTATTCAATTGAATATTAATAAATCCAGAGACATCAGAAAATCACTTCCCGCATGCAATTCCAGACCGACATTACTCGCTTAAGGTTTTTTTTGTTAAAACAAACTTAATGTTCAAAGCAAAAAAGCCATCACAATGAACATCTACCGAAGTATACTAATTTACAGTACTTAGATAAGCACTGAAAATTAATAGACGGTATTATTAATATCAATTCAATATGATTACGAAATACAATACGAAAATGCGTTCTGCAACACTGTTTTTTGCACTCTGCAATGCTTGATGCAGATTTATCTGTAGATTTCCATCACGCATTGAAGCGGTGATCTGATAATGAAAATTTTCTACGGTTTCAGAAAAAGTTTTCTCTGCCTATAAAGCGTTAAATGGTAGTTTAATTAATTATTTCTGAAAGTTCCTTGGTTTCATATTATCTGAATATTTTTTTTATTTTACGAAAATTTAGTCGTTTGAAATATGGAGTCACGTGATCCGACCATCTACCTCCCACAACAATTTTTATTGCTTTGTTTGGAAGGCTTGGAGTTTGTTGACATACGGTATGTCTTAAAAGTGGAACCCCCATAGGCCCTTATTGTTATTGCGTATTGTAAATGGAGATGCACAAGCGAGTGATGTATATATTTGAAGTCTGGTTTTCGGAGGAATAAAAGGTTTTAATTTAGACAAAATGCTGACGGACCGAGCAAGTTTTAATTTTAAATCATCGATGTGGGGTTTAAACGAAAGTTGTTGGTCAATAGTTACTCCAAGATATTTAGAAAGTCAAATATGATCGGTGAATTGAAATATGATCAATCATGTTTGGCAAATAGTGTTTTAGATTAAAAGACCGGTGCCGGTCCAATAGCCACTGCCTTGATTTTGTCTGTTTGTAAACAAATGAATTTACTCATGTTTACACATGAGCATTAACGCTCAAGCTGAAATGCAACAGACGGTCGCATATGAAGCTTTTTTGGGCGGCGTAAATAATTGCGCAACCCGATGTATAAGGGGACAATATCAGTATCGGCGGCATTTTCTTTTTAGCAGTTATAATAAGTCTATCAGCCATAGTTTTATAGTTTACTCTATATTATAATATAGTCTAGTTTAGCGATATGCAAAAAAGTTTTAACTGCATTTATTTCTGCCCATATGCAAGGTTTGTCAAACAGGGTCTGCTACTATTCGGTGAGTCCGATTCGGTGAGTCCGATTCGGTGAGAGCCTTTTTCGGTGAGAGCCTTTTTCGGTGAGAGCCCTATTCGGTGATTTTTTTGAATTTTTTTTTGAAAATTATCGGGTACCGTAGCCTAATTAAAGCGTAGCCTAAACCCCCAAAACTCCCAAAAAACCCAAAACCCCCAAAAAAACCCAAACCCCTATCCCCTAACCCCTATTCCCTAACCCCTATAACGGCAATGATAATTAGGCTACGGCGTGCAATAATTTAAAAAAAAAACTCACCGAATAGGGCTCTCACCGAAAAAGGCTCTCACCGAAATGGGAACTCACCGAATCGGACTCACCGAATCGGGCCATTCCGTGTCAAACAGATTTTGAAACAGCATATAATAGCAGTAACTTTTGGACTGCCTCCATAGAGTTGGTTTGGAGAAATATTATTAAACACAGGCAACAGGCTGAGGGTTGAGTTATAAAAACTTGACGACTAGCTTTACACTACTACATTTGCAGACATTGAGGATGTGGTGGTTGGTACCGAAAGTATGAATGATAATAACATTTTTTTTTAGATATTTAACAACTTTTTTCAAGGCAGAGGCTATATTTACCATGTATTGTGAATATAACCTCTGAGGGTATATTTCCCTGTTTACTCAAGCAAGACGATGACCTCAATTATACACTCAGGTGTGTTGTTATGTACGGTAGGCTCCGTATGTTTTGCGCAACCATAGCGCCAAGTGCAGTAGGCTAAAGATGGCTGCATTAACAAAATGGCAAAACTAAAACTCTTATAAAATATATATGTGGTAAAACTATTTTCCTGAAATAAGTATTGTTAATTTTTGCAGCCACCAAACTTACCGTACTCGTTGACAGTAAAAATAGAGTGTAAAAAATCAGTCATTTTGAGTACGTAGCCTATATTTAAACCAACAGAAATTCTCTAAATCCAGCAAAATTAAAAAAAATCCTAACAAATAAACTTAATTATTCATACTGTTACAGCTGGAAACAACAAAAAAGGACTATTATCAATAATTGTCTAAAATAACACTGCTGGGCGATGTCAAACCAACAAATCAACACAACAAGCTAACACTGCGATAAACCATGGACAATGGGACATTCAGGCTAAAGTTTGTTAATAAGAGTTTGTCAAAGCAGCTTTTTGTTGTTGAGAGAATAGAAAGCGAGAAAAAATACATCATACTTGATTGAACAGATGCATTTAACTATTGAGGCTATTTTCACAATATATGGTAAGAATAGCCACTGTGTTCTTTTAATGTAAATATTACTAGGAAGTGGCTAAATCTAAAATGCTTTTCGCCATGCTGTGCAATTAAGAAGCTTTCGAAAGGGCGCCAGTTCGACACCGCTCAAGAGCATGCGCCTGTATCTTTGGCAGGACAGTTAAAGGCATGCCTGGAGGTGGACAGGAAGATTGGCTTCCTTGTCTTCCCGTCCACTTAATCTAAATCTTCAACCACCAGGTGTAAGCCTGGATACGACAAACAAAAAGAGCTTTGATTTGTGCCAGTGTATCCAGATAAAAAATTGTTCCAAATTTGGAGAAATTTTTAAATGTGAAAAACTTTCTAGGTTAGATTTGCTCTCTGTCAAAGACTATTTAGAATTTTCCAAATCACAAGTTTTTACTTTTAATTGGCCTTAAATTTTTTTTCAATTTGGGTAACTCTTATTACCGGGTAATAAGGTATTACCGGGTATTACCTTACTACCGGGTAACTCTTATGGTGAAAAGTGTCAAAAATATAGCCATGTCCTTATTATTGTTGTTGTAGGGCAGGCTACCTATATATTAAGTTGACACTTTTCTGTAAGCATATACTTAAAGACAAGGAAAATGTGATATAGCTGCAAATACCTTGTTTAATTCAACAACTTATTTCTCCTGCATGGATAACATGGAAAATAGCCATTATGAGAAAAAGTTGGAGAAAATGCGCCAGCAGCATGAAATGGAGAAACAGGTACTAACAGCCCTCGAAATTAGCTTCCATCTACGACAGCAAAAATATTGCCGTCGCCAAATCAACAAACCTTGGATTGCGGCGGCAATTGCCGTATGCTTTAATCAAACGAAATTGTATGCGCTTCTTCTTCATCGTGTGTCACACGGCTGTAGCCCAGAGCATCAGGCAAGCTATTTTATGCGCTGACAATGCTCTTGTGAACTGTAAAAAGTTTGCAACCTTGCAAATACTGGCTTAATTGTTACGCAAAAGTTATTCTTTCATCAAATGCTTATTTTTTTACCGGTGTCGTTGCGAATATAAAAAGTGGTACAAAATTGGATAAATGGTTCTTTGGCAGTAAAGAAAAGTAATGATTTTGATCATATGGCATCGCGCGTTCATAAACGAGCAGCTTTGCGTCTTCCAGTATTCCAGTGACGACGCAACAACCTCATCCTCCGATACAGCATCCAATAATTCCGATTCTGACTAGTTTTTTATCCAACAGACCTTGTGTTGCTCGCAGTATCCCAATTGTGCCGAAATTATGTGAGTGTATATGTAAATCGAGGCAATCTTCTCGCAAGGAGCTATTGATTTGTTTCCGGTACCTGATTGAGCAATTAACGTTATTTCATGATAATTCAACGTTGCTAGATGTCGAATTAATGTAAAACAAACGTAAATTTCTTATTGGGCATTGTTGTTGCGCGATATAACCCGCCGGGAAAATTAAATCGATTTGTGCTGACTCGAGCGTTAATTCAACCTAAAATTAACTTACTTTCCCCCCCCAATGTCTTATTTAACATCAGTCACCGTAACAGCGTGCGTATCTTGTTGCTCGCTTTATCGCTACTTTTGGCATTATTACATCACAACAAATCAAACAGTGCGGTCATGATAGACTATTTGATTATTTTTCAGGGTTGATCTCTAAGTGGTCAAAACTGGTTTTGACCACTAAGCGGTTTAAACCTGGTTGTAACCGGTGAAAACTAGGTTTAAACCGGTCAAAAGTCAAAACCCAGAAAAGATTTTTATGTAGTGAATGGTCGGCTACCTGGGCTATGGGCTATTTAGGAAATATAAAAGCAGTTGTGAGTAATGACCATTTTGATATGCAGGCCTCGAAATAGCTGGCGGCCATGGCCACCTCAACTTTCATTAATGGCCGCCAATACCGGCCTGTCAGGCAGGCAAAATTTGTTGGAATAAATTCTTGTAGTTTAGTTGGCTGTGCAAATTGTTCATCGTTCTACCAAGCATTTTTTGGTTTATCAGAAACTTATTTTTAGAATTTGAATTTTTGTTGGAATAAATTCCTGTACTTCAGTTGGCTGTGCAAATTGTTTGAATCGTTCTACCTGGAAGCATTTTTTTGGTTCATCAGAAACTTATTTTTAGAATTTGAATTTTCTCAATCATTAAAATAACCAACTGATTGACATATCAAAAAAAAACAGAAAAATTGAATATTTTTCGTTCCAAATCCAGCATTTAGGTTATTGTTGATCAAAACAAAATATAGTTGAACATCATTACTAAACATGGAAGGTAATATTTTTAATTCAATTGAAAAGCAACTTGATTAATACACTAAAGGAGTTTTGACCAGTGATAGGTGGTCAATACTGCCCGGTTTAAGCCAGGTTTTAACCGGGCGGTTTAAACCGATCAACCCTGTTATTTTTTTCTCTTCTTGTTTTACATGTTTTGGTGCAATTTTTTTGTAATAAACGTTCACAGCAATTGCCGAGGCAATTTCAACTTGCCGTTTGGCCTCGTCAACGTTTTTGCGAAGTAAAAATATGCTAATTTTGAAGACTGTGTGAGTGTTCACAGCAAGTAAAATAGTCCGAGGTGAGGTCTTAGTGCGATGTTTCTGCTGATTAAACTCCCGCTGCGAGTAAATCAAACAGGAAGAAATTTTGAACAAATTTTGTCCGAATTAAATGCTCATTTTGCGACGGCATTTTTATTGCCATAGCATAATGGCCATTATGACGTTTGCGGCGGCATTTACTACGGCAATTGCCGTGTGCCGCCGCTAATTTCGAGGACTGACTAATGTCAAGGTGCTTAACAGTCAAAAGTATGACTGTACTGTGTAGAAAAAACCTAATTGACACAATTTATGGCATTCTGTAGGCTACACTTCATATGTGTTAAACAAATTCCACATCAACATTATTGTTCTTCATACCAGTCCATTGCATTCTTACTTTTGACATACATTATAACCTTTGGAGCTGGTGTACAAGTTTCCACCTTGGTCATAAATGCTATGGTATGAATATTATGTCAAAGATTGGAATCGACTAAAACATATCTCTGGTGAAGTGTGTAAACAGCATTCAAGTTGTTTATGTCTTTACTAGTTTACCTTTACTATTTTCTAACCCTAACATTTACCATAACTTTATCTCGCGAGCTCGAGACATTTGCTCAAACCATGACTGTTTTAATAATGAAATCAATAAATTATCTTCATGGTGCTAATCATGATCCGACTTGGTTTTTCAATAAGGTTCTGAGAGGGTTTTTGAATTCGGTATCCACTATGTTTCTGGTTGAGGAACCTGATTTCAAGAACTTTCTAGCAATTACATATATTGGTAAGGGATCCAAACTTTTTGCCACAAGTTTGTCCAGATTTATTGTTGTAAAATTTAATGTTAAAATAGTGCAATTAAAGATCTTATTAGAAACTCCCAAATTATAAAGCCTCAATGGAGTCTTTCGGAATTGTGTGTAAGTGTCTGTTCGAATTTGACACCAAGATTCATGAATCACGATTCACGAGGTATTAATTATCAAATCTTTCAACCCAGGGCTCGTCAGGTAGTTATTTTCTGACGGAGCTTGGTATCTATTAACCGTCTTTGATAAAATTGTTACGTGTTGTGTTTCTCATATTTTTGCTTTGTTTGTGCCACTACCTTATGTTGTGCTTCTGTCCATCTTGTGTGGTGTCCGACGTTTTCTTTGTAAACAATTCTTCGTAAAGCAATTCTTCGTAAGCAATTTTTCGTAAAACAATTCTTCGTAAACTTAATTCTTTGTAAAACAATTCTTCCCAAAGCATTTATTCGTGCATGCAATGAAGATTTGATGTATATATACGAAGAAATGCTTTACGAAAAATTCTTTTACGGATTTCATTTCACCAACAACTGTTTACGAACAATTGTTTTACGAAGAATTGCTTACGAAGAATTGCTTTACGAAGAATTGTTTACAAAGAATTTGCTTATAACCATCTTGTGTAATTTTCTTGGGCACTTTTTTAAACAATTAATTTTACCTCAAATACTTGACTTGTTGTGCTTTCTTTCAGTTATTATTTTGTTTGAGCAAGTTAAACAGTTTCTCAAATGTTTAAATTAGACCAGTATTTGCTGTGATACTGTATGATCCTTTAGCATTTCTTTTACAATATTTTTTATAGGCCTGAAAGAAATGGCCTAAAGCAGGGGTCACCAACCTTTTTTGCATGCGGGCCACTTTGGCACTAAGGAGAGCTGTGGCGGGCCGCACTAATAAAATGTTAGGTAGGTTGACTCTTATGCTAGAGAAGAACGCATTTCGTACCCAGTATCCAGCGTTACATGTTGTTCATATTTATGTTAGAATACCGCAGCAACACAATTAATCGAACAACGCTACTGCCAGGCCAAGCTCCTTTTACTTGAGGCTTAGGCTACAACACTTTTGACTTCTTTAACAATGCCTAATAATTGAGGCCACTTGTTTTGCGCACTTATAGCGAGGCGAGCGGTTTCATCAGAATATTCATCGCCAAGCAAGAGTGGTGTTGTCACGTCGCTTCACAAAAGATATCTTGCAATTAACAATTTCAGCAAACAAGGAAATGTTTGACACATCGCAATACAGGCAACAATAGTGACCTGCAAACAGATCAGCGAAAAATAGGCTCCAATAACAGGAAAAAAGAAACCAGGCACCATGAAACAAACGTTTGTGGAAATCACCGAAAAATCGTAATTCTATCGTAATTCATGAGCAGTCTTCCCTCTAAAAAAGCAATGAGTTTGTTTTTCATCCTTTTTGTGAGAGTCTATAAAACCGTCTTTCTTTGACAACTGCCACTTTCGGTGCTTATCAGCGTGGCAAGAATTTGCTGATGAACAACATTTTGCAGTACTTGCTTCGGCAGTACATATGCTAAAATTGTAACGACACAGAGAAGATTAGCATGGCCCCTGCGCAAGGATGACACGCAAGATCGTGAAGCGTTCCATATTAAAAAAAAAAACATTTGCAGTACTAAGCTAAATATTTTCATAATACTATCAGAAAAGGTCTTTAAATTTATATATAATATTTTGACAATTTATTATAAATTGAGTTGGCACACCGACCTATTTTGCACCAAAAACTTGCATAAAGAGAACACTGCTCGTGAAACACAATAACGGTGAAACGCACACTAGTGTTTACATGACATTTGCAAACTTAAAATGAGCAACCTTATGTTCACAGACAATTTCGAAATTCGAAAACAGACGTTTTAATCAGCCACTGGGACAATGTGGCTGGACATCGCATTGGAATAACTTTAAGCAACCCCCATCTAGAACTATAATCTGATTGTTCGGTCGATGGAATCATATGCAAAGCGAAAATATGCTTCCCGGAAAGTATTTGTTGCCTTCGTGCTCTTGAGCTCCTCAAGAAAAGTATTTTTGGGTATACTTCTATGCTACTGCCTTCCGCGGGCCGCAGCGATACAGCGTGGCGGGCTGCATGCGGGCCGCCAGTTGGTGACCCCTGGCCTAAAGGAATAGCCGAAAAAATAAATTTGGTCATTTTTTATTAAATTAAGTCATTTTTATGATGAAAATGTTTCCTTTCAACTGACTTGTACAAACCAAAATTTGCACTTTGTGACTAGCTACAATATCAAGTTTCTTGAAAAACGTTGTAGTGTTATCTTAGAAAATCTAGAACAGACAAACGTTCACTAGCAAAACTCCAACGTTGTAACACCTGGCCGGCAGACATTTTTTAGGAAGTGGCTATTTTTCCACTATCAGGTGTTGCCAGAGTTAGGATTAAAGTTAGGAAGGGTTAAGGTAAGGGTTAGAGTTAGGAAAAAGATAAGGGTTTTGATCTTCCCAGGACTAAAAAAAATTTTCAAAATACAAGTTTTTGTTTTCAACAGCTTTAAACTTTTCTCAAATTAGGGCAGAATTCCTTATCTGGCAACACTATTGAGGCTATTATTACACCATAGAGTGTAAATATAGCCACAGCCCATTTTTTATTGTGCACTAATACATGTTCCTAAATAACGCAAACCAAAAATACAGTACAACGGAATACAAACAAGTGTTTATATCCAAACAAAAAAACATGTTACGCTCTAAATGTTTGAAATTACAAACTGATTCATTGATTCAACTTTTCAACAATTTCACTGCTCAAGTTGTAGGATGCTTGCTTGGCGCTGCTGTGTCAGTCAGTGTATGCTGCATCATAATTAAGCGTTTTGTAGGGTTACTGAAAGACTGAAAGGGTTAAAGGCAAATCTTTGTCACACCATATAGGTTATGATGTTTGGTGATCTCAAACTCTTAGTGTGGCACCCTGTAGTGTTTCGGCTTTGTGATGTCAATGTCTGTAGGTTGTGCTGATTATTAATATTGATTGTAGTTCAGTAGGTGAATGCGTGCATTGTGCATGGAAAAGTTTTTGCCCATTTTGTCTGCTGATGGAGGAAAAGTAGATATTAAATTTCATACTAACTTTGAAATAAGTAAACATTAATTTTTTTCATCAATTTATCATAGTACACCAGCTCCTAAAATTTTATGGCTAGATGTTGATACAAAAACAAACCTGTTGTCCACTGTGTGCTCTTGATTTCAAAATATTTGTATTACCGGTACCATAAAACTTGAAACAAATGCTTTTTGTTCGACCAATCAGTGCCATAGTTTACCCCAGAATTAGTCAAAGTACTAGGCCTCTTAAGCTCATGGTAGCCATCCATTTCTTTAAGTGGCTTCTGAAACTACCTCGTGGTAGGCTGTGTTTGGGTCGCCGACTTCCGCAAGCCAACATTGTTACACTTCATTCCATTTGAAACTGTTTTTCTCAACTCGCATTCCTTTCAAACTTTTTTTCCACTTGCATTTGCATGTCAAACTTTTTTCTTTTCACTCACATTCTTCGTCGTATGAGCTGTTCTTCTGGACTATATGTTTGGGCATGATGTCATCAGCCACTCGACAGTTTCGTCATCCAGGGCCTTCAGTCCAAGCGCTCCATGTGGTGGTTGATGGATTGGGCAGTCATGGACGACATGATCTACTGTCTGGTCTGTGGCGCCACACTCGCATCCCGGTGAGGGAGCCAGGCCCCATTTGCACATGTCTGAACGAAAGCGACCGACGCCGGTTCGTAGGCGGTTAAGCCGGACCCACGCAAGTCTTGCGAGGGACATTCCCGGAGGGTGGGGATCGACGTCGGGTAGGAAATCACGGAGTCGGGAGGTGTTGTTTTGCCACTCCATGTTCCATGTGTAGTTCGTCCAGTGTGCCGCACTTATTCCAAGATCTTCAACGTTGTTCAGAAGCTGTCGTGCGGCGGGCACAAATGGGCGTCTTGATTTCAGTCGCTGCTGTCCTCCAGGTAGGCGCTGGAATGTACTGTGGAGGAGGTGGTCGGGGTCCAGTGCGCGACGAGCAAGGGAAATCATGGCTCCTTTACGGCGAAGCTCAGCAGGTTGGATGCCTGCAAGGATGGGAAGGCAGTCCGTTGGAGTGGGACGCAGGCATCCAGTCACAGTGCGTAGTGCGTCATTGATGGCGGTGTCAATGTGGCGGGTGTGAGAGCTGCGGCACCACACTGGTGCGCAGTACTCAGCGGTAGAATGGACAAGGGCCAAGGTAGCTGTGCGAAGGGTTTTCGCATCAGCTCCCCAGCCGGAACCCGCCAGCCGCCTCAAAAGTGCAACGCGCGCAGATAGTTTTTTGCGCAGTGACTCCAGGTGTCGTCGGTACGTGAGTGACCTGTCCAGGGTTACGCCGAGGTAGGTGGGTTCGGCGCAGTAGGGGAGGTGTTCGTCATCGGTGGTAATGTTGATCTCACGTTTTGCTTCCTTGTTGTTTAGGTGGAAGGCCGCCGACACTGTCTTTGCCTTGCTGAGCTGTAGCTTCCATTTCTGGAGATATGTTGATATAGTTGACATGTCCTGGCTTAGGTTCCTCTCCATTGACTGCCAATCTCCGGCTGGATGCAGGAGAGCCAGATCGTCTGCATAAGCATACTTCCTGGAGATGGTGTCAGGCAGGTCATAGATGTAAGTGTTAAAGAGGAGGGGAGCCAGGACAGAGCCCTGTGGGACGCCGTTCCTGAGTCGACGTAGTCTACTTCGTCGGCCGCTACCGGTGGAAAGGGTAAAGCTGCGGTTTTGCACAAGTTCCATAATCATATGGACCATGTGCCTGTCAGGAAGGAGACGGAGTAGTTTGCAGGTAAGGCCGCTGTGCCATACAGTGTCGTAGGCAGCCGTGAGATCGACAAACACGGCGCCAGCCTTCTTTTTTGCCGAGAAGCTGTCCTCGATGTCTTGGGTCATCAGGGTGACCTGGTCTACAGTTGATCTTCCGTGGCGAAAGCCGGCTTGTTCCCGAGGGAGCTGAGGGTCTATTATCGGTTCGACACGGGCGTAGATAAGTCTTTCGAGTATCTTGAAGGGGATACAGAGCAGAGAGATGGGGCGGTAGCTCTTCGGATCCCCTGGGGGCTTCTTCGGCTTTGGGACTGCAACCACTAGGGCTCTTCTCCAGATTCTTGGGATGCGCAGGTGACGCAAGCAGCAGGAAAGGAATTCTTTTAACCAGGACCTCATAGAGGGGGCAGCTTGGAGTATTAGTTCCGGGCATAGGTGGTCAAGGCCCGGGGATTTGCCTGGCTTTAGGTGCTGGAGGGCGGAGGCAAATTCTTCTGGGGTAAACTCACCAGAGATGTTGCCCTCGACAGGTGTTGGGACCTTCCAGAGGTCCGTCATTTCCTTGAGGACGGACTTGTCTGATTCACGGTCTCTCGTTCTGTGCACTCCATTTTTCACAAGTTGTGAGGCGATGGCATTTGCTGAAATGGGGCATTGGCGACGAGAGGCACGTGATCTGCCAGTGAGGTTGTTGAGTGTACTCCAAGCTGTGCGGCTGGAGTGCGTGAAGTCGATTGAGTCTATGGCTTCTGTCCAGCGCTTCTTCCTCTTTGAATCCAATCTTGCCAGCAGGGCTGTTGCTGAGTTGGTGGTGGCGGTACCCTGGGGGGAACGGAGGAAGTCGCGGTAAAGCCTGTCGCACTCCACATCCCAGCAAGGTATGTAGTTTTTCCGTCGACCTCGCGGGATGGAGTCTTTTGCCGCAGATATGATTGCATCACAGAAGTCCTGGTAGGCTTCATCCACTTTGATGGTGTGTGGGGATGGGAGGTACTGCGTAGCTTCGTTTGTGAGGAAGCTGTAGTATTCCCAGTCGGCCTTTCTGAAGTTCCATCGCTTGACAGGCTTGCTCGGAATAGGTGTGGCAAGCAAGGGGGCCGTGATTAGCGAGGGTCGGTGTTGAGACCTTGGGAACTTCTCTAACACACGTCTGTCCGGCTGGCGATCATCGGGGTCATCACTTGCGAAAGCCAGGTCTGGGTTCGTGCCAGTGTTCCAACGACCGGAGTGGAAGCTCGGTGCGCCCTTAGGATCGTGTAAGAGGGCGAGGTTGTTGTTGGTTGCCCAAGCGGCCAGACTATCTCCGTCGTTGTTGATGGAGTTGTATCCCCAGTCAGTGTGGTGGCAGTTAAAATCGCCAGCATAGAGGCTGGGGTGGGGGAACACTGGGATGGCTGTTGATGTTATCCGCGAAGGTGGGGGCTTGTAGACATTGACGATGTTGTAGCCTGCTACATCTACACAAAGCCACTCGATCTCCGATTGAGCTTGGGATTGGTCAACCAAGGACCAGCTCAGCCGGTCATGGACAAACGTGGCGAGGCCGTGTTTCCTGCTGCAGGTTGCGCCTGCGAGTGTGAAGTTGGTTATTACCAACTTATCCACAGATGTACAGTGAGTCTCCTGGAGGAGGATGATGAGGGCTTGATGCTTGGTGGCCAGGTGCTCGATGATGTTGAGCTTGCTGGCCGTGATGCCCTCGGTGTTCAGCTGCAGTACGGTGGGTCGTCGGTACTTTTCGACAGTGCGAGCACTGCCGTGCCCTGAAAAGGGCATTTTCCTACCCACCCTGCGCTGAACAGTCTCATTAGCTCTTGTTTGACAAGCTTCGTTTCGCATACGTATTTTGTATAATTTCGTATGTTACTGACGGGGGGGACCACGTGAAGGTGCTTGTCTTCCTCCCCATTGAATATTGAAATACTCACATTGAATATTGCTAATAAAAGTTTCACAAAAAGACTGAGCATCAACCCTAGGGATTGTAGATCATAGGGATGCGAAACTTTTGGCTTATCCGCAACACTAGGCTTATCCGCAACACTAGAAGGGTTACGTTTTCATCCGCTTTTGGCTTATCCGCAACACTAGAAGGGTTACGTTTTTTTCTAATTTACAAAATATTTTACTTTTTATGGGTTATATAAGAAGAGTTAAGTTGGTTTTAAAGTAATTTAAGGTTTTTAGTTGAAAGCAAGCCTGCAGTAAAGCGTAAAAAAAATGTCAAATTGGCAATTGACCCTTCTAATGTTGAAGGAACAACGGAGTTGCGCGTCCTGTAATGTACCGTCCCTAATCAACCCAGGCCTCGCATGGCCTATCAGAGTTTCTTCCCAGTAGGGTTGCAACAATGCAACATTCCCGGGAATTTTCAGAGCCAAAACTTTCCATGGAAATTTTGGGAATTAACGGGAATTTTGGGGAATATTCGGGAATTTTCGGAAACTTTCAAAACAATCTTAATTTGATGTTGAAACAAGAAAATAATGGCCTTATACTGTTTAGAATAAAAGTACTATGTATAGCCAAACTAAAATACTTAAGAACATACAAACCCATGGTTTAGTTTAATAACTTCAAAAATAAATCATCACCAATCTGTTTTTTTTACAAAGAAAAACAATACTGAGTCAGTTACAATGTGGTTGTTCTAGCTGCTGCTGGTTAGCATCTCCTCCTGCTCGGCTTCTTCAGATGATGCACTAATGACTGTTCTGGCAGCATCATCGACTTCAGAGTAAACTTCAATTTGAGTTGACTTGTCTTCACAGGGCTCAAACAATGCCAACTTTGACCTGACTGATACTAGTTTTTTCACCCTTTTATTTGCGAGCCTATTGCGGACCTTGGTGTGAGTGTTCCCAAATATAATCAGTATTTTTTGAAATATTGAAAAAGTGTGTGCATAAGCCTCATTCTTAATTAACACCAAGTTAGTGTTTATAATAAATTGAAGAAAATAAGAAATGCTTAAGATAGGTTTATGATATTTTTTCTAATTGATGAAATATTTAACAAATGTTTTAAACATAATAAATGCCAAATGAGAATTCCCAATATTCCCGGGTCGTTCAAAATTTCCGGAAAGTTTCCAGGAAAGTTTTCAAAATTCTCGGAAACTTTCCACCTGTTTACAACCCTACTTCCCAGCGACCAAATTCTGGGGCTCAGCAGCACAAGTAAAAAGTCCGTGTTTTTAAAAATCTGTTAATTGTTATCGTGTTTTTTCGTTCATTTGGGTAAGAATAGTGTCAACAAGGCCATGAAACATATTTTCAGTTATAAAATGCACTGCTTCTCAAGTAGGTAATGGAGTCAGTCCTCAAATTTTTATAGGTCGACTCTCAGACTTATTGTGAAACTTTTATCAGCAATATTTCTTGTCGGTGTGTGGGAGACTTTGCCTTGTTTGTAGAAAAAGTTTAAAATACTAACGTGACCAATGGAGTGGAGAAATGTTGTCTTGCAGAAACCCGCGACCAAACATGGCATACAGGCTTGTTAGTTTTGGAGGCCATTTAATTACTAGGAGCTTAGAGGGTTGACCAACTTGTGGAAAGTTGAGGACTAGGTTTGCACCTACGTTGGAAGTTCAGTGCATTTAAACACAACTGTAAATATTTTTTACTGTCTTGTTTGCATTGTTTTCACCTGAGTGAATCCAAAAACATGATATTAAGTTAACTGTCTTAATGCTTATTTGAATACATGTTAAGTTTCTGGCGTGAAAGTACATTTTGCTGTAATAGCGAATATTGTATTTTAGTTGCCTATCATGAGAATTCGTCAGCTGGGAAGTAACTCTGGTAGGCGGGTATGCTACTATTCGGAGAATCCGATTCGGAGAAATCGGTATTCGGAGACAGCCTTTTTCGGAGAACAACCAGTAAAATTACAGTAAAATTCAGTGAAATGACAGCAGCATAATGTATATTGAAAGGAATTAGCTTACAATAGAGAAATGGATGATAATGAATCAAATGAATGATCAGTTGATCACCTTGAAGAGAGCTGAAGAACATATCATGGTACTTGACATAAATAGTCGGAAGACAAGCTGTCATGTTTCCATCAGGAGAAAGAAAAGTAGTCTTATAGTACAAGTGGCATTTAGACACATATGTGCAAATGAAAACGATATTGTGGAATAAAATACAAAATTCTGTAAATAAACAGAAGGCGTCGTGGGATTTTCAAAAAATCTCCGAAAAGAGCTTTCTCCGAAAAAAGCTGTCTCCGAATCGGGATTTCTCCGAAATGGGCCATTCCGCTGGT
This sequence comes from Aplidium turbinatum, assembly GCF_918807975.1. Classification (NCBI taxonomy): domain Eukaryota; kingdom Metazoa; phylum Chordata; class Ascidiacea; order Aplousobranchia; family Polyclinidae; genus Aplidium; species Aplidium turbinatum. Next base: position 15,057,347 of record NC_137477.1, on the reverse strand, counting down.
AGGCCATCTTTGGTTACCAAGAAAATAAAGGAGTTTACAGGTCTGAAGTATGTTTTACCATGTTTCTGAAATTTCAAGATGGTAAGTTTTTAAAATGCTTCAGAATTAAGGTAACTACTTACTAGGTCATATCACCTTCCCCTTTTTTTTAAATACAAAGGGTTGCTGCCATTCTTCTCAGCTGTGAACTATTCATTGTGATAATCGCAATAGTTTGAATATGATTTTAAAGTTGCGTTACAGTTGTCATCAGTTATTTCAATGTATCGGTATGTGTTGCAGGTGCTTATGGCCCAGTTCCAGTATCAGAACAGCTCAATGCAGCAGCATCATCAGTTGCAACTGCAGGAACACCACCAGTTGCAACTACAGGAACATCTCAAAGTTTGTGAAATATACTAATGGTGCTGAGAATAAATGTATCTTTCCAAGCTGTATGTTTCAATTGTGATTTTGTATTAGCATCATGCAAATTTATTTTTTTTCCACTAGTGGGTGCGGTCTGACATTGTCAGCTTTATTCTTCAACCGTTCTTTTTGGATGCCCCATTTCTCTTCCCATCCACTTTCAAAGCGATTGCTTTCCTTCCTCCTTAGCACATGCCTATAGGCCCTATATCATATTATTCTATATGGACAAATGCCAGGTCTCATCCACTGAAGAAAGGACAAACGGATGAAGCATAGTTTCCCTATCTATCTCTAGTGCAGGGTTCAATAAACTACGGCCCGCGACCGGAACCGGCCCGCAAACTGATTTCATCCGGCCCACCACGTGCTGCGGAAATAACAGCTGCACTTTGCCTTTTTGTGTAATAAAGACTTCTTTGTTAAAATTGTTCATTCTTAATACAGACAAAATCAGTTAATCGAATCACCTATTTGCCAGACGTATTGATACGATTATACGATTGATTTGTTTAACCAATTTACTAAAAAAAAGGTTTATTGTGAATGGGCGTAATTGTTGGGAAGATGTCTGTGCTGACTAGGCTGCAACGCACATTACAACTGATACTTCCTACAACTGTTTACAATTCTGGTTAAACTTTAAAGAGTTTACTAGTTCTGTGTTACATAACACTATGTTGTATGTTCCAGCCAGCAAAACTGGTCCTTTTTACATTGATTTATCATCTGCAGACGTTGAAACAATGTAAAAAAGACCAGCTTTGCTGACTTGGCTGAGCAGGTATGATCAAAGCATTTTTCTGCAAACTGCGGCAATCGGACTTCTTTTAATCTCACCAATCTATGTGACGTCACAACGTGAACTTTGACGTTTCTGATTCAAGCGTGCTATTTTTAGCTCGTACCAGCTGTGTAGTTTTGAGCACTGGCGCCGACTTACGGGGTTACGGGGTGGTCACGCCACTCCGTAACCGTTATGGCGGGGTGGCAGCCACCCCGTTTACATTACTTACTGCAAATAAATGTAATTTGAACGGAAGTTTAAATCTTTTTTCGATCATTGGTTTTCGCTTCAAGTCAACGTGAAGCAAGAGATGAACCAATACAGTATTGCGAACAAAATGATTGTTTTGTCACAAGCATGATACTAGCGAAACATCAAGCAAGCTACGTGAAGATTACGCAACACGTGGCTGCAAGTTTTTTCCTTGTTGTTGTTGCGATCGTTTTATTTGTTACTTGTCATAAGTCATTGTTACGTTAGGTTTACAATGGGATTTATTAATCAATAAAATACGATCTTTATATTGCCTCCCTCAAAAATCTTTTTTGAAAATTTTTAAACTGCTCATAATATCGCTATAAATCATGACAGCTATAAAATACTTGGAAATAAACTTATCTAGATGATTGATAGCTCCACTCCCTAAATGAATATCTATTTTCAAATTTCATTAGAAAAATGCAATTTTCGAAACTTTTTGAGTTTTATTTAAATAGTGCACTTAGTAAAGTAGCAGTTTTAACGTTCTGCAAATTTACACGTTTATATGATTATATTCGAGGAAAGCTACACCCCCTGCCAATTCCCAATAATGAAAGCAACCTTTTTCAATTACTCAAGATTTTGCATTTTGAATTATTTTTCGATTTCAATTGTAGTGTACTGTCATCTACTTCATGCTTTAATTTCTACTTTGTTATCTACTTCATGCAATAATATTGCGTGTCAATGCGTAACAAACTGTGAGGCGGAAATTTATTGGTCTGACATACTGTAGGAGTTGCTTGTTACATCATAGAAAAAAATTACGAAAAGTCGTCCTGTAAAAGTCTGAGGCGAGAATTTATTGGTCTGACATAGGAGTTGCTTATTACATCATAGAAAATAAAGAAGACATAAACCCAACGCTTCTGCGTCTGGAATTGCAACAGCTGGAAAGTTTTCAACAGCAAACAGATTTTTGTTTCAACTATGTCGCAACTGCTTGATCTATTTGCAAGCAATGAAACAATTTCATTAATGCTTCCAAACGTGGTCTGCGTTGTGAAAATATACTCATCGTTGCCTTCCACCACCTGCGATGCAGGGTGATCATTTAGTGCACTCAGGCACATAAAAACCTACTTGCGATCTACCATGACGCAACAGCGATTGAACCACGTTCTAATTTTAAATGTTTATCAAGCTGAAGCTTCACGGTTACAACTTGACCAGTTGATTAGCAGTTGGATTGACAGAGCTGCTGTTCGCAAAAATACTTTTGCCAAATGTTAAGTGTCAGACCAGCAACGTAATAATAAAATTCACGACATACCTCCTGTGCTTTGTTTTAAAGTTGCTTTGTAAATTGTCGAGCTACCAATCAGGTGTGAAAAGACAATTGCATCTACGAAACACGCTTAGTAAAAATCAAACAAAAACATGCAGTTTGATAGTTTTTAGGTTGCCATATCGTGCTACCGCCACCCCTTGCAAAAATAAAAGTCGGCGCCTATGGTTTTGAGTATGGAACGTGGCCTACAAAAATAGTGGTATGGTAGAAAAACACGGCTCACACTCATTGTTTTGAAATCGCAAAGTTTTTTTTTCAAGTCTTTTGCGCTGTCTGGTAAAATAATTAATTTGCAATGTTCTTCAACTGAACGAAACTGCACAAATGAAATTATGCAGTGCATTTCACAAAAGTAGGCTACTTTTTTTTCAGCAATTTAAAAAAAAATTCTCCAAAGGTTTCTGGTAAAAACTTTTGGGCATGCTTTCCAACACTTCCCTCTTAAGCCGAAATAATTTGTCCATGTCCATTCCTTGGAAGGCCAGTCGCCGACGGATGACGTCAAAAGCATTTAAACTTCTTTAGTGTGATTATTCCTTTTGTGTGCTCTTCTGTTTTAATGAAACCCAGCTGTGCGAAAATTCAAGGTTCTTTGTAGTGCGATGTCTAGCACATAAGATTATGGCCTGGGATTACAGACACTTGTCTTTGTTTTGAGCGCATGCGTCTGTCTCACCTTTGCTTCATTTCGCCTTTGAACATTGCAGACAATAATGCAAAGCAAAAAAGAGACATTCTCTTTTCGCTAACGAGTATAATTATACGATTAAATGAATGAAGTATGCAAACTAGAAGCAAATCCTGATGCTTTTATCCGACTTATTCTTTTAAGCGGTATAGTCAATTGGGGTAATGCGCAGCCATTTTAAACAAACTTTGCTCTCATTTGGTCAAATTACACCTTAGACAAGCCAGTTTTAACTTTTTAAGTGCCTTGCTACTTGTAGATCAATTGTACTAAGAAGTAGGTCAAGTGCGCCTTTCGTTTGTTCTCGAGCGAATTTTCGGCATCGGTTGCGCAATAATCGCGTAATTACGAATGCGCACTGCTCGTTACGCTAAAGCGTACCGCGCAATCGAATGCGCAGTTAGCCTGCATTATAATAGCTTCGTGCCCTTGCAGTGTACCACCAGGCAAAATCGGGGAAGAGAAACTTATCAGTGTTATAAATCTTTGAGTGCACTACCGTATAAGCTTTTTAATTCTCCAAAAATTTACGCTGAATCACCACACCAAGTAACAATGACAAATGAGGTTTAATTGGCATCAAAATTAAATACAACATTATCAGGTCGAAAATTCTTTCTGGAAACTGGCGAAAATTTGGTCACGGTCTTGAGATTTCACGATCGCGAAAGTGTTCTTTATTTCCATGAAGTTTTTCACCTTCCATCTGTCACCACGAAGAACATCCACTTCTGCTTTTGCAATGACATTGCAAGCCGGGAAAATGTCAATGTCACGTTCTAAATGCTCGGGTATGCTTTCAAAGACGCCTTCTACCCCACTGCGTGGTTTCAGACAACAATCGATCTCTAGACTCGAAACAGGACCGTCCTCTTCCGCTAGAAATCGACGCAGTGCCCGTCCAATGTATAGAATGGGCTTTTTTTCAGATATACAGTATAGACGCATCCAAACCAACACATCTTTATCTCATCCTCTTTGACTGGAGGAGATATTGAACGCCAAAATGACTTTAAGCAGACTTGGGTGTCATCAGATGCATCCGCCACAACTTCTTTTTCGTGTACTTCGGCTTCTTTATCAACTTCTTCAAATAAACTAGTGCAGACACGCCTGGTTTTTTTTGCCTGGTTTTCCTGCCTCTCAATTTCCTGAGAATATGCTTCTTCGGTGATGACGCGTGCCCTTAGGTTCACCTTTCTTCGTTTTTTTGGGGTTCGATCTTGGGGCCCTTTAATTTTGTCCAGAAGAATCTCTTCAAAGCTCGTCTGTGCTGATTTTGGTGTTGATGTCTGCAAAGACGAAACTTTGAATCTGCTCCACGCAGGCCTCCATTCGTAGCCCAGACCAGGGTCGCCTGGTGGTTTTTCACCTATAAAAAAAATTGATTATTTCTAGGCATATTTCCATTTTACAAGTAAGGGTATCCTGTGATTAATATTTTCTGGTGTTAATAAAAATAGTTGTAATATTATTTTATTGAACAGAAATATGTATTACGTCGATATTTATTTACCTAATTCAATGCAATTAGCACAGCTGCATTTTCCAGTTACATACGAAGTGCTTGGCTGCGCTTCCAATGCTTCAACAGGGATAGGCGATGGCATGGCATTTGTAAGCTTTTTTGGAGTAGCTTTAGCAAGCGCCAGCTCCCACATTATTTCTTCAGGTTTGTTTACAGCAACCCAATTTTGGTACCTTTTCAGTAGCCGCTTGTCTATTCTCTCCAGCGGGTATCGTGATCGGTCAACAGGATAAATACCTGTTGAGTCGAAGCTGCTGACAACATTTTCGTTTGAAAGGCAATCACACCAAATGGAACATAATTTGTTGACAAAGGTTGACTTTCTCATTGACTTTCCATCCCCCAACATTTCAGCCCATGCTGAAAAAACCTCGTTCCACTTTCTCTTCAATGGAGAGAAACAGCTCACATCCAATGGCTGGAGCACATCAGTTGCATGGGGCGGCAATTTCAGCAGTGTTATGTCTTTGTCGATAGCTTTTCTGATAACTTGCAGAGACACGTGGCTTAGATGACCGTCCATAATCAGCAGCAAGGGTCTTTTCGTAACAGACTTTGCAAATTGCTCTAGCCATTGGAGAAAAATTTCAGTTTCCATCCACCCATTCGCACTGACACTATACAGTGTCCCCGGAAGTGCTTGTGTGCCTTTCCACGTTGATTGCAAATTTTTCCCTTGGAAAATTACTAGGGGCGGCAGTGCTTTCCCAGCTGCGTTGCAACAGGCTAGCACTGTCGTGTTTTGTCGACCTGCGCCCTTAGTGATGTGGTAGGCAGTTTTTCCTTTTGGGCCAACGACACTGCATCGACTTGGGTCATGGGGAAAAGAAGTTTCATCGCAGTTCCAGATCTGGTCTGCAATCAAACTCTTTTCTTCAACAACCTTTGAAAGCAGTTGATAAAAGTCAAAAATTACAAATGGATTTGCAGTAGCAGATTTTCGGGCTTGGCTAATCAGATTAGCCTTTTTCATCGAGAGTTTGTTATGTTTTAAAAAGTTCATAAGCCAATCTCTTCCTGGTCTGCCATTGGAAAAACAAGTTTTAAGGTTGTTTCTCTGAACATATTCCTGAACAACGTCAAGCAAGTCGCTTTGACGTGGACTATAGCCGTTTTCACACAAAACTGCGAGACAATCTGCCAAACTTTTCTCGATTTCCGAACTCAGCTCGGGCCGCCTTCCTTTTTCAAGCTTAGGAAAGTCCTGCAATCTATTTTTGCGTAGTCGAATTGTGCTCTCAGGAATACCATATGCCTCTGCCGCTCCACGAATACTTCGGTCTCCTGCAAGAACATCGTTCAAGGCCATGACCATTTCTTCCTCCGTCCAGCTCATTGTTCAGGTATCGGTAACAAAGGATGACTCATAAAAACAATTCGTTGATCACGGTCTTTCTGTAAACGAAAAGACCTTGGCTACTAACATGAAATAATTGCGCTTAGAATTACGTTATAAGCACGTTCAAATTAAAAGAATCTATGATCAATAAAAATCAAAGGAATCTACAAAACGGCAAACAAATCCACAGATTAATGTTTCGTCAGAAGAACCGAATTATTAAATAATTTCTCGAAGATGTGCTCTGTTGATCAATAATTAAAAAACAATAATGAAATAGCAACATATACTCACCGAAATTTTGTGGGGCGATCCTTAAAACTACTAAATCGATTCTTGACAGAACTGGTACGCTCATGTACTGTAGTTAACTAATGTAACATTAAAATTATGAATTTCGCCAAGAACAGAAGTCATTTATAGTGCGAAAAGAGAAGAGAAATGAATCAAATGATAGCGTCATATTCAAAAAGGTACAAGCTGCCTTTGCCGGCGCAAACTTCTAACTACGTTGATTCAACGTCAAGAAACACAGAGTCCACAAAATGTAAGATTTTGCTGACGCACAAATAAACGACTAAACGAAGCGGCGTTCACAAATAACAACACACTGGGCATTACGTAGCTGGTTTAGCTACAAAACAACTCGGTCAGATGAGGTCAGTTCCCTAAAAACGCTGTTTATGGCACAAATTATCAACAGGGGTTATCAATCAGTGGGGACATTCTCTTTAAATTCTCGAAACAAAGGAAATAATTTTTTTCTTTGCTATGACTTTAACTTGCTTAGACATCGACTTCCGATTTTGGATCTAGAAAACAATGATGTAATAAGGGTGCGAACAGTGAACGTAACACAAACAAAGTGATATTGTAGGAAGATTTGGATAGCCTGGAAAATATGAAGTTATACCTTCCGTAGTTTATCTTAACGCTGAATACCATACTAAAGTGTTTTTTGTTTTCTTTCACATTTTTATCCTCTAGACTGGGATAGCGAATTGTATCGTTATACTTCGCATTAAGCTGCACCCCCGTGGAGCCGCCGGCATCACTGTTTCCGGTTGATTTACGAATAATTTTTGCTGTAATTGTTGTTGTCTAAAAGTTTAACACTGGTAAACTTTTAATTCTGTGCTGTAACTGTCCAAGCCGAGATTCTTAGACAATAGACCGATAAGGAATAAAGAAATAACAGTAACCTCTCAAGTACATGTAGCTCCACACAAAGTTTAAAAATTTACATGACTTTTGATTCTTTTATTATTTGTTTAAAAATAATGTCTAAAAAGACATTTTGACTCTTTTATGTTTGTTTAAAAATAATGTCTAAAAAGACATTATTAAAAGTAACTACGGACAGTGGCCAGTGTTTTGATCTTCCGATCTCTTCAGCGTAGTAAATAGACCGAGCCGCCATTTTGTATCACCGTCTGGCTCTTAATTTCAAAGCATCACGTGGCTACCACGCATTCGGCGCGTGACTCGTTGTTGTGGCCAAATGCGTAGTTTTCCATTTTTTTAAAGAAACAAAATTACTTCTCTATCATCTTTTAGTTTCAATAAAGGCTTGTGTGTGCATGATCACTACACGTTGGAGCCGTTTCGATACAAGCGCTCTCTTCTTTGCAGCAGCGAAATTAGAAATCCGACCTTCAAAGTGAAAACGAAGAGAAAATGGGTGAAGTATGAAAACAAAGATTTTAGGCTGAATACCGTCCAATCCTTTTTTTGACTTGGTTTCCACTGAACAGCTGGGTAGTTTAGCTGTAAATAGCCAACTTTTAAATATCGAATTTCTTTGTTTGTTTCTTATAAAGCGCATCGCTGCGCATTATTGCTGTTTCTCCTGCGCTGCGCATTACCCTAATTGACTATATGTGCTTAACCGATGTTTTTACTTAACATCAGATTGGATTTGGTTTGGGATTTCAGGTTTTGATTCAAATAAACGATTGATACGTTTAAGCAGTATACTATTAACCGATTTCGTCTGTAGTTCGTTGTAGTATGTTGAATTTGTACATTTTTTTTTCATGTTCTAGCAGGTTTAGCTTTTTATATGCACCTCAGCCTCTCATGTCATCCTTTCATTGAATAATGGCACAACAATACTTTGTTTTCACTCTACTGATATTCCCTTTCCACTCGCTTTTATCATCTTTGCACTCACATTTGATCGAAAAACTATCACTGAAATACATTGACAAAAAATCAGTCAAAAGAAACTAGGCAATCTTGACTCTGCTACTGCATCTCTTTTATAAATGTTAATCTAACCCAAACCAAATGTTGTTACAAACCATATATATGTGATGAACCTTTACTCTATTGAAAGCTTTAATTAACTTGGAAGTGAAGCATCTAAAAACACAAAGAGTTACTGAAAATAAAGCACATAACTAAGAATAGAATTAGGCATCTGTCTGGGAACTAAACACTTGTACAACACAACTGATCGGGTTTGTAACAAATTGATTAGTCAACGCAAAAGAAACACAGGCACCATACAGAGCGAGTAAAACAAACGTCTCAATCAACGAATACAAATGAACTCAGGCAAGTTTTAGGGCAATTCATAACACCGTACAAGATTTGTATTTGTCAAATGAATTCCACCTTAGCCTGCATAAAACTGGGAAAAAAGTCGCGAGTTGGCCACGCCTGTGATATGGCATTCAATGAAAACTTCCATGTTTCCTAGTTGTGCCAAAAACTTTAAAGTGCATTGATTTAGTTTTTCTACAATTAACTTGGACACAACTCAAGAATTGAGCTTGCAAGCAAGAATTGATAACTTTTAGGCGCAGACAGTTAGGCGCCATTCAAATAGGCGTGCACATTGTGGCGTCTGGATATTTAGGTGCGGAGCACTGTGGCGCCCGTTCATTTAGGTGCTATTCCTAGTAAAGTCTGCAGATTGTATCAGCTCAGCTTTGGCAAAACCTAGTCAGGTTTATTATGTTTTGTGTACTGGTAGTTATTATTTGACTTATATACTGCAACTAATAGTGAACTCAGTCATGTTCGGAAACTTGAATAATTTATTGATAAAGCTTTCGCCTACGGCCTACGCAAACCTGGACTAACAGTAACAACAAATAAATGCCGAATACGCGCATTAAAAACAATATATTTTTCTGTTCAATATAACATTTTGTGTGAAAAGCATTGCCGGTTTAAGCAGCTTCACTCACGGAAGCCATGACATATTTTTCTGTTCAATATAACATTTTGTGTAAACAACATTTCCAGATAAAGTAGCTTCACACACTTAAGCCATGACTAATAACAAATAAATGCATGCTCATTAACAAAACAACATATCTTTCTGTTCAATATAACATTTTGTGTGAAAAGCATTGCCCCACCTGCCAAGCTGATACAATCTGCAGACTTTACTAGAAATAGCACCTAAATGACGGAATGGCCCGTTTCGGCGAGTCCGATTCGACTAGTCCGATTCGGCGAGTTCCCTATTCGGCGAGAGCTCTTTTCGGCGAGTGCCCTATTCGGCGAGTTTTTGAAATTTTTAAAAGGAAATTATCGGGTACCGTAGCCTAATTGCAATTGCCGTTTTTACATCGTTTTAACGTCGCTAAACGTTGAAATCGTGCAGAAAGGAATAAAAATAAAATTTTTGAACTATTAAATTAAAATTCGTCATGTCAGTTCAGTTGTTTTTATTTCTGACCATCATATGAAAAACAATACACGTCAACATAGCAAAGGTAGAAGCGACAATTCACGTCAACATAGCAAAGGTGTAGAAAAAGGTAGAAGCGACAAAACGCGAACGTTAAAACGTGCTTGTGACCGAAGTAAGTTATTGAGTTGAAAGAAATTTAGCAAGGTTGCATCACCTTCAAAAAAATTTAAGATATGAAGGAAAAAGAAAACAAAGAAAATGTTACAAAAAAAATAATGTTTATGTCTATAAGTTAGTACTTTTGAATAGTTAAAATCATAGGCGCCTAACTATTTTTTTGGCCGTGGGGGCGAAAGCGTGTTTCATCAGCAGCAACGTAAATTCTGCGAAATGTCATGCAGATGGATGACGTAATTATGTCGTCACACTAGGATTGCTTTTATTGCCACACTCGGAGTTATCGCTACGTTCGACCTACCGTTAATTATTATAAACAAAGCTCGACCAAAACACGTGCTATGCGTCTGCGTTGGCTAGCGGTTAATGGACTGCGACTCTTTAAGCTAGGCGCAACATAAAGTTTAGCAACGAACTAGATTTATTAGCATGAAACAAGAGATGAAAAGGTTTACTAAAAGGTATACTGTAAATGGAATGAAAATACTAACTTGATCATATGCTTGAAAATATACCTGTTGAAAGCAAAATCATTCATGTTTACATCAATTCAACAGCACGTCACCTTTAATAAATTTAAAAGTTGCTGACATCCGTAAACAGCCCTTGAAAAATAGTTACAGAGAGACGTTTGATTAAGTTTTCGACTTGACATTGCTCCCTTTTCACTAAAATTTCGCAACTTATGGCTGACCAGCTTTCAAGTTTCAATTCGCTGTAACACGCCTGTTTTCGTGTTGCAGATGAAACAAAAGATGCGCATATTCCCCGCCTTTGATCGGGTTTCCATGGCAACGGACGTGTGTGCGCCATGCAGTTTGCGCGAGTCCGTTGTTGTGTTGATTATGCCGCTTGTGCGACTGTGGGCAGTGCGGTTAGTACCAGCCCTTGTTACGTTGGTTAGTGGTAACCTCGGGCCGAGACTTCAAGTTCATTTTCACAGCAACCGATTCACTGCCGCGACAATTCTCTGCAGAGGTTTCGACTTTCGAAAGCGACAGGAGGCTGTTTGCAAGCGCATTAAGTTAAACGCACGCTGCGTCAACGTAGCAAATTATGTTGTTTTTGGGTGCATTCAACATCTGATGACATTGAATCGACGCAAAATGGTAGATTTTTGCTATGTCACAAGCAGCAATATCAGTCATTTTTACATTGATTCAACGTCTGCAGACGTTAAATCAACGTAAAAATGACAGATTTTTTTGTCTGGGGTGGGATTGTAGCATCGCTACTCGTTCTAGTGATTATTTACTGCGAAGCTGTTGCGGTTTGTATTTAAAAATGTTTTCCTGCTGCCGATCGCTAGTTCATCTATTGTTTTATGTATCAATGCCGCATAAAAAGTTGCTTCCACGCAGAAATATGCGTGGGGGCCTGGCCCCCACGGCTTAGGCGCCTATGGTTAAAATGATTAGTTTGGATCAACAAATGTGTGACCTACACTCCTACAGCTTAGATTGAAAGGAAATTATCGGGTAGGCTACCGTAGCCTAGTTATACCGACCAGCAAAAATTTGTTCCAAGAACCCAGTTAGCCTAACAGTTCATTTTTACATTGTAGTAACAGAATGAAAAGGCTAACCAAATGTGTGGCCTTTCGTTTTAACGTCGCTAAACGTTGAAATCGTGTAGAAAAGGGTGCTTTTGCTGACTAGGATACGTTGAAACTGAGAAACATTCACAGAAGCCCTACGATACGTTGCATTTTTAAGATAATGTATTCAGACGTTGAATCAATGTACAAATGAAATGTTATGCTACATGGGTTCTTGGAACAAATCGTAGGGCTTCTGTGAAAGTTTCTCAGTTTCAAAGTATCCTAGTCAGCAAAAGCTCCCTTTTCTACATGATTTCAACGTTTAGCGACGTTAACGCGATAGGCCACACATTTGTTTAGTCTTTTCATTCTGTTACTACAATGTAAAAATAAACTGTGTTCTTGGAACAATTTTTTGCTGGTTGGGATAACTAGGCTACGGTACCCGATAATTTCCTTTCAATCCAAGCTGTAGGCCACACATTTGTTGATCCAAACTAATCATTTTAACTATTCAAAAGTACTAACTTATAGACATAAACATGATCTATTTTATTTTTTTTGTTTTATTTTTCTTTGTTTTATTTTTCCTTCATATCTTAAATTTTTCTGAAAGTGTTGCGACCGTGCCAAATTTCTTTCAACTTAATAACTTACTTCGGTCACAAGCACGTTTTAACGTTCGCGTTTTGTCGCTTCTACCTTTTTCTACACCTTTGCTATGTTGACGTATTGTTTTTGATATCATGATCAGAAAGAAAAACAACTGAACTGACATGACGAATTCAAGCACGTTTTAACGTTCGCGTTTTGTCGCTTCTACCTTTGCTATGTTGACGTGTATTGTTTTTCATATGATGGTCAGAAATAAAAACAACTGAACTGACATGACGAATTTTAATTTAATAGTTCAAACATTTTCTTTTTATTCCTTTCTGCACGATTTCAACGTTTAGCGACGTTAAAACGATGTAAAAACGGCAATTATAATTAGGCTACGGTACCCGATAATTTCCTTTCAAAAATTTCAAAACCTTGCCGAATAGGGCACTCGCCGAAAAGAGCTCTCGCCGAAAAGGGCTCTCGCCGAATAGGGAACTTGCCGAATCGGACTCGTCGAATCGGACTCGCCGAATAGTAGCAGACCCCCTAAATGAACGGGCGCCACAGTGTTCCGCACCTAAATATCCTGATGCCACAGTGTGCGCGCTTATTTGACCGGCGCCTGACTGTCTGCGCCTAAAAGACTTGCTCCCTTGAATCCCTTGATAAGGCATGCTTTTTAATGTAAAGTACATGCTGTATGCGCAATTGCGCATATTCTCACATATAGCTTCATATAGCTCACCGCTTCAGCAGTTTGAGCACTTTGGCAAGATGGGTAAAAGTACCCAAATGTTGTTCCTTGCGTACCACAAATGGAAAAATCACCACGCTGCATTACTTATATACAGGGTTGCCAACGACATGGACCCAAAAGTAAGGACAACTGAAAAATTAGATTACCGGTAGCATTTAAAAATGTTTTTGGACATACTTTGTATTTATACGAGCCGTGTCATGTCACATTCCATACTTTTTGCCAGAAACAATCTGATCCAGCAACTCCTTGTTATTAGAAATTGCTTCATGGATCTCACTGCAGCTCAGGTATAGGTTTATCTTTACTTGTAGCTGGTATTTGACTGTCATTTCACTAAGTTTGTTCCTTTCCTTGGTCCACTGCGCCGTAACAAGAGAGAACACTCTTTCCACAAACGCATTGCTGATCGGAAAGGAGAAAATGATGTTAACCAGCATGTAGAGCAGGGGAAAAGAGTTGTTTCCGGTGAAGATCTTCATCCACTTGGCCCCAGGTTCATCCTTGCTGAACACATCATCTGGAATCTTCTTGAGCAGAGCGTTAAAAGCCCAGACCTCATCGAACAGCTCATCTTTCACTGCCATTGGTGGATCAACTTGCTTCGCCAACTCCTTGACTTCCTCGTACTCGATGGCTTGATCTTTCAGTAGGGTCCAGTTGATGTGCGTTGGATGCTACTAGCTACTCAAATCGATACCACTTGTTGATATATTCCAAAGTAATTGGTGTAGAACTCCTGGAAGCTCGCTTTGAGAACCTTAGCATGATCTTCATCAACTGTTCTTAGTAGTTCATCTGTTGTTGCTCCGAAAAACCCTGAACACTGGCGTTGCAATATTTTGATCTTGAAAGATTCAATTATCTCTGCCAGTTCTGGAAATAATGCAGTTGACTTTTGCAGGAGAAACAGTGGTTTATTGAAGAGCAAGAAGCGAAAGAAAATACGCTTTGAGTGGTCCAGAGATCGATCATTCGCTTTAGTACAGCATCAAGTGTGGTCTATCGAGTCGGTGTGTGTGTTGGTAGAGTCGAGTAGTTGCTATCAAGCTCCATACAGATATGCTTGAGCCTCTTCGTTCTACCAGTTTAGCTTTTGAAGTGGCTACCAATCTTCAGTACGATTGTTTCTTCCACCACTTCCTCGATTCTTGATGATTTCTGTTAGTCTTCCTCCTGCAGTTAACAGCCTTATGACCTAAGCCATTACAATTAAAACAACGTACTTCTCTTGGAACCGCACCTCCTTTAAAATTATTTGTTTGCTCCTTGTCGTTTTCAAATGACAACATCTCTTCGGTCGACAACTTCTCATCATGGGCAACTAAATACCGTTCCGCCACACTGGCTATGTCTTCTAGAGTCTTTGGAGTTCTCTCCATTAAATAAACAGACAGATCTTTTGAACACGAATCTGTGAATTGTTCCTTAACTACAGCTACCGCAAAATGACTTCGGACCTTTTTACCAAAATTTACGCCAGGTTGGTAGCTGTGCGTTTTACATCAGATTATACCACTAACAATAAGGATTGTGACTAACAATGCGAAGATTGTGAAAAATGTGAAGAAGGTTATAATAATGCAATATGACAAATTATTAAGAAAAGTCGATGGTTTTTATTAAAAAATTTCATTGTATACAAAATGCTTGTTTTTTTTGAAAATTTAGGAAGGTCCGAAGTCATTTTGCGGTAGCTGTATAAGGTTTGCCAATCCGTCCAATGATTGTTTGGCCCCCGAAAGTTCAAACCATTTTAACAAAAGGTTTCTTAGACGTTCAATAAATTGACCTGGGTTTTCGTGTCGTTCAGGCTTTGCCTCACGGAATCTTTGACGGTATCCATGCTCGGTAAAATTGTATCGCTTTAACAAAGCTAACTTCAATCTGTCGTAGTCCATCGCATCTTTTTGTGAAAGTCTTGAATATACATCAAGGGCTTGCCACGACAACAACATGCTTAATTGAGTAGCCCACACTGTCTTCTCCAATTTGGCTATTGTAGCATATCGTTCAAATCTTAACAAATAACTATCTAAATCATCTTTTTCCTCAACAAATGATGGCAAATCTGGACATCTAACTTGCGCCACAATAACATCTCGAACATTATCGTTAGTAGAATTAGATCGCTCACCAATGTCCAGTTTTTGTCTTTCTAAATCAAGCCTTAACTTTTCCAGTTCATATTGCGCGCTTTCTTCAGCTTCTGCTTCCCGCTGCGCCCGTTTCTCTTCAGCTTCTGCTTTGCATTGTGCCGCTTCTCTTCAGCTTCTGCTTTTCGTTGTGCCCGCTTCTCTTCAGCTTCAAGTTGTGCTCGCTTCTCTTCAGCTTCACGCTCTGCTTTCTTCTCTTCAGCTTCACGTTGTGCTCAGTTCTCTTCAGCTTCAAGTTCTGCTTTCCTTATTTCACGAGCAGCTCTTCTTTCTTCTCTTTCGTCAGCTTCTTGCTGAGTTTTTTGGTCCATTATCTTGTGATACTCTTCCATCACAAACTGAGACTTCTCATTGCCACTCAGCCCCATTCGTTCAGCCATGCTCCGTAAGTTTTCGATCATCTCATTTTTGACGGTATCCGCCATTTTGACAGCTTGTTGTTGATATATTGTTCTTTCGGTTAATATATTTTTCGGTTCAATTCGGTTGTTCTCGGACGAGCCCCCAGAATGTTACAATTTCTTTCTATCTCTTACCAGGAAAAAGACTTAAAAAGGTTCAATGACGTAGTTTAATGGGTATAACCAAAAAGCAGTCAATTAAATGTCGAATAAGTTCTACTGGTGAAACGATAATGAAAATTCTTGAAGGACTTTAAAGGCATACTAAATGAAATTTTCAAACGGGAATTAAGCATTAAAATGCGTAAACTGAACATTCAAGAATACATTTCAAAAAAGATTACCGAAAAAAAATTTGTTTTTAATGGCGCTGGCAAGGCCCAAAGTCCAATGTTTCATTTATTTTCAAAATGACCAAAAAGTGTAAACACTGCTCGAGAATACGTCACAAAAGACAGCAATAACAAAAGCCACGTTACCACATCTGATGTTTTAACATCAGATCTGAGGTTTTGAGCAAACTGTCTGATGTTTTGATGTTGAAATCTGATGTTTTGATGTACATACATACATAGCCTACAGTTAAATCGCCCGCAGTAACAACTGTTGCGTGATCAGCTGATTGCTCGTCTTTTGTGACGTAGACTGTACAGTCGCACGCTTCGCTGCTCAGGCCTATTCTGGTTTTGAAAGCTCTGTCAAAAGTACGCGCGGAATGCTGATCAGACCGCAATGGGGCAAAATTTTGTTGAAAATTGTTTTATGGTAGCAAGTTAAACACAAAGAACGTGGAAAATTGCCAAGTCAGGTTTTTCCTTTAGTAGCCTATCCCTTTAACGAACGGCTTCTCAAATAACTCTAATTTCGAACACAATTTATATCAGCATCAATTCTCATTTACCTGTATTCAATTATTTCAACTCTCAATCAACAATAATCTCTGCACCTATTACCAATCCACAACTCATAACACAACTCTCATTATCAACTCATAATTAATAATCCATCAATTTACACCACTATTTATAGAAGGTTGTTCGGTCTAGTAACTTCGAGAAGGGTATGTAATGTTACATCATAAAGACCCATTGTTCCGTCAAGCTGCATTAAACGTAAACAAGAAAAAGCTTATAGATTGTCACGTAGGGCGGAAGGATCCAGAAAACACGCCACATAATAAAGATTTCGCAATCACAGATCCACTAGTAAACATCCTTATGACATCATGAGAAACGACATTTGGCAATTATGAAAACAAAAGAACATTCCAGGTTTGTTCTGAATGAATTTTCTGGAAATACATTACATAATAGAGATCTCGCAATCAAAGGTTACTAAAGGACAATAACCGATGATAACCTATAGCATAAGAATTTTACAACAAAAACAGCACGCTCTATCAAGATACAAAGCAGCCCATCGCGAGACCTCACACATTGATTGTGACACTTAGATATAAGGACATTTAAGTTTCCTAAGACCTGGCCCTTCAAAATAAGGACAAATTTTAGAAACAAGGACGGTATGGCAACCCTGCTTATATAAGTTAATAATAAGGCGTTCCTGTCTACAAGTGTCTAGTGTACGATTTACTGCACTGATGAGACTTTAAGGTCGAAACAGTGGCATCCTGTCTGCAGTTATAATATACATATATGATACAATTTTTTTCTTTCATATAAGCAACCAGCAACCTGGTTGGTATTGCTAACTTCAGCTTTTAACTACTTGAGCGCTGGCCAAACAATTATAGTACCGGTAACTTAGTTAGTCTGTTACTATTTGGAGATTCCAATTCGGAGACAGCCTTTTTTGGAGATTTTTAAAATCCCACAACAGCATGTGTTTATTCCAAGGAATTAGCTTATAATAGAGGTTAATTAATCATAATACGTTATCAGCAAAAGAGTCTCAATTACAGTCTCAGTGAAAAAAAATTCAGCTAATGAGATTTACTTGCTCAGTTCGAACTTGCTTGGTTATCGCTTGTTAAATTGATTTTGTGACAATGTGATATGCCGATCTTCGGCTTGCTTCAGTTGTTGCTTGCTCAGTTTCATCATTCGTCTTCCATGTATTTTGTTGTGTATTACCATATATGATATTGTTTTTGACAAATTATGAATTTTTCTTTCTCAGTTGGTGTTAATGAAACAACGTGAACAGCGATCAATGGATTTGCAGGCACTTCATGAGACCGATAACCTTTCAAATGAAGTTCATAGCAAGGACAAGAAAAAAGAAAGTAAGAAGTTTGTGTATTTAATCTCTTTCGACGTTACTCTTGTTAAGTTATTCAAATTATTTTGTTACATTGCCTTGAACACAAAACACTAAAGCAAATCGATGGCAAATGAATATCTCCAATTCCTCATATATACTTTTTTATAACTAGGCAATTACCTAGTGAAAGGCAAATGCACAATTTTTTCATTCATACAATTATTGTGCATACTATACTACTATAGGAGAAACATAATCTTATTTAGCATTCTCTGCATGTGAGATCAACTGCAAGATTTGTGAGCAAGTGTTTATAACTCAGTTTGTATGAATTCAATATGAATGATGTAATTTGTATGCCATACTCGAACGGAATGGCCCATTTCAGTGAGTCCGATTCGGCGAGTCCAATTCGGCTAGTCCGATTCGGCGAGTGCCCTATTCGGCAAGAGCCCTTTTCGGCGAGTTCCCTATTCGGCGATTTTTTGAATTTTTTTTTTAAATTATCGGGTACTGTAGCCTTAGCTAATTATCATTGCCATTTTAGGGTTAGGGTTAGAGGTTGGGGTTAGGGTCTTATTTTAATGTTTAGCGTCGTTAAAACGATGTAAAAGCGGCAATGATAATATTAAGCTACGGTACCCGATAATTAAAAAAAAAATTAAAAAAATCGCCGAATAGGGAACTCGCCGAAAAGGGCTCTCGCCAAAAAGGGTACTGACCGAATTGGACACCGAATCGGACTCGCCGAATAGTAGCAGACCCATACCCGAATGTTGTGAAGCCATAATGACTTATCCGCATGTCGTGGTGTTGTAATCCTTTAACTTGAGTGTCAATTCTTGTATCTGTTGTTGAGGTTGCGCTGTTTAGAGATATTTTTAATTATAAGTCTGGCATCCCACATTTAATCTCATACCTTGTTACTTCAACAACACAGGGGAGGGAGCTGTTACACTCCTGCAACATCAATGTATTTTTTTCTAGAAAATTCAACAAAAAATGTGTGGGCATGTGTAAAAGAGCAGGCATGCCCAGTTGCATTAACATTTTATTGTTAATATTATATATTACAGTCAATGAATAATCGAATTGAAGTTTTGAGCTCTGGACATCAATCAAATGATTAGAATTTTAATAGGGCAAAAAGTCGCTAATGATAAAACGTTTTCCAAGTTTAACTAAAATGTTACAAGTAGTCAAAAGAATTGGAATTTCGCTGACACAAAACTGACACAACAAAATGCATTAGCATATAAAGATTATAGAAGAAAAGATAAAGAAAAAAGGCAGGCCATGGAAGATTTGGACACTAACCGTTAAAAAATGGACAAAGTTAATTATAATATATATAAAATATATGACAATCATCAGCTAGAGATTTGATGTTGTCATACGCTATACTGTACTAGCCTTGTAAAGTAAACGATATTTATGAACAGCGTAACCTTTTCAACAGACACAAGAAATGGTCAAGTCTCACACACGTCTCACACACGTGTGAAAATTGATTGTTAAATGTATACACAATTCAATTTGTAAATGTGTTTCATATTCTTAGCAAAAGCTAAGCTCGTTATGATCATGATTACAGGTGCAGTGGCATCAAATGCTGTCAAGAAACGGCTACAAAATTTTGTGATTGGACGTCAGAAAGAAAAGATGGACTTAAGCCAGTCAATGGGAAGGTATGTCGATGTGTTTGGGGCTGCAGTTATTCTAATCATGTTTTTGTTTATATTTTTTATGTAATAACATCTTAATCCCAAATAACGGCTGAGTTTTTACAGTGAAGTGAAATGATTATGATGTAATTTACTATTGTACTTCTTAATGAGTTAATGACTAGAAATGAATCAAGTAGCCTACATGTGTCGTTTTTTATTTGGTATTCTGAGCGTGATGCATCTTATACGGGTCTGCAACTATTCGGTGAGTCCGATTCGGTGAGTCTGATTCGGTGAGTCTGATTCGGTGAGTTCCTAACCTCTAACCCCTAACCCCAACCCCCTAACCCTAAAACGGCAATGATAATTAGGCTGCGGTACCCAATAATTTAAAAGAAAATTGAAAAAATCCCTCGGACTCACCGAATCGGACTCACCAAAACGGGCCATTCCCTCTTATACGGTAGTCTACAAACAGGGGCTGATTGTTTTAGTTGTCTCATATGCCGAATTTTTGTTTGATGCCCCTTACACGTCTTCACACAATAGAAAACATTTTTTTTGTCAATATGGTTGCATATTACCAGAGTCATAAATGAAGGAACTTCGTTTTTTGACTGGTATCTCTCTACTTTGTTGATTTTTTGCTAGAACTTCAATTCAACTGAGTAGCTCCTGGCATCTCAGAGTACCACAAACATAGATCCTGGAGTGTAAATTGAAAATACTTTGCAAGTATCAATATAAATATTTTCTTGAGTATCATATATAACCAAAATAACGTGTGTTTAGTAAAACCTCCAGAATAAGAGTTGTAACAAAACTCATAGAGTGTTCATTGTTCAAACTTAGACACTTAAGATTGACCACTTTCCACCGCTAAGTATGTTTTGTTTAAGAACTAAGGAAATTTATTAAGGGTCGGGACATTTCGTTGGAACCCATTGGTTGACGAGATTGATGACCGTCATGGGCAGCCTTCCATTAACTCTCAATATAAATGCGGCGATTTCCCCCTCAGAAAGACAGGTTTGTTGGAATTGTTATGGATCAATGCAAGCAGCTTTTATTTAATAAATTACCTAATCCTACTATACAAACTGTGTCGATCCTTTTTGGATGTGATGCTTTCAGTTTAAAAAGTCACTTATTTTTACAACTTTCTTCAGCAAGCAGCCATACAATAGGAACGATTCCAGCAGAGTATTTTGTTTGTCAAGGTATGAATTTCTCAACATCACTTCCACCTATTCCATCGTAAAGTTAATCTTAATGGGCCAAGTTACAATCATGATTTTGGCACTGTGCAAGTGTGCATTTCTCTTTGCTAAAGTTGATGCTAGCAAATGTTAATGCTAATCCGAAAATAAACTAATATCCTTGGACTATAGTTGAAAAACTTAACTGTAATTTGTAGACAGAAGCTTGTTTCAAAACAACCTATCGCAACTAAATTTAAACATATATACCTTGCAATGGGGTCTGGAGAAAAACAATCTGTTACCGTATTTAATCAAACAAACTCAAATCAAACAACGGGCAATATTTTTTAAATTTATATATACCACAATGGGCAATATTTTTCTAAATTTATATACATGCTCATTGCACACAATATATATACTGTGTTTGTGCAGATATGTTAGGTGTACACATTTAATCAAATTGTATAGTTCGTAGATTAGAGATATCATTGATTGCTAGGAATTAAAGTGGAAAGCCCGTTATTGGTTTTTGAAATTGAGTTAATCAATTGGATATGAGTAATTAGCATAACATAGCATTATATAATGCTAACCTTTAACCTTTTCAAGTTAATTTTACTTGACATGTTCCTGTAAGTCTGAATGCAACACTTTTGTAATTTAATGAATTTAATGCTTTTTCAGACAACTTTTATTTCACTGTTACACGATATGGCAACACTTCTTTGGGCACCGCATTTCCATGTTGAGCTCTATTTCTGTAACTTTTTAAACTGAATTAATTAAACCTTTCCCTTCTACAACTTGTAATGCTGTAAGATCCTAAGCATCGAAATAACGCATACACCACTCACGGTCAACAGAGCATACTTTGTACACCTTTTAATTTTGAAAATGCAGTTACATCTACTTGTCTAGTTTCAGTTGGCCTAGAATCTATACTTGCTTTCAGAATCATCACATTTACCATAACCAAGATGCTGGCTTTGTATTGTTTCACTTGTTGCTCTTCTTTTATTGTCGCGCTTGATTCCAAGCATTGATTGGCTGATTGCCTCTTGCATGAAAAGTTTCCAAGATTCTCTGTTGTTTGCTTTGTGTATTAGGTGAATGTTGGTGTTAGTTTTGTCGGTTTGTTGGTTTAAGTAGGTTAATCTTTGTCTGCCTTGGCACGCTTCCCTTCAATTTTGCCTGTGTGAGAGAGAGAGAGAGATGTTCTAACTCTCCTTTTCGCAGCACGTGTCCCAAAAATTGAAGTTGATTTTCTTTGATAGTTTTTAGTACATTCTTTGTTTGTTTGACTTGATTTAAAACAATTTGGTTGCTTTTTCAGTCAGTCCAGGAAATCCTCTGCATTTTTCGGAATGCCCACATTTCAAATCCATTTCTTCTTTTATTAATTGGTTTGGTAAATGTCCAGGTTTCTGAATTATATATATTTAAAAATCAAAAAGCTTTGCGTTACACGTGTCACGCCTGTTAACATTGCAGAGATGCTAAACTGGAAACACGAAAGCAGGCAGTACCTACAATTTTTTCACTTATCAACCGACAACTAAGTAATGAGATCAGGGGTTGTTTACCCATGTGTAATGAATGCTGCTAAAACGAAAGTATACGAAAGTGGGTTACTATGGTTGGAGGTTGTTGAAAGAACGAAATGGTAATACCAAATGAAAAACATCATTTGGGATTTTCCTTAAACAGCATTATGCATTGTGTCAAAAGGCATACATATGTCCAATGTCCATGTCACTTTGTATCAAATTCCAGAACAGCATTTTGCAAAGATGTTTAGTTTTGGTTCGTATGAATTTAGGTTACAACCGTTTAAAATACATTCTTTCAACATTTTCCCTGATGTTTCTGCTCGAATGTCGTACTGTACCAGTTTCCCACGATCTGATCTTTGTTTTTGTGCAGCGTCCGAACCGAATCTGAAAGTTCGTTCTCGTTTGAAGCAGAAGTTGCTGTTGGATCAACGTTCCTCCCCACTATTGCCACGACGACAGGACATCAAACTTGACATAGCAAACCGAATCAAGAAAAAGCTCAATTCCGAAAGTGGTATGCTGCGTTGATGCTACCTAGCCGAAACCAAATGATTTAACATTTAGATTGTTTGTATACACTGATTTTATTGGTTAAATTTTGTCTAATTTCACACAGAAATATTTTCAGCAAATTTGAGACAATAGCCTATAGCCTTCATTAATCACAACATTAATAACTAAATTTTTATTGGAAAAAGATTATTTTCCTACCAAGAAATTCTCGTCTACAGCTTAAGTCGGACGGTTTTGCATATTTTTTGAGGTTTTACAACAACGATGATACAGGCCTCAGTGATTACGCCTAAATGTCGTGGACCTTTTATTAAAGACAGTGGTGGCCGTGATTAAACTGCCTTCTTTTTTTTTGGAAGGTAAAACTATCACGAGCATAAGAAATTGCTCTCAGAACAACAACGTTATAGACGTTTAGTTTTAAGGGTGACGAAGTTATTCTTAGCATCTTTCACAAATAGGTGTTTGTGTGCAAAGCGTCTTGACTCTTGACAGTCTAAAAAACTCAGAATTTTCCAAAAAAAAAGTCATGGAAATTTGCTTGATCAATTAGTCAAAGTCTTTATGTTCAAAATTGCATATTAATTACATTTAATCTTATCTAATAAAGAACTCAGCAATATACCTTCCTTCACGTTTTTTGGAAGCTTCAATCTCAATGAGTTTTCTGACAACATAACGGGATTTTAATATTTTTTTACGTTAACTGAGGATCTTAGTTTTCAGTTGCAGAAGCCAGAAGCAACAACTTGCCAAACTCCACTTCAAGTTCGCCTGTCAACCACGATGCCTCAACATCCAGCAACAAACAAGTAACGTCGATTATTTTCAGATATTGTGCATAGTGCTTCGGTAGAGACTGCGACTGGTAGAGATACTGTGCAATTTGTCAAAGTAACTTTCAAACTGATGGCCACGGCTTTATTTCTTATCAAGCTAACTGGGCATCTGTAAAACATACTATTTTTTATTTTGTCATTCTGTTGTAAAACATAAGCAATTGGTAAGCTTGAAAGCAGCTTACAGTTTTCCGCTCAACCAGGCATCAATGAGGTGTGAGATATGGTGGTTCTGAAAAACAGACCACAAGTCCTCAAACTGTATCACAAACATTTGCACCATCCTCCACCCATGAAATGGAAGGCCTGTTTGTCTTGAATGATGAAACTAAAGAATGGCTGCTCACTAACAGCCTTTTCAGTGTACGTAGTTCGAAAAACATCGCTAATCTAGTTGTGGTAAAAGGTTAGATTAGAGTGAGACCATCAATCCTAGAGGCTTATACGAAGGAAAATACATCTTATTGAGTGCTGAAGATTGTTGGTTTGGATACCGGTGATTGAGAATACATTTTAATTATTAAAAATCTTAGATTTTGCAGCGCATGTTCTCTCTTTAACAGTTGCTAGATATTGTCTATCAGGGCCTATCATGAATATTTTTGTTTATGCTTTGTATAATGCTACTTCTACCACAATTGTGCTGCTTGCCAACGCATCTTATGAAACTCATCATCCAATAGCCACTTATTAGGCTTATATTCTTTTTACACATCCAATTTGTTTATATATATATATACTAGTTTTTTTTTCAGGACGACTTTGACGAGAGCGGTTTGCGCAAAGCTACTGGGAATTTGAGCGTTGGAGACTTGTACACATCACCATCTCTTCCTAATATTTCCATGGGAATGCTTAAAAAGCGCTCGGTAGGTCACTAAAGCCCAGTTCAAGCGGAATGCTTGATTGCCCTGCGTGTGAAGAGTGTTCTAAGCCGTAGATTACTCTGATCTAAACTTCAGAGCACTTTGTGGACTGTCTTTGTCTCAGAAGTGCTCCATAAACTGAAACCAAAGAAATTCAAATATGTTGATGGAGAAAGCGCACATTTTTCTATAAAGTAACCGTGTTGTCTCTTCACCTGAAAAGTCTGGCAATTTTGGCGACTAGCTCTATTGCTCTGGAGAGCAAAATGCCTTCACAAATATGGTGTAAATCAAAGAGAGCCATCGACACATCAAAAAATGGAGTTCTGATTGAACTTTGCTTTCTTTGATAAAAATAATTAAGTTTTTTCTGTAAATTGTTTTTGTGGTTACCAGTGAAATTTGACCCTATGTTGTGGCAATGACCTACACCAGTGGTTCTCAACCTTTTTGTTTTGGTGGACCCCTTTTGGTACCTTCAAAGCAGTCGTGGACCCTTAAAAAAATTATCTGATATTTTGGTTCTCTGAAATTCTGCTTCTCCTATAATGGAATCAAATGTTTCATAAGCTTCGAAGCGACACACTTAGAAAAATTTGCTGAACTCGCAAGGCACTTATGACAACTGGTGACATTAACGAAGTTATGTTTTGAGCTTTATGTTGGCAAACAGCATCAAAAATCAGTAATTTATATGTTGATTTGATGTTTTTCAATAAATTTTATCAAAAATCAATAGAATTTTGCGACCTTTACAAACAATTTCTCCTTTTTATCATTTCTCATCAATATTAATTCGTTATAATCTTTGTCATTGCAAATTTGTGAGTGGTGATAGACTGCTGACTAACGTTTGCATATTTCTAAGTTAAGCATTGATCAATAGACTACTGTCTCAAAAGAATTAAGTTGAACAAAGCCTTATTAAAAAGTTAATTCATTTATATGATATTTTTTTAGTTCAGAAACCAAACCTTTGAACTTTCAAAGGACATCGCACAAGTTCGTTGGGAAGTACAGTTTGAAAATCACGGTAATATACAAATAAAGCACAACCAAACCAATTTTTAAATTTCGTAATTTATCAATCTTGCTGCAAACTCAGAAACTTTCACGGACCCCCTGAAATAGCTTTGCGGACCTCCGGTTGAGAACCACTGACCTACACTTTGACCATGAAATTGACGTGAGTTCACAATGACATTTTGCAAGATTCAAATATAACTTAGGGATTACCTTTGATGTTTACAAAATTCAAGTGGGTAATATATAATTTTTGTATTTAACGGTGGCTCATGTGTTGACATTGGTCCAGCGGTTGCTGAGATATTTGGTGTTTAAATTCAACGAATTTGCAAAGTTTGTCAAAAAGGCCAAAGTGCCATATCTTGTTGTAGAGTGTTGGTTGATTGAGGTAAAACTTAAATTTTGATAGTTTTTATTTGCAAGCATCATTTGTGACAAGTTTTTAAAAGTCAATTGGAGATGGTGGTGTTCAAAACAGTGATTCTCAACCTTTTTTGGCCCATGGAGCACAATTTAAAAAAAATCCAATGGACCACTTTGCTATGTTGACCCCTCATGAACGCCACTAGTCGAAACTGTATTGCACATAGGTCAGAAAACTCAAGGGCATGTTCAAAGTCCTCAATAAAAATAACATGTAATTAACTAATTAAGCAAACCCTGTTAATTTGCACACTCAACCTTAACTACTTGAAATAATTTTAATTTCAAATTTTATTGTAACAAAACATCATGCACATATTGTTTCGATAGAATGGTGAAGTCTGGTAGTGTCTCAGTTTTGCTTTCTTAGCAACAGGAGTTTCTGACATTTTGTTAATTTGAAAGCGCTGCAGAATACTGTACAGTACTCAATTTATCGTCTGAAAAATATAACATGTGACAGTTATAAAATAATTTAATTAACATTCAGTGAAACAGCGAATAGCTCTACTCTTCCTAAAGAAACTTTGTACCATGAAGAAGTGCAATCTTCGTGCACCGACACCACAACAATTACAGCAATATATGATTTATTGATTAGGCCTGCCAGCACTTCACTTATGCTTTGAACAGTTCAATAGCCTACTCGTCAACTAGTAAAATAAGTTCAAAAACTGCTGAGCTTATGCTTATCTAGCATTTCCAGAAAAATCGATAAAAAATCACGAAGTAAACATGATTATGACGTCACAATGATATGCAATCATACATGCTACATAATTTTCTTACACCTGTATGCAGTCCTTACATAATTTACTGTAGTAAATGATACAATTTTGAAGAACGTTTTATCAAGGATTTATAGAACTCTCTGTGGACCAACAGAAATTCCAGCTGGACCACGTTGAGAATCACTGGTTTAAAATATGCTTTTTTTGGTTAAATTGACATGGACTGACCCTAGGATCTCTCTTTTATTTGCTGACAAGTACCACAGTATTAATTTTTGAATAGGGTAGATTTCTTGCAAGTATATAATGAATTCATTTTAACATTCTTTAAAAATGGGCTCTTGTCATTCTGTCTTCAAGAATTGTCCTATCTATGTAGCCCATATTCCTTGTATGTTTCCTCTGGTATACCCGTTCTGCTTTCTTGCATTTTAAGGCATCGACCAGCAGTTTTATGCTTTGCTAGAACGATGGAAAAGTTCTTTTGAAAAAGAACGATGGAAAAGTGCTCTTTGGTAGAACCAATGACGAGTGTTCTTTTTTTACACTGAAATATTCTATATTTATTATGCAAGTAATGGCATATTTAAAATGCGCTATCTGATAGCAGGGCGCAAGAAATGGCGCGTAAAATTATTTTTCACAGAACCAAGGTACCTTTGCTCCAAACGAAGCTGACATGAACAGAATCGTTTCACGAACGTCTTCATTTCCTGGTCAGCTGATAGATTTTTCAAGAAAGGAATACACCCCATCACTTAAAGGTAGAATTGCAAACGTACCGGCATACTTAATATTGGTGGTGAACTGTTTTATTTGGTACTACAATAGTTTATCGAACGACAATTAATTGAACGACTGTTTATCGAAACGACTGTTCACCGAACGACAATTTGTCGAACGACAGTTAATCGAAACCCTAACCCCTAACCTCTTTCCCCTAACCCTAACCCCTGAGTATTCCATTGCATATGTGCTTCGTCGTTCGATAAACTGTCGTTTCGATAAACAGTCGGTCGATGAACTATCGTTTCGATGAATTTTCGTTAGATAAACTGTCGTTTCGATGAATTGTTGCGTCACGGTTTTATTTTGATCAACAGCGCACGAGTACAAAATAATTGACACGGCGAGAAGAACACAATAAACATAGCTAGGTCGGAGACTTTAAAGAACTGGCCTGCCACGCCCCGCGGAGCAGCATGATTATGGGTTGGCGATACACCCGGAAGGGAAATCCACCAGCTTAGGTCGCGGGGCAAAGCTGGGGAGTCTAAGGGAGAGGTGCTTTATAGTTTCCCTTTTGGTTCTAGATCACCCGAAAGAAATCAAAGTCGAATATCCCTTGGCTGCGGAAAGCTTTCCTCTACCTAACCATCCACACAACCCCGTTCTACACGGTGAGTTTAAAGATGATATCCACCTCTTTTTTACGAAGTTGCTGCTCTTGTATTTTTGTTGGATGAACTGAATTGTTGATATGTTTAATTGTTTACCTCATATGCTGACAAAGTGGACAATCACCTGACCCGTACAAGATAAACATTTCAGACTTTTCTTGAGCCCTTTCTTTGCTAAGGTTTTCGAGCAAGCTCTTTGAATTGCTGCAAATCTAGTTCTTAAAATTCTTGTCTTTGATGAACGCTTGGTTTAAATTAGCGCTAATGCGTTTGTTCGTGAATTTTCGGTTTGCAACGAACCGATGTTCTTTGGGACTGCAATCGTTAAACTTTGTCAGCAACTGATTATAAAGCAGGTTTTATTATCAGTATTGCATTTCTAACAGAAAAAGAAGTACCTTCCCCTAGCCATGGTCCCATAAGATCATCCCAGCTCTCTCGGCCCCACAAGGCTCTCATTCGTACCCAGTCTGCCCCAACAACGGCCACGTCACAGTTACAGCAGCGCATTCTACAGGTGAGTACATTGTTGGAGTGCAACCGGCATTTGCACTTCATTATATTTTATTGACAGATATATGTTGTGAATTGTTTTCTCTCAAAAGCAAATTAGGACAGCCGCAGTTTATCGTTGAAATAGTATTAGATTGAAGATAACGTTAAGCATGCTTTTTTAGTGGTTGGCTTTCACAAAGGATAATAATTTCTATGTGCATATCACGATTGTAGAACGTGGTTGTTTACATCATAAGCTCGTCCGTTAGTTAGTCCATATTTACACCATTTTGAATTACTGATGTCGGCACATGTGCGTCATGGGGGTTTTACAAACTATTGTGTCAGAATTCCTTTGAGCCACAACAATGGTTGGTTCTACCTAGTAACTTAAAAATATACCCCTCATTTGCCTCGTTGGAATAATGGCACTTTTTAAGGCAGCTGGGCACAGAGCAAGTGGACATGTTAAATTTTTTATAACAAAGCAAAAATTTGTTTTACACAATGTTATAATCTTTGCGTCTATAACTCGGCAACCTTGGTTGATGTCGGACTGAGATGCTTTCGAGCGTCTCGTGTTGTGAGCACTTGGTCACGCAGCCGTAGTATTTATGTTGTTATAATATCAATCTTGACGCAATCAGTTATAATAATAATAATGTTAGTTTTTATATAGCGCTGTATCCATCGCAGAATGCGTTGCTCTACAGCGCTTTACAAAGCAGACAGTGTCAATGCAGCCGTATAGAGGCGCAACTGAGTACATTATTACCCGAATCCATTCCATTGCTCAGTGCCAAGCAGAAATTAGATTCAGTACCAGACTCTTCTTTGTATGTGCTGCATTCTTCGTCAAAGCAATGGATTATTTAATTTCAATTGCACTTATTCAAATGTTGCTCGAAAAACTTCAGAGGTAAAAATATGGAACCTCCAATAAGTCTTCTGGACTGTTCATATTTAAGGCATACTTTAGGAGTTTTTTCTTTGAATTTTAGTATTTGCAGTGAAGCTGGAAACTACGATTAAATGGTTTCAAAAACGAAATTTTCTGCTGTACTATACGTATTTTTGAAACTTTCTAGTACTTATTGCGACGATAGCGATACATTGAATGGAATAATTTTGCTAACACTCGCGCATTGTATGAATGCGACAAGTAATAAAGATGTGTGAGGCCGGATATGAAAAACATTGGTTTGTGTTTGTAGAGGAAACACAACAGGAGCTTGAAACAACAGAAGGATCAGAAATTCGTGGGGAAGTATCTCGATCACCCTCCTCCATTGCCTGTTCACCCTGAAAATGAATTAGAAAGCAAAGAGATATATTCTCGGTTTGTATTTTCATTGTAATTATTGTGGAATTGTTTTAACTTAAAGTAAGCAGATGTTAAAGAGCTGCGAAGTGTGGTCGAACCCGAATACTCGCAACTGGTATGCAACAAGGCTATCACATTAAAGGGGTACTAAAGGAAAAACCTGACTTGGCGATTTTCCACGTTCTTTGTGTTTAACTTGCTACCATAAAACGATTTTCAATAAAATTTTGCCCCATTGCGGTCTGATCAGCATTCCGCGCGTACTTTTGTCAGAGCTTTCAAAACCAGAATGGGCCTGAGCAGCGAAGCGTGCGACAGTACAGTCTACGTAATAAAAGACGAGCAATCAGCTAATCACGCAACAGTTGTTACTGCCGGCGATTTAAATGTAGGCTATGTATGTATGTACATCAAAACATCAGATTTCAACGTCAAAACATCAGACAGTTTGCTCAAAACCTCAGATCTGATGTTAAAACATCAGATGTTGTAACTGTGGCTTTTGTTATTGCTGTCTTTTGTGACGTATTCTCGAGCTGTGTTTGCACTTTTTGGTCATTTTGAAAATAAATGAAACATTGGACTTTGGGCTTTGCCAGCGCCATTGAAAACAAATTTTTTTCGGTAATTTTTTTTGAAATGTATTCTTGAATGTTCAGTTTACGCATTTTAATGCTTAATTCCCGTTTGAAAATTTCATTTAGTATGCCTTTAATCCTGCAATTTCTTGATCTAAAATTGCTTTTCTAAGATTCGATATTCTAGTTCTAACGTGTACTTCCATGTTGTCAGCTTCACCGGTAACGTCCCCATTGGGTTGTACTCGTCTATGGAGAAAGCAGCGCGACTGTTTGATCAAAAACTCGACTCGTATCGTCGCAACTCACCACAAGCCATGATCGTGGAGCGGTCACTGCCAACAGCGCCAACTGCCAGCGATTTGGTGAGTTTTTATGTTATCGTTGTCTGGCGCACTCAAAGTGTTAAATAAAAACACTAAAAGATTTCCCCATGCATTTAATAACAGTTATTATTTGATATTTGTCAAGGATAAAAAAGGCAAGTTGACACTATATGACGCAAAATTACAATGGAAATAATTGATATGTTTAAAGATGAGATCATTAAAATGTAAACACTATAATTGCCTCCCACTCCCTGAATTGCTCTCCAGTCTCCACTTTAAAGTTTGTGAACTACTGACCCAGGAAAAAATGCTTGTGGCTCCGTTGTGCACAAGTGGCATCGGTAGGTGTTTCGCTGGGTGAGCTCAAATGCAAACCACTCACCTCTAAAGCACCCGCTATTTTATGAGCTTGTGCAAAACTTCAGTTACATGTGCTCTATTTCAGCCTACGGAAGGCGGATTCGTGCGATTGGCAAAATCCTCATTGAAGCCATCCAATTGCAACCGATCCAGCTATGACGTGCAGCCTTTGATGCATAAACCTTTGCAACGTACAAAAAGTTCGCCTGCCTTTATGAAGAAACTCACTATTCGACAGGTTTCTGTAACAAACAACTTCTTTCTAATCGCTTAAAAGCAACTGGCTTCCCAGCGATAGAATCTGCAACGCTGGAGACACTTCAAAACACATGGTGTGAAATGGGATGTAATGTTGATATTATCCAAGCGACCAGGGCCTACCCTGTTTATTTACATGTCACCTGTTATAAAACATCCTGTGGGGGTAACATTTTAGATCATCATCATCATAATCCATCGTCGGTTTGTTCCCCATTAGTGGGGGTGGCCGAGTATTAGATCCAGTAACATTTAAAAGAGGATACCGATTATTGGTGATCCCGTGATCAGAAGCACAGTGTTGCACAATTATTAAAGCCTTAGTTATTAGCCCATCACAGGCAGTAAAGTTTACGTCACGTGATGTGGAAACAACGCATTTGTGTTTGAACCACCTGATAACTTTGCAGAAATACCGTCACACCACAGGGATAGCCTACAACTCAGTGATGCTAAAGCACGGCTGTGCTTGTGGAGATGACCACATCGAACATGCCGGGAGGTTGCGCGCCATATGGAAACGATTGACAGACTGTGGGTTGGTTGCCACCCGTGATGGTGATGAAGCTCCGTGCCAACTCATTGACGCTCGCAAAGCGACAACGGATGAGCTTCAGCTTGTGCACACACAAGAGCACACGCTCAGATATGGAACTACCTCCCTGGCAAGGAAGGAGTTGGGTAAATCCGACTTTGTCGACATTTTACCTGTTGCATCTCAAAATTGCCTTGTTTTCTGTTGTACGTTGTCTTACTAGGCACTCGTCGTCGTCGTTCGTGTGAATTTTCCTTCTGGTTGTCGTCATTAGCCTGAGAAAGTTTCCAGTTACCAGGATTCACCATGTGGAGGTAGACGACATGAATCCCAAAATTCCAAGTAGACACTAAGCAGACAACAACCTTATCTTTACCTGCTCACCACGTACCATTGAGTTGCTTAATGCTTATGCTAGCAGTTAATTGGTGACCGTCGTATTTTTCTTAGACTTGAGCAGCAAGTTCATTGTCCTTCCGTGCGGCGGAGTCGGTGTGGACAACGGCATTGACGTGGACACAGTATGGAACGAGCTGGACACTATCAACGCAGGTTAGTTGCTTGTGCGGCCCTGTTCGTTGATATTTGGGTATGGGGTTAAAAACAACGAATTCAAATTTGCAAAAGTTAATCCTGATAGTAATCCAATAACTGATATTGTTGCAGCTCGCATGGCGGTCGGTTGCACAGTCGACCTCTGTGTATTAGTGGCTCAACACCAGCTCAGGAATGGATTCGCATTGGTCAGGCCACCCGGACACCACGCACAGAAGAATCTTGCAATGTAAATTTGTTTCTATTTTAACTTTCTGGTTGTTCAATGAAATCACATCGGCTAACAAACCTATTTCTGCAAACATGCTCTATTGGCAAACCAAAGCCAACAAATCAATTCCTTTTTCGTTTATTCAACTTCTACACCGTTGAAGCAACCCTTTACTACCTGGTTCAATTCAGCATTCTCAAGATAATTTGTGGCATTCTAAGTTGCAATGATTCACAAAATTTGTAAAGTCGTTTATGTTTGTGTTGAAAGTGAAATGATTTAAAATAAGAATATAATTTGAGCCAAGGAGCAAAAACTCTAAAGTATACTTTCGTAAAAAGGTCAAGTCATGTTGTGATTGTTTCTGCTCGGTCGCTGTGTCCCATCATCTTTTCATGTCGTTTCTGCTGACAATAATTTTAACATCATTCAATTACATTTGCATCAAATGATATCGAACATTGTGCAAATCTATATCAGTAAAGTAATTGAAAATAAGCTACATAAATTTAGCCAAACACCCTTTAAAACAGCAAAACGATGATTGTCTTGCCATGACACAACCACGTTCTATTGGTGACCATCAAACCAACAGCAAGGATGAGGATTGAGGAGGTTTTCATTTTCGAAGCACAGCGTTGATCGAACAACAAGTTAATGACATGAAGTGCAATAATTTAAATGGGAGATTTGAAACTAAACATGTTATAAAGCCGTCTACACAGATGTTAACGAGTCAGCAAAAACGAAAACATTTGAAACTAAAAAACGTCAACAAGATATCCCAACTCCATTGAAAATGTCCAAGTGCCTTCCGGGGCTAACAACCACTATCGTTACATTACAAAGTTAAGAATCACTGTGTTTTGTAGATATCTTCTGTTTTATCTTAAAACATCTAAAAATAAGTTACTTTTTAACATAAATAACTTCTGTTAACATTTTATCATGTTTTCATGTCATATTAGAAAAAATTGAAACCCGTTTATCGCTACATCTTCTGCTACCATTACTCATTAGTCACCAAATCTGCTGCTTCACCAGGGCTTTCTGCTACTTCAACTCGGTTGCCGTTGCGACTCGTAAAATGCAGAGCTTAGGATTGGCCATGAAGGTTCTCATCGTGGACTGGGACATCCACCACTGCAACGGGACACAGGACATCTTCTACGACGATCCATCCGTGCTTGTCATCTCCATCCACAGATACGATGACGGCAACTTCTTCCCCGGCACTGGGGCCTTGGACGAGGTATGCACGTGGAATATTATTGTAAGAAGGTTCTATGTTTTGGATTTAAACAAGAAAAATATTTCAAATTTAAGTCAACTTTGGGAATAGAGACAAACTGGCCTACGATACATTAATTCGGAATTTAGCTTGCAATTTTTACTTCACCCGAAAGCCCAGTTCAATTCAATTTTATTTTTTGCTGCTAGCACAAACACGTATAGAACGGCAAAGTAAACATACGAATTTAAACATAGTTTGACTTGCAACTTTGCTGTGGCATGAAAAAAAAAACAAATTATCACCACGAACGTAGCATATGCATTATATACAATACATCGTTTGGTAATCTCTTTGTGTTGGATTTTTCAGGTTGGTTCAGGCCTCGGAGGTGGCTTCAATGTTAACATTGGCTTTAGCGGTGGTGTTGATCCGCCCCCGGGAGACGCCGATTACTTGGCGGTGTTTCGTACTCTAGTAATGCCGATGGCGCTCCGTTTCAACCCCGACCTTGTGCTCATTTCGTCCGGATTCTCTGCTGCGACCGGTCACTCCACTGCTCTTGGTGGCTATTCTGTCTCTCCGCAATGCAAGTATTGGTTGAACTATGTTTTTAAAGCTAACAATTCTTTGCGAATAACTAACTGATTGTTTGCTTTTTTAATTTTACGTTTTTTTTTCTAAACAAAAGTTCGTTGTATTGATCAAAGAACGATGCGAAAGGAAACCTGGCTTAAATTACCTCAAAGGTCATGGTGCCACTGCACAAAATATTATCAGGTCGATCAGTTTCATCTCGTGCTTTGCCAACTTTTGCCTCAGATCAACTTTGTTGAGAAGATTGTCGAAATGTCGAATTACCAAGTTAGAATTAGCAATATGCCAAACGTTTCAAAACTGTTTTTCTTTATGATGTTCATTACCTTCTTCAACTGATGTCCCGATTCTTATAGTCTGTATAGTGGCCATGACTTTATCCGGTTACTGTTGTAACTTGTAATCGATTTGGTTTTAAAGTTTTTGCAAATTTTGGAAAAACTATTGTCAAAATATATTTTTCGAATAAGCTTCGTTGGTTACAGGCTACTCCAGATCCAAAGGGCTGTTCTGTTTCCACCACTGGGTAGAAACGCTATCTCTGATTACATTGAGAATCAGACTCGTGTATTTGAGGCGGTCTCATCGTTCAAGAAACGCTGACTAATGTTTATTTAACATAGACTTAATGATTACGTAGCAATTACATTGTTTCAGTGTAGGTGTCTTTCACTTGAATTGCAAATGTCAGTTGCCATGTTAGATTTGGGAGCTGTTTACTTTTTGATGGACAGTTTTTTCAACATCAATTGACTTTAAATGTTTTTCTTAGGCTTCGGATATCTGACCCGTTGGTTAGGCCAGCTTGCAGGTGGGAAGGTGGTCATGGTGTTGGAAGGGGGTTTTGAACTCACTCCCTTGTGTGACTGCACGGAGGCCTGCGTTCGAACCTTGCTGGGAGAGAATGAGTCATCCAAGTTGTCTGACGTTGCCCTGACAGCAAAGCCGTGTTCCAGGACAGTGGCGACCATAAACACAGTGGTTGCTATTCAAGGTGAATGATCACAGTTTTAAGTTTTGGGATGATTAGGCATCGAGTAACTCCAGTTCAGCTATCTTTTTTTTGAATTGTTTTTGTTAGCATAAACTATATGCGCTCAGCATTTAATTCGCTTGATTGTTTTAGTTGTTATCAATGAATGTATACCTAGTTTATATCTTACCATGATAAGGTATTCCAACCTTACAATATAATGTAATATGACACATATCTTCTCTAGCTGGTTAACTTCAAAGTATGGAAATCTGATCACCACGCATTGTGTCAGCAGAACGACCATTTTTTAAAAGCTAAGCCAACTCAACAATCGATCGTCAGTTCATCGGATGATCGCCGCACATACGCAAAGGAAATTTTCTTAGCTCAGAATCTGCTGTCTTCTATGTATAGGACGTTATTGGAGTGAGTTGGACGGCAGCTTAGCCAGAATCTCCCACGCTGAGTGGATCAGTGCATCACGCGAGAATGAAACTGTCACAGCCATGGCGTCTCTCAGCGTTAAAAGTCAAAATGCAGGTCAGTATCATGACAAACTTGTGAGTGATAGAAGAAAGTAGATATTTTTAATGCAACTATTTGCACAAAGCACCTTTGCTCCTCGCTTAAAAGAAGAGAGCAATTGCCATTGGAATTTTCAGGGTTTATTTATTTTTTTAAGGAGAAACAAAAGGTTTATATTTATTTTGCAGTTCCAGTGCAGCGATTGCAGCCACATCGAGACGAGGATTCTTCTAAGTCTCGCGCCACCCTGCCGGCAAACGATGGTGGCATGGCATCTGCGAAGACTTTAAATTGTATGGAGAAAAGCCCAACTGACCTGTCAATCAGCGACGAATCGTCGCCGTTGGATGTTGTTGGAACCACGCCCCCTTCCTCACCCAATGGCGAGGAAGAAAGTAATCGAGAACAATTTATAACGAACGATGGTTGTTTGACTTGAAAGTTTGTTTCATGAAATCTTTTTATTGCCTTTCTCGCGCAAATTCACCTAATTTTGAGATATCGTTTTATGATGACCATTAACCGTACTTGTGATTAAGCAAGCAAGCTGCTATGTTCGCGTTGTTTTGCCCTCGCCAGATCGCGTAACATTGTAACATGGAGCCTAGCATGTAGCTGGAACTTGGTGCAAGAAGGAGTGAGGGAATTAATGATTTTTGCATTGAGCTCGCTCTCTATGCAGCTAACAAAGTCTGTTTTTTTCACGTTGAACTGATGTGTAATTGACAGATTTTGTTAGTCGTGCTCTGCTAAAATTTTTTAGAGAGAGTTATTAAAACAGAATGAATGAACACGTTGTTATTTGACGTCTTTTGAACTTAACTTCTCTACAGGGTTGAATCATCACATTGTTTATTGCTCGTTTATTTTTTATTTTCTGTTGCAAACCAAGTACATTATATTTCAACGAGCAATAATTCCATTCGTTTGTGTGAAACAAACGTCAGTGTGACCAAGTGCTTCACATCAAGAAATATTCACCTTAGCCTCAATCACCCTATGGAAACTTAAATCTACCGACAAATTTGCATCGTCAAAACCTTCAAAGGGAATAAGGGAGAGTTTACTTGAGGCTCTTGCTTATATAGTACCGCTTATCTCCCAACACTTTCACTGCAAAGCACCGTATCATGGCGATAGACAGCTGTGTGATGCTTGTTCACATTTGTGCTGACCGCCAAGTAGAGATCAGTTGGTTATGTTGTCGAAACTTTACCAGGTCACTTTGCGGTCTATGCTGTTGATGATGAAACAAATTATTATTGCCTTTCAGTGATAAGCTAATTCACTTTCCAAGACTATTTGCCGAATTATGTTTCATTGAGCACATTTGAAGCTGTATTCTGTGATACTTCGTTCGTACACAAGTTTTTCAATATTTCATGCTTTGGCACTTTGTGGCTTTTCACTTTTTAACGACTTGTGCAGTACTTGTCGCGTGTATTTTCGATTTTACTTATTCATATCATCGTTTTCCCCATGGCGACTGGCACTACATATTCTGCCAGTGCTGCTTTTGTGTTATGTTGAACAGCACCACTAATGTTATAGTACTTGATGTGATGAACAAGTTACGCTATTTTACGTCTAAGCTTATAACGCATTTTAAATTGATGAAAAACAGCGTAATTTTTTCAATAACTTTTGTTTACTTGGGGCATTGTTGGCCTTGTGCAATAGCGGATGTAAAAATAACAATTAAAATAATCTCTATTTGTACGAGTGTTGCAATAATGTAGTATCGGTCTATTGTTATTGCGGTGTATATTTGCGTGAGATAAAATTGTTAATATTAAGAAATAAGAGCGCCAAAGGCATTGCATAAAGCACTTGGAAGGCAAAGTAGCCGGCATGCATTGGACTTGCAGAAATGATGAGGCAAGTGCATGATATATCCGACACAAAGCGTCACTCATCTTGACATGTTTCGATAATTTCAGTGCATAAACAAAACAAGGTGTAGTGAAGTCAATCCTCGTGCGGTTTTGGTCCGTAAGTTTATCACAATGCAGCGCGAGTGGGGTGCACCGATTTTAACTGAAACACTTTGGAGATGTAGGCAGTGGTGGATCCATGCAAATTTTCTTGCTCAATCAAACTTTATTAATCCCTATTTTAATCTAACCAGCGACGTAGAAAATGTGTGTTTTTAACAGTAAGGTGTAAGGCCTACTGTAGGGTGGGAATTTTTGTGCGCTTGAAAAACTGAGAGAATATTTGCAATATCCTACTTCGAAATAGATATTATAAAAGGTGTTAAGCAAGATGTCTTGTCTGCTATCTTGTTTTGCATGGTAGCTGCTGCAATAATCTCAGAAATAGATGATGAGTGTACAACTGAATTCACCATCGGCGGTCATGTAATATCCAACTTAAGCTACGCAGACGATATGGCCATTTTAAAATGAAAATGCAGGAATACCTAGATGCCCTGTCAAAAAATGCTGCTAAATTCGGCCTTCAAATAAATGTGTCCAAGACAAAATGTATGACAACCGACAAAACTAACAACTCACTCTACGGAAAACAAATAGAACAAGTACCTGAATTCATATATGTATCTTGGCCACCGACTATCCGTGACCAACGATGGATAGACTGCAGTGCAACACCGAATTGGCTTAGGCTGGGCAGCATTTGAAAAGAACAAAAAGATTTTAGCATCTAATAGATTCTCAATCAAACTGAAATCAAAAATTTTCAACACCTACGTTTTACCAGTCGCAGGGCCGTAGCCAGACCGCAGAGCAAGGAGGGCCAACTTTTTGTTAGGGGGGGGAGGCGAAAAAAATTAAATGATTTTGGAATTTTAACCTCTCAAATACCGGTATCCACAAAAATTGCAATATATTAGATTAGTGTTAAGACTAACACTGGTCTCTTATTTTATCCGCTAGTTAAATCACGGCAACCATATTACAATGACCAACATAACATAGCAATTGTTGACTTGTATAAATAGCGGTACTTGTTATGAGCAAAAACTTTAACTGGCTCGAAGAAGTTAGTGCCGAGGATTTTGATATATATGATTACATTCCGCCTATAAACATACATTCCGCCTACACCCGTGAGCTAGTCTATTGCAGTCGCAGATGTTTAAATGCAAACCGTCTCACAAACAAGTCTAAATCGATACATTTCGATACAGAATGTTCAAAGGCCATAAGCATCAAGTTTGCCTGTCTTAGTTGTAACATGCTCCGTCTAGTGGGAGAGTCAACCCTAGTTAACACTGAGAATCCACACTCACAAACGGCAGTGCTAGATCCAAATGTAGCAGTATCTGCTGCAAGGTTGAACGCTTAACAGATCAGAAAACTAGAAACAAAATTTATTTACACTGATTGGATTGAAGAGAAAAAATTGTTGAAGAGAAAAAGATTCACTTTTTATTCACAAACTAAAACAACATTTAAGCAAAACTAACACGCAATAGAAAGACAACGTAGAAAGGCTTTCTTGCATTCTTGTGAAGATTTTAGTGGAAATCCGAAATTATTTACAAAAGATTAGGCTTACCTAACAATACTATCGATTGCTTGTGCTGTACTTTTATGTTTGTAGATATTAACAGCAAAGGCAATACTCCATAATCGACACGTCGCATAAGGGGATGAGAGCTTCATCAACACCATCAGGACATCATCATCTACCACCTCATCCATTCCATCACCCACCAGGACAAGAAACAATAACTTAAACTGGATATCAAACCTCAATCGTCTTAGGCTACAGTGTGATGTGCAGTCTAACCATAGAAAGAGCTCAACACCTGCTCTCCTGGGCCACATTGAAACGGGCTTTTGCCTGAGGATGGGTTTCTTTTATGTCCGGTTTTCTTTCTCCATCCTATTATTATTATTATTATGACTGCTCATCCACATCAATATTGGAACTGGCAAATTCAATCCACAACACTTTTCATTAGGTTGTCATTCATTAGGGCAAAGTGGGGCGTGTTGTCACAAATTTTACAAATCAGCATATATCTCGTTCTGTACCAATGGTATCGAAATGCTAGATAGTGCAATTGAAAGAGGTATCATTCGGCTTCTTTTAGCTACAGTTAAAGTTTTTCTGGATTATTTCGTTTTTACATAAATACATGTTTAATGCAAGTGAATGGACTGTGACAACACGCCCCACCCCGGGGCGTGTTGTCACAGAGCATGGGGCGTGTTGTCACAAAATTTCTGCACATGCTTTATGACTAAAATATGACAGAAACCAACAAAAAATTGTTTTAATAGAGGCTGAACGAATACAAAATATGCGAAATGCAAAAAAAATTAATTTACAACATATTGGTAAAAATTTTATGCCCATTATCAAAAACAATAAAAATGTCATCTTGAGAATTATGTATCACTATCGAATGTATGTGTGTATCATTATTTAATATTAATTTTTATTTCCTAAAAAAGCGTTGTATTTTAACAAATACGCATATTACCTCGTTGTATAAGCATAAATAATTTTTTATGTTTCTTAATATTAAAAATGCACACCTCGGGGCGTGTAGTCACAGCTGTGACAACACGCCCCGTGGTATGAAATCAGGTGGTTTCAACAACCATGTGTACATCTCTACTTACATGTCTTATCTGTTTGGTATGATGAAAAGAGCAGGCTTAAAGGTAACGAATGATATCTTTCCTGATCAGTTATGATCATACCTTAGTTTGCCAGACCATTTTTTAGTTTAGCTATAAACCTGATTTTGCCCAAAATTCAATGGCACTCCTCATAATTTCTGCTGTGGTGACAAATTTATTAATCTTCACTGCTTGTAAGAAAGAGAACTGAAAACTATGCCTTCCATTGAAAACTCGTGGTTATACGCTTGGGTTATCACATGGAAATCGTGCTGTGACAACACGCCCCTGTGACAACACGCCCCACTTTGCCCTACTACATGTGTGCTTCTCTCTGTTTTTGTTTTATTTTTTGCTGTTTGTTTTTTGGGGTTTTGTGGCCGTGCTAACTACTGATATATAGCCTACTACATAAATTTTCATTCAGGTACGTTTTAAACCTTTAAAGGTTTTGCCACCTTTTCCCGTTCGTTAACGTGCTGGTAGGTTAATTGTATCGATTTTTGTAGTTAGTATCTTTTTCGTCCCAGACGCGTTAATGACGAAAAATAAAATGATTGATTGATTGATAAACACTGCTTAAAAGATTACGGGTTTATATTTTGTATGCGTTGTCTTCAAAAACCATTTGCTTTACCATTGCACATTTTGCGGTTTATCACTGCACAAATTTAGTTTATCACTGCACAAATTGGTTATCACTGACCCTTAGAATTAGGTATGGTACCGAGAATAGCGACAGCTGATATCAAATAGCCCAATTTGTAGCCTACCGGTTTGTAGGCCTGCTGGAAAACCATTCCCTCTTTGTTAGATTGTCATTCTTTCCCAAAACATTTTTATTTTGCACAATTTTTGTCAATTTTTCTACCAACCTAATACGTGTTGGCCTTAGTTGAATTGAACATGTTGAGGTTGCCAAAGGAGGGGGTAGGCGAAATTGTTTAATCATCTTAGCTGTTAACTAAACAAAACAAATGTAGTTAATTGGGCCTAGGTTGGAGCTCTGCAACGGGAAAGATGGGCAAAATCATTATTACAGCTGTTGCTCGAAAATGTTGGGATTTTGCCAGGAGGGGCGAATTTTTTTCAGGGGGGGGGGGGGCGAGACCCCCCTGGCCCCGGCTGGCTACGGGCCTGACCAGTCGTGCTGTAGGCTACAGTCTAGAATGCGTAAATTGGACATTATCAACAATGAAAAAACACACTAGGCCGTAGCCTACCTTCCAAAATCACATCATGAGAAGCATGACCAACAAAAGGCTAGGCTACTTATTGACCACACGAAACAAAAGATCTTTTAACTATGACAAAACTACATCCAATTGCAGCAATAATAAAATCAAAAGTTTTGAAACTGTTCGGCCACACTAAAAGATCACCATTTGGAATCAGCAAAGTTTGCATAGAAGGCAAAGTAGAAGGAAAAAGAAAACGTGGCAGACAACCAAAACTACAATACTAAAAATAATTACATATGGCCAGGCCCGGATTTAGGGGGGGCAGAGGGGGCAGTTGCCCCGGGCCCCCCGACTTTTGAAGGGCCCCCCTATGTGGAAAAAAATGTGATTTTGTGTTATTTTATTCCTTTTGACCTTTAAAGTTTGTGCAAAATGCTGTGCAGTACTGGACTGATGCTACTGTAGACGTAGAGATGGTTTTTACGCGCCGTAGCCTAGGCGCAAAAACTTTTTTTGCACGGGGGCTCCCCGATCTAAAAGTGCCCCGGGCCCCCCATCAGCTAAATCCGGCCCTGCATATGGCAATGACATCCAATCATGGACCGGACTCAACTTGGCGACACTGGGCGAGTTGGCTCAAAAATCGCCATTCTTGGAAGCAAATAACCCGTGTTGATGCGCAATCTGCTGCAGTGGGAGATGACAACTGATGATGACTTTGAAATAACACAAATAACTTAGATTAGATGACTTAATTAATCAACAATTTAATTAACCTAAATTTATATAATTTATATAATTAACCTAAATTTATAATTTATAAATTTATATAATCTAATTAACCTATTTTAATATTAATGGAAGTATGAAGTGGAATGTGGTTTGTGGGGACACTGCGGAAAGACCCGGTGGCTCAGTTAGTTAGCGCGTGACTTCGTGAACGAAGATTCGAAGAAGCTTTTAAGATCAAGCGGCGCTGGTTCGACTCTCGGATTAGCCTATGCGCTTGAGCAACTCTTTATAAGGACTGCTCTCCATTCAGCGGCATCTAATGGGTGGAATAATTTTCCGCAACTACACTTCAACAATCGGAAACTTCACTGTTAATCTCGATGACCAGGCCTGCGTCAGTGATTCAAAGCTGCACAAGTAGGCCATGTCAGACTGCCAGGATTTAGTTCTCAAAGAAGCTTTTTCAGTTTGAAGATACATCTTCAATCAAGACCGTGTTAGCTCAGTGGTTACGCACCCGGCTCAAGATCAAGCGGCGCTGGTTCGACTCTCGGTGTGTGCGCTTGAACAACGCGTTTCAGGACTGCTCTCCCCTCTCCATTCAGCGGCTAGTGAATAGAATAATTCCCCGGCAACAACACTTCAACAATCGGAAAACTTCACTCTGCCAATCTCGGTAACCAGCCCTGCGTGAAGAGCCTCTACAAGTATGCGAAACTACCAGGAATAACCTATCAAGGCTTTGTCAGTCCGAGCAGACCGAGGATAAAGATTTAAAACTTTTATTTTTCAAAATGAACATCTTGAAACTAAAAGACATACATAACATTGAAATAAAAAAACATATGTACAAAGTTCATATGAATGAGTATCCGTCTACGTATTGTGATTTATTTACAAATGCTTCATGTATTCATCAGCATAACACAAGATATCAAACAGGCAACAATTATTTTATAAACAGATCAAACACAGAATTTGGCAAGAAGTCCATGCAGGTATTGGGACCAATGCTCTAGTCAGAGGTTCCAATCAGGCTAAAAAACTTATCATTTTATTGTTTCAAAAAAGAGATCAAAACTTTAATTTTACAAAGCTACAGTGCATCCTATGGTGCATCGTAAGTGATATGTTATGGAAACCAACTTGTCAGTTGCTTTGGAAACTTTATTATTCTCTGCTTGCTTCATGGAATTTTGTGTTTTGGCCTACGTTATCATCAATATGTTTTTTTTTTGTGCGTATGCTGTTGTTGAAGCGCGGGAACGTTTCAATTATTATTTTTCTCTTGTAAGCTTATTTTAAATGGCAAAATCGTAATTTCCGTAGGGTGGCAATTGACTAGTAGACCGTATGGTCGTCTCGTTGTCTCCCTGTCGGTATGGGAACTTGTGTAACTTTTGTACTGTGTATATTACATATTTCAAACATGTACTTATGTTCCTGTTACTGACAAATAAAACATTGATTGATTGATTGAAAACCAACCAACCGTGACTAATTTTACAAACTTATCTAGCAACTAGGTTACTTGTGCAGCGAACCGCGACACGCTGGTCCAAAACAATAGCTAAATTAAGGTAAAACAATCAATCATTTTATTTTTCGTCATTAACGCGTCTGGGACGAAAAAGATACTAACTACAAAAATCGATATAGACCTACCAGTAACCAGCACGTTAACGAACGGGAAAAGGTGGCAAAACCTTGAAAGGTTTAAAACGTGCCTGAATGAAAAATTATGTAGTAGGCTACGTATAGGCTAGAACAGAGAGAAGCACACATGTAGTAAAAAGTGATGAATGACAGCCTAATGAGAAGTGTTGTGGATTGAAATATATTTATTACTATCTAAACCCTTGACAGCCTGTTTCACCTAAATGGATAATCAGAAGGTTCTTATTCAAATATATTGTATTTGGCTGCGTAGCCGAGTGGTGAGAACGTCTGCGCGACGTTCGAAAGGACGTGGGTTCGACACCGCTCCAGAGCACGCGGCTGTGTCTGGGCGAAAGACACTTAAAGGCAAGCCAAAATAAGGGGAGCAGTTGACTCGAAGACTATATGTCACTTCGCTGCTTCCTGTCGTCTGTTGTGTCGCATCTGTGATCGCAGTGTGCTGTATGTTGTCGCAATGGGCGCAAATAAAAGCATGATTATTATTATTATTAATATTATTATTGTCACAGTCAACATATCATCAGGTAAAAGTTGGACTACTAGTCTAT
Organism: Aplidium turbinatum; assembly: GCF_918807975.1. NCBI lineage: Eukaryota > Metazoa > Chordata > Ascidiacea > Aplousobranchia > Polyclinidae > Aplidium > Aplidium turbinatum. The sequence goes on along the minus strand of NC_137477.1, from coordinate 15,012,603 downwards.
ACCAACACCAATTTGAACACAGAACAGGAGTGCATAATACACAATACTGAAATACAAAATAACAATACTGAAACTTATCATACATAATACATACCTACATCATAGTACATACCATACATCATACATATTTAGTCAACATATCATCAGGTAAAAGTTGGACTAGTCTATACCAACACCAATTTGAACACAGAGCAGGGGTGCATAATACTGATAACAATACTGAAACTTAACTAGCATTCATTCATTTATTTTTTGTCATTAACACGTCTGTGACAAGCAAGATATGGCTACAGTACTGGGTGCTACCTAATTTGTACCATGAACAACTCGTACCGTCAGTTCGTACCTTGAAAAGATTGATAAAAAAATTAAAAAAGCCGAAGTTGCTAATCGCAGTTTCCGCAAACATTTTAAAAGGGTTAGGGTATCGGAGTGTCGGTTAGGTAAGATCGAGAGAAAAAAAAAGAACATCACTGATCGCAGTTTCCGTTTTTCCGCAAACATTTTAAAATTTCTGGTAATGATCTTAAGAGTTTGCCGAAGTCGGTGATCGCAGTTTTTGCAAACAGTTTAAAAGGGGTAGGGTTAAGGTTGATCGGAGTTTTCGCAAAGAATTTAAAAGGGTTAGGGTGTTTCCGCAAACAAACAAACTGAAAAGATCAAGAGAAAAAATAAAACAAAGCCAAAGTTGCTGACCGCAGTTTCCGTTTTTCCGCAGTTTCCGCAAACATTTTAAAATTTCCGGTAATGATCCTAAGAAATTGCTGAAGTTGCTGATCGCAGTTTCCGCAAACTTTTTAATAGGGTTTAGGGTTGATCGGAGTTTTCGGAAACATTTAAAAAGGGTTAGGGTTGATCAGAGTTTCCGCAAACATTTTAAAATTTCTGGTAATGATCCTAAGAGTTTTTGTTTGTGGAAAATTTTAAAATGTTTGCGGAAACTGCGATTAGTGACTTCGGCTTTTTTTAATTTTTTCTCGATCTTTTCAAGGTACGAACTGACGGTACGAACTGTTTACGGTACGAATTAGGTTGCATCCAATGGTTGCAACGCATCAATTTGACTTTTCTATCTTGTATTGGACATTTTTAATTTAATAAAAAAAAAGGATTAGAGAAACATGCATATCAAAAGCAAGCTCTGTACTTCCTGAAGATTGTATCCTAATTGGCTGTTTAGTTTGCCCCATGCATACAGAAACCCTGTTGGTGAATGTGCTTTACATGTGGGCTACATATGGCCCATTTATAATATATGGGATATTTACGAACTTTTTTGTTGGATTTAGAGAGACAACTTAAGGTATATGTAGGGCTTTGTAGGCTATCATCAAATGACTGGACTTTATTAGACCTATCAGTTAAAGCTAGCTATCAATTGATATGCAATGTCAACATTGTAATGAAATCTGCTTTTCTTCAATTCTTTTACATTTTGGCTATTTGGCCTGGAATTTGTCTTCAACATCAATTACGGTACATTTATGCTGCAAATTGTTGGCTTATTTTTCTAATTTTGATAAATGTACAGTAGTATATATATATTATGTACGGCTGCAAAATATTGTTGAGCTGCCAATGTGTTGTAAGCTTTGCGAAATTTTAGGCTTTTCTTCTTTGTGGGCTCACTGTTCAAGACACTTTTATGAAAATGGATTGGTGTTATTTTGCTGTATCAACACTCAACAGGACTGTCTGATATCTTTCTACTTTTTTTTAATTTTTGAATATTCTTTTATTTTCCCTAAAGTAACTTAAAATGTCAAAACTTGATCCCTTGACATTTTAATTAGCAGTTTGTTGAAAAATCTGTCATGGCTCATAATGTGAACATTTTGCATTCGTAGGTCAATGAATGATGATATTCTTCAGCCTTATAGCGGTTTACATGGATCTAAACATTCCAACCGTCAAATTCGAGATATTCAATCGCAGCTCTACGGGAAGTTGACATATGAATCCTGGGAAGCTCACTTGTCTGATCAACTTTTACCAATTGCTAATACAAGGTTGAGCAAACTTATGTTGTTTTTCATATGGCACATTGTGTTACGTCAGTCCCAGGTGTATTTTTTTCATCCACTTTGATTTATTGCAACCAACTATTTTATATTCAACGATTCACATGACAATCGAGTACATGTAACAATGCTTGTTTGCCACTTGTTGTGTTTTGACACCTAACTCTATCATTGCAAAATTTGTACTGTAATCAGAATATTGCAAAGAAATCTTCGGCCTGTTTAAGGGGGGGAGGGGCACACCTCCTTAGAAAAACTTTCTTTTGGGGTTTGCGTTTTACATTCTTACTCATACATCATACATTTAAACCCACACAAAGTATATTTTTCGAAAGCTTATGAAAAACTGTTTACAGTCTTTAATTTGCACTAAAAGCATTTATTCAAAGAAGAAGCTGATTCAAAGATGTGCACATGATATCTGCAAATTGCAAAAAAAAAAATCTAAAAGCTGAAATTGCTTTCAAGATAATTTTTATAATATAAGTTTATGTGGAAATAATGTGGCCTTATATAAATAAGTTAATGGAGGCTTTTTGAAAAATAATGTTTTTTTTTGGAAATATAATATTTTTGGTAGACGCACTCTGAATTTTGAAATTTTACATGAATTTTTAGCTCTGCTAGCCTTCATTGACAAAATTTTTCAAAAGCGCTATTAATTGATGGCTTATACCCCAACAAGCATTGCTGTAAAATTTTAGAAAAATTGGATAAGTGGTTTGGGCAGAGTTGCAATTTTGGTATCGAAAAACATGAATTTGAGAAAATCAGTATTAAACATTTAAGCATTCGAAATCAGCAAAAAATGTTATGAAGATGTTAATTTTACATCATAAAAGAGTGGTGGAAGTATTAACAGCTGCACATTAACCCATACTTTTTAAATTGAAGCTAAAAGTGGTTATTTAGTGGCATCCAGGTACATAATCATATGTCACCGGGACAAAAAAGTAGTAGGCTAAGATTAAATATTTTTCACAAAAATCAGGTTTAGAATAGCTAGATACATTACAAAAATTGCAATGTTAAGGCATAAAGAGTTGGAATATGGCAAAAACAATTACATATTCTGAATCCTCAATAAATTTACTATTTAAATCAACTAAAATAAAACAATTGATAAAAATTTGTATTTTAAGGAGGTACGCCCCATGAAATGAAAGAAGTTACCATATTCACGGCATTGTACAATGTACATAGTATATACAATCATTTTAGTGCAAAATTTCTTAAATTTTCTACACTTTTTGGTATGTGATTGTTGTATATACATATTATAATTGTAACAATGATTTCGTATGATGGTATATTATTTTGAAGTTAAGCAAAGCGGAAGGTTATTTTTCTTTAAAAGTGGTAATCAGTAATCACTCGTATGCCTGAAAAATTTGGCAGTTTTTCAAAGAATATGTCTCAAGTTACCCACTTTAAGTTGCAATGTACATTCCATAATTGAACATTTTAATGTGTTATTTCAAGTTAGTAACAAAACTGAATTGATTTCAATATAAAAAAATTCTTCTCTCAACATCAAGCAATGCCAAGACAAAGAGTTTTGTGTTGTTGTAAGTAATGTAAAGGATTTCCTTTCCAACAGTTTACGACAAAAGCCAATACATTAAGTTAAAACATTAAAAAAGCCAGCACATTAAAAAAACACAAAATGTAAGGCTACGGTATGTACCGTACTTTGAATTTTCGATACTGTTTTGCTTTCTTAGATTTCATTTTGGATTTCGTCGTTGCCCAAAGAAAGTTTGTTGCAAACATTTCCAGTCACTTCCTGGTTTGCATGAAACCATCTAATCTATGGTAACATCATTGGCATCACAATAAACTTTGAAAGCTCATCACTATATGTTTTGAACGTGTACTAGCCATACTGTTGCAGTGACAATCATGATGATTTTGTTGATTACCTTGGCAATCTTCAAGTATTGTACAATGATCTCAGTTCAGGCCTTAAAACTCGTGTTTTTGTTCGGCAGCCATCGTGGCCTACCGAGAGCTCCTTCTCGGCGGCCAAATCTGCGTGCTTGGAGGCCAAAATAACAATAGCACAAGTAAATAGAATTAAACTTGCAACAATGCCAAAATGATCACTTAGTGACTAGTGTTATTGAAGTCTGGGCGTCCTGCTATAGGATCGTTGTAACATGCAATAACTGCTTTATCGGGATTGTAATTCGGTATTGCGGCACCATCTAACGACACTAAATTGTTTCAACTGCATACCGCCTTTCATAAAACCTGACCATTTATACCGTTATAATGTCACCATTTAGGGTGTGAACTGTGAAGTCACTAACCCACAGCCGAAACATTTCTCAACTCTGAAGACACGTGTTTTCCCCTCGGATGTCAACTAACCTTCCCAGACAACAAAATCCGTCATTTTTACATTGATTCTACGTTTGCAGTGGTTAAATCAGGGTAAAAATGACGAATTTTGTTGTCTGGGTATACATAATTCTCCTTTTTAATAGCAGTGGGCTATACTGGGGTGATTTTTCAAAAACAACAGAACTAGAGTTTAAAAGGTGCCTATGGACATACCTAGGAATGTTTAAAAAATTTTTTTTGATTTTGTGCAAATTCCGGATGGAGTCCGGACTTTATGTGAAAAATACAAAATGGCCGCCATACAAATTGACAAATCTGCAATAAATCTGCTTCCTGTCAAGCTTTTGGGCTGATTTTGGTGTCAAAAGAAGCAGAAAGTTGAGCCTGTTAGTGTAAAAGAACAATAAACACTTAGTGTGTATGGGAACTACAAAACAAGGGGAAAAAAGTGCCTTTTGAAGCTTTTTTCAGCTTGTTTTCTGTCAAATTCTTCAAACATTTTCACATTTTACTTCATTTCAGACTTTTAGATTTGAGTTATTAGAAATTGCATGTTATTAGCTTGAATAATAACATGAATAATAAATTGAACCCCCATCAGTTCCAGAGCAAGCCTCATCCCCAGTCAGCAAAAAGCCTAGAACTAAGGTGGACTACAAACGGTACAAATATGTACTCCCATCACCAAAAGTAGTATCGACACACAAGCATGCCATGGCAATGTCACAAGAAGTGGATGCTGCCACCAGTCTTCTGGCTAAAGATGATATATCAAAGGCGACTCTCCACCTGGGTTTTTTTTTTCGCTGAGACTTTTCGGTCATTTGTCCGAAATGACTTGAAAAAATTCGGTCATTTTTTATTTATTTCGGTCATTTTTTCTGATGAAAATATTTCCTTTGAAGTAGCTGATACAAACGAAAATTTGCACTTCCTGACTAGCTACAACATTAAGTTTCGCTGAGAAACGTTGTCGTGTTTTATCTGAGAAAAGTTAGAACAGACAAACGTTACTTTCAGTCTTCGAAATTAACATATTTTTATTTTTGCAAAAACATTGTCAAGGTCAAACGGCAAAAGTTGAAATTGCCTCGGCAATTGCATGTGAACGTTTATTACGAAAAAATTGTACCAAAACATGTAAAGCGAAAAGCAAAATATATACTAGAGTAGTCTATCACGACCGCACTGTTTGATTTATTGTGATGTAATAATACCAAAAACTAGCGATAAAGCGAGCAACGCGATACGCACGCTGTTAAGTAATAAACATTATATAACTGACGGGGGGAAAGTAAGTTAATTTTGGGTTGATTCAATGTTCGAGGCAACACAAATCGATTTAATTTTCCCGGCGGGTTATATTGCGTAACAACAGTACCCAATAAGAAATTTACGTTTGTTTTACATTAATTCGACATCTAGTGGCGTTGAATTATCATAAAATAACGTTAATTGCTCAACCAGGTACCAGTAACAAATTAATAGCATCCTGCAAAAAGATTGCCTCGATTTACGTTTACACTAACATAATTTCGGCACAATTGAGATACTGCGAGCAACACAAAGTCGCGAGGCGCGATAAGGAGTAGATGCTTAGACTAATTTGACGTCTACCATCGTTGAATCAATGCAAATAGGATGATATTTTTATGAAAGATTCAATTCTCTCAGCTGGGCACGTGTCTAAGCGCCGGCGAAGTAGGAAGTAACCCAAATAAAACATCCAGCAATAGTAAGAGTCTGGTGTAGTCCAAGAAAAATTTTTTTTTTTATTGTAATCTTTTGGTTCTTACAAGCGCTCCTGTGGCCTCAGCATTTTTATTGCCAACGCTAATGCGCCATTCACGCATCTGCGTCGGCAATCACCTCGGCAAGTGCCGATTGCCCACGCTAATTTCGAAGACTGACTTCTGTATTTGCGTTATCACATATAATAAGACATTGGATCAACGTTTAAACACTAAGTCTACGTCTTGTATTTCCGATTGACAAGAAATCGTACAGTGGCGCAAGAAGCTTCTTTGCAATCACTGAAATCGATTTGAGCGCGTACGTATTTTTTCGGACATTTTGACCGAATTGACTATATTTTTTTCGGACATTTTGCTAAAAAATCGGTCAATGACCGATAAATGACCGAAAAAAAAAACCCAGCTCTCCACTATGACTCAACAACGAGGTCGAGGATCGAGGGTGAGTGGCCCTGTCTAATCTTAAACTTCCTCTCCGATGATACCTCCCACAACAAGATGATTCCTCTTCGACCCGTTCATTTTGCCTACGAAGATCGTCAGCAGATCATCAGCTTGTTTGTTGAGACATTTCGGCGTCTAGCAGTAGCAACTGGTGAAAGGGCTACTGCAGGTGAGCTCTGGGCAAAGATCGATGCTGTAATGACAGACGCCGCGTCAAAGAATTTGATGGTAGAAGGTGAGGTTTCGAAGAGGCTTCAAGCAACACATGTTCCTAAACACATACTGTGCAAGTCACATGTGTGTGAGAAATTGGATGAGTCATACATGCATGTCCTAAAATCAGCAGAAGACCAGATCGGTTTATGCCAGATGTTAGAGAAACGAGAGCCGAGACTGAAGTCATACCTTCGAGTAGGCAAGTCAATTGTCGCCTCAGTTGTAGTCCCGGCTCTAGTGAAGCTTGTGGCTAGGGTTAGTGATGGCAAGACTACTTCCATGGCAGACGAGTTTAGCCTGGTGTTGGAGTAGAGTGGTACTCACAAATCCTTCTCGCTCTATAAAGACCGCAGATTCACAAGATTGGGTCACACTGCTGGTGCGTTGGTTGATTGTGTTCTCCATTTCAAGAAGATGCTATCCAGAACTAGCAAGAATAACCTTCTTGTCAGAGCCTGTTCCCTTTACCTGGAGAATGAGTTCATTGTGGCATCACTAAAAGCATTGTCTCACTTCTGTCACAAGGTGACAATGCCTTACCTTAACATGGTAGAGCGTTGCCAACAATCCGACCTCGTCAGGATCCTTCCTAAACTACATAATGATCTTGAAAGGGCTAATCTTGAAACCCTGTCTGAGTTCCACGTTCCCTGGAAGCATGTGAATGCTGAATCACACAGCCCCACAACAGACCTCGACCACTACTTAATTACTGCTATGGCCAAGCAGAGTGCGCTTGGCCTCAAGATGTAATGCGGAAGAGAGTATTGGGAAGACGAGACAGAGAATAGTGAGAGGAGTACAAGAATCCATGCACTAACTGAAGAAATGAGGGTAAACCTCCCCACAGAGAACTTGCTTGCAGAAAGATACTTAGCCCGATTCGGAAACCTTGCAGGACTGTCAGCAGCACATTCAAATAGATACTTCAAAGCAAAACGAATAAGAGATGATCTTATGTTTGCTAAAGATGCACCACTTAACAGTGAGCTTGCAACCCGCAAAGTGATGAAAAAGTTAGATGAAATGGAGATTGCATGGACATTGGACAGAGACACAGAAAAAATTGATGAAAACTAAACTGAAGGAACGCATGAAAAAGAGCAGGAGGGAGGGAGATTTTCTCAACCACCTGGTGGATCAATGTAAGGTACATGGAGGGCCAATTACAAAAGTAGAAGAGCTCCGAGCTCTTCCAACAGCATCACCATCTACGCTGAAAAAAATCCTCCGGATGGACATCCAGTACCAACGAATGATTCATCCACGCGACAGCCAGGCAAATCCCAGCCTCTACAAAGTAAACAGCTTGAATGTAGATACCATGCTGCTGAACCTAGCTGTCATTCTTGGAACTGAGGATGAGGATGTTGGGACCATCTTTCCAACAGAAGATGAGGTATATGCCATCTTAACCTCTACTGCTGCAACTTCCTCTGGTGACACAGATCAACCAGTGAAAATGTGTATTGCAGCAGCAATTCCTGAACTCCATAAAGAATACCCTATAGGAACAAATGTGGCTGTGGTGTCGGACAGAGAAAACAATCAACGTCAGTGGTTTTTGAAAGCTAAAACCTCAATTGCTAAGGTAACAGGGATCAGTTGTCAGTAGATGTTACAGAAAATATATTTCGCACTTATTCAGTGCATCGTCAGTTCTGATAAAGGGCAGTTAAAACCTACAAGTAATGTTTTAAACAACATTACAGTGACGCAATAATGCCAAAACATGAGCGTAAAAAATTGAAAAAGCAAAAGCGTAAATATTGAAAAAATGCTGAATGAAAACTAAACCAAGCCGGCAGTAAAGTAAATTACGTATCAAATATAAATTATAAACTAGAAATGATGAAAGAGCGATGAGCAAAGCCTGCAAATGTAGCGTTGTGACAAATTACGGCAAAGAAAATAAATTATATGCGGAACACGGCAGTCAAAGGCAGTGATAAACAAACTAAGTACAGCGATAAATAATTAAATGGAGCGTCTTGGAAAACACAAAATGTAGCGTTGTGGAAAAAAGAGTAGGCAAAGACGGCAGTGAATAATAAGGCAGTAAAATATTGAAAAAATACCAAAAATGTAGTGGAGCGTCAAAAAATTAAACTTGTGGCAGAATTAATTTTTGGATATTTATTTTGGCATGTATCCTATGTATCCACTTATCTTCACAAGCATCTAGATTATCAATATTGGGTTGTTCAACAAATGTGACATTGTAGCATTGGGAAAGTTGTGGTTCAGTACTTAGATCATGAAATATAGCAAAATGTTTTAATAACGCAGCCCTGTCATTATTAGAGGAAAAATCGAAAGTGTTCCAAGTTGCACGATGGCCTAGTGGTTTTTGTGGTTTTTGGCAAGGGTCTGCCATTTAAACGATGATGGCACTGTAGAATGTGACCACTACCAGCGGGTTAATGATAAGAACAATACCATGTGGAAGAGACCAAAAAGAGATGACATTCAGGATGTAAATCCTGTTCAAATCATCCTTGTCACAGTAGAGACGGAATGGGTGTTCCAAGGTGTGACGACTATTGTGTCGTTACTAAAGTGTATAAATGTTTCTCAAATATCTAGTGTATTTCATGACATTTTTATGTGAATTTCATATACCGGTAACAAGTTATGTGTATAAGTGTTGAAATTGTCATTATTATTCTTGGATGCAACCAGTAATCTCAAGTTGCACCAACAAACGTGAAAAAAATATGAAAAATATTGACCAAAATATAATAGTTTCAAAGTTTTAGAGAACATTCAAGCATGCTGGGCGTTTTGTTGCTCTTTTAAAGTAACAGGCTCAATTTGCTGCTTCTTTTGACACCAAAATCAGCTCAAAAGCTTGACTGGAAGCAGATTTATTGCAGATTTGTCAATTTGTATGGCGGCCATTTTGTATTTTTCACATAAAGTCCGGACTCCATCCGGAATTTGAACGAAATCCAAAAAAATTTTTTGCACGTTTATAGGTATGTCCAAATTGTCCATAGGCACCTTTTAAACTCTAGTTCTGTTGTGTTACTTGAAAAAAGTCAAAATCACCCCAGTATAGCCCACTGCTATTTTTAACAACGATTTCCGACAACATTGAATCAACATAAAAACGACAATATTGCCAGCCAATGTAAATTAGCACTTCGGATTAACACTTTGTTAAAATAAAAGCAGGAAATTACAAACAAGACTTATAGCGGGTGATCGCAGCTGGATATTTTCGATACAATATCAAATGTTTCCACACAATCCACAATCATTCTACTGCAAAATTAAATAATTAGCTGAAGAAATCGGCGGCCAAATTGGTCGACTGAGGAGGTAGCACCGGCGGTCATTCAAGCACTACTTAGCGGCCATGTCTGCGATGGCCGCCGGTTGCTTTAAGGCTTGCAGTTGCAGTGATCTTATCATAACTGGAGATTTTAATGCTAGCAATACCAATGCATTTGGTCCTCTTCTGGATAGCTTTTGTGAAGAGGAGGGCTTTTCCAATTTTCCATGTCTGATCGTCTGCTATTACCCGCTGATACATTTACTTATATCAGTGATGCTCATGGTACAACAAGCTGGTTAGATTACTGGTTATCTTCATACTCTGCTCACAATGCTATTAACACTATTGCTGTGCTTCATGATTCTTTTACCTCTGATCATAGACCTTTGCTCATTGAGCTGTCTGAAACTTCTCTTTCCAAACTGGATTTCAAACAAATTGCTAGTGATACTTCATTACATTGGGATAGTGTCTCTGATGTGGAGAAGGTTAGGTACTATGATGCTACTAAGAACTTATTATGTCAAATACCTCTACCTTCACAGTGTATTTCTTGTAATGACCCTTTCTGCCAGGACCAAAATCATTTGGATGATATAAACAAATTTTACAATGTTATTGTATCATCGCTGTATACAGCATTTTCTGCACTTGCAAGGAAAAAGAAAAAGCTCCATCAACATGTTGATGGTTGGAATGACAATGTTCGTGCAACACATAGAAAGGCCAGAGCAGCTTATCTGGAATGGATTCAATGCAATAAACCAACAAGTGGACCTGTGTTTTCAAAAATGAAAGATAGGTACTCGTCGTGTTTTTAAATATGCACTACGCGATTATTGTAAAAACAAAAAGAACAGCACAAAGCTGACTCTTGCAAACAGTTTACTTGCTGGATGTACATCATCTCAATTTTGGAAAAAGGTTAGAAGTGTGAAAAAGCATCCACCACTCTCATTAACCGTAGGTGGAGCGACTGGTGAGACTGATATTGCTGACATGTGGGAGAACCATTATAACCTGCTCTTAAATGCAGTGAAACCTCAGTCCCATGTGGAAGGTGTAGTGATCAACAGTATTAATAACAAATGTAATTATCTTGACCTTGACCAGTATTATTGCAATGTTAATATGCTAGAAACACTGTGTAAGAAAATTTGTATTAACAAATCAGCTGGGGATGACAAGCTTTCAGCTGAACACGTCTTGTTTTCACATCCTGTAGTTTACCTCTATCTTAGCTTATTCTTTAACATGTGTTTATATCACGGATATGTACCTAACAATTGTATGTGTACAGTGATTGTACCTGCTGTAAAAAACAACAATGGCGACATAAGTAATACTGGTAACTATGGACTGATCGTAATTGCCACCATTAGCCTATATCTAAAATTTTTGAGATCATGGAAATGCTGGAAGCCAAGCGACTTCTACTTTGAGATCACCAGCGTAACCCCTTGGATGTTTCCAAGAAAACTGCCTTTACCAATATACGCAGCAAGATTCAAGCCAAGTTGCGAAACATGCAAGACTCTTGGCTCAGTGCTAAAGCGGATGAGATCCAAAGCTATGCAGATAGGCACGACACTAAGCGCTTTTACACCGCCTTAAAAACTGTGTATGGTCCGTCCACCTCTAAACCACGCCCTCTCTTTAACATCGATAGATCAACTCTGCTCACTACCAAGAGCCAAATCTTACAAAGGTGGGCCGAACACTTCCACGACGTTCTCAACCGGCCTTCAGAGATAAACGACGAAGCCATTGATCGCCTCCCTCAGGTAACCACCAATCGTGAACTCGACGCCCTCCCAACAGTTGATGAAGTTCAGAAAGCCATCGACCTCTTACCCTCGGGAAAAGCCCCTGAACCTGACTCTATACCAGCAGAGATCTACAAATCAGGTGGCAAGGGCCTTACTGACAGTCTTACTGAATTATTCCAGTCAATGTGGGTTACAGGTGTACTTCCCCAGGACTTCAAAGATGCATCTATAGTGCACATTTACAAATGCAAGGGAAATCCCCAATTGTGCGACAACCATCAAGGAATCTCCCTCCTGTCAATTGCTGGAAAAATTCTCGCTCATGTCTTACTGAACCGCCTCTTGAACCATCTCGAGCAGGGCCTCCTCCCTGAAAGCCAGTGTGGATTTCGCCAGGGCCGAGGAACTGTAGATATGATCTTTGCGGCCAGACAGCTTCAAGAAAAGTGCATGGAGCAACACTAAGACCTTTACACTGTCTTTGTCGATTTGACAAAAGCTTTTGATACAGTGAGCAGGGAAGGGTTGTGGAAGATCATGCACAAATACGGATGCCCAAGCACATACATCTCCATTGTAAGACAATTTCATGATGGAATGATGGCCTACGTTGCTGATGACAATGAATTCTCTGAAGCCTTCCCAGTTACAAACGGCGTTAAACAGGGCTGTGTCCTGGCACCTACCTTATTTAGCATGATGTTTTCAGCAATGCTAACAGATGCTTTCAGAGATAAAGACTACAATGGTATTCCAATTCGCTATCGTTGTGACGGAAAACTTTTTAACCTGAGACGCTTCAAAGCACTCACCAAAGTTACCGAAACTGTCATCAAAGAACTTCTGTACGCGGATGACTGTGCCCTGAACGCCTGCTCCAAAAGCGAAATCCAACAACAAATGAATAAGTTCTCCTCTGCTTGCGATAATTTTGGACTAACAATCAGCACTAAGAAAACAGAGGCAATGTATCAACCAGCCCCTGGAAAATCCTATAGCAAACCACTCATCACTGTAAACGACCAGATAATACATGCATGTCAAAGTTTCAAGTATCTTGGTAGTACTCTTTCTAACACAGCCACCATTGACCTGGAAATCAACAACAAAATCGCCAAAGCATCTATCGCCTTCGGTAGATTGAGGTCTAACGTATGGGAGAGGCGGGGAATCAAGCTGCCCACAAAGCTAAAAGTTTACAAAGCAGTTATTCTGACGACCCTTCTGTATGCATGTGAGGCCTCGACTCTTTATAGGAGACACGAAAGGCAGGTGAACCACTTCCACCTCTCCTGCCTCCGAAAGCTCCTCAAGATTCGATGGCAGGACAAAGTCCCAGACACCGAAGTTCTCAGTAAAGCAAACATGCCCAGCACTCTTACCCTCGTAAAAAAGGCACAAATAAGATGGGCTGGCCATGTCCACCGGATGCCGAACCACCGCATTCCTAAACAACTGCTCTACGGAGAACTGACTAATGGCAAACGTCATGTAGGTGGTCAAAGAAAACGCTTTAAGGACACTTTAAAAGCTTCCATGAAAGAATTCGCCATCGACGTAGATTCGTGGGAAGATTTAGCCGCAGAACGACCAACATGGCGCAGTCTTATTTATAAAGGCGCAGAATCAGCTGAGAAACACCGTACGCTATCTGCTGTCAGAAAACGAGAACATCGCAAGGCCCGAGCCTCAAACAACCCTGGCCCTAGCCAACCATCCTTCCAATGTCCATCCTGCAGCAGAAGTTTCACCGCACAGATAGGCCTCATCAGCCATCTCCGCACTCATGTAGCCTACACTGACCAAAGTCAACACTAAAAAAAGAAAAAAGAAACTTGATCTCAGTCTCATTGGCCATCTTCGGAAACGAAGGGCGAACATCATCATATCTAAAATTTTTGAGTACTATATTTTGCAACAAATTGAGCCTTTCTTAATTACAGCGGATAATCAATTTGGCTTTAAAGCAAAGCACAGTACTGATGCGTGTGTATTTTTGTTGAAACAAACCATTTCCCATTATGTTAAACACGGTACTCCTGTTTTTACTGTTTTTGGATTCATCAAAAGCATTTGACCGAGTGAATCATTCGGTTCTATTTTTAAAACTTATTGAACGATCTGTGCCAATGATATTTGTACGATTGTTATGTTATTATAGTTTCGGGAGAGAGTTTGCTTTTTTATACCAAAGACAGGCAAGACACAACAATACCACCGGGTTGAGCATTACAACAGTATATATTTTACATATTTACAAAATAGTTTAACATTCAAACGTTTTCGGCTTAACCTAAGCCCTCATCAGGAATCTGAAAATATTAATAAAATGCAATAAATTTCAACTTCTTGAAGGTAACTAGCTAACTAATTGTAAGCATCAAGAAATACGCAGCGGTTAAAAGCAATAGTGTGGAAAACAAACAGACGTACGGAAAACAAAATTACATTAGAAAAAGGCAACTACATGACTACAAACGAATTAGCACCACAGGGAACGTGATCCATCTAACTTAGTAAATGTTTAGTAGAAAGGACGCGCCACCAGCAAATAATTGTTTGTTTAAATTTGGGTTGTAGCGTTTGATTAATAGCGCTTCCTGAATTTTTGTGTCAAATTGGGATTTGCCTTTGGGATTTGGATTTTGCCTATCAATCTATGGCAGTGAAGTGGGGTTGTCACTACTCCCAGTATTTTCATGTTTCAAATGGGGTGAGACAAGGGGGGGTATTAAGCCCTCACTTTTTTACATTGTACATGAACGATTTATCCTCCGAATTAAACAGTCTTTCTGTTGGCTGCTGCATTGGCAATTCCTGTATTAATCATTTAATGTATGCTGATGACTTGTGTTGCTTTGCACCAAGTGTCAAGGGTCTCCAGAAACTTATCAATGTATGTCAAAAATATGCCATTTCTCACGACATTGTATTCAATTGTAACAAAACTGTTGGTGTTCTATTTAAATCCAAGATGTTGAAACTTGACTTTAATCCGATCATATAAAAGGTAAAGGTGGGTCCCATACTTGATTCAAGTTTTGGGGAATGAGAAGATAAGGTTCTCATTGTACCAAGCCTTCGGCACTAACGAGAGTAGGGTGGCCAGTTCCTTTCTCTCGGCCGCCTTTCCTTCAGCAACTACGCCCACCCAATTTATTATATCCTGGGTAGAGGTGAGCGGTGTTTGTCAACTACCAGCGTAAGCCAGGAGTCGAACCAGGTTTGCATAATTGGAAAGCCAACGCCTTATCCGCTGCGCCATCCCACCGCATCATATAATTTAAATGAAAAACGTATCTGCTTTGAGACCTCTGTGAAATATTTAGGAGTAATAATTAACGACTTGCTATCTGATGATGAAGGCATGAAACGACAATTACGGTCGTTGTATTGTGCTGGAAACATGTTAAAAGCAAGGTTTTCCAAATGTTCAATTGCTGTTAAAAATGTGTTCTTTCGTTTCTATTGTATGCCATTATATGCCTGTCAACTATGGTGCAACTATCTTTCATCAGTAGTAATTGCTTACGTGTTGGGTACAATAACTGTTACAGAATGTTGTTTAATCTGCAGAGACGATGCAGCATCACCTCTGCATTCGTTGATAACAATACCACAACCTTTCAAGCTCTCATTCGCAAAAGATTATATCAGTTTGTAACACGATGTAACTTGTCTTCCAATCAATGGATTTATGAACTAATGCGAACAGACTGTTGTTATCAATCTTTGTATTTAGTACATTACGACTCAGCTCTTCGGAGTTGAGTAATGTATCTGCTTTGTTTCTACTTTTTATGTATGATTGTGTAATATGGACCATCTTGAGTCTGATGCAAATAAATAAATAAAATAAAAATATACTTGTAAATGTTGTGCAAAACTTTTGCACAGTTTTTATTGCCTAAATTCAAGCAAAACATCAAAACTTCATCATTACAAAGTTTGTGTTTTATTGTTTTGCTGCAAATACTTTTAGATACCGTCCAGTTACCGTAGCTTATTTAGAACATCATTTGCAACTTTTCTAAAGTCAGCAAACCAGTAGCGCAAAGGTTTGCCACTAGATTTCACAGGAATGACACTGCCAATTTATCATAAAAATCTTTGATTCCTGCTACTTGTCATCACTTTGCTCAAATTTGCAAATATGTTGTACAATCGCTCATTATTATTTTTTTTGGTCGAGACTTCAAAGTATAACATGGTGAATTTGATGTGATGATAACGTCAATAGCCACGCGCCTTTGCAAAAGAGCACCATAAACACAAGAAATTCTGTAAGGAAGTGATTGTATGTGCAGTTTCGCAATGTAACCACTTCCTTCAATTTAAGCTAGTGATGAATACCATATGAGTTTAACCAGCCGTTTTTAAACGTGCAGATTTAATTTACGACATAATATGTTGTATCTTGGTGGCTTGCTTAAATTTGCAAGAATGTGTAATCAAGAAAAAGTTATCCTACTATTGTACTTGCAACTGTATCATGTATGTTGTCTATTATGCATTGTTACATCAGCACTTCAGTGCATATGAAATTCCTAGCAAATACATCTAGGCCAGGGGTTCTTAAACTGGGGTCCGTGGACCCCCAAGGGGTACGCAAACTAGTTTTAGGGGGTCCATGAAGGCCCAATGGAAATCTTAATGTATAATTTCAAAATTAAAATAAAATTTTCAAAAGAAAAGAGATTAAGTTCAAGCAACGCTGATGATTTCTAGTTTGGCGTTTCCAGATAATTGTTACCGCATTGCATTTTTTTGTTACGTACGTTTATTACGTCACTTTCCACATTGTTGGTTTTGCGCTATTTGAACATTGCAAAATTTTATCAGTTACAGGCAATTGCAATTTTATCATTTCTTAAATTTAATAAAACATAAATTTTGTTACCTCAGATCAAATATAGTTACTACTCTGTAAACCCTTGACAGCCTGTTTCACCCTAAAAGGAGGATCATCGGAAGGTCCTCATTCAAATAGAAATAAATTTTGTTACCAATTCATTTTAATTTTATTGCGTTATGTCTAATTCACGGTGATCAAAAAGTTTTTCGGACTAGGCCATAAAGGGGGTCCACACAAACTAAAAAAAAATTTCAAGGGTCCGTGTTAAAAAAAAGTTTAAGAACCCCTGATCTAGGCCTATCTGAATTTATTGACTTTCTATTACACTAGCATTATTAACAAGAAAAAAATAGTTAAGGCCTTACCGATCTTTCTCAGATAAAGTAAAATTTAAATAAATTTGCATCATACTAGTGAGCTGTTTTAAAGGCAAAGTAAAATGACTACGCACAAATAGAAAATTAGCAGGCTAGCATTATTGCCTCAGTGTGGAATAGGCATGTTGTTTGTTGCTCTTCCGATAAAGATACCGATGCAGACGAACCGATAAGTGATAATACAATCGTCGCAAAAAGTAGTGTGTTTGTTCTGTTTGATTTTTTTGAATTGATGATCTTGTTTTTAAAGTAATCTTCCCCTTACTAATACTTGCAATGTTTTTCTGCAGCAACTTTGTGTCAGACATTGAAACGTTGTGGGGAAACCATGTTCGAGTGTACGGCCATCACACGATTGTACGAAACCCGTTAAAGACTTTTAGTGTCACTGAGCCAGCACCACTTGGTTGTTTACATAACTCGCGCAGTACCGTGAAAGAAACATCGAAATCAAGGTTAGGAATAGGATGTTGAAAAGCTGCAAGAGTTTTATTTTTTCTTAAGTGTTTTGTGATCGATAACATGAACAGTTTTGTAATAAATTCTTTGAAACAAAATGGTGATATTTATTTATTGTTTACCTATGCACATTGCACAGTACTCCACTACTACGGTACTGTAAACGTTTGATCACGTTGAATATTTTGCTTTACGGGTTTGAAACGAAGTGATATGTTCAAACTCAGCTGATGAGACGTCTTCCAGTTTTTATCGTTTAATTTTTAGACCAAACATTTGCATCGACCCTTGTGATCGTAAAAGTTAAATCGAACGAGACTACATGTAAAATTTGTGCGATCATAGTGAAAAACTATAGGTGACATCTACTTAGGGCAACTCAGCGTTATTTACTCTCTACACACGTCCGACTTCGCTGCATTCCGTAACGTTTGAAACATTCTCAGGCACTGCTTGGTCGCACAGAACGGAGGTTTCTTCAACATAACAAATGGTGGATGCATAGGCAACGTTGTATCGGACGGGAGGCACGTCATGAATGCAGGTGGCATTCAAAATGCTAACTTTGGAATGACTAGAGACGGTCGGATCATAACAGGGTGAGTGGGCGCAGCTTATCCCTTGTCACCACAACGTTCGGTTGACTTTACTGCTTTCTCACATAACATTTGTTAGTTATTAAACTTCTGATTGTGGAAGAAGAGAAAGTGACATTAAAGGAGATGCACAGATTGTGCGAAAAATTGTAAAGTGGAGTCGAGAAGCTGAGGCTGGAGGATACAGAAGACTGCGTGTCATGGGAAGAATTAATCCATAGTCCATAACTCTCGATCTATCCACTTAAATGAGATTAAAATCGGAAAAAGCCGCTCATTATTTGGTGTAAAAGTTGTTGTGAAGCTAAACTGTGTATTTAAAAAGTTTTAACATTTTGGCAATAACAGTTTTTTAAATAAACAGACAATTTATGCAGGTACCTCTCTCAGAATGACGTTGAAACGCTTGGCTTCATCCAGCTGATCGCCGGGGTTCTTTGGCTTGTGAGGAATGGTACGTGTTAGTGCCTGTTGGCAATGAGTGAATATCTAACACTTAATAGCGATTTGAAACCAACAAACCAGGGTCGTTTTCCTCTATCATTAATACGATTTCTTGTTTCAGGAACCTCCTACGTTGAGGAATCCCTTCAACTAGAAACAGCCGACTCACAGACATCTGGAACCTTGAGGTTCTATTTTTTATTTTCAAAATAAGTCTTTAAGCTTTCTTTTATCATACTACTGTGATTGCTGCATGATCTTTTTTACATTTTGTTAAGCAATAACAAGGTTTTTTAATCAAAATAGAAGAGAGTTTATGAATTGATATGACGCAGGTTGCAGATGGTGATCTATAAGTTGCTGATTCGTGAAAAACGATTTGAAGTAGTCGCTTTTTTACGTGATAGTTGGTAACACATCGCGATCATCTCCAGTAGTGTGTTAAGTTGCTCAATGCGAAGCTATGTTTCTGCCCCTGGTAGCAAGACCGTGCTTTTTTACCACACAACTAATATGACATTTATGATCGTTCTAGAACATTCGCTGACATCCAGTCAGCTCGCAATGCTGTCGGTCACGACGCGAAGGGTCGGGTGGTGCTCGTGCAGATAGACGGCCAGTCATTCGTGCGGGGAGCAAACCTTCATCAATTCTCACAGTGAGTCAAGCTCTGGGTCAAATATAACCTGGGACTCCGTTAGTGATGATGTTGCTTCACAGACATATCGTCATATGCCTTGCGATAGACCAATATATTACTTTTATAACAAACTCATTGTCGTACAGAAATAAATTATTGTTTTTTCTTATCCAAGCATATGTCTGATGGTTAAGGACATTTTACGTACCACAACCCCTATTGTCGATGACTTGCACACGAACGACCGTAGAAATATTCAGCTAAATAATGACTGATAAAGAATTTAAAATAATTAACTTTTGTACATCTCAACCGGAATTTATGACGTTGCATAATTCTTGTTGAACATGAAACATTTCAGGTTCTTGATTAACCAGCTGGGCCTCGTCAACGCTATAAACCTTGATGGTGGAGGGTCGACGTCTTTGGTTTTGAACGGGACCCTGGCCAACTATCCAGCCGACCACTGCGTCGACGCTCCCATGTGGCGGTGTGCGAGAGAGGTCTCCACAGTTTTGTGCGCCCATGAGCCGGATTGTGATACCCCATGTGTGATGGGTTCTTGCCAGATGGGAAGGTGAGTTCTTTACTGGGTTTTGATTATTTAAAAACAGCGCGAGCTATTCTTTCAATACAGTGCACCAACACCGCACTCACAATTCAAAACGTTTCCCATTACTCTGAAACAATATCGTCCCAAAAGTGTTCTGTTGAAAATGTTGTAAAACTATATGTAACTTAGGAGCAAAATGGTTGGAACGCCTGGTTAATCTAATCAAAAAATAAAGAGCCAAAAAGTAGATACCAAACTCATGTTCAGCAAACAAACATTTCGAAAACTATACTGTCTTCATCTTCAGTGTTATAAAGTTTATGTTATAAAGTTTATTATAAATTATATTTATAACACTGAAGATGAAGACAGTATAGTTTTCGAAGCGTTTGTTTGCTGAACATGAGTTTGGTATCTACATTTTGATTAAATGTTACTGATCCAGGATCTGGTGAGGTTGTGGCTAAACCACTCACAGCTGACTGACGTAAAAAAATATTTTGTTGTTGCAGATGTGCTTGTGACGCGAACTGGGTCGGGAATGGATGCGATACGTTGTTGTGCGCTCACCACAACTGCTCCCAGCATGGCAGCTGCTACACGGGTGAGTTCATTGACAAATTCATTTTGTAACGTCTGTATTTTTAACCAAAACATCAGCAATTCTTCAACAGGTTTGTAGGCGGCCCTTTTAAAAGTTGTCGTATGATGGTAATCCAAGTTCAGTTCCTGGCGATTACTGTATATAACTTAGCACATGCATTCCAAAGTGTTTTGTTTTCCGCAGACGGATGTATATGCGATCCCGGTTGGTATGGCAATGACTGTAACCTCCCCTGTTCGCGAGGAATGTTCGGGACAAATTGCAGCGAGCACTGCGCATGCGGCCCCCATTCGTCGTGCGACAGGGTCATTGGGGAATGCACCTGCTTCCCTGGGTACGTCGGGAGGACTTGTGAGCAAGGCGAGTCTTAATAAAATTTGTTCTTATGTAACGATGTATCCATAAGTGAGCGAAGCCATATTGAGGCGCAGCCGATGAATTCATCCGTTAGTGCTAAGGAATGATAAGGTTCAGTACCACTTTTAAACGGTCTATGGTACAATCTGACAGTGTATCGAACCCATGCCTATTGATTCAGGGGCAGGCACTCTAAACACCAAACCGGAAAGTCGAGTGTCTGGTTAAAATAACAAGTTTTATTGATTAAAAAAAAGCAATCTGCATTGCATTCTTTAAGTAAAGGAAGCAAATCCGAACAGCAAGATTGATGTTTTGAACCGTACAAGGCCAACAAAACTCCAGAAATATACCGTAGAATCCTTGTCATAAGTTGAGGTTCAGAACGTGTTGTGCAATGGAATTAAAATTTGATCTTGTGAAAGTGCTTGCTCTGTTTGAAAACATGTATTTTGAGTCTAAATGAATTGATGTCAGTGCCGATATTATCACCCTGCTGGCCAATGCTTTTGTTACTGAACTTTTTGAAAGTTTTTGACTTTATTTAAACACTATTACACTTTAAGCTCTGTTTCATTTACACTCTGAAATATTCTAAGCAATCATTACATTAAAACAGAGTGCCCGATGGGAAGATACGGCATTGAATGTCAGTTCGAATGCCACTGCAGTGACACCTGTCTGTGTCATCACGTGACTGGAGAGTGCGTCACCAACGCTACGATCCCAGCTCATATCAACCTCAATGGTAAGTACCCCTCGCAATGCCATGGCAGTATTTGATCTACCATGCCATGGCATACTTGTATTGTTTTGTTATCCCACGAAGTTGCTGGCTGTATGTGATGGAAGCGGATAGCCACAGTATCGTCAACTGGTTATTCGGCGGTGGTCGAATACAATCAGACCACTGATGCTGAGTAAATACTTTCACAAATTGAAAAATAACTTTATCTAAGTTTTGTCATCTGCAGTGTCACAGTGCCTCGCCGAAAACTTTTGGAAAGTCCCCTCGCGAGATGACGTCGACCACAACTCGAGCGACCTGTAAGTTTGTTATCTTTGCTGATTTCTGTAAGATCTTGACCATAGCTTTGTTGTACTCTGCACATTTTGGTGTGCCACCAACGAAATACTGTACAATCAAATACAATTTGTCTTTCTATTTACTCGAGCTTTGTGAAGACTTTACAGTTTACACGTTCTTAAGCTCAGTAACAACATCCGCTGCAACATTATATTGCTTTGACACAAAAGAGTGACATAAATCGAATCTCTTTCTATTAAACAGGGTGATCTAATAGTACAACTTCACAGATCTACTGATCGTTTCATGTTGTTTGTTCAACATTGTGTTTAGTTTTGATGAGTGCTCTGGATAAGAAGCGTTTGGTTGATTTTTTGCTAATCTGCGTAATCGATTAGTAAAAGTAAAATTAACAACAAACAAGATGGTTTATTGCTTCACTGACGTTTTGCGCACCATGACAATGCGCATCCTCAGAGCGAATAACATACAAAATAAAATTTCACCAGGTTATATACTGCAGTGCGATTGAAGGCAAGAAAAAATAAAACACGCAATATTTTAAAAAATTGGCCAATAATGTGTGAGCGGTTACTTTCCTCGTTAAATTACGTAAAAACTTCCAACAATAGACATAATTGCAGCTTATGTTTCTTTCAACAGTCGTTTTATTTTATCTTTACGCATTTCAGGTCCCTCCTTGCGATGCTCTGCTCCGCTGTTGCTTGCCTTATATTCAGCATTCTTTTAAACATTCTACTCCTCTGGAGGATACGACCAACGGTATTGACCAATCACAAACAAGTATTACCATCACCCAGCCAATCAAGTTCGTCCACGTATGACGACATCAGCGATACAAGTACCTTATCCAGTTCCAGTGACTTGGACACGATGTCACACCTACCCACATCGAAGTGGAGCCGCCTCATCGATAAGTTGTTGTTCCGCAATCAATATAAAAAACTTGACAATAAAGTGGAAGATATTGAATTGGACAGAATGGACTTATAACGTCAAATAGCATCTTTAACCCATGGTGGTTAGATACGCTTTGTAAGAGATTTTGACATTATGAATGAATTTGTATCGAAACAAGATTAAATACATTAAATCGTGTTGGTTAACCGAACTACAACCTTGAACTGGCATCAATCGTGATTCATAACTTTCCGTTTTTTTTGTTCTGGCGTTGTGTGTATTATCAAAACCTGAGAAGGTATATTTTCCCTTTGTCCTGTTACGTTGCGGAGGTTTTCTTTTGATGCTGCGATTTTTGCAAGAAGCTTGTTGTTCTTATCCAAATCAGTAGCTCACGTCATGCGCAATGTTTGTTTTTCCTGAACGCATACGAGGGACTCGTTGAACAGTGCAATGCCTTGTTTTATTAGTTTGGGTGTTGTCCATTCTATGTCATCTTCATTAAGTGCCTTATCTTCTCAAAGCGTTGGCAATCATTCTTTTCCACAATTATTGTACTTCTCGCCAACCTCAACAGATCCATCTTGGAGCAGGCCGTTACACTTCTTTCGTTTTCCCAGCAAAATTGGTCATTTTCTCATTGAATGTAAAAATGACGGATTTTGCTGTCTGGGAGATCCTGACTGGGAAATGCTAGACAAGAAGATCACCTTTCTTCTTTCTACACTTTATTTACATTAATTTTTCTACTCAAAACCTTTCAAAATCAACTTAGTATGGTGGCTTATTACTGATTGTACGAAATGGCATGGTCACCTGAGTGGATCCTGAGCTGACACTCATCCAACCACCTTTGATATTTTTTCAGCTTAGTTTGGTATTTTCGCTTAGTGCTTCAAACTTATTTCACATTTGTTAGATACTTGATTTGTTCAGCTATTTGAAATGTACCGTTTTATTGAGCTTTGTTTTGGTTGGTGTTTTCAATTTACACTAAAAGACGCAAACTACAGGAGTTCGGTTACTTCCGCAGTCTACTCCTGGGTATGTCTGCTTGACTGTTCTTTAGGCCATGTCATCTTTAGTTTTGATTTTGTTTGTAATACAACGTTACGCATGATTGAGTTTGTAGTTAGTGATGCGAAACTGGTTTTATCTCAATTTTATGACGTTGAACCAAGAGGTGGTAGTCTTCCTAATCCCGGTTTTTTACAGTATTTTTTTAATGTAAAACTCGAAAAGAATTGGTGCACCAAAGTATCCTCGTTCTCCAGATGCAAATCTCGAACTGATTTAACTGAGAATTAACTATTTAATTTACTGCTTGACACGTTTCAGCGCAAGAATATAGTTTTTGGCAAAAACGAGCATTTTTTGCCCCGAATGCAACCAGTTGTGCTTCCAACATTATCTCGCAACTGCCAATACACATCGGTCAGCAGCAAAAATTGCAAGGTTCCAGACTTATTTTCAGAGAACTTTATTTTGTTGCATCACATATTTTCATGTACTTATTTAAGAATTTTCGTAAATGATTGTTTAGTGTTGCATTCTGTGGTTACTGGTTGTTTTCTCCCTGGAATCCTATCAGCGTTGCCTAATTGTTTTATTTATTTATTGTGCTTGGTTCTACATTAATTTGAAAACTATTTGAAGATCTTACCAGTTCAAATACTACTTTGTTGTTGCAACTCCTTTTCCATGCAATACAGTTGCATATATTACGCCACTTTGTCGTTTTGAAAGCGTTTTGATTGTGTCCAGACTTGTGCCTGGCGTTTGCAAAACATCAAAAAGATGGCACGTGGAGCATGTCATTGTAGCGTTCAAAAAATTTCGATTAATACAAAGTGTCAGAGGACATTCAAGCTTTAAATAGAGAATTGCAACAATTATAACAACGTTGAACAAAGGCATAAGCACTAAGCAGATTTTCGCAAGAGAGCTTCAAAAGTTGTAACATTTCCTGAAACTTGGCATTCACGTGCACTAGCATAACGAGGCATATTGTGTAAAATTCGAAACGAGTCAGGCAATTCTAATCCTGTTGAACGAAGATCGATGGTAATTGTGCCATAGTTGACTTGCATAAAATGATGTGCAATAAGAGCGAAACAACACACTTTTACTCTTTGTGAACATTTATTATATTAATTAATTTGTTTTCTGTGCAGTGAAGAGATTTTACTTGCCTTAGTATGTCATTGTTATCTAATAAAAGAGAGTTAATGTAGACACCCAAATACTTCAACAAAGAGAATCGATTTCTGCCCTGTGCAGAATTTAGGTGTGGCAAAAACACGCCACTGTCATTAATTTTGCGGTACAGTAACGTCTCATTGATTTTATAGTATTTCACAAAGTTTAATATTCTTCCACGTCTCCAATATCGTAGTTGATGTTCTTCTCTTTGACTCCTTTGAAAAATTCCTTGTGAAGGTCGTCGGAATGTCTGCATGCAATAATTGCCTTGTCCTTCCCCATCGCGTCAAAGAATGCTTTCAAAGCTGGAAACTCGGGAATCAGTGATGGCTCCAAAATTCCAATTCTCTCTAAATGCGTCCAGATCATGTAGTCTGTAAATCCTGGTTCGCTTCCTCCTATGAACGGTTGATGCTCTTTTAAGAATGCATTTTCCTTAGAAAGGCCGCCTCTTACTTTCTCAATATTTTGTTTCCTTTCTTCATCTGTGGAAGCCCCAAGTAAACCATAAAAAGCAGGCAGCATCTAGAAAATGAAATAAAAACCATTATTCTGTTATGTGTACGAAATGCAGTAAGTGGGTGCATGGAAGATGTGCAAAGATGAAGAAAGAATGGTTGGTCCTGTTCAAAAGTTTAATAACGAAGTTCAATCAGTGAATGCCTTTTGCTATCTAGGAGATATTGAATGCCAGTGGTGGTTGCAGCAGTGACTGCAAGGGTAAGGTTTGTTTGGGTGAAATTCAAAAAGTGTCGAGACTTGTTATGTGGTAAAAGATTTCCGTTGAAAATGAGAAGAAGAATACTAGTTGCGTAGTATCTGCAATGCTGTGTGGAAGTGAGACATGGTGCTTGGGGGAAAACAAATTGGCGATTTTAAGAAGAACTGAGAGAGAGCGTGGTGAGGGCAATGTGTGGTGTGAAGCTGATGGACAAAAGGAATACTGAAGAACTTATGAACTTGCTTGGGTTGAATGAGAATGTTGATAAGTTGTCGAAGGCGAATGGAGTGAGGTGGTATGGGCATGATTTGAGAAGGGATCAAGATGTTTTGAGAAGAGCGCTGAAGTTGCGAGTCGTAGAAAACAAGGAAGACCCAAGAACACGGGGAAAAGGCAAGTTGATAAGGAAAGTAGCAAGGTAGCCTTGACAAGCTCGCATTAGACATATTGATGTGTGGAGGCGATTGCGGCACTTGGAGGTGGATCCGGCAACTCTCGGTAACAAGGATATCACCAGATTAAAACTGGACTACTACTATGGCTGTGAAACTAATCTCGTACGTCGAAAAATTGCTTGCATCATCAATGTCGAAACATCAATGGCTGGTGGATAAACATGACACCCCTTAGCAGGCTTACTTCTTGAGACACCAAGCCAAGGTTTGCTTTGAATTCGCTGCCAACGTATTGCCCAATAACCAAACCAAGATTTTCTTGCAAGGTCATTGGATCGCTAGCCTAGAGGCAGTAGCCTACCATGTGTCAATACTATTTTAACTTTATTGGATTGTAAGTAGGAAACTTGTTGTTCTCGGTGACCAATGTGAGTGATTTATTTTTTCGCACTCCATAAAATCTACCCAGGCCATTATCCACTAGCCTATCCAGCCTGCAAATAAGTTTTTTCTTACATTGATTCTGTAAAAATAATAATGATAACGTAAAAAAAGACTGATTGGAAAAGTTGTGGAGCTTCAGTATATTAAAAGCTGAAAATATAATTGAAAGATCTTGATTAGGCACATATTTTTGTCAATTAGTTAGAAAAAAATGCTGTCTACTCAAGTACAATCATTATAAAAATATTTGCTGGCAAGTTACCGAGCTGTGATCTCCAAGCAGAATCATTTCTTTCGCTTTCTTCAGAGGATCTTGGGTGATGAGCTTTCTCCCCGAGTAAGCTTCATCTACGTAAGCGGAAGTGATGTCAGACTCATAAATGATTTCTCCGTTGATTTCCAAGGACGGTACCTTGCCACGAGGGTTGATGTCAAAGTACCACTCTGGTTTCTTTACAAGATTGATGTTGACCGTCTCGTGTCTAACGAAGCAAAGAAAGATTTTTCGTAAGCATTAGTTTTTACTGAGAGGGGGTAACACACCTTGATGTGAGAATTTTTGTTTTTGTCTGCATGGCTACTAACAGCATTCAGCACATTCCAATGGGATTTTAAACTTTCACGTTTTTGTTGTTTCGTAATGATTTTAAGAACAGTCACTACGTTCTCTAATTTTCAATAAAATGATGTAGTTAGCATTACAAATGCTTACTTGACTCCTTTTGCCGTAAGCACCAATTTCAGCCTCTGAGCAAACGGGCAGAACTTCATACCGTAGACCCGAAGAACATCCTTATCAGGAGGGGGTGGTCTAGTGCTGCCTGTAAAATAATATTGTTAGAAATCTTTTATGCGCAACTTCAAGCTGTGATACCGTTAATCAAGGGAAAATGCGAAAACGGAGGCGATAGTCATTGCGGGCAAATTTAATCCTTTTGTGAAGTAAAGATTTCAATGCTTCGTAATTTAAAAGAGATCTCATTGTGCTGCAGCCCCAAGCTCACCAACGAAATAGCAGCTAACTAAGAGCAACTGACGTGACGTAGTTTTGTAGAACACCGTAACTATAGAGTTAAATTGTAGAAATAGAATGGATCTCTAAAGACTAAACCACTGCTACGAGACCAACATGATTTGGTGACCCTATTTTGTAGTGTTAAGGCACAAAGAACTAAATCCAGAATTTGACAAGAAGATTTCAACCCATCGGATCAAGGTGGTATTATGCCCCGATAGCTCAGTTGGTTAGCGCGTGACTTCGTGAAGGAAGAAGCTTCAAGATCAAGCGGAGCGGGTTCGACTCTCGGGGTGTGCGCTTGAGCAACGTACGTTAAGGACTGCTCCCAATTCAGCGGCATCTAATGGATGGAATAGTTTCCTGGCAATAATACTTTAACGATCGGAAACTTCACTGTCAATCTCGGTGACCGGGCCTGAGTCAGTGATTCAAAGCCTCTACAAGTAGGCCTATATGCGAAACTGCCAGGATTAAGGTTTGCAAAAAGCTTTTCCAGTCCGAGGATAAAGACTCAATCAATCAAACCAGAATCAAACCTATTTCAATATTATAAAACTTCAGGCTACCGCAAGTTTTGAAAATGACAACCAGCTTTATTTCCGACGTTTTGTCAGTCAGAACGACTGATTTTATCAAGGATGCTGAAACAGGTAAAAATTACCTGTTCAGCAGCAAAATGGCACAACACAGAAACATATTGACAAAATGAAAAAGTTTACAAGATAGCTTACCAATTTTAAAAACGCACAAAATTGACGCCCAATTTGATTGACAACGCAGAAGATGACTAAAAACAGTAGGCTACTAAACAGCAGCCAGTAAAATTTGTCTATCTCTTCAAGGCTCAACGTCAAGAAATGTTAAATCAAAGTGAGAAAATAGAAAAGGTAGGAAATTATAAGAATGAATTTATTGAAGCATAGAGAAATAATTGGTTGAAGGTAGAAGACTCTTAACCGTGATCACATCCAAGCCAAACGTTTCTCTAAATGACAATAATTTCAACGCAAATGGTGAATGCCGCGGTCTCTGGGGCGTGTGGCGACCGACTTAAGCGCCAAGAGTGCTCGTGTGAAAAATGATAAACGCTTTGAATGTACAGCGGCAAACACCACTGACGTCATTTCACCTGTCTCCAGATGTCTTGCATTTCCCATTCCTGCCATACCGGAAGTGACGTGTACACAAATTTAAGCAAAACTAAACATCCCAAGTGCTGAAAGAAACGAGACTGCTTGGTATTTATAATGTAAACACTAATTCACAATAAAATGTAATTATTCCAGCTGGAGTTCATAACTATGATGATTTCATTCAGTAGCGTACACAAGAATTTCATGGAAGATTTTTTTTAACTTAATAACTGTTTTTTTGCATTAGGCTACGTTGAGTTGTTGCAGTAGTTAGGGGCGTCGGAACGCTTTTTGACTGGGAGGAGGCAGGATTATAAAAAAGGCGCTTTTGTTGCTAAAAGGCCTTTTTTTAAGTTTTAAGATAAGATATAGCGATAATGCTGGGCAGTTGGTTAATAATAATAATGTTTGTGACCTACACAATAGCTCATTATCGAGTAATGATACAAGAAATACATAGCCTACCGGTAAATAAAGAACAATAACACGGAAGGGCATCAGGCTATGTTTTAATGATGTAACACCTACTGTGATACAGAATTTTGTTTCATAAATATTATTTTGAGGCAAAAATGAAAGAGCATGATCAGCCTAAAAGCGAATAGCAAAAATTGTTACATTGCAATATGTGCAGTAGCTTACATGACCTTAAAAGGGCGCCATTGCGCCCGTTCTAGAGAAAATTTGAGGTCAGAGGGACATCCGCCCCTGGCTGCTGTAACTACTGAAAACTACATTTGTCACTAATGAAAAATAGTCTGGCTTATGAAGCCGGTGGTCCGATAGCAGTTGTCTTATATACACAACATTAACATTGGTTGCAGCAGGACAAACATTTAGAACTTTCAATTCCAGTTCAGGCAGATCTCCTTGAGTAGGCCGCTGTTTTCCGAAGATAACTACATAATTTGGGCTTGACAATGTAGTGTACTAAACAAACAAATGTTTTGATGATCCAAGCGAATGTAGGCTATCCAACTAAGAAAGCTCAGACACTAGTTCTTTTGTGAATCTACAACTATTTTCTTAAAAAGTTTGCTGCAAATACCTTGTCTATCTGATGGGAAATCGCCCTAGCTAATAGTCTTTTAATTCGAACAGTTTTATTGCTTTCATCGGGTTTTTCACGTCAACAGAGAAATACAATTAACAAGACTACCAATTCACATTCCCTTCAGCTAAACTAGTAGTCCAGCACAACTGACAGACAAAGTTGAGTTTCTGATGTTTATATACACGAAATCCGGTTGTTCGTGCTGAATCATACCACGTCGCCTACAACCAGTTTTTCAGTCCGAGTAAAACGACTTAACATCATTACAAGGCACAAAAAGACCAAAGCGAGATAGGCGACAGTCGATTGGAAGATATTGTAGCATATGCATAGCTTATCTACTTTTTAATAGACTAACTGACTAAGTAGGATTTACTTTGTGAATAATTTGAGTGCACTGTTTTAGGTAGATTTGTTAACATTACGGTACCGGTATCACAATTTGAAGTTGTGTGTTGACTGCTATCAGTTTGAAACACTGTTTACTCAATCTTCTTTAGCTGATATTTGTTTCACGCAATAAAATCACGCTTTGATAGGCCAAACTCACTTCTTTTGAGATTATTTGGTTTGTTGATGTAACAATCGTCGCTTCGAAGATTTTAAAGAAAAAGTACGTTACTATGGTACGCCCTGCTCTGGTAAATAAAGTTCAACAAAAATTGTTTAAATTGTAAATATGTAAGAACGCCGAGCTATTGCCTAGTTGAGAAGTTTTTGAAATGTGTTTCGGTTCAATAAGAAGCTGGACTCCAACATGACTAAGCAAATTACCCTTGCAGGAACGATTCCATTGGCGTGACTCATCGAATTAGCATGACATTGCATTCTCCAGTTTATTTCTTGTAATGATGGTTGTCAATCATTGTGACGAGGTTAAAAACGATATTTCGCATAATTTGTTGAAAAATCATTCCAATACAACAGCTCAAAGATTGTTTCTCAACGCGTCGCAGAGGATGTCTGCCAACGTTTAGTTTCTGCATTGTGAGGGCACCTTGACTTAGATAACCGCGTGGTTTTTTCGGTGCCTCCATGGTGTAGTTTCCATATTAAAAAAAGCGATTTGTTATATCTCCTGATGTGTACATTGAAAATGAATGTAAAGCTATGCCGAAATAAACTTGATTGATTGAGATGGATGTGACATTGTGACAACAACCCAGCTATAGGCCTACCTATACCGGGACAACATGACACATCTTGCTTTTGAGAATTTATTGTTTAATTCTGCAAATCCAACCGGAAAATGAAACTGTCCTTGAATTGCCATCTTCAGCTCCCACATGGAACATTGTTTTCATATACCCTATGCTGTATCAATGCGTTCAACATCGTCTTTGGAAGTCCAATTTACTGCCAGTAGGCATATCAATATCATTTCCAATGGATTATAAACACGAGACTCAGAGTTGTTTTGGACATTGCAAAATATCAATATTTTATTACGAGCTGACTATCACCAGTGGGGCGAAGACAATCCAGGTGGAAACACTGGGACGACCACCCCGACACAACTACCACAAGCACAATGATAAGACAATAGAGCAGGAGCGCAATAACAGATCTTGCCACGACGTCATAACCAAAACATGATCATTAGCTTATACGTCAGAAAAAAAGTGAAAAGCCCTAAGTCTGATGACAATGATAGAAGGAAGCGATGCACGTCATCACATCACAATATGTGAGCAAGGAATGATCGTTAAGTAAGATCACGTGACTACATGAATTACAAACAAAACATACGATTAGAGGAGTTTTAATTAAGTTGATCTCTTTCACTGGTAGCACCAAACTTTCCATGGGTTGCATGAAAACTAAGTCGACTAAATTCATAACAAACGTTGGATGCAACACACGAAAAGCGACAGAAAGTAACCTGCCTTTAAATTTGGTATTGTTTCAGAGACACGGAGGGAAATGTTGTGTCCAGAAGATGGGATAAGAGTTTTCAGAGCTTTCCGACATTGAACCAATCCAAAGAAAATATTGGCAAACATGAAGCAAGAAAGCAAACGTCACATCCGGTTGCGACGGCTCAGCACCGCAAAGGAAGCAATTAGACAAAATCGCCAAGAGATGAAGTCAGATAGAACACAAAGAAAACAACATAATATCACACTGCGCGGCAGCTACCAATATACACTCGGTCACATCAATATTTATAGCAGATGATTTCTGCTCCCCATCAACAACACCCCAGACAGGGATTCATAGTATAGGGATCGCCAACTCGGCTGAAAATCCGACAATCGGAGTGTAAAAGTGTTGCCAGATATTTTTTTATATTTTTAGAACAAATTATTATTTTGGCATTTTTAAAGAGTAGTGGTCGCCCAAAGCTTGTCCGTTTAAAACTAACCTGAAGTTTAAAGTTGCACAAGATTGAGTTAAAGTAGTTTGTAGTTGTGTAACTTTGCAATAAGAATGTTCTAAATTTATGTACCAAACTTAAATAAAACTTGCAGGTGTAAACAAAATTATTAGAAACCAGTTAAGAACAAAAAAAAATTAAGAAAATTAAAATACACCTCAGGAATAAATGGCTTCATGTTTTAAGTGTTGAAGCCGGTAATTATTTTTCAAGTAGGCTTAATATGTTTTATGTACAAGAGAAGGTAAATTTGCCAAAAATATGATAGTTTGATAAGTGAACAATAAAATTGCTTTAGATTAGTTTTAAAATATTTATTTACGGGCAAGTTTTGGGCAACTACTACTTTAAAAATGCCAAAATAATATTTTTTCTAAAAATATAAAAACTATCTGGCAGCACTTTTACACTCCGGTTGTCGGATATTCAACCGAGTTAGCGACCCCTATACTATGAATCCCTGACCCCAGACAGCAAACTAACAGTTTTTACATTGATTCAACGTTTGCAGACGTAGAGTCAATGTAAAAAACGGTTGATTTGCTGTCTGGGACAGTAGATCGCGTCTTTCACCAACAGTACATTACGAAGCGCAGGAAGCTACATTGATGAAGTCAAAACGGTGAGCAGCGCGATCCAACTTACCGCGGTGTGCATTAAATCAGGGCCCAGCCGCAAACAATTCAATTAATGGCTGCAATCAACACGGTAAATGAGGTCATCAGTTGACGTCACGTTTAAAATGTTACGTTACAAAATTAAGTCGAAGCAAAGGGAATAAAAGTTCCAGAAAGATAAAAAATAGAACAGACCACCAGCACGTAGAGCAAGCACCTCTATGGTAAAAATAACATTTTCATAAAATCTAAAAGGAAAATTCAATTGCTAGCCGGTCGCGGCCATTGTTACGTTGAGGCAACGTCGGCTGACATTATGTTAATAATTCCATTATATGAAGGCGATATTAGCACCGTCTGGCGGGGTACATCGGGGCTGTGATTACTTGGCAACCACATTGACCGGAAGATACGTCACGATGACGTGTTTTTTTTCAAAGGAGGGGTGAGAAAGTTCCAGATCATCAGTACCATCGTCATTATCTGAAACTGAAAAAGAAGTTTACGATGTCAAACCTTGGAGTATCGCGTCACAAATTTCTATTCCTCTCAGGGGCCATAAAACCGATTATGAAAGTATGACGTTCTCGGTTGAGCAAGCTGGTGTTTGAGGCTGGAGATTAAATGAGCACTTTCGCTTTGCAGAAAGATCTCAGTAAACGCAAAAACGAACCACGAGCTCCACCTTAGTTCGCACAATAAAAACTTACCTTGGATCATCCTTCACTCAGCACGCGTTCCGCATCGGCTACCGCCCTAAAACGTCACAAGGAGTTAGCAAATGGCGACAATCGTGGCGTCAGCAAACTTATGACTAGCAACAGGTCAAAACCGCAAATAGAGCTAAACCGAGACAACCGTAAACAGGTCAAAACCGCGTGTCAAAATGTCACTGAAACAATCGCAAATTAAGTAAAAAGTTGAACTGTGTTTTTGGCTCAAAAATGAAGACTAAAATCAAAGCATGCAAGTTGTTGGGTTTCCTACATCTCAAAAGTGAGATAAAATTTTAGATTAGAAAGACATTGTTATGCAGGATAGGCACGTAACACGGCAAGCAACACGCTGTCTCGTATAACTAACTGGTAATTGACGCCATGTTGAAAGCTGCAAAAGATCAGTCGACAAATAGAATTATGTATGGCGAGCGACAAGAACCACCAACGACCACCGGACATCACACGGATACTCCAAATTCAATCGAGAAAACGGTTAGAAAGAAAATATTGTCAAACCAGCTGTAATAATCACTTAATCATATCCACCTTATATGACGATAATACCCATCTCAAGTCCAAAATGCAATTATTACACTTACATTTTCTTCTGGTTATTTTTTCAAAATAGAATTTATTTTAAACACCCGTTGGTGTGACTGAACAAGCAACGCTTGGTCGTTCCGTCTGTTATGTATTTGCGGTCTTGTCCTATTTGCAGTTTTGTTGGTTTAGACTCGAGCTATTCGGGTATCGTAGCTTAGATTTGACCTAACAACTATGTATGATAGTAACTGAACTATGGACAAACTGATTTAAATAAGTGCAAGTGAAATTAACCAATCAGGCGTTGCATTGACAAGACGGGGTTGTGTGGAGCAGCCAGACAACTAATCTTGCTTGGAGCAACATCACCATGCATCGTGTGCGGGATCGTTTGTTTCAAGGATTGATAAATTCAACCCAAATTCTGAATCAGTATAAAACATGGAAAAATCTGAGGAAGGCATTACACTGCAATGGAAAAAAACATTTTAAAATAACTTTGTGACAAAACTAGTTGGAGATTCCATATTTGGGAGCAACTTTTGACTTTGGTGATTTCTGGCAAGTCAACTTCCAGCGTGTGGAAGATTTGCGGATACTCAGTAGCAGCACCGCGCGTGCATCCGTGTTTCCAGAACTACCCGGTGGATGGCGCCAAAATACAAATTACAGACGCGACCTTGAACACTAAAAGTCGTTTAACTGTAATGCCTTCCTTTTGGTCTTTCGCTGCCATTCTTGTGGTGCGAATTATTTGCGTTTTGTATATTTTTGTTTATTCGCCAGCAGAAAAATAAACTGAACTCTCCGACAACTATTTATGCTCTTTACAATTTGCGACATGGTAAGAGGCGAGAAGCGTCCATGTTGCAACGTTAATGTCTCCTGCATCATTGCTGCAAGGCAGTCATGCATAGCTTTCTTAGCTAATGCTAAGTAGAGCACCAATCAAATGGACCAGTCAAAGAGCTTACACAAAAAAAACTAAGCTTTTCCAATGGAGTTTTGTCATCATGACTCAGCCAGTTCATGTTGGCTCGTGGTTGGCCAGTCGCATGCCCGACCGACTAATGAAAAGCATCAGAGCCAGCATGATATACGTTTTCACAACTCTACTGTTTCTCTCTTTGGATACTTCAATATCAATTTGAAAACGCCATACATCCTGGCATGGAGTTGCATTCGTGTGATTGGTCTAGGTTAGTTTCATTCCAAATTAAAACATGCAGAAGATAAAAAAATACAACAGAAGAACGTGCAGAATATTAAAAACAAAACAGCAATGCGTACTGCGTCGCATCTTAATTAAAGTAACGTTGAACAAACAAAAACAAAGAAAAGTAAACTACCATTCCGCTCACACTGCTTCTCATCGCTCGTCACCTTGCTGGTGCGGTTAGGCCTGTACAATGATTAACGTTAGATAGGAAAAGCCAGTGACCCCAGTTTGAGTCCCACTTAAAGCAAGATAGGCATAAAATTTTGTTGAAATGATTTTATGTCGGTCAAAACTATACAAAGAAAATTAAGAACCTAATGTTTCAATCATAATAGACACCAAAAAAAACGGGAAGGGTCATTACTGGCGATCAGCCAAAACATAGCGTCGAACCTCCGCATTAAGTATTCCAATAAACGGCATCAGTTGGATGACATGGGATGTACCTCCTATGCAATATCCTCAGCGTGAGGTACAAGCGACCAGAATGCAAATAAGACAATTTACAAAACTCCCTGAATAAAATGACTCTCATAACCGAAACCAGGACTTTGCCCTAGAATATCGCTCGACCATCGTGAGCTAACAATCGACGTCGGCGATTAAGCTTACCCGAGCAACTCCTGGACATCGACTTCTTCCCCATCGACATCCGTCTTCACAACGATGTCGCCACCCGCCTCGGCGAGCGTTCGTTCCGCTTCTTCCAGTACGCCTTCCGATTAAATGCCACACGTTGTTTAAAACACGTTAAATCAACGTTAATTTTATGTCATTCTCTGAGAAATCATCATTGAGTACTTACATTATTAGGTTGTTACCACGATAAATGGATGTAATAACAACGTAATAGTCTAAGTCCATCCCCAGCTAAGTCATGCACAAGAGCAAATGTGACTGTTAATAGCGTTGCAAGAAGTATTACGTAAGAGGTTTCCGTCACGACAAGGGCACTCGCTGCCCAACATCGCGAACGCACACCGTGGCAGTCAGCACAAGCGGCCCACCAGGCAATGAAGGAACATGCGAATGAATGCCACTCCGAATGAATGTTGTGACAACTCAATTTCATGGAAATACGTTACGGAAGAAATTTATTGTGATGACATGAAAACATATTGAATGTCTGTCTCTAGGCAAAAAAAACAAAAAACTACAAAAGATTGATCGCTGATTGCCCTATTACGATGATGCCATCGTAAGTGTTCAGGTTGTCACATTTGCAGTATCGCTACTAAAGAAATCACGTCAAGCAAGCAATTGCTCAGCTACTGCAAACACTGCAAATCAAGGACATTGATTAGTGGAAGTCATGAGCACGTCATTCCTCATTCATTGGTGATGTTGCAATAATGCAACTTGACAACGGATCTACATCAGTTGTGCAATTGTGCATGATCTATCATTCCTATGTTGAATAAACGTATCACAACATAAATGCAACTACAAAATTACAAAATCGCTCGAAGGTGAGTTGCTAAAATGTAAATGCGATTAATTTAAAAGAGCGTGATGCCAGGGGATATCAAAAAAACGTTGAACCTACTTTCGTGTCGTTCCATGTGACGCTCATCGTCGTCATACTCGCTGTCGTCATCGTCGCATAGCAACGGAGTCTTTGGGGAGTGGGGCTCCATAGCCACCACAGCGTGACCGATACTTCCTTTGCCGCTTCTCCTGGAAGGGGATCGTTTCTTCTGCAAGTCCTGATGACAACATACTAACGTTGGCGAGGTACATACCCTTTAACTTAACCTAGGTGAAAAAAAAGTTTTAGAAACAAATACTGAATCAACCGTTACATTTAATTGATAAATCACTTCAGGTAGTAGTTCAAACAGGAAGGGAAAGTTTTGGAAAGAAGTGCCGTCAAGTTAAACACGGCGTTGTAGTAATTAAAAGGGTAACTTTCTTACCAGCGTGGTTGGTGCAGCATCTTCCACTACCACGTCCATCGTTCTGTCATCAATGTTGTTTGTCGCTGAAGAATGCTTGGTTATGCGTGACGTAACGCCGCAAACTGGTTCTATCCGGTTAAAAGCAGAAAGACTGAAGCGACCATACTCGGATTGCGAAAGAAGATAGAATCCTAAATACGACAATGTCAAGTGACATTTCAAACCGACGCAAGCAACTTTAAAAAATGGATCCAAGAAATAACACAGCTATCGGTGCTTTTGAAAAATGCGGATAAAACCCACTGACATTAATATTGACAGAAACTTTCAAAGATATTGCATCAACGTATGCTTAAGAGTTAAAAAGGTGGATTACTCAACAGGCTTTGGTGGATTCAATTACGCTTGATATTGGAAAGCGAACAGTGCTATCTTAATCGGTGGCTAGAAAGCAAACATTAGCATGCCCGCAGAACTATGGAAGGATTACAACAAAGAAATAGCGCTCAAGGTCCATCACGTAAACTGGTTACGGAAGTAGACAAGGAAACTTGGTTTTCAGATCCCAATCCATCAAAAGAAGGACTCAGGAGGAACAAGTGGAAGAATGCCGGTATAGAGAAATAATATCCATACCTTGCCCTTGTCCAGTCAACAGAGCTGAGGCCAGTCCATGAGGATCATCACGTGATATGCAGCTGTACGTCTCCTGTGGTCGCAGAGAAGGCAACTGGCTCAGAATGTGGATTTCTCCTGAAAAGCATTGAAATGTGGTGAGAAGGAATTGTAAGACTATTGTTCATGTGCTAGGAAGCTCTGTCAAGGATAAAATTTACATTCATATGAAGCAAAAACTGATCTTTATCAAAGCATCACTTCATACACTGTGGAAACTTCTACCTCGGACTGAAAGTTTCATCCTGGCGGTTTGGCATACTTGCAGAGGCTTTGAACTACTGATGTAGTTCAGAATACTGAGATTGAGAGTGTCAAGTCTACGCTCGTTGAAGTGTTGTTGACTGAATTATTCCGTCCACTAGTGGCCACTGAATGGAGAGCTGTCCTTGAAATGCGTTGCTAAAGCGCACACCCCAAGAGTATGACGATCGTTTCCTGGTCTTGTCGTTTCTTCGATTACAAGTCGGGCGTTCAAGCGACTGCGCTATTGGGGCGGACCATCAAACAACAAAACACTTTGTAAGATTCAACGTATTAA
Source organism: Aplidium turbinatum (assembly GCF_918807975.1). Classification (NCBI taxonomy): domain Eukaryota; kingdom Metazoa; phylum Chordata; class Ascidiacea; order Aplousobranchia; family Polyclinidae; genus Aplidium; species Aplidium turbinatum. Next base: position 14,974,384 of record NC_137477.1, on the reverse strand, counting down.
GAAGCTGCATTATTAAAACAACTTCAAAGAGGCAACTAGCCAGGGCGGTGGAGTACTTACCTAAATTAGTGAGGCACACCAGTCCGTGTTCGTGGTAGTCATGGTTACGTGACGACACAAACCGAGCGAAAGCCACTCGACGCACCAACGAGCCATCAATCGCTGTGAACTTGAATTTGCGTTTCGCTGATATCTTAGGTAGCGCGAAAACCTTTAGTTGCTCTTCTGAACTGTAATTGGAGAAGTTATCGTGAACGCTTACACGAGTCACCCAATAATGTTGTTTCAAGCCGAAACCAACTCAATTCAAAACCAATGGAAGCTGAATGCACTGAACTAACCCCATTGAAACGTAATTGGTGCGTCGTTTTCCGTCACACTAAAAGCGGCGCAAGAGAAAGACGATGGAAGAACAATATTATAGCAACCAGCTATATTCAGATATACAAGCGCAACTTAGACAAAGTTACCTGATAATTAAAGAATGATGATGCACTCCTCCAGTTGGAGACGTTCGCCCTACTGCGCCGCCGTTACTGGGCTTTCCGTCAGTCTTGGACTGCGGCGCGGAGACGGGTGTGCCACTGCCATCAACAACAGTGATATCAACCACGGGGGCACGATGCATCAACTGGATGTGCTTGCCTGGTAAACAAGTCAGCATTGGATACAAGAAGCTTTAACAACGGATTAGTGAGAACTAAACCCACGTTCGGATTGTTCCAATGCTGATGACATCACAGTGAATATTAATACGTCATAAAAAGTAACGTATTGCGCAGACGAATTCATTCATCCAGCCTACTCGCAGAGAACTTGGTAAAATTTCTTAAATATCAGAAGTATCAATTTGGCAGCACTCACCGAGCACAGAGGTAACTTCGTTGGTTTGGCGCACGCTATACTCCGGTACGTGGAGAGCAAACACATACACGGCCCCAGAGTTCGTACCGGCCCAGAAAGTAGGGCCCACGCTTACATCTGAAAAGCAGAAATGTTAAATTCATAGAAGACGCAAGAATTGATCGAGGTTATAGCGGAAAGAAACATAACCAGGCAAACTCTGGCCAGCGATGAATAAGACTACTTCATTTTGACCTACAACATTTTTTAGTGACTTCATTTTTGTCAAAATTTGACTTTACAATTTTTCTACAAGTGTTGATAAAGATTTAAGTTAAAGTGTTACAGCTACTGGATAGGCTACACTAGTTCTGCAAAAAAACAAAAAACTGGCGGACCCCTGCTTGTGAGAACAAACGCCAAGTCTCATCTATTGAAGAGACAAACGGATGATGACTTCGCAGTTCGATAAAATCCCAAATTTTATGCGTCGTATTAGCCCACGTAACAAAACATTCGTCTAACTAATTATTCTAATAATATAAACATTGTGACGTCACTTTGGAAATAAACAAGCTCACAGTGACACATTTCCAGTGTGTCTATTTATGTGTTTTTCGTGGTGTCACTTGAACACGTAAATATGTCATAATATATGGCTTGAATAAAACTTTGAATTAGAATAGTTGCCTAAAAACAATATACAACAGAATATCCACAATGCTTTGTTAGGAACTGCTAAAAAAATTACAAAATTGAAACAAGAATTTACCTTTTTTGAAAAAAAAGTGATAAAACGAAATGTTGACTTGTAAAACTTGTTTAAAACAATTTTCATCAACCGAAATATTTTTAGTGAATGTCTAAAGATACAACAAATGCCTTAAAAATTATGTCTTTGGTCGCTCTGGTGGTAAGGAATGGTGTTGGAAGGGACAAGTGATAAGGCCGGGAGCCGCATCTACCATTGTACTGAAACAGCTCAAAGCAAAATCTTGTAGGCTTAATGGCTTATTCAGTTGAATTTAATTCATGCCAAACTAAATAAATTTATATCAAAAAGCTCACTCTGTTGTACATATTCGAATAGAACAGTGTCAGACAGAGTATTGACACCGCAAACTAAAGTAAACCAATGCATGAAACCGTACAGAACTATGAGAGGTCAAACGAGGAGCACCACCAGTTTCAACGTTAGTAGATGTTGGATCAACATTTGCGACCACAATATTATTGATTCATCAGCGCGATGTGATTAATTGAACAAACGATCATTCCTTTGTTAAAGCAAATAGAGTGACGTAATGTAAGTTTACTGTTGCGTCACGGAGACATATGATGTAATGCACCATATGTCGCGATCGATTCTAGTCATAACAGAATTGATTAACCAGCTCAGTGACCGAGTGGTTTCGCCTTCAACTCTGTTAGATCTGAGATCGATTCCAGGTCGAGTCAAACCGAAGACTTTAAAAATAGTACCGATTGTATTCTTTTTTGCGTACGCATTGAGGAGAAGTCGGGTAATAATGTGATGACATTCTAACCCTGCTTTAAAGTAAAAAAATGAGTCATGTCGCTAAAAGACCTTAGCTGTTGTAGAGCGACAACAAATGAAACCGTAACATTATTATTATTAACAGGATCGATTAACATCAAAGACGGAACAAAAACTACATGAAGATGCAAAGCCCATTCAACTCTTCAGACCTCAAACTGAACAATTTGCAAAAACTTGTATTTTTCAGTTTGTACCACCACAAAATCAAATCAAAGAAATCCTATTCAGCGCCACAGCAGACAAATCATCGAAAAGCAAAAACATGGGGGTTACGAAGAAGTTTTACGTAATTAACTAAAACTCAATTACTTGAAAACTAGGTAAAGTTTTGTGAGTAATTTGTCTAAGCAAACTGACGAGCTATTCAAAAACTCCGTATTCTAAAAGGCCAAGTACTCACGGTCACGTATGTAGGTGCTGGCGAAGTAGATGCGTCGTACCATCCCTGTCATGTTGTCTTCCACTGAACGTGCTTCCACCTTCCGCTGGCCTGTCGCTGCCGGAGACCACCCGCTTCCTGACGCCGTCTCCTCTTCATCAACTAACGCGGCGTTTGCATCATGGAGTCTCTGCAAGATGAGATCATCACGATGAAACGTGACTTCAGGCAAAAAAGTAATAAATGGCAATAAAAGTACTTGTTTGGTGCAATGACATTGGGTAAAAGCAAGCATATTTCTAATTTTTAGAAAACACAATGGTACACACAAAACAACAAAGCATTAAGCGGATCATCAAGACAAGGATGATTGTAACTTCTCTTTCCGATTTAACGACACTCAAAGTGTTTGTTCTTCTTTTCTCAGCTAATCAACGCCACTTTATCAAAGCAACAATGCATCATCACCTGAGTCATGTTATCGCGTTTGTACCGTCTCCCGGAAGCTCTTTTCCTGCGCGATCCTCCGCCCCTAAAACTCCCACGCATCCTCCTAATAGATTGACGGAGTGACATCTTAAAAGATCGGACCCTAGAGAAGTTTCCCTCCATGGCGGAGTGATCTCCGGCTTCTAGCGTGCACCGCGAGAGCACTGCCTTGTTCTGCATCACAAATCATTTTAACCGTTGTGACGTTTGAAATACAAAGCTAAAGTTTGCAAGTGGGTAAAACCATATAATATCAGATGTAAACAAATGATATTTGCTTTTTTACGCTTTTCTCCCATCCAAGCGTTACACCTGATGGTTCAAGACTCGTATTAAGCGTGCAAGAAGCTGAAAATCCGATCTTCCTGTCCACCCTCAAGCATGTTTTGCCAAGGCACGAACATGTGTTGAAAGTGGGACCTCAAGCAACAACCTATCAAGTTTCAGTCAGTCGATTTCATCACATTACTTCTTCCAACACATGACAAAAAGAAAAAGGTATGATGCCACATGTGTAACAAATCTTTAAAAAAAATAATGTTCTTGATGGGTGGACTATTGGACTAACTAGAAAGCTGTTGTTTTTTAATTGTACACAACTTGAGAAAATACCTGCAAGTAATCAAACAATGCGAATCCGTGTCCAGTCCCAAACCCGATGAGTCCCCAGTTCGCTTGAACGCTAAGAGCGGATACACTAGCAGGAGGCTGGCACTGCACCACGTTCGTAATCTGATAGCCTGTAAAGGAACACTGTTGGAGGCTTCTGTTTATAACTAAGTATTGATGAAAGAAACAGCTTTTAGCTCAACAATGTGACAAATCTTTTCTTACTCAGGTTAAAATTAGATCAGCTTTTGACAACACAGTACAACAATGTTCAACACACAGTGTCTTCACCCATCGAACTTACGAGCAACCCCACCTGGTTTCATAGTGATGTGTGATTCCTTGGTGGGTAACCTGTCGTGTCCCTTCCAGGCGAAATCGGCACGGCCCTCTAGGATGTCAACAACGTTGACCACCACGAGACTATCGATGCTTTCCTCTGATAAAGCGATCACCATCACCTGGTGTAAGCATGACGGATGAGCAATGACATTGGAAAAAGAGAAAATCGACTTGGGCTGGCTTGGACTTTTAGCAAAATTAAAACTCCAAGCGAAAGAAAAGCACATTTGATAAAAATCATAACCAATAATTCAAGTAGTAGTGTGAACATTCAGTGTCAGTCCCATTAACACTACAAGCAATTGCGAAATAAAAAAAAATGTACCTTTATTATTGTTACTAAACATAATTTTCAAAAATAAAAAGTTATGTGATAGAATTTCAGACAACTGGCAAATAAAAATCACACTTTTCTGAATATTATAGTCATGTACCTGTCCAGCGGTACCCCCAGCAACAATTGTCCCAGTAAGCGGGCAGATGGCGACTTTTCGAATGGCCAAACGGGGATCGTCGCTATATGGGTCAAACTCCCCAACCTGAAACAACCAAAAACTTTCCGTAAAATTAAAAAAAAATTCATGTAGCGCAATGCAATATCAGCCTCTTCACGTCCACCTTCGTCATAACGGTCAAAATGACTCAATGCTTTGATGAGACAAGACCTGAAGACCAACCTTGCGAAATGGAGGGAACTGTTCTTCAAAAGCATCCTCATCCTCCGCAGCGTCCGCATCAGTGACAAAGACAGTAGTCGTTTGAATCTTCAGGATGGGGCTCATTGCTACACCACTAACATCCCATAACTAAAAGAACAAGGAGGGTGGTGAAATAAACTTCAGAGATAAAGTGTTTAAAATACTAAAATCAACTATACAAACTGTTTAAAGCACGTCATGAAAACAGAACACTGTCTCTCCCTTCCTTAACCCCTTTCATAGACAAGCATTGTTTGCCGCTATGATATTTCTTTCCATGATCTATACTGTCCCATTGACAGTAACAGGTACAAACATCTTGGGCACACAAGCGAAGTAGTTTCAAAACTTTTCAAGTGCAGTTTATTTTTGTGGTCCTTGTTCCACTGAACAACGAGCTCAAATAAACAAATTAATGTAGCGCTTATCAGAAACACTAAAACACCACAGACACATGCTGGGAAAGTTATGGTTTCCAGCAATGTATCAAGAGGTAAGGACAATTCAGAAAATGGGCTAAAAATCGTTATCAATGTCCAGCTTCGTCAGCCATGACACTCACCTTGATGCTGCCGTCCTCGTGACCGGTTACCAGCAAGTTGTGAGTTTGTAACGATCGATCCGACAAGTCCATGCCTCCGTTCATCGGCCATTTCTATCAAAACTTCAAAATTATTTCGGGTTTTGTTGTGACAAGCAAGGCTATGGAGTTGGGCGAAAAATAAACGACTTCGACTCCCCAGTTAATAACTGGTCGACTCCGGGTTCAGTGCTGCCACATTTTTCTGAATGTTTGTCCTTTATTCATTTTTTTAATATATATTTCACTAAATTTGTAATCAAAATCGAAACTGCGACTTTCACAAAAGTGACAAGAATCACCACGTCTATTTTCTAGTAAAGGTTTGGAGCGTAATACGGAAAACAAGAAACAATATTTTGAAAAAATGTAATGCAAACAAAATTTTATTGTTCGTCGTTTTTTACCAAGCCGGAGTCAAATCGGCCGTTTTTTTTAACGACTCCGCTTCCGGACACGCCGAAATCTCACTGACTCCGACTCCACAGCCATGGAGAGTGGAGACAAGGAACAAGCTACCTACCACACAAGATGAACATCGTTCGACCTACGTGACGCGACCAAACCTACCACATGCCACACCAGTTAAAAAACGCAACTGCTAAAAAGCAATTACTATTAGCACATTGGTCACGGAGGTTCTTAATAACTGAATGATCGAGGACTGAACACCACAACAATTAACAACACGCAGCAACACGACAACAATTAACATCAGCAGCAGCAACACGACAACAATTAACAAATAGAAACTCCGGCAACCGACAATTCCCCTTGTTTGTGATGATCAGGCCCAAAATTCGTGAGCTTGCTAGGTAACCACAAGTTTTGGCGCTACGTTAGCTTCAGGCTTATACGCTGCTACATGTTGGCAACCACTGCTTCCTGGCAAGATCAGCAAGGGGCTGCGATTACAACGACAGCAAATCTTCGATGGTACTTGACATTCTTGCATAGCATTTATGTTTTAAGACGTTTAATCCGCGTTTGAATAGCTGATCTTGTCAGTCACTACGTGTAGACACGGTGGTAATAAATTATTAATGTCTGGTGTAAACAAACGTGTCATTGCTATGAGCGATTCCATAAGTGGCCGTCGCCTCACAGAGCGATACACAAACTAATAATCCGCGAATGTTTGAAGCACATACACAAGTAGCTACACGGCCGCCACTTTAATGGCACTTCATGTTATAGAGCTTTAAAATATCTCTAAATAAATCAACTACAGAGATTTAAACATTGCATTAAATTGTCCATTGAGTAAAACATGACTATAATAACGGAAAGACAGAAAAAAACAAGCATTTTTAAGCAAATTTTTTTAAAACAGAAATAACACTTGTAAATAGATCAAAAACTAAACGGCGAATATGTCTTTTTACGCAACTAAAACAAAGGCCGTCTTGCAACGTAAGACACGTCTTGTTTTATTTGCGTATTAAGCAGAATAAGATCACCTACCATGTGTGATTTGCTCTTTGGTCGGTCTGCCGCGTTCTTAATCTTCGTCCACACCTGGTCAGGAATGTCCTCGCCATGGGAAGAACAGGTGATGGCGGACGCGTGAGGGGAGGCCAAATATGGAGGAGTTACACATGGCCATTCTTCATCACAAAGATCAATGCATATGATCTCCTCTTCGGCAAGAACCAACAAAAACTCCGGTTCCTCGCATTCTGTTGAAATAAATCATAATACAAGTTAGTTTGTCAAGAATAGATTTCGTTCCAACTGAACTGGGCGAGTGCGACAAAAAAGTAACTTTAATGAATTGATTTAAAAAGTCCAAGTGTAAAAGGAAAAGTGAATGAGCACAAACGTTGCAGTAAGAGACCTGCCCCTGCTGACGCCATAAACTGATTGCAAATTTCATTTAAGCAAGAACGAAATACAATCTTCCGAAAAATGTAATGAAAACCATCGAAGCGTGAACTCAAAATCATATCAATTCAAATATAATAAAAACAAGAACCCAAGCTGATTGCATTGCAAACAAGCTCACAAAGCCTAGAAAAACTTGGGAAAAGTTCTTAACTAGTCAAAAACGACATTGCAATGCACCAATGCGTTCACTCGCCTGCGTTTCGCTTGTTTTTGCTTATGACGAATGAATCAATGACGCGTGACGTGAAGTCGAACGTGACGTGTTTCGATCCGTGGATAACACTGACACAATGCCGGTCGCCATAATTGGCGCGCGGCATTCCCCCGCTGAATACCACGTACGGCTCCCTGCGCCGCAAATGCAGTGTTGAGGAAAGTTTGTGAAAAAGCTCAATGGGGACCACGGTCATTAGTAGCACAGAGAATGGCACCATAAAGCTGCTGTTATAAAGTAATGTGCCATCACTTATCATAGAGGAAACCAGAAACACATGAATGACCTTCGACAATTAATCTAGATTCTAGAACAATCAATTTTTTGTTGCAGAAAATTCAAGATCAATCAGAGGTAGCAAAGCGTAAATCATCACAACTTAAAATCATGAACTCGCTGGGTGAACGTGTATAAATATCGATCCGCTCAGTCGATGACGCTCCGGGCAGCTTTAAGGATCATTCCTCTTCAACTATCTCTATCTAGGGTTCAAGAGATTATTGTACAGAACGCCACTTACGTTCTTGAGGATTTCCACATAATCTTAGTGACTGGCTTGCACGGGAACGGACCTGAAAGACAGTTTGCAACTCGCATGAAGCCACTTTGTTTAAGTATAAAAGTGAGCATATTAGCACTATGTTTAAACTGAAAGTACTTACCCATGGGTGCTCGCACAGCAAAGGGGTGAGAGACTTATTACTAGAGTCTGCGTGAACGACAAATCATTAGGGTGTAGTTAAATGAAGTAAGAAGCTGCTGCGCTTTGCATACCGGAATTAAGCTATATTCTAAACTGCAGGTGATTACTTTTAGTTTTCAGCAATTTTAGAGGTGGACAACAAGAAAAAAGGTTAAAAACCGATGGTTTGAAAGAAAATTGTGTAAAATATGGTTATTGGTAGTTCTAAACCACAAATAAATTATCAGTTCAAGATCTCGCGATGAGGATTGTGAATCCTATCTGTACAAAAGGCCACTCACCATAAGGGGTGTATGACGTATGTGGGGTGCAGGAGCCCAATCGCCAAGTGGATAGGCTGCCGTCAATGTGGGCGCTCATGAATTCCTTACTGTTGGAATGCCACGATATAGACTCCAGTGCCTGCGAGGTAAGAACGACGTCAGTAACAAAAACACGACGATGGCAGACCTGGAGGTGGAGCAAACGAGTGGATGGGTTTATATAGTTGAGTGCCACGTTCCGTTCGTCAAGCACAAATTACTCCCCAATTACCTCCCCGAGGGATTATTACACAGCTATAAAATATGCTCAACGCTCGTACACCAGTGTTAATGCTATTAAATCAACTTATAATGTCGTTCATGAAGCCACCGGTTTTGAAGTTTATCTTTCAGGCAGTGGCTGCAATGCTCATCACTCATCAGATGAATTAGGAAGTTGAAGTAAAAACGTGCAACAACTGCTCTAATGCTGTGATGACACTACGAATACTTTGCCACCACAACGAGCATCTTTAGAATTAATTACGAATAATATAAGATTTCTAAAGGCCGAAGCATATATGCTATAAGTGATGGCGAAAGATAAAAACTTTCTCAATAAAACCGTAACTATAATGCAGTGATCATGACGACGCCCTAGCATTTATTATTTCTAAACTTTGGCAGCCCATTTAAGTAACGATCCCTGGAAACATTTTATAATTCCGTGAGTGACGGCTGTCCTCCAAGACCAGTCATGGTTTTGAACCCACAATGTACAAGCACACAATAATAGTAAGCTAAGAGGGCTCAATAAGCGCACACCATTCAATCATAGCATTACAGCTGACCAGTGACCACGCACTATTCCTCACCTTGTCACTGAAATAATATTGATCGACGCTCTGTGTTGCGTTGTTCCATAATACTACCAGACCTCGGCTATAGCCAATCAACATGAGGGAGGGATCAGAGGGATGCTCGACGATCGCTTCGACCGGACCAAGAGCCTTCCCTGTCTTGTACTGGTCCGGTATGCTAAAAAAATACAACTCTTGTTGTTTTGGACAAAGAAAAACATCATTGTTAAGTCAAACTTGAATGCGTTTTATGTCTACTTAATTCACCATCACTGATGTGTAAGCAACAAGAAGGTACAAGCAACAGCATGACCCAGGTACAAGCTTATCCGATACACTAGCGTGATCAATTTCTCATAGACATAAAAGTGCCAAACCTCGCAATATTTAAAATCTGCATGTTTGAATAGTTCCGATTACAGATGAAGAGATGTTTAACTAATGAGGTTTATCACAAAATTCATTGCTCTGTTTGCATTGCAAAGACGCCGTTCAATAACAACTAATCACTGCACAGACACTGCACTGCACTGCACAGATGTATATTTATTCCTTGACCCTGGCATGATTTATTCCGGCCAACATCCATAAAAAAGTTGAAATGCACGGAACCTGATTAGCATTACCACTACTTACAGTCTTACATTATACTTTTATTATCAAATCTAATAACTCTAATCCCAGAAGCTACCTTTGCATAACTTGATCTTGGTGGATAACTTTGTCATTATGAGCCTCAAAATCGGGAAGAGACAGGGAGTAAATCCCACCACCCTCGGTGCCGATCCACATTAAGTCATTGCTTGAGCACACACAAACTTCCGTTATCTCATTGATGCTGCAATGAACGAGTGGACAAAAAGTGAAATGCGTGGAACTAGCACACAATATGCATATTTCGAACGCACTTCAAAATCATACATTGTCCAAATGGTTCAGTCACAAAACTGTTTTATCACTACTTGTCTCACTGGAAAACAGGCATAGTTAACAAATCATAGCAGATATTCACTGTTTCTTTAGTTGAGTGCATAGAAGAATATACCTCGTATTCACATTCTACAAGACAATATGTGGTTGAGAACTTTGTTAAAACTAAGTAGAAGAGTAATTCTTGTAGGTTCTTGTGTAAAAACTGAACGGGAATTGGGAGTATTATTGCATACCAGATAAAGCGTATTGGACTATTGGCGCTATATAATTATTACCATGTCAGTAATTAAGTCAGATATTCCGATTGTATTTTTTATCACTTTTACGTAACTTTCGCATCAGCGTAGCCTTCTGTAAAGTTGTTTTGGGTTTATGACAGAAAAGAAAGAGTGCAACAACAGCTTCACCAGTAATTCAAATTACATCAGTAGTGATGTGATAAATGAAAGATTGCGCCGTTCTTGGTCATGTTTAATTGTTTGATTTCAAGCAGATCTCTCCCAATGGGACACATTGCAACACTCAGATGGCGAGATATGTGACATAGCAATTCAAAACAACTGGCTTTCCCACACTAAACACTAATAATTTGAAATGCTGGCAGAACCAAATAAAATACAACAACAGAAGTCAACTGCAAGTCTGCAACGCACAATGAACTTTAATAAACAGTTATGAAAAACGACAAATAACTGACAAGGAAATGACCTTCTAAAGCAGATCTATGGTCACAACAATTCTTAGCTAAGCCACCTGTTACACATAAGTTTATCTAACAATATGCAAATTGTAAAGGATGGGTAGCAGTCGCAGCAGCGTGGGGTTCAAAGTACAATGACAAACTTTCTGACAAGCAACCAATGGATTATAGTATTGCGGCTAGCTCATGTCAGCTTTCTTCAAACCTGGTAAGCCGAATACGCCAGGATTACTGCAGATTCTGTGCAAACACATCTAGAATCGAGCCAAGATTAAATTGTGCCAGCTTTCAGCATTGTAGTGTACGTATTCCACGATTAACCGCTACTTTTCTAACAATGAGCTGCTACTTGAAAATTAAAAAAGTAATGTTTAGTCAAGCGTGAAAGAAAAAAAAAGTTAATTTCTTTACTTGACCGCAACAATGTAAACTGTACAAACAAACTAACTACAAGCTGATAGAAAACCCATCATTCTCATAACCTGAAATATGCTCAAATCAACCGAGATGGTTGATATTCCGTAATTTAACATCCAGACGTCGGAAAAGATCAGGAAAGGCACAAATGCCAACGCAACACTGACAGTAAGAAAAGTGCCAAATGAACTAATTTCACACTGATGTTCAAGAACTGTTTGATTCATATCTTTTTTCAATGGCTTGGCAGCAAATTCACGCAGGTGATGCTGATCCTAAACCTTTGAAAAGAAGTCTTTTTTAGTCTTTAAAGTTTAAACTATGGTAAAAAAAACATGCAAAAAAATAAATGGAATGAGAAAATTCAAAACCATTATAGTTTCATGATCACGTCGGTTTTAAATGCCCTGACATCCAAACGTGACCATTATACAATTGCCAAAAGTGAAAAGTACCCTCGACCCAGTGTCAACCATTCAGTCGGTCACCTGAGTGAAATAGGCTATCATGATCAAAATCAGATGGGAAATCACAAATCAGTAGTGACGTTTTTCAATATAGTTTTCTGTTCACAGGACCTTAAATACCTATTTTCATTTTCAAATGTAGACATAGAGATTTTATCTTTTGTTATCGTTATAACAAATCGATACTGCACTCCATCTTACCCTGGCCGCCCGGCCAATTGCGATCCGCCAACCTCAACTAATTCTTGACTGCCTTGTGTGTCATCTTTGCTGGAGCATATTTCCCACATCCGCATTGTGTTGTCATCAAGGATGCTGACCAAGCGGCCCTAAAATTAAACGCTAAAGTAAATATTGTGATGTGCAACTTCTTGTTTATTGAACTGATGCATATTAATTCACTGTTTTTATTGACATTCGCAGTAAAGCTGTAAATACTACATACAAACTACGCATTCACTATATACAGATGAACCAAATAATGTTTAGAATTTGCAATTGTAGTGAGCTTCATCAAATACAACTGTTCGTTCTAATAAAAATATGTATCTGCATCAGCAAATGCTTGATTTTTTTTGTGTGCGTTTGTATATTCATTGTGTATGGTTATTTACATCACTTAACTAGAGGTGACTGCTGACTCGATGACCACCTGGTCTTTTCGCTGTTTCCTCGTTATATGGTATTTTTTTTTATTCTTTTCATGTTATTGTTAGTGTAATTTATATGACAAATAAACTGATGATTGATTGTTGTATCGAGTTCATAACTACACAAAAACTCACTTCACCACAAAGAAAGTGAAGCTGCAGGACTTGATTCACATTGACATGGATTCCTGTAAATTCTACACCCGGTGCTCCAAATCTGAAAAATTCAAAATAAAAAATCAGTTATCAAAACACTTTTAAATCTCAAGTCTAGTACTGGACCAATTTCTCTCATTCTCAAATAACAGTGACAGGGATCATAGACTACTAATGCCAGCAAGTAGAAAGCTATATTTGCACCAATCAATCAAAAAATATTTGTGGCTAGTTGAAGCATGGCAAATATTCACATTATATTTGTCTCAAGTTAAACCAAATTCAGAGTGTTTGTTTTTTCGGTACAACAGCACATAAGATTCAAATATAACACAGATTATAACAAATCCTGAATATGATGCTGACACTAGGATGACGGCAAAAGACCACAGCATCAACAAAGTCAGCTCTTGTTCAACCACAAATAAACAGAGAAGTATAACAGAACAGAAAATGGATAGCAGTCTACTACACATTCTAAGAGAGCATATTTAATGAAAAAGGAAAGACACTGCATGAATTCATAAGTTTTGACCATTAAAAAACTGATGGGAGTAAAAATACCCTTGGAAAGATTACAACAAATGTATACCAGCACTACAAATTTTGCAAGCCAAAAGACAATGGCTGTTTAGTGTTTAGTCTATATTATCAGCTACAATTAAAGCTAACTACAATGAATACTAAACTAAATATCTTGTTCAAATGTCACACCAAATATAATTACATATATTTAAACTAATCTGAAACAAGACAGAAACTTTGTGTCATAATAAAATTTTATATGTGTTTTAAAATGTATTTCCTTATTGTTTAGCAAAAACAAGTAGTTACATTATGAAACCAACACACTAAGTACGGTAGTAAGTACAGGTAACACAATAAAACCTTCAAATATTACAAAATACATACACTTTTATTGCTCCCGTTTTTGTTCCAATGGCAAGAAGCTTTAATATTGGATCATGTGCCAGAGCGCAAGGATGGTGAGGGAAGCCATGTTCCACTGTCTGCTGACAAGATCAAGAAAAGAATTATGTATTGTGTAAGATCAAGAAAAGAATTATGTATTAACTTAAACACTAAGAAGGTGAATTGGTGAATTCATGCCCTGATCTGGGAAAACAAAATCTTGCTGGTGGATATAATTACAAGGGTCTGCAACTATTCGACGAGTCCAATTCGGCGAGTCCAATTCAGCTAGTCCGATTCGGCAAGTGCCCTATTCCGCGAGAGCCCTTTTCGGCGAGTTCCCTAATCGGCGATTTTTTGATTTTTTTTTTAAATTATCGGGTACCGTAGCCTAATTATCATTGCCGCTTTTACATTGTTTTAATGTTGCTAAACGTTGAAATAAGACCTTAACTTCTTACCCCTAATCTTAACTCCAACCTTAACCTCTAAACCTACCCCCTAACACTTACTCCTAACCCTAAAACGGCAATGATAATTAGGCTACGGTACCCGATAATTTAAAAAAAAAATTCAAAAAATTGCCGAATAGAGAACTCGCAGAAAAGGGCTCTCGCTGAATCGGACTATCCGAATTGGACTCGCCGAAACGGGCCATTCCGAATTACAGTGGTAAAACAAAATCCGGAGGTAAATAATCCCTACCAAATCTTAAAAATTCACCAAATCAATTTTCTCCGAAAAAGGCTGTCTCCGAATTGGATTCACAGAAAAGGGCCATTCCAAACATGAGATCACATCATACAGACCAAATTGTGAACAATAGCCTATATATAATATATATATACCATATCTGAAACAAACCTTCTTGAATGAAAACAATTCTTCCTTAATTTTTTCACGGTGTGGATCAAAGTGACCTCCCTTCTTCCACTTACGAAACATGATAAACACAACTGCTAATCACAGCACACAGCAGAAACTTTAAAAGAAATTACCTAATATTCAGCCAAAGACAACTGATTAGTTATTAAAACCTGCAACAAAAAGTCAATAAAACTAAGTGTACAAAGAAAATACTGTACAACCACCTTTCTATGCAAACATGGCATATATAACTTATTCTCATATACTGTACGCTGTATGGCATATGTATTTGTAAAAAAAAATTTAAAGGCTAAAATGCAAAATTCTTACAGTAAAAATTCCAAATGAATTCACAACCAGCAAACTAATCTGCAACACACTGATGAGGCATTATTATCATATCAAAGAAGTTCATATAGATAACTGACATTTTACATTTTTGATTATGTAATACAAATAATAACACTGGACATCTGTCACATATGAATTTTTCTTGATTGTACTAGACCTGTCTAGTCAAGCCTGAAGACAACATCCAGTTTGAGACTCTTAATCAAAGCTCAAATTAAAAGACATCAGTGAAGTCCTCCAATTAGGCAGACTGAGATGGCTTGGTCACGTTGAGCGCAGCTCAAGCTGGATCTCACAGGTCAGATGTGTCAACATCGCAGCACAGCGGGGTCAAGCTAGACCAAAACTTTCTTGGAAAGAACTTGTAAAACGTGACCTTGTAGCCCTGAACATGGACTCTGCCAACCCAATAAATCGCGAGGTGCGAAGGGGAAGTTGGAAGCAACAGTGGGGAAATTCATGAGGCGTTTCAAAACAGCAGCTTATTCTTTCACTAGGGGCCAAAAATAGGGCCAACTCAATTTTCAAGTACTACGAAGCAATTTCACTGAATTAGCAACACATTCTTAGGCTTAGCAATATAGCTAAATATTTCACCTAAACAAAATAATTAAAGTAATACCTTAGTTACGGAAATAGTTACTATGTACCGTACACAAAAATAAGGAACATTATTGTTTGAAATAGGAATCAATCAGCTAAACATTTCCACATTCAATTCACTATCATCCTCCCATTCGAGTTCACAGCATACACAATGTCTGTGGTAAGTTTTTCCCCAATTACCATACTATTGTATTTCCTACCGGTACGGTACCGCTCTCATATCCTGCTTTCTACTTCTTTGGCATCCTAGTCTTTCTGGATCAAGTCCAACAAACACAATTGAAATAAAATAGTATACCTGTAATACACTGCCACAGTAGCCTAACTCTGGTTTTTTTTTTCGCTGACACTTTTCGGTCATTTGTCCGAAATGACTTGAAAAAATTCGGTCATTTTTTATTTATTTCGGTCATTTTTTCTGAGGAAAATATTTCCTTTCAAGTAGCTGATACAAACCAAAATTTGCACTTTCTGACTAGCTACAACATAGGCGCCAACTTTTTATGCTGTATTGATACATAAAACAACAGATGAACTAGCGATCGGCAGCAGGACAACATTTTTTGAATGCAAACCGCAACAGCTTCGCGATAAATAATCACTAGAACGAGTAGGATGCTACAATTCCACACCAGACAAAATCTGTCATTTTTACATTGATTTAACGTCTGCAGACGTTGAATCAATGTAAAAATGACTGATTTTGCTGCCTGCGACATAGCAAAATCTACCATTTTGTGTCGATTCAATGTCATCAGATGTTGAATGCACCCAAAAACAACATAATTTGCTACGTAGACGGAGCGTGCGTTTAGCTTTATGCGCTAGCAAACAGACTCGATGTTGCTTTCGAAAGGCGAAACCTCTGCAGTGAATTGTTGCGGCAGTGAACCGCTTGCTGTGAAAATGAACTTGAAGTCTCGGCACGACGTAACCACCAACCAACGCAACAAGGGCTGGTACAAACCGCATTGCGCACATGCGGAAAAATCCACGCAACAACGGACTCGCGCAAACTGCATGGCGCACACACGACCGTTGCCATAGAAACCTGATCAAAGGCGGGAATATGCGCATATTTTGTTTCATCTGCAACACGAAAACAGGTCAGTCATCAGTTGCGATATTGTAGTGAAAAGGGAGCTATAATCAAACGTCTCTCTGTAACTATTTTTCAAGGGCTGTTTACGGACGTCAGCAACTTCTAAATTTATTCAAGGTGACGTGCTGCTGAATTGATGTAAACGTGAATGGTTTTACTTTCAACAGGTACATTTTCAAGCGTATAATCAAGTTAGTATTTGCATTCCATTTTCAAGACATTGTCATTCCATTTACAGTATACCTTTTACTTTTTAGTAAACTTTTTCGTCTCTTGTTTCATGGTAATAAATCTAATTCGTTGCTAAACTTTATGTTGTGCTTAGCTTGAAGAGTCGCAGTCCATCAACCGCTAGTTTACGCAGACGCATGGCATGTGTTTGCTTAACCGAAGTGGTCGAGTTTTGTTTATAATAATTAACGGTAGGTCGAACGTAGCGATAACTCCGAGTGTGGCAATAAAAGCACTCCTAGTGTGACGACATAATTATGTCATCCATCTGCGTGACAGTCCAGTCAATCTGGCTCAAAATAGGGCTTGACCCACCACTAATTGCAAATGTTTTGACCCATACATTTTCTGAAAGCTTACATCATACAGAATAACATACTAAAAATCTGCTGCGAAAAATTTAGTGGAACATCCCTTTTTGGGGGTAAAAACAAAATGGCCGCCATGTGTCCCAAAAATCTTCATTTTAACGTATCTTTTTACCTAATTCATGTAATTTAGTTCTGTAAAAGAGCTCGTTTTATATTTCTGGTACAAGGAATTTATAAACAAACACTGGAAAGTTAAAAAATGAGATAAAAATTTGTCTTAATAAAACTTTATAACAAAATTTAAAAATAAAATGGCCGCCATGAGTCTCAAAAATCTTCGTTTTTCCTTAATCGTTTAACCTATATCGCACAATTTAGTTCTGTAAAAGACCTAATTTTATCAAACAATTAATAGTTCAAACCAAGGCATCATCATCAGAGTCAATGTCTTCCATTAGGCCTAATGATGAATTTGAACATGACCCATGACATTCACCACATGCAACTGTACATTCTAAACCAGACTTCCGGCATGTGCATCGAAGTGTAGAACAGCCGGTCTTGCAGTTGCAGACAATCATTTGGAGGAACTGAGATGGAACTGGAGGTTTGTCTGTCATCACAGGCACCAAGCTGCCTTCACGAAAACGCCAATCTCACTGTTCCGGTGGCACATCTGTCTCATGACCAAGCCACACCTGCACTTGATGATATACCCTGAGACTGTGAAACCTCGCTGCTGATGACGTGGGAGGAAGAGAACATGGGTCTACTGCAGTCGTACTTCTTGCTGTCTTTCCACAGAAAATTTGATATCTTAGATCTTCAAGATTGTTATCTTGCCTTCCATTGTACATGGCAATTAGAGCCGACTTCCCTGCTTTTACAACATCATTTGCATTTGCAGAGAATGACATGAAAGTTGCTGCAGCTGTTCTGAAGTTTTCATCAGTTCTTAGTTTTGTAACAGTTTTCTGTTTGCCTATTCCAAATACCCTTGAAGTGGTATCACATCCCAACAGTGCATGGGCAAAGAGAAGATTATTTGACACAGTGTCTCCAAGAAGTTTTCTGGTGACTGAAATGTTTCAGCACTTTGATGGTTTTTTAGTGCCCTTTTTAGATGCTGTTTGCAACCAGATGTTGTGTGTGGTATTACTCTTCTTGTAATGTATGAGCAAAATCAGAATGTCAGTATCACTTGCTAAAACTATAGTGTCTTGTTGCTGTGCAGATGACATCCCGGTTTCTACTATCAGGACATATGCATCTCCTATGGCATGGTGGACGATTTTTTTGGTTAGCAAGAAAGTCTTCCTTTTTGGTTTGGAGCTTCATTGTTGGATCGAAGATTCAGGCCTCGAAATTTGTACTTTTTTTCGGCGGTCAAGCATGTCTTACCGGACTGGCCCTTTCAGCGGACATTTAATATCTCAACCGGACATATTTTTTGCTTGCAAATAAATCAGTGCGTTAATGACAGTCGTGTAATGACGCAATAAACACAATTGAAAACAACAATCCAAATTTCCTTATTACAAAAGCAACTCCGATCATTTATTCGGTGGTTTTCGCGTTATAGAATCGTTGTGCCAAGCGATTACTGCCGGCGCGGTGTCGTAAATCTCCATGTCAGGACTGTCCAGCCAAATGCGCATTGGTGACTCAATAGTGTTAGCCCTCAATAGTGTTAGTGTTAACTAACTAACACAATAGTGTTAGTCTAACACCCTCCCTTCTGTGCAGAAATTCTAATTCTATCAGTATCAGCGTGAATAAGGTTGCCACATTCGCCTAAGCACGTGCGGAACCCAGCTGAGACTTGCTTCTCTGTGACGTTTCTTTCTAACAAACGATCAATGTAACGCAATAATCCTCATTGTTAAAATTAGAATACATATCCTGCCGAAAAGTTCAGACAACTTTATTTCAAGGCAACATTGCAAGGCGTTCATGTGCCATCAGTTGTTAACCACGCCACTCTAATGTGATCTTTAAAGCAATTGTCTGTACTATTATTGTTTCAGCTCCGTATTTGTTCGCGTTAAACAAACAATTGTAACAATTCAAATTTAAAATATATTTTTGCTGCATTAGCTCTATTTTTGTCAAGAATTTTGCGGCGGTCATTTATGACCGACCAATGAGTCGGCTTCGGCAGACATTCGAGGTCATTCCGGAGGTCATGTCCGCCATGACCGCCGGAATTTCGAGGCCTGGAAGATTACTTCAGCCTCAATCCTACCAAAAGTTCTTCGGAAGTGAGCACCATCTTTTGTGGAAGGCGAATCTGTGTAACCATCAAACACAACAATACAGGTTCCATATTTGGACATCACATAATCAGTGTACATCTGCATGATTTCATCCCATGCAGCTCCTTTTGTCCAAGGAAGTTTATGGAGCAGGGCACCTCCATCTAGTACATGCTGGACTAAGGGCTTAGATGGTTTTGGAGCAGACTCAATTGATGAAGACCACAAGAAGTCAGCCAAAGAGGCCTTGTTGGCTGGTCTAATGATGGACTTCGATTCAAACAAGGCTGATGGAAATTGACAAAGTTCATACTGGAATACCTCTGGTAGCTGATTTGTTGTTGTACCAGCACAGACTAAACGTTGAAATAGGAGGATGGGATCAACACTCGCTTCCCTGTCCTTGACTTTGACCGATTCTTTTGCACCCATGGTGATGGCTTGGTGTTTCTTTCTGAAGGAATGCTCAGTCACCTTTACTCCAGGCATTAGTGCAAGGATTTTCATACCTACATCCCATGCTGAGTCACAGTTGACACTGTCATGAGCTGCAATGCCTGTCACTATTCTTCTCGGGCTTGGTGGGCCATCCTTTCGAAATGGATTTCTCACTGTCAAATACTGAATTAGATCTTGAAGATCTTTCATATCTCTGCTCATCCTTGTTGGGGTACTCTCTTTGTGTTGCTCACTGGTGAGAAATGTCACCCCTGTGAATTCTGGCATGGTTTCATTTACTTGGGCGCATGCTGGTGCAGATAGAACCCAGATGAGTCGTTGTGTCTCTGTCAATCAACGCCCCCTTGTAAGTCCACCCCTTGACTTCAGGCTCCTCATTAGACATTGTTCGATTGTCAGGTCAGTCCAGAGACCAGCCCAGAATCTGTCTGTGCGACGAACAACGTGATGTCCTTCCATGAAGTGCTTGTGGACAAGAGGCATCTCACTCTGAAGTTTGGACATCTTGTCTAGATACAAGTGGATGGTGTCCGGTAATTTCATCGCAGTAATTTCATCGTGGTAATATCATCGTGGTAATTTCATCGCATGGTAACTACATCGCAGTATATCACATCGTCAGGTAATTACATATGTATGAGAGCTGCGTAGGCTACCAGCTGCGGGGCGACGGGAGCACCGCCGGCGGGGCCGCGTCCTGAAAGGGCCGGTTCCAGCAAGAGCACGGTCGTCGGGACCCGACAGATGGTGAACTACGCCTGGGCAGGCCGAAGCCGGAGGAAACTTTGGTGGAGGGCTGTAGCGATTCTGACGTGCAAATCGATCGTCCGACCTGGGCGTAGGGGCGAAAGACTAATCGAACCGTCAAGTAGCTGGTTCCCTCCGAAGTTAGGGTTAGGGTGGGTGGACGTTAGGGTTAGGGTGGACGTTAACGAAGACGATTAAATTACTGACGATGTGGTGTCTTGCGATGTAATTACAATGCGATGACAATGTTTGCGATGTAATTACCATGTGATGAAATTACTGCGATGAAATTACCACGATGAGATTACAGTGAATCCATTAAATCCAAGTGGATACTTTTCACATAGTGATTGTGACCTGATGCTGCCAAGTACGGAAGCATTTCATACATGGACTGCAGATGCAATGGCCATAAGCCTAGTCGCTCTGCTTCAATGAATCTGCACAGGATTGTGACCATCGAAATGTATTGTAGCCAAAGTCGTGCTGTTCTAAATTCTTTTAGGGTGTCTTTAGTTTGCTGTACTTTCTGTTCTAAGCACTTCATTCTGATCTAAATCGGATGGAGACACTGCGCCTAATAGTAGTCGTTTCATTAGATGTCTCAACTGAAGAATCAAGTGGTTGTCCTGTTCGTGGTCATTTGAAAAGCACCCATCGGATTCAGGAATACGAGACAAGTTGATATCTAATGCTGACGAGGTTAACAGTGCATTAAGGGCTGCATCCACCAAAAGATGTCCTCTGACTGCGTGACTCACTGCTTTTCCGGACAGCATGTGGACCACTGAATTAGGTGCATAAACTATTTTCAGGCAAAGCAGCACAATTATCACGATAGTTACGTCATAATACAAACGGTAATGTTTGTGAAATATTGATTTGCAAGTTGAAGAAACATGAATATGATCAAACTAGCAAACTTTTTAAGGGTTTATGTTCGATTTACAGTGAGTTATTAACATAGGTCTTTTGCAGAACTAAATTAGATGAAAAGATATGAAAAAATTTTTGGGACTTCTGGAGGCCATTTTATTTTTAAATTGTTATAAATTTTAAAAAGACACGTTTTTGTCTCATATTACAACTTTCCAGTGTCTGTTTTTGGATTCCTGTACCAGAAATATAGAATGAGCTCTTTTACAGACCTAAATTATATGAATTAGGTGAAAAAATATGGAAAAATGAAGATATTTAGGACACATGGCGGCCATTTTGTTTTTACCCCTAAAAAGGGGGTTCCACTACATTTTTCGTGGCAGATTTTTAGTATGTTATTCTGTATGATGTAAGCTTTCAGAAAATGTATGGGTCGAAACATTTGCAATTAGTGGTGGGTCAAACCCTATTTTGACTGGACTATTACGTTGCTGCTGATGAAACACGCTTTCGCCCCCATGGCCAAAAAAATAGTTAGGCGCCTATGAGCTACAAGTTTCGCTGAGAAACGTTGTCGTGTTTTATCTGAGAAAACTTTCTTCAACGTTCATCAGCGAAACTCAACCGTGCAACACCCGAATTGACTATATATTTTTCGGACATTTTGACCGAATTGACTATATTTTTTTCGGACATTTTGCTAAAAAATCGGTCAATGACCGATAAATTACCGAAAAAAAAAACTCAGGCCTACTAGTGTTATTGTGTTACAACCTTCACCAGAAGACAAGACAAAAAGAATCACTTGCAAAAAGACATTCTACAATCCTTCACATTTTGAAAACGGCCAAACAAGGCCCAAAAAATGCTAAAGAGCTAAACTAAAACTTAAGAAACCAACTGGTTTTCAAAAAGGGCCAAAGAGCCAACCCAAAATTGGAAAGCTAACTGGCTTTCAAAAGGCCAAATTTCTGAAATTGGCCTCAAAAAGGCCAACCTGGCAAGCCTTCAACTCACTAAAAAAAGGTCATGCTGATCTGATGTCGAGCCAGGTGTGAAAAGAAAACAGGGTGAAAAATCAGAAAGTCAAGAGTTGCCAAAAAACACGTTTTGACTTCCATATTGCTGAAGCTTACATTAAAATCTAGGAAATAGTTCTCAGCCTGCTCATAAAGAGCCAACAAAGAGCCAACGGGCCAACCAAAAATTTGGGGGCCAAACAGCTTCAAAAAGAGCCAGATTTCTGAAAGTTGGCCCCAAACAGGCCAACCTGGCAACCCTTCCTGCACAGTGTGCAGATGGAATATCGTAGGAAGACAGCTGGTGGGAGTAGATTTGACTTAGTAATAAATTCTTGTTTAGTAAGGAAGATTTATTTAGAAGTTTTATAAAGCACATGTACAGGGTTGTTCCATTATATTTCAACGAACCCCAAACACCCTATGTTTGAAAATCTTGTCTTTGATGATTGATTTGGTAAGGGTTTGACATACTAATGCTAACAAAAAAAAAATTTTTGAAATCGGACAACTGGTTGGTGAGATAGTGAAACTCATCACTAGATGGCAGATGTGAGCTCCCAAAATTTATTTCTTAATTTTGGGAGCTATACTCCACCTAGAAATTTGATGTTGGTGTCAAATCATATGTTTTAAGGGTCAAGGAATTTCAATTTGAGGTTAAATTGATGATAAACCCACAAGAAAATGTACATTGTACAATGTACATTGTACAGACCAACATCAGAGTTCAAGCTGAAAAGTGGTTTGTAGAAGGAAAAGGTATTTTCATACTTTATAAGTTTGAGTTCAAGTCGGTTAGAGTTTTTGGTATAGTGCTGTTTCTGTGGAAAAACTTGCTCTTAGAAAACTACTAACAAAGAAAGGTTATATTTGATCTCAAGCTATGTCTGCTTCCAGCAAAAGAAGAAAATGTTGTAATGATCCGGATATATTTTGTTACATTTGTGGATGCTTCATGTTAAAGTCTCAACAATGCAATATTATCACGTTTGTAAAAAGGGCATATCTTGCTTACTTTAAAGTCAAGTTGGGGGACCAGGACAAAAGTTGGGCTCCTCATAAAGTGTGCAAGACCTGCGTTGAATGTCTGAGAAGTTGGTCGCAAGGAAAAGGTTCACAAATGAAATTTGGAATACCCATGATTTGGTGAGAGCAACGAAATCATGTTGACGATTGTTATTTTTGTCTTGTTAGTGTGAAAGGGTATAACAAAAGAGTAAACATCGTTTGAAATATCCAAACCTGGATCACTTCCAGAACTACACGAAGAGGCTATTTCTTCTTCAGAAGCATCGTTTAGTGAAGAAGAAAGTGAAATTTTTCAACCAGCACCCGAGGATCTGTCAGACAAGCCTTCCCAGTTTAATCAGACGGAATTAAATGATTTAGTGAGAGATTTGTATTTGCCTAAGCAATCTGCAGAGTTATTGGCATCAAAGCTACAGGAAAGAAAACTTCTCAAAGCTGGTACAAGCGTGACATTTTATCGCAAACGAGAAGAAGAACTGCTTCCATATTTTGCTTCCCACAATGATTTCGTTTATTGCAACAATATAGAAGGGCTTCTTCTAGAAATGGGATTACCACAGTATGATGCAGACAAATGGAGACTTTTCATTGATAGCTTCAAACGAAGTTTGAAGTGTGTTCTACTTCACAATGGTAACGTGTACGGTTCTATTCCGATAGGACATTCGGTGACAATGAAAGAAGAGTATCAGAACATCAAATACGTTCTTGAAAAGTTAAAGTACCATGAGCATGGTTGGCTCATCTGTGTAGATTTAAAAATGGTGAACTTTTTGCTGGGGCAACAAAGTGGCTACACCAAATACCCATGTTTCCTATGCTACTGGGACAGCAGGGCCAAGGATCAGCACTGGAACAAAGAAGAGTGGCCTCCAAGAAAGAAGTGTTGCCAGATGTTCAATTTTTTGTCTGTTTAAATGTAGATAAAAATTAGGGTTGTTCAAAACAAACTTTTTCAAGCCAAAACGAAATTTTTACCACCTTTTCCTTTTTTTAGCAAATACAGACAAAATCGGTTAATAGTATATTATACTGCTTAAACGTATCACTCGTTTATTTGAATCAAAACCTGAAATCCCAAACCAAATCCAATCTAATGTTAAGTAAAAACATCGGTTAAGCATATACCGCTTAAAAGAATAAGTCGGATAAAAGCATCAGGATTTGCGTCTCGTTTGCATACTTCATTCATTTAATCGTATAATTGTACCCGTTAGCAAAAAGAGAATGTCTCTTTTTTGCTTCACATAGTTGTCTGCAATGTTCAAAGGCGAAATGAAGCAAAGGTGAGACAGACGCATGCGATCAAAACAAAGACAAGTGTCTGTCATCCCAGGCCATAACCGTATGTGCTAGACATCGCACTACAAAGAACCAATTTTTGCACTGCTGGGCTTCATTAAATCAGAAGAGCACACAAAAGGAATAATAATCACACTTCCCAATAAAGAAGTTTAAATGCTTTTGATGTCATCCGTCGGCGACTGGCCTTCCAAGGAATGGACACGGACAAATTATTTCAGCTTGAGAGGGAAGTGTTGGAAAGCATGTTCAAAAGTTTAAACCAGAAAACTTTCAAGAATTTTTTTAAAATTGCTGAAAAAAATTAGCCTAACCTACTGTTGTGAAACGCAGTGCGTAATTTCATTTGTGCAGTTGAAGAACATTGCAAATTAATTATTTTACCAGACAGCACAAATGACTTGAAAAAAAAAACCTTTGCGATATTAAAACAAACAATGAGTGTAACCATACCACTATTTTTGTAGGCCACGTTCGGAGCTAAAAATAGCACGCTTGAATCAAAAACGTCAACGTCAAAATTTGCGTTGTAACATCACAAAGATCGGTGAGATTAAAAAAAGTCCGATTGCCGCAGTTTGCAGAAAAATGCTTTGATCGTACATGCTCTCCCAGTCAGCAAAGTTGGTCTTTTTTACATTGTTTCAACGTCTGCAGACAATAAATCAATGTAAAAAGGACCAGTTTTTTTGGCTGGAACATACAGCATAGTGTTTAACTTAATAACTGTTTATGTAACACAGAACTAGTAAACTCTTTAAAGTTTAAGCAGAATTGTAAACAGTTGTAATCAGTGGGCACTAGGGTGTTACATTTTTTCACAACTTAGGGCAAAATCTTTCAATATATTATTTATTTGATGGGTTTTTGCACAAAAACTAGTTAGCACAAAAAATAAATTAAAAATATTTATATTTTGAGGTTCCACGCTCTATGGGTAATATTGAATAAAATCTAAAAAATTCAAAAAAATGCAGGATTTTTATACCTGCTATTTCTTGGATTTCTTCATGTGTATTAACTTTTTTTCAGCAAATAGGCTCTAAAAACAGGGTCTGCTACTATTCGGTGAGTCCGATTCGGTGAGTTTCTAACCTCTAACCCTAACCCCAAACCCTAAAACGGCAATGATAATTAGGCTACGGTACCCGATAATTTAAAAAAAAATTAAAAAAATCCCCCTTTAAGGGATCGGACTCACCGAAACGGGCCATTCCGCTAAAAACATTAGTTTATGAAATCAAGTTGTTGTGTACTTATCTGGCAACCTAAAATATGAAATGAAATCTTCACGCGTCACTACAAATCGGACTAAAATCTTGGATTGTGTTGGTTATCCAACTGAGTTACCGCAGCTTCAACTTCCTACTTATGGTGATGTAGCAAGAGCTTTCTTTTGGTTAAGAAATAAAATAATGCTTGATCAAAATACTGAAAAAATGCCATTTGTTGAAGTCAAGACATTGTTAATACAAAATATCATTCAGTTGTGGGGAAAAGCTGGTCTGCCACACGTTAACATTGATCGTGTAACTCAAATGACGAAAGAACTTTTTGATCAGGTGAAAAAACTTCAAGCTCAGCCATTATCTCGTCTAAACTCCCCAGCATATTTATTAAAAGTAGCTGCATTTTAGAGTAAACTTGAGAACTCATTTGATGTGAGTTCCTGTAAGTGCAAAATAACAGTTGAGCAGCAATGGCACAAGAAAACAGTATGCAAATGTGACTTTGAAACTGAAAGGCGCATTCCAGTGCTAGAAGCAGGGTTTTTCATTGATCAGAGAAATAGGAGAATACAAGTGATTGGTGGTTTAGATATTCAGAAACTGAAGCTAATATGAAAAGCATTAGCAAATACAGCTGTAGAAACAAGAGACCAGAGCTATGTAGAATTCTTTATGAACAATCAATACAGGCAAGCAGTTCAGCAATTGATGAAACCGAGTCAAATAGTGATGATAATTATGAAATGGAAAGTGCAGAAATCCAAGTTGAAGAAGATGAGGCTGGGCCATCTAAGCATACAGAAAGGTTAAGTGTTGTTAGCACAGATAACTGTATTATGGCGGATAAAAAACTGGCTTTAAACCGTTTATCATCATCACTAATGAACTCAGCTGCTGAAATATTTGAACATCCAGAAGCAAAACGATCCCATGTTACAGTTTATCGGCATAAGTTGGCACTGAGGAACAGGTTGAAAGACTAATTAGGAATGTTAAGAAATGCTTGGAGGAAAAGAAAATCAAGGATAGCAATGATGACATGAGTGACAAAAAACTGAAAAAGATTGATACAGCGATCAGAGGATATGTTACTTCCATGACCACCAGTCTCGAATATCTGTAGTAAGACACTTGATTTTTTTGTAATATTTTGCATGCTGTATTTAAAATATACAGATACACTAGTGAGTTGTGGACTATGAAAGTTTGATATTGTTTAGTAATACAGTGCATGTATTCAAGAGCGTTGGCAGGAGGGGGGGCAAGGGGGGGCCTTGGCCCCCCTGGAATTTGAATAATCAATATGATTGTGAAACGCATTATTTTAATAAGAAATGCCCCAAATTTTCCACTTAGCCATGACCAGAAGTGTAAAGTAACGAAAGTAATTCTACTTATGTAGCTTACTCAAGTGGCACCCCCCTAAAAAATGTCAAAATTACAAAAAAAAGTTACAAAAACGCCCCCTCCCCCCCTAAAAAAAATCTGCCGACGTCCTTGTATGTATTAGCCCATATCTATGTTTCTTACCAGGACAGATTCAATAACATTAGTCATATATACTGTTACTGTGTTGTTCATATGATAAAATCGCCAATATAGGGTGAATCGTTAATGCAAGTGTGGAACCTCAAAATATTATTTTAAGTGAAAAATATTTTGACATAGTGTCACGATTTCTTTCTATCTCTTACCAGGAAAAAGACTTGGAAAGGTTCAATGACGTAGTTTAATGGGTCAAACCGAAAAGCAGTCAATTAAATGTCGAATAATTCTACTAGTGAAATGATAATCTGACTTCTTGAAGAACTTTAACGAACGGCTTCTCAAATAACTCTAATTTCTGCATCAACTACCAATCCACAACTCATAGCACAACTCTCATAATCAACTCATAATAATCACCATAATAATAATACACATTACACAAACTACACCACTATTTATATAGTTGGTTGTTCAGTCCAGTAACTTCGAGAAGGTTACGTAGTGTTGCATCACACGAACTCATCGTCGGTCACGTAGCATCGAGCGGCATAAACAAGCAAGTTTAAAGAAATCTAAAGAATGTCACGTAGGGGTAGAGGACTGTTACATAATACAGATTTCGTAATCAGAGGTCCATTCGTGAACAACCTTGTGACATCATGACAAACGATATTGGCAATTGTGAAAACAACAGAACGTTCCAGATACAGAATGATCTAGAATTACGTTGCAGAACAACGACTTCACAATTAGAGGTTACTACTGGTCATTGACCGATAATAACATACCGCTCAAGAATTCCATAATGAAAACAGCACATTCTGTCAAGACGCAGAATAGCCCGACGCGACGTCTTACACATTGATTGTGACACATAGTTTGTTTGAGTGCATTTCCCACCAAACAAACACTATAGTGTAGTTGGTTTGAAAAAATGTAACACCCTAGTGGGCACCCCCTACTTTTAAAGTAGCGCGCTACCCGCTACCGCTACTTGGGCCAAAGTAGCGCGCGCTACCGCTACCCGCTACCAATTTACAAAAGTAGCACGCGCTACCGCTACCCGCTACCAATTTACAAAAGTAGCGCGCTACCCGCTACTCGGGCCAAAGTAGCGCGCGCTACCGCTACTTCTTCCGCTACTTTTGTCTAAAATGACACTAGGAAACACTCAAATCCCTAGTGACGCAAAAATGACCTTGAAAACGAATGTTATCATTCGTTTACGCTGTCATTTTAACGTCGTTATAGAAAACACATTCTAAGGAAAATTTATTGTTACGCATCTTTCAAAAACACGAGCATTTCAAAATGAGTCACTAAGTCCGGCCCGCTTAAGCACATCTTTTCCAACAGAGAAAAGTCTCTCCACCGCAGCACTGGAAGGAATGGGGGTGTTGTATTTAATGAACAGACGTTTTAACTCGATATTCGAAAAGCTCAAGGACTTGCTCTTGTCCGAAAAAAGGCGTCCACAATTGTTGCTTTCTTCTGCACCGACGTTTCACGGGATGGCGCAACTACTCCAAAAAATACATCCTCAGAGTCATGACTGTTGTTGGTGTCACTCTTATCGGTACCAACCTGGTTTGATGTCTCCCGCAACAGTGGAATTACATCTGTCTTGACTTTTTATCGCAATCAGCATCATCCGTGGAAACGTAGTGCAGAAATTGTAGCCACGACGTCTTGAAGAAGGGATGAAGACATGATGCCATAACGCATTTCATGTTGTTGAAGCACTTGTTGAAGAGGCATTCCATTATAATTCAACAAATTTTAGAAAGAAATGTAACTACTAGGTTTCAAAAGGTGTTGGTTTTGATATATTTTGTTGTTTTCAAAATTTGAACTTGGGCAAAAAAAAATTTTAAAAATCGAACAAGTGGTTTTTGAGATATCACGTTTTGAAATTTTGTTGTTGTCACTAGGTGGCGCTGTTGATGTTCCCAATGTTTTTTGATTTTAGGGTTATATTTGGGGTAGAAAGTTGGTTGAAGTGTCTATTCCACCATTTTTCATAATGCAGAATTCAAAAATGGTCTCAATTTTAGTCTAAAAGCATTAGCTACGGAGTTATGGGGCATTTTAAAAAATTTGGGGGACCAAGTGCCAACCCTCAAATTGTTATGTGGGTAACAAGAAATCCCGAAAAAAAATTCTGTTCTTGAAAGTTTCTTGCATATACTTCATGATAGTATAATATTTGTTTGAGACTTTTGTCCTTTTTGCACAATGCAACCTTATATCAAAGATCTATTAATGCAATATTTGAATGATGCTTGCTTATGATGTCACAATAACAAATTACAGATTTCCCCAAAAAACTTTTTTTCATTGTGAAAATTGCCCGGGAAAACAAAATTTGACTGCAATTTTGAAACAATTTTCCTGAGCAATTTTCACAATGAAAAAAGTTTTTTGGGAAAATCTGTAATTTGTTATTGTGACATCATGAGCGTGCATCATTCAAATATTGCATTAATAGATCATATAACTTCTCATGCAAGTCTTTGATAAAAGGTTGCATTGTGCAAAAAGGACAAAAGTCTCATAAATAAACAGTATAATTATCATGAAGTATACGCAAGAAACTTTATAATAAAGAACAAAAAAAAATTTGGGGTATCTTGTTACCCACATGGAAATTTGGGGGTTGGCATTTGGTCCTCATTTTTTTTTAAATGCCACACAACTCCTTAGCTAATTCTTGTAAACTAAAATTAACATCATTTTTGAATTCTGCATCACGAAAAATGGTGGAATAGACACTTCAACCGACTTTCTACTTCAAATATAACCCTAAATCCAAAAAACATACCATACAATGCCTGATAACCCCGAAAATGCTCGACAACCCCTGAAAATGTTCGACAATGCCTGAAAATGTTCCATAATGACTACCAAACCTGTCAACCACTGATATTGATCGACAATGCCTGGAAATTCCCAACAATGCCTAAAAGTAGCTACTCTACAATGCCTGATAACCCCGAAAATGCTCGACAATCCCTGAAAATGTTCTATAATGACTAACAATCCTGTCAACCACTGATAATGATCGACAATGCCTGGAAATCCTAGACAATGCCTGAAAGTAGCTACTCTACAATGCCTGACAACCCCTGAAAATGCTCGACAACCCCTGAAAATGTTCGACAATGCCTGAAAATGTTCTATAATGCCTAACAAATCCGTCAACCACTGATAATGATCGACAATGCCTGGAAATCTTAGACAATGCCTTTAAATTATAGACAATGCCTGAAAGTAGCTACTCTACAATGCCTGACAACCCCTGCAAATGCTCGACAACCCCTGAAAATGTTCGACAATGCTTGAAAATGTTCTATATATAATGCCTAACAAATCTGTCAACCACTGATAATGATCGACAATGCCTGGAAATCCTAGACAATGCCTTTAAATTATAGAAAATGCCTGAAAGTAGCTACTCTACAATGCCTGACAACCCCTGCAAATGCTCGACAACCCCTGAAAATGTTCGACAATGCCTGAAAATGTTCTACAATGCCTAACAAACCCGTCAACCACTGATAATGATCGAGAATGCCTGGAAATCCTAGACAATGCTTAGAAATTCCCAACAATGCCTGAAAGTAGTTATAGCCTACTCTACAATACTTGAAAACCCCTGAAAATGCTTGACAACCCCTAGAAATGCTCCACAACCCCCCAAATAACCGACAATGCCTGACCATGCCCCACAATGCCCGACAATGGGTATTTAGAGGTACCGGAATAAAAATAGCGCCGCTACTCCAACTAAAAAGTAGCGCCGCTACCGCTACTTTTACCAAAAAAGTAGCACCGCTACAAAAGTAACGTGCTACTGCCCACCGGGTGCAACCTAGTTCGTACCTTGAACCATTTGTAGAGTCAGTTCGTACCCTGAAAAGATCGAAAGAAAAAATTAAAAAAGCCGAAGTCGCTGATTGCAGTTTAGTAGCACAAAGCCGAATTCGCTCATCGGAGTTTCCCCAAACAATTTGAAACAAACTCAAGGGTTAGGGTTAGCGGAAACTGCGGAAAAATGTTTGCAAAAACTGCGATCAGCGAGGGTTAGGGTTAAAGCATAGATTACTCTATGGTTAGAGTTAAGGTAAGCGGAAACTGCGGTGAGCGGAAACTGCGGAAAAATGTTTGCGGAAACTGCGATCAGCGAGGGTTAGGGTTAAAGCATAGATTACTCTATGGTTAGAGTTAGGGTAAGCGGAAACTGCGGAAAAATGTTTGCGGAAACTGCGATCAGCGAGGGTGAGAGATTACTCTATAGTTAGGGTAAAGGCATGGGTAAAGGTTAGCGGAAACTGCGGAAAAATGTTTGTGGAAACTGCGATCAGCGAGGGTTAGGGTTAGAGCATAGATTACTCTATGGTTAGAATTAGGGTTAGCGGAAACTGCGGAAAAATGTTTGCGGAAACTGCGATCAGCGGACTTCGGTTTTGAGCTATTTTTTCTCTCAGTCTTTTCAGGAGGAAAATTTTAAAATGATTGCAGAAACTGCGATCAGCGACTTCGACTTTTTTTTAATGTTTTCTCTTGATCATTTCAAGGTACGAACTGACGGTCCGAACTGTTCATGGTACGAACTAGGTTGCATCCCTGCCCACCTCTGGTTGTAATGTGCGTTGCAGCCTAGTCAGCATAGACATCTTCTCAACAATTATGCCCATTCACAATAAACCTTTTTTTTTAGTAAATTAGTTAAACGAATCAATTGTTTAATCGTATCAAAACGTCTGGCAAATAGGTGATTCGATTACCCGATTTCGTCTGTATCTGAAAAAAAAACTAGCCTAGAAATTAATTTTTATTTTTAAAAAGTAATCGAATAAAATCCAAAGACTTTTAAAAATGATAGCAGGCGTCGAAACAATTTTTTCCGGCAGCCAAACGTGTCCGACTGAAGCAAGCTGTTCGGCAGCCGCCGGCCAACAAGCACATGGTGGCCATCAGAACTTCAACACGCATCAATAACGATTTATCGCATCAATAAAGTGTATTGTGATGTCACTTGCATCCTGCTTATCGTCAGACATTGAATTCTACAAACTTTGTGTCTGATACAAATAAATAATAATAATAGGCTAATCAGCTGCTTGGTCAATCAAGGATGCAACCTAATTCGTACCCTGAACAATTTGTACCCTCATTTTGTATATACCCTGAAAATATCAAGACAAAAATTTAAAAAGCTGAAATAGCACACAGATCGGAGTTTCCGCTTTACCCTAACTTTAAAATTTTTGCAGAAACACCGATTAGCGACTTTGGCTTTGTGCTATTTTTTCTCTTGATCTTTTCAGGGTACGAAATGATGGTACGAATTGTTCAAGGCACAAATTAGGTTGCACCCGTCAATCAATAATGTTAACAATTCAAACATAAACAGTGTGTATTGTGATTTATCGGGTGCTTTGACTGCTTTCTAATCCTTTGTGATTATAAATGGCAAAGTACTTTTTTCACAAGGCCGCTTGCGTAAAAATTTTCTCGGAACTTCATGCAGGCCTTAAAACTCGTGTTTTTTCCGGCAGCCATCGTGGCCTACCGAGAGCTCCTTCTCGGCGGCCAAATCTGTGCGCTTGGAGGCCAAAATACAAATAACGATAGCACAAGTAAATAAAATTAACTTGCAACAATGCTAAAATGATCACTGGTTGTCGTCTGGTTGTCGTTGGTTGTCGATCACTGGTTGTCGTTGTTGAAGTCTGGGCGACGTCCTGCTATAGAATCGTTGTGCCACGCAATAACTGCTTTATCGGGATTGTAATCCGGTATTGCGGGACCAACTAACGACACTGAATTGTTTTAACTGCTCGCTGCTCAGTAAATTGTTTCAACTGCATACCGCCTTTCATAAAACCTGACCATTTATTCCGTTATGATGTCACCATTGAGGGTGTGAAGTCACTAACCCACAGAGGGAACATTCTCAACTGTGAAGACACATGTTTTTTCCTCCGATGTCAACTAACTTAGTTTTCCTTTTGAACAACGATTCAATGTCCGACAACATTAAATCCACATAAAAACGACGATATTGCCACCTATGTAAATTAGCACTTCGGATTAACACTTTGTTAAAATAAACGTCGGGAATTACGTATATACAAGACTTACAGCGCTGTTAATCGCAGCTGGATATGTTCCATACAATATCAAATATTTCTGCACAATACAACAGTGGTGATTATGACGTGCTGACCTAATTCTGCGTCACTCTTTGATACTACATATTTTCGACAGTTAATCCACGATCATTCTATTGCAAAATTAAATAATTGGCTAGAAGAAACCGGCGGCCAAACCTGGCCGACGGAGGAGGTAGCACCGGCGGTCATTCAAGCACTACCGTACTTAGTGGCCATGGCCGTGATGGCCGCCGGCTGCTTTAAGGCTTGTTCATGGTGGACAAATGTGGCTGACGGGAGGGCGTTTTATGTACAAGGCCTCTAAGATTTTAGTTTGATACTCAGACTAATGATACAAAACTAAAATCTTAAAAGCCTTGTACTTGTACATACGGTAAAACGTAACAATCCACCTTTGAACAGATAATTGTATGCTTGCAGCTCATCTTTCTTGCTCTCTGTATTTTAAAATTAGTTTTTTCGCACCTTGCCTTTCTACCACATCATGTGATCTGATGTGTTCAACACCTTTTGATGCAGTTACCTTTGATTCTCGCAGAGCCTATATCGTTGAGTTTGAGCTAGTCAGAAGGTAGGCTACTGTGCAGTTTTTGTTTTTTCCTGTTTATAGTTATAATAACCATTGTATTTTATTTAGATGTAGTAAAATTGTATATACGTTATTCCTGAAGAGGACATCTTGTGATGTCGAAAACGTTCGATACTGTTGCGTAGTTTTGTGTTTCTGTAAATATAATAAACTTTAATATGTTAAACTTGATAACGTTGCTCGGCTTCGTATGCCTATGGTTCAACAAGACAAACTTTCTACTAAAGCTCTAGCATTGAAATGTAATTCACATAACAACAATTTTGACAATATTCTCTCAATCATACTAGGCTCAAAGTACAACCACACCACAGTTTCACAAAAGCCGAATTTCCTTATTTCTGCAACGTTAAGATAGAGTTGCCGCAGCAAATATTTGAAAATTTTATTTAATCCTAATTGTTTCACTCAAACATGCAACTGCGACATTTATCGTACGAAAAGTGCGCTTGGTCTGCGTGCATTGGATGATCAAGGTTAGGGGCGTAATCAGGATGACCAGTTATGACCATTGGATGACAGTTAAATAAAAATTTCACACTGTTTTACAGGAATATCTTGACACTCAAGATATCCCTGCTTTTTACAGCATCTTTTAACAGTTCTGCTGCTGGAAACGAGTTAGCTCGTGCAATTGTGAT
This sequence comes from Aplidium turbinatum, assembly GCF_918807975.1. Lineage (NCBI taxonomy): Eukaryota > Metazoa > Chordata > Ascidiacea > Aplousobranchia > Polyclinidae > Aplidium > Aplidium turbinatum. The sequence continues at coordinate 14,939,455 of NC_137477.1, read as the reverse complement.
GTAATTTAACGTCACATGACGTCACAATGCCGCAAAAATCATAATGTGTTGCCAGTCTGGGGGCCTGACAGGTTGCTTCAATTTTCAACCAAAAAAAACGATTTTTAACCCATTTCCCCGCCAAATTCTTAAAATTAAATAAAAGTCAAAACACCAATCAGTGTGAACAAAGCTTGGAATTCAGCAATAACTTCGAGGTCTAGAGATTCTTAGACTGGGATCATGTTGCCAGGCAACTAGTATATTGATCAATGCACATAGGTCATGTAAAAGAGCTTAGTTTTTATGCAGCAAGGTAATTGAAATATTCTATTATTTTTTAAGGTTTAGACTAATATACCTATTCATTTAGAGTCACTAGACTAGACTGCTTACTGGTACTAGCTAGAAGTCCTGTACGGTAGGCTATCTAACCCTAGTCGCTAAAAAAATCCAAGCAAGCATTTTCTTATGAATATAGGCCATGACTAATTGACTATGCTATGATGTCAACAAAACTTATGAATGTAATGTAAAGGCAAACCAAGCGTGGTAGCCTATAGGTTTCATCGAAAGGAAATATGTTTGCAATCGCCTAGTTGGTTAAGTTAAACTTCGGTACCGTACAGTAGCCTAGCTATCGGCCAGCAAAAATTGTCATTTTTACATCGTTTCAACGTCGCCAGACGTTGAAATCGTGTAAAAAAGGAACTTTTGCTGACCAGGTATAGGTTGCAACTGAAAAATATTTACAAAAGCCATTCGATTTGTTCAAAGAACCGAATTAGCCTAACAGTTTGTATTTACATTGATTCAATGTTTGAATACGTTGAATCACTCGGCCTATTATTTTTCTTTACATTGATTTCACGTCTGAACAGGTTGATTCAATGCAAAAAAACTGTTTTGCTGACTGGCGCGCTTGTAAATGCAATGGTCATTTCGACGATCAATTACAACACCGATTTGCTCCAAAATTTCAAAGTGCGTTTCAACAGTTTGGCAACCCATTTTTTCATTACCATGGCAACAAGAGAAAAAGGAGAACTCCTCTCACTTTTTCAAAACGCTGGCAGCTAAAGTGTTTAGGGTGAACGTATTCTCAGAATGGACAATTGTTTTTTTAATTTTCTGGAGGAGGCTCCCCAGACTCTCTTGTTGGTGATGCGTCTTCAGTGACTCACTGCCGGCCTCACTTACATGTGCAAAAACACGTATTGTTTCCCTCTCTTAAAATTTTGTCCTGGCTACGCCGCTACATAGTCTACAATTCCTCGCAAATCAGCTGATTGTAGTCATGTAACTCAACACGTGGGTATTGTGAGCGTTCTTCTCGAACACTTTTTCATACAAACTATACTGAGTGAACGAATCGCCGTCGCCCTAGTGGATTAGTGTTTGGGCAAGAGATGTAGTCATTTCGATTGCTTGGGTTCGATTCCCACCTTTTGTCTCAGTCAGGCCTACTCCTTTTTCTTCTGTAACTGAACAGAGTGCAAAAAGAATCTTTGGCTGCAAACAGGTGGTTTCAAGCATCAGTGATGTCATATGACACGCATGATTGCGTTACTTCTTTAAGAGCTATAGACATTTGGGTAGTAGCCTATTGATATTCAGCTGTTTGTTTGTTTGTTTATCTTTATCCTGCATTGCGGGAAAGCGGACTTGAGCGCTATGCATCGGTGTATGCCTTTCGACATACACCTGACCCACGCTGCAGCCGACGGCAATGTCTGTTTCCGGTTGTCTACTCTACTTATGACTTAAATTTGGTACTACCCATTACTCGAAATCGATCACTGGGTAGAGGCAATTACCGTAAAGTTTCTTGCCCAGAGAAACAACAGCAATGCGGGTGGCTGGAGTCGAACATGCAGGCTCTCGACTGCGAGCCCAACGTGCTAACCACTCGACCACTGCTGCCGACTATTGGTCTATCAACATCGCAAATGACCACGAGCCGCCATTGATTATACGAGATCAAGGTGGATGAAAGTAAATCGGATTCAATCAAGTATTGAGGCTTATGTAGCTTATCTTTGTTATTTTATGGTAAATTTTAAAGCGTTGTTTAAACGAATACTAAAAACATTGTTTATTGCCTACTTGATAATAACAAAAACAGTGGTATTTGACGATTAACAGAAACAGTTTTCAAACCAATCGCTCAAAGCACAAACCAAGTTTAAGCAATCGTTGAAAAAACGTCGTCGAGAGTTAACATTTTAGCAACAACGTTTTTGACACCGATTGCAGAATTGTGTTTTAAACATGGGCTAGCTAGACTGACCATAAAGTAACGTTGAGAAAACCATTGAAAAAAAGTGTCAGCATGATCAAGAATTAGCAAAAAAAAAACGGTTTTTAAACATACCTAGGCCTATAATGCTGAAGCACCTTTTCAGGTCTAGACAAAGCCGAAAATGCACGTTTGAAAAACACTTTCGTTCTTACTTGCTGCCACTTCGATTCAACGCCTTGTTGAGATATAAGATAATAGCCTATTTTATAACATACATATAGGGATAGGCCTACCGGTAATAAAACTTTGGCCTATAGGCCTACAGTGACATAGGGGAAGGTCCAGTTAGTTGAGCCAGAAATCGATGTTTTTGCAATAAAAATTTAACGACGAACTTTACCAAAAATCCGAAGCCATCATGATAAATTTCTGTTTTATGCGGTTCTTGTCAGCAAGTTTGTGCTTGCGACAAACCTCGATTCATATCATTTACCGGCATTTTGAAATTGACATTCAGCCGACTCAAATGATACCCTAAATTTCACGGTTGAGCCACCCGTTGTTCACGGTTGATCCACCATTTTTTCGCTTCCAAAATATATCTCAATAGAGAGCTCAATCTGCATCAAACACAAAAGACTCTTCTCTTGAACATCTTGCAAATAAACAATCAAAAAATGTTTAAACTGTGTAGCCTATTATGACTTAAAATGAAATAACAGTACGAACACTGAAACAACAGAAATTTATACTATTGAAAATAGTGAGAATCATTGAATAGGTAACTTTGCACGAAGGTGCTTTTACCTTTCTGAAACGATTTTGCGAAGTTTGTAAGGAAAACGAATATTAGCAACCAATGGCGTTGCTATCGAAAAATATAAAGGGAGACTGCTAAAAGAATTACCCTCAAGCTAGCTTATTATAGAAAGAATTATTTTTGTGGAAGTTTAAGGGGAGGCAGTGGACCTCCCCCCGGCTACGCCACCAGTTGTATGCATCAATTACAATACGGTACAAGCTTCGTGTGCCCAGTTTTGACAAGTATTGGCCTTGCTCGATGAACTACCGTGTAGAGCACATTTCTGACATCCGGGGCACCGACGTTGTGTCCAGTCTTCCTCAGGCTTGCTATTTTCCATGAGTCGGAGCAAATGCAACGTTGACAGTCAATATTTTTTGGAGCTTTATCCGGTTCCTCAACCCTTTCTTCATGTAGCGAAATTGTTGTATCATCATCAGACGACATGGATTCAGACAAAAACACCCGTCTCCAAGTTGTAGGTCTGCTTTTTGAACATTCCGCTTTTTAGCAATATTCCTTTGCAGTCCATCTTTATCGACTATGTTTATTGGCTTTAAAGTCAACTTTTCCGGTGTAGCCTATCTGTTAAAATCATTTGCTTGGTGGAGCTTTAGGGATCGGCATGATAGTAGCCTATAGGCTACATTGATGGAAGGTTTTTCTATAAGCCTACGGCTGTTGCTACTCATTCATTAAGTACCGTAGTTGTTAGTTGAGCCCCCTGGCTCAACCATGAACATTGCAAGTGACTCAATTGTTAACATCGCCGCCATTTTCAAAATTCATGAAAAATTTCCAAGAACCAACTGGCTAATCAAGCAACGAGAACTACTAAAACAAAAAGTAAGTTACCCTTACCTATCCCAGAATTTCGATTAAGACAACGATGAAACATCGTAAGAAAAAATAACACATTTCTTTTTTCTCTCAAAACTACTTTTACTATACGGTATCATTTTACATTTAACTGTTTCACAATTTTTTTGCTTGTAGAAAATTCCTAAAACTACATGTGCTGATGGACTTGAAATTTTTCCTTATTTTCGTTATGAAGCGGTTGACTGATCATGCACGACGTTGAGATAAAACCGGATGGACCAACCGTTACCCGGCTCAACTAACCAAACTTTCCCTTAGCTTGTTCACTAGATTTTTAAATTGTCAGCATGAAAAATCTGGCAGTGTTTGTAGGCCTAACATACGCTACCCTAGAATTGTATGGCCTCAGTAGCGTTGACAAAGAAGACACTTCACATTCCTTTAAGTCCTATTGTTATCTTTGAAAGTGACTTGTTTGGGGGACTCGGGTTTCCTTTAGCACGGGCCTCAAGTTATTTTTTCAACGGCTCTGGGTACCCTAGGTCCGTAGGCTAGCCTCCTGGGCAATAATTTTAGCTTTTATTTGACTTGCCCTAGGTAGCCTACGGTAGGCTACTCTAAAATTTTAAGTAGCCTAATCACAGAATGGGAATGATTGTCATTGATAACATTACCGTAATTTGACATTTCCAATAGGCTACTTAGGCCTATAAAATCTTCTTCTAAATTAGCTTTCAGACACGTAGGTCTGATTGAGTTGCTGATGATAATCTGTTTACGTTAGTCCCTCCCACAACCTTGCTACAGTTTTCAAACTGCTGAATATGAATTGTTTTCACTTTGTTTAAATTGTCAAAAACAAAAATCATGACTTACTGAACCGAAAGCTATAATCATAGGGGTGTTTGAAACAAACTTCTTTACTAAGAAATTCATTGATTGAATCTTTATCCTTGGACCGGGAAAGCTTCGTTGAGAGCTTAATTATGGCAGTTTCCCATGCTTGCAATGGTCTAGAACTCTAGAACCACTGACGCAGGCTCGGTCACCAAGATTGACAGAGCAGAGTTTTTCGACACGTAGGCTACCGGTCTACCGTAGTTGAAATGTTGTTGCCTGGGAATTATTCCATCCACTAGGTTCCGCTGAATGGAGAGCAGTCCTGAAATGCGTTGCTCAAGCACACACCCCGACAGTCGAACCAGCGCCGCTTGAAGTCGGGCTCGCAACCACTGAGCTAACGAGGCTGGCGGATCTAATCAGAAAGGAAGGCACAGAGGAAAGCGGGAAAAACGGACATGCTGACTTTAAAGTCCTCTATTTGAGCAAAGAAATGTCATGGATCTACTGCGTTTTTTTAAAAATTAACATCTCACCTAAAACTGCCCAGAGTAGCTTATGCAAGTTAATGTTTTTTCTTTCCTTGTTTATAAAAATGTTTTTTATGTTCAGTGTCCGTTTACTCCGTTTAGCTCCGGGTGTCGGCAAAACGGTAACGGTAGGGACGGTACATTACGGGACGCGCAACTCCGTTGTTCCTTCAACATTAGAAGGGTCAATTGCCAATTTGACATTTTTTTTTACGCTTTACTGCAGGCTTGCTTTCAACTTAAAACCTTAAATTACTTTAAAACCAACTTAACTCTTCTTATATTACTCATAAAAAGTAAAATATTTTGTAAATTAGAAAAAAACGTAACCCTTCTAGTGTTGCGGATAAGCCAAAAGCGGATGAAGTTTCGCATCCCTAGGTAACGGTCATACAGTAGTAGCCTACGGTATCCTAGGCAGTAATGACCGCTTTGCCTTGTAGCTCATTTTGTAAATTAGTTGTCATCAAGCGATTTTTTGTGATCTTAGGAAAAATAAATAATATAGGCTACATAAATGAAAACATTCAGGTTTGGTAACTAGTAAATGTATTATAGCCTACTTGTAATAGATTGAGTTACGCTTTTAGCCGCATGATCGTTACTTATTTCACAAGCGTAGACAGGACGAGTTGTTTCAGCTTAATACTGCGAGTTCGCTGTGGTAGTAGCCTAGCGGTTTGTCACCATCATTCGGAACACAGTTGCCTAAAGTCATGTGCAATGATTAGTAGTGTTGGAGTTTGTGTGCTGTCCGGCTGGTGCTGTTTGTGAGCAGTGGAGCTGCAAATGATTTCGCGGGGGTCTCCCCCCAAAAAAATCGGATTAACTTTGGTGCGTTCTGAGCATGTTTTTACCCCAAGTTTTGAAAAAATGCATTCAAACTTTGTTGAAAAGTCGATGTATCCCTAAGCTGTATTTATAAAAAAACTAACAGTATTGCTTTGGAGACAAATTTTACTAGTATAGCGCTTAGTCTTGACTAGCCTAGCCGTTGCATACAAGGTTCAAGTGATTTTGGATGCCCAAGCACTTCCTATATGACCTGTTGAATACCCTAACTCTACAGCAAACACTTCTACATTCATGGCTCGCAGGGTTGGAAGTAACGACTAGTTGTCAATATTCGATAGCGTTATTCGTTGCTTTCTGAATATCGAATGCTTATACCCATTCCTTTTAAAAATTAATATCGAATGCGCGTTATTTACTGCTTTTTTATGCAAGCAACGAAATCGTTATTCGTTTTTCGCTAATCGATATTTAGGAGAACTGCTGAATCATTTTTTGTTGTTCACTTACTTCGTCGTCAAAACGAATTTACGAGATTTAGTTTTCGGATTACTATCCGACCTACAGTAGTCCCCTTCCGATTTTCGAACTTTAAAGGATTAAGGAAAATTTTGCGGCAACACAGCTCAGAAAAACCATGCCAGTGAGAGTCGTTAACAGTGTTGCCAACCTTGTTATCCCGCAAGTTTGGGCTTGTTTTTTTCGAGTTTGCGTACCTTTTTTTCAGTTTGCGGGTTGCTAGTTTTTTGGCCAGTCAAACTTTTTTTTAACTTGTTTCTGACACTGAAATTGCGAGGTTTTTATTGTAGTCAACATTGTATCCCTTCTTTTCAAGATAATTATTTCTTGGAATGGCGTAAACAAATGTCATTCTTGAAATAAACATGACGTAGGCTATGGACTGCAAAGGTTGTATTGAAAATTTTGAACTGCTAAACTGCGTGCGTTATGCTAATTGGTATTAGTTGTAAATTATTGGAACTGATTTGCCTATTTTGGGCTTGTTTTTTAGATTCAATTGCTTGTTTTCAAAAAACAACCTGGCATCACTGGTCTTTAAATACGCAAATGCAATATTTTTAGTAATTGCTAATCATTGCTTTTTTTAAGTATCGATAGCGGAAAGTCATTGCTTTTTTGGACACTATCGAATAGTGAAATAGTCATTGCTTTTTGACTAACGACTTCCAACCCTGATGGCTCATCGCTACTTTGCGAAATAAAAACTAACTTTAAAAAGTCTGTAAAGTTATTCGGTTAGGTGGGGCTGTTTTCCATGCAGCCCCAACAGATTCAAAAATTATTGTAAAATACCAAAAGAGGTGGAGCTTTAAGGATAATTTTTAGCCAATCAGAGCGCTTGAAATCCAGAATCTCGGGCAGCAAAGACGCTTGCCCAAAATCGGTGTTGCCAAACGAAACTTTTAATATTTTAATTTTCGATCCGCAATTTTTAAGCGAAAAAAGTAACCGGATCGGTCAAACAACGAGGAAAACATATTTTCCCTCTTCTCTTTCTTTCAGGTGGGGCTGCAGCCCCATGGCACGAGCCGCCACTGGTGCGGTCAGACTTTTTAAATAACTTAACAGACAGATAAAACCAAGCAACCACACGAAATATACATTGAAGTGATTAAGTGAACATAACATAACTGATCTACAAAATGAATTATTTTCAATGTAAATGAAAAATCAGTTATTTTTCGTTACTTGAAAAGGGCTAACATGTGTATGGCCGAAAACGTTCGTAGTTTATGCTCACTTTAATGTATTATGTTAAATGCCGCGTGGTTGCTTGGTTTTATCTGTCCATGGTTGAAGAAAGTCACCTCTTTACCAAAATGGTATTATAACTTTTTAAACAATGGCGCATAATATTATGTGAAGCATCAATTCTCACTATCTCTATATTGGAGTTGCAGAGATGTACGTATACGCCGCAAATTCTACGCCGTAGACTTTTTGTTTACGCTAACGGCCACGTTTTTTTGGATAGTTGTCGCTTGAGGCTACGCCGTAAAGTTTGCGCGGTTTTTTAGAGTGTAGCGTCAACGTATACTTTTTAATGTAGGCTATTTGTTTCGCTACAACACGCCAATACCTTCCAGCGCTGCAGTTGAAAGAATGTTTTCAATGGGCAAAGACATATTAGAACCAGGGCCGGATTAAGGCGGGGGCTGATGGGGCTGCAGCCCCAGACCCACAAAAAAAATAGGCCCACCGATAACAACTCACTAAGAGCAACTGACATGCTTATATTATCAGAATTGAAAGAATAAAGGGAGAAAATCTTAGAACGAACGCTAACTGTGCAAAGCAGTGGTTCTTAACCAGGGGGCACGCCTCCCCAGGAGGGTGTCAGCTAATTTCCAAGGGGGCGCGAGACCTACTGAAACCACTTTATTTGCCAACAATTAAGCCTTTGTCTAATACACATTGGGAGGCACAATATGACGGTAGCCACTTTAACAAGTCGAAATTCTGCCACTGAAATTGACTACAATGCAAGCGCCAACCAATCAGAAAGTGTTATAAGAGGCTACCGTCCAATTGTGACCCTTCTAGCACTCACCCAGAGAGTTAATGCTTGTTTTGAACTTTATTTGGTAATTACAGAAGAAAAAGAGCAATAGCAATGGTGAGAATCGAACACGCGTCAATGAATTTATTACTTTCTATCCCTAACCCTAACCCCTAAGCCAACCAGCTGACAAAAAATCCATCACTTAATTTGCTTTCTATGATCTTCTTTTCGCCATTTTTACGTCACTTAAACCGTAGCTTATGATTGGTTGGCGGTTTCATTCTAATCAATTTCAGTGGCAGAATTTCGACTTGTTAAAGTGGCTACCCAATATGACGCTAACATGCGCTAAGAAAAGTTTATCAAGCAGTTCTTCAAGTCTTGAAAGCAATGTCCGCCCCGATAGCTCAATTGGTTAGCGCGTCACTTCTGGAACGAAGAAACTTCAAGATCAAGCGGCGCTGGTTCGATTCTCGGGGTGTGCGCTTGAGCAACGCACGTTAAGGACTGCTCTCCATTCAGCGGCATCTAATGGATGGAATAGTTCCCCGGCAACAAGACTTCAACAATCGGAAACTTCACTCTGTCAATCTCGGTGACCGGGCCTGCGTCAGTGATCCGAAGCCTCTACAAGTATGCGAAACTGCCAGGATTAAGCTCTGCAAGAAGCTTTCCCAGTCCGAGGATAAAGATTCAAGCAATCAATCAATCAATGTCTAATGACAATGACAAACAATCACAAACTAAAGAAACAGCCAAGGGGTTTATCTTGTCAATGGAAAAGCTTGAAACCGCTATTTTAATTGAGTTATGGTCGTGCATAATGGAACGGTTTCATAAAACTAGTCGGGCGCTGCAGGATAGCAAAATTACTTTGTATACCTAAGGCAACAAATTTCCTTCAGGGTCTACATGACTTTGTTCAAACATTAAGATCTTAATTTCAAGAATTTGAAGAAAAGGGTAGAGTAGTGGCTGTCATCATTAGCTTATATTGAAGAAATTTCAAGAAGGAAGAGAAGAAAAGTATGCTTGGATAGCGAAGGTGGATCTGAAGACACATCACTTGTCATTTGAATGTGTTTAATAAATAAATACTGCAGTCTACTTGTGGTATCATTTTTGTTATTTCATTTTAATTGTGATTGGTACAATGAGGGGAATGAAATATAGGCCTCAGATTCAGTGGCGGCTCGTCTATAGAAACTGCAGAACTGCAGCACCCCCTACACATTTCAGCATTTTATTTTTTTTATTAATTTTCACGTTTTTTACTCATATTTTCTATAGATCCTACCGACTAGAAGCTTCATAATTTCTGGATTTTAAAAAGTATTATGATTTTTCAAGTTTTATATTTGGAAGCTCTAAACTGCAAGCTCTGCAGTTGCGATCTTATAAAAGAACAAACAGAAATTGTGACGATTCCGAACTGCAAATTTTGCAGTTGCTGGCCTGGTCACGTGGTTAGGCTAGCCGCTGGCAGTCGCTAGCTACTGTTTAGTTTAGAACTGTGGCTATGCTTCATCGTTTTCAAGCACAATATTAGGTGGCTGCGATACATGGTTAGACTAATGTGCTTTGCTTTCTGCACAAAAAGATAAAGCTTAGACTAGGTTATCTTTATTGTTCTTACTTAATTAAATTTAAGCTAGGTTCATTGTTTACTTGCGATAATAAGTTAAAGCCAAAAATCTAGGGGTGTAACTGTAAGAACAACGCAACTTCTTAATTGGCTAGATTTTTTATCAGCATTTTGCTGAGCAGGGTCTGCCATATTTACATTAATTCCACATCGCATTGTTATTTTCAGGCTGTGTGTTGATGATTGATAAGTGCTAGTCTACTTGTGCAGCAAGCTGTAGACTGGTAGAAGGATAGGCTATGACAGCGGCTCTCAATCTTTTTTTGGCTTACCGCACCCTGCAAACAACCAAATAATTTGGCAGCACCCACAGTCAAAATAAGAAGTTTCTGCATTAAATAAAAATAACTCTGAAAAGAGTTTTTGCAAAAACAAAACTAACTACAGCTCCGTATCATATCATGTACAATTTAATGAAGTTCGTTTCAAACAAAGTCAGTGTGAAACTTGCGCTGAGTTTTAAGGCAAATCCTTTCAATGTCTAGGCGCATATTTCATAACACCACTCTAATAACTTGTGGCTCCCTTGCGAAACGTAAATAGCACCTTTGGATGCCGCGGCACCCCGGTTGAGAACCACTGGGTTATGACATGGGAGGCTGCAACATGATGCTGTCAACGTGAACTTCCATTATACGTACAGTTAATAAAGTTCATGAACATTTGAAACCCTTAAAATTCTGCCTTGATGAAATACAGTCTACATCAACTACCGATCATGATACCATTTCAGAAGCAACAGGTATTTTGCATTACCTTAACAACGAAAAATTCTTCTTTTGGTTGCAGCTTTTTCATCAAATAATGCCTCATGTTGAAGTGATTTTCAACCAAATGCAATCTCGACATATTGATGTGTTCAAAGTATATACGGTACATGAATATTATATATATATATATAAGCAATTTCAAAAGTGCAATTTCTGTTGTAAGAAACTTAAAGTACTGTGAGAATTCTTCAAAAACACTTATGGCTGAAGCGAAGGAGGTGTGTGACTGCATATGTGTTGACATAATGGCTAGATATTCCTTCACCAAACAATTAGTTGCTGCAAAATGGTTCAACAAAAGAAGCTTCAATAATCAATAGCTTTAAGAATAAACTGCCCATAGATGAAGTGGCAGTAACTGTTGAAGCATATCCCATCTTAGAAAAAGAAAAGTTTGAAACTGAACTTGCAGTATTCTACAGCAGATCAAACATGCATGAATATTCCACGTTATTTGAATTGTTCACATTTATTCAGAAAAGTAATTTAAATGATGCTTTCAGTGAAATTTCCAAACTGTTAAAAATTTTCCTTTGAACCATTCCTATGACCACAACAGAGCCTGAACGCTGCTTTTCAACGTTGAAAAGAATCAAAACTTTGCTGAGGAGTACCATGAATCAAGAAAGGCTAAATGCTCTTGCTGTCATTTCAACAAAGAAAAAATTCTTCAACCGTCACCCAGATATTAATGATAAAGTCATTAACCTTTTTGCTCAAAAGAAAACAAGAAAGGATTTTGTCTATAAACAAGCTTGACGTTCCAGTGGGCATGGAGCAGTTTATTTGTAAGTAACTTATGTTTTGTAGTTTATCCCACTGTTTACCTTTGTATCCATATAGTTATAGCCTGCATAGTGCATATACTTATAGCCTGCATAGTGCATGTGCACCATGCACTGTAGGAACTTTGTGTCTTTTGTTCATTTGTTATTCATAATAATAAAATAGGTTAACTCATCATAATAAAATTTGTCAGAAAACCACAAGAAATCTTGTATTTCAGCGAAGGAAAAACTTTGCTGGATCATCTATGGCCTTGACTGAGGCACTCACTAAGTGGAGAATTCGACTCGTCAATGATGCAAAACACCAATTTGGGAAAAGCAATGTCTGGACAATCAATAGTAATATTTTTGTATTTATTAATTCACAGACACACATAATCAAATCTTCAGAAGACATCCTAAAGTTAAGTACTGATTAATTAATCTTTTAATGTTTTGGGTTAGGCCTATAATAGCCTATCTAATTTGTTAAAACTGGTAAATATTTACAAAACAGCGCTTATATGTACTGTATTATATATATATATATGTTACAGCAAATAATTTCAACCAATGTATAGGCTATATTGTCACTCTCCTGTTGGACACTTCTTTGTTACTGTACTTGTAAATTAGGAGAAAAGTCTGCTTTAAATTCATTGTATTTTCCGTCCCAACAATGATAGTTGTAGCAAGATCCCGATATCAATTGAGCAATTGTTGAAACTGGAAATTGGTGTTTTTGTGTTTAAATTTCACAACAATTTACTACCAGATTGCTTCTCCAACCGTTTTAAATATGTCAAAGAGGTTCACAGCCTGTGTACAAGAAACCATGATAATGATTCTCTAAACATTCCATACTTCTCAAAACACTTACTCAGCATTCAATAGAATTCAAAGGTGTGAAAACATGGGACGAATTTCCTCCTTCAATTAGAAAGACTGATACAAAGTCACTTTTTGTTTACAAACTAAAACAACATTTAGGCAAAACGGTTACGCAATAGAAAGACAACGTAGAAAGGCTATTTTGCATTCTTGTGAAGATTTCAGTTGAAATCCGAAATAATTTACAAAAGATTAGGCCTACCTAACAATAATGTCTACTGCTTGTGCTGTACCTTTATGTTTGTAGATATTAACAGCAAACGCAACACTCCATAACCAACACGACACCAAAGGGGATGAGAGCTTCATCAACACCATCAGGACATCATCGTCTTATCTACCAGTTCATCTATTCCATCACCCACCAGGACAAGAAACAATAGCCTACTTTAACTGGATCTCAAACCTCAATCGTCGTAGGCTACTGTGTGATGTGGGTCTGCTACTATTCGGTGAGTCCGATTCGGTGAGAGCCTTTTTCGGTGAGAGCCTTTTTCGGTGAGAGCCCTATTCGGTGAGTTTTTTTTTTAAATTATTGCGCACCGTAGCCTAATTATCATTGCCGTTATAGGGTTAGGGGATAGGGGATAGAGGTTAGGGGTTGGGGGTTTTTGGGGTTGGGGATTTTTGTGTTTTTTTTTTGAATTTTTGTTTGAAAATTATCGGGTACCGTAGCCTAATTAAAACCCCTAACCCAAACCCCCAAAAACCCCAAAACCGCAACCCCAAAAACCCCCAAAAAACCCCCAACCCCAAACACCCCAAAACCCCCAACCCCCTAACCCCAAAAACCCCCAACCTCTATCCCCTAACCCCTATCCCCTAACCCTATAACGGCAATGATAATTAGGCTACGGCGCGCAATAATTTAAAAAAAAAAACTCACCGAATAGGGCTCTCACCGAAAAAGGCTCTCACCGAATCGGACTCACCGAATCGGGCCATTCCGGTGTGATGTGCAGTCTGACCATAGAAAGAGCTTAACATCTGCTCTCCTGGGCCACATCGAATCAAGCTTTTGCCTGAGGATGGGTTTCTTTTATGTCCGGTTTTCTTTCTCCATTCTGTTATTATTATGATCAAAATGTTGCTCAGTGGTCATCCACATCAATATTGGAACTGGCAAATTCACTCCACAACACTTTTGATTAGGTTGTCATTTATTACTACATGTGTGCTTCTCTTTGTTTTTGTTTTATTTTTTGCTGTTTGTTTTTTGGGTTTTGTGGCCGTGCTAACTACAGATATATAGCCTACTACATGATTTTCTATTCAGGCACGTTTTAAATCTTTCAAGGTTTTGCCACCTTTTCCCATTTCTATATCGATTATAAGTATATTTTCGTCCCGGACGCGTTAATGACAAAAAAATAAAATGATTGATATTCATATTATGAGCAAAATGTTCCCATCTGTTAACTTCAGATTTCCTATTTTGTACCCTACCAACCTTTAAGTAAAAACAATTTTTTATTTCAAAGTTTTAAAAGTCCACATTTTCAACTGCTCAAAATTTTTATTTTTTGTCCTGAAAACACCTGGAATGGCATTTTAGAGCATATAAAAGTGAAAATTTTTCTGGGGGGGCATGCCCCCAGACCCCCCTAGGAAGCTCGCGTCTTCGGCGCTCGACCGTTCGTATCACGTTACGATGCCACATTTAGCATCAACATTTGCAGCACCCCCATCACCAAAAGTCACGAGCCGCCACTGCTCAGATTACCATATAGCCCCAGGTCCATCAAAACCTTAATCCGGCCCTGATTGGAACCAAAACACAGCAAAATGTCAGATGAACACTTTCAGATGCTGGTGTTTCTTCGTGGAAATTTAAAATAAAACTTGTTTGTTTCGAGTGGTTTATATAACAGTTCGAAGTGAATTAGGTGTCATTGGCCGTCTTTTTATTACGAGGTACACGTATCGTGATTCCAAAAACATTGAGACAACATGTTCTTACGTTAGCTCACGAGGGCCATCCTGGTATCGTTGTCATGAAAAGACGTCTTCGTACTAAAGTATGGTGGCCTCAGGCCACCTGGCATAGACAAAGATGCCGATCGTTTTTGTAAAAATTGTTTTGGGTGACAACTTGTTTCAAAACCTGTAGGCTATCACCTGAACCCATGAAACGTACCGAGTTGCCGGAAGGACCCTGGCAAGATCTTGCTATTGATTTAATGGGACCTCTGCCTTCTGGTGATTATGTTTTTGTTGTGATCGATTATTTTAGTCGTTACTTTGAAATTGATGTTATGAAAACAGTTACTAGTGAAAAAGAAGTTTAAAGAAAATGTCTGCAACGCATGGTTTACCTTGTTCAATAACTTGTGATAATGGTCCGCAATTTATTAGCAACAAATTTCATTCATTTTTGAGCGAATGTGGAATATTGCATCGTAGAGTAACTCCATTATGGCCTCAAGCCAACGAGAAGTTGAAATTCAAAATCGCTCATTGCTTAAACGCATTAAAATTGCACAAGCTGAAGGTAAAAACTGGAAAAATGAATTGTATTCGTATTTACTTATGTATCGTTCTACGCCACACTCAACGACTGGAGTTAGTCCAGCCGAATTGTTGTTCAAACGAAAATTGCGTACTAAGTTACCATGCATTGATCGTTCTTATGACCATGATTCTAAATCTGTTCGTGACAGAGGTGCAGAAATGAAGGAAAAGGGAAAGTAATATGATGATCTTAGACGTGGTGCAGTTCAAGCTGATATTAAACCAGGTGATACTGTACTATTGAAACAACATGGTCGTGACAAACTCTCCACTACCTTTCGTAAAGATCCGTTTATTGTCACATAGAAGCATGGAAATTGTGTGATTGTTGAAAATGATGACGCAAAGTATAAAAGAAACGTAACCCATGTTAAGAAATTTCATGATTCAAACAATGACCTAACCACTGATGTGTCTTCGAGACATAATGTCTCGACTGAGGCTTTCTCTGATTCAACTGATGTAATACCTGAACAAAATGTTTCGCCTGATAACCTTACTGATGCTGTTGTTCTAACCAGGCCGCATCGCAACATCAAACCACCGCAACGGTTTAAAGACTTTGTTATGTAATTTACTGTGTTGTGTTTAACCAGAACTGTTATGTTTAATTCTTGATCTGTTGACTACATTTCGAAATAGTGTTTGATTCTGAAAAGGAAAGATATGTAGTGTCTGTGTATTTACATAATCTGTATTGGAAACCCGTAACGTGCTAGTATATAAATGACTCGTGTCTCGCTGTTTGGATTCTTTGTTCCGCCACGCAAATACAAGTGCTATGACAAGTAACTTAAGTTAAATCTGAACTATCAAGTTGTGTAAAGCAGGCTAGGCAGACACAATTTTGGCGACGAGGACAGTAGGATAATACTCAGAAAAAATGGAGATACTTACGTTTGATTTGCAACCTTTTGACTGTGAAAGTCCTGGAGCAAGCACGCGATGGACCAGATGGAAACGAGCTTTTGAGTTGTATGCTGAAGGAAAGAATGTCACGCATGCTTCTAGAAAGCGAGCTCTGCTGCTGCATTGTGCTGGAATGGCAGTGCAGGACTTTTTTTTACCTTTGAAGGGGAATTGACCAGCCATGAAGCTGCTGTTCAGGCACTAACTAATTATTTTACGCCGTTAAACAATGTCCCGTATGAACGCCTGTATTTAGACCTCTATTTCAAAAAGAGGAAGAAAGTGTAGAACAATTTATAACTCGATTAAAACAAAAAGCAGAAACGTGCAGCTTTGAAGACATGGATGATCAAATTCGTGATCAAGTCGTGGAAAAATGTAGATCGGATGCGTTACGACGGCGACTCTTAGAAAAAGGAAGTGACATGAATCTAAAAACGTTAAGAGAATTGGCCTTGGCATTCGAAGTGTCAGAAATTCAATCCAAATCATAGAGTCAGGAAGTCAACAAAATCTCGACGTTTAAATCAGATAAGAAAAGCTATCCAGAGGCGCCGGAACGATTTTTGACTGGGGGGGCAAGATTACGAAAAAAGGGCACTTTTGTTTACTAAAAGGCCAATTTTTTTTCAAGTTGTAAGATAAGATATAGCGACAATGCTAATTTATCAGCTTACTATGTATTGAGTAATGATAGCCTACAAGTGTCCAGTATACAAAGAAGGGCATCATGTTATGTTATAATGATGTCACCTACTGTTGAGCCTTAAAGCAGCCTGCGGCCATGGCCACTAAGTAGCGCTTGAATGACCGCCGGTGCTACCTCCTCAATCGGCCAAGTTTGGCCGCCGTCTCTTCTAGCCAATTCTTTAATTTCGCAATAGAATGATCGTGGATTAACTGTCGAGAATATGTAGTATCAAAGAGTGACGCAAAATTAGGTCAGCGCGTCATAATCGCCACTGTTGCATTGTGCAGGAATATTTGTTATTGATGGAATATATCCATCTGCGATCACCAGCGCTGTAAGTCTTGTTTATAATTCTCGACGTTTATTTTAACAAAGTCTTAATCCGAAGTGCTAATTTGCATCGGCTGGCAATATTGTCGTTTTTATGTCGATTCGATGTTGTCGGACATTAAAAAGAAGAACTAGGTTAGTTAGAAAGGAGAACTAGGTTAGTTGAGATCCGCATGGAAAACATTTTTTGATCATATTTTGCAAAAATTTTGCTTCTTTTAGTAATGTCCTTCACATCATTGAAATACTTATTTTATTACCTTGCCGTCATCGTCAACACATGTCGAACGTTATTTTTCGTTGCTAAAGAGAATTCTAGGGGAGTGGCGAACTTCTTTAAAGTTAGCCACATTGGAGACACTCATGCGAATGTCGTTAGATAGTCCCGCTGTATTGGATTACAATCCCGATAAAGCACTTATTGGGGGTGCAACAATTCTATTGTAGGACGTCGCCCAGGCCCAGACTTCAGCAACGCTAAGTGATCATTTTTGCATTGTTTCAAGTTTAATTCTATTTAGGCTACTTGTGCTATCGTTATTTTGTATTTTGGCCTGCAAGCACGCAGATTTGGCCGCCGAGAAAGAGCTCCCGGTAGGCCACGGTGGCTGCCGAAAAAAAACGAGTTTTAAGGCCTGTACTGTGTTGCAAAATTTTGTGCCGTATATATTATTTTGAGGCAAAAATGAATGATTATAATTAGGCTAAAAGCGAATAGCAGAAATTGTTATATTGCAAAATGTGCAGTAGCTTACATAAATTTAAAAGGGCACCTTTGCCCCCCCTGCCCCTCCATCTGCAAAAAAATTAAGGGCAGGGGGGGGGCGGCCGCCCCCCCTGCCCCCCGCTTCCGGCGCCCCTGAAGCTATCAATCTCGATTCCGATGTTACCGATGCGAAAGGGAAGGTCACAAAAGCAGCGACAGGAATTGTCCAGCGCAAGGAAAAGAATGTAGAAAATGCAATAAAATGGGTCACTTTGCAAGCTGCTGCAGAACGAAGTCTGTTGGAACCAGCCACGTGGAAAAGAACCCGACGAATGGAAGCAACAGGACGAACGGGAAAAATAACATTAGACAAGTAAAACGAAATGCTGATGGTGAGTTGGACTATATCTTTAATGTATGTAGTTACAATACTGAAAAAGTTTCGGTAAATGTTGGTGGAATCAATATTTCAATGATTATCGACTCGGGAGCTACATGTAATGTAATTGATCGTACACTGTGGAATCTACGCTTATGGAAGTGATGCACCTTTAAAAATAGCAGGAATTTTCACTGCAGACGTTGAAACAACAAAAAAAGCACTGAAAAATGTCGAATTTGTAGTAATCGAAGAAAAAGGGCAACCGCTGCTAGGATTGAAAACAGCCACAGAGTTACAAATAATTAAATTTGATTCTGAACTAAATGCTGGTACTAAAGGTCATTCGTTTTTGAATAAATATCAGTCATGTTTCGATGGTGTGGGAAAATTAAAAGATTTTCAACTAACAATACCTGTCTGTTGATAAAAATGTAAAGCTTGATCCCATCCTCGTCGCCAGAATTGTTGTGTCTGCCTAGCCTGCTTTACACAACTTGATAGTTCAGATTTAACTTAAGTTACTTGTCATAGCACTTGTATTTGCGTGGCGGAACAAAGAAACGAAACAGCGAGACACGAGTCATTTATATACTAACACGTTACGGGTTTCCAATACAGATTATGTAAATACACCGACACTACACCGTGTGAATGTTTGGCACCTAGCAAACAAAATGAGTTTACGCTAGTGTATGCGCTGACGCCGCCAACTTTTTTTACAAGTTACATTGACGCATACGGCGTATAGTTTTTCGAACGTTTGCGTTTACGCTGACGGCGTCAATATTTTTTGTATGCGCGTACGGTACATCACTGTGGAGTTGGAGGCTGCTGCTACCGCGTCTTCATAGTTATCGCTAAGCTACACGTATCCCAAACTAACTGCTGTAACCGGTGAATTGAAGCGTGTGGTTGATGTTAAATTGCTGTGTCAATGGATAACCAGTGTCCAATTTCAGTAGCCTATAGTACGGAATGGAATATGATGAATTTTTGGGCTCTGAGGTTACAACGACAAAAATGAACAGATGTCGGTTTGGTTGGTTGGTTTTGAATCTGACTACCTGATCTCATCGCCAACTGTGAAACTGAGTAACAACGTACCACTTTGTTGTCAACAATCGGACAAGTTTAATGCAAATCAACAACTAAGTAGTCCAAAGAAGCATCGAAATGAAACACCAGAGACACATTGAAGTTTATTCTGAAAAACAAAATGAAAAACGATTAAAGTCAATGATGTCGCAACATGATTGCACAACGAAACAAAAAAACTAGGGGCCAGAGATCCAAACTATTATTTTATAGTAAAAAATATTTAATGCTTATTTAATTCATTCATTGCAGTAAACACTGCAAGGCTGTAATAAACTGTGCAATGTGTATAATATTTATGTTTTATTTTATGCCAATTGGGATAACACACGAGACACAAAGATTACAGATATGCGACTCAATAGGAAAAGGATTATATAATCAGGGAGTCAGCTTCTTACATTATTCTGAAAAGTTAATAAGTGTCCTACCGAGACATATCCTCGCGCTTTAGAGCGGCGTCAAACCGACGTCCTTTCGAGCGTCGATCACATGTTCTCACTACGCCATACAGCTGACAGGTGTATTTATATATTTCATTACAGTATCAAACATCAACCTCCAAAAACACACTTCAACAGACCTTTCTATGTGAAAAGATCAGGAATTTTTGAACATGCAAAACTAGAAATCACTAATATTGGAGTTGATTTGTTGCTAGTAGTCAGGAAGATGTTCTCGCATTTTCGTGACCCCTCGTTACAGATGATCGTTTTAATATTTTTTTTTTGCATCCGGGCTTGGAGGTAGATTTAAGTGGACACGAAAGCACGCCCTCTCCATCCTCAAACATGACATTAATAATTGCCGAGCCAAAGACACAGCCGCATGCTCTCGATATTTGTTGTTCCTTCACTCTTATATACAGAATTACAAATCTGGTAGCGCTAGCGAAGAGGAGTTATCAGTTCCCAACGCCAATACTGTAGATTCAAGCGTCGCAAAAATGCAACATTCTTTTAGGAGCACCTTTTAGTTAGACTATTCGCAACGTATACATTTCTGACTGAGAAATAATGATCAATACGTCATGGTCATAGCAGGACTTTCAGGCGCATCCACGTAGACGTGAGAGGCCGGAAAGGGAAAGGTAGTTTGAGCATTGAGCAAAGGCAGGTGTGGAAAAGACAACCAACTATTAATACTAACGAAGTTCATTTCATAAAGTGGTAACAGCCCTAGAACGGCACTGCAATGCGCGCCGGTCGATACATTTCGTGAACGTGCGACTGTACCTTTGTACCTTTAGCAGGACACTTAAAGGCATGAAGGTGAACACGAAGATTGGCTTCCTTGCATTCCTGTACACTTCATCTAAATCTTTAACCACCAGGCGTAAGCCTGGATACGACGGCCGGCTGAGTCAATTGTTTCAAATTGCACCAAAATGATTTTAACAGACGTGTGACAGCACTTCATAGACCCGTTAAAATAACTCATTAGTCTTTACCGCAGTAGGTGGACAGCATAGAACATTTTAAAGAGATAAAATTTTGGTAAAAAGTTCATTTCATTGTATCACAGACATACCAAACAAAGTAACTTCACTGCGTTTAACGTATTTAATTACACAAGGAAATATAACATAATTAAAATAAACTCAAACGTTTTTGACACGTACTTGTGTCCACATCAGGAATTACTTTAAAGAGAATAACTAAACTTATTACTCGCACAATCTAGAGCACTTTTTTTAATGATGCCATCGACAAGTCATCTGCATTAAAAACCAGACCCATCGTTTTCAAGATCACAATCATCTAGAACTAGCGTTTCTCAAAGGTCTGTGCAAGGTTAGTCGCGAAAATGCTTATAAAAAATTCTAAAACAGAAAAAGATTGAGGATGTCTTAATTCCGAAAGCTAAAATCTTTTAGCAGCATTGGCTTGGAAAGTTAGCTTGTTTATATCAAAGTAAAATTAGAAGGTCCAGATTGACAGGACACTGGCTTTAGGAACTATTCATATAAATATTTTTTTAAAGTTGGCAAAGTGGCTACAATTTAGCTGTCCAATTAACAGTTCTGAAATGTTTTAGTGTTCTAGGCTGTATGCTATAGATTATAGAACTGTGAAATAGCCATGAGCCATTAAAAACTTGGAAGCTTTGTACTACATATTAGGTAAATATTTTCGGCTTAAACAAGCAAGTTAAAGGTTTGCACAAGCGCTAAGACTAACCGTTGGTGCTGAACTTCCCCACAGGCTTACCATCCTCCCACTTTCGAAAAATTACCGTTCGAGAAGATCGCAACTTTGCTGCTTCTTGGAGTTCAGGTTTGAGGGCGTTTCTCACCGCTTGCGCACATATTTGTGAATATCTGATATATCTAAACAAAGAGTAACATGTGCAACAGATAAGATGGAGCATTAGTGTGTAAGGAGCAAAATTTGTGCAAGCAATAGGAAATGTGAGAGTGACTCAGTAATGTGTTGTTTTTAAAAAACATATTGTTATGCCTGCATTAATATAAAACAAACTATAAAAGACCCTTGTATCATCTACCTGCAGTTCTATACCAATCATTCCCATTCCCAAAGTGCAAAATTAAAGAATGAGTTGTTTTTAAATCAACCGATTTCAAAATCATGTTTTTACAAATATTCACAATTCACATTCTTTATAAACAGGTTAAGATCTTCAACAAGATTACACAAGTCATGAGCAATAGTAAAAAAAAAATTAAATCATATCATACAATGACAAAATTAGTTATGTCTCACAAAAGAAAAGAAAATATAGCAAAAACTTTTATTCTGCAAATATAGTTTGCTCAAATCTAGTTGATGCACTTTTGCACTAAAACACAACAAAATGAGTTAACAACCATTCACTCACGTTAATCCAGCTTGACGAAATGGCAACATCTTTTCCAAAAAATCTTAAGAAATGTATATATATAACAGTAAAGCACAAATTAACAAGTGATGCTTTATTGCTCAGCACAAATACGATTTTTTAGACTTCTACAAAAACAGGTTATCCCATTAGTTATACTGTATAGTGTACATTAGCTTAACATACTTTCATAAAATATTTTTGAAAGCTAACTTTACACTGAAAAACATAAAATCTTGAGAAATGCCACAATCAAAATCTTCATATTTGATATTATAGATGTATTGCTCTTAGAACAAAAGAGCTCTTGTTTCAATACTTTGAGGGATCAAATATACTAATTCCACTGTTAAATTAGATTAGGAATACAGAGACAAGTATGGTACACAAACTACACATCATTTTTCAACAATTCTTTTAAACTTTAGTTTGTTTTGAATTGCAGAAATGTACACAGCATGTATTTATTACAGCAAAATCATTAATTGATTTCTACTCATAAAATTATTAGTATTTTCTCGAGTAAAAGGTGTAGAATAGTGTAGATACTTGAAGCATTTTTGTGCAGCTTGTATACAAAGAAAGCAGCTTGCATATGGCTTTTAACCAAGGTACATCAAAAGCACTTTTGCATAAAAAAGTATAATATTTGCTTGATTACTGCTTGTTTATGCAATTCATATTTCGTTTACAGTTTAAAAAAAAAACATATACTTCACACCAGGGTTTTGGAGCAGGCATAAATGTTAAATTGCTCCAACTTCGGAGCTCTCTTTTATAATAAATTAACTCTAGCTCCTGAGCTTATTGATACCACTGCTCCGGCTTCAGGCTCCGAAAAGTGAGCCTTTCATTAAAATAATGACGACATATCAATTTAATTTCTAAAGGTTAAAATTGCATGCAGTCAACTGTTGCTAAAAATGGCACAACTTTATGACATTTAAGGTATTTTCATCAAAATGTCATGCGGAACTGCATTTCAAAACATATTCGTTAATTCGACGTCTGATTACACAAACAATTTCTTAATTTTGTGAAAGGTTGCTGTTAAATTATGTAAATTCAGCCAATAGCAGTAGCATCTTACGAAATTCATCGGAGTCGAAGCTATTTTTCAAACAACTGGCTCCAGCTCCTGCTCCACTTGAATTTCACATAGAGCTCCGGTTCCGTTAAAAATGCATGGCTCTGGGGCTCCTTGCTCCAGTTCCAAAGCCCTGACTTCACATAGTGTTACTCCATCACATGACCATAGCCCAGTGTAATAAAATACAGAATGGCCCGTTTCGGCGAGAGCCCTTCTCGACGATTTTTTGAGTTTTTTTTTAAATTATCGGGTACCGTAGCCTAATTATCATTGCCGTTTTAGGGTTAGGGGTAAGGTGTTAGGGGTTGGGGTAAGGTGTTAGGGTAAGGTGTTAGGAGTAAGGTGTTAGGGGTAAGGTGTTAGGGTTAGAGGTTCGGGGTATTATTTTAACGTTTAGCGTCGTTGAAACGATATAAAAGCGGCAATGATAATTAGGATAGCGTACCCGATAATTTAAAAAAAAAATTCAAAAAATTGCCGAATAGGGAACTCGCCGAAAAGGGCTCTCACCGAATAGGGCACTCGCCGAATAGTAGCAGGTACCCAATAAAATAAGCTCTTAATCTTTCACTGAACTTGTTTGTCTTCTGCATAAAAAAGTATGCTCACACCATGGTGAACTATTACACCATGTAACAAAAAATTACTTGTGTCAAGTTTTTAGTATTTTTTGAAAGATATTGCTGATTAAAACATGCTTCTAGCAATTTTTTTCTACAAGTGTCATTTAAAAAATATTTATTTAATGTTTTTGAACTTTTAGTACCCTGTTTCTCAACCTCTTATTCTAAATTCCTTATAAGGTCGATAAAGTGTGACATCATAGTGGCTATCATTTTAGCTTCATAATTGTAGCTTGTATATATCATAACAATGATCTTTGTTTTGTCATAGTCACGGAATAGAGCAAGTACAGAAATTTCAAATTGATTTTATTTGCTATCAATGTAATCAGAAAATATAGAACTTAAAATGTTTCAATCATTCATTCTTTCTTTCTGTGTTCTGTAAAAAGCTTTAGCCTAAATTGCAGATAAGTTGGGAATTGGATCATCACATGAATGCAAACTTTCTACTGATTGTTTTTTAAACTTTTTGCTATGTCTGTGGTCTATCCATATCAGTAACCATATCAGACTAACAAGCGAAATGTGCAGTGAAACAAACCAAGAGGCAAAGCTTTTATACTTATGAAATGTATTTTGGTATGGAAATTAATGACTAAGTTAAAAGCTATGCACCTCATGTGATCTGCAAAACACATCTCTCCAATTTAAATCAAATATAGCTTTAATTAATATCTGAAGCCTTTACAAATTGTTTCACCTAACGGATCATCAGAAGGTCTTATTCAAATGATGGCTGACAAAGGGGAAGACTACATTTGATACTACTGTACACACAGTATTTGCTATTTCAAGCGTTTGGAGAAAACCCCGAAACCATACAAAAGACCGTAATTTCTATATGGTTGACAGTTCACGGTTTAGAAAAACAAAAAATCGACATGACATTGCATAATGCATATTCTTCCTTAATATGTTCTATTGCACCTGTTTCGCATAGCACTCAGAAGCTGAGTTGCCACTTCTCAAACCCTGGAGCAAAAAAGCTGCATAAGACACGGCAGTGTCTCAAGATATAGAAAAAGTCTCTCATGACGAATTCAACATACCTAATACAAACAAAAATTCAGAATTTTGGTAATAGGCTAAACGAAGCAATAATTATCAACTTTTGGAAACAATGTGATGAAAGAATATGAAAAAGGGTGTGTTTCTTGTCCATAAAAGTGCATTTCCTGCACTCCCATCTTGATTTTTTTGATCCTTGTATGGGTGATTGGTGGAAGCGGAAAACGTGGTGAAAGGTTTCATCTTATATGGAAAGAAAATATCAAGGACTGTGGATATGCAACATAAAGGAGGGGGGCACGTATGGTCCATACTAGGGGGGTATGTTAAAATTTAAAAAATCTCAGTACCCCCCAAAATTGTGCCACTGGGTGTAAAAAATATATTATGAAAAAAATTTTGGGTTGCCCCTCCGGGAACTCCCCGCTACCGGGAGGTCTAACAAGCGATTTCCAAAATGCATGGGATTTGACACCTAACTTTTGAACCAGTGGTCATAGAAAGCTCGGACTAGTCTCAAAAGTTTCGTCTTGAAAAGTTAAGATAGGAATGTAACAGTTTCAGAAGTGTCAGTTGTATAGTTTGGCCCGTACAACCCCATTTTGGCCCAAAATGACCCATTTAGCCTGCGATGGTACAAAATCGAAAATTTGGCAATAATTGGCCCTAATGAGTTGGAAATGGGCCTAAAATTTTTGATTAATAAGTTATGATAGGGTTGCAATATTTTTGCATGAGTCATATATGCCCGACTTGACTATGCTTCAGGCACATCATTTCCTGCAAGCATCAGAGTGTGTTACTTCTTTTTCGTCAATTGATATGTTCAAATCGACATTACCTAAACCAACAATTCTTAGCTCGATCCATGTTTGCTTGCTAGAACACTGTAACGAAGTTAAGAGCTTGCTTGCTCTATTCCTTCAATCTTATTGCAAAAGGCTTGGAAACTCAAAAAGGGTCTCTGTTTGGTTTTGGTCCTGCTGCAAATGAGGACACAGGATCGCTGTTGAAAATTGGATCGGCAAGTGATGATGTCCTACAGAAACTGGATAATCTGCCAGTTTACAACCTGGGTGAAGAACGTAGTGTCGGATTAGTGAACTACAAGATAAATATTTATGGTAAAAGAAATCTTGATACAGTCTCCAGAAGTGTAGTTCTCAATAAAAGCACGGATTTACTTGAAAATATTCAGAAGATTGACAAAAAGAAATGGGAAAAACCAGTACAAGACAGCAAGGAAATTAGACTGCAATGGAATGAAAAATGAAAGCTTATGAAGAAAAAGGTTACTCTGAAAAAGAAGCTCTTAATATCAGAGCAAAGTAAACTTGCTGATTTAGATTTCCTGAAAGCACAAAATCCACCAGGGCCTTTTACCACTTCTGAGGAAGTGACTGCTTACCTTCAAAGTGATGCTGTAACAGATCACATAAAGAACAAAAGACTTTGCACTGAAGTTCGCTATGCAAAGAAGACATGCCTCTCCCTAAAATCAAGTGCTTCAATATTCCGACAAAAAAGACACTCTAAAAATTCCAGATTTGAAGACTATGCCAACAACCTTATCAGCTAGTTAGATAATTCACGTTCATGTGCAACTATAACAATGTCAGACCTCCAAAGTGCACTTTCTGCTATTCATTTGCTTACAGAGGCAAATTCAAGCTCCACATCAAATGACCAGGAATCTGATTCTGCAGCACCAGCCTATCAAGTTGGTGAGTTCGCAGCTGCCATCTGGATTGATGGAAGCGAATAACACTGGTACCTTGCTAACATTGCTGAAGTTGTGAATGATGATGCCTTACTACTTACATACTTCAAGAAGGTTGGCAACAGTAGAGATGGAGAAATATGGATTCCCCTGAAAATCCTGAACTTCTTGTTACTGATACTTATCAGTTCATACATAATAGCTTGGATGTGTCGACTTGTCTCGTATGTCAGATCTGCCTGACTCAAATGCTGTGTTTCAAATGAAACAGTTCAACTATTGAATGAAGCTCTTAATGAAAAGATAAAAAAAAACACTAACTAATTTGATATCTGGAACTACACAATACTTCCATAACATTGGACCTTTGAAACATAACTATTATTATTATTTATTTGCGTCAGACAAAGCTGTCTATATCCAAAACAAACAACGAAATAATACACAAACTGCAAATGCACAAACAAACAAACTATCATTTAATATTACATAGCATCCTGTTCTTATTATTTTATCAGTATATATACAGTACCGGTATACTGAATATACCGTATATAATATGTCGCATTGGTAACTCACACGTACATATATTTATATTTCAAAAGAGCAAACATGGGCAAGAAAATTGAAAATGCTTTATAATGACTATCTGTATGCTTATATTTCAATTTTTACGACATTACCGAAAACGTCTCTGATTTTATACGTAATGACGTCATATAATCAATCAATTTTCTACAACTAGACATGCATATGATTCATTTGAAAGTACTAACTCGAATCATAACGCTTTAAACAAAAAATTATCCAGGTTTCAAACTTATTAAGATAAAATTTTGAATTTCATACAATCACGATAGGCCAAATAGGCCGTTTTGAGCCAAAATGGGCCTGTCCATACACCTGACACTTCTGAAACTGTTACATTCCTATCTTAACTTTTCAAAACGAAACTTTTGAGACTGGTCCCAGCCTTCTATTACAACCGGTTCAAATTTTAGGTATCAAATCCCATGTATTTTGACAATCGCTCATAAACCCCCCCCCGGTAGCGGGGAGTTCCCGGAGGGGAAATCCAAAATTTTTTTGATAATATGTTTTTTTACTCCCAGTGGCATAATTTTGGGGGATATTCAGAGTTTGTACTCAAAATTCGTATTTTAACATACCCCCCTAGTGATACGAGAAGATTTCTTAGTTTTTAGACACAAGTCACACAAAAGTGATCACTTTTGGGTGCAACCTAGTTCGTACCCTGAAAAGATCGAGAGAAAAAATTAAAAAAAGCCGAAGTCGCTGATCGCAGTTTAATAGCACAAAGCCGAACTCGCTGATCGGAGTTTCGCAAACAAACTCGAGGGTTAGGGTTAGCGGAAACTGCGGAAAAATATTTGAGGAAACTGCGATCATCGAGGGTTAGAGCATAGATTACTCTATGGTTACGGTAAAGGTTAGCGGAAACTGCGAGAAAATGTTTGCAGAAACTGCGATCAGCGAGGGTTAGGGTTAGAGAGCATAGATTACTCGATTGTTAGAGTTAGGGCCGAGTTAGGGTAAGCGGAAACTGCAATTAGCGGAAAAATGTTTGCAAAAACTGCGATCAGAGAGGGTTATAGCATAGATTACTCTATGGTTAGAGTTAGGAAAAGGTTAGCAAAAACTGCGGAAAAATGTTTGCGGAAACTG
Source organism: Aplidium turbinatum (assembly GCF_918807975.1). Classification (NCBI taxonomy): domain Eukaryota; kingdom Metazoa; phylum Chordata; class Ascidiacea; order Aplousobranchia; family Polyclinidae; genus Aplidium; species Aplidium turbinatum. The sequence continues at coordinate 14,911,259 of NC_137477.1, read as the reverse complement.
CGATCAGCGAGGGTTAGAGCATAGGTTACTCTATGGTTAGAGACTTAGAGTTAGGGTAAGGGTTAGCGGAAACTACGGGAAAATGTTTGCGGAAACTGCGATCAGCAAAGGTTAGGGTTAGAGCATAAATTAGTCTATGGTTAGCGGAAACTGCGGAAAAATGTTTGCGGAAACTGCGATGAGCGAGGGTTAGAGTTAGGGTAAGGGTTACGATTAGCGGAAACTGCGATCAGCGACTTTGGCTTTGTGCTATCTTTCTCTCGATCTTTTCAGGGGGAAAATTTTGAAATGTTTGCGGAAACTGCGATCAGCGACTTCCGCTTTTTTAATTTTTTCTCTCGATCTTTTCAGGGTACGAACTGTTCAGGGTACGAACTAGGTTGCATCCATCACTTTTGAAGATTTTTGAAGTGTTTTCATCTTTGCATAATGCATATATGGCTTATATTTGCAAAATATATTTTGTGTTTGCATGCTTACACGTTTAATAGAAAACTATGCTGGTTAATACAGCAAACCTTTGAGTTTTAAACTAACAACCAGAAAAAGCACTCTGTAACACCGTACCATGTGTACTGGACCAGAATACAACATTATTACAAGTATGCGAAACTGCCAGGATTAAGCTCTGCAAGAAGCTTTCCCAGTTCAAGGATAAAGATTCAATCAATCAATAAAAGTCTACGGCAAAATAATCCAAACGTCTAAAAAGCTAGGTTAATACTATTTACTAAATTATCAATTCTACAGCAGAGGCAGAGGTGGGCACCTTTGTAGCACTGCTATTGTTTTGGTAGCAACAGCAACAACTTTTTTAAAGTAGCAACACTTCTTTTTCCTTACCGTATGTAGCGCAAAGGCCAAAGAAGCTATATTTGCTTAGACGTACTATCACTACTACTTTTAAAGTAGAAAATGCCCACCTCAGGGTGATAAGTGTTTGAATATAGTTTATGACTTCATGTAGTGGCTGCTGACTAGATGACCGCTTGGTTTTTCCGCAGTCTACTCGTCATACGGTATGACACACAACGGATTATTGTATATTTTGTATTCTTTTCATGTTTGTGACAAATAAATAAACTGATTGATTGATAGTGACCAGCAAGTACCTAAATACATATGCTACTGATATCTCAAGATGAATAATGCCATTGAGCCTGACATGGGTTAGAAAAAGTGTACCGTAGTCATCTCAAACTTGTATATCAAGTAGTTCAGTTTGTTTTTATTTCTGACCATCAAAGTATTGTATGCTTACAAGTATACTTAAACATTACTTATTACAAAAAGCTTAACATTTACGCTTTTTGCATAAAACGCGTCGTATAGCTAGCATAGGTTGAACTAACCCACTTTCACTGCTTCCCAACTTATTTAGTTTAAACATGGAATGGAAACATTGATCGAAGGTCGCGACTTTTACCAGAGTTGCCGTCTAAAGACATCCCAACGACAATGCTCATCATCATCATTACGTTTCTTCCTCGTATTGAGGGTTGGATAGGTTGGATACAACAATGCGCCATTGTTCTCGACCATGAGCTGTTCGTACTGCATTTTCATAACTTCATTTTGTCCATTTAGTGATGTTTGATGTCCAAATCATTCTTGGTCTACCTTTGCTTCTTTTACCGGCTGGGAAGCTGGTGCTAAAACTCTTCGTACAGCTACCCTAGCCCTTGTTCATTCCACCGCTGAGTACTGCGCGCCGGTCTGGTGTCGTAGCTCTCACACCCACCAGATTGATACCGCCATCAACGACGCACTGCGTACTGTGACTGGATGCCTGCGTCCCACTCCAACGGACTGCCTACCCATCCTAGCAGGCATCCAACCCGCTGAGCTACGCCGTAAAGGAGCCACGATTTCTCTCGCTCGCCGCGCTTTGGACCCGGACCATCTCCTCCATGCAACATTCAAGCGACCACCACCTATAAAGCAGCGGCTGAAATCAAAACGCCCCTTTGTGCCTGCCGCACAACAACTCCTTAAGAACGCAGAAGAACTTAGTTTAAGTGCGGCACACTGGACGAATCACATGTGGAACACGGAGTGGCAAAATCACACCTCCACGCTCCGTGACTTCATACCCGACGCCGATCCCCGTCCACCAGGGATGTCCTTCGCAAGGCTTGCGTGGGTCAGGCTTAACCGCCTGCGAACTGGTGTCGGCCGCTTTCGTTCGGACATGCACAAGTGGGGCCTGGCTCCTTCATCAGAATGCGAGTGTGGTGCCACGGAACAGACCGCAGACCATGTCATCCACCACTGCCTAATCCACCGGCCTCCACACGGTGCGCATGGTCTGAGAATCCTGGACGACGAGACTGCTGAGTGGCTGAAGATTTCCTGCCCTCCAATCTAGCCTGGAAAGATCGCTCATACGCCATCATCATCACTGTTTATCTTCCCTTCTATTAGGGGAAGGGAAGGTAATTTGATACACTTTTAACATTTTTGCCTGTCAACTGAAAATTACGTGACACAAACTATTGATTTTAAGCTGAAATGAAAGTCTGATCCCTTACACACTTTTTAAAAACATTTTCACTTTTCTATTTTTGTTACTTTTTTTTTAATTGAAATTTTAAAAACGTCACTCAAATGTATCAATTTACCTTCCACGGAAGGTAAATTGATACACCCGGAAGGTAATTTGATACAGTAAAACTAATACAGAAATCCCCTTTGACAGCAAAGCAATAAATGAAAATTTATTATGTGGTTGGCGTGCTTGGGTGCAAGGACGACTGTTGAAGCCCATGTGTGCGGCGAAGCTTCTGCAGCGGAATGGACATGGGAAGGATCATTGGCTAGAGTTCTTATTCAAGGGGGGAGCATTGCGCTTTTCTCATTTTTTGACAGCAGACAGCGTCTAGGCTTACGAAAGCCTATATAATAGTTGTTTCTCAAAGTAGCAGGTCTTGTTAATAAAGAATAACTTATTAAAATCAACTAGATCAATGACAACATTTACTACAGTCACAAAAAAGAATTTAATATACTGTATCAATTTACCTTCTCCACATGTATCAATTTACCTTTTTCAAAAAAAGTTATAAAATTCTGATTTTTGTATGCTCGGATGCACATTGCAGAAAAAACGTGACATGCCCTTGAAGCCTTATCAATGAACTGTTAAATGAGTTTGGTTTCATCTTTCAGAAACTTTTCTTTAATTTTCCAGACGAAAATAATCATGAGTTAAAAATTTTACGAAAATACTCAAAAAACACATTTTTGCAATTTTATGCCATAAAAGCACGAGTTAGCTGCATGGTGCAATTTTTGTAGGCATTATTTTCACAGATCTTCCACCTAATAACAATATTTTTGACTAATATTATTTGTACACTTTTGTAGGGGGGGTGTATCAAATTACCTTCCGTATCAAATTACCTTCCCTTCCCCTAATGATCTTTGTAACGAGTTTTGCCTTATTGTGTGTCCAAAATACTTTAATTTTCTTCTTTTGACTATTTGTAAGAGAATTTTGCTTGAATTAAATTTGGATAATACTTCATCGTTGGTGATTTTTTGTTTCCATGAAATTTTTAAAATTTGCCTGTATGACCAGAGCTCGAAGGCATCGATCCGTTTTTCCATTTTTTGTGACACTGTCCAAGTTTCAGAGTTGTATAAAAGGGTTGACCAGACATAGCAATTTAATATTCTTTGACGAATTGATAAATTTAAACTTTGATTGATTAAAACATTTTTCATTTTTCCAAATATAGTTCTTGCATTAGCCTACTGGTCACAGCGGTAAACCATAATTCTTCGTGGGAAAATTGTAACATAAAATTCCCGGATCCGTTCGTCTGCATGTATAATGACCGAAAAAGAAACACTCTTTCGAAACGTCTATTCAAAAAGTGTATTCCTGTAAAATTAGCTCGCGGCTATCGAAATCGGGAGGCAACACCGTACACCACTAAAAATTGTCACTACAGAACAGATTACTTGGATAAAGACGGAATTTTTGTCCAGCTAGCAAGCACTAAGCAAACAGTTAAATGTGCGACTAACTCTCAAGCAACCATTTCACGAATGACCAGAATAGATAGCAATATCTCAAACTCACGTTCGCAGTACTGCGACGCAATAGTGAAAGACATTGTCACGCAATTCAAACAGGTGTTCAAAGCTGGTGATCCAATATTTCATGTTTAAACAGGTTTGACACTGAAACAGGTTTAAACAGGCTTAAACAGGTTTGACACAAGTCGTACGAACGATGGTGCAATCTCTGCTCATTTTTAGGAAAAATTCCATGACGTAATACGCTAAGATTCAGTAGACCTGAACGGTTTTTATATGACGTTTGATTAGGTGAACAATTGTCTGGAACACTTACAGCGACATTCCGAGCACAGTCTCTATATTATAGAAATAGGGTAAGGGTAATGGGTAAGGGCTAGGGTAGGGCTATTAATAGGTAGGGTAAGGGACACATAAAATCTGTCAATGTTTTTAAATTGGAATAGCTTATCTCTTTCAGGGTAGAGTCACGCTGCACATCAATCAATTTCAGCTGTAGAGCATCCGGCATCTTTTCAAAATCAATTGTGATGGGTGATGGCAACATATCAAATTCAGCAGAAAGTTTCTGGATGTCCGCAAAACGACGACCAAATTCATATTATAGAGACTATATTATAGAGACTGTATAATATAGAGACTGTGTTCCGAGCGCGGTGGTGCGGTGGGAATGACCAAAGAACAATACCTAGCCTTCTTGGTTACGTGCATGTAGCCTGTTTATTGTAGAAACAAATTTTCAAACCATCACACTAACTTAAAGGGTTGCAACCGCAAAATGTCTCGATCTCAAAAAGAACTCAAATCAATTCGATCGTGTCTCATAAATATCCATCACCGCAACTGAACTGGAATCATGGCTTGACTACAAATAGAACATAGTGCCGCAGAGGTGGGCAGTAACTAGTTACAAAAGTAACTAGTTACTGTAACTAGTTACTTTTTGAGTAACTGTAACGGTAACTTCGTTACTATTTTCCAAAAGTAACGAAACGCGGTAACTAGTTCCTATTTTAGCACTTTTTCAACAGTTACAGTACAGTTACAAGTTACTTTTGTATTGAAATTTCAGTTTTTAATTGCCGTTTATTTCTCTGCACGTGTTTGTGTCTTGCTTAGTGCGTGTTTGCTGCGTTTTGCGCAATAATGCATTTTTCTCGCAGATGTATCGGAGCAGCACTGCGCATGCGCGGTTCTATTTTGTTTTGTGGTCTGGTGGAGAAGGGTTGCCATATTGGCAAATTTATCGCCAAAGTCCAGAAATCTGGCGATATTTTAAGACGTTTAGCTTCATATTTATGATTTGGCTCTTTTTTGGCGATTTTTGATAACTGATTTGGCTAAATTAATTGTTTTTGGCGATTAATAATCAATATGTACCAAAGACAGGCAAGACACAACAATACAACAGGGTTGAGCATTATAATAATATATTTTACATACTGTATTTACAAATGAGTTTAACAGTCAAACGTTTTCGGTTTAACTTAAGCCCTCATCAGGAACCTGAAAATATTTATAAAAATGCAGTAAATTTCAACTTCTTGAAGGTAACTAACTAACTGACTATAAGCATCAAGAAACACGCAGCGATTAAAAGCAATTTGTTGATGCTTATAGTCAGTTAGTTAGTTACCTTCAAGAAGTTGAAATTTATTGCATTTAGTGTAACGCTTGCAATGCCCCTGAAAAGATTGTCTGACATTAAAACCAGCAACAGCATTGCTGTTTGCTTGCCGTTGGTGGACGTTCTTGTGGAAGCAATACAAACCAGATTTGGTCGTTGGTTCGAGGACAGCGACTTTCAGCTTGCGACTGCATTCCACCCACAATTTAGACTTATCTGTGTTTAATGCCTGATCATTAGGCGACACTGCTGAATTGAAGACCAAAATAAAACAGAACATGCTTCAAGCAATTGAAGAAGCAAACTGCTCTGCTGAAGAGGGGAGTAGCAGCGACACTGAAGTGGATGGTGGTAGGTAGAGCCACGGAGGACTTTTTGCACCACTTTACGAAAAAACCAAGAAAAGAAAGCAATGCGCGTTGAATCTGTTACAGGAGTATTTGGAAGCGGAGCCCTGAGGACAAGATAAGCGGATCCAGATTCACAATTGGACCGATGAAAAAACTGTTTTAAAAACATAACACCCCCATTCCGTCAAGTGCTGCAGTAAAAATATTCTTTTCATTGCAGCACTTGTTCATCACCAGACTTTATTCGTTCATCCCCGACGCCGACACACGTTCCATCGACCTGACACTACCAAGACAGGCATAGATGCGCCTCAACCGTCTCCATGCGGGCGTCGGGCTTTTCCGCTCAACCATGCACCAATGGGAAACGGCCTCTTCCTCCTCCTGTGAATGTGGTGCTGAGGAACAGACCGCAGACCACATCATTGATTGATTAACTGATTAAATCTTTATCCTCGGACTGGGAAAGCTTCTTGCAGAACTTAATCCTGGCAGTTTCGCATACTTGTAATTTTATGTTCAGATTTGTGAGTAACTGAAAGTAACTAGTAACTGTAACTAGTAACGGTAACTAGTTACTTTTTAAAATCGGTAACTGTAACGGTAACTCAGTTACTATTTTGGCCAAGTAACTGTAACTGTAACTCGGCCAAAATAGTAACTGAGTTACCGTTACTAGTTACAGTTACTAGTGTACAGTGTACAGTTACTTAACACTTTCAAAAGTAACTAAGTAACTGTAACTGTAACTCAGTTACTTTTGAAAGTAACTTTGCCCACCTATGCATAGTGGACTAATTGAACGATGTCACCACTCAACGACTGGGGTCTGGGAAAGAATAGTAGGCTAGTGGCTACTGATCGAATGAATGAGAATAATCCTACAGTTCCTACTAATAAAATTTTAACGCTATAGACGCATGGTTTAAGGAGTTTCCAAAGTTGATAGGAATGCAACATAGGTTATAGCCTACACGATTATCAACATGAATATGCCACCGCTCTCTGAATATGACCCAAGACCTGATATTTTAAGGTGGAGGGACGATAACATCGCAGTTTAAAAAAAAAGAGGCATTGAAAATTTTTTTCGAATTGCAACGAAAACGAATTGAAAAAACGTCCATTTGCTAGTAGCCTAATAGCCTAACCAGTAGGCCTAAGCTAGGCTAAGTCGTATTGTGTAAGATTAGTCTATTATAACAAGCTGCATTGATGAAATTATGTTAGTTTACAACAGGGGCGGGCAATTTCTCCAGTCGGCGGGCCTGATATGGGAAAATGAAGTAGGCTGCTTGGCGAGCCGGATTCACAAATCGCTACATTAATCGCGTATTTATCTACCTTGACAAGGAATAAATCGTATTTAATGTAAACTTTAAGTTTAAAGCATAGAGACCAAAAACAGTATAATATTTAATGAATTTATTAACAATTAACGTAGCCTAATGTAGGCTACTTCATTAGCTGCTGAAGTCATTGAGACATCTGTGGTGGATCAAAGTTGTCAACAATAAGTTCTCTGAACTTTGGCTGCATGTCGAATGTAAAAACCCTCAGTAAAGACTGCACGTGAACATCAGTGAGATTGGATCGCGGCTTTGTCTTGTTAATGTTCATGGCCGAAAATGTTTGCTCGCAAATGTATGTAGACCCGAACAGAACAAGTAGTTTCATGACCATCTTTCTCAGGTTGGCAAACTTGAATTCATTCAGTGACACATAAAATTTGTCAATGTTTTTAAATTGGAATAGCCTATCTCTTTCAGGGTAGAGTCACGCTGCAAATCAGTCAATTTCAGCTGTAGAGCATCCGGCATCTTTTCAAAGTCAATTGTAATGGGTGATGGCAACATATCAAATTCAGCAGAAAGTTTCTGGATGTCCGCAAAACGACGACCAAATTCATTGTCTAGTTCAGATATCATAGGCCTATTGGTGTAGCGTGTAGGCTACTTCTCAATTGTCATCATCTGGGGTGCCATAGTTTCGAGTGTTGGAAAAAGTGTTGTTATGTTCTGATTGAGCTTGCGAGAAACAGTTTTAGCTTCACCCTGAATGCCTTCACTGTTGAGTAGCCTAGGCCTACCGTAGGCTACATTTCGTGAGCAAAAGTAGCATTCCCTTCCCTTGAAGTCTGGTGTTCAATTCATTCATAGCCTATGTTCAAGGAGATCAACTAAAAGCGCCAGATCTAATAGCCATTCGGAATTTCTGAGTTGAGGATGTTCTGTATCTTTCTCTTTTATCTTCAAAAACCGTAGCCTACTAGGCTATTTCCGTTTTCAGGTCGGAACATGACATGCTCGTCTCTTGACCAAAAACAGAATACAAAGAACTAAAGAATAACTAACAGTCACTATCATTTTACGTACGGTAGTAAGCAAGCTGTGAGGGATTGTGGCAGAGTGTGGCCGCGGGCCACATTATCATGTAAAGACCGGAAACTGTCTGCGGCCGGTCAGGCCGGGTCCGGCCCGCGGGCCGTATGTTGCCCGGCCCTGGTTTACAGCAACTAGTTTACTCATTTGAATAGATTTTGTAATGAAAACAAAAAACAATGTGATATAATAACACTCTTGATGTCGCATATAAGTTAATGTTTTACGTAGACGACATAGTTAGCTTATTCAACCCAAAGAACTAACTCAGGGATCACCAACCTTTTTTGCATGCGGGCCACTTTGGCACTTAGGAAAGCTGTGGTGGGCTGCACTAATAAAATTTTTGGTAGGTTGACTCTTATGCTAGAAAAGAACGCATTTCGTACCCACTAGCCTACCCAGTAGCCCATCCAGCGTTAGCCTACATGTTGTTAATATTTATCTTAGAATACCGCAGCAACAAAATTAGTCGAACAACGCTACTGCCAGGCCAAGCTCCTTTAACAGCAGTTTTGACTTCTTTAACATTGCTTAATAAACGAGGCCACTTGTTTTGCGCTCTTACAGTAGCCTATAGCGAGGCGAGCGGTTTCATAAGAAAATTTATCGCCAAGCAAAAGTGGTGTTGTCGCTTTGCTTCACAAAAGATATCTTGACATTTAACAGTTTCAGTAAACATGGAAATGTTTGACACATTGCAATGATAGGCAGCAATAGTGAAAAATAAGGCTCCAATAACAGGGAGAAAGAAACCAGGTACCATGAAACAAACGCTTGTGGAAATCACCAAAAAAACATTTTCATCGTAAAACTCATGAACAGTGTTCCCTCTAAAAAAGCAATGAGTTGGTTTTTCATCCTTTAAAAACTGTCTTTCCTTGATTATTAGACAAATGTCACTTTTTGCGGTGCTTATCAGCATGGCAAGAATTGTTGATTCTCCGCGTAAGAGATTAAAATGGTACACAATGGAATTAACCCGTCACACTCAATTATAAGTTAATTAGGAAGCAATTTCTCAAGTTGTTCCAGACAATTGTTCACCTAATCAAACGTCATATAAAAACCGTTCAAGTCTACTGAATATTACGTCATGGAAATTCCTAAAACATGAGCCAAAATTGCACCATCGTTCGTAAGACTTGTGTCAAACCTGTTTAAACCTGTTTCAGTTTGAAACCTGTTTAAACATGAAATATTGCGTCACACGAACTGCTGACGTGCCTTTGAGTTATCACAAATTTTTCTGATTCATTCTTGAAGTTGTTTGTTGGAAGTCGGTCGCACATTTAACTGGTTTATTTAGTGCTTGCTAGCTGGACAAATTCTCCGTCTTTTATCCAAGTAATCTGTTCTGTAGTGACAAGTTTTAGTGGTGTACGGCGTTGCATCTAATTTTCGATAGCCGCGGGCTAATTTTACAGGAATACACTTTTTGAATAGACGTTTCGAGGAGTGTTTCTTTTCCAGTCACTACATGCAGACAAACGGATCCGGGAACTTTATGTTACAATTTTCCCACGAAGAGATTATGGTTTACCGCTGTGACCATAAAAAATAAAAGACGATTTTGTTAGCTGGTAGGCCAAGAAGCACTTGAAGGCATAAAAATAAACGACGTGTTTGTTGTCATCTAGTGCAGAAGAACTAATTAGAAGTACAAGAAATAATAAAAGAAGATTTGTTGGTTGGTAGTCTACACTCTTACAGAAGCAAAGAAAAGTAAAGACATTTCTTCTCAGTTTGGTACTGAAGAAAAATAACTTTGACATTCATTGGCAAGAAAGAAGATTAAAGACAATCCATCTGTGCTTGTAGATTCAAGTGGAAGAATCCAAGCAAGTTTTGTGGACTTTAGGACTTCATACTCGTACAGCTACGGTATCGTGCATTTAAATTCTTTTTTGTATTTTTTACGGTCTTTGCAGTTAAGTTTTTTATAAATACTGTAGCCTAATAATTTTGTGTGTTTGTGTAACTTAATTTTTTTTTTTTTAATTGTTAAATTTAGCCCCAACATTTAATATGTCTACACTCGGTGGCGACAAGGACTCGACCGCCGTAGACTCGACTGATTTTAAGCCTGATGATGTTCTTTGCGGTCGGGCAGGCCATTCTGGGGAGGGACCCAGTAACGATGAGGCTAAGTCAGTTCGAGAGGCCCGGCATCTTAGACGGGATATTTTGACTCAAATTGGGAAACTTTCTGTAGCCCTAGGTTCTTTGAGTGATAAGCAGGAACTGTTAATTTTTAGATCAAAGTTATCTACTTTAGAAGAGGAATTACGGCATTTCCATGCTCTTTTGACTAAAATCTTTAACTCTGCAATCTTGGCAGAACTTCGTGATAGGGTAGATCCCGAATTTAACTCGTTAAAAAATAACTTTGAACAAAAAGAAAGTGAGTTCTCAGATATGTTGGATGCTGACATACATCCTGAGGATAGCGCCTCAAATGTAAGCACTAGGATGTCTAGGACTTCGTCTCGGATAGTGGCACAAATTAACCTGCAGCTAAGACGAGAGGAGCTCCAGATACAAGCTGAGGCCGAAGCGAGAGCTGCTGAGGCTGCCGCGAGAGCTGAGGCCGAAGCGAGAGCTGCTGAGGCCATTCGAGCTGAGGCTGCCGCGAGAGCTGAGGCCGAAGCGAGAGCAGCTGAGGCCGCCGCGAGAGCCGAAGCGAGAGCTGCTGAGTTCGCACTCAAAGACGCTCAGTTGAGGGCTGAACAACGTAAAGAGGTAGTTTTAGCTGAATATCGATCAGAGGTGGGCTCTCGGCGTAGCTCTAAGAAGGGCTCTTCTAGGCATTCCAGAAATGAACATCAATCGCAGTTTAATTTACATAACCTTTTCCAAACGCCCGTTCAACCTGTGAGTGGACCAGGGCAATCCACACGTTTTCCAGCTGTTTCAGGAGGTCTCGGGGCCGCGGCTAAGGGTCTTTCGAATGCTGTAGAGCCAAGGTCTGCGAATTACAACCGAACTCCTCCCCCAGAGCGTACAGGTCACGGGGCCGCCATTAGTAGTAATGCTTTGCCCCCTTCACAGTTTTCTGCGCCGCTAGGTTTTGATCGCCCAGCTACACGTAATTTGGGTGGTTGTGAGAGGCGTATCGCGTCTCCTTATTTTAACGTGTGTGAGGATCGTGATCGGGCTGTGCATGTGACTGAGCCCACTCAGCCCCAAGGGATATAGCTTGTCTTCTCCCGCTAAATCGAGTTCTCAACAGCAGGATTGCTTTTTTGAATACCAAAATAGTAGGACGTTTTTCGATAAGGCGGCCTTGATTGGTTACGATGGTAATAATATGCCATTTATCTTCTTTAAAAATCGTGTTACGGCCTTAATGGCAACTTCGCCCTTTAAGGGGACTTGTTTGACTTTGTTACAAGCAGCTTGTGTTAGAACAGCTGCGCAAACGATTGCTAATTTGGTTTCTGACACCCCTGGCTTGTCAGAGGAAGACAGGATAGAAATGTCGTTAGCTCGCTTGTCCCAGCGTTTTGGGGTTTGTGGAGGTCTTTTCGCAGAACCAGAAATTAGAAAGTATCGCTATGGTAGCAAATTGACTTCGACCTCTTCCAGTGATCTGAAAGAGTTTAAAGATCAATTGTCCCAGTGTCTGCTTTACGCGCAAGCTTATGGTCAGCGTGACAAATTGGAAGGACGTTTTGTTTTGGATTTGGCTAAGCGACTCCCGTTTGACGCTAAACAGCGTTATCTTGACTTTTTAGGTGATCAGTATGGTGGCACTGATGAGCCTACTTTTCAGAGTTTGTTTGAATTTGTAGTACGGCAGGAAACGCGTAAGTCGACTGATTTTAGCATTATGCTAATGGGCGATTCTGGTGAGTCGCAGCATTTTAAAAAGTTTGGCAAAGGAAAATTGCCTTCATTTCCGGTTAGGCAGACGTCCGTAAAACCCCATGATGATGTGATGTCAGGGAGTTCGCAGTACTCGACTGTTGTTGGCGCACCGCGCGGTGGTGAGGCTAGACGTAAAGACCTGCCGGCGTGCATTTGTTGTTCGTCACGTGGTCAAGTTGAATATCATTTTTTGTCAAATTGTAAAGAATTTTTGCGCTTGACACCTAAAGATCGAAGAGATGTCATTGTGAAAGCTGGCAAATGTTTGAATTGTTTGCGCCAGCTTATGGTTAGGGATTGCGTTCATGCAAATAACTGTCGTAAGTGTGGGCCTAACAACGATAGGAAACACTATTTTCTTCTGCATGATTTTTATGTGACGTCACATGATTCTCTGGATTCGGTTGGGAAAGATGATGCTCGTGCCAGAGTTCCTGTGCGTAATGTTAAGATTGGAAATGTTAAAGCAGCCTTTAACCGCGTTACTGCTGCTCGTGTTTTGAATCCAATGACTGGCAAATCGAAGTTGGTGTATTGTCAGCATGATCCTGGTTCGCAGTTGACGTTTGTTTCGAGTGATTTGGTGTGTGAACTTGATCTTAAACCGTACGATAAAGCGTCGTTTAAAATGGATACCTTGGCTGGTCAGAAAGCTACTTGTGCTGACCTTGTCAAACTCAACATCCAGTCGTTAGAGACAGATGAACTGTTTTGTGATATAACCTCGGTGGTTAACCCAGCTTGGGCTGATGATGTTAAAACTTTACCGCATAAACAAGATTTAAATGGTTTCCGTCATTTTCATGACGTGAATATGTTTCATTTGAATGATTGTAGTACTGTAGATGTACTGATTGGCAACGACAACGCTTATTTGATGTGTGCAAAAGAAGAGCGTGTTGGTGAAAATCGTAGTGAACCGCATGCTTTACTCACTCCTCTCGGCTGGTTGGCTTGTGGTGGTAAGTCACCCTTAGATGAAAGCGTTGCTAACGTGTGCAGAGTGCAGACGTCTTCAGAGTCGGATGTCATCTCTGGCTTTCAGCGTAAAATTGAGTCTCGTGATATGGAAATAGCAGACCTGAATAAAGTCATTTAGGATTTGACCTTGCAAAATGAAACCTGTGAATTGTCTCGCAATGACATTTTGGCTAGAGAACTTGTTGAACCGAATATTGAGTTGAAAGATGGTCGATTTGAGATACCTGTTCCGTTGAAGGAAGATATTGATTTACCTAACAATTTTGTGTTGGCGTCAGATAGAGTTGCTGCTTTAAAAAAGAAGGCTTTAAAACAACCTGAACTTCGTGATTTCCTTACTGACACCATGAAAGATCTTAAATCAAATGGCTATATTGAGCGTACTGGTGAAGTAGGAAATGTCAAGGGATTTGAATGGTATTTACCATACTTTGTTACGTCACAATTAAAAAAGCGCATTGTTTACGATGGCAAGTCTGAATTTCGAGGAACTTGTGTTAATGATGTAATGTTTTCGGGTCCTGACTTGTTAAACCCTCTGGTAGATGTCTTGGCTAGATTTCGGCTTGGTAGATTTGGTCTCATGGCTGATGTGACTAAATGCTTCTTTCAAATAAAGTTACCTGAGTCGCAAAGGGATTTGTTTCGTATATTGTGGTTTGAAGATGATGACCTTGAAAATGGTAGGATGGTACCATTTCGTTTTTGTGTACACCCTTGGGGAATAAAGAGTAGCCCGTATATCGCTTGCTTGGCTATAAAGAAAATGATCGAGCAGAATCCCAGCAGTGCTGGTGAATTGACTCTCTGCAATATTGCAACTAATATGTACATGGATGATTTTATATTTTCGGCTGATAGCTTAGAGGAAGCTCAGCAAATCACTCATGAATCAATTGCTTTGTTTGATAGCCGTGGGTTTAAACTTGGTAAGTGGAGTGCTAACAAGGAGGCTATGATTGTCTTGTCAAATTTGGATAATGAGATGCTTTCACCTTTGATTCGTGACATTGACTTTCAGACTGAAAATATGACTTTGCCATCAGCGAAGACATTGGGTTGTGTGTGGCAAACCGAGTCTGACGAGATGCGTATCGCATGTTCCTTAAAGCCCTTAGCTAAACACACGCGCCGAAGTATGCTCAGTCAGCTTGGACAAAATTTTGATCCGCTAGGCTTTGGAGCGCCATTTTTTCTAAAAGCACGCCTTATACTTCAGCAATTGGCGATAGACAAGTTTGATTGGGACACCGAGGTCCCTGATAGCTTTGTTAAAGAGTGGGAGTCGTGGCTTCGCTCTTAGGACCTGCTTAAGGATTTTTTGTTACCGAGATGGTATTTTGCAAACTCTGGTGTGTGCAGTCCGGATGATATTGTTTCATATCAATTGCATGGGTTTAGTGATGCTTCGAATCAAGCTTTCTCTTCTGTTGTTTACTTACGTAGACTGGTTAACGGAGTTCCGAGTGTGTCTTTCGTTCTGGGTAAATCTACCATTGTTGTAAAAAATCAGTTTTCTTGGCCGATAGCTAGGAAAGAGCTTGTTGCCGCTTTGAATACTGCAAGACTCGTGAAGCAGGCCTACGAGGCATTGAAGATGCCCGACTGCCTTAAGTATTTTTGGTGTGATTCTTGTACTGTGTTGCAGTGGGTTAAAAACCCTGATTTACGTTTGAATAAGTTTATTACGCGTCGAGTTGAGCATATTTTATTGTTGTCTGGAGCCCAGGATTGGCGTTTTTGCCCTACCGATATGAACCCAGCTGATGTTGGCACAAGGCCAAATCTTATTACAAAGAAAGAATTTCGAGAGTTGTGGTTAAATGGTTCTAGTCTTCTCTACCAGTGTGAGGAAATTCCATCTGTAGAAAATGCCACTCCAGTACCTGTCCATAGCCTATATCTTCGTGACGAAGAGGAGTCGCTTGACGTTGGACAGGGCGGTCTTCACAGATTGATCGAGGCCGCACCTTCATTGTATGTTATGAAAAAGAGAATCGCTTATTTGGTTGCTTTTGTTGAATTTTTGTGCTGTAAAACGAGAAAGCGTAGCTTTGTGAAGCCAAAACTGGATGCATCTTATCTTAACAGTGCTTCAGAGTTGGCTGTGAAGTTTGTTCAGAAGAGCGTGTATGGCGATGTGGTACATTTAATGACCAAACGATCGCCGGATGCCCTTGAGGAAGTGATAAAGCGAGGTAGTGTTGGCGCTTCGCAACGTGAGAAGGAACGCTTGAAAGAATTACGTTCACTTAAAAAGTACAGACCTTGTGTAGATGACGCTGGTGTAATCCGCATTGAAGGGCGCTTAAGTAATTCTCCAGAGATCTCTCTTGAAGCAAAGCATCCGATTGTTTTGCCTTCGAAGCACCCCTTCACAAGGCTTGTTGTACTGTCGCATCATAATGGAAATGCGCACTGTGGAGTACAGCACACTTTGTTGTCTACGCGACAGAAGTTTTGGATCGCTAATGGTAATGCCTCCGTGAAGAGGTATCTTAATGATTGTGGTGTATGTGCGATTGAGAAAGCACGGCCTATAAGGCAGCTCATGTCTGATTTACCTTTGTCTCGCACAACTGCGCATAGGAAACCCTTTTTTGATTGCGGCTTAGACTATCTTGGACCTTTAACCTTTGTTGAAGGTAGAAGTCACAAAAAAGCTTGGGGACTCTTGTTCACATGTATGGCATCTCGCGCTATTCATGTTGAGCTGGTTACGTCATTGTCGCTGAGTGATTTTTTACTTGCCTTTACAAGGTTTACAGATTTACGTGGGCAGGTTAATGCTATCTATTCCGACAATGGAAGTACCTTTCAGGCAGCATCTAAGAAGTTACCCGAGTTGATAGGATCAGCTGAATTTCACAACGCCCTGAGACAGTGAGAGATAAACTGGGAATTTATACCTCCGTATGCTCCGGCGCAAGGTGGCGCCTGGAAGGCAATGGTTAAACAATTTAAAATTGCATTTTTTCACATTTTGGACTCTTCAATTCGTAAGCCCAAATTTATTGAACTGCTTACGTACACAGGCAGTGCCGTTCGGATCGTGAACGAACGCCCTTTGGTACCTTTGAGTGACGACCCTAGGGATTTTACTGTCATCACCCCTGCCTCACTTTTGACCCCATACTTAGACCCATACTGTGCTGTTGGGCAACCACATGATCGTGACCAATTAAGAAGGGATTATCGGTTCAATTTGTCACTTTCTCAGCAGTTTTGGAGTAAATGGATCGATTTTTACTTGCCAGGTCTTCAGGGCCGGAAAAAATGGCTAAAAATGGCCGAGAATTTGGAGCCTGGTCAACTTGTAGTGGTAGGTTCTCTCCAGGACATTGGTAAACGTGGGAAGTATCAACTTGGGAGGGTGCATGAGGTAGTTCCACAAATTAGGAAAGGGAAGCCTGTGGTTCGTAGAGCTAAAGTTGCCGTCTGCAACTATGATGAGAGTACGGGGAAAGTGAAAGTAGACTATGTGTTGAGGGATATTTCGTGCCTCGCCCCCGTAAAGAACACCTAAGTGTTAGGGTTTGAGCCTGGTTTTGTCTGCGGTGGCCGACACTTGTCTGAGCCCAGAACAGTCGGTTATTATCGCAACCATTGTATATAGCGTCATTTTTTGCGTGTACCTACTAACTATGGTACCAATTTCATGTATCGTCGTGTTTATTCTTATTGCTGTTCATTCTTTGCATGCCCTTTGTATTTGCGTATTAACTTAAACGTGAGTGATTCAAACAATTTGTGTATCATGTGTTTTTATTCATTGGCTCACAATTGTCGTCAATTCTTTTTTAGTTATGCCATGTCAGACAGTCATAACTAGGGGCCGCTATGTTCCAGACAATTGTTCACCTAATCAAACGTCATATAAAAACCGTTCAAGTCTACTGAATATTACGTCATGGAAATTCCTAAAACATGAGCCAAAATTGCACCATCGTTCGTAAGACTTGTGTCAAACCTGTTTAAACCTGTTTCAGTTTGAAACCTGTTTAAACATGAAATATTGCGTCACACGAACTGCTGACGTGCCTTTGAGTTATCACAAATTTTTCTGATTCATTCTTGAAGTTGTTTGTTGGAAGTCGGTCGCACATTTAACTGGTTTATTTAGTGCTTGCTAGCTGGACAAATTCTCCGTCTTTTATCCAAGTAATCTGTTCTGTAGTGACAAGTTTTAGTGGTGTACGGCGTTGCATCTAATTTTCGATAGCCGCGGGCTAATTTTACAGGAATACACTTTTTGAATAGACGTTTCGAGGAGTGTTTCTTTTTCGGTCACTACATGCAGACAAACGGATCCGGGAACTTTATGTTACAATTTTCCCACGAAGAGATTATGGTTTACCGCTGTGACCACAAGTCAAATAAAAAAATATGACCAACCATCAAACAACATTTTGCCGTAGCCTACTAAGCTACATATTTTAATAAAACTCGAAAAAGTCTTTAAATTTATACGTAATATTTTTCCAATTTATTATAAATTGAGTTGGTACAAAACAAAACTTGCATAAAGGAACACTGCTCGTGAAACTCAATAACTGTGAAACGCACACTAGTGTTTAGGCCTAAAGGACATTTACAAACTTAAAATAAACAACCCTATGCATTTTCGAAATTCGATAACAGACGTTTTAATCAACCACTAGGACAGTCCGACAGTGTGGCTGAACATCGCATTGGAACAACTTTAAGCGACCCCTACCGGCCTACCTAGAACTACAATTTTGATTGGTCGTTCGGTGGAATCGTATGCAAAGCGAAAATATGCTTCCCGGAAAGTGTTTTTGCCTTCATGCTGTTTCACTCCTCAAGAAAAGTATTTTTGATTATAGTTGTAAGCTGATACTTTCCGCGGGCCGCACATAACAGCGTGGCGGGCCGCATGCGGCCCGCGGGCCGCCATTTGGTGACCCCTGAACTAACTTATAGGCGCAGGGCCGGATTAAGGTTTTCATGGACCTGGGGCTATTGGTAATCTGAGGCCTATATTTCATTCCCCTCATTGTACCAATCAGAATTAAAATGAAATAACAAAAATTATACCCGAAGTACAGTATTTACTTATTAAACTCATTCAAATGACATGTTTTCTGGACTTAGACAAAGCAAAGCTGTTAATAACATCATCGGTGTCTATTTTTTCCAAAATTTTGTTTTCAATGCAGAGTAGAGCCAAGGAATGCAATCTTTTCTGGTCCATGGATGAACGCAGTTGATTCTTTACTCTTTTAAGCACTGAAAATGAGCGCTCACCTGAACAATTAGAAATCATCAGACAAAGATACATTCTTAGTAGCCTACAACAAATACGTTAGGAAATGCATACATAAACTCATTTTCATTGATGAATCTAAACATTCTAGTTTCTTTGCTGCATTCGCTGTTAAAATAGTGTTGTTTAAAAGCATTGCAGAAAAATGAATCATCTTTTCAGGTAGTGATTCTTTCAGAATCTAGATCATCTGGATGATAATGAAGCAATGTTTTAGCACTCTCTTCAATTTTACAGTTAGACATGGTGTTTAATTCCGCCAGAAACGAAAATCTTATTTGAAGACGATCGTATGCTGCGATTCGGGATTTCATACACAAAATAATTTGGTCAATGATTGGCAAATATGAGTCTACTTTGAATCTGCACGATGGATCAAGTGATGTGTCTTCAGATCCACCTTCGCTATCCAAGCATACTTTTCTTCTCTTCCTTCTTCGAATTTCTTCATTCAATATAATGATGACAGCCACTTAATACCCCCCCCCCCCCCCCCAGGGTTATTCAACTAATCTTAACAAAGGTCCAGTTTGACAAGTTGCATATTTTTAGCGGTCCGGTGAACAAGTTATTTCACACGCAACCACGAAAGCTAAACTATTTTATCAAACCACTTTCTTAGGTAAAATGTTACTCGAATTAGATTTCTGAGGAAGTATTGGAGAGTTTGGGAGTCGAAGACCCCCAGCAACTAGGTTAATCACAGTAGAAATTGCTTCCTTCCAGTAGAAATATGTTTAAAAAAGCGCTGAAACGTGGCAAAGAGGGTATTCTTCCAAAAGCTCAAGGTCCACCATCAACCCCCAGAAGGTCCGGATTCGGACCGCGGTCCGCCAGTTGAGTAGCCCTGCTCTACCCTTTTTATTGAGTTTTTGAAATTGGGATCTAAATTTCTGAACAAAGTTATGTAGACCCTGAAGCAGATTTGTTGCCTTATTCAAAGTAATTTTGCTATCCTTTAGCGCCCGACTAGTTTTATAAAACCGTTCCATTATGCAAGACCATAAACCATAACTCAATTAAAATAACGGTTTCAAGCTTTTCCATTGACAAGATAGCCTAAACCCCTTGGCTGTTTCTTTAGTTCAGTTCAGTTCAGTTCAGTTGTTTTTATTTCTGACCATCATATCAAAAACAATACACGTCAACATAGCAAAGGTCGAGAAAAAGGTAGAAGCGACAAAACGCGAACGTTAAAACGTGCTTGTGACCAACGTAAGTTATTGAGTTGAAAAAAATTGGCACGGTCGCAACACCTTCAGAAAAATTTAAGATGTAAAGGGAAAATAAAAAAATAAAATGTTATAAAAAGATAAAATAAGTTTGTGATTGTTCGTCATTGTCATCAGACATTGCTTTCAAGACTAACTTGAAGAACTGCTTGATAACTTTTTCTTAGCGCATGTATAACGTCATATCGTGTGCCTCCCAACGTGTATCAGACGAAGGCTTAATTGTTGGCAAATAAGTTAAGAACCACTGGTTTACACAGTTAGCGTTCGTTCTATGATATTCGTCCTTTATTTTTTCGATCCTGATAATAAGCATGTCAGTTGCTCTTAGTAAGTTGTTATCGGTGGGCCTATTTTTTGGTGGGCCTGGGGCTGCAGCCCCATCAGCCCCATCAGCCCCGCCTTAATCCGGCCCTGTATAGGCGTATTGAGGGTGCACTCACTGGCGTACGCAGAATTTTGTTACTGGAGGATGGAAACGTTCGATATGACAGGACTTTTTTTTTATTAAGAGTAGCCTAATGCAACTTTATAGCTTGACCAAAGTTCAAAGGAGCCGAGGCTATCTGTTGGTGAAATATACTCTCACGGTTTTTACGTAGGCTATGTCACTGTACTTTTGGATTGAATTATTAGACTACTTAGATATGTGAATATGAAAAGCATGATGGTAGGCCTATGCCTAAACGAATAAGTAAAAATTATAATAGTTCGATTAACAGGCATTAATGTCTTCAGATTAAAGCATAGGCTATATCAAACCTCTGTGAAAGTTTAAATATTTAATGCAATATAGGCCTATTACTACTTTAAACAAAAATTATCGCTCTCTGAACAAGGCCTATGAGATGAGGGTACGGAGGGTACGGCGTACCCTTGAGAGCCCAGGACTGTGATTGTTGGGGAGGCCCGAAATTATGATTTTATAATTTACACGCAAAATGTTAGTGTATACTGATAGTGTAGCAAAAGCAAAAGCCCAACCCGCTTGTTTTTTTTAAAAAGCCCGGGTATTTTTAGGCTTTTTTGTGTTTTTTAACCCTTTCCAGGCGGCAAAGACTACCTCTCGCTATTTGTTCATGATTTTTTTGTATGTTGTAGTTTTTAGTCTAACTAAGAATATTTTATGAAAAAAATCTAAAAATTTTATTGCTTTGTTTGTTTTTTATTATGTTCCCAAAATGGGAACGTTGGCATGGAAAGGTACCAAAAGTATCGTACAGTGTTGTGTATTTGAATACGATGTAAACTTGGGTAACCTACTTTATTCGATACAATAAGTTTATTTTTGGTGATATGCGTCACTACATAACTTCCATTTTGTGCTTTGCAACCGTTTTTCGCATTTTGTGCGTTGCAACCTTGTTTGTTTTATGCACACTACACATCTTTCTTGTGATGATGATACTAGAAAATGATTCAACGAGTGAAATCGCACGGTTGCAGATTGAGGTGCAGTAGGTCCCCCAAGTCGACTCCTAGTTTTCTCCACTTTCACCACTGACCGAGCAATCTCGCGCCTGAACTGAAGGCGGTTTTCAGAACATTGAACAGAAGTCATGGCCGATAAGACGATAGCAACTTGTCACATACATCTACAGTTCTACAGTCTACACCTCCCCCCCCCATTCCCTGATTGTACAATGTAGGCTCCATAGCAATCAGAAATGGTTGTGTCACTGACTTTTTCTTCTCATGTTTCACTCTTTGTTGAACTGTTTAAGTTGGTGCTACACCGTAGTAATTTCTTCTTGCAACAGTGACAGCACAATTATCGTTCCATCTGGCACAAATTACAGTGCCGGCTGATCGGTAATTAAATTCTCCTCTAGGCTTTTTCTAGAAGGTCTTCTTACTGGGGAGGACAGGAACCGGTCCTGTTCTCTCTAATTTTACCACATGCTCTGATGTTTTCTTTAGCAAGATCAGTAAGTAGTTGATGGCTTGTGCAAAAAAAATGTCTAAGAATATAATATTATGTTGGTCTTTGTTGGCAACACATGACAGCATTGTCTCAACTACGTGTGCTACCAAAGGTTTAGTTCTTCTTTCAGCTTTACCACAGTAGATTTCGAAGTTGCAGGGATAACCATCGGAGCTACACAACATCTATAACTTGTAACCAAACTTTACTGGCTTTCCTTTTATATATTGCTTTGCACTGTGTAGTGTGTACTCGATAAGGAACCATCGATTCGTCAATGCTTAGTAACTGGTGAAATGTACCAAATTGTTGACAATTTGACCTCAGCAGATCTAACAGCGACAGTACCTTGGCCATTTTAGACTGAGCTAGATTATGGTTGTCAGCCAGGTGCAAGTAGCCTACCTACGTTTTTATATTGCGGAAACGGTCTCTGCTCATGGTCTTAGAAAATGTTGGTGCCTCCATGTCTGCTTTGCACCAATAGTCATTTTCTGATAGAAGACTGTGGTAACCACTGATAATTTGTAAACCAATAAATTTTCTCATATCAGGCTTATCAACTTTGAAGTTTATCTTATTCTTGTCTCTCCTTGCATATAAGCAGAGGTGGGCAGTAACTAGTTACAAAAGTAACTAGCTACTGTAACTAGTTACTTTTTGAGTAACTGTAACGGTAACTTCGTTACTATTTTCCAAAAGTAACGAAACGCGGTAACTAGTTCCTATTTTAGCACTTTTTCAACAGTTACAGTTACAAGTTACTTTTGTATTGAAATTTCTGTTTCTGATTACTGTCCATTTCTCTGCACATGTTTGTGTCATGCTTTATGCGTGTTTGCTGCGCGTTGCGCAATAATGCATTCTTCTCGCAGCTGTATCGGAGCAGCATTGCCCATGCGCGGCGCTCTTGTTTTGTGATCTTATGGAGCAGGATTGCCATATTGGGGAATTTATCGACAAAATCCAGAAATCTGGCGATTTTTTAAGACGTTTGGCGATTTGGCTCTTTGTTAGCGCTTTTTGAGAACTGATTTGGCTAAATTAATTGCTTTTGGTGATTGATCAATATGTGACTTTCTATGCAATGTTTAGCAAAAGTGTTTGGCAACACTTGATAGCTCAGTTCATGCTTGTCGTATAGAGGTGTACAGGAGCCGTAGTTTTGGAGTATTTAGGACCCGGAGTCTCGGTGTTACGTTCACTGTTCGCAACCTTATTACATCATTGTTTTCTCGATTCAAAATCGGAAGTCGATGTCTAAGTAACTTCGAGTCATAGCAGGGAAAACAAATTATTTCCTTTGTTTCGAGCATTTAAAGAGAATATAGTTTCAGGAGAGAGTTTGCTTTTTTGTACCAAAAACAGGCAAAACACAACAATACCACAGGGTTAAGCATTACAACAATATATTTTACATATTTACAAGTAGTTTAACAGTCAAACGTTTTCGGCTTAACTTAAGCCCTCATCAGGAATCTGAAAATATGTATAAATTGCAATAAATTTAAACTTTTTGAAAGTAACTCTAATTATCTGACTATAAGCATCAAGAAACACGCAGCGATTATAAGCAATAGTGTGGAAAACAGACAGACGGAAAACAAATTACATTAGGAAAAGGCAACTGCGTAACTAGAAAAGAATTTGCACCACAGGGTGCGTGATACATCTAATAAATGTTGAGGAGAATGGATGCGCCTCCCACAAATAATTGTTTGTTTAAATTTGGATTACAGCGTTTATGTTGAGATTTATGAGTAACTGAAAGTAACTAGTAACTGTAACTAGTAACTGTAACTAGTAACTGTAACTAGTAACTGTAACTAGTAACTGTAACTAGTAACTGTAACTAGTAACTGTAACTAGTAACTGTAACTAGTAACTGTAACTAGTAACTGTAACTAGTAACTGAACAAAGACGGTTATTTTTCTTAAATGTATTAACAAAAGAAAAATGATCGAATCGCAATTTCTGCAACAAAATACACAACGTAAGATTGTTAAACTCAACACTAGAACTAGAACAAAAGAAGCTGTTGTTCGCTAGCCTGCCATAATGAAATGATACGAATAGAACAGAGTACTGCCTCGCGGAGTACACGTGACAAAAGGAGTGCAAAAGTAATCAAGGAAGCATGCTAACTGCAGGCATTTGTGCATTCCCCCCAGCTCGTAAGGCGAAACTGTAGACTTACGAGCTCAAACCCTTGATTACCCATTGACCAGAGGATGCGTCTAAATCTAATGCCGGCCGTCGGGACCGCGTAGAAAGGCGCAAAACAGGCGATTTTTCAATATGAGGGACTCCACTTGTGGGTTCGGTTGGTTCCACTGAATCGAGAGGTAGCGGCTGCTTTGGAGGTTCAGGTGAGTGCTGTGGCTCACAAAGCTTCGGGCTTGAGGCTGGTGTGGGGCAGGAGAGTGCAGGCGGACTGTGATCTGCATCGAGAGGCAACATCGGTGATTCTCCAATTTCTGGGCTAGGGCCTATCTCGAGATGCGGAGGGTGGGGAGGGCGGTAGTCCGTTTCAGGAGGCTGGGCAAAAGAAGATGATGGGAGGCTCTGTGGGTGAGCATTGATGTTTGGTTGAGGAGGGATGGGATCGGCACATGCTTTAGTATGTGGAATTACTCGCAAGAAACGTCGATTCCGTTTTGTGATTCTGCCCGACCCGTCAACTTTCACCACATATTTGTCATGCGGCAACGTTTCGACAACCATTCCCACTTTGTCCCATTTTCGAGGATAGTTACCGTTTTGGTTTTGGATAAATACGCGGTTTCCACATTGTAAAGTACGTAAAGGACGAGTATGCTGAGACAGCGCCTTATCGGTTCGACCAGCTCGCAGGCGAAGGGCGTCTTCCTTTGCCTTCCATGTATCCCGCCATGTACGACGAATGTGACGATTGGAGAACTTGACTAGGCGGTTTACAAAACCGAATGCGTCGCGCAGAGGGTGACCGAACACGATCTCTGCTGGAGAGATATCACAGTCAGGAGCAGGTGTGTTACGCAACTGTAACAATGCACGTAAGAAGGAATCGTTGTTCAGGTCTCCGTTTGGGCTCACATTAGTCATGAGCAAGCGTTTGACAGTTTTGACAGCCACCTCAGCTCGACCATTAGATTGAGGGAAGTAAGATGACGATATGCGGTGCTGCACACCCCAATTTTTAAGAAAGAGTTCAGTAACGGCAGCAGTAAATTCGGGACCCCCATCTGTAGATATTTCCTCAGGAACACCAAACGTGGCAAAGTACGAGCGCAAAAGTTGAGTCAAAGCAGCTGCTCCTGCGGCACTCGATCCTGATGGCGTGGCAAATACATCCGACCACCCCGAGAATCTGTCCCCAATGACCAAAAAGTGACGGCCCCCATAGTCAAAATAATCTGCAAAAATTTTCTCAAATGGTGTAGCTGGGGGATCACATGGCGTCGGGGGAGGAGCTGCTTGAGATGGAGCATTACGATTACATGATGTACACGAATCACGAATAGCATGGATATCATTAGTCATACCGGGCCAAAATACTATAGCACGTGCCCGGCGTTCCATGGCAGACACACCTTGATGACCAGCATGCAACGTTGAGAGTACTCTAGGCCTAAGCGATGGTGGTACAACAATACGATCATGATATAGAATAACGTCGTCTTCAACAAAGAACCCGTCACGATAGGGGAGATATGGGCGAATGTCGCCGGTGTTGGGAAAGGTGAATCCCGTTTCAATAGCTACCATTAACTTGCTAAGGTTTGGATCGGCGGCTGTTTCCCGAACGATTTCAGACCATTGCAAGCAAAAGGTATGGGCGGCGTCTGCCTGTATGGTAGTAACCAGCGCCATTTCTACTACATTATTTTCTGCACACGACGCTACAGCAATGAGATCGCATGATACTGGATGACGTGAGGCAGCATCGGCTGCGCAGTTAGTTGTGCCGGGTAAGTGTGTGATATCAAAGCGCCACATTAGTGTACGCTGTTTTAAACGAAACAGGCGAGTGTTAGTGATTTCGTCCAACGTACGGTCTCCGAATATTTTTACCAATGGCTTATGATCCGTTACAATAACCAAATTATCACAGCCTTGCGTAAAATACTTTGTCTGTTCTAGGCCCCACGCAACTGCTAGGGCTTCGCCTTCTATGGGGGCATAACGTCGTTCGGCCGATGAGAGGAATCGGGATCCTGCAAGAGTCACTTTCCAACCTGATGAGCAGCAGTCCGGTATAGTGGAAGCACATACGCAATGTTTTTGGAGGAGGAAATATCCGATGCCTTTATTAGACCAGTCAGGGCGCAAACATGTTCGACGGCAGGGGTCAAAGATTTCTACCCCATGGCGAATAGCGTCAACAATTGCCGATTTGGAGGCGGCAAATGCGGAATCCAGCTCCTGAGACCATTCGAACTTATGCTTTGGGCTAAGGAACGGCTTGAACGGTGCCATTAGGTCACGCAGTTGAGCATAGTTTCCTACTTGGTTGATTAATCCGAACCAGCTGCGTATGTCTGTGATATTATTCGGGACTGGAAATTCTTGGATGGCGAGCAAGTATTTAGGGAGGGGCTCGACCTTTGCTTCTGAGATACGGAATCCAGCAAAATCTACGGTGCGTTGGGCAAATTGAAACTTGTCAGGGTTAAGGACAATGCCCGCCCGTCCCACTAAAGTGAGGAATTCTATGGTTCGCCACCAATGTTCTTCCAGTTCGCTATCATAGAACACTGTGTCGTCGACACAGCGTTCTTTGCGCACAAAATCAGTTAATATGGTATTGAAACGGCGATTGTAGCCATCCCCAGAGGATAGGAATCCTTGCGGTGCCCTAGTGTAGCGCCATCTTCCAAAGGGAGTGATGAAAGTTGTGAGGTGCCGATCAGAAGGACGCAGTGGAACACTGTGATAGCCGTTCCATGCGTCAGTCACCGATTTCCAAGTGTTTCTGGGGACACGACGGGATAGCTGGAATGGAGCTTCAGAGGCGAAGGTTTCTCTCTGGCAGAATTTGTTTAAGGGGGAAAGGTCGACAGTACGGCGTGGTGAGCCATCATTTTTGCGTGTGATAACCATACGATGACACCATGTGGTGGGTTCGCCGTGGGGGACTTTTTCAAGGATTCCCAGAGCCTCGTCGCGGAGGAGATCAGCGTGTACTTTTTCTTGCCAATGCAAGGGGATAGACGCTGGTGTATGAACGGCCACTGGTTTCGCGTTGGGGTCAACATGTATTTCTATGGGAGGACCAGCCATACAATGTAGCGCGCGGTGCGGGCAAGTGTTGAAAGTGGATGCGGCGTACCTCTGGAGTAGCCAGTTTGCCATCTTGTCATTGTTTTCGGGTGTGCACGGGAACGGAAGCTTGGTTGGGGGAGCTGGAACTGCACCACGTTGAGGACAAGTGCACGACTCCAGTTGCTTGCTGGGTAATGTGCAGCCACCGTTAACAAGTCTGACGACGTTGATTTCTGGTTCGATAAGATTGTGCGCCATTTCTTGCTTGATCTGATGTTCCCCTAGAGTTGGGAACTTCGGGGATAGGGCACCTAAATGCAATAGTGTGTCATGAGATAAGTATAACTTGTCAACGTCTTGACTGATGTAAATCATGCTCCGACATTCAACATTGCAGCCGTGCGCTGTACCCCGAATGATGGCACGAAATGCTCCTGTAATGGAAATAGTAGAGCGATTTGCAGCTATTAGGTTTGGTGCGGGTACAAGGGTCTCTTGTCCAAAGCCGGATTGCACAAAGTTCTTCAGTGACCAAACATTTATTTGGGCACCAGTATCTGCGATTGCTGTTGCTTGTGCTATCACGCTAGTGTAACTGCCATGATGACATGAGTCATCCATAGATATGTCTACCCGAACTGTGGGATGTTCTCGCATGCGGGATGGTGTCCAATGCCCTTTTTGGAATGTGTGGTGAGGACCACGAATTGTTGAGCACATTGGGTCTCGGGCTACGATGTCAGTTTGTGTTGAGGCAAATGTGCCTATTTGAGGTACAGTAGGTGCTGCGCAAAGTGCTCCGACTGATGCATCTTTAGGAGGAGCGCTCCATTTGTTTTTATGACGAGATGACCGAAAGCATTCGAGACAAAGGGAATAAGGCGTAGTGTTCCAACCTCTGGGGCCTTCTCTGTAACGATTGAATAATCTATTGCATTTAGGGCAGTGAGTTTGTTTTGACCAATTGGGAGAGGAGGGTGCTGTCTGGATGTGTCCACGGTCTCTTGGAATAGGGCTTTGGCTTTTCTTGCGCTTGAAAGTCGACACTGCCGAAACGTCATGAGATGGTACCGCATTGCGAGCCATTTCTTTATTCTCGACAAGGGCGATGATATCGTTAATGGGAATCGACAATACTTTGTCCATTCCCATCATGTCGCGACGAATCTCATTGTCAGAAATTCCACTGAGTAGTGTGTCTCGGATCATGTGATCTGTATAACTGACTGTCAGGCCGCAAGAACATTTAGTAGTGAATGCACATATATCCGCTTTTCCTCGAGCACGAGCTGCAACAGCGCGAAATTTTTCATCACGCATTTGGTGCATAGCCATAAACTCTGTCCGTAACACCCCTGTGGCGACAGGTATAACGGCCAGTTGTCGCATTGCAAGCAAAAGGTCATTTACAGGTTTACTCACTGTTTCAGCGTCAGCTTGGAGAAGGCTGTCCCCTAGGGCTTGGCCGGTACATTGGAATAACTGGGCTGAAGCTGCTTCATCAGAAATTCTGCAACCTTCTTTGAAAGCCTTCCATCTTCTGGTGAACACGTTCCATTCTCCCGGAGAAACTCCAATGTCTACAGTAGGTCGAATAAGCTTCGGACCAAGGTTTACGGGCGCTGGAACGTTGCGCGTCGTAGCAGCATGACTGTACGTGTGACTTTGCAGCACCACACAAGCAACCGCTTCGGGCACGTCGGCTGTTTCAAAATTACAGTTGGGAAAGGCGCATGTTATCATCACCATTCCACAAATTTCTTTACATTAACCTTATCCTATTGCGATTCGATCATGAACAAAGACGGTTATTTTTCTTAAATGTATTAACAAAAGAAAAATGATCGAATCGCAATTTCTGCAACAAAATACACAACGTAAGATTGTTAAACTCAACACTAGAACTAGAACAAAAGAAGCTGTTGTTCGCTAGCCTGCCATAATGAAATGATACGAATAGAACAGAGTACTGCCTCCCGGAGTACACGTGACAAAAGGAGTGCAAAAGTAATCAAGGAAGCATGCTAACTGCAGGCATTTGTGCAGTAACTGTAACTAGTAACTGTAACTAGTAACTGTAACTAGTAACTGTAACTAGTAACTGTAACTAGTAACTGTAACTAGTAACTGTAACTAGTAACTGTAACTAGTAACTGTAACTAGTAACTGTAACTAGTAACTGTAACTAGTAACTGTAACTAGTAACTGTAACTAGTAACTGTAACTAGTAACTGTAACTAGTAACTGTAACTAGTAACTGTAACTAGTAACTGTAACTAGTAACTGTAACTAGTAACTGTAACTAGTAACTGTAACTAGTAACTGTAGCTAGTAACTGTAGCTAGTAACTGTAGCTAGTAACTGTAGCTAGTAACTGTAGCTAGTAACTGTAGCTAGTAACTGTAACTAGTAACTGTAACTAGTATCTGTAACTAGTAACTGTAACTAGTAACTGTAACTAGTAACTGTAACTAGTAACTGTAACTAGTAACTGTAACTAGTAACTGTAACTAGTGACTGTAACTAGTGACTGTAGCTAGTGACTGTAGCTAGTAACTGTAGCTAGTAACTTTAGCTAGTAACTGTAGCTAGTAACTGTAGCTAGTAACTGTAGCTAGTAACTGTAGCTAGTAACTGTAGCTAGTAACTGTAGCTAGTAACTGTAGCTAGTAACTGTAGCTAGTAACTGTAGCTAGTAACTGTAGCTAGTAACTGTAGCTAGTAACTGTAGCTAGTAACTGTAGCTAGTAACTGTAGCTAGTAACTGTAGCTAGTAACTGTAGCTAGTAACTGTAGCTAGTAACTGTAGCTAGTAACTGTAGCTAGTAACTGTAGCTAGTAACTGTAGCTAGTAACTGTAGCTAGTAACTGTAGCTAGTAACTGTAGCTAGTAACTGTAGCTAGTAACTGTAGCTAGTAACTGTAGCTAGTAACTGTAGCTAGTAACTGTAGCTAGTAACTGTAGCTAGTAACTGTAGCTAGTAACTGTAGCTAGTAACTGTAGCTAGTAACTGTAGCTAGTAACTGTAGCTAGTAACTGTAGCTAGTAACTGTAGCTAGTAACTGTAGCTAGTAACTGTAGCTAGTAACTGTAGCTAGTAACTGTAGCTAGTAACTGTAGCTAGTAACTGTAGCTAGTAACTGTAGCTAGTAACTGTAGCTAGTAACTGTAGCTAGTAACTGTAGCTAGTAACTGTAGCTAGTAACTGTAGCTAGTAACTGTAGCTAGTAACTGTAGCTAGTAACTGTAGCTAGTAACTGTAGCTAGTAACTGTAGCTAGTAACTGTAGCTAGTAACTGTAGCTAGTAACTGTAGCTAGTAACTGTAGCTAGTAACTGTAGCTAGTAACTGTAGCTAGTAACTGTAGCTAGTAACTGTAGCTAGTAACTGTAGCTAGTAACTGTAGCTAGTAACTGTAGCTAGTAACTGTAGCTAGTAACTGTAGCTAGTAACTGTAGCTAGTAACTGTAGCTAGTAACTGTAGCTAGTAACTGTAGCTAGTAACTGTAGCTAGTAACTGTAGCTAGTAACTGTAGCTAGTAACTGTAGCTAGTAACTGTAGCTAGTAACTGTAGCTAGTAACTGTAGCTAGTAACTGTAGCTAGTAACTGTAGCTAGTAACTGTAGCTAGTAACTGTAGCTAGTAACTGTAGCTAGTAACTGTAGCCAGTAACTGTAGCCAGTAACTGTAGCTAGTAACTGTAGCTAGTAACTGTAACTAGCAACTGTAACTAGCAACTGTAACTAGTAACTGTAACTAGCAACTGTAACTAGCAACTGTAACTAGCAACTGTAACTAGCAACTGTAACTAGTTACATTTTTGAAATCGGTAACTGTAACGGTAACTCAGTTACTATTTTGGCCAAGTAACTGTAACTGTAACTCAGTTACTATTGAAAGTAACTTTGCCCACCTCTGCATATAAGTTTGTTTGCTCTACGAGTAAAGAGAACATGTCATCAGTAAAGAACAGAGAAAATATCTCAAACATGCTTTTCCCTCCATGAGCTTGAACCTTATCGGATGGCTGCAGTTCTTTCGGGTCGCACAGTGATGCTTTGCCTTTTCTTCGCCATCTGCAAGCTCTTTCCGTTCCTTCGATATAAGTCATAGAAGTGTTTTCTGCTTAAGATCAAGCTGTGAAAACATCAAGTTGTGACAGCATCAAGCTGTGAAAATGTTCTCTTGGTAAAAGTCGTGAGAACTTTTTTGAGATAAACTCCGTTATTTGTGTATCACATGTTGCCAACGTTCCCATTTTGGGAACAACGTATAAATTTAATTATGGGAAGAAAAATGTTAAATATAACGAAACAAATGGTAAGGGAAACAAGCTATTAGTAATATTCTCCCATAAAAAACGCAAATATTTCGAAAAAAAAAAAATTTGTGTTTTCGAGGAGCACTTTTTTTCGAAAGATAAAAAATATGATTCTTGACTAAATCCATCGCTTTCATAAAGGAAAAATTTTGCAAATAATATTTTTTCAACAAATGCATCTGAAATAATAATCATTCAACAACAATATCCAAAACAGAATTTTTTTAAAATAAGGTCTGTGTAAAGCTGTGCGCGACTTCAACCCCATGTTCCCATTTTGGGAACGTTGGCGTGTAAAAACTATTTCAAAAAGGTAGTTTCACGCTTATTTCACTTCAAAATGAATATCGGAGCAGAAGCCGGAGTGAATACTTTCGGAGCAGGAGCGCAGCCGGAGTAAAAAAAAAGAAGTCACTTCGTTCACCTCTGCTAGGCAAGTGGTGAATGCAAAAGTTAATGAAGGAAGGTATTGGTTTGATTGTATTTTAACAAAATGTTATATTTGAGCCTTGATAGAGAGCTTGACTTGTTGTAGGCTACCAGATACATATAACACTTGATCAGTAGCCTAACGTTAACAAATTTAACATTTTTTATTAAACACACAAAAAAAACTACTAAATCCAACGTTTTCAACATCACATAGTGTCCTCATCAGAAATAATTATAGGCTACATCTAAGAGAAATAAATAAAT
Organism: Aplidium turbinatum; assembly: GCF_918807975.1. Lineage (NCBI taxonomy): Eukaryota > Metazoa > Chordata > Ascidiacea > Aplousobranchia > Polyclinidae > Aplidium > Aplidium turbinatum. The sequence goes on along the minus strand of NC_137477.1, from coordinate 14,879,299 downwards.
GAATTTGAAAATTTTACATTAAAGCTGTAGCCTACAAGCGACACCTCTCAACAGCACTATCAACAACAGACACACGAATTCAATGGAGGATACACAAATTGGCGAGGGACAGATCACATAGATTTTGCAGACATGATATGCACAACGCAAAGCACTAAATAATAGTTTTATTGCAGCCTGATACTACTATTGCGCACAGATGTCCAATTTTGCAGTAAAATGTTGTACCGGTATGGTGTGCAATATGCCTAAGCAAACATCACACGATTGCCCATGAAAAAGGAGGCCCGGAGTGAGAGGGGGGCCCGGAATGACTCTTCGTACCCTTAGTGAAAATTTCTCTCAGAGGCCCTGTCTCTGAACATATATAACGAAAAGGAAGGCCTACCCTACAAGACGGTGCGAGCACCATCTCGACACCCCCCTACGAAATTTACTAGTTGGCCTATAGCCTACCTTTTAGCAAAAGTGCCTAAAATGGTTTTCAAACCATAGGTTGTGAATTTGGAACAAAAATATTAGACTGACTCAACAAGTTGTAACTTTATCATTGCTGTTGTTTTCCGACAAAGAAAAAATAAATTGAATTGAGTTGAATTGAATTGACTCCATCTTTGACTACATAACAATTGAAAGGGCTATGAAGTTTAGCCTAACTATAGTAACTAAAAGGCTTTCATCATCATCATTTTCAGTTTGTGGTGTCAGTTTACTACTGAGCAAAAGACTTCTCCTTTTCTTGCTAATCTAGTTAATCGTGTGTTTCTGTATACCAGTTTGTTGTTCCATATCATACAAAACTAGGGGAAAAATGACGCAGTGTTTGTTTTGAAAAAAAAAAGACTCTGGCTTGAATGCAAAACAGCCCACTTCAACAAGGGAGTTAAAAAATTATTGGCGACGTGAAGTTTCCTTCCGTATGCAAACCCTATCCTTTCCTAAAACGTTTTTGAATTAAAAAATCATCTCAAATGCAAAAGTATTCGTTGGTTAATGCCGGTCAACGCTTTTGGATGCTTTCATTGAACATCTTTCTCGTTTCACGAACATTTAATTTTGAACAAGGTTATAATATCAACCGTTGAAACATATTTTCAAAGAAAGCAAGAGCATAAGTATTATTTTTTCTGTAAACTCCAACAAAAATAGCATGGACTTACTGATTTCGCTGATTTAATATAGTCATTCCCAATGCTCATTCCTGATGCAAAATAAAAGAACTTCTTCTCATCAACAATACAAAACGGATGGATGCAGGCTAAGCTATAAAATCTCTAAGCCTCCGAACTGGTGTTGGTCGCTTCAAACACAATATGTTAATCTGGGGATTGTGTGACTTACCAGACTGTGTTTGTGGTGAATTTCAAACAGTACAGCACATCAGTGGCGTAGCCAAGGGGGGGGGTTTTGGGGGTTACAACCCCCCCCTTTGAGAAAGATATTGAGAATGATGCTTTCAGTCTAAAAAAAAATTGCCTAATTTTAAACAAAATTGCATTAAAAGAGCGAGTTTTGCCAATACCAAACATTCAAATATCTCAGCCAGGAATTAGCAACAAAAAAACACAGTGACTTAGCTTTTTTTCCAAAAAATGCCGAAGAAAACATGATCTTATCCTTTTGCTATGCTACCGGACAACACCATTTTACAGGAATATTCGTACCCACATTTTTGTTGAAAATGCTCTCAGAATGCACCAAATTCAAAGTAATTTTTCAAAATTTTCTGGGGGAGGCCCCCCAGACCCCCCGCCGTTGGGTGGTCAAAACCCCCCCTTTCAAAATTCCTGGCTACGCTACTGCAGCACATCATAAATCCCTGTCCAGTGTTTCGACCTGCAGAACGTGTGGATCTCATAGACCCCGATATGAAGACATTGCACTGGTTGCAACAATTGGGAGATGTGGCCTGAATTGCTGCCTCATAAACAAGAAGAAGAAAAGCTATAAAACATCGAGTTTTTGTAGCAGTATTGTAACATTTTTTTTATTCAAAATTGGTGAAAAACGCTGCACCAACTAAATATGAATATGGGTGGGCCCCTAAACGGAGATGTGGGGCCAGGTTTTGGAAGCGGTAAATGGGGCCTTGTATAATTTAAGCTTTTGGATATCGAGCTTATGCAGCATTAGCCTATTTACAGCATTTTCTCATTTCAAATAGCCAAAAAAACATTAAGCAAACTGAAATGAATGTGCCCCTAAACATCCGTGCCCCTTCGGGGTGTAAAATGGGCGGTTGATACGGCCCTGCTACCCAAGACCACTCTTGAATAATAACATGTCTGCACTACACAATCACAAAAACGCTAAAAAAGCAACATTTTTGAAGGGGGGCGTGGCCCTAAGGCCCCTTGCTTACGCCACTGGCTCTGGATGTAAGCTACCACTGGCGTCCTCATAAAAACTTTTACAAAAATATAAATTTATTAGGCAAATCCAGTGGCGTAGGATAACATTTGATTAGGGGGAACTCCAGAAGCAAGAATATTTAACTTGGCATGAAGATTTAATTTTAGAAAGTTTTTGATCATTTGAAATTTAGGCTACCCATCATCCAATAAACACTCTTGTAATAAAACCTTGCCGTTTTCACCTTTCTAACTTAGTCTAGTTGCAAACGAATACGATGTGCACCACACAAAAAGGGTTCATAACAAAAATGAAGACATAGCCTACAGTATGCGCATATTGCACAATTCGCCAGAGAATCTTTATTTTCCCGAATTGGCAAACGGGTTTGAAAGCTAAATAGCTCACAGTTCCTCCTGTAGCCTATGGTCACAAAGATAAAATAGGATACTGAGTGTTCAACTTGCTCGTAGTCTGTCTTAATTCATATAAGCTACGTCATAAACATTGGGGAAAAAATTAAACCAGTGGTGCAAGCAGAAAATTTTTATGAGGAAAAGGGGCGTGAAAATATATTGCATGAAATTATGTTAAGCGAACCATGGAAGCCTATACTTTTACAATTTTACTTCACGAAAAAAATACAAAACTGGGCTTATGAAAAGTTAGAAAATGTAAGCTATATTCATGACCGGAGCTGCAAGATTGTTCAAATGTTCAGTAACGCCTTTCTTGTGTAAAAGCCTACAAAAGAAGTTTTCCAAAAGTTATATTAAGATTGCATCATATACGTTTTAGCTGTTGTAGTAATTTACTTTTACTCTACCCCAGAAAAAAGTTGGTGAGTGGTGATATGAACTTCTACAAATTAAATTCTGCAAATATCTTACAATTTAAGCCCTTAGTTTAGCACAGTGGTTCCCAAAGTGGGCGCCAGCGCCCTCCTGGGGGCGTTTTCGACCATGGAGGGGGCGCTGGCTATAAAGTGGGCGATTGGGGGGCGCTGATAGTAAATCGGGGCAGTTACAAGAAGAGGATTGCAAAGCATTTTTTCGTCATGTTTCGCTTCAAAGAAATACAAAAGACGGTGGCTATAAGAGCTCTGTGGCAGATATTGTGGCAATTATGTTGGCAGCGTCGCTTCGCAGTGCCTTACAAGTTATTTGAGGTCGTAACGTAACGCATGACTATTTGAAGCACTCCCATTACGCAAATCCGATCTTACAATCCGAGAGTATTTTGATTTAGCGTTCGTCTTAACTCTTAATCTATCTTTGAAGACTGTCAGTCTGTCATCAAAGCAGTGAATAAAATTAAAGCGCACGCTCTGAATACACGCTTATTCAAACGATTGTGCAATGAGAATGATGAAGCTTTTGAGCGCTTACTACTCTACACCGAAGTACGATGGCTTTCCAGGAGAAATTGCCTTGCACGATTTTATTTGCTGTTTGAAACTATCGTGGAATTTATACAGGGTTGTGTCCCTGGCCTTGCGAATGACGTCCTGGTTGTGAGAAATGATATCGCCTATACTTGTCGAACATATTTTCCAAATTTAATGAATTGCAATTATCCCTTCAGGGTAACGAAATCTCGTTTTGTAAGCCTATCAGCGAAATTTAGCTAGACGAGAATTTTTCCAATTTTCAAGCTTGCATCAACTTGATACCAGTGACAAAGGCATATCTGATGTTGATGTAGAGACGTACAGCAATCATCTTCAAGAAGTAGCCTACACAAAGGCATGGGGTTCGATTCCAGGATGTATTCCAGTTAGTAATCCATGACTGGATAATCGACCCATTCTGTGATATTTCCGAACATGGAATTCTTGAGGAAGAACTGATAACATTGCAAAGCGATTTTGCACTCAAACCGAAGTTCAATATCTCGTTTCAATCGTTCTGGCTATAGAACCAAATCAAAGAGAAATACCGTCACGTGTGGAATCGGGTCAAAGTTTTTATCATTTCCTTTCCCAGCTCATGCTTGGTGGAGCGTGCTTTCAGTGCCGTGACAACGCTTCTGGATAACAAAAGAAACCGTCTTGACATAGTTAGACGGGGAGACTTAAGATTGTTCCTATCTAAACTGGAACCCGATATCAAGAGGCTGATGACATTGCACCAACCTCATCTGTCTCATTAGAGTTGGACTTTACGTTGTGATGAATGGAAAATAACTTTGCTTTTACTTTTTTTGTCGAAGGGAGCGTTTGATACTCTGTTCCTTGTCCATGGAGGCGTTATTAAAAAAAGTTTGGGAAACACTGGTTTAGCATATACACTATCTATACACTGCTTCCACCAATCCACCATGCATGTCACGTTACCAACATATGATTTTTTTTAGACAATTATAGTTTTAGAATCAGTACTTTGAGCCAGCATCGCCATTGGATCGCAGACAAATCTTCAAATAACCACGGACATACTTAAGTTGGATCATACTGATTTGCAATTTTGCTATAGGCCTATTTTGTTGAAAACAAATTTTGATTGCTTTTGCTGAAACGTGATCAAATCGCTATAAACCAGATGTGTTTGAAGGAAATCGGACAAAGGACTTTTTTCGTTTGAGACGTTTAACTTGAAAAAAGCAAGGCAAAGGATTAGCGCATGTGACAAAAACAAGCAAAGTTTTTGAATACATAGCACTTTGCATGAAATACTGCTACACGAAACTATAATAATTCATATGTCTTAACTGAGCACTTCACAATTCACATGTAAGTTCACTCATTTTGAACTTTGAAACTTTCTACATTGTGACTTTTTTGTGACTTTATTTTAACTTTATTATTATTGCACCATAATTTTCTTTAAACTTTCAAACTGAAAAGTTTTGGAAACTATTAAGTTATCATAATTTTTTTAGTGCAGCGAAGGTTAAATCGTCCTTGTGGCACGTTTTCATTGTACAGTATTTTTTTTAATGTCTGCGGCTAAACTCTTTTTATTTACTGAAGTGGTGTGCAGGCCCGGATTTAGGGGGGGGCAGAGGGTGCAAGTGCCTTGGGTCCCCCGACTTTTAAAGGGCCCCCTACGTGGAAAAAATATGATTTTGTGTTATATATTTTTCTTTCAGCATTTGAAGTTTCTACAAAATGCTGTGCAGTGCTGGATCATGGACTTCTAAATAGTAGCATCTGGACTGGAAACTCAGTGGGCAACATGAGGCCAAACAGTTGGTACAACAGTTGGCCAACGGTGGACCAACAGGGTTAGTTACTTGGCTGTTGATCCACCGTTGGCCAACTGTTGTACCAACTGTTTGGCCTCATGTTGCCCACTGAGTTTCCAGTCCAGATGCTACTATTTAGAAGTCCATGGCTGGATCAATGCTACTGTAGACGTAGAGGTAAATTTTCGTGCCGTAAGCGCAAAAAATTTTTTTGCACGGGGCTCTCCGATCTAAACGTGCCCCGGGCCCCCCATCAGCTAAATCCGGCCTTGGTGGTGTGCCTGCCTCTGCACACCATAGTGTATGAATGTGGTACCGTAGTTAGATTTATTGTTATGGGGGTTGTGGCTGACTAGATGGCCGCTTATGGTCTTTGGCCTCCATCCTGATTGTCATATTTTAACCAATTGCTGCAACTTACAATACATCGTTTTTACTTTTTATTTACTCTGCTTGTTTGTGTATTTGCTGCGCTATTGAAACAAAATAAATTGACTTCACTAACAATCTCCTGTATTTTTTTAAGCGCATTACGAAACTAAATTGCCACGATGCAGAAATTAAAAAAGGCAAAAGATTTTTTCGTCAAAAAAAAAGCGAAACTTTGTGGTAGGTCTGAAAGCTTTTCAACATAAAATCAATAAACAACTCACCAAAATCAGACCTCATTAAAACGATTTGATTAATGTTAAAATCAAAGCGAGTAGTCCCAATACAAGTGAAAATTGTAGCCTGCTAAAAATTAGACTATAACCGCAAGCAAAAAATATACCTGTTAAGCTTATTCAATTGAGCGATTGGTTTGCCTGGGTCTTAGACTAGTTCTGCTTCATGCAGCTCAACTATATGCTTATGAACAAAAAGCTTTACTAGTTGGCAAAAAATTAGAAATTTAAATACCAGCAAAATGTTTTTGTTATTTTTTTTGTTTCGTCACATAAAATTTCTTGGATATAATTGCTGTTATCATAATAAAAATTATGCGTTTCTTAACAAAAATAATCAGGTCTAATAATTAAATTAGCGCTGATAAAGAAAAATAAATAACAAATACCTCAATGTAAGAATGTCATAATGGCAATAACAAAACGATAACAATTAAAATTCCTCACTCAATGGGTGTGGTTGACTCCCAAACGAACAAAGATAAAGATTTTAGTAGTGCAAAAACAATTAATACCTTTATTCTTGAAATTTGGACAAAACACGAAAAATTTGGACAATTTGGAGAAATTTGGACAAAACTTGAAACACGGACAAATATAAGGACTTTGTAAATTTAATAAGAACAATGAACGATCGATCATTGTGGAGAATCACGGTAGCCGACGCCTTATTCAAGCATGGCCAATGATGATGAAAAAATGACATTGACAACTTGTAAATATTGATGAGCAGTTGATAAAGAGTTTTTAATTCTATATAGCCTACTTCCAGCCATTCCTTTTTGTTTAGATTTGATAATTACGAGGGCGTCCAATCCACGTCATGTCTAATTACTCCATTTAATAAGCAGTTTGAAATGTCAGTGTTGTAGAATATACGCTGGAAATAATTTTCTTTATAGACAATCTCCGCGAGTTATTTCACAACGAATTGATGATTCGACTGTGCCTTCACAAATCAACTGTATTATGCACTGGTGATGTCACTTCCAGTGTCTACACTTCAAGAGATTACAGACAGCACTGGCGACGCGATATTGCTAGCTAGTAGGCAGAAAGGTTTCAAGAACATATTGCAAAAAAATCAGCGTTTTGTGAGCTTCACAAACCAAATGATGATGTAAAGAATAACTGCCGTGTTTTTTTAACCTCCTGTTTGAATCACCAGTGCGATCATATTATTTAAGACGTTCAAAGCTGCTGCTGAGGCAAAAGCTAGTTCCAGTTGATTGAGTTGCCAGACTTATGTTACTTAACGCTTGGCCAACGTTGTATCAGTACAACCACAGAAGGCTGATTTTGTAAAGTTGCTTGTGTTCGTTGTCATTTTAAAAGCTATATTTATTCTTATGTGAAAGAAAAAAGCCAGATCAAAGTAGAAACAGGCTTGCATTAAGGTGTTGTGTCAACATCGCTTTCTGGCATTCGAAAGCGAAAAGTATATGATGATTGTTGAGTTTTGCAGTAAGCCGAAGTGGTCGTTGGAAATTGTTGATGCTTATAGTTGCTCTTGACAGCATTTTTGTGCCTTTTCAGCTTACACACTGTGTTGCAGTCAGCAGAATTAAATGATGTCTGATGATATTTTGAGTAGATGTGTTGCAAGTAAAGAAACCGTTGCAGCTAGCTAATTATTCCATTTTCAGTTTGATTCATCAACATATCCAAACGTTCCATCAAGGTAAAAACGAGCTTACTAAAATCATTGACTATCTTGTTTTAATCACTTCAGTATAGGTTTTGTTTTAGTGTTTGTTTTAGCTATTCGGTGAAAAGTGAACAATGGCACAAAGCGAGTGGAGATATCGCGTGGAAGGAAATTACAACGTCGTTTTCACCAACATAAACAGTTGTAGTGTGCTACGCCTGCCAAAAATAAACAAACTACAATGTTATAGCAGAACCAGAACAAAAGAACATGCTTCGGTTGAGATAGAATTTCTCGAGCAAGTGATCCAGCTCATCTTTGCTGGAATCAGGGTTAGGTACAAAGGGAAAAGAACCCCTTTAACCAAAGAATTGATTAGAAAATTGTCTGTGCTTAGAGAAGCTGCTGCACCAGAATGTTATCGCTATCAAACTTTAGACGATTCGATAAAATTCGGGTTTGTGCTTCCTAATTTTTGCAAAATTCCCATCAGAAACGACGTTTGGTCTTCTGTTGTTACACAATCCAGCTATCCCACTTTGAGCGTCGAATTGCGGCCCAAAACCTGTTACTTTCCGGCTTTTAATGAAGAACCGAACAAAGAAATCCAGAACAAGTGCCACTTTTGTCTCCGTAAGATATACAACAAGATACGTCACCCTACTGTCAAGCAAACACACTATTGTCCGTGTGACTTATATTCGGGGGACTCGTCTCGTGTCAAACGCGCCATCAGCGACTTAATAGCTTGTCCTCAGCGATACTTTTCAGTGCGAAGAGCAGACGAGATAGTATACTCGAATGAGATTTTGAATCAAAAGTTAAGCGCAACCAACTTCAAAGGAAGCGAGAATGCTTTTAATCAAAGCGTGTTCGATGAAGAAGTGGCTTCATACCTTGGCGACAACGGCAAACAACGTTTCCTGAACATTGTCTGCAGCAGCCTCCAGGCATCGGTTGTCGCAGATGACAAGGCTGGATACGCATTGCCTGCGGTCAAGCCTCATTGTCGAAAGGATGTTTTAAATTGGGTATTTAAGTCCGAGGCAACCAACAGAGCCGCAGATGGAAGTATTCTCGCTTTTCTTGCCTCCATTCTCCGAATGCGATCTACACCTCTGCAGCACGTTTTAGCCTTAAATCAAAAAGTGAAAAGCCATGTAGAGTCTCAGCCTAACGGGGCAGCGGTTTTATCGATGTATTCGCCACATAATGTGGAATTGTGGAAAAAAGCCATTCAGCTCAGCCGAGCTGACACTGGAGAAAATAACTTTAATGAATTATGTACCGCATGTGCACCGGAAGCGATTGATGACATCACAGTTGCAGCGGTTGCCCTGCGTCGTTATGCCATGAGCAGGTGGTTTAGTTGTTGCTCAGTCATACTCACTTTTCAGCGAGTAGACAAGCTGGATTTTGAAGAATCAAGAGAGAAGGGATCCCGCGATGAATGCGTACAGATCCTAAGTGACGACATGGGGCAAGATTACGCCGTTTCCATATCTCTGGTGGATTTATATAAAGACCCCCCAGAAGAAATAGAGAAGTACGGTTGTAGAGAAGACGAGATGCTCCACTTCCTCAACAAGCATTTTGCGCACGTCGCACAGTAAAACATTTTTAGATAAAGATTTAAATTTTTAAAAGTTTACGCATAAGTATATTCTTCAATTTCTCTCGTTGAATTAGGGCTAGGCTATTGTTTATTTAGGACGGTAATCATGACGTCAGTGTTGATCATGTAATGAATATTTACAGTGAATATATAAAATAGACTTTTAATTAAAATTTGCATTATTTTTGTCTCCAAAAGTGGCATTTGTTTTTCGTGAAAACTTCTATATTTCATGATGCCTATGGTACCGGTAAAGTTAATACAGTTCTAAGCAAAATTAGACGTAAACCTTTCCACAACGACGAGTGTGTCGCACTTTTAACTTAAAATCAGTTGATTTTCCAAGCAAAAATTATTTCAAGGTTTTATAAGCTACATTCTTATTTACTCTTCTGCTGTTGAACTTATTTTTTGTGAGTTAATTTTTTTCTTAGTTTCGTGATGGAGGCTATACTTGCTTTTTCTTGCCATTCAGAAAATTTTCACCAAAGTAGCACGGCTGTGGAGTCGTATCAAAGACTTCTTTCTGGAGATGCTAAAATCTCTCCACACCCATGCGAAATCGTGCACGTAAGAACACGATAGTTATGCTTTTGCGTGCTTATATTTTTTGATATGATTGCCTCATGCGCATTCAATTGCAATTGCTGTGAATGTGAGATTAGCCTATACGCATTTTTGGTATAAAAAGTGACACCGCAGAGATTCTGTGATTTTTTAGTCTAGATTAGTATTAGAATTTTGGAGCTCAAGTAGAAATCGTAAGATTGAAATGTTCATACTTTCGAAACGAAAACAAAACACACGAGATTTTAAAAAACAGAAAATTTGCTATTCAAAGCATAGCTTACTGTGGTGCGTCTTTTTGAAGCATGTTGTTTCTAGTGACGCATCGGGGGCCATCTGTTAGCCGGAAGCAGTATGTTCCCTCCAAGGAAACGGCGTTCATATAGCTACAAAAATTCTCTGTTGGGGTTAGTAAACATGACCGAAGACAGAATCAGATTTTTTTCATCTCTATCGTTTAACGATCCACCCGTTCAGGTTTCTTCTTCTTCTTCTTCAACAGATTGATCATGTTTGATCAGCTGTGATCTCCCTTATGAACTGCCTCCACTTTGTTCTGTCTTTTGTTTTTATTAGTGTTTCCGGCATGCTTTTTATTCCTGTAATTTGCTTGATATTGTCAAAGGTTTACGGTTCAGAAAACAAACATATTTCGAAAATTATCGTTTTATTCAAAATTTTGTTTTTTTTGATTCCATTTGTTTAGGCTTTAGCCCATACCTACTGCAGTGGTTCCCAACCGGGGAGGAATTTCTCTCCAGAGAGGAATTTTAATTGCACAAGCATTTTTATTTTTAGGTTGATATTGGCTTATCATTTAATTACACCGCTTTATATTGTAGCCTGCTCATATTGCATAATATAAAGTAGTGCAATGAGTTAATAAAACCAGAATTTATGATACTATAATTGACTAAAAGTCGCCAATTGTGGAGAATTTTCATCTCTGCTTTTCAGTGACGATGACTTCTACCTTTTTCTCGACCTTTGCTATGTTGACGTGTATTGTTTTTGATATGATGGTCAGAAATAAAAAAACAACTGAACTGAACTGACGATATTTTGCACCCATCCCAACTGGTGTAAAACAAATTATAATTAATACTATTTTACAATATACAGTAGATATTAACGACCTGTTTAGCCTGATGCTGCAAGTTTACTGTGTATAATAGCGAATTGCACTAGCTTTCGGATTCGGAACACAGTTCCCCAGTCATGAGCAATGACAAATGGTGTTGAAGTCAGTGGGTCGTTGTTTTATACGGCTACGGCCGTATACTTTTGTTTTATACGGCTACGGCTTTTTTGTTTGGCTTGAGGCTGTTGTCTTGAATGCTGTCTGTTGAGTTTCTATGTTGTTAAGCGTTATTGCTGTAAAATTTTGTTGAATCAGTTGCATAATAGAGTAGGTCAGTGATTTTCAACCGGTGTTTCGCGTAACACTGGTGTTCCATGAAAGATTCAGGTGTTCCGCAAGAAATTTATTAGTTTGACTAGTCTTCCATGGAACCCGGTCGAAAATGAAAATTACAAGAGCTTATCGTTTGTCTTTCTGCAATTCCTGCCTAAATATTAATTTGTGCTCATCAAAACAGGCCCAGACAACACACTGAGAAAGACTGAGTGAATAAATTGTTGTTGTATTGGTTATTTTATTGCATTATTATAAAATTTCGTTTGGTGTTCAGCATGATTACTTTAATGCATAAAGCGTTACGGGGCTCAAAAAAGGTTGAAAACTACTGGATTAGGTGACATTGTTCTTCCCTTTCGGCACGATTGTTGATTTTTGGACTCTGTCTACTTTAGATATACCTTGTGATATAACATTTTGAATTTCCGTTTATGAGTAACGACGCGGACCCCAAAGTAAAGAAAGTCTTTAATGACCTGGATTTGCCAGTACACCTCTTTGACGCTCACGAATCCTCCAAAACGCCCTTCAAAAATCTGAACCTTGCAGGCTACAAGATTGCCCACTACGGAACGACGTCACGTGTACCACCAAGAACTGTGTCTGCAAGATCATATGAAAGAAATGCAGGAAAAGCTACATAGGCAACACGATCCACCCACTCCACTCCCGCCTGTAAGAACAACTCAGGTCAGAAAAAAGTTTGGTTTTTGATCATCAACAACAGTGTCTCGCTGACTTTGAATTTACAATCATTGCCAGAGAAAACGATGCAGTACAATTGCGCTTCAAAGAGGCCATTTTCTTAAGTAGACAGAGTTCAAAGATCAACGGAAGAACTACCATAAGTATCCTAATCTATTAATCAGCTGATTCAACAAAATTTCACAGCAATAACGCCTTACAACACAAAAACTCAACAGACAACACTCAAGCCAAACAAAAGAGCCGTATAAAACAACAACCCACTGACTTCAACACCATTTGTCATTGCACACGACTGAGGAAGAACTGCATTCCGAAAGCTAGTGCAATTCGCTATTAGCCTACTACAGTGACCTCGCAGCATCAGGATAAAACGGGTCGTTAACATCTAAATTGTGAAGTATAAGCAACGATCATGCTGCTAAAAGCAAAACTCAATCGATTGCATATTATTATTATATCGTACAATTGGAAAATATTTTGAATCTGTTTGGACGAATCTTGGTTTACGTATGGTATTGAAGGAATTTTAGTTCCGTTGACCGAAAGGGAATGTTTGTATCAAACTTAATGAAAGACATTAAGAATCTTGTGTCACACAACACCATGCCCAAGATGGACGTTTACAAAAGTTCTTTATTCTCAGTTGCATGGCTGAACCATCTACCTAATTGATTGCATTTCTATCGACAGTCCTGTTTACGCTTCCCTGTGGGGGGCGCTGGGAGGGAGATAGTAAAGTGTCTTCTTTTCTGCTACTGACACATGTTTGTTAGCCTATAAACAAAGTAGTTTTTTCTGACAAAAAAGAAAAATTACTTTTGCTGGGCTATTTTTGTCTTATACGCGCTTGTTGTTTTAAGTCTCTGTGACAACCATGGGCTCTATCCAAGGGGGGGGGGTGAGGGGGGTGATCACCCCCCCACTAATTGGAGTGGGGAGGTGATCAATGCAAAATCACCCCCCCACTCATTTGGCTTTGAAAAGATTTTGTGATATTTTATTGATCAAATTTTGAAACAAAAATTTTCGCTGTTAGCACGTTTTGAATTTTTTGTCAATATGATATATATTTCATCTCAGCATGATTTTTGGTTTGGCAACCCTGAACTACGAGCCAGGCGTTTACACTGTGTTTTAACTTAGTAGCCACTTTAACAAGAAAAAATTCTGCAAATGACTAGAATGACACTGCAAATGAGTGGGGGGGTGACACTACAAATGACTAGAATGACACTGCCAACCAATTAGAACATGATATAAGAGGCTACCGTCCAATTGTGACCTTTCTCGCACTCAGCCAGAGAGTTAATCTTTGTTTTGAACTTTATTTGGTAATTGCAGAAGAAAAAAGAGCAATAACAGTGGTGAGAATCGAACCCACGTCAATGAAATGACTACTTTCTAACCCTAACCCCTAAAAAGCCAACCAGCTGATAAAAAATCCAGCACTTGATTTGCTTTGTATAATCTTCTTTTCGCCCTTTTCACGTCACGGAAAACGTAGTTTATGATTGGTTCGAGTTTTCATTTTCAGTTTTCATTCGAGTTTTCAATTATTTCTTGTTAAGTGACTACTAGTTTGCTTACCCAAAAATGCCCTTCCCGAAACACACTTTGTGAAACGACTTGGAAACCTTATGCTTCGATCAGAAAGAAGCTCATGTTGCAATGGGGGGTCTGGGGGGCGCAGTCCCCCAGAAGTTGAAATGATTATGACGATTTTAGCCCACTGTCCAAAAATCACCCCCCCGAATTCTAAAAGTGGATAGAGCCCCTGGTGACAACACATGTTATCACAAGGTGGCAACTTGACGATGAGAATTATAAGCACAAAAGTGAAAATTAGTGTTTGTTGAAAATTAACGTTTCAACTCTTTCAGCCATATGCTCCTTACTTTGACATAGAGGAGGGGTAAAAACTCCAACTTAAGCAAAGGGAGGAATGCAATAAAATAGGTTGAAACTACTGGAACAGATGATCATATAACTAAAAATTCTCACTTCGTGGGCTAATGATGGTAAACCTACACCGACAAAACATCTTTAGATGTGCATAAATGCACATTGCAGTATTTGCGTCTTTAGTCACTTTTAAAAGTAAGTTAAGTTTTCAGTACAATCCGGGCCCAAATTATTCTTTCAATGGCCCTGATACGAGGAAAGGGTACGAGCTTATTGACAATAAACAATAATAATAAGCTACATTTTATTTCATCTTACGTCATAATATTGCAGCGCTTCATTTGCTAAATTAAACTATTTGTGGCATCATAAATGTTAGGTTTGGGCCGTTGCGAGCAGTAGCTGATCTAAAAAAAAATGAAGGCTGGGAACTGGGCACTACAGTTTCAACAGAGTTAAAATTTAAATACAAAATAGACATGAAAATCATCGAGGTCAAAAAACACTAAAGAAGTAAATAATTTGGTTCTGGTAGGTAGGTATCTGACTATCATAAGGGCTTGCCCATCTAAAGTTTGAAAACTTTTTCTTATTTTAGTCGCTTTATTTGTAGGCCTATTTTGTGAGCCTATAATGTTTTCCCCAAAACGTGTTCATTGTATTAAACTATCTTCAAACTTACCAAATAGGCTAAAACCAGTTTTGGGTATTGAGTAATGACCTACAACGTTTGGTTTGAAATTGTGTTAGCTTTCAAATCGTTTTATGCACTGTCAAAAAAGTATTTTATTTTATTTACGAAAAAAGTCATATTGTCTTCGTATTTTAGTAAAAATTTTAAATAGGCCTACGTTGGAAGGTCTCCACCTTTCCTGTAGTAGAGAACCCGTTGGGCCAAATTAAGATTATTTAAAATTTAACCGGACCTACAGCAGTGCCGGTCTTTGGGGTGTGCAAACCGTGCGATCGCACAGGGTCCGCAAATTAGGGGGCCCGCACTTTAACCTACTCAGAAAATGCAGTAATGCAGTAAAACGAAAAAATGCCAAAGAAAACATGATCTTATCTGTTTGCTATGCCACCGGACAGCACCATTTTACAGTATTAGTGATTTCTCTAACCACGAATTTTGTTTTTATAAACACGAAATATTTTTCTTCACCCACTCTTTAATTCTGAATATATATATATTTTGGGTGGTAATTACTTCTAGCTACTTGCGTCTACTTTACAAAAAACTAATTTCAGCTGAAAACTGCAACAACTTTAAACATACCGACGAAAATCGTGATTGAGAGCATTGATTTCGCGGTTTACGGAAAAATTCCTATAATGCGTTATTGCACAGTTGGGGAAATTCGTGGATAGGCTACTATAAATCTTTCAATTGCATGTTTATTTTGGAATAAATTTAATTACATTTGACATGGTTAGCTCCTGCATACGTACTGATTATTTTCAGATATTTTTATCTAAAAAAAAAAACACCAAACCTTTGCGTAATGGATCTCAAAAACGATGTTGGTTCATAGGACAATACAAATTACCACGGGATCCGCAATTATCCTAATTCTTATTTATTTAGTGCAGAAACATCAATCCAAACATTTTAAAGACTTGGGAACACAATAGAGATAGTCGACATTCGAAATTCATTAATCAAATTAAAATCAACAACACAGCAGAAGAAACACGAAAACAACACTGAAAAGATCTTCAAATATCTTGATTCACTCTGCGTTACTAAAACTCTATCAAACTAACTAACTCTATCAGGCTTAAACAACCATAGATGTGAAGTCAGGTCTTGCATGCCAAATTTAAAAAAAGCAAACCAATAACCACTCGCCTACTTCTCTTGCTAACGAATTTACACCAGCTTGCAATATTCAGACATTTGTAAATTGGCCTCCAGCTCTGAACACCCCCACACTAGCCTGTATAATATACATGTTTAAATAAGTTTCTACATTTTCCAATGCATATATCTGAATTATATCTGCATCCTAGGCAAAGGCTACTCTTCATTACACTTCCTTACTTTTTCCATGAACAGATCAAACCCGATATGCCAAAGGCATGGTTGTCTTGCACAATCTTGAAACTTCCCAAACCGCAAAACTTACTATCTCCATTTAGCGGTTGCTTTTTTGAACTTTTATGTGTCACATGGCGCTAGAGTATTACTTTCCGATTCCATTGATGTTTCACTGGTCCTTCTAGGCTCACCAAAAGAGAATTTACAGCAAAGTTCTAAAGTGCAGACGGTCAGAAAGTTTTCAATTTGATTTGGGAAAGGTTTTTGGGCCTAGGTCAAACATTTGCTGATTGGTGGCCCAATAGATAGATAAATTTACGCTGTTGGAAAGTAGCCTACTGGTTTTAGGCATTCACTGTTTTCAATTTAACCTCTAGGTATCTTGTTGCGTGTTTTAACTCTGATTCTTGCTGCTTTATTTTATTCATTTTATCAGTATGTTTTTGTGTTGCGCCATCGTTGCTGAACAGGTTGTGTTAACCTATTTTAGCCACCTTGATAAAGTCAGTCGTGCTGACTGACGAAACGTTGGAAATGCAAAAAGCTAGTTATCATCTTTAAAGTGCCCCTGACAGGTTGGATCCAAGTATAGTAACTTTTTAAA
The DNA here is from genome assembly GCF_918807975.1 of Aplidium turbinatum. Taxonomy (NCBI): domain Eukaryota; kingdom Metazoa; phylum Chordata; class Ascidiacea; order Aplousobranchia; family Polyclinidae; genus Aplidium; species Aplidium turbinatum. Next base: position 14,862,597 of record NC_137477.1, on the reverse strand, counting down.
GCATTTCCTAGCGCAGAATTACACTTAGCGAACTTTTTAATCTTAACCTCGTAGCTCGACTGGTTAGGGCGTAATTTAATCAAACGACTACTCCGCAGCGCCACCACAGGCGAAACTCCATATTTCACTGCTCTGGGACGACTTTGGTGGTATTACGTCATCCTAAGTGGACGTCGTTAGCAACGGATGAAACAAACGCTTCTTAGATGTAATTAGTGGATCACAGTTTGGTCGGAGTTGGTACAAGCGGTTGCTTTTTTCGAAGATTTATTGTTTTTTGCAGTTTAATAAAACTGTACTGGATACGTTCCTACAAAACCTAAAATATACTTGAAGTGAAAAATAAAGAAATCGTACGAATCATCATTCATATTTAATTCATCATCACTATTCAAAAATAAATAAAAGTTCTCTCTCTCTCTCTCATAATGTGCCTTCAGTTGGCCATTGAAAATCTGTGTAACGGCCATCTGGATCTGGAAAATTGTTTCGGATTCGCCAAACAATGCATGACGGCATCACAATCCGATTGTTGCTTCCGAGAGCATCACCTTGTAGTATACACTCCAACCAGTGCCGGTCTTTGGGGTGTGCAAACCGTGCGATCGCACAGGGCCCGCAAATTAGGGGGCCCGCAATTTACTCAGAAAATGCAGTAATTTTGTCATTTCCAATGGAAAAATTCAACAAGTGAATTCAACAAAGGAATTAGCAACAAGAAAGACTCAATGGGTGCAACCTATTTCGTCCCCTGAAAAGATCGAGAAAAAAAAACAACATAGCCAAAGTTGCTGATCGGAGTTGCCGCAAACATTTCAAATTTCTCTCGACCTTTTCAGGGGACGAAATTTGATTTTGTTAACTCCGATTTCAGGGTACGAAATCGGGGTACGAATTTTTCAGGGGACGAAATAGGTTGCATCTAGACTCAACATAGCTTTATTTCCAAAAAACGCCCAAGAATGCATGATCTTATTCTTTTGCTATGCCATCGGACAGCACCATTTTACAGTAGGATAATATTCATACCCAAATTTTAAACATGCTCTCAGAATGCCCCAAATTCAAAGTAATATTTCAAAATTTTCTGGGGGAGGCCCCCCGCCGCTGGGTGTCGCCTTCGGCGATCACGCCGTCAGGCTTCGCCGCCGACCGTCAAACCACCCCCTCCCCTTTCAAAATAGGCCTCCCCAGCTACGCTACTGAGTTGGATCATTGTCACTGGGGGGCGCAAATCATATTCCGCACAGGGCCCGAAATACCCTAAGACCGGCACTGCTCCAACACATGCCTGTAGGCCTTTTTACTTGAGTGGTATTAACAAAATCATCTTCAGTGAAGTGAACATATATGACTAGTTTTGTATGGCCCATCCCACTTTCGAACACTTGAAGAAAACTTTGACCCATTTTCTTCTCAGCCGGCTACCTTGTTTTGTCGGAAAGTGGGAAAAGAAAGCACACGGTCTTTGTCACTGACAATGTCACATAAACAGCAATTTGTAGGCATTGCCTCAACCATAAATTAAAGATACTGTTTGTGAGATACTGTTGTTACACTGCAAATGGCTATAGCCAGATTAGGACAAATAAAAAAGTATGAAAATTGTAGCCCTATGAAACTGCAATTTCGATTGAATTGAGATGCTGTTTGATAAAAGTAAACTCAACCTATTTGATCGAAACCTGATAGTAATAACAAGTTCACTTTTTCATTTCGGTAATTCTTAATTTGCGCATGCTTTAGACCAACAGAGCCCCACACATTCACGTTTTGCAGTAGCTGTACCATACTTTACCAAGTCATCACAGAGAAAGAATGTATCCTTCCCGCTTACTGTGACGTCACAGTGGTGTTGCCGCTTTTATTTTCGCAATTGAATGAGTGCCAGATTCGCCGATGTCAACGAAAGTTTGCAAGTGTGTAACTTAGTAGCCTGTTGATATTTTTTACGATTTGCTGGTCAGGGAAGTTTGTTAGTGTCATCTTTTTGGTATCTTAGGTAAATTTAGCGAATTTATTTACCTGTCAGAGGCACTTCAACATCAGAAGGTAACCTAGTAAATAGTCACCAGAAGAACGCAAATTACTTTAATTATCAAATGCCTGGTGAACAGTCTCTCTCTGTTTTTATTTGCTGATTGTTGAAGTCTGAAAAGCGATTTTGGTCTAATTTTTGGTGCAGAAATAATGATAGCAATTTTCTTATCTGTGCCATTTCAGTTTTTAAGTTTAAACAAACATTAGGTTGTTTATTTTGAAATTTGTGTTTCAGGTTATTTCACTAAATATTCCACATACAATGTTCATAGCCTACACAAATTTTTGTTGAACATGCTCTCAGAATGCACCAAATTCAAAGTAATTTTTCAAAAATTTCTGGGGGGCCCCCCAGACCCCCGTCGCTGGATGTCGCCTGCCGGCCGTAAAAACCTCCACACCCCTTTCAAAATACCTAGCTACGCTACTGAATTGGATCATTGTCATTGAGGCCCGCTAAGCATATTTCGCACAGGGCCCGAAATACCCTAAGACCGGCACTGTCTACAGTAGGCTATATGCAATTGAACCGTAAGGACAAGTGTATAAACTTCTACGGTTCCCACTTTACCTGTTTCACACAAATATAGTAAAATTGTATTATTTATTGTATGTAATTTTTACGTAATAAAAATGTCACTAAAACTGTCCATCAAAGGAGACCTATGTAGGCTACTTATGAAATTTTCGAGAGTACAAATCAAAAAACTTGATGAAGTAAGCCTAATGTAATTTTTTTTGCTGTGAATTGTGATATCTGCCTTAGTAGTTTGGCGCTTGTCGATGACGCTATTTACTGCAGACTAAATCTATGAGTAAAAAACAAGTAAAAAATTGCAAATACCTTTATAGCATATGTTTGAGTTCATAGGCCCCCATACCATACCCTACTCGAATATAATTATATTCCCATACCTCCATTTGGATTTTTATCTTGAAATTCTCTATAAAAAATAAACTGTCATATGCAAGCTTAACATAGACTAGGTCTGGTGTGTGGATTCATTAGCAAAACCGTAGGCTAGTCTAAGACTGTAGGTAAGGCTACTCTTACTGGCTTTTTGTGGTTCTTGTGTTTTTTTTGTTTTTGCTAAAGTCTTTGCATTCTCTTCAACCAATCGCCATAGCTGTGGAAATATGCTCTAACCTAACCAATTGTTTTTAATATCTTGGGCTGGATCGTCGTGCCATTGTTTATCTCATACTTTTTTGAACATAATGTGCCGAATCGGATTACTTTTTCTGTTTTGGTCTAACGTGATAACGCACCATAGCACCGTTCAGCACTCTTGATAACATACCATAGCCGATCTTCATAGCAATAAATGTCTATTTATACAAATCTTAAAAATACCAGTTAAAAGCTATATGGGCTGATAAACCTGTAACTTGGAGATAGTTGTTGTTTTAGTTTGCAGTTTATGTTTATTTTCTATGTTATCCTGAGTTTTCCTGAAGGTGTTGCGACCGTGCCAATTTTCTTTTAATTTAATTACTTATTTCGATCTCAAGCACGATATAACGTTTGCATTTTGTCGCTTTTACCCTTTTCTAGACCTTTGATATGTTGACGTGTATTGTTTTCGCTGTTATAACCAAAAATAAAAACAACTGAACTGAACCTAACAGTTCCCATACACAACAAACTCAACTTTCGATAAACGTATAATAACTTGCTGATACTTTTCGTTACATTACCTTAATTGCAAAACAATCGATAAACTTTTTTTACTTTCAGGCTCTAAAAATTTGTTTTTCTTTGTAGCCTAATTTACGCCCAATCTCTAATTTTTTTATAAACCGTCCTAACGGTTTTTAAAAAAAATCAGGTGGTGGTTTGGTTGATTCGTTTGGATTTGTTTAAAGAATTCCTATCTTTTTTTTTTGGTTTCAATGACTGTAGGCCTGCTTTGCGCAATTTAGCAGACGCAGTAAAGACAAAACTATTTGCTTATATCAGGGCCTTCAGGTAAGACGACGACATCCCTAGGCATTCTGGTAGCAAGGGTTGATTAGGATACGAGACCTTTATTCGCACCTAAAAACCTTCATCAAACTGTCGATAGTGCAACTTTTATTCCATAATATAAAAGAAAGGTCGCGGCCAGAACTGTTAACAAAGAAAACACAACCCACCAGCACCAAACCAAAAACAAGGTTCTTGTGAAAATGAAAACAATTAGCGGTCACCTTTTAATTAAGCCAATATCGGAATGATCTAATAATAATGTTATGGTTTTTATTTATTGTCGCTCTACAACTGTCAGGGTTTTTAGCAACAGGGCTCATTTTTAATTTGATATCAGGTTTACGATGATAGGCCTATCGATTGATATCAGGTTCAAGTTTACGATTGTGTTTGTAAGAAAGAACACAATGTCCGCCCCGTTAGCTCAGTGGTTACGCGCCCGGCTCAAGACCACGTGGCGCGAAATCGACTCTCGGGGTTTGCGCTTGAGCAACACATTTCAGGACTGCCCTCCATTCAGCGACAACACTTCAACAATAGGAAAACTTCACTCTGCCAATCTCGGTAACCGGCCCTGCGTCAAGAGCCTCTACAAGTATGCGGAACTACCAGGAATAAAACCAATCAAGGCTTTGTCAGTCTGAGGATAAAGATTCAAAATCAAACACAATCAGTACCGTTTTTAAAGTCTTCGATTTGACCTGACATGGAATCGATCAGAGATCTACCAGCAGGGACGACGGAAGTGGGGGGCAAGGGGGGCGGATGCCCCCTTGCCCTCAATTTTTCTGTGGATGGAGGGGCAGGGGGTAGTGATGCCCTTTTAAGGTCATGTAAGCTACAGCACTGCACATTGCAATATAACAATTTCTGCTATTCCTTTTTAGCCTAATAATAATAATCTTTCATTTTTGCCTCAAAAATAATATTCAGTTATTCACGGCACGAAATTCTTTAACACAGTACGTTACATCATTATAACATAGCATGATGCCCTTCTTTGTATTCCGGACTCTTTATCATTATACTCGATAGTGAGCTGATAGATGAGCATTATCGCTATATCTTATCTTAAAAATTAAAAAAAAATTAACCTTTCAGCAACAATAGTGCCCTTTTTTCATAATCCTGCCCCTCCAGTCAAAAATCGTTCCGGCGCCCCTGTCTACCAGCACCAGAGCCGAAGGAGAAACCACTCGGCCACAGAGCTGGTTAGAAATGATCTTAAAATAGCCACAGAACAGAAAACGCACGCCGTCAGAGCTTCGAGCTCTCATCTGAAACGCAAAAGGCACACCAGTAGTTAAAGATGGCTGTCTTATGCCTTGTGTATGGGCGGAAGTGGTACAGACGGGTATTGGCATCGGGTACAGACGGGTACAGACGGTACTGGCGTAGTTACATTTAGGTGCGTGGTGTGACATCACTCTATGAAAGTATTGGTTCAGTTTTATTACATCCGGTAAACGATGATACTTTTTGAAATAAGTTTTCTGCAACAAGGACATGTACTAATTTTTTGTTCACAAGTTCGGCAACAACATAAATGTCCGCACGGTAAAAGTATAATATTCGTTGGGTGTTGTGGCTTCTGGAGATTGTTCGATACAAACATCAAATTAATGCAAAAGGATGTTGATTTAGTGGGTAGGTTTATAACTCTCTTGTGGATGTACTAACTCAGCCTGCTTCCTGTACTATACATATTAAGAGGCAGAGTATGTAAGCAAAGTTTAAGATTGTGTTGTTCATTGCCAGAGTATGTCAGTAAAGTTTAAGATTGAGTTGGTTATGGACTAATTAAAGCTGAAACATGTCCCCAAGTTGATTTCGATTAGACGTTAAATCTGATTGTAACCTTTTACAAAGCTTAATTACATTTTTTTTTAAACGCTTTAGCAAGGAAACAACCTATGTTTGTGGTTATTTAACGTTACAGGATAGGCTACCTTTGTGTCATCGCTTCTGTTTCATGATACTGCGCATTGAATGTTTTAATCGCGTAATCGTTTTAATCTTGTAGGCGTTCATAATTGTCTACATTACAAGTCCTAAATATACCTAAAGCATATACTTGAAGATCAAAAAGGTTTATTAACGTTATTTATGTTTCTTACTCAACCAACATAAAAATATCAATCTCATAAAATATTAACTAATGTAGTGTTGCTGATTTAAACTGCACATCTTTTGGTTCTAGGTATATAGAGCATTCTGATTTAAATACTATATGTCTGGTCACAGCGGTAAACCATAATTCTTCGTGGGAAAATTGTAACATAAAGTTCCCGGATCCGTTTGTCTGTACGTAATGACCGAAAAATAAACACACCTTCGAAACGTCTATTCAAAGTGTATTTCAGTAAAATTAGCCCGCGGCTATCGAAATGACTGGTGCAATGCCTACACCTCTAAAACTGTCACTACGATACAGATTACTTGGATAAAAGACGGAGAATTTGTCCAGCTAGCAAGCACCAAATAAACCAGTTAAATGTGCGACCGACTTCCAACAAACAACTTCGGGAATGAATCAGAAAAATTTGTGATAACTCAAAGGCACGCCAGCAGTAGCGCGACGCAACAACATGTCCAAACAGGTTTAAACCGGTCTGACACGAGTCTTACGGACGATGGTGCAATTTTGGCTCATGTTTTAGGAATTTCCATGACGTAATATTCAGTAGACCCGAACGGTTTCTACATGACGTTTGACCAGGCGAACAACCGTCTGTAACATAGCGGCCCCTAGTTATGACAGTCTGACATGGCATAACTAAAAGAGAATTGACGACAATTGTGAGCCAATGAATAAAAACACATGATACACAAATTGTTTGAATCACTCACGTTTAAGTTAATACGCAAATACAAAGGGCATGCAAAGAATGAGCAGCAATAAGAATAAACACGACGATAAATGAAATTGGTACCATAGGTAGTAGGTACACGCAAAAAATGACGCTATATACCATGGTTGCGATAATAACCGACTGTTCTGGGCTCAGACAAGTGTCGGCCACCGCAGACAAAACCAGGCTCAAACCCTAACACTTAGGTGTTCTTTACGGGGGCGAGGCACGAAATAACCCTCAACACATAGTCTACTTTCACTTTCCCCGTACTCTCATCATAGTTGCAGACGGCAACTTTAGCTCTACGAACCACAGGCTTCCCTTTCCTAATTTGTGGAACTACCTCATGCACCCTCCCAAGTTGATACTTCCCACGTTTACCAATGTCCTGGAGAGAACCTACCACTACAAGTTGACCAGGCTCCAAATTCTCGGCCATTTTTAGCCATTTTTTCCGGCCCTGAAGACCTGGCAAGTAAAAATCGATCCATTTACTCCAAAACTGATGAGAAAGTGACAAATTGAACCGATAATCCCTTCTTAATTGGTCACGATCATGTGGTTGCCCAACAGCACAGTATGGGTCTAAGTATGGGGTCAAAAGTGAGGCAGGGGTGATGACAGTAAAATCCCTAGGGTCGTCACTCAAAGGTACCAAAGGGCGTTCGTTCACGATCCGAACGGCACTGCCTGTGTACGTAAGCAGTTCAATAAAATTGGGCTTACGACTTGAAGAGTCCAAAATGTGAAAAAAATGCAATTTTAAATTGTTTAACCATTGCCTCCCAGGCGCCACCTTGCGCCGGAGCATACGGAGGTATAAATTCCCAGTTTATCTCTCTCTGTCTCAGGGCGTTGTGAAATTCAGCTGATTTTATCAACTCGGGTAACTTCTTAGATGCTGCCTGAAAGGTACTTCCATTGTCGGAATAGATAGCATTAACCTGCCCACGTAAATCTGTAAACCTTGTAAAGGCAAGTAAAAAATCACTCAGCGACAATGACGTAACCAGCTCAACATGAATAGCGCGAGATGCCATACATGTGAACAAGAGTCCCCAAGCTTTTTTGTGACTTCTACCTTCAACAAAGGTTAAAGGTCCAAGATAGTCTAAGCCGCAATCAAAAAAGGGTTTCCTATGCGCAGTTGTGCGAGACAAAGGTAAATCAGACATGAGCTGCCTTATAGGTCGAGCTTTCTCAATCGCGCATACACCACAGTCATTAAGATACCTTTTCACGGAGGCATTACCATTAGCGATCCAAAACTTCTGTCGCGTAGACAACAAAGTGTGCTGTACTCCACAGTGCGCATTTCCATTATGATGCGACAGTACAACAAGCCTAGTGAAGGGGTGCTTCGAAGGCAAAACAATCGGATGCTTTGCTTCAAGAGAGATCTCGGGAGAATTACTTAAGCGCCCTTCAATGCGGATTACACCAGCGTCATCTACACAAGGTCTGTACTTTTTAAGTGAACGTAATTCTTTCAACCGTTCCTTCTCACGTTGCGAAGCGCCAACACTACCTCGCTTTATCACTTCCTCAAGGGCATCCGGCGATCGTTTGGTCATTAAATGTACCACATCGCCAAAACACGCTCTTCTGAACAAACTTCACAGCCAACTCTGAAGCACTGTTAAGATAAGATGCATCCAGTTTTGGCTTCACAAAGCTACGCTTTCTCGTTTTACAGCACAAAAATTCAACAAAAGCAACCAAATAAGCGATTCTCTTTTTCATAACATACAAAGAAGGTGCGGCCTCGATCAATCTGTGAAGACCACCCTGTCCAACGTCAAGCGACTCCTCTTCGTCACGAAGATATAGGCTATGGACAGGTACTGGAGTGGCATTTTCTACAGATGGAATTTCCTCACACTGGTAGAGAAGACTAGAACCATTTAACCACAACTCTCGAAATTCTTTCTTTGTAATAAGATTTGGCCTTGTGCCAACATCAGCTGGGTTCATATCGGTAGGGCAAAAACGCCAATCCTGGGCTCCAGACAACAATAAAATATGCTCAACTCGACGCGTAATAAACTTATTCAAACGTAAATCAGGGTTTTTAACCCACTGCAACACAGTACGAGAATCACACCAAAAATACTTAAGGCAGTCTGGCATCTTCAATGCCTCGTAGGCCTGCTTCACGAGTCTGGCTGTATTCAAAGCGGCAACAAGCTCTTTCCTAGCTATCGGCCAAGAAAACTGATTTTTTACAACAATGGTAGATTTACCCAGAACGAAAGACACACTCGGAACTCCGTTAACCAGTCTACGTAAGTAAACAACAGAAGAGAAAGCTTGATTCGAAGCATCACTAAACCCATGCAATTGATATGAAACAATATCATCCGGACTGCACACACCAGAGTTTGCAAAATACCATCTCGGTAACAAAAAATCCTTAAGCAGGTCCTAAGAGCGAAGCCACGACTCCCACTCTTTAACAAAGCTATCAGGGACCTCGGTGTCCCAATCAAACTTGTCTATCGCCAATTGCTGAAGTATAAGGCGTGCTTTTAGAAAAAATGGCGCTCCAAAGCCTAGCGGATCAAAATTTTGTCCAAGCTGACTGAGCATACTTCGGCGCGTGTGTTTAGCTAAGGGCTTTAAGGAACATGCGATACGCATCTCGTCAGACTCGGTTTGCCACACACAACCCAATGTCTTCGCTGATGGCAAAGTCATATTTTCAGTCTGAAAGTCAATGTCACGAATCAAAGGTGAAAGCATCTCATTATCCAAATTTGACAAGACAATCATAGCCTCCTTGTTAGCACTCCACTTACCAAGTTTAAACCCACGGCTATCAAACAAAGCAATTGATTCATGAGTGATTTGCTGAGCTTCCTCTAAGCTATCAGCCGAAAATATAAAATCATCCATGTACATATTAGTTGCAATATTGCAGAGAGTCAATTCACCAGCACTGCTGGGATTCTGCTCGATCATTTTCTTTATAGCCAAGCAAGCGATATACGGGCTACTCTTTATTCCCCAAGGGTGTACACAAAAACGAAATGGTACCATCCTACCATTTTCAAGGTCATCATCTTCAAACCACAATATACGAAACAAATCCCTTTGCGACTCAGGTAACTTTATTTGAAAGAAGCATTTAGTCACATCAGCCATGAGACCAAATCTACCAAGCCGAAATCTAGCCAAGACATCTACCAGAGGGTTTAACAAGTCAGGACCCGAAAACATTACATCATTAACACAAGTTCCTCGAAATTCAGACTTGCCATCGTAAACAATGCGCTTTTTTAATTGTGACGTAACAAAGTATGGTAAATACCATTCAAATCCCTTGACATTTCCTGCTTCACCAGTACGCTCAATATAGCCATTTGATTTAAGATCTTTCATGGTGTCAGTAAGGAAATCACGAAGTTCAGGTTGTTTTAAAGCTTTCTTTCTTAAAGCAGCAACTCTATCTGACGCCAACACAAAATTGTTAGGTAGATCAATATCTTCCTTCAACGGAACAGGTATCTCAAATCGACCATCTTTCAACTCAATATTCGGTTCAACAAGTTCTCTAGCCAACTTATCATTGCGAGACAATTCACAGGTTTCATTTTGCAACGTCAAATCCTGAATGACTTTATTCAGGTCTGCTATTTCCATATCACGAGACTCAATTTTAAGCTGAAAGCCAGAGATGACATCCGACTCTGAAGACGTCTGCACTCTGCACACTTTAGCAACGCTTTCCTCTAAGGGTGACTTACCACCACAAGCCAACCAACCGAGAGGAGTGAGTAAAGCATGCGGTTCACTACGATTTTCACCAACACGTTCTTCTTTTGCCCACATCAAATAAGCGTTGTCGTTGCCAATCAGTACATCTACAGTACTACAATCATTCAAATGAAACATATTTACGTCATGAAAATGACGGAAACCATTTAAATCTTGTTTATGCGGTAAAGTTTTAACATCATCAGCCCAAGCTGGGTTAACCACCGAAGTTATATCACAAAACAGTTCATCTGTCTCTAACGACTGGATGTTGAGTTTGACAAGGTCAGCACAAGTAGCTTTCTGACCAGCCAGGGTATCCATTTTAAACGACGCTTTATCGTACGGTTTAAGGTCAAGTTCACACACCAAGTCACTCGAAACAAACGTCAACTGCGAACCAGGATCATGCTGACAATACACCAACTTCGATTTGCCAGTCATTGGATTCAAAACACGAGCAGCAGTAACGCGGTTAAAGGCTGCTTTAACATTTCCAATCTTAACATTACGCACCGGAACTCTGGCACGAGCATCATCTTTCCCAACAGAATCCAGAGAATCATGTGACGTCACATAAAAATCATGCAGAAGAAAATAGTGTTTCCTATCGTTGTTAGGCCCACACTTACGACAGTTATTTGCATGAACGCAATCCCTAACCATATGCTGGCGCAAACAATTCAAGCATTTGCCAGCTTTCACAATGACATCTCTCCGATCTTTAGGTGTCAAGCGCAAAAATTCTTTACAATTAGACAAAAAATGATATTCAACTTGACCACGTGACGAACAACAAATGCACGCCGGTAGGTTTTTACGTCTGGCTTCACCACCGCGCGGTGCGCCAACAACAGTCGAGTACTGCGCGAACTCCCTGACATCACATCATCATGGGGTTTTACGGACGTCTGCCTAACCGGACATGAAGGCAATTTTCCTTTGCCAAACTTTTTAAATTGCTGCGACTCACCAGAATCGCCCATTAGCATAATGCTAAAATCAGTCGACTTACGCGTTTCCTCCCGTACTACAAATTCAAACAAACTCTGAAAAGTAGGCTCATCAGTGCCACCATACTGATCACCTAAAAAGTCAAGATAACGCTGCTTAGCGTCAAACGGGAGTCGCTTAGCCAAATCCAAAACAAAACGTCCTTCCAATTTGTCACGCTGACCATAAGCTTGCGCGTAAAGCAAACACTGCGATAATTCATCTTTAAACTCTTTCAGATCACTGGAAGAGGTCGAAGTCAATTTGCTACCATAGCGATACTTTCTAATTTCTGGTTCTGCAAAAAGACCTCTACGAACCCCAAAACGCTGGGACAAGCGAGCTAACGACATTTCTATCCTGTCTTCCTCTGACAAGCCAGGGGTGTCAGAAACCAAATTAGCAATCGTTTGCGCAGCTGTCCTAACACAAGCTGCTTGTAACAAAGTTAAACGAGTCCCCTTAAAGGGCGAAGCTGCCATTAAAGCCGTAACACGATTTTTAAAGAAGATAAATGGCATATTATTACCATCGTAACCAATCAAGGCCGCCTTATCGAAAAACGTCCTACTATTTTGGTATTCAAAAAAGCAATCCTGCTGTTGAGAACTCGATTTAGCGGGAGAAGACAAGCTATATCCCTTAAGGGGCTGAGTGGGCTCAGTCACATGCACAGCCCGATCAGACGCGATACGCCTCTCACAACCACCCAAATTACGTGTAGCTGAGCGATCAAAACCTAGCGGCGCAGAGAACTGTGAAGGGGGCAAAGCATTACTACTAATGGCGGCCCCGTGACCTGTACGCTCTGGGGGAGAAGTTCGGTTGTAATTCGCAGACCTTGGCTCTACAGCATTCGGAAGACCCTTAGCCGCGGCCCCAAGACCTCCTGAAACAGCTGGAAAACGTGTGGATTGCCCTGGTCCACTCACAGGTTGAACGGGCGTTTGGAAAAGGTTATGTAAATTAAACTGCGATTGATGTTCATTTCTGGAATGCCTAGAAGAGCTCTTCTTAGAGCTACGCCGGGAGCCCGCCTCTGATCGATATTCAGCTAAAACTACCTCTTTACGTTGTTCAGCCCTCAACTGAGCGTCTTTGAGTGCGAACTCAGCAGCTCTAGCTTCGGCTCTCGCGGCGGCCTCAGCAGCTCTCGCTTCGGCCTCAGCTCTCGCGGCAGCCTCAGCAGCTCTCACGGCAGCCTCAGCTCGTATGGCCTCAGCTCTCGCGATGGCCTCAGCAGCTCTTGCTTCGGCCTCAGCTTGGATCTGGAGCTCCTCTCGTCTTAGCTGTAGGTTAATTTGTGCAACTATCCGAGACGAACTCTTAGACATCCTAGTGCTTACATTTGAGGCGCTATCCTCAGGATGTATGTCAGCATCCAACATATCTGAGAACTCACTTTCTTTTTGTTCAAAGTTATTTTTTAACGAGTTAAATTCGGGATCTACCCTATCACGAAGTTCTGCCAAGATTGCAGAGTTAAAGATTGTAGTCAAAAGAGCATGGAAATGCCGTAATTCCTCTTCTAAAGTAGATAAGTTAGATCGAAAAATTAACAGTTCCTGCTTATCACTCAAAGAACCTAGGGCTACAGAAAGTTCCCCAATTTGAGTCAAAATATCTCGTCTAAGATGCCGGGCCTCTCGAACTGACTTAGCCTCATCGTTATTGGGTCCCTCCCCAGAATGGCCTGCCCGACCGCAAAGAACATCATCAGGCTTAAACTCAGTCGAGTCTACGGCGGTCGAGTCCTTGTCGCCACCGAGTGTAGACATATTAAATGTTGGGGCTAAATTAACAATTAAAAAAATTAAGTTACACAAACACACAAAATTATTAGGCTACAGTAGTTATAAAAAACTTAACTGCAAAGACCGTAAAAATACAAAAAAAAATTTAAATGCACGATACCGTAGCTGTACGAGTATGAAGTCCTAAAGTCCACAAAACTTGCTTGGATTCTTCCACTTGAATCTACAAGCACAGATGGATTGTCTTTTAATCTTCTTTCTTGCCAATGAATGTCAAAGTTATTTTTCTTCAGTACCAAACTGAGAAGAAATGTCTTTACTTTTCTTTGCTTCTGTAAGAGTGTAGACTACCAACCAACAAATCTTCTTTTATTATTTCTTGTACTTCTAATTAGTTCTTCTGCACTAGCTGACAACAAACACGTCGTTTATTTTTATGCCTTCAAGTGCTTCTTGGCCTACCAGCTAACAAAAATCGTCGTTTATTTTTCTTGCTTTAATTTCTTCTTGACCTACCAACTGACAAGAACTCGTCTTTTATTTTTTATGGTCACAGCGGTAAACCATAATTCTTCGTGGGAAAATTGTAACATAAAGTTCCCGGATCCGTTTGTCTGTACGTAATGACCGAAAAATAAACACACCTTCGAAACGTCTATTCAAAGTGTATTTCAGTAAAATTAGCCCGCGGCTATCGAAATGACTGGTGCAATGCCTACACCTCTAAAACTGTCACTACGATACAGATTACTTGGATAAAAGACGGAGAATTTGTCCAGCTAGCAAGCACCAAATAAACCAGTTAAATGTGCGACCGACTTCCAACAAACAACTTCGAGAATGAATCAGAAAAATTTGTGATAACTCAAAGGCACGCCAGCAGTAGCGCGACGCAACAACATGTCCAAACAGGTTTAAACCGGTCTGACACGAGTCTTACGGACGATGGTGCAATTTTGGCTCATGTTTTAGGAATTTCCATGACGTAATATTCAGTAGACCCGAACGGTTTCTACATGACGTTTGACCAGGCGAACAACCGTCTGTAACAATGTCAACACATGTTTGTTCTTCTTCCCTTACAATACGTAATGCGGGTTGATCGGGTTTTAAGTTAGCAAACTGTCTGTATGCCTATGGACGTAAAATTTATAGATCGGTTAGTATCGGCTGCCGAGAAACATATTGTTGATTGGATGATCTGAATGGCTAGCGTGGAAGCTACACCGTTATGGTTGGCGAATCGCAGCTGCTCGCTGTACTAGTGAGTGCTCAGCCTTGTGCTGATAGCCGGGAAGAACGCCCCTTTCTTCACAATGTCCTCTGCCCTGGCGCCTGCTGGTTTTGTTGGCTCTTTCTTTGTTTCCACAAAGATAAGAGTTAAACTGACTGGTAAAGCGGTGGTCGAATAAAATTTGTGGCAGAATACGGTGCGATACTGATGAGCCCAGCCTCATGGGCGAAACACGTGTCTATCGCTGTCAATTCTTGCTACAAATCGGCTGCCGCGAAACATATTGTTGATTGGATGGTCTGAACGGCTAGCGTGGAAGCTACACCGTTATGGTTGGCGAATCGCAGCTGCTCGCTGTACTAGTGAGTGCTCAGCCTTGTGCTGATAGCCGTGAAGAACGCCCCTTTCTTCACAATGTCCTCTGCCCTGGCGCCTGCTGGTTTTGTTGGCTCTTTCTTTGTTTCCACAAAGATAAGAGTTAAACTGACTGGTAAAGCGGTGGTCGAATAAAATTTGTGGCAGAATACGGTGCGATACCGATGAGCCCAGCCTCATGGGCGAAACACGTGTCTATCGCTGTCAATTCTTGCTACAAATCGGCTGCCGCGAAACATATTGTTGATTGGATGGTCTGAATGGCTAGCGTGGAAGCTACACCGTTATGGTTGGTGAATCGCAGCTGCTCGCTGTACTAGTGACTGCTCAGCCTTGTGTTGTTAGCCGGGAAGAACGCCCCCCTTTCTTCACAATGCTTGTCTTAAGGTAACAATTTGTGATGTAGATTGCGCTAGGTTTGTCGATTTTTCTGGTTGTCAGATTGTAGAAGTATATGTTGCAACAATTTGTTTTATAGCTGTTCATTTGGGTGTTCTCATTGCATAAAAGACAACGATGTTTAGCTGTTATTAGCACCATATAAAAAACGTAAAAGTTATTTATGCAAACACAAATGACAAAAGTTACTTTGTTTTGAAAAAAGTTATTATTCTTACAAGCTTTAAATGACATCATACCAACAAATTTAATTTCCAGGTTAGTTATATTTATCAAAATTACTATCAATGATTAGATACATGGGTTTAAACTGAACAATACCAAAGCAGGAGGTTCTTTTGTTTTAAAGGGCGGGGAAACCCAAATTAACTTTTGCGAGTTTTTTGTTTCAGCGTGATTTCATTGTGTACAACATGCGTTTTAGAAAAAAAAATTCCAAATTTTGTTGCCCTCGTCTCGCTAAGGCCGCTTTTGTTTGATCCCCGTTGGCGAGGCAGTGCGCGCATCCAGCCGTGACACTGTACGCTGTGACGTCACAACGTACATACAGTATTGTTCGAATTAATTGAAACTGTCAAGAAAACAGGCTGAATTTGTGTATATTTTGTTTATTGTGATAATTTAACAAATGTGTATAGTTTAATACCTAATGTGGCCTCCACCTTCTTTCAATATTGCACGAACACGGTTTGGAACAATTTTTAGGTGTTACAAAGTCAAAGCCTGCAACACAAAACAGCAGTGTAAAAAAAATCAACTGTGTTTTTTGTAGAAAACCGAGTAACCCTGACATTGCAGCATCTGAAAGATCAGGCCGCGAAAAATCAAAACACAAATGCCCTGGAACAGAAATAGCTTCCCAGTTTCTTTGGTTGGTGGACAACATCTTCAGCCTGTTTTCTTGACCAATTAATTCGAACAATACTGTATGTAGTGTACCTTGTGACGTCACAGCGTACAGCATCACGGCTGGATGCGCGCGAGACCTCGCAAACGGGGATCAAACAAAAGCGGCCTTAGCGAGACGAGGGCAACAAAATTTGGATTTTTTTTCTAAAACGCATGTTGTACACAATGACATCACGCTTAAACAAAAACTCGCAAAAAGTTAATTTGGGTTTCCCCGCCCTTTAATTTAGTGGTTGTGAATGGAGTTGTATCGTCGTATCATTATCATAGAGTGGTTTAGTTGTAATAAGCATCATAAAACAAAATCGTAAATGTTATTCCTGCATGATAAGCCAAAAAGTTACGTTGTTTTGACCAAGCTATTATTCCAGGTTAGTTACATTTATCAAACGTTACTATAAAAGTTTAGCTGAAATCACTGTTAAAGCGAAACGGATACCTGGTGAAATAAAAGGTTTACCGAAACTAACATAAACCGAAACGAAAATTAACCGAAAAGATGAAAAAATGCAGTATTTATTACTGTTTAAGATGATTAAATGCAGTATTTATTAGGGTTTTTTGGATAAGTCATAGATTATAATAATTATAACCAACCCTTTGATCATTTGCCTTACAATGAACTACAACCGATCTACAGATCAAAAAAACTCATCAAAGTACAACGAAATTAACTAATCTATACAAGCCAAAAAACAGTGAAACCTCATATACCAATAAAATCACCAAAAGATCCCACCAATCAATGACAAGTTATGAAACTCGAAAGATTCACTCCCCATAAGAATAAAACAGAACAGAGTATTCGGAAAGACCTAGAATCGAACCAGTAGACCTATCCACCAGAATCAATAGTGAAAACTCTATTCCTGCAAGCAAACAGCTTCACGAAAAAACATGGCTGCAACCAAACCGATACAAAATTAACAAAACTTTTATAAAATTAACTTAATTAAATCCTACATACTAACCGATCTATAAATTTTACGTCCATAGGCATACAGACAGTTTGCTAACTTAAAACCCGATCAACCCGCACTACGTATTGTAAGGGAAGAAGAACAAACATGTGTTGACATATAGTATTTAAATCGTAATGCTCTATATACCTAGAACCAAAAGATGTGCAGTTTAAATCAGCAACACTACATTAGTTAATATTTTATGAGATTGATATTTTTATGTTGGTTGAGTAAGAAACATAAATAACGTTAATAAACCTTTATGATCTTCAAGTATATGCTTTAGGTATATTTAGGACTTGTAATGTAGACAATTATGAACGCCTACAAGATTAAAACGATTACGCGATTAAAGCATTCAATGCGCAGTATCATGAAACAGAAGCGATGACACAAAGGTAGCCTATCCTGTAACGTTAAATAACCACAAACATAGGTTGTTTCCTTGCTAAAGCGTTTAAAAAAAAATGTAATTAAGCTTTGTAAAAGGTTACAATCAGATTTAACGTCTAATCGAAATCAACTTGGGGACATGTTTCAGCTTTAATTAGTCCATAACCAACTCAATCTTAAACTTTACTGACATACTCTGGCAATGAACAACACAATCTTAAACTTTGCTTACATACTCTGCCTCTTAATATGTATAGTACAGGAAGCAGGCTGAGTTAGTACATCCACAAGAGAGTTATAAACCTACCCACTAAATCAACATCCTTTTGCATTAATTTGATGTTTGTATCGAACAATCTCCAGAAGCCACAACACCCAACGAATATTATACTTTTACGTGCGGACATTTATGTTGTTGCCGAACTTGTGAACAAAAAATTAGTACATGTCCTTGTTGCAGAAAACTTATTTCAAAAAGTATCATCGTTTACCGGATGTAATAAAACTGAACCAATACTTTCATAGAGTGACGTCACACCACGCACCTAAATGTAACGACGCCAGTACCGTCCGTACCCGATGCCAATACCCGTCTGCAAGGCCGGATTAAGGGTACTGTAGGCCTAAGGCTATTTACTAGAGAAGGGCCTAATTTTGCAAACCAAGCTACAAAAAGTTATAAAAATACATACATGAAAAATTGAAATTATTTACTGCAAAATAACATAAACATAGGCCTAACAGAAAAATGGCTAATGATGGCCCATAATTGATTTTGGAAACAAACACAAGTTTTATTGTTAAATTTGAAGCAGGTGGAAAAGATTTTGGAAAGAAATGGAGAGTAGCCTAGGTACCTATGGTAATACTTTACCTGATGACACTCTAAACCAGGGGTTTTCAAACTTTTTTCCACCGCAATCCCCTCAGAGCAGTCAATGTAGTCTCGCGCCCCGCCCCCCATAAAAGTATTCAACAAAAGCATATTTAACGCAAATATTAATCAAATGTGATTCATGCCGACATCTAGTTATGTTTAGTTGTGCTGTTCCAACGTAAACTTCCGAAACGAAAAACGTTTTTTTGAGATGTTTCAAGGCTTTTATTACATTTCCTGTTATTGTTATTTCCATTTTCTATCAATCTTAGCTAGATAATAGGAGAAAAAATAATGAGAATAATCTACGTTTTCGCACTTTCTCCGGTTGAATTTATTGCAATATTTTATGGATTTATTTAAATCAATTTCAGTGAGATGGTTGGTGCTGCATATTTTTAACTATTAACTTTGTCAATGCGTACACCTGTTGCTGAAAGAACTTTCAAACAAAATAGCCGACACTAAGTTTTTTCAATGCCCCTGAAAACGATACTGAGAAGTGAGAACTGTATATTTTGCATATGATTCTACACAACTTTGCTTTTTTAGCATAGCGTTGTTACTGGTTAACTTTAGTCTGCACAAAACAACGTACAAGAACTTGGTGAAATATATCGAATGTTTTCCTATAGTTAAAGCCTATGCAACGTCTGAAAGCTCAAACGATATAATAATCTTGGTTTGGTTTTAAATCTTTATCCTCGGACTGACAAAGCCTTGATAGGTTATTCCTGGTAGTTTCGCAAGCTTGTAGAGCAGGGGTTCCCAACCTTTTTAGGATCGCGTACCACTTGGACGCTCTGTACTGCCAAGCGTAGGCTACCACTTCTTGCAGAACAACTAATTTGATCGAATCATATTTTATTCAGAAGAATAATATTGGCGTACTAAAATAATACTAAAGCACCACAACTAAATTTAATGAGATTTTTTGTTTTTGTTTGCTGTCCACCAATTGTTCGATGCGCGGTGTAAATTTGCCAACAGGGCAGCGAAAGTCATTTCCGGGCGCACCTAGTCGGTTTCGATTTTTTGGCTTGATGTTCATCATGACTGAAAATCCCTGCTCGCATTCCCACGTCGAAGGGAAAATCAGTAGCTGTGGAACAGCATGGGAAGCTTGCGTTGAATATGAAGAGTCCATACTGAGCCAAAAGTTTATCGGAGAACATTCTTTGTAACTTTTATTGAACATTTTATTCCGATCTATTTTTAGCTTACAACTAGCATTATTTAACGCTGTTTGTAGCTTAAGCTATAAAACAGTAGATGATATCTATCAAGAGCAATCATTTGACATAACACCCACTGTCCCACAGCGTTGTAGGCTACGGCTTTTCAGAGCAACTTGTGCTCCTTGTTGACAATTGTCATGACCTGTATTTTGAAGATCGTAATGATACGAAACACAAAGAATAGGCTTTTTTTTTGTAAACAAAACCAGATAAAAATATAAAGTTGTGATTCCAGGTTTTGTAAAAAAAAAACGGAAGCTACCCGCGTACCACCTGAAAAACCTTCGCGTACCACTAATCATTAGTGGTACGCGAAGGTTTTTCAGGCGGTACGCGGGTAGCTTCCGTTTTTTTTACGCGTGCCACAGGTTGGGAAACCCTGGCTGTTGTAGAGGCTCTTGACGTAGGGCCGGTTACCGAGATTGGCAGAGTAAAGTTTTTCGATTGTTGAAATATTATTGCTGGAGAATTATTCCATTCACAAGGTGCGTTGAATGGAGAGCAGTCTTGAAATGCGTTGCTCAAGCGCACACCCCGAGAGTCGAACCAGCGCCGCGTGATCTTGAGCCGAGCGCGTAACCACTGAGCTAACGGGGCGGACAACCTCAAATAGAGGAATGGGCGATTGCGAAAAAAACACAGTTTTTAATCTTTTCTGGCAAAAATAAAAATTGAAAGCATTACACTGGAATTTAAGCGCCTCGCAAACCTCCGAAAAACTGCTTGCGACCCCCAGGTTGAAAAGCCCTGCTCTAAACTCAATTTCGGTAAAAGTGGCGCGTGGTTTTGAAAATGGGCTCTTTATATGTATTGACTCAACTCAGTCATTTGTTTTTTATGCAAAAACTGTACTGGTACTGGATCTGTATCACTATCAGCTTTACAAAAATTGAGGGCCGAATTTTTCCAGGGCCTAAGGCTATAATTTTTCCAGGGCATAAGGCTAAGCCTTGTGTATTGGTGGAAGTGGTACATCCGGCCCTGCCCGTATGTACCACTTCCACCAATACACAAGGCATAACAGGGCCGTTGACAGGATTTCTCGGGCCCGGTACCAATTCATTTTCGGGCCCCCTTTATCGACAATGTTATGAATACAAAGGTTATGACTGCTCATCCACATCAATATTAGAACTGGCAAATTCAATCCACAACACTTTTCATTAGGCTGTCATTCATTACTACATGTGTGCTTCTTTCTGTTTTTGTTTTATTGTTTGCTATTTGTTTTTTGGGTTTTGTGGCCGTGCTAACTACTGATGTATAGCCTACTACATATTTTTCATTCAGGCACGTTTTAAACCTTTAATGGTTTTGCCACCTTTTCCCGTTCATTAACGTGCTGGTAGGTCTATATCGATTTTTGTAGTTAGTATCTTTTTCGTCCCGGACGCGTTAATGACGAAAAATAAAATGATTGATTGATTGATTTGTGTACAAACTTTTGTTGATGTGCTGTTAAAATGAGGATGACACATGCCGTTCAAAGTAGAAAATTAAGAGGAATATCATTTGTATAATTTATATAAAAACAGATAAAACCAAGCAACCACACGGCATTTAACATAATATATTAAACTGAACATAAACTATAAACTACGAACGTTTTCGGCCATACACATGTTAGCCCTTTTCAAGTAACGAAAAAATAACTGATTTTACATCTACATTGAAAATGTAGATGTGAATTTAATGTAGATGTAAAATCAGTTATTTTTTCGGTACTTGACAAGGGCTAACATGTGTATGGCCGAAAACGTTCGTAGTTTATGTTCAGTTTAATATATTAGCCTATGTTAAATGCCGTGTGGTTGCTTGGTTTCATCTGTTTATGGTTGAAAAAAGTCACCTCTTTACCAAAATTGTAATTTATATACGATTATGATGATGATTATGTGCCTGATCTGATACAGTTGGCGATCATGGTCTTCCAAACTTCTCTGTCATTTGCCATTTGTATAAAATCATTTATATATACATGTATTATTAAATCAAATATAGTTATTACTATCTGAAACCTTTAACAGCCTGTTTCACCTTTAACGGATCATCAGAAGGGTCTTATTCAAAAATACATGTATTATTATATTCTCAAAGATTTGTTGTATCCACGAATTTCTCCAACTGCGCAATTACTCATTAGGGATTTCTCCGTAAACCGCGAAATCCTTGCTCTCAATCATGATCGTCGTCAGTATGTTTAAAGTTGCCTTTATAAAGTAGACGCAAGTAGCTAGAAGTGATTACCACCAAAAAATATGTATATTCAGAATTAAGAGTGGGTGAATAAAAAAAATTCGTGTTTTTGAGAAAATTTTTTCGTGTTTATGAAAAAAAAATCGTGGTTAAGAAAATCACTATACCCGGAAGGGGGCACCGTACTTACCATCTGACAGCTGAAGTGGCTGTTTTAACCTCTGATGGCAATTCCTTTAGATCTGATTACATTAAGATATTGATAATGTTGGAAGTCGCGGGAATCTTTTAAATCCGAGCCCCCTAAATATTCCGGGCCCGGGTCCAAATGTACCACCTAGACCCCCTGAGGCATAAGACAGCCATTTGTAACTACTCACAGGGGTCAATTAAAAAATTTTAACAATACATGCGCGCACACTCAGGGCCTCTGAGCTAAATTTTTGCTAGGGTTACGAAGAGTCCTTCCGGGCCCCCTCTCACTCCGGGCCTCCTATTTCTTGGGAAAAACGAGTTATGTTTTCTTAGGCATATTGCACACCGTACAACATTTTACTGCAGAATTGGAATTGTGTGCACAATAATAGTAGGCTATCAGGCTGCAATAAAACTATTATTTAGTGTTTTGTGTTGTGCATATCATGTGATCTGTCCCTCGCCAATTTGTGTATCCTGCATTGAATTCGTGTGTCAGTTGTTGATGGTGCTGTTAAGAGGTGTCGCTTGTAGTCTACAGCTTTAATGTAAAATTTTCAAATTCATTTATTTATTTCTCTTAGATGTAGTCTTTAATTATTCCTGATGAGGACACTATGTGGTGACGAAAACGTTGGATTTAGTAGTTTATTTCTTGTTTTTTTTTGTGTACAGACATGCAAAACAAAGTAACCTTAGCGGGTTTAACATAATGTATTACATACGGCACAAAACAAAATATATAACATAATGACTTAAACGTTTTCGACACGTATCCTCATCAGGAATTAAATCTGCAATATAGGCTAGCCTACATAAAATAAAAAATCGTAAGATAAATTTGACTTTGCACTATAACTGTAACGACACTCTCGACTGAAAAGCACAAACTAAACAAATGATACAAGAATGATTACGAGTAAATTATACGGTGGGAAACAGATCACATGAGGAGAAAACTACAGGCATTGGACAAACGATTAGAACACACACAAAAGGAACGATGAGCCACAGGCGAATAACTGCGGTTGAGAGATGGATTTCCGCACAGCAAACAATGTCGGCTGATCGTTGGCCAACGGTCGCGAACGTCGCGGTCGGCTTTTCGTCGCAAAACAACCATTTGCCAACTAACATTATTTCTTTAACTGAACAAAGAATCACTAAAAAAGGGTACAACATGTTATAATTTGGTGATATAAACCACATAAAACATTTTTTTTACCAAATATATATTGTGTAAAACTTGGTTGTTGACACAATCAGTGCCAGTCTTTGGGGTATGCAAACTTGCGATCGCACAGGGCCCGCAATTTACTCAGGAAATGCAGTAATTTTTGTCATTTCCAATGGAAAAAATTCAATTCGATTCACAAGCATGTACCGTTTTCCTTGAAGTCAGTTGTGGCTTTAGGAATTAGCAACAAGAAAACATGGAGACTCAACTTTATTTCCGAAAAATGCCAGAAAAAACATGATCTTATCCTTTTGCTATGCCACCGGACAGCACCATTTTACAGTTAATAATAATACCCAAATTTTTTTTGAACATGCGCTCCGAATGCACCAAACTGAAAGTAATTTTTCCAAATTTTCTGGGAGAGGCCCCCCAGACCCCACACCGCTGGGTGTCGCCTTCGGCGAACACGCCGTCAGGCTTTGCTCGCCGGCCGTCAAACCCCTCTCCCCTTTCAAAATACTTAGCTACGCTACTGAATTGGATCATTGTCATTGGGGCCCGCAAAGCACATTCCGCACAGGGCCCGAAATACCCTAAGACCGGCACTGACACAATGCTAAGGCAATGGTGGGCCAACGTTGCATTTGTCGTCGTGGGCATTCAGTTGAAAACCAACCTCCAGCCACCGATTGTTTATTTTGATATTGAATAGAAGCTTTTATAAATTTTTATTTCAACAAACGTCAATATCATAAATAGGTTGTCAACACAACGTTGAACCAACGAAGAACCAACGTCACGTACGTCACCGTACGTGGCCTTCCTTACAAGTAACTTCGACCAGAGCTAACAAGCACTAGAAGTGAAACCAATGTCTTCACCACGTCACACGACAACCGTGCCTACCTACCGTGGGCATTCGGTTGTCAGCCAACCTTTTGAGAATAAATCTCAATTTTGGTGTTTCTGGCAAACGAATTAAGAAATATGGCAAGCATGTATTATAATTCTGTGAAATGAAGAAATTTTAAAGTTTATTTCAACAAAAATTTAATATGACTAATATAGTTGTTGACGCGACGTTGAGCCAATGGTGGGCCCCACAGCGCGTTCGTCGCCGTGGGCATTCGGTTGTGAATCAACCTTTCTACAACAAATATCATTTTTCGTATTCACAACAAAATAATTCGAAGTATTGGCCAGTATATGTTACAATTTGACAAAATTAAAGTAAACAAAGGTTTATTCAAAACGCTATATAAAAAATAGTTTGTTGACGCGACGTTGAGCCAATGGTGGGCCCCACAGCGCGTTCGTCGCCGTGGGCATTCGGTTGTAAGCAAACCTTTTGCCAACAAATCTTAATTTTATTTTATTTATTTATTTGCAATCAGACTCAAAGTCCATAGAATTCAAAATGCTTATGCAATTGAATCAAATAGTTTTCAATTAGAGAAAACACAAGTCTCACGAAACAAAATGTTACAATCACTCATACAAATAGCCTATATTAAAATGTTGCATGACCAAATGCTGCATAAATTTAATTAAATAAATTCATCTTCTTTTGATAAACGTTTTTACAGCTTTTCAATAGTTTATAAGTCAGTAAATCGGTTGCATATCGGAAATTTTTGGAAATGAAATATAAGCCGTCGCCAAAAATTCATATAAAAATAATATTTTGTTGAAAATATAACCAAGAAAACTCAAAATGCAAAATTTTTGTCTTGTTTGAGAATAAGGATTTTCATTAGCCTACATCTGCCGTATTTAACGTTTGACTAGAATTAACTACATCAAAATAAAATAATTTAATTTGGACCAAAAAATGATTTCATCATGTTTTTACAATAACCGCAAATATCCCCCATGAAGTAGCCTACGAATGATCATATGAATGTTTGTGGTGGGCAAAAACTATTTCTCAACCATTCAGACTTTCGAGTGTTCAATACAAATTACTTCCTTTAGCCACAAAACTTGTTGTTCTCATCTCGTTTGATTCGAATTTTCGAAGTATTTCGTTTCGACCTAAAAGTTTCTTTTGAAAAGCATAGTCCAATTTTTTCACATTCATCCAATGTTTGAAGATGTTGAATCAATGTAAAATGCCTGATTTTGTTCGCCAGTGATTTAACCCAAATAGAATTGTGGTTTAATTAAATCCAAAGTTTGATTGAATTGAATTAAGTTTTATTACTAGATTCACCCGGACAACAGAGCAGAAATTGATTTTCATTGATTCAACGTTCACAGATGTTGATACAAAAGCATGCTTTGCTGGCTGGCCATAAACAGCTCTCCCATGCTGCCCTGCTTTCAAATCTATTCACAGTGAGTTGTGACGGCTTGAGGGCTTGTACGAATTACAAAGATAATATTGCGGTGCTTTGGTATGTCAGCAAGGTCCAACCAATGAAATTGCGGAAGATTTTAAGCCTACAAGCTCCAGCCTCGAATAATATCATTAGTCGCCTGGAAAGGCATTGGTGAGTGCATAGGTACTGCATATCGCTGTTTTTATTGTTGTTAGCATTTTTGATAAAGCATAAGATGGTTCAATTAGTTCAATGTAGTACTATAATTAATTATAATGCAATACCGATACATAATTATTCATAAATTTAGATTTTAGGACACACCTGGGTGTGTACTGTGCAGTGCATATATTTATGTGTTAGTTTCGATAATACTAAATAGCTTATCTCCTGTTTTTTCAATGAAGTCAACTTATTGTAGCAAGCTTGCGCGGTGCGTTTTTTGTAAAGATTCTGAAAGTAAGGAAAAGGTTCAAGATGCTTATTTAATAGATCAATGAAAAGTCAATTCAATACCATTACTTATTTCAAGTCAGTTTGTTGTTTTGTTTGTTTTATTATCTTTATCCTGCATTGCGGGAAAGCGGACTTGAGCGCTATGCATCGGTGTACGCCTTCCGACGTACACCTGACCCACGCTGCAGCCGACGGCAATGTCTGTTTCCGGTTGTCTACTCTACTTATGACTTAAATTTGGTACTACCCATTACTCGAAATTGCCAATAGCTGAATTACCCATTACTAGCTGAATAACTACTTAGCTGAATAACTCGAAATTACCCATTACTCGAAATCGATCACTGGGTAGAGACAATTATCGTAAAGATTCTTGCCCAGAGAAGCAACAGCAAGTGCGGGTGGCCGGAGTCGAACATGCAGGCTCTCGACTGCGAGCCCAACGCGCTAACCACTCGGCCACTGCTGCTTTGTTTTAAATGGACACTAGTAAGCAAAGTGTTTCCTCCTACATTGATAAAAAAAGCTCACCCTCAATAATTTGTTTATTTTTATGTCGCCAGTTTTGTGGCTCAGACTACTGTGTTGTATCGCAATTTTGCAATTTTGCTACGATCTAATTGATTAAAAGCAATTAGTTTTAACATAAAATTTAAAAAAACACTAAATTATTTGGTCAAGTTTTTGTTAGGTCATTAAGGTCATTTTCACATTTTAAAGTAAATTGTTTTGAATATTCAGGTCGATGAAAACTGGCTCTATTTGTGAGGAATAGGCTGATGATGATGGTGATGACGGATGATGATGAGGCTACATCAGATTTCGATAATCCTTTTTCACTCCAAGCACAAGCATGGTCGGCTTAAGCGTTTACCCCTTTACCTTATGTTTCTTTTTCAACAAACTCTCAGTTTTTAATGAATAATAACTACAGACAAGCTTCTGTAGTTACTTTAATGCAAGGTTGCATGAAAAAGGTGTTTATTACAGTGACGAAAAATCATAATTTGTATTTGTAATAGAAGTAATTCGCAAAATCTTTGAAGGAATGATTTCAAAGTTTATTTGTAGCAGGATAATTCTCATTTTCTTTTCCAGACTGTTGTAATCAATGTAATTCTGAGTTTATCCATGGGAGATACTTTCAGAGCTTTTTCAGTGTGATTAGTTCATTGCTTTATGGGAGAAAGTTGCTTGTTAGAGTTAGTTACGTGGCTTCAGCAACCAACAATTTCAGTTAGTTACGTGGCTTCAGCAACCAACAACTCCTCTACGAAATCGGAGGGTCTAGGGAGCTGACTTTGTTCAGCCCCCATTCTATGGAGATGCCTCAACGTGGTGTAGAGGTGAACCCAGGCTGAAAACTAGGCTCATTCCTAGCAACTCCTGGGGCTAATAGACACACGTAAAAGTCCCCAACGGCAATCTCTTTTTGGCGGAAGAGGGCAATGTCTGACGGGCAGGCATCTTGTAAGGCGGGCCTCAATGAACAGAGCACCCGGCAGCCCGTTGCAACTGGTTCTCCTGAATCTGCACGTTCCGATCTTATTGGACCGCAGTGGACATGGAGCTGGCCAAGAGTGTGTGCGTAGCCCTCGCGTAGTCACGACCACCTTAAACAACCACACTAGCGAATGGCCTTTGTCTCAATTTTGGACCAGGACCGAACAAAGCCCAATGGCGATGATATTACGGGTAACGGGGGCAGGCTTGGTAGATCTGGAAGCCTCCAGCCCGGCCTCACACATTGGCGGCGGATCTATGATGATCGTCTCCCAATGAACTGCGGTGACATTGGATTCCGGTAGCAAGACCCGTGTCTGGGCTGGCCTATCTAGGATTTCCCGCAGCCCACCCCACATGGGGAAGCCGCTAGAAAAGGTGGGGTAAACATCGGACACCGCAAATCTCATCTGGCCAGCTTGCCGCGGCTGGCGGATTACCCAAATAGCGGTCGACCTACACATATACCTTCAGCAATCAACCTTTTCCACTAGACATATTGGTTTGGACCAGCTATTGGCAATTTATCCCAATGACATTATTATTTTTAGATGGAGTACGAAGAACCCATAACTTGTCCACAGCAACAAATCCAAATGTCCATGCCGCTATTTCAGACTGGCTGAAATACGCAAGAGATAGAGATTGAGAAGTTTGAGAAGAGGAAGACAGGAAATTTGATTTTAATTTGCCTCATGCCCTTTTCTGGACCGCTGTTATATTTAGCATGTTCTTTGTTTTTGCTGTGATGGTTAGAAATAAAAACAAACTTAACTGCCATCTGTCCTACTTTTTGCTTGTATGAATACCTTTTCTAGCAATGTTGTACCGAGTGGAATGCTAGTATGATAGGTGATAAGGTTTACTGCGAATTGAGGCCTCGATCCCACGTCTTCGTGGTCATCATTTTCAGCACAGATTAACTCGAAAAAAGTGAGTTAACAACACGCCACCATGTGGTCAAAGTTGAGAAACGTTTTCGGTTTGGTGAGGTCGTAATGTCTAACCCTTGTCAGAGCAAAACGTGAGCGTTTGGTGAGGTCGTAATGTCTAACCCTTGTCAGAGCAAAACGTGAGCGTTTGGTCGTAGATTAGCAAATGATAGCCAACGCTAGGCCCACGAGTAACCAAATCGTTTTCACCACAGAGGGGATGATTGTAAATTGCGTCTTCCACGTCGACCCAACGAAAGCGTTTGGTCGTAGGTTGGCCAACAGTGCACTAACGTTGGTTCTACGATTAAACAACTCTTTTTTGCCACAGTGAGGATAGTTGTAAATTTCGTCGTTGATCCCACGTCGAACCGACGAAAGCGTTTGGTCGTCAGGTTGGCCAACAGTGCACTAACGTTGGATCTACGATTAGCCAAGCATTTTTTTGCCACAGTGAGGATGGTTGTAAATTGCGTCGTGGATTCCACGTCGAACCGACGAAAGCGTTTGGTCGTAGGTGGCAAATGGTCGGAAAAGGGTTGGCCAACCGTGCATCAACGTTGGGTCTACGATTAGCCAAGCCTTTTTTCGCCACAGTGAGGATAGTTGTAAATTGCGTCGTGGATCCCACGTCGAACCGACGAAAGCGTTTGGTCGTCAGGTTGGTCGCAGGTGGCAAATGGTCGGGAAAGGGTTGGCCAACAGTGCATCAACGTTGGGTCTACGATTAGCCAAGCCTTTTTTCGCCACAGTGAGGATAATTGTAAATTGCGTGGTGGATCCCACGTCGAACCAACGAAAGCGTTTGGTCGTCACGTTGGTCCCAGGTGGCAAATGGTTGGGAAAGGGTTGACCAACAGTATGCCACCGGGGGATCGACGTTTAACCAACCGATTTTTGTGACTGACGATTCGCCCAAGTTGGCCCGCTGGCCAAATTTGTTACGCGCCAACGTCGGAAACCAACGGAGGGCCCACGGGACGTTTCCGATGGTCTAACGTTGGACCAACGACACGTTGTAGTGCGGTTGTTACGTTTGATTCTTGGCTTCCATGATCTAAGCCTGAAAATCAGATCTGCCTCGAGAGATGATTTTAAATTGGTCGATCGAGACATTGTCAGTGCACGTTTCACAAAAAGCGATGTGCTCTTTAATTGCTCTTTTGGTTGTTAGGTTTAGGCTAAGTACTCCCCGGCCCTTGTCAAAAAATGTCTGGTTGACATACCAATGTCTGGTCACGCAAACAATTAAATTTATACACAACATTCGAAGAAAGAGCAAAGGGGGGAGGGGGGGATTAGGCTACTTTAGTTGAAAATACTGGTGCACTTTAAATGTTTTATACACAGGATGAATGTCACATGAAAATTTATGTTTATAAGTTTAGCTAGGTTTTTTGCTAAACTTATTGAATCTTTTCCTAGAAAGGGTACACTAATAAAATAACTAAAATCAATTCTTCAGGCGTGTTTTTTGCTTCATCAGCCATTTTTGTGTGTGTAATAAAAAGTGTTAAATCCGTTAACGTTACTGAGTGTTAGCCTACATGTATCTGGTAGCCTACAAGTCAAGCTCTCTACCAAGGCTCAAACATAACATCTTGTTAAAACAAAATCAAATTAATCATCTGACCAATAACCTTTCTTCATTAACTTTTGCATTCACCTCATGCTTAGCAGAGGCAGTGGTGCCGAAGTAGGGGGGATGGGGGGATATATCCCCCCAATATTTTGGCAGCATCCCCCAATAATTTAAAAAAAATTATTTGCTATGAAGTTTTACTTCGATTTAGTTATTGCAGGTATCTCGAATTGCTGTTGTTTTTCTTTTATTGATGTTCGATCACAGTTCTAAATTGTCTTGGATTTGACGCTACACAATGAAGGACCTTCATTGAAAGTATTAAGGACGAGTTAGATCAGGCCACTGGCCACGACACTGCAGTAATGAAGAAACTGCAAAAACATATTTGGGACTTGTGCTGATTTTGAAGCCTTTGGCACTTATGGAGCAATTTAAATAAAACTATAATGTAAATAAAACTAAGCATATTTCATTTAGCAATAATAATAGGCTAATACAACGTCTTTTAACTTCACCCATACATTATCTGTTTATAATCAACCCATTGAACGTCAACACTATTAGTTTTCTAGGCATTTTACTGAATGAAAATTTGTCATAGAAACTTCATATGATTCACTTGCTGCAAAAAGTGCGACAAAATATCGGAATAATCTGCAAGATTAAACCTTACTTAAACACCACAAACTTGATTTCTCTCTATCATTCACTCATTGAAAGCAATCTAAGATATTGCATTAGTGCTTGGAAGCATGGTCATGTTACCATTGTAAATAAACTGCAAAAAATTTGCATCAAATTCATAAAAATGATCACTAAGCATGAACCACAATACAATGTTGACAGTTTTTTCACAATTGATAACCTTTACACTATTGAAATTGGCAAATTCATGTTTAAACTGAAACATAATCAACTGCCAAAAAACTTTAACTCACTATTTCAACTTAACAGCAACTTGCATCACATATCAACCAGAAACAGCAATCGATTTTTTCTTCCCTATTACTCCAAAAAGTTAACCCAACAATCCATCCAATTCAGTGAAGTTAAAGTCTGGAACGATCTCCCCAAAAACATTACTGAAATCGAAACATTTTCATTATTCTGCAGCAAACTGAAAACCCATCTGCGAACTGAAATTCAAGCTGATTAGCATGCGTCAACTTTTGTATATTTAATCTTTCAAGTAGCCTACTACTGTTTGACACCAAGTATCTGCTTAGCTTATTTCAACAGTCAATGTCGTGCGTCTGCCACCACCGCCTAAAATTATTCAATTTCAATATGCTGCTATTAGATGCTACTATGTTACAACGATTTAATATGTTACCAACGCAATACGCCCTTAATTAGCCGAACTACGTATATTGTACTTGTTCAAAGAACCTTTTGACTCTGTTACTTTGTTGTGTAAATTTGTTTGTCAAGAGCACGGTAGGCTACTTCAACAATGAAGCTGCATCACTCTCCAGTAGTTTGGTTGGAAATTCATTTGAAAAACGCCAAGAAACTCCATCCCTCTCCGATACCGAAGTCACCCGCATGCCATCAAGACCATTTTCATATCTTCTTCACTACATTTTTCATCATTTATCATCATCACTTTAATATCATGTTCAATTTTTTTTTTTTTTTTTCTTTCGCGCAACGTTCAAACAATAATTAACTTAGTATATATTCCTAAACACATCAGTTATCCACTCCTATTTTAAAACTGCACCACTGTCATTGCTGCGAACATCACTTCACTTCATTTTATTTAAAAACAAAGAACTGTACATAGTTTTTTGTATAATAAGCTCACCGTACGTTTATTCTTCAATGCTCATGTTTTTGATTTTTCTTTTTTTGTATTGGTTGTAAGGTTCAGTTGTCCCCGCATGGCTTCATCAACTGTCAGACCTCAAGTTGCTTTAGGTATGTAGATGCAACTGATTCTTTCAACTAATCCATCTATTTTAAACTGTTAGGTTTGCTGGCCGTGCTTAAATTTACTTTCATCGACGTATCCTTTAAATTTACATCGCATGCACGTTTTAAACTTCTTCGGTTTTGCCGCCGTTTCCTTTTGTTGGTTTTATTCCTGTAAACTGTTGGTAACTTTATCATTGCTGTTTTTTTCTGACAAAGAAATATAAATTGAATAGAATTGAATTAGTATCACGTTGCAAGGAGAATGCTTGACATTAACTCTTGTGAAGAGCTGTTTCAGATCTTGAAAATCACTCTAGTGAAATATCGTGATTTGGAGTTTGAGAACAATTACAAGTATGCAGTTTCTCTTCCAGAAAAAATTGCTGCTGATTTTATCACGCCTTTGCAAGCACCACGGCAAAGAAGAGTCCCTGAAAGATTGGGTGGAGGCTCGATGGCAGCTACAGCAGACACTCAACTGCATTATAAAATACTTTACAATCAGTTCATGGACAGAGTTATCTGAACTGTTCATGAACAGAGTTTATTGACAGTTCATGGACAGAGTCTCTGAACTGACCGAACGGTTTGAAAGTAGCCTGAATTCCGATTCGGCAAAGTATTAAGAACTTGTACGAATTTTCAAGACCAACTTCGTTCCTGAAATGGTCAAAAATTATCCAGAGCTGAATAGACAATCGATGAGTTATCAAATTGATTCATTCAGAAAGACAACAGGAGCAAAATCTCTGTAGCCTACCATGCTAAAAGAGCTTAGCCTACCAGGCATTGTCCGAGTTGGAAAAACCCTCTCTATTCTCAAATACTCCAGCTGATTAAGATCCTCTTAGTTTGCCCGATAAGCTTTGCTGCTTGTGAGAGGTCGTTTTCCAATGTTTGTAGATTGAAAACCTGGCTGAGGAATACTTTGGGACAGGAAAGGTTGAATGCTAGCATTGTTTGCAACATTCACCAAAATAGTTTTAATTACATCAGCATAAATGACATTGCTAATGAGTTTTCAATGCGCACTATCGTAAGACGCAATATGTTCGATTGTAACAAGTTCTTGTGATGTGTTCGAAAGTTATTATTTTTGTCATCAATTTGCAGATGTTCTCGTGTAGCTTCGGTTGTGTTCCGTCTCCTGACTATAGTAACTTTGTCTTATTAGAGCCACTGTGGCTCTGGTCCTATAGTGCACTAAGTGTAGTGATTCTAGTGAAGGAGAGGACAAGAAGAAAAGTAGGCTATAACTTCTGTTAAGTTTTCATTGGAAGGTCATAGGTTCGAATCCCGCTGGAAGTAGTCTACCAATTTTTCTTTGCTTGCTTCTTAATCTTGCAGCAGTCATTCACAAGAGCACTGGTAGCACTTTTATCTCCATGATTTCTTATCTGTATATTATGCTGTTAGCAGCTAATTTACCAAGGTCCGGTGATTGTTTAATAAACTTAAAACCTGTAGAACTCTATGTTCTACGTGGCAAGCGATTTCACCTATTGAGATCTCTCGCCGAACCCGAATAGCTAAGATAAGACGGTGCGGCTTTCTTAGGCAATTGGGTCGCCAGAGATGGGCAAGATCACCAGTAGGCTATTGGTGATCTTGAAGATCAAGATCACCAAACTATGTGATCTTGAAGATCAAGATCAAGATCGTGATCTTGAAGATCAAGATCACTTTCAAGATCACTTTCAAGATCACTTTTTGTGTAGGCTACTTAAAAAAAAATGAAGTTTTTGATCAATAATGTTGCAAAAAATAATTGCTATAAGCAACCTGGGTAAAGGTATAACTTATAGTTGGTATTGCTAACTTTTACTTTTAACTACTCGATCGCTGGTCTAAGAATTGTAATAAGTTAGTGACTGTTGCTATTAGGCCTATAAATTGTTGACGTAGTTTGCGTAGAATCGCAACGTCACACCCAAGGCCGAGGTTAATTACAGTAGTTCTGAAAAAGTCGCAAAATTTGTAATTAGTTTTATACTTTTTTTTATAATAAATAAATAAAAATAAACTTTGAACTACATCAATTTTTACCAAATTTTTGTCTGGTTCATGGGGAAGTTTTTATTCGTGTTACTAAGTAGTTTTAACTTTTCACTGTATTATGTCAATGTTTATTGCACCATTTACCCATCTGGCAACATTGATACTGCTGTCTGCTATCAAAAAAGTTCAGAGGTTTGCGGTCAGACAAACCGCTCCATACTCAGACTCTAAACAAGTCTTGGTTTGGTTGATTTGCTGCAATAAACCACTTTACATGACCAAAGTCGGTGGAGTCCAGATTTTTTAACATTGCCATTCTAGACTTTTAAAACATCTAAAATTGGATCAAAGAAAGCAAACGTTTCTTTAAAATTCACACATAAAAATTGTGAACAAAATTAATTCATTTTTTTATTATACGTCAACATAAAGTACACGGAAGTTGACTTCTTTATTATGATTGTTCTTTCTTTTTGATAAACGCTATGTATGAGCTGCTATCCAACCTGTCTTCTTCCTAACTTTCGACTCAAGTTCCACATGTGTTGAGTGAAGATTGATGGTATATTGTTAACAAGAGACGGGTTCAATTGTGATGTGGAATAGTCACTTCACACTCTTATTACGTCCGTCCGTTAGATTCACACATCGTAAAAGAAAGACGCAACACGTTTGGAAAACACAAGTTAGAAAATTAGAGAAAGAATGACGAGAGATTGTCACTCAAGCGTGACAGTGCATCGCAATGATGACGTCACGATTGCGCGACAATCTATGTCACAATACGGAGACAGATAACTTGGCCATAATTTCGTGAACATAGCAGCCTCCAAGATGAATATTACAATATCCATCTTCCAGAAGATTATTTTTACCTAAACGAAATTACTCAACATTGGCCATACCTAACACACATTAAACATAATTGCAATGTCGCATAATATTGTCGTATAAATAACATAGCCTACATACGACACAGTCATGTAGATGAACCTGTAGTCCCGCACTGCTGTCTGAAGGTATTTAAAACGGACCACATGACATTATTTACACACTATAGGCTACACACGGTTATACCAAAACAAAGTTGTCATATGAAGATACTAAATTAAATGTGAAAGAATGAATAAGATGCTCAGCTTAGTCACAGGTATCCCAAGCAAATTTGCTGTAAGCGATATTGGCGTAACTCAAAGTGACAATATGTACTTGATAAATACATACGGTTCCAGCCAGACTGTATCTATTTAATTTGTAAACAGCGAGCATAAGCATCATACATCACACAAGTCATAAACAATTAAACATTAATAATAAAGTGAACACATTTTCTATGAGTGACGTCCCTTAACGTCCATCTGGGGGACCCGAACCAACTGAAGCGAGCACAGCAGTGCGTGTCCGCGCGCCCTCCACCGGAGCAACGCAAGAAATATCACGAAGCACGGTTTCAACGTGCGACTTCTTTGTGTTAGTGTCCCATGCTACCACAGCCACCCTCACCCTTCTCACAAACTCTTTTCCCTTTCGATGCTGCGGTAATATTTCAACCACTCTGCCGATTCGGTAGTCCCCTCGTTTAGGCCGATCATTCATATCCCATACCAGGACCAAGTCTCCGGGTTCTAAATTGCGACAGATGTCTCTCCATTTTCTTCGACCTCGCAACTTAGGTAGGCAGAAATCTGTCCAGTGACCCCAAAACTTATCAACGAGTGACATGCTCTGCCGCGAATCTGCCAGCGTGGCCTCTTTTAACTCCTGCCTTAATTCATCCACCATGCAGTCGCGCGTCAAATTTTCACGTTTCAACCAGTTCACGTTCTCAAGATCATCGCAAACCTGTACTTTCCTGACTGTGGCACGACTGTCCAAACAAAGAGGAGACCGCCCCCCACCGGCTAGCCATCCCAACGGTGTGTTGATCGCGTGCGGCTCATACAACGTTTTACCAACTCGCTTTTCAAGCACAGTTAACAAGAATGGACAGTCATCGCCTATCAAAATGTCCACAGTCTGACGATTTTCTAATTCAAACACACTAATATCATCAAAATGTCTGTAACCACTCAATTCTTGCTTATGGGGCAAGGTTTCGATGTCATCGCTCCATGGCGTCGAACAAACAACATTATCTATGTTAAAACTCTCACCAGTCAACAACGATTTTACCATAAATTTGACCAAACCAGTATCAACTTTCGCATCACCGTTCAAGGTTTTCATGGTAAAGGAAATGTTTTCATAGGGCTGTAACCCCAACTCTGCACACAAAGATTTTGATACCAGCGTTATCTGGGATCCATAATCAAGCTGATAGTACACCAACTTTTCTAAGCCAGTTGCCGGGTTTATGACCTTCACAGCAACTGTTCGGTTTAAAACTTTACAAGGTGTCACTTTCACATTTCTCAAAGAGACTGATTTTTCTCTACCTTGAACTCCAGTTTTATTAACCGCAGACTTGTCAACTTTGTCCACAGCGGACTTGCGTACCTTCTTTGGAACTGGTTTGTTTGCTGGCCTATCATTAACGACCCATTCATGCAACATAGCGAAATGCTTCGGCGTTTTATAGTTAGCATCCTGACACTGATCACAGTTCATGGCACAGCGACAATCTCTAGCCCGATGCTTTCCTCCACAATTATAACAGAGCCAATGTTTGTAGAAAAACTCTTCACGCTTTGCCACAGTCATACCCTGCAAACGATGACATACCTCCAAACCATGATCCACATTCACACCAAACGAAAGGCAACACTCACACAACGAGACACTCGTTTTTGACGTTGCGGAATTTATATTACCATAGCCGTCAACCTTGGCCGCCGTATGTTTCACTTGAAATGCACCCGCGTCCCTTTTACTCTCCGACTTAACAAAAGAATGGTTATTGCTCGACTTATGGTCCTCACCCATTAACCAAACGCCAAAGTCGGTTGATTTCGCATTTTCTTCCGCAATAACAAACTGCAACAAACTATCAAAGGAAGGGTCCGCCGTACAACCAAATTTATCACCTAAGAAATCAATGAAGCGTTGACGCGCATAAACGGGCAAACGTTTAGCTAGATCACAGACAAATTTCCCTTCAAGGTAGTCCAACCGCTTGTATGCTGCCGCATATATTTGGCAATCTAGTAATTCTGCCCGAAACTTGCGCCAACCAGTAATGTCAGCCCCCGACACACGCGGCCCAAATCGGATACTTTCAACACAAGCCTCAGAATTAAAACCGCCGCGAACAGAAAATCTTAAAGACAAACGCTCCAATGCCATATTAGTATCTGCGGTATTAGTATCTCTATTTCAAGTATCTCGGTAGTACTCTTTCTAACACAGCCACCATTGACCTGGAAATCAACAACAGAATCGCCAAAGCATCTATCGCCTTCGGTAGATTGAGGTCTAACGTATGGGAGAGGCGGGGAATCAAGCTGCCCACAAAGCTAAAAGTTTACAAAGCAGTTATTCTGACGACCCTTCTGTATGCATGTGAGGCCTCGACTCTTTATAGGAGACACGAAAGGCAGGTGAACCACTTCCACCTCTCCTGCCTCCGAAAGCTCCTCAAGATTCGATGGCAGGACAAAGTCCCAGACACCGAAGTTCTCAGTAAAGCAAACATGCCCAGCACTCTTACCCTCGTAAAAAAGGCACAAATAAGATGGGCTGGCCATGTCCACCGGATGCCGAACCACCGCATTCCTAAATAACTGCTCTACGGAGAACTGACTAACGGCAAACGTCATGTAGGTGGTCAAAGAAAACGCTTTAAGGACACTTTAAAAGCTTCCCTGAAAGAATTCGCCATCGACGTAGATTCGTGGGAAGATTTAGCCGCAGAACGACCAACATGGCGCAGTCTTATTTATAAAGGCGCAGAATCAGCTGAGAAACACCGTACGCTATCTGCTGTCAGAAAACGAGAACGTCGCAAGGCCCGAGCCTCAAACAACCCTGGCCCTAGCCAACCATCCTTCCAATGTCCATCCTGCAGCAGAAGTTTCACCGCACAGATAGGCCTCATCAGCCATCTCCGCACTCATGTAGCCTACACTGACCAAAGTCAACACTAAAAAAAGAAAAAAGAAACTTGATCTCAGTCTCATTGGCCATCTTCGGAAACGAAGGGCGAACATCATCATCATCAGCACGCATTGCTTCGTTGTAACCTGGGGTGCTACTGATCACCAAGCTTATGTCTTGAGCAGCAGTTTTAATACATGCTGCTCTAATCAAGCTCAGTCTCATATCCTCATATGGGCATTTTTCTAACAAAGCATTTATCTCGTTTTTAAAAACAATAAAGGGCATAGAAAACCCGTCATATTTTATGAGCGAGGCCATGTCAAGATAGTCCTTCCTTGACGCCTTTTCGCACGCTCCGTCGTAGGCTAGGGGCGGTTGCTGTTTTCTCCTTGCCATCACGTCACTTTCATGCAGGGGTAAGCCATAATACCCATCATGGACTGCACTACCCTTAGGGATATACCTAGTAGCATCAGTAAATCCTGGCGGAGGTCTAATAGGTCTCTTATAGACAAGTACATTTAAGCTAGGGGCCATTAACTTGTCTGCTTTGTTAGCAGCCTCCATATGGGCACAGAATTTAGACAACACTGAGTGAGGGGCTTTTTTTGGTTTCTCGCTTTCCTTGAGATGGGGACCATCTTTCACCTGGGCGCTCGTCTTGGAATCCCGCGTGCGATAACTCCTCAAGCTATGTGTCTTCTCTGTATAGCATTCCGACAAGGCCATTTGCTTCTGCAAGCTTCCACGCACTTGTAACTCCCTAAGCTCTCTGGCCAGCTTACGCTCTTCTCGGGCTTCCTGTTCCCGGGCCTGCTTAAGCTCTCTGGCCAGCTTACGCTCTTCTCGGGCTTCCTTAAGCTCTTCTCGGGCTTCCTGTTCTCGGGCCTCCTTCAATTTCCTTGTCTCTCGCGCCTCATCTAAGCGGTTCTCAATTTGAATCTGTTCTAATTGAGTTTCCAGATCAATCTGAGCTAGAATATGCGCAGACCTTCTGCTTTTCCCTGCAGATGAGGGAGGGACCCCAATGGTTATGTTTGGCAGGGAAGCTGAATTTACTGGGGGCGAGTCTGTTAGCTTCTCCCATCGTTCTTTACATCTCCTCACCAACATTTCAAACTCGGGGGCGACTCGAGGTTCGGAGTCCTCTTTCTGCGTAATGGCAAAAAAGTCTCTAACCTTGACATGCTGTGATTCAAATTCCATGACTTCGTCTCTGCTTCTTAGTTCCCCAAACTGTCTCGTGGCCGCACTGATGTCACTATGTAGCTGACGCCTTCGTTGACGGGCTTCCCTGTCATTCTGTAGCCCTAACACTTCCTGGTTAACCTCCTCTCTACCGACCTCTGAGGGCAGTTGTGATTGTACTACTGGTCCACTCACCGGAAGCCGCGCTACGGTGGCCCCACTCTCCACGACAGATCCACCTCGCCCCACCAAAGAGCGGCGGACCGGCTCCTGTACACTCCCCAGCCCGCCCGAGACCCACAGACAGTCCTCAAGGGAAGCGGCACTCATAGTTATTTCAGTAACTTATTAAATGGAATATGTACGGTAATCAACAAATTATCTTTTACTACTAAATTGCAGTAGGCTACACAAATTTGCTATAAAAGCTCGATAACATACACAATCAAATAAGTAGCACACTGACCAGAGGCAGGAAATAGTCCTCGCACTACTGCCCTTACGAGAAGCGTCGCACTCTTTGTCCACGTGATCCAGTTTCAAAATGGCGTCGCGCGCTTCGTCTTGTGGTCGGTGGAATAACACAGTTTCTTGCTCTCCTCGGACAGTTCGATCGTCGACGGATTGTTGGTCTGGTGACCGTTCCCCAGCCGCTTCAGGCAGTATAAAGTAACCGTGCTTATATTGCCCCACAGTAGAATTAGTGACTTCTCTAGCTGGAGATCTGGTTTCGCTTTTTCGATTGCCGTTCTTTGGCCGCTTCGGTTGGCCAGCAATATGCGTTTTACAACACCAGAAAAAAACAATTCTTGTAGCTTCACGATTGAAGTGACCAGAGCCACACAATTGAAGATGGGTACGGTAACTACACACTCACGATTGAAGTGACATCCCGTTTAACACAATTGAAGATGTTCTTTCTTTCTGGTAACAGCTATGCATTAACTGTTACCCAACCTGTCTTCTTCCTAACTTTCGACTCAAGTTCCACATGTGTTGAGTGAAGATTGATGGTATATTGTTAACAAGAGACGGGTTCAATTGTGATGTGGAATAGTCACTTCACACTCTTATTACGTCCGTCCGTTAGATTCACACATCGTAAAAGAAAGACGCAACACGTTTGGAAAACACAAGTTAGAAAATTAGAGAAAGAATGACGAGAGATTGTCGCTCAAGCGTGACAGTGCATCGCAATGATGATGTCACGATTGAGCGACAATCTATGTCACAATACGGAGACAGATAACTTGGCCATAATTTCGTGAACAATGATCAACACAGAAAACTTTTTCAATTTTGAAATGGCAACACTGACCAGATTAGATGGAGACTTTAAATCGTCTTTTGTTGGACGCATATCATATTAACAGTGGCTTAATGTTAGTAATTGCCACTAACTACTTTGTACAGTACGAGTTCTAAAAAAATGCCACTATTTAGGAAGTAAAATGCAATTTCAAAGTGATCTTGATCTTATTGTCCTTCAAGATCAAGATCACACAAAAAAAAGTGATCTTAGATCAAGATCACCAAAAAAAAAGTGACCTTGAAGATCAAGATCACGATCTTGATCTCCAAGATCACTTGTGATCTTCAAGATCAAGATCACGCCCATCTCTGTGGGTCGCTAATCTTCTCGTCTGCAGGTGCCAAACGAAATGCTCTCAAATAACTTCTATTGATTTCCAACGTTTCCACTCAAAAGACAGTACGCTTCCAATAGACAAATTCGAAATATACTATATCAAATTGAGATTGGCATTTAGATAAAGAAAGAAAGAGAGAGAGATTTCGAATAGTTGTGGCAAACACCTACAACGAGCTTAAATCTGAAAGATACAACGAAACTATTACTGTTTATATTCATGCCATAAATGAAGCTGCACTAAAAGTACGAATACATGCTATGCTCACAACAAGCTACTAAACCGGTCAAATAAATTGGACGATGGATGGAAAGCGCGTTCTACTGAACAATTGTGCGCTTAGAAAGCAGTGGCCCATATCTTGCTAAATACATAGAAGTTAAGTTAGGTTGAACAGCAATGGCGAGTGGTTAGCGCGTTGGGCTCACAGTCGAAAGCCTGCATGTTCGACTCCAGCCACCCGCACTTGCTGTTGTTTCTCTAGGCAAGAAACTTTACGATAATTGCCTCTACCCAGTGATCGATTTCGAGTAATGGGTAGTACCAAATTTAAGTCATAAGTATAGTAGACAACCGGAAACAGACATTGCAGTCGGCTGCAGCGTGGGTCAGGTGTACGTCGGAAGGCGTACACCGATGCATAGCGCTCAAGTCCGCTTTCCCGCAATGCAGGATAAAGATAAACAAACAAACAAAAACAACAATAAAATACAGACATCATAGCGAGAGAGAAAGAAAGTCGCTGTCCTATGACTCCACATGATTCGTATCGAGAGCTTTAAACGCCGCCACTCTGGCGACAAATGTAGGAAACCTAAACATGAAGGTTGTCAAGACGAATATTTACGCAATATCTACGTAACGTTAAAATCAGAGCAAAAGCATTACAAC
This sequence comes from Aplidium turbinatum, assembly GCF_918807975.1. Lineage (NCBI taxonomy): Eukaryota > Metazoa > Chordata > Ascidiacea > Aplousobranchia > Polyclinidae > Aplidium > Aplidium turbinatum. Next base: position 14,820,797 of record NC_137477.1, on the reverse strand, counting down.
CGGCCCGAAACAACGATGCGTTTGTAACAATACCTACATCAGTGGCGGATCTACCGGGTGGGCCTGATTGGTACAGGCCCACCCAGATTGACAGTGGGCTCACCCAAAATCAGATTGATGAAAAAAAAAACTTATTAATGAGTATAAAGACTTAGCTAAACGTGAGCTGGTTGCCGTGTGTGTGCGATTCCTTCACGGAAGTGTCATCAAAGCAGGCCCGTAGCCAGCCGGGGGCCAGGGGGGGCCTCGCCCCCCCCCCGGAAAAAAAATTTCGCCCCCCCTGGCAAAATCCCAACATTCTTGAGCAACAGCTGCAATTATAATGATTTTGCCCATTTTCCCGTTGCACAGCTCCAACTGGCCCAATTAACTACAATTGTTTTGTTTAGTTAACAGCTATGATGATTAAACAATTTCGCCCCCCCCCCTAACTCCTCCTTTGGCAACCTCAACAGGTTCAATTCAACCAAGGCTAACACGTGTTAGGTTGGTAAAAAAATTGTCAGAAACTGTGTAAAATAAAAATGTTTTGGGAAAGAATGATAACCTAACAAAGAGGGAATGGATTTCCAGCAGGCCTACAAACCGGTACAAATTAGGCTATACTTAATTCTTACCATTCTTAAATACTTACCATACTTAATTCATACCCATTACTTACCATACTTAATTCTAAGGGTCAGTGATAACCAATCTGTGCAGTGATAAACCAAATTTGTGCAGTTAAGCAGTGTTTATTTTTTTTCTTCAATCTAATCAGTGTAAATAAATTTTGTTTCTAGTTTTCTGATCTGTGAAGTGTTCCACCTTGCAGCAGATATTGCTACATTTGAATCTAGCACTGCCGTTTGTGAGTGTGGATTCTCAGTGTTAACAAGGGCTGACGCTCCCACTAGACGGAGCATGTTACAACCAAGACAGGCAAACTTAGTGCTTATGGCCTTTGAACATTCTGTATCGAAGTCTATCGATTTAGACTTGTTTGTGAGACGGCTTGCATCCAAACATCCGCGACTGCAATTGCAATAGACTAGCTCACGGTTGTATAGGCGGAATGTAATCATATATATCAAAATCCTCGGCACTAGCTTCTTCGAGCCAGTTAAAGTTTTTGCTCGTAACAAGTACCGCTATTTATACAACAAGTCAACAATTGCTTTGTTATGTTGGTCATTGTAATATGGTTGCCGTGATAAGAGACCAGTGTTGGTCTTAACCAGTGGCGTAGCCAAAGGGGGGGGGGGGTTACAACCCCCCCCCTTTGGCACGCGTGTGACGTGACGATATTGAGAATAATGCTTTCAGTCTCTTTATGCTTGAGCATGATGCTTTCAGTCTAAAAAAATTTGCCTAATTTTAAACAAAACTGCATTAAAAGAGCGAGTTGTGCCAATACTTAACATTCAAACATCTCAGCCAGGAATTAGCAACAAAAAAACATAGAGACTTAGCTTTATTTCCGAAAAATGCTGAAGAAAACATGATCTTATTCTTTTGCTATGCCACCTGACAGCACCATTTTACAGGAATATTCGGTGCACGGTCGATTGGTCGACAGACATTTGGTCGACAAGACAATTGGTCGACAAGACAGTTGGTCGACAGGACGTTAGGTCGACAGAACGATTCATTTTAGGGTTAGGGTTAGGGTTAGAGTTAGAGTTAGGTTAACTAACCCTAGTTAACTAACCCTAACCCTACAATGAATCGTTCTGTCGATCTAACGTCCTGTCGACCAACTGTCTTGTCGACCAATTGTCTGTCGACCAGTTGTCCTGTCGACCAACTGACCGGGTACCGAATATTCATACCCACATTTTTGTTGAAAATGCTCTCAGAATGCACCAAATTCAAAGTAATTTTTCAAAATTTTCTGGGGGAGGCCCCCCAGACCCCCCGTCGCTGGGTGTCGTCTTAGGCGAACACGCCGTCGGGCTTCACCCGCCGGTCGTCAAAACCTCTCCTTTCAAAATTCCTGGCTACGCTACTGGTCTTAACACTAAACTGACATATTGCAATTTTTGTGGATACCAGTGTTTAAGAGGTTAAAATGCCAAAATCATTCAAATTTTTTCGGCCCCCCCTAACGAAAAGTTGGCCCCCCCTTGCTCTGCGGTCTGCCTACGGCCCTGCATCAAAGAGCGGGCAGTGGGCTTTGTTGCGACTGCAGACTTGTCCGCAAAAGGAATATCAGAAAAAAAATTCTGAAGGTGCTTCAACCACTAAAATTGGATCCTGCTCTCTGTGTCGGGTTTTGTTTCGATGGAGCATCGGTCATGTCGGGGCACACGAGAGGGGTTCAGGTTATTTTGAAAGAAAACGAAAAAGTTCGTTTTCATGCTTGTGACTTTTTGCAAACTGTTTCAAAACAGCGATTTTGCTACCAAGGGCCTGCAGAGCTCAACACTTTGTGTGACAGACTGTCTATCACTGGTTGAAGCACTGAAAGCTATGCAACTTTCCGCGAAGATTCGAAAGGTGACTTTGGTCACGTGCTCAAACTGAAGAGCTGATGGTAAAACATGAGACAACTAACAGGGACGTGGTTGCTTCTCGTGAACGCAAGCTGCCTTCGAAGTATGACAAGTCTGTTGTCACCACAACGCTGGGAAAAACGTCGGCTGTCAAGAGCAATGAAGATTTAACGGCGCTGTAGAACTGTATTCTTGACAGGCATATAACGGAGTTAAACTGCCGCTTTATGGACGACACGTAGGCCTATGGATTAATGAGAGCAGCGGCCTCTTTCGCACCTGGATCTGCCACTTTTGTCAAAAAAAAAACATTCTAAATGGTCTTTGTGCACTGTATGGCATTGAGATCGCAGATGCTGAACATGCTGTATTCATTCAACACATCAGACGGAAAATGGATCGGGAAAACTTTCCTACATTAATGGAAGTACTGCCCTGCTGACATTTTCCCGAACATGAACAGTGTTTTTAAGGACCATCATAACACTGCCTTCCACGTCCTGCAGCGTTGAGAGACTTTTCTCTGCAACAAACACGATCCAAACGGGCTTGAGATCATCCATGCAGGCTGGACGCCTTAACAAGTAACAACTTGACACATTTGTCTTTTGAAAGAACTCATCGACAGTTCGGATTATGATGACATAATCAAATTTTTTTTAACTCGAAACCTGGGTAACTCCGCCTTGTGTAGAAGCTCCGGTAAGTACTAAGTAGATGTATGTATGTCAACACACTAAGTTTTTGTATGTTGGTCCGCCGTGGCATTATTGCTGAAGGCCCACCAAGATATTTCCTAGGCCCACCCATAAATTACTTTCTGAATCTGCCACTGACCTACATACCAATAAAAGTGTGTATAAAAATATGCATTCCCCCCAATGTTCAAAATCGTCTAAAATTTGATAAAATATTGATTTATCCCCCCCAATCCTCAACTAACTTCGGCACCACTGAGCAGAGGTGAACGAAGTCACTTTTTTGACTCCGCCTCTGCTCCTGCTCTGAAAATGTTCTCCGGCTCTTGCTCCAACTCCGAAATTCATTTTGAGGTGAAATAATCGTGAAGCTACCTTTTTCAAATAGTTTTTGAAAAACACAAAAGAACTCCAAAAACACCCGGGCTTTTTCTCAAACCTGCTTTTGCTACACTATGCCCCCCTTCCCCCTAGACAGGAGAATAATAACCAAATTTTATGATTTAATTTATGGTGCTTTTAACACAACATTTTTGCTCATAAAGCATTAAATCACCACTTTGAGCCCCAAATTTGCTTGCAATCCACTCAATTACTTTTCCGGGCCCTTTTGCTACATTACGGGCCCTTCCCAGGACTAAAGAACAACAACTTTTATGCTAGAATTGAGTCGTTTAGGATGGTTTTAACTAAACATTTTTGCTCGTAAACTATAAAATCACAACTTCGGGCCCCCCAAAAAACATAGGCCTGGGCCCTCAAGGGTACGCCGTTGTCGCTGTACCCTCCGTACCCCCCTCTCATAGGCCTTGCACACACTAGAAAAATAACGCAATTGAATGCAAAGAAGCCTACTCGCAACTTTTCCATTTAAGTTTTTTTTTTTTATAAATCCGTATAAGATCTGCTGAAAAATTGCCTCAAAAGTAATATCACAATTCAAACTTTCTCCAAAAAAAGATGAAGACCTTTTTTGGGATCACGCAATGAAGTTGACTGTGTTGAATTTCCGAAACAGCTAGCTAGTGGCTGTTGCAAAGTTCATTCAGTGGTGTATGGCAACACTGCCACATGTTCTGATGTTGCACACAATAAAAACTGGCATGTTAGAACTTATCAGAATAGTTTGGACTTGGTTTGGTTAGTTAGTTAGTTTTGAATGTTTATCCTCGGACTGACAAAGCCCTGGTTGGTTATTCCTGGTAGTTTCGCATACTTGTAGAGGCTCTTGATGCAGGGCCGGTTACCGAGATTGACTGAGTGAAGTTTTTTGGAGTGTTGTTGCTGGGAAATTAGCCTATTCCATTCACTAGGCTCCGCTGAATGGAGAGCAGTTCTGAAATGTGTTGCTCAAGCGCACACCCCGAGAGTCGATCTTGAGCCGGACACGTAACCACTAAGCTAACGGATTGTTGGATTATTATATTAATTGTCATGTTTAAAACTCTAAACTGTCTGTACAAACTGTAGTGTGGAAGCAGAAATCTGTCTTTAATTTGTCCATAAAGCCTAGAATTCAGAGTTGGGTCAATAATTCTCGCAATTGTGTACTTCTGGATGTATCCTACCATATGTGATCAAATAGGTTCTACAGCTGAAAGATAATGGCTACTCAGGAAACATTTAATAACGCTATCATAGCAGTTCAAGCTGGCTTATCAGTAAGAGCTGCAGCTCAGAAATTTGGAATTCCACGAACAACTCTTCAGAAACGAGTGGCAGGTTAGTAAATTATGCTTTGTTTTTAGAAGTACGGTACAGTAGCTTGTCTTGCCATATCGACTTTAGCAGGCTTAGCGGCTGTAGTTGTGATCCCCTAGTCACTTAAACATAAAGAAGTGGCTACATTTACGGCGCCGTTAATACAGCCGTTCCATGCCTTTTTTTTAATCGTTACGTCGCTTTTACTGCGCATGCGCGCTGTTGCTGGAAAAAAAGTGCATATATAACTTCTAAATTCAATTGTTTTTGCCAAGTGAATCAGTGGCGCGTGCGATCTTTGTCTGGCTCCCACTCCTAAGGATATGAGTTCGATTCCACCTAAAAGTGATTTTTTTTAAAACTCAATTCTAATTCGAAGTGACTCAATCGTTAGGCTACGCATTTTTGTGGCCATTTAGTTTGTTTTTAGTTCTGACCATCACAACGAAAAGACAGTAGCCTATATGACAAACATAGCAGTGGTCTAGAAAAAGGTAGAAGCGACAAAACACTGACGGTATAGCGTGCATGATAGCAAAGCAGGACAATCAGTTTAAAATATGGTACGGTCGTAACACCTAAAAATTTTATAAATTTAGAATTTTTTTTTACTCATTTTAATTGTTTTTTTTACTCATTTTAACAGAAAAAAAACTCACTAGCCTTTTTTTCTCTTTGTTTTAAATTTATAAAAATTTTATTAAGGTGTTACGACCGTGCCATATTTCAAACTGATTGTCCTGCTTTGGTATCATGCACGCTATAACCTCCGCATTTTGTCGTTTCTACCTTTTTCTAGACCTCTGCTATGTTTGTCATATATAGTCAAGTGGAGTAAAAAAAAAATTTTCAGAAAGGTTGTCCTAGATTTTTTAGCTTATCAAGAGGGAGGGGCACGAAATTGCAAAATCAACAATTCAAAAATGAGTACACCTGAACTTTATGCTATGGGTCAATGTTGAAGCATTACCAACTTTTTTTTATATTTTGGTTGAAAAAACCCCCCGGATAATCAGATATCAAAAATGGGGGGGGGCGCAAATGGTTTTTCAGAGATAATTCCAAAACCACTTGTCAGAAATGCTTGCAATTGGTCTTAAAAGATGCAGAACAACAGTCTGAGAAGTTTGGTACCTTATTTTATAATCTAACAGAACATGAACATGATATATTTCTTTAAAAAGTGAGATTTTTCCTTTTTCTCACCCCTAAAAAACGTTAATTTTGCATATTCTCGGAGTTTTGAATGAAAAAAATATGCTTACAACCTACCAAATTAGGCTAGTGATGGAGTAGTTACAATAACAGTTGCCAGTCTTCTTCTGTAGATTGGAAGAAACAGTTAAAGTGTTCTATGGTCTTAAACGGAGGGAACATAACAAGTATATATATAAACTGGGTAAAGTAGCCTACGCAAAAATACATACAAACAAGTACACAAAATAACCTCTAAATACACACATTAAACACAGAAGAGGGCTGCAGTATGTAAAGAGATATAGTCTACAAAGTTACAATACTGTGAACACATTCTCCAAGAAAGTTCATTCAGCGTTAGATGCGGTTAACGTTTCGATGGCAGAGTCAAAATCTTCCCATGTTACAGTTGAGGAACACTGAAGTTTACTCAGGTAAACTTTCAGGTTCTGGGCATATGTTTGCATGGGCAAACGTTTGTAGTTCTTTTTCAATCTAAACAGTTCACTCGATCTAGGAAGTGACAAACAGGTATCACGAGCATATCTTACTTGGTAGTACATAACATTTTCCTTAGTTTTATCATCATAAACACTCAGTTCTAAAAATGAATCAACATCAGCAGCATTACTAAAAGGACCACCAAACTTCTTCAAGAAATTAAGATCACAAATTTTTCTCTGATCGTTGTGAAGGTGTTGAGCTTCTTTTGATGCAAGGCCATGTTTTACTAATTCTGATTGTGTTGTATTCCATAGTTCTATTATTTGGGTGACTTTTTTGGCATTTTTGTAGTGTTTTTTTAATTCTATGTTTTCCTTCAGCTCGACTAAATCCACCAATTTTGCTTTGACATGTGATGCACTGCTAGCATTCAACTGTTTGGCCCCACGAATTTTGAGTTCATAGTTAATGGAACCCACATATCGTTCACTGTCCAGGTTATTGATTGGTGCCATATCAAGTTGCGCACTGTCTTTCTTTGTAAGGAGCTGAGCACTCTCTTGCGAAAAGTCTCCAAAGCCAAATACATCACCTCGTTGTTGAAAAAATCCAGCAGCCAAACGGGGAAGAACTATTTTTAAAACGTCAGTGATTCGGCCTTTGTTGGCGTTGATTTGCTGCTGAACTTCCTGCATCAATTCTTGTGGCCATTTTGTACAATTTTTAAATCTTTCAACACTGATGAAGTCAAAGGCAGGTCTTGATAAGTCTGTCATTCGCTCGGGATCACAAGTGGTCAGATCATGATAAAGGGTTTGCATGGTTGGGATTAAACTGCTGTATTGCAATTGATCATAGTAAGTGATGCTGAGATATGGCTGAACTAAATGAATTCCAATCACAGCACCAACAGCGCAAAAAACACTAAGAAAATCTACGTCTTGAAAAGCCCTAACAATGCAAGCTAAGGTATTAGTGATGTGGTCATACTTTTGTAGAAATAATTGCACATCCTCTTGAATGTACAAAGCAACTGCACAAAGATACACAAATCGATTAAAACGTTCCATCTTCAAAGAAACGGCCAAATTTTTCTTTGGTTTAATAAATAAACTGAATTCATTTGCATAATTCCACGACTTGTGATCAAAATTTGGGGAAATAAGGCGAGTCAAACAATCAATATATTGCTCAAACACTGTTCCATGTGTTGTCGTTGCATTCACTAGGAAAGCTGAATATATTTTTTGAGGACCTAACGTACTCTCAATGTCACTGATGACTTGCAAAAGTTTCCTGTTGAACATGAGGCAAGGATGTGTGTGACAAAGGAGATGTTGAGGAATATGGTCAACACCAAGATCTATAGCAACCATTTCATCCACATGAAGGTTATGTGTAGCTGAATCTGTCATCTGAAATGTAATTTTCTTGAAAATTTCTTCAACTGCAACTCCACTCACAGTGGATAAAATAGCAAGGATGGTCTGCTTTAATAAGGCCAAGTTTTCTCTGCATTCACTGCTCACAGGTAAAGCTGGGAGCCTTCTATAAGTACCATTAATGGTGATTCCTTGAACACAATATCCTCCAGTTCCCTGGACCTTAGAGCCATCAGTGTGATAGGTTACCACAGCATCACCGCTATCCATAATCTCCTCTACCAAGCAACCTAAAGACAAAGCATGTATGGCACCTCCAGCTCTTCGAATGCTTCTGCGGTGGGGAGCAGTATCAAGGTCAATCAGCTCTTCATTTTCATTATGATATTTCCAGTTTTTCCGCCCAAACATCATGCGACCAGTTTCAATCACTGCAGCTGTTGCTTGCATTTTGGAGCAATGGTACTTACTAATCAACACATCAACTGTTCTGTAAAAAGTTGGCCTTACAATGTTTGAGCTCTCTCTAATATGTCTGTATTCTTTCGGAATGCTATCGCTTGAAGATTCATCAGTAATAATGTGACTATAGTGCCTTTTCTTGCTTTTAGATTGTTCCATTTCTGGAGAATAATCATCATGGTCATCAGTTTCCATTGCAACTTCAACATCTTGTGCATCAATAGCTTCAACAGCACTTGCTACAGCCAACTCTTCTTCTCTCCTTTCTTTCTCCTTTTGCTGCATCTTCTTGAATGTACGTTCTTGAGCAGTTTTCCTCTCCATGCATTTTTGCCATCTTCTATCTATTGCTTCTTCACAGTATTGCTTGCGAACTGTTCTCATGTCATCCAGAAACTTCCACTCCATTTCTCCCATCTTTACTCCATACATTTGTTCCAAAGCCCCTCTTCGTTCTTTATCTTCACAAAATATATCAAATAACCTGGTCATGGATGCATTGAAGTCAGTGAAGATGGACTTCTTTGCTGGTTGCATATAAAATTTTTGCTTTGACTTTTTCAGGGTATCTTTGAACAAATTATAAAGACTAATAACACGCTTCTTGACTGTCTTCAAACTCACAGTGTATACGTTGCAATACATCCAATGATCCATTAGATTACATGCCATGATATGACATGCCTCATCTACAGTTCTTAGAGCTTTTCCAGCACGGTGATCATGCAGCAAATATATCATACACTGAACAATATCTTTTTTGGATGGCAAAATTCCTTTTTTCAACTCTTCTGCTTCAGTGTACGTTTCCTCTGCAACTACTCTTTGGGTTTTTGATCTTGTGGTGTATACCCCACTAACAGATGCCATCTAATTTGGCTAATTACAACAAATATATGTTTTAAAAGTTTTGCTTACAATATAACTCTGAAACATACCAACAGAGCACATTAAAAGGTACACTGGTACAATATACTCACATTCATTGAAAAAGCATTTACATTTTTGGGTCTAATATTAGTTTTCTCACTCCTAATATAGCCAACTATATAGCTCATGGAGTATAGTTTAAATAATTTTTGTTATTAAAGCACTTCAATACTTAATCATTAACAAGTAAATGCGATATTAAAGTGCATTTTCTCATGAAAATATTTAAAATCTTTTTTTTCTGGAGGGAAAGTAATAAAAATTGTCATATATTTTATGATTTTAGAATATGTTCTTTGGTTGAAGCTCCAAAAGTGGTCCTTAATTACTCACCTAATTTTTCTGCATCTTTTGAGACCAATTTGAACAGTTTCTGACAAGTGGTTGTTCAATCATCTCGAAAAACCACATTTTTGCCAGCGCGACCCCCCCGGATTTTTTAAAATCTCATTATCCGGGGGGTTTTTCAAACCAATTTCAATTTTTTTTTTCTCAGTGCTCTAAGTATGTCTCATAGCATAAAATCAAGGTGTACTCATACCAAAGTAAATTTTAAGCCCTCCCCTTATGACCACTAAAGTTGGTCACAATATAGATAGCATGTATGTCTATCATCCCACAATGAAATTTTTTAAATTCATTAACTGGTTTGAAAATTATGCACAAAATACCTGAATTTTTTTTTACCCCAGCTTTGGGATAAAAAAAATTTTCATGGCGTAAAAAAGACACCTGTTAGCATAGCAGCTTCTTCTTTATTATCATGATATTGATTTCATATGTAGTGTAAATGATTCTCCACCAGAGAAAAGGCGGTTTGTGTAACTCATATGTCAAGGACTGTGAGAGATGCTGAACCCATAGTCGAAACCGGATGGGTCATGATGATGATGTAAACAATTTTGCCCACAATTTTTGTATGCACTTTTTATTAAAATACACATTGTGAATTCGCAAAGTCTCGTTTCTGTAATAAAAACGGCAGCAAGACAAAAAATTGTGTCTAGTATACTTATGCACGCCATCTTGATTTTATCTGCAGCTCTAGTTTGAACATGCAAGTGGGCGATTAAATTTTGCGGATCGTGAATCCTAATTAATCAACCAGCAGTTTGTGAATAAACATACAACTAAAAAACAACAGACAGAAAATAAAAACAACAATGTGTGTATGTATGATTATATGTGTTGTGCACAATCGATCGATGGATCACTCTGTACTCTCAATCTGCGCTATTGATCGAATAACCCGCAACACTAACCTTAACCTCGGACCCCCAATTTCAACAAACATTAATTGATTGTGCATAACACATGCATACATTGGCACTGATGCATCCAGAAGTTTGTTTTTGTATTTTTTGGTGATATACTGCTTGGCAGTTGACATAACACCAATACAAAGCCAAAACATTCCATAAAATGCATTGTGTTTTTTTTACCCCAAATCAACGAATTTTATTGGGGTAAAAAAAAACACCTCAGTAATAATTTACACAAACATTTGGAGGCCCCAGTCTTTGTTGTATCTAGTAGCCTCACAGCATAGTACTCACAACATAACATTAAAACATTCATACTACTTAGGCTATCACTAAAATTCAGCAAAAACCTCTAATAAACTCCTCCAAACCTTTTTTTGCACCCTTCGCTGGCCATATTTACTCTATTTAACATATCTCTTCTATGTCAAATCCAATATTTTTCCTCTACCCCTCAAAGTAATTACCATAGACCACTTAAACCGACATCATAACTTGCTGGTTATCATTAGGAAATAGGTGTTTTTTAATTCGTTTCTGATTTGAAAAGTATTTTAAATGCCTAACCCATCCTCTTTGAGAAAATCCTGCGTACGCCACTGTCTGCAGTATAACCATCAAACACCTAATAAAATACGGAATGGCCCGTTTCGGTGAGTCCAATTCGGTGAGAGCCCTATTCAGTGACTTTTTTTAAAATTATTGGGTACCGTAGCCTAATTATCATTGCCGTTTTAGGGTCAAGAGTTACGGGTTAAAATCACCGAATAGGGAACTTTCCGAAAAAGGCTCTCACCGAATCAGACTCACCGAATAGTAGCAGACCCAATGAAATAGACTTTAATAGGATTAGCATCTAAATAACCGGGCGCCACAGCACGCTGTACCTAAATATCCTGATACCACAGTGTGTGCACCTATTTGGAGTCTGCTACTATTCGATTCGGCGAATCTATATATAAATCGGACTCTCTCTGAATCGGAGACTTCCCTATTTGGATGTCATTTTTACATCGTTTTGACGTCACCGTCACCAGTTGAAATCGTGTATAAAAAAAAACTTTTACTGACCAGGTACAGGTTGTAACTGAGAAACATTTACAAAAGCCATTTGATTTGTTAAAAGAACCCAATTAGCCTAACAGTTCGTATTTACATTGATTCAATGTCTGAATACGTTGAATCACTCGGTTGGCCTATCGTTTTTCTTTGCATTGATTTCACGTCTGAACAGGTTGATTCAATGTAAAAAAACTGTTTTGCTTGACTGGCGCGCTTGTAAATATAAAGGTCATTTCGCCGATCAATTACAACACCGATTTGCTTCAACAGCGTTTCATGATTAACAATAGAGTTTAATTTAATGAGATAAAGTCTCAGCAAAAAAATGTCAATAAAAAAAGACAGTTGCCAAATAGCGTTTGACTTAATGAACTAAGTTAAAACCTAAGTGGCACTTTAGAATGCAAATTGTTTAGAAACAAAAGGCGTCGTTGGATTTTCAAAAAATCTCCGAATTTTAAGGGCTTTCTCCGAAAATGGCTGTCTCCGAATAGGGAATTCTTCGAATCGCATTCGCCGTTCCGACCTATTTGGCAGGCACCTAAAAGACGAGCTCTGCTTCAGAATGTAATGCGCTATATTTTTTAGGTTTTCGTTCTATCATGCTGGAAAAAAGTACATTTTCGAAGATGAATGTTCAAGTTGTTTCAAAGACAGTGACTTTTGGTGGTAATCTGCAAGATGCTCTCATAAACTTCAATCAGGTACAGGTGTTGGGTATAGTGGTGTAACACAGTGACAGCTTAAGATTTACAAACTTGTGTGTAAATCCTATCCATCATTTTTTGTTCAAGGCTCTAGAGCAGTGGCTCTTAACCAGGGTTCGATCGAACCCCTGGGGTTTGATAAAGCTGTTTCAGGGGTTCGGCGCGAACGTCCTCTGAAACATTAACACACGGCCTACGAATGGTATATTAGCGAATATTTTTGAACCACACTGAAGTACAATGGCTATCGAGGGGGAAAGTGATGAGTAGCGTTTTAGATTTGCGTACAAAATTATTGAAGTTCTTGAAAAGTCACAACCATCAGCATTCAAAACACTTTGAGGTCAAGTTTCATCCTTACTTTGGCTTATTTGGCTGACATCTTTGGTGCTCTCAATCATCTAAATTACCAAATGCAAGGAGATAGTAAAAATATACTAGAAGCTGAAGAGTAATTGAGTTCTTTTTAAAGAAAATTGGAGTTGTGGTGGCAGCGATTAGAAAATAACAACTTCGCTAACTTTCCACTTCTGGACAAGGTAGTAAGTAGTTTCCGATACAGCAATTAATGACGAAGGTCAGTTGTCAGTATTTACTGAGCATTTGCAGAAGTTGCAAAGTTTATTTTAAAACTAATTTCCTGAACAAACACAATATCCAGCATGGATATGTCAACCATTTGCTTATGATACTACAACAGCGGATATAAACAGTCCATACTTGGATGACATTATCGCGCTTCAAGAAAGCGAGATACAAAAAATAAACTTAACACAACAAATCTTCAATCGTTTTGGTGCCAACAAATGGAAAGTTATCCTCTTATTATATACAAAAGTTGCCCATGAAGTTCTCATTCTATTTGTAACCACTTATTTATGCGAGTATGCGTTTTCTATTCTGGTGGATGTTGAAGCAAAAAATAAAATCGGCTTGCATGCGAAACTGACATGAGAATTGCTGTTTCCTAGACAAAGCCCCGAATCTCACTATTGGTCTCAGAAAAACAACAACAGAAGTCTTATTGATACAGTAATGTATCACCGGTACTATTAAATATGGTAGATTTTTGTTTTTGTGATTTAGCGAAAATTTGGTGTTCAACGAAAGCTTGCAGATTAGCATAAGGGTTCGGCAGGTTACTAAAGGTTAAGAAGATAAGAACCACTGCTCTAGAGTCTAGGAATTGGAACAAAGATTCTACTCGATTTTACTTACCCGGTGTTATCCAAAGTTTTTTTGAGATATTTCGTGCTCACTGCTTAGCTAAGTATTTTATCAGGCAGAGTGAACAATCAAATCAGAAAAGTCGTTGATAAAAAGAGTAAAACCTGGAAATGCACAAAATAATTTTTTTCTTATTTTGCAGGGCATAACAAACAACTATGACATTGTATTGCAACAAATTCGTGAAAATGCACTGAAGGTGAGTTTCATTAAAGATTTTAATAAAATGCACAAACTACTCCAGTGTATGGTCGCAACGTCATATATAATTTGCAAGTTTTATTTCACAATTTTTTTTTTTGTGAGCAGTCTAGCGATCTCTTGCGTTGGTATGAAGAGGCAACAACAGTGGCTCACAGGTTGGATCAACGGCACGGAAGAATGGTAGAGGCTTTGTTGGGAGGTATGATCACTCTTATTGTTTTCTTGAAATTAAAAATGGCGTACATAAGCAGTGTTTCTATGGTCTGCAAAGTAATTTCAAGAAACTAGTGGAAGTGTTGTTGTCAGCTGCCATCTCACTGTTTCTCTACTTCTGTATGTATAAGGTTTAGCACCTTTATTTTTATTCTTTTGTGTTACCCTATGCTTTCTGAGTTGTTGCCGAAGTAATACACCGTTACTGGTTTCGTAATTGAGGTAACAAATAAAAATTACTTCCTCTTTGCACTTTCGGTCATATCTTTCAAACCTCTGAGCTGGAGAAACTTGCAATATTCCACCACACCAAATATTTACCGGACAATTTGGATTTTGTACTAGTAGACATTACACAAAAAGCGTAGCACTAATCAACACCTCACAAACAGCACAAGAATGCAACACCCCAGGAAAACATATTGTTTAAAAAACATCAATTACTCATACCTTTGACTTTCTTAGCAGAAAGATCAAGTTCAGAGAATGTACGTTGTACAGTACACACGTTTTAAATGCTCTAGAGCAGGGGTCACCAACCTTTTTTGCATGCGGGCCACTTTGGCACTATTGAGAGCTGTGGCGGGCCGCACTAATAAAATTTTAGGTAGGTTGACTCTTATGCTAGAAAAGAACGCATTTCGTACCCAGTATCCAGCGTTACATGTTGTTAATATTTATGTTAGAATGCCGCAGTAACAAAATTTATCGAACAACGCTACTGCCAGGCCAAGCTTCTTTTACAACACTTTTGACTTTTTTAATAATGCCTAATAAACGAGGCCACTTGTTTTGCGCATTTATAGCGAGGCGATCGGTTTCATCAGAATATTCGACGCCAAGCAAGAGTGGTGTTGTCACTTTGCTTCACAAAAGATATCTTGCAATTAACAATTTCAGTAAACCAAGGAAATGTTTGACACATTGCAATACAGGCAACAATAGTGACCTGCAAACATATCAGCGAAAAATAGGCTTCAATAACAGGGAAAAAGAAACCAGGCACCATGAAACAAACGCTTGTGGAAATCACCGAAAAATCGTAATTCTATCGTAATTCATGAACAGTCTTCCCTCTAAAAAAGCAGTGAGTTAGTTTTTCATCCTTTTTGTGAGAGTCTATAAAACCGTCTTTCTTTTATTATAGACAACTGTCACTTGCGATGCTTATCAGCGTGGCAAGAATTTGTTGATTAACAACATTTTGCAGTACTTGCTTCTGCAGTAGCAGTACATATACTAAAATTAGAACGATACAGAGAAGATTAGCATGGCCCCTGCGTAAGGATGACACCTAAAATCGTGAAGCGTTCCATATTTCTTTAAAATATATTATATATATATTTTGCAGTACTAAGCTAAATATTTTCATAATACAATCAGAAAAAGTCTTTAAACTTATATTATATATAATATTTTGCCAATTTATTATAAATTGAGTTGGCACACCGACCTATTTTGCCAACAAAAACTTGCAAACTTGCATAAAGAGAACCCTGCTCGTGAAACACAATAACGGTGAAACGCACACTAGTGTTCACATGACATTTACAAACTTAAAATAAGCAACCCTATGCTCACAGACAATTTTGAAATTTAAAAACAGACCTTTTAATCAACCACTGGGACAGTGTGGCTGGACATCGCATTGGAATAACTTTAAGCAACCCCCACCTAGAACTATAATCTGATTGGTCGGTCGGTGGAATCGTATGCAAAGCGAAAATATGCTTCCCGGAAAGTATTTTTTGCTTTCGTGCTCTTTAACTCCTCAAGAAAAGTATTTTTGGTTATACTTGTACGCTGATACTTTCCGCGGGCCGCAGCGATACAGCGTGGCGGGCCGCCAGTTGGTGACCCCTGCTCTAGAGTCTAGAATGTTGGAAAACGTACACAACCACACCATTCTATCTGACTATATTTTTACTAACACGTGTTTCACACTGTCTCCTCTGCAGTAAAGGCACGCACACAACACCACATCTTTATGGACATGACAAGATCCACATGGCTCTAATAATTCCCTCATTTTAGACAGACCCTCCAGTCGGAGATTCTTAAGTATAAGCTGTCCTGGACTCCTGGCTAGTATCGGGTATGGACGATCACAACTTTACACTGCTCTATTTTCTTGGGCAATGACATCTGTAATATCCTCCAAATTTAAGTCATTGACGTTATGACGTGGTGATGTTACACGTTGCTCCTCCGCTTTGCAGTGCGATGGATGGAGAGGGAGCCAGAAGTAGTTGATCAATTTCGTAAGTTTGTGACTTCCCTGGTCACCGCCAATCCAGTTCATCTACGATCGGTGATCAAAGCACTAACAGCTTCCTTTGTACCTGGTCAGTGGTGTGGTAATGTTCGACTTGTTCGTGTGTAGTTATTCAATTCCAACAAGATTGATCAGATCCAATGTGCTTTCCCATCTTTGCCACGTCACACTTATACAAATACAGAGTTGAATGACCATTGCTCAGCCTATGCCTGCCAGATAACGCTGTTTGAACGTAGATCGTAACTGAATATTTGTTTTCAAAGTTGTACTGCAAAGCAAAAAAACAGTAATTGAAAACTTTTTAGATCAAACTAATTGTTTTAAAAATAGTTCCCACGTTGAACGTCCGTTGTTGTACTTGTTTTACTTCCGCATCGCGATCACATGACCCGGGATGCGATCGAAACTAACCAACTTGTTCAATTTACGTTTTCGACTACAGATGAATCAGTATCTGAGTCTCTGAGAAGGAACGACATGTCTGTTGCCAAGGATACCGCCCACGACATCTTTAACGCCATATTCTCTCTAATTCCACAGTGAGTTCGTCGCAGTGTTGCCCGTAAATTTTAGGCTTATGTAATCATTCAAGTAGGAAGGCTTCGTGGTACAATATGTGATAAAATGCTTTCTTGAAACTAGCTTTTAAAACCAGTTTTGGTATGTTGGATCTTGTTGATATGTAGTGACTAGCGATGGAACAACCTCCAGCTCCGGCCAAACTCCGGCCCGGAGCTGGAAGTGTGTATGCCAACTGTGTTTGGCTATGGTCAAGTTCATGACCTTAGATAAGTGCAATCTTATATATCATTGTGATGTTGTAGTAATGCAAGAATACTCAATTACACATTTTGACTGTAGCATTGGTCTTAAATGTATAAAATGTAAGATTGAAAATGGGTTCAAGGAAGTCAATCAAAAGTCTTCAATATCTTAAAAACAACACTACGTCAGGTGGATAGAAAACATAGCCAAATTTGAAATCTATCCAAACGTTTGCTTCTAAAGGAACCCTTTTAAAAGACCGTAAGCATTGCCATAAAGTAATTTCTTACAGAGTGCCTGGTTATCGCTTCACTGCTTGATAAGAGTGGTATACCAACAACCAGGGCCGTTGAGAGAATAATTTGGGCCCAGTATCAATGAGACTCTCAGGCCCCAAGTTCAGACATTTCTAAGAAAAACGCACAATATCCAACAAGTACGGGGTGGTTTCTTCAAGTTTCCGGGACTCTTGAAATGAATACGGCCCTTTAAATCATCCCGGGTCCAAAAGTACCCTTAAGACCTCCCTGTTAACCTATTGCCAATAACCGCATGGTTAAAACATTGATTATGAGGTAGATATTAACAAAGACCGGAACCTTCGGCCAAAATTTTGCCTGCGGTGCATCACTATTGATATGTATAGAAAACCTTTTCATTAGGTTTTCTAATCTTAATCTTAATTCATACTGGGTTATTTGAGTAGGATCTACCATCAGATTGTTAAACTTCAAATAACAACATAACCAAAAAAAAGAGTTTTCTCACAGTATTATAATCTAAAGTAATTTTAAACTCTTGGTGACGGTTTGTTGAGGAAATCCGCAATCTAGTGAAAGCCACTACTTTCATAACGAAACAATTTTTATTATACAGTTTGAAAAATTAGAACGAAACTTACATTTAGTGTCTCTGGCTTATGGATTCATCTGCCATATTCCATTGTTCCGTTGACTTTACTTGTTGCAACGATTGTGTTTTCATCAGTGGCGGGTTGCAATCTACAATCATAATCCTGTTGTTTAGGTCTTTGACCGTCGCAGAGAAAGTGTTTGCGGACAACTTTCCATACATGAGGAAGCCTATTGGAACGTTGGTGAGTTGGTGTTTGCGCCTAGTACCCATCAGTTGGGTGGCTCACAGCCATAACAATCACTATCTGTCTCTCCAATATTTCTGTAATGTTGCGTATCGCTTACAATAAAATGAAAGAAACTAGTCCTAAGTGTAGATAAGGCGCTTTTCTCGCGTCTAGTCATTAACGTTTTACTTAACAAATTTGCTAGACAGGTTTTGTTTGATTAAAGACTTAAAGGCGTAATAATTCTAATTCAAAGATGCAGTAGAAAAAGATACAATTTTGTATCACAGAGTATTGTATCATTTGTACATCTCAAATTAATGCGATTCAACTTTCATTTGTCCAATCGATTTGTATAGCCTGCACAACTTATTTATTTAAGGTTTACCTTTTGCATTTGTCGAAATTCCCGTGGCGCAGTAAAAACTAAGAATGTTGTTTTTCTGAAACAAGTGCCTATTTAACGATGCTGCTCATGGCAGCACTCTAAACAGGGTGAAACAAAATAGAATAAGAATCAGCACTCAGCAGAGAAGCTGACCAAACATGATGCTTGCTCCACGAGAGAGAAGCGAATGTCTGGTGAACTGGTGAACATTGTTCACCAGACTGTCACAGTTTCTTTCTATCTCTTACCAGGAAAGAGACTTGGAAAGGTTCAATGACGTAGTTTAATGGAATATTACCGAAAGGCAGTCAATTAAATGTCAAATAGTTCTACTGGTGAAATGATAATGAAAATTCTTGAAGGACTTTAACGAACGGCTTCTCAAATAACTCTAATTTCGAACACAATTTATATCAGCACCAATTCTCATCTAATTGTCTCGTAGGGTGAAAGGTTCTAGAAAGTACGTTACATAATAAAGATTTCGCAAGCACAGATCTACTGGTAAACAACCTTATGACGTCATGACAAACGACATTTGGCAATTGTGAAAAACAAAAGAACATTCCAGGTTTGTTCTGGAAATACACAACATAATAAAGACTTCGCAATCAGAGGTCACTACAGGTCAGTAACCGATAATAGCACATCTCTCAAGGATTCCACAATCAAAACAGCACGTTCGTTAGGATACAAAGCAGCCCGTCGCGAGGACTTGCACATTGATTGTGACACAGACATTATAATTATTAATTATAGATTATTTTTTTGCATTGTTCTGAAATAGAAAGCCAGATATCATTTCAACATCTTGTGATAGTCTAGTCTACAGTCACCTGAAGAACGCAAGAAATTAATCTATAATTAATATTGTAGGTTTGGTGAAGCAAAGTTTTCTGTAGCAGTTATACTTAGTTTTAGCAGATCAGAATTATCACGCTAAATCGAATAACATCTTGCTACCAATTCCACGTAGCGCTTACGAACAGTGCGCTCTGTTAATAAAATTGTAGCGATATCGGGAAAGTGTGATAGTTAGCAGTGTTAGGTAACGTTATTTGTTTGTTTAGACCGGTTATACGAAAAACCTGTTGTACGTGACCACCTACCGACCATCTCTCCGCCCTGCAGCGCTCGAGGTGATCATCAGGAACATGGTTGACATTGATGTGAGTGGACGCTGTTTATGATATATTTTCTAAGTCTGCTTTCTAACTACGAGCAACGTTTGCTGACCGTGTTGTCACTGGGCAATCTTAATTCATTTGTCGGTTTTTGCTTCCGATCTTTGAACGCTCAGCTGACTACGATTCGTACAATGCCCGGATGGCTTTTGTTGTTGAAATACATATTGACGTTTATTCATCTTTTAGGTGCACTCTCTGCGTCACGAGATCGAAGATGCAGAGGCTGACATGGAAGAAGAGGAGGAGGAGATGTTCGAGATGGTCAGTCCGCTGTAAAGACTCTGTCGTTTTGTTGGCTTTTTGGTCCCTTTTACATAACGTATGTAGTACTTGTGCTGTGTTAAAGATGTTGGCATCTCTAACCGTTTCTGCTTGATCCTCAGGAAGAAGACTCTATGAAAGATCCGCAAGCCATGAAGCACGATTTGGCCGATCGCCTAGACGTCCTCATGGACATGATGCTGCAGTACATCCATGACGCGTCGTATGTTCATGGTAAGAGCTGGCTCAATAGATTTAATGAATACCCCATCGTGATTCCTCATGAACTACTATTTGCAACTGGTAAGCTAATTCCGTTTGGTCATCGCACGCAACAGCGTAGTATATGCCATTTTTTTCTATGATGTAACAACCTTCAACAAAATATTGCTGGGCAGACCAAGCTCTTCTCAAACTCACTGTAACAACTCTCAATCAAATATTGTTGAGCTGCCCAACCTCTTGCCAACGACAGCAATGTTGAAGGCCGATATATTGGTGACCAGTGCGCGCACTTTAATTTTTAGGTTAATCCTAGCTAATGAACGTGATGAGGTGAAGTTGCTTTGCGGCCCTTTTTGTTCAGTTCGGTTATTACAGCATTAATCACTTCGACCATTTCCCAGGCGAGCTTCAACCATCTTGTTCCCGTCGCCTTTTCCTCGAGCTCCTCTTTGTGTTCGACAAGGTGATGCTTCCAGTCCACCAGCTCTCGCACGTTCAGTTTCTATTGTTCTGGATTTGCAGCTTCAGACAGGTCCTATATATTTTTATGCAGTGTGTATTATATATGTTTATCATATGCGTGTTTTTATGCATTTTATTTTGTCTCGCAGGATTTCTATGAAGCTTTTGTCGCCAGTTGTTGGAGGAAAGTAACCGAAGTGAGCTCTCCTGTCACTCTGCGCCAAGCCTCTGTTTGTTACGTGGCAAGTTTTGTTGCCCGCGCCAACTATCTACCCATCAGGTAAGCGACTGCACAGTTGCACATGGTTCATGGTGTCTTTGTTCAAACCTGAAGTTCTTCGTGTTTTGTCTTTTGATCTAAATGCTCTTACGCTGATTTTGCCCCTCATGTTGAATATGCCACTAACTTTGTAAACCACCACGTGGAAGTACTCATGATATTCCCAATATAACTTCGCCATCTTCTGCAGGCTGGTTAGGGAATGTCTGGACACCATGGTTGGGTGGACGAGACGTTACCTGAGAGAGGTTACAGAGCTTCCAGCATCCGATACTCACCGCTGCGATGTAGCGCGACACGGCACCTTCTACAGCGTGTGCCAGGCTATTTTCTACATTATCATATTTCGTCATCAACAAATACTGGAATCAAAGCAAGGTAGGTTAGTTTGTATGCTCAATCACTATGACGTCTACGGTCTACACCAAGCGTCTCAAACTCAAATTGCTCTGAGGGCCAAATGAACTCTTGTAAATCGACTCGAGGGCCGCACCACACATTTCAGGACTGCTCTCCATTCAACGGCACCTAATGGATGGAATAATTCCCGACAACAACACTTCAACAATCGAAAAACTTCACTCTGCCAATCTCAGCAACCGGGCCTGCGTCAAAATCCTCTACAAGTCTACAAGTATGCGAAACTACCAGGAAAAACCTATCAAGGCTTTGTTAGTCCGAGGGTAAAGATTCAAAACAAACCAATAAACAAAATAACACCTTGAAAACGCAATAAAAAAGATACTGTACAGTAGTAAGAACACACCAAGAACGTTAGATCGCAAGAAAAATTAGTAAGAACAAAGAGATGGAAAAACACTGTACCAACGCAAAAACAAACGAAAAAGAAAAACGAAAAACACGTAAATGAAACGACGGACTTGGAGAGCTAATATCCTGCAATCAACTTTCAAAAACGCGGAAAAAACTAAACTGTTGAAGAATTGACTTCAGCAAGTGCCAAAGTTACTATTGCAATTATGACACAATGAGTGAATAAGCAAAGTGATTGAGATGTAACAATACCAGTTTCCCGTACGCAAAAATGGCGCGACAGAAGTGTTAAAAAGTCGTCTGAAGTTTGATCGGCATTTTCAGGTTTGTTGAGCATTTTATTTTTCTATATAGAAAAATATGTACTGTGATTATGAATTATTTCAAAGTTTAAAAATGCATCGCGGGCCAAACCAAAAGTTCTCGAGGGCCGCATGCGGCCCGCGGGCCGCGTGTTTGAGACCCTTGGTCTACACTCTACAGTCCAGTGGTTATTAACCTTTACTAACCTGCCAAACCCTTACGCTAATCTGCAAGCTTTCGTTGAACACCAAATTTTCGCTGAATCAAAAACGAAAATTTACCACATTTTTTAGTAGCCTAATATATTACTGTTTCGATGAGACTTCTGTTGTTTTTCTGTGACCAATAGTGAGATCCGAGGCTTTGTCTAGGAAACAGCAATATTCTCATGTCATTTTCGTATGCAAGCCGGTTTCGTTTTTTTTTTTTTGCTTTGACATCTAGCAGAATAGAAAACGCATGCTTTCATAAATAAGTAGTTATGAATGGCATGAGAACTTTAAGGGCAACTTTTGTAATAAGAAGATAACTTTCCATTTGTTGACACCAAAAAGTTTGAAAATTTGTTGTGTTGAAGTTTTTTTTTGCATCTTGCTTTCTTGAAGCTCAATAATGTAATCCAAGTATGGACTGTAGTGTTTATACCTGTTGTTGTTGAAAAAAATTGAAAATAGAACAAAATTTCCTTAACTTAAAGAAATTTCCTCAAAACTAAGAGCCCTGCTTATGCCGTTCCATGCAAAAAGCAAACGTGAAGAAATTCATGTTTTGAGAAAATGAAGTTTATTTACCATCATGTATGCCGCAATCAAGTTTCGGCTGGACAATATTTTCCAAACATATTCTCTGATATACCATTCAGTAGACCGTGTGTTAATGTTTTAGAGGACGTTCGCGCCGAACCCCTGAAACAGCTTCGTCGAACCCCAGCGGTTTGATCGAACCCTGGTTAAGAACCACTGGTCTACATCGATGCTGTTCGACGTCATCACTACCGACTTCACCTTGGCGTTATTGCAATTAATCTAAGATGGTTTTCTAGGTCTTAAGTACATGGAGTCCCTGCATCTTCAACATCTGGTGGTGAGCTCCCTAAACCCTCTGAAGGCTTGCCTCTCTTCTGTGGTCACTTTATTCGCGTCCGCGATGAGGTGAGTGTTGTATTTCTCGGCCTCCAAGCTCCTTTATTTTTTCGACCAAGCATGGCCTATTAGTGCTTCTTCTCGGCGGCCAAATTCTGACTCCCGGCAGCAACTTTCCAAAAGGTACCATTAAAAAATCCCTTTTGAGCAACAAAGGAAAACGTAAATCCTAGCTGAATTAAGTCATCGGTTTGCCAACGGCTGCTTTGGCGCAGAGGGTTAGGGCGTTGGTAGTCATTACATTGACGTGGGTTTGATTCCCACCACTGCTATTGCTCTTTTTTCTTTTGTAATTACAAAACAAAGTTCAAAGGGGATTGTTTAATGGTACCTTTTGGAAAGTTGCCTCCCGGCAGCCGCAGTCAAAATAAAAAGTCTTTGAAATTTGTGTTTTTGAAAATGCGTTAATACCGTGTTTTTGCGTTCACTTAGATAAGAACAACGTAAACAAGGCCCTGAAACAGTTGTAGTTGTAAAATCCGCTGCTTCCCAAGTAGTGTAGACCTAGTCTTTTAAGTTTTTTTTTTTTTTATAGATGGACACTCAGACTTATTGCAAAACTTTAATCAGCAATTTTTCTCGTCGGCATGTGCGAGACTGACTTGTTTGTTAAAAAGGTTGCGAATGCGAGTGAATAGAAAAAAGTATCACTAACACTCGAGTGGATAAAAAATG
Organism: Aplidium turbinatum; assembly: GCF_918807975.1. Taxonomy (NCBI): domain Eukaryota; kingdom Metazoa; phylum Chordata; class Ascidiacea; order Aplousobranchia; family Polyclinidae; genus Aplidium; species Aplidium turbinatum. The sequence goes on along the minus strand of NC_137477.1, from coordinate 14,797,013 downwards.
CAAATGCCAACTAGTGGAAAAATATTGGCTTGCGACCAAACCTGGCTTTTATTTCCTAACTGCTGTACCTACATTTCACTTCCATCCTTAGACGACACCAACTCGTCTACTGCGACTCAGTAGTTGAAAGAAATAATCGCCAGATGCTTCCGGTAGTGGGCGCTACAATGACAAGCGACAATCCTTTGGAGTCGTTTTTTCCTTTCGACCCGTACTTGCTCAGGAGGTAAGATATGATGTTTCTCATTTTTTTTGGAGACTGACCACGTGATATAGTGTTGGTTGCCCGATGTCTACCGTGTTACCGAATACCAAGTGATTATAGTTTGTCAAGAAAAGACATAAGTTATAACACTTATAAGTAAGTAAAGGTTGATCTCTTTTATCCTCTGTTCCGGTTTCTCCATGTAATTGAGAATTGAAAGTTACACAAGATCCTTCATTTAGGATGCAACCGAACGATTAAACACAACAATGAATTAAAATCTGCCAGGTTCGAAAACTTGCTTAATAATTTATCGATAAACCTTTTGCTTCCGCAAGGGCTACTTTTCAGTATCGTATTTCATTTTTATTAACAACTGATGGGATCGATTTCAATCTTGAATCTTGTGGTTACCAGCATTTTTTGGTTGTATGCGACTGCTTAGTTAAATATTTTAGAACCATCCGTTTGGTGACGCGAATACTTAAACAATTATTCATGCTACTTTGACAGATCGAGTCGCTTCATCGCCGACCTGTACACCGCTTGGGGAGGTGGCGTGCCAGAGCAACATGATGAAGAGCAGGTTAGCATGTAGCTTAGCTAGTTAACTGATAGTTTGCAATTGAGTTCTGTCCGCTCTCTTCTATGAAGTACTCATGATGAGGGTTGCAAACTGTTTGGAGCCGGACTTTACCACATTTCCACCAAGGAAGGCCCCTTCCAGAATACAATCGCTGTAATCGGCTGTAGGATGCATTTCGTTTTTCTTTCATCTCCATGGTTGAAAGATTATGCGTTGTTTTCTGCAGGATGTCTCTGATGATGAATTTCTGGAGGTGGTGAATGGGAGAGACCACTCCGCGTCCATGGAGGGCTCGTACAAGCTGTTCAACACAGTTTCCCCAGGATTCGGCTCCCCAATGGGTCCTCTGTGACCGCAGTGTGAAGAGAGACCGGTCAGTATGAAGAAGAAAATTGTCAAGTCGCGCGGTGAAGACAAAGATAGAAGAGAAGAATGTGAACAACAAAGCGAGCGTTGAAACGAACTTGTCGGTGAAGCCATCACGAGTGTCAATCTGGTCACTGCGCTCGTTTCCATCACAACGGTGCATTGCGGAGGACTGTGTTGACTTGCGTTTGATTGTCATAGGTGACGTCACCTGACGTATTATTGAACGGGGTGTGATTCAGTCATGTAGATGCAGATTTTGGCTCACATTCTTTCCAACAATTTCGTAACAATCAAGCAGGCTCGTGTTGCTGAACCGTCACATTAAGTTTACACATTAACACTATTGAGGAATCGTGAAGAGCAAACTACGTAGTGTAAAAGTTGTCTACAACCGACTTAAGATAAAATAATTAATTGTGTTGTCAACACTGTTTGTTCTTATGGCGCATTAAAATGATAAACATGTTTGTTTTGTGAAGCAGCATTTGTCTTCGATTAACAATCAGTTTATGTGTGGTTGAAGTTTAAAAAAAATTCAGGTGCCCAATTCTTTGCCTACCTGCAGTGAAATCTTTACCTTTACTCGACCACCTATTAAAAGACACCAATCTGCCCCACCCCCTGTTTTATTGCGGCATTCCATTCAGCGGCACCGAGTGAATGGAATAATTCCCCGGCAACAACACTTCAATAATCGGAAACTTCACTGCCAATCTTAGTACCGGCTCTGCGTCAAGAGCCTCTACAAATATGCGAAACTACTAGGAATAACCTATCAAGGCTTTGTCAGTCCGAGGATTAAAATTCAAAACCAACCTTAATGTAAGTTAAGCTTTATTCAGTTGAAACGACAAAACAAGGAATGACAAACAGGAAGTGCGACTAAAAGAAGTGTGCTTCGAGCATTCCTGGAAGGAATAGCCAAAAGATAATGCAATTTATTACATTCTTCTCACCTGGACAAAAATATTTATCAATCGGGAAGTTTAGAACCTTACATAGATTAACCAGAACAAGTTCGGTGTTAACTATGCACTATGCAGGCTTAAACTCTATTGTCCGTATCGATCCACCACTTTACGACTAAGTAGAGACCGTCAAAGTGTAGCAGGAGATTAGTGCAGTAGCCTAATCCCTTTTTCGACATATTGTTCGAGTTTTCATCATTTTTAAAATGAAAGTCATAACCAGAGATGAGGTTACGATGCAGCTCATTAAATTTTAACCTTTAAAACGAGCGCTTGTCAGAATAAGGGGTTGATATTGCATCCTCTCTTCAAAATGTCTTGTGTGGGCAGGTCCTATAGGCTACGACTAATTTGCATCTAGCCATAGCCGTACGAGACCAAACCATTTTGGGGGGGCAGAAAGTAATTTGCCCAAATGTGCACGCTTTTATAGAAATTGCCCAAATATAATGTATGCGGTAGGGTGTGACAGCCGCCCCATGATTTTTAAAACTTGGTTTCACAGAGCCTACCTTTTTTTGGTGGTGAGGTTTTACCTGTATAAGATTCCTGTAAAGTTTCAAAAAAATTGGTCAAGGTTTAGAGGTGGCCCGTGGCCACTAAAGTTTTTGGGGGTGCGCGATGCATTTTAGGGGCGTTTTTGCTATATCTCAGCTCGTAGACATGATAGAAGATCATGCTATAGCTCAATCGATGCAGTATAGGCAAGTCTATATCAAACTTGTGAACAAATGTTCAGTCTAAAATGTTTAGTTTTTAAGTTATTTGAGAAAAACCTGTTTTTTGCATATTTGTGAGAAAAATGTTCTTAGCACCTTTTCTTCTTGGGTTAAAACACATGGAAAATCATGGAAATGATGAATTCACATGTTTAGTTAATGTTAAACAAAATCACAAAATACATTTGAAGGCAAGGAACAGCGATGATAAAAATCACAATGTAAGAAACCAACACCGAGATGGATGTAAGTATTGTTTACGCTGATTGGGCATAGAATTTCTGCTGTTCTCAACTACTTGAAGAATATTTTGAAATGAAACTTCTGTCTTAGTAGTGTCTATAAAGTCTTGGCACAGTTTGACACCCCTTTCTGCTGCATCATTAACAACACAAAGATTTGAAACCCGTTTCTTTGCTTCACAGTAGCTGCCGTTCTGGCACCAATCGACAACACCAACACTTAAAAAGGTCATGTCAATCCTCAAGATTCTGAAGAAGCTCCAAGAATCTTCTCCAACAAAGGAGCTCAAGTCATCTGTTGGTTTTGTAGCAACGGAAGGAAAGGAGGGTTTGCCAAAATCACTTCCTTCTCTTTTCAAAGAATGCCCAGGATCTTCGAAGCTTGTCAGCTTTTGAACAATTTTCTGCTTTGTCCCATCAGACACACTGCTATCGAAAAGGGTAAGGGGGATAAGTTCTTCACTAAGATATCACATGTGCCCCTTTAGAGCTTTAAGAGCTGCTTTGGCCATACTGCTTTCGATTTATTCATACTCGTTGACGTTGATAAGTTCTAGGTGCGTTGCAAGGAGCAGAAGTTGACACAAAAGTGGTTAGCCACCATGGCACATAGGAATATACAACAAGCTGAACAAATTTTTGGATTTTCTTTAGCTGTTGTTTTGAACATATAAAACCTGCAGGAAGATCTCTAGTAATAACTTTAGTGAGAAGAACGATCTTGATGCAGTATAAAATCTTGGCCATCCATCTTGCATGGTGACAAGCACCCGGATGTAGAAAACCTCCAAAGGTCTCAGCTCCCTCACCAAGATGCAAAAGCACTAGTTTGACTAGCTCCTCATAATCATCCATCACAAATCCCTGTGCTAGGGCTTCATAGCAGATCTTCACAATCATCCCCTTCTTGATCCTCATATCTGCTGGCCATCGCTCTGATGGTAAGATGGACTCGCCTAGTCAAGCCTGAAGACAACATCCAGTTTGGGACACTTCTATCAAAGCTCAAAATAAAAGACATCAGTGAAGTCCTCCAATTAGGCAGACTGAAATGGCTTGGTCTCGTTGAGCGCAGCTCAAGCTGGATCTCACAGATCAGATGTGTTAACATCGCAGCACAGCAGGGTCAAGGTAGACTAAAACTTTCTTGGGAAGAACTTGTAAAACATGACCTTGTAGCCCTGAACATGAACTCTGTCAACCCAATAAATGAGGTGTGGAGGGGAAGACTTCGTTCTCGACAGACAGGCCACACCCTCGACATGAGGATTAATTCATGGCCTGTATAATCAAAATTGGTTCATGATGATGATCTTTAAACTGTGACATAGCATGTAATATAAATTAGCACTTACCACCATAAAAATTGCCTTAAAAGTAAACACAATGTTAGTGTTCAGTTTCTATGCTTCTAACAAAACAAAACATGAGGTAACTTAGGTTTAAACTTTGAAGAGTTACAGCTTCTGTACTTCTCCAGGTGTTCCTAAGAAGAAAAAAAAGTGAAAATGATAAAATATTCACAAAATTTGTGCAAAAAACGGGTTTTTCTCAAATAACTCAAAAACTAAACATTTTAGGCAAATAGTTTCTTCACAAGTCTAATACAAATTTGCTTATTCTGCATCGATTGAGCTATAGAACGACCTTCTATCATGTCTAGGAGCCGAGATATAGCAAAAGCACCCCTAAAAATACATCGCGCACCCCCCAAAAACTTTAGTGGCCACGGGCCACCTCTAAACCTTGACCAATTTGTTTGAAACTTTACAGGAATCTTATACAGGTAAAACCTCACCACCAAAAAAAAGGTAGGCAAATTCTAAAAAGTTTGGGGCGGCTGTCACACCCTAGTATGCGGTGCATGATAACAGTGAAAAAGCAACATAACAAGATCACCAGCAGTGGCGTAGCCAGTAATTTTGAAAGGGGGGGGGGGGGTTTGAGGGCGTGTTTTGCTTATTACGATACCCAGCAGCGAGGGGTCTGGGGGGCCTCCCCCAGAAAATTTTGAAAAATTACTTTGAATTTGGTGCATTCTGAGAGTATTTTTAACAAAAATGTGGTTATGAATATTCCTGTAAAATGGTGCTGTCCGGTGGCATAGCAAAAGGATAAGATCATGTTTTCTTCAGTATTTTTCGGAAATAAAGCTACAATAGACCTTTTGCATAACAAACCAACAGAGCGTGACGTTGGAGTCGTGAACGACCAGCCGCTGTTTACAATGCTGTGCGATAGGGTTAGTGGCGTAGTTTGCAGGCGAATAAATTGTTTAACGTTTGCTTTAGCTGTTGTTTTGTGGTCTTTACAGGCGTGTATCAGTGTTTCAGTATAATTTGCCAGAAAATAAAACTCTTTTAAGTTGTAAACTTAGGCTACAGAAGTGTAAACCTTCGACCAGTTCTTTGCTGTATTGGAAGCGATCTTGCCAGGCAAAGATAGGAAGAATTTCCTGTATTATACAGCTTTAAAAGCTAAGCATGCCAATCAAAATATTGATGCAGAACTTGATGACGATGCTACTTTCGAAATACCTCAAAATGCTACAGGAGCACTGCATCTACATACAGTGGCGTTGCCAGAAACAAATTTTTGGGGGGGGGCAAATATTTGATGAATTGATGAGAACAACAAAGTGTTTGATTTAAGCCATCGCCACCTGATGTGCAGTGGGCGTATCCTGGTGGGTTGAGCAAGAAAAGCAATAAAACCGGTGGGGTGTTAGAGCGTGCCGAAGGCCCGCGTATTCTAGGGGGGTCCGGGGGCATGCTTCCCCGGAAATTTTTTGCAAAATTACACTCAAATAATGGATTATAGCGCTTTCTAGAAACACTTTTAGGGTAATATTTGTATTAAATTTATTAGCAGATAAACAGCTATTAACTTATTATAGGTAGCTCTTATACACGAACGGGCAAAACCAGCCGCTAAATTAGAGAACACCAAAAACTCAGCTACACAAAAACTCAATAACTACACATAAAAATAACAGAGTAAGCCATGCTGAAATTGCTTCCACAAGTTAGTTAAAAGAAGCGTAAATTGCGTAAATTTTACCCGATTTACGATTTGCAAAATTTATTGGTGTCTTTCTGTGTGTCTAAAACAAGTCCTTGGGGGTGTTAATAGCCAGATGACTTGGAAAACGTTATAAATTTCTACAAATTTTATTAACTTATATTTTCAACAAAGGGCTCAACTTCGGAATCCAAACTTTGAAAATTTTGGGGGGGCCATGGCCCCTTTCGCCCTCCCTGGCTACGCCTATGTCTACATAGATTAGCGGTGGAAGATTGAATTTTTGCTGGTGTTGAAGCTTCGCCTGGGTTTGTTTTATACAGACTTAAAGCACAAGGTTTGGTATTAGTTCTGCATTCGTACTGTACACCATATTTTTCATTCATGAATGCACCTTATGTATTTAAGGTTGATTAGTTTGAACATATTCCCTCATCGTGACGTTATCATAGCAACCATGAAGCCAGACTTCAAGAAGGACTACCCAAGCACCATGATCATCATCGACTGCACTGAAGTACGTCTCGATACACTATCCTCACTTCACCGTCAGTCGCAAACGTACTCGAACTATAAAAGTACGAACACTGCAAAGGCATTAGTCATTAGTGGGAGTTGATCCAAATGGGGGTAATATGTTTGTATTTCAGTTGTACACTGCTAATGTGAGTGACAAAGAAATATGTCAGAGGAGTGGATTTTTTCACATTTTGAAGCAGAAAATAGCTGCTAATGAACTGCACTTCATGATGCTGTTATGGCCGATAAAGGGTTTCTTATAGAAAAAGACTTAGCCTACATGGTATTGGTCTACATTTGAATATCTCACCGTTCCTAGGTAGAAGGCCTCAAATGAGTGAGGACGAAGTGTTGAATAAACGAAATATTGCACGCCATCGCATTCATGTAGAGAGGACCATAAAAAAATTCGTCAATTTCACATCTTCGACAGGAAAATACCAGTGACTATGCTTGGCATCATCAATGAAGTGTGGTTGGTTCGTTGCATATTATGTTATGCAGAATGAAAATAAAATGTTGCAAGACAAGGTGCCACTATCGTGGTCCATAATTCCCGGTCAAAATGCACATGCTTCACAATGGCCGTCCTAAATTGCCTTTCCTAGTCTGTTAGCCAACACTATGATTAAAACGAACAAGAATTGAAGTGTACCGATAACCTACAACAATTCATAAACACAAAAAATTTACTTTTACCTGCCATCGACCTCACGCTTGCTTGCAATAACAAGAAACGCCTTCATAAACCGTAGTAAACAAGCGATTCTTAACCCTCAGACTTCGCGTAACTCAAACGTCACGCTCTGGTGATTTTGAATGTGCAAAAGGTCTATTCTCAATGTTTCCTTGTTGCTAATTCCTGGCTGAGATATTTGAATATTTGGTAATGGCAAAACTCGCTCTTTGCAATACCCAGCCCCCCCCCCGGCTACGCCACTGATCACCAGCTAGCTAGAATTTCTTACCAAAGTAATCAAGATAGAACAACTGAATTCATCTTTGAAGAGCATGGTAAGTAGGAGTAACAAATATTGTTTTACACATCACAAATAATAAACAAGGCCACTTAAATATTCAGTTGTGATGTCATAAAAAACTCAGAAAAATAAACATTGCAGGAAACCGGCTCAGGGTGACCATGCGGATTCAGAAAAAAGTAATTAAATGTAATAAAACACAGACATACCGTACTACTTCTGTTCAAATAAACTTTGTTCAATCAATTAAAGTAGTTTTGATGATACGAATTTTAGTACAAAAATAAAAAGGTCTGGCAGCACTACTTCTAAAAATATGGTTAGGCCAGGTAATTTGATGACAAAAATAACTAAGTTTAATATGTTCTAAGTTTGCATACAGACGGTGACGTAGGATTCAAAGAAACCAATTAGCCTAACAGTATGTATTTACATTGATTCAATGTCTGAATATTGAATAATATTCAATCATCGGATTTGCAGAAGGCGTCGTTGGATTTTCAAAAAATCGCCGAATAGGAAACTCGCCGAAAAAGGCTCTCACCGAATAGGGAACTCGCCGAATAGTAGCAGAACCTTTTATGAAAGTAACCAAACAAAGCTAAGCAATACCTTAACATTACAGTACTTTTAACAGGTATAACATGTTTTTGTTAAATGTTGTGGTGTTGCTTAGCTATGTCCATTTATGGTTGAAAAAGTACTGTGACCTTCCCACCCGAATTGTTTTGTAAAAGTAGGCTATTCACCAGATTTATATAAATTCCTATTTTGTAGTTGCCCAAATCAAGATGATGCATTTATGGATAGGCTATTATGAAAAAAATTAAAGACTTTGTAAATTTTGATGCCGAGGCAACTGCATCATGCCAATTTGGGCAGTTTTATAAATAGGCCTAGACTATGATGAGATAATTTCATATGTTTGTTGCCCAAATCTAAACGATACAGTTATGTAAATGGGAAAAATTAATGAATTTGTTCATTTTGGGGAAACTGCCTCACGCTAATTTGGGCAGTTGCATAAACAGAACATAAACAGACAGTTTCATCAAATAATTTCATGTTTTTAGCTGCCCAAATCAACACGATGCATTTGTGAAAATTAATAAAATTAGCTTTATAGCAAATTTTGTGTTTTGATTTGGGCAGTTTCACAAAAGTATTAGAGACATATTTTGGTGGCTGCCCAAATTGGCATGATGCAGTTGGTTAAATGCATTTCGTACTATAGTTTGATCACCATGCAATACAATACATCAATACGGGTGTGCCAAATGAAAATTTTGCGGCACATTTTTTGTGCAAATAAGAGGCTGTACTTAGTGTTACGGATCCCCTTCATATCTGAGCGTTCTTGCAACTGTTAAATTCTTTATCGATTGTCGATCAATTAATCTCGTGACGTCATCTCGCGGTCGCTTTGGAACTGTCTTTTAGATACTGACATCGCTAGAGTTAGGACGTATTTTTGCTGTCTCTTAATTACTAGACAGTGGTTGTTTCAATAATTGGTAATCCTTTCATCAACCTCATCACTCGAATTAAGTTGGTCATTGTTATTCCTTTAAGTGTTTACATCATAGGCTTGAGCCACAATTATACTGTGTTACCCATCTCCTTTGGTGATTTAACTGAGTGTGGTATTTTAGACAGTGTGGGTGTCAAGTCAGGAATAATTAGGTATAGGTTGACGACTGATCTACCAGACTATCCACTAAAATTAAGTAGGCGAGCAGCGGCGGTAACATCATTACCAATTAGTGATTGATTAAAATTGTTTTGCGTAAGTTAAAGTACGCTAGTTAAATTTGGTTGTAGACTACTCCCTGGAAGCGAAGTGTTCTATTGGTGCGGTAAGTTGTTCATTGTTTCTTTTATTTGATTAATTTGTTTACTTTGTCATTAACTGTGTGATGTCTGAGCCTGAAAGGATTGCTCAGCAAGATGGTTTGCCTCCAAATGTGGAAACCAAGCCAGACGTGTATGCACAGCTGAACGACATGCGTGCAGAGCTGGCAAAGGCTACCGACCGCACAGAGGCGTTGCTGTCTTTAGTGCAGAATCAACTCAGCAATAAGGCTAATTCTAATGTTGAAGGTAAAACTGAACCGTCATGGTCATCTGGGGCAGCCAACCAGTTCGACCAGGATGGGACTTCTGGCAGTAGTGGTACTAGCAGGGAGCAATATCAAGTTATAGATGCGCTCTCGGGTCACGACCTCTCTCCAAGTCTGAAAAGCGAGGTTCAGTTTCATGGCAAAACCACAGTGCCGCCTGACTTTCGCGGTAAACCACAATTGACGCCCGGTTATGCAACTAGTTATGGATTCTCAAGAAGAGCAAGTGCGCCACCTGGCTTCCAGTCCAGGTCTGATGTGCCCAATATTTGGTCTGATAATCAGGGTCACATGCCCAGAAATTGGACTCCTAGACAGACTAGTTATTTACGCTCCGCACCCCAACCCAGTCGGCCTTATATGGCGCCTACATCACCGGCTGTGCAGCTTCCCCAGCTGCAGCTGAGGAAATTTAGTGGGGACATTGGGCAGTATCCATCCTTTGTCCAAGAGTTTAAGGCATTCGTTGAAGGCAGCTGCTATGATAGTCATAGACGGCTATTATACCTGCAGATGTATGTCACCGGAGAGCCAGCCGGGTTGATCCAAAATTGTAATGTCTACCCAGACAAGGGGGAAGGATACTATAAAGCATGGGAGCTTTTAAATAATCGGTATGGCAACAACCTCAGGATGCGGGTGAAAGTTAAGGAAGAACTGATAAAGGGTCCCAAAATCCGTTCATCAGACTCAGAGCGACTCAATGACATGGCTCTCCGGATGAACAATTGCAAATGCCTTTTTGAAGCAGGTGGCAACTTGGGAGAACTTAACGGTTCGGAAATATTAAGCCTCCTGTTAGCTCGCTTACCCCTAAAGCTTCAAGAAAGGTTTGCTGAGTTGGCATTTCACAAACAGCGTGTAGGGGAGCAGGCCACTTTTGTAGATCTTTTGGAGTTAGTTAACGATGCAGCTCGCTATGCCGAAATGGAGTGGGCTCAACAGGTATTTAAGGCACAGGCAAATAATGACTTCCATTTGAAAACACACCAGAAAGAACACAACCGGAAGGACAGGATATTGGCAGTCTCCAACAACATGACGGGGAATGTTAAAACTTCTGTAAAAAAGGAATGTCCTGTTTGCAGTGAGGACCACCCCATCTGGCGTTGTAATACTTTCCTAGAGACATCCATATCCGACCGCCGCAATTTGGTGCGTGAGTGGGGACTTTGTTTCAACTGCTTAAAAGGGGGTCACCTTGCATCTAAATGCAACTTTAGGAAGCATTGCCAGAAATGCCATCAAAGACACAACACTCTACTTCATTACGACGGCGTGCAAACAACTGCACCTAACAAGTCCCTCTTTGCATCGACGCCGATAGAAGTACCTACCCACCCCGTCTTAAGCATTGTACCGGTAAAGGTTTGGGGGGGTGACCAGGAACAAGCTATTTGTACCTATGCTCTTATGGATACCGGCTCCACCACAAGCATTTGCACTCAACGCTTGGTGAAAAGATTGAGGTTAAAAGAATCCATTGGAGGTGCATCTCTCCAAGGCATTGGTAACTCGGCCACCTGCCATTCTAAAGTCAAAGCGCTGCACATCCAGGGAATGGCAGAAGATGAAGTCTTTGCAATTCCTTCGGTGATGGTACTACAAAAACTACCTAATCTGTCAGACAATATCCCCTCTAATAGGATTTCAGGAGAGTACAATCACTTAAGGGACATTCAATTTCCTGAACTGCCTTCACAACAGGTGGATTTACTGATAGGCATGGATGCCCATGAGGTCTTCCGTATTAAAGAGCAGCGCTGTGGTAAGGCTGGTGAACCATTTGGGTGGCATACAGCAATTGGATGGACATTGTTTGGAGCCGAATTTGAAGAAAATGTCAACTCAGATAGTGGTGGCACTGGCATCAGCCTTACGGCAGTGAAAACCTCGGAAGGGCTCCATGAACAAGTGCTGCAGTTCTTGGAACAAGATTTTAAGGATGCCGAAGAGGTCCAACAGGTGTCCATGTCCAGGGAGGATCAAAGGGCCTTATCAGTCATGGAAGACTCGGTTAAAAAGGTTGGTGGCCATTATCAAATGAGACTCCCCTGGCGAGATGAAAACGTACCCCTCCCAAATAACCGGATTGTGGCAGAGCGGCGCCTTCAGTCTCTTAAAAACAAACTTGTTTGTAACGAGGAGGTAAGGGGCTTATATGGTCAAAAAATTAATGAGTACATTGTAAACGAATATGCCAGTCAGGTGACTAATCCCACTCCTTCAGATCGTACATGGTACCTCCCTCACCACGCTACAGGGCCGAAGTTTCGAGTGGTTTTTGATTGTGCTGCCAAATACAAGGGAGTTTCCCTTAACAGCACACTGCTGCAGGGTCCAGACCTCTGCAACAATTTAACCGGTGTACTTCTTAGATTTCGTCAGGATCCAATCGCATTCATTGCAGACATCCGCAGTATGTTCCACCAGGTGCGAGTGGACCCTGCAGACAGAGATGCTCTCCGATTTCTTTGGTGGCCTGATGGTGACCTGGGTAAGACGCCGGCGGAATATCAAATGAATGCATTTCCCTTTGGTGCAACATGTTCGCCTAGTTGCACCTCTTATGCACTCCTGCAAACAGCAAAGGACAATGCCACCGGTGCATGCAAAGAGGTAAGAGACACAGTAGGTAACAGCTTTTATGTCGACGACCTCTTAAAATCATGTGGTAGTGCAGATGAAGCTACCAAACTAATAAGTGAGCTTCTTCCATTGCTGCACAGTGGTGGGTTCCATCTGACCAAGTTCGTCGCGAATTACCCAGATGTTTTGAGTTGTGTTTTAGACGATGACATCGCCAAGTCTGGACCGGATGTTTCACTGCATGACGAGACAGTTGAGAAGGCCTTGGGTGTTTTCTGGAGCACCTCGGCAGATTGTCTCAAGGTCCAAGTTGACGTGAAGGAGAAGCCAATGAGCAGGCGAGGACTTCTTTCCATGATTAATCAGGTGTATGATGTCTTAGGCATAGTTCAACCGTTTGTTTTGCCCATAAGGAAGCTTTTACAGGAATCGTGTCGAGATGGGAGCGGCTGGGATGACATCATTTCAGAAACTGCACGCCAGCAGTGGCAAACTTGGTTGCATGGACTACCACAACTGCGTAACGTCTCTATACCACGCAGCTTTAAATTGGCCGACAAGGTTTGCGTTAGCATCGAGCTACATGTTTTTTCTGATGCGAGCACTGTGGGGTATGGTGTGGCCAGTTACATTCGTATTGTGTATGCTGATAATTCGGTAAGTTGTGTCTTTTGTATGGGGAAATCTCGAGTAGCGCCTTCTAAACCTGTGACTGTACCCCGACTCGAGTTAACTGCAGCCACTATGGCCGTGAAACTAAGTACGTTTATTTGCAACATGCTTGAATTTGACTTTAACAACGTGTATTTTTGGACTGACGCTACCATTGTGCTCCAGTACATCCAGAATTGTGCCTCTCGCTTTCATACGTTTGTGGCTAATCGGCTTCAGGTCATTCATAACTACTCCACACCTGAACAATGGCGTTATGTTCCCACCAGTGTCAATCCGGCTGACATTGCCTCTCGTGGGTTAATGCCTAATCGGGTCGACACTGCTGGACTTTGGTTTAATGGTCCTGCATTTTTAAGTGAATGTGTAAGCAATTGGCCGCAGCAGCCAGACGTGATTACAGTGCCATTGAATGATGATGATGAAATGAAGAACGTTTGCATGGCTACTACCGCAGCTGAGGAAGACAATTTGCTGAAACTGCTCCTGATGCGTCACTCGAAGTACTGGAAAATCCAAAGATCAGTGGCATGGCTAAAGAGATTCAAAGCGTATATCTTGTGGAAACATTCCAGTTCACCACAGCCGAAGGTTGGTCCACTTACAGGCGCAGAGATGTTAGAAGCCACTACCGACCTCGTCAAACTTGTACAGTGGGATGATTTCCCTGAAGCAATGACAAGATTACAATCTCTACCCAACAATGAACTTTTACCTGACAGGGAGTTGTGCAACAATCCAGCACTCAAGCCACTACGGAAGCTTAGTCCCATTCTGTTGGACGGTGTATTACGAGTAGGTGGACGGCTGAGGAATGTAGATCTACCTTTAAACATCAAGCATCCCATGATTCTCCCACCCAACAATCCGTTAACACAAATGCTAATTTGCAACCGGCATGAAGAGTCTGGACATAGTGGAACTTCGCATGTTTTGAACTCTCTGATGTCAACCTTCTGGATCATTCGTGGTCGTGCGGCCGTACAAAAGGTTCTAAGCTCTTGCCTTCGTTGTCGGGTGTGGAACACTCGCGTTGGGACGCAACGTATGGGCGATCTCCCAGAATCAAGAACGGAAGCCGGAAAGAAACCCTTTCACTCCACTGGCGTCGATTTGATGGGCCCATTGCTTATTAAGCAGGGAAGGAGTACCGTCAAAAGGTACGTCGTTCTGTTTACTTGTATGGCGTCACGTGCCGTCCATTTAGAAGTCGCCGAATCGCTGGAAGCAGCTGCATTTATTCAAGCATTTCGAAGGTTCATTTGTCGGCGTGGCAAACCAGAGGTTGTTTTCAGTGACAACGCCACCAACTTTAAAGGCGCCGAGCGTGAGCTGAACGACGGCGTGAAGTCTTGGAAGAGTGCCAAGTTCCAACATGCAATGACTCAAAGCGAGATCGAGTGGAAATACAATCCCCCAGCCTGTTCACACTCAGGTGGTGTCTGGGAACGTTTAATCAGATCGGTTAGAAAGCACATGCGCCTCATGGTAGGGGAAACCAGCTTAGATGATTTCGAGCTGTCAACTTTGATCAGCGAAATAGAGCGAATCTTGAATGATCGGCCCATTACTGACGTTTCAACTGATCCAAAAGACTTTATGGCTTTAACACCAAGTATGTTGCTTACCGGGACGCTGGAAACGGTCTTGCCGAGTGAAGTGTCGACGAAGAGAGATCTGTATCGACGATCCTGGCGCAAAACCCAAGCTGTTGCGGACAAATTTTGGAGTCGCTGGCTGACCGATTATTTGCCAATGCTCCAGCCTAGAAACAAGTGGTATGGGACCTCTCCAAACCTGGAGATTGGTGACCTGGTGTTAATAGCGGACGATAATGTCAAACGCGGCTGTTGGCCCAAGGCTATAGTGAGAGAATGCTACGCTGATTCAGATGGCCTGGTACGTCGGGTGCGCGTCCAAACTGCGGACAATGTATTGATTAGAGACGTGAGAAAAATCTGTTTGCTAGAAGGACATTTGGGCACTCAGCCCTCTGTGACATGAACTGTTTCTGCTGCGGCTTCGCTGATCGATAATTTTGTTTGTTATATGTATTAAGTTAGGCATTGCTATGTTTCACTAGGTGGGCTTAACCTGTCTTGGATTGCAGTGCCAATTACTAGTTTTGGTAGCACTGCTAATAGTGACACACGACTGCTACCTTTAGGTTTAGTCTGCTAATTTTATTTCTTGACTGCTCTTTGAATTTGATATCATTTTTGTTTTTAGTGTCTGTAACCAATGATCTAACTTTGGCGCTATTTAGGGCGTACTGGATAATCTTGTCATAATTTTGTGTTGCCTTTATTATCCTCATTGTGTGTTGTAATTATGTAATAGATCAATGTGTTCAACCTTAGTTACACTGCTGTTGTCGGTTAGGTTACAATAACTACCTGCATGCTTGTGATTATTCGTTGTTAGTTACTTTCGTACGTTAGGTTAGGAAACTCCCCACGGTGCCTCGCCTCTTGCATAATACCTTTCTCTAATTATGTCCTTGCCATTTCTAATTTAGGAACCGTGTGCCTTGATTGCACCGAGTAGTTTTGTCCATTTACTTGTTATAGTCGTAGTGTAACATCTTTACATCTACTAGGTAGCTATCTTGTTACCGCTCTTAACAGTCGTGCTTGACTAGGTAGCAATCTTGTTACAGCTCTTGACACTCGTGCTTGAATGTGTAGTATCGTCTTGTGCGTTTCATATCGTTTGAAGGATCCGTTGTTTTGTAAAAGGTCATGCCCTTTTAGGGGGCGGTATGTTACGGATCCCCTTCATATCTGAGCGTTCTTGCAACTGTTAAATTCTTTATCGATTGTCGATCAATTAATCTCGTGACGTCATCTCGCGGTCGCTTTGGAACTGTCTTTTAGATACTGACATCGCTAGAGTTAGGACGTATTTTTGCTGTCTCTTAATTACTAGACAGTGGTTGTTTCAATAATTGGTAATCCTTTCATCAACCTCATCACTCGAATTAAGTTGGTCATTGTTATTCCTTTAAGTGTTTACATCATAGGCTTGAGCCACAATTATACTGTGTTACCCATCTCCTTTGGTGATTTAACTGAGTGTGGTATTTTAGACAGTGTGGGTGTCAAGTCAGGAATAATTAGGTATAGGTTGACGACTGATCTACCAGACTATCCACTAAAATTAAGTAGGCGAGCAGCGGCGGTAACACTTAGTTTGATGGGTAAAATATATTAATTTATAGTTTTTCTTAATTCATGCAACTTTGTAGCTTTTTATATAGCAATTTTTGCCCTAATAATTTTAAGATTTTGCCCGGATTCGCGACGTTTTTAAACAACAGGGAGGGCGGCTGCCCCCCTGGCTCGTACGGCTATGCATCTAGCTAATGTTCTCGCAAAATTAACTTCATAGTTTTCTAAATCATTTGATTGTTGCAAACGGCCACGGGCTCTTTAATGAGTCCAAACTGTTGACGCATTGACGATTTTAACAATCAGTAAAAACTCTTTTTTTCTGAAAAAGTTATGTAGAAGGTTTTTATCTGCATTTTTCCAACCCCAAGCTACAATTGTTTGAAATAAAAAGGTCACAAACTGTGAACTAAAAGAGAATTGTGTGTGGCACTTAATGGGTCATTACCTTGATGGTAGTTGTAGTTCGGCTCTGTGTGATGCGTGGTAATGGAATGGGTTAGCGTGGCTAGCCGTGGCCGAGTGGTTAGCGCGTTGGGCTCGCAGTCGAGAGCCTGCATGTTCGACTCCAGCCACCCGCACTTGCTGTTGTTTCTCTGGGCAAGAAACTTAACGATAATTGCCTCTACCTAGTGATCGATTTCGAGTAATGGGTAGTACCAAATTTAAGTCATAAGTAAAGTAGACAACCGGAAAACAGACATTGCCGTCGGCTGCAGCGTGGGTCAGGTGTATGTCGGAAGGCGTACACCGATGCATAGCGCTCAAGTCCGCTTTCCCGCAATGCAGGATAAAGATAAACAAACAAAAATAATCAGCCTGGAGTTGTTTATCCACTCTGGGTCACAAAATAGCTGAAACTGAGGCTACCATGAATAAGGCAAACCGGGGCGTGTTGTCACAGCAATATTTTTTTGTACTTGCACTGACTGCTTCGAGTCTATATTTGTAGCACGTGCTTCGTTCAGAGTCATCTTCATTTTGAGTTTAGAAAAGTCAAGAAAAGACAGCAGGTTTAGCCTAAATTATTATCAAAAATTTGGTCATTAATGTAAATTTCACTAACTTTTCAAAATTGTGTGACGCTTTCGTAAGAGCAGTCTTACCGCAAGTATGAAATCAGTTTTATAGCTTATTATGTTAGAAGTTTAGCTGACACTTTAGAAGTTCATAGCGTGCCTTTTTTAGCCGCCATTAAAACTTTTGTCTGACTGCATACGTCGGGGCGAGTTGTCACAGCTGGGACAGCTTATGCGAAGCAGAAGCAAAATTTGGCATAAACTACCGAACCCTTGGTCGATATGTGAAGGCAAGGAAACAAGACCCAAAGCACTTGTTGAATTAATTTCAACTTGTTTATAAATGTGTAATTCTACTTAATAAAATTTCTTCAGTAAGGCAAACCGGGGCGTGTTGTCACACGTTTAGGGTTTTTCGATTTGTGCTTTTGCTTTATACAATTCAAGTGATTTGGTTATATCATTCGTACGCTGTCCACTTACACTTCTTTTTCCCACTAGTTAAACTTTTTAACCGCAAAAGGATTTCAAGAAAATCAAATTTTAGTGAAAAAAAAAAAAATTGTGACAACACGCCTCAGCACGAGGCGTGTTGTCACAATTTTTTTGTTTTTACAAAAATTTGATTTTCTTGAAATCCTTTTGCGGTTAAAAAGTTTAACTAGTGGGAAAAAGAAGTGTAAGTGAACAGCGTACGAATGATATAACCAAATCACTTGCATTGTAGGCTCTATAGCAAAAGCACAAATCGAAAAACCCCAAACCTGTGACAACACGCTCCGGTTTGCCTTATAATCCTCGCGTACGCGAAATTGTTTGCAACAGTTCATTATCATTCCGTTTGTTAGATAACGTTGAACAGACAAGTGACCATTCACCATTGTAAAATGTGATGATC
The DNA here is from genome assembly GCF_918807975.1 of Aplidium turbinatum. Lineage (NCBI taxonomy): Eukaryota > Metazoa > Chordata > Ascidiacea > Aplousobranchia > Polyclinidae > Aplidium > Aplidium turbinatum. Next base: position 14,778,936 of record NC_137477.1, on the reverse strand, counting down.
GAAATTTACCCCAAGAACAACGAATGTCGAAATCATACTGGAAATTGTCAGCAGAAACAAAATTAGGACTGAACTGCTCTTGATATGCTGATTGGCTTGGTCACCATGAAATCACAGTAGCCTATATAATGTTCTGCCTTTACTCACTAGTACACTTTGCTTGCTTACAGTTTCTTTTTAATAATTGTAAAATCCGTTTGCATGTGCGAAGTAACATAAATACACAACGGTTCATGCAATATCAATATGAGAATATAAATACTACAGCCTAGCCTATACAAAATAACAAAGACATTTTGTAATCTACACGACGAAGCCTCAAGATCAAACGGCACTGGCGCTTTGAGTGACTCATTTTTGGACTGCTCTCCATCCAGCGGCACCCACAGTGATTAAGATAATTCACAGACAACAAGCTTAAAGAGGAATGAAATTCAACGTTAGTCCGTGAGTAGGAAAAACTGTCTGCTAATTGAGAAGTGAGATAATTTTTTATGGCTTCTACGATAGAAGTGAGCCTAGCTATAGCTTAGGTTTTTGTCGATTGCAGCTTTTTTTTCAAAACTATTCAAAGAATTTGATATGTCGGCCTAGGCTTACATAGCCTAGGTCTTTTGCTTTGCGATAAAAATAACTGCACTAACGTTTTCGGAAGCGCCTGTTTCCTAAAAAGAAGTTCATCCCCAATTGCTGCCAAACTGGCACCAGTCAAGTCAGATTTAGGTGTAGGAAACAACTGGTAGTAGGCTAGCATGCGAGAAGGTATAGGTCCGGTAGTGGAAAGTAGTAGCCTAGCATTTAACAAGTAGTGGTAGTAGCAGGGCCGTGTTAACCGGTTAGGAGGCACGGCTGTTTAAGGGCCACTAATTTTAGTCTGTTTAAAGTTTTTTGACTTTGAAAAAAGAAAAATGCTGCAGCAGAAATTCGATAATTAACCAATAGCTGACTCACAGTAGAACTTGAGTTTGCCAATTTATCGTGGTACGGTACTCTACTAATTTTCAAACACTTGTAAATTTGGCGCTGGAAAATCCTGCAAGCAATAAATGTTCGAGAGCCGCACAAAAGGTCCAAGCGGGTCGCTTGCGGCCCGTTTGCCAGGGTTAGAACCACCCTGGTGGTGCAGGCCTATACAGTGACACCTTTACAAACGTTAAAGTGGGCTAGCTAGTTTGCTTTCGTCATCCTTCACTGCAATCAGCAAACACTAGTAAGCATTTTCTTTCGGTTGAAGTTGCAAGCTCTTTTTCTTCACCGGTCCAAGGGTCGAAATGTTCCAATATGTCACTTTAATAACAATTGGCTAATCACTGTGCAACACATTTCCAAACTTTAAAAAACCAAGAACCAGTGAGGTTGCACTCTATAAATTCGAGGACACTGATTTCGAATACACAAGCTTGTTTTTTATAGTCACGTCCTATAGTTTGTGAATCCAACTTGCGACTGGTTCAAAAAGTATGTTTTCATTATGTAGCCTAATTTTCCCCGGCACATTTTGTAGTAGGCCTACTGCCTATCATGGGCTTAGGCCCTAGGTTAATATTAAGGACACTCTCTCGTTGGCTGATCGTTTGATTTGAGTCTATTTTCATACAGTGAAAATTTAATGTGGTAGCCTATGTTTAAATTGCCCGACATGTGAGCAGTCACCAGATAAGTAGGCTAACCCATTTCGGCAACATTCCATGTAGGATGGCTAGGCGATCACTTTCCTGTATAGTGTATATGGCCATTTATGAAATAGACGTTTCTTTGAAATACAATAGTCAAACAGATGTATGCTAACGCCTAATCTAGTGTAGCCTATAGGTAGCCCAGTTAAAAATTAAGCAGTTAAGACGTTGAATGACATGATGGAATGGATCAAATGTGAATCATTTTGCAGCAGCCTATTCCAGTTATTAGTTAATAACTTATTAGACAATAGACATTAGTTACCAGTAACTTAGTTACCATAGACTATTAGTTACCATACCATAATTATCCCTGTTTGTAAGAACAACAAAGGCAATATTCAGGATGCTGGAAATTACAGACCCATTGCAGTGGCAACTGTAGTGTCCAAATTATTTGAACATTATATCCTTGAGCATATTTCACCGTTTTTAAATACATCTGACTATCAGTTTGGATTTAAGACAAAACATGGCACAGATTTATGTGTTTATCTTTATAAACAAACAGTATCTCATTACATACACAGCAATAGTCCTGTGTTTAGTGTATTTCTGGATGCATCCAAAGCATTTGATAGAGTTAATCACAATATCTTATTTAACAAGTTAGTTTCACGGAATGTTTCTATGTGCTTTGTACGATTATTGAAGCATTGGTATAAAGAACCAATAATGAGAATAAAGTGGGGGAATCAAATTTCTGACCCCTTCCATGTCACCAACGGAGTAAGGCAGGGAGGGGTTTTAAGTCCTTACCTGTTTTTGTTTGTTTGTTTGTTTTATCTTTATCCTGCATTGCGGGAAAGCGGACTTGAGCGCTATGCATCGGTGTACGCCTTCCGACGTACACCTGACCCACGCTGCAGCCGACAGCAATGTCTGTTTCCGGTTGTCTACTCTACTTATGACTTAAATTTGGTACTACCTATTACTCGAAATCGATCACTAGGTAGAGGCAATTATCGTAAAGTTTCTTGCCCAGAGAAACAACAGCACGTGCGGGTGGCTGGAGTCGAACATGCAGGCTCTCGACTGCGAGCCCAACGCGCTAACCACTCGGCCACGGCTGCCGAGTTGTATATAGATGACTTATCGACTGAATTGAATTCCCTAGATGTCGGATGTAATACTGCTCCATCTCACTTGAATCACCTAATGTTTGCAGATGACTTGTGTGTATTTAGTCCAAGTGCTAAAGGTACCCAAAAACTCATTGATGTGTGTGAATCCTATGCTTCTAGACATGACATTATTTTCAACTGTAACAAAACTGTTTGATTGGTCCATCAATGTCGCAAATTTAAAGTTTTGACTTCTCCATGCATGCGGTTGTACAATACACAAATTAAATTTGTTGGACAAGTGAAATATTTAGGTATACTGATTGATGATACCATCAGTGATGACGCAGATATTAAAAGGCAAGTGCGATCTCTTTATGTCGCTGCCAATCAGCTTAGGTCCAAGTTTGGAAATTGCTCTACCGAAGTTAAAAATGTAATGTACCAATCATATTGTATGCCAATGTATGGTTCGCAACTATGGCGTAACTATAAAACTTCTACTTTAAATCGCATACGAGTTGCTTTCAACGACTCGTACAGAATTATCCACAATTTGTCGAGATGCGACAGTGCTAGAGTGTATCAGGTACAGAACGACGTGTTAACATTTGATGCTCTATTAAGAAAAAATTGCTATGCATTTGTAGAACGTTGCAAAAGATCAATTAATCCACTTTTGCGCAATGTTATGTCTTCTGATTACTACTTTAATTCTACATTTTATATTCACTACAACAGTATTTTGTACGTTGTTTGATGTAGCCTGCTTGATGTTGTGTTAGTCTGATATTTTGTGTGATGACTGTGGTCACAGCGGTAAACCATAATCTCTTCGTGGGAAAATTGTAACATAAGATTCCCGAATCCGTTCGTCTGTATGTAATGACCGAAAGAGAAACACTCTTCTGAAACGTGTATTCAAAATTGTATTTCTGTAAAATTAGCCACCTGGCTGTCGAAATGGGACGCAACACGGTACGCCACTAAAACCTGTCACTACAATACAAACTACTTAGATAAAGACGGAAGTTTTGTCCAGCTAGCAAGCACTAAGCAAACAGTTAAATGTGCGACTAACTCTCAAGCAACCATTTCACGAATGACCAGAATAGATATCAATATCTCAAACTCACGTACGCAGTACTGTGACGTAATAGTGAAAGACATTGTCACGCAATTCAAACAGGTGTTCAAAGGTGATGATGCAATATTTCATGTTTAAACAGGTTTGACACAAGTCTTACAAACGATGGTGCAATTTTGGCTCATTTTTAAGAAAAATTCCATGACGTAAGATTCAGTAGACCTGAACGGTTTTTATATGACGTTTGATTAGGTGAACCATTGTCGGGAACAGACTGTTAAAAATTTAAATTCTATGGACTTTGAGTCTGATTGCAAATAAATAATAAAATAAAATAAATTAGCAGGGATGGAGGAACCATTTTAAATGTAGGTGGGCCCAGAGGCGCAGCCGTCAAAGTCAATCATACTTCTGGGGGGCGAAGCCCCCCAGACCCCCCGTGTAACATTGTTGCATTCCTGATATTTGAATTCGTTTACACTAGGGGTCGGCAACCTACGGCCCGCCAACAAAAATCATCCAGCCCGCCGCTCCTTTACAAATTATAACAACATGTGGCCAGGCCAGTGGTTTTTTACAGTAGCCTATATTCGAATGGAAGGACAAGTAGCCTACTTTTCATTAATCATTTTAGAAGGCCGACGTCTTTGATTTGCAGCGTTTCTGTTTGTATAAACAAAGAACTCAACATAGAGCGCCATTATGATACAAAACATATTATTTTTTCCATGTTAAATGTTAATGGGTCAAACAAGGAACGGCAAAGTTAATCAACTCAAAAATAGCTTTAAAACAGCAAATTTCTCTGTTACAAAGGAAAGGAAAACCAATGAATCAGAAAACTCTTTTGCTAGCTAGCTAGCCTACAAGGTAACACAATCAATAGCAAAAGACAAGAAATCGTATGTTGATGGAGAATTTGGGAAAAGGTGTAAGATGTTATTGAAAACATATGCCCACAGAAAAAAACAAACTACTTTTCAGATATAGGTCTTTCAACAAGTCTTTCAACAAGAACCTTAACTTGACGAAAAGAAGAGATATCGGAGAACGTAACATCTAGCCAACAGTTATTGTATACCGGTAGTCTATCTACACCCTGGTTTACACATTACGTTATCAACTTATCATAAGTGCCTTTCGTGCCAACAGGTAAAATTTTCCATTTTTGGTCCTGATTTGGTCAAAAAATTTACAAAATTATTAAATTGCTCTATAGCGCTGTAAAATGTGGCGATGTAGGCCTACACACAAATAAAAAGGCAACAATACACACACAGTTATAATACCACCTGCTGGGAGTAATAATATGCAGCATTATACAGTAGGCAACGTGCAAAAATGATATCACTGTTCTAACCATAGAGTGTATAGAAAATAATTATATTGATTGAGAGGTTGCTCCCAGGGCTTTGGAGCCGGAGCCGTGTATTTTCAACGGAGCTGGAGCCGGAGCTCTATGTGAAATTCAAGTGGAGCTGGAGCTGGAGCCAGTTGTTTGAAAAATAGCTCCTGCTCTGATGTAGGCCTATCTTATAAGATGCTATAGCCTAATATTATTGGCTGAATTCACATAATTTAACAGCAACCCTTTACAAAATTAAGAAATTATTGGTGTAATCAGACGTCGAATTAACAAATAGCCTATGTTTTAAAACGCAGTTCCGCATGACATTTTGATGAAAGTTTTGCCACCTTTTCCTTTTGTTGGTTTTGTTCCCGTTCACTATTTGTAACTTTATCATTGCTGTTGTTTTCCGACAAAGAAAAATAAATTGAATTGAATTGAAAGTAGCCTACCTTAAATTTCATACAGTTAACGAATATGTTTTAAATTAACGAATATGTTTTAAATTAACGAATATATATACTGTAGTTTGAATTAACGAATATGTTTTAAAACGCAGTTCCACATGACATTTTGATGATAGTTTTGCCACCTTTTCCTTTTGTTGGTTTTGTTCCCGTTCACTATTTGTAGCTTTATCATTGCTGTTTCTCGGCAGCCGATTTGTAGCAAGAATTGACAGCGATAGACACGTGTTTCGCCCATCATTGCTGTTGTTTTCCGACAAAGAAAAATAAATTGAATTGAAAGTAGCCTACCTTAAATTTCATAAAGTTGTTCTATTTTTAGTAACAGTTGACTGCAGGCAATTTTAAGCTTTAGAAATTATTATGATAGGCTATATCGTCATTATTTTGATGAAAGCACTTTTCGGAGGCTGGAGCCGGAACAGTGGTATCAATAAGCTCCGTAGCAGGAGCTGGAGCTAATTTATGATAAAAGAGAACTCCGGAGCTGGAGTAACTTAACATTTACGCCTGCTCCAAAGCCCTGGTTGCTCCACCAGTCACACGCAACCACACCCACAAGTGCTACACATCGATAATAGACTCAACAGAAAAGTTTGAAGATTGAATTTCATCATTGAGCTATCAAAGATAATCAAACTAGGCTACTGTGTATCAAATGAGTGAAGACCTTTGTTTGGAACTCCCTCTCTAATTTGCCGTTTTCGCTACCTTTTCAAAGAAATTTGGCTTTCAAAAGTAGGTGGGCCAGGCCTACCCAGAAAATAAAGTAGGTGGGCCCAGGCCCAAGAGGTTCCTCCATCCCTGCTTATTAGTAAATATAGTAGATTCTTTACACAAAGATATTACGCGTAGACAGTTTTTCGAAAATGGGTTAAATAGTTTATGCATTGTTACTTTCCTCAAAGCGAAAGATTTGAACTATTGGTAGGCTAGCCTACCGTAATCCCAGCCAGCAAGCCTATATAGGCCCCACATGGGCTGATGTACGGGCCCCATGTGAGATGCCCATATGGGGCCCATACACATTGTGTCCGCGGGCATCACATTGCCCCCATATAGGCTGCCCATATTCATTTATGGGTTGCTCACACTCAACCCACAAATATATGGGCTGCCCATATGTAACCCATAAATCAAATACAGGCTGCCCATATGTATATCAGGTATAGAACTGCAGACAGATGCCAAAGTGCCAAACTGCAAGCAGTGAACTTTGCGCAATGCATGGCAAGGTGCCCCCAGTAAAGCGCTCAATCGGCGTAAGCCAAGAGCGTCAACTGCAGACAGTGCACACGATGATGAACTGTTTTATTTTGATCAACAACGCACGAGTAGGTATATAGCTCCATGTGACATTTTCCTATTTGTGGTACGTAAGCACAAAAAATAGTACTACTGCTAACCTTGCCAAAGTGCTCCAACTGCAAGCAGTGAGCTTTGCGCAATGCATAGCAAGGTGCCTCCAGTAATTTTGCTTGTTCAATTTCATTTTGTGTTTGTTTAAAAGATCAACAAAAGTCGTTTGAGACAACTAAAAAATCTCAAAGTCTAGACAAATGCTGATCGAGGTGTATATCATATTAGTATGGGTTGCCCACAAACCTTTGAATCACTGTGTGGGTAGCCCATGGTCTGCCCATAAAAAATGTGGGCAGTCCATGGTCTGCGCATAAAAAATGTGGGCAGCCCATGGCCTGCCCATGAAAAATGTGGGTAGCCCATGGTCTGCCCATAAAAAATGTGGGCAGCCCATGGGCTGCCCATGAAAAATGTGGGTAGCTCATGATCTGCCCATAAAAAATGTGGGCTGCCCATGTTCTGCCCATAAAAAATGTGGGCAGCCCATGGTCTGCCCATAAACAAAGTAAGATCAATAATTTTATGTGGCTAAATTTCTTAAAATGCATTTATATGATCACGCATTTGAAGATTGGAAGTTTTATATTCCACCTTGTCATTTAGCAACACATTCTGCAAGAAAGCCCATATTGGGCGCATATGGCAAAAACAAAAAAACCCACATAAAACCCACATGCCCACAAGCCCATTAAAATAGTATATGGGGCCCATATGGGCTTGCTGGCTGGGATATGTTTATTTAAAAAATCTGCTTTGATGAAAGTGAGTCAGTTCTGTAATTTATAATTCCCGGACTCAAATTTTATCCACCTCTGATAGGAACAATATAAACTAAATGTCTGAATCACATGTACCGGTAACTCGCATCTGAACTACTTCCTTAGTAAACAAATCAACTCCACAAGATCTGCATTTCCGGCAATTACGTTTGGCTAAGAGTTGAAAAAAGCGTGACATTGATGGCCGCATTTACAGCTTCATTGAAGAATTTGTAGCCTAGTCCACGTCGTTTTTATCAGTTTTTTTCGTTATCAATTAGCACTTAGCCTATAGGCAGGGGCAGGGGCGCCGGAACGATTTTTGACTGGGGGGGCAAGATTACGAAAAAAGGGCACTTTTTTTATTAAAAAGCCAATTTTTTGTCAAGATTTAAGATAAGATATAGCGATAATGCTAATCTATCAGCTCACTATGTATTGAGTAATGATAGCCTACAAGTGTCCAGTATACAAAGAAGGGCATCATGCTATGTCATAATGATGTAACCTACTGTCAAGCCTTAAAGCAGCCTGCGGCCATGGCCGCTAAGTAGTGCTTGAATGACCGCCGGTGCTACCTCCTCAATCGGCCAAGCTTGGCCGCCGGTCTCTTCTAACCAATTATTTAATTTTGCAATAGAATGATCGTGGATTAACTGTCGAAAATATGTAGTATAAAAGAGTGACGCAAAATTAGGTCAGCGAGTCATAATCGCCACTGTTGCATTGTGCGGGGATATTTGTTATTGATTGAATATATCCATCTGCGATCACCAGCGCTGTAAGTCTTGTTTGTAATTTACGACGTTTATTTTAACAAAGTCTTAATCCAAAGTGCTAATTTACATCGGCTGGCAATATTGTCGTTTTTATGTCGATTCGATGTTGTCGGACATTGAATCGTTGTTAAAAAGGAGAACTAGGTTAGTTGACGTCCAAGGGGAAAACATTTTTTGATCATATTTTACAAAAATTATGCTTCTTTTAGTAATGTCCTTCACATCATTGAAATACTTATTTTATTACCTTGCCGTCATCGTCAACACAATCATGTCGAGCGTTGTTTTTCGTTGCTAAAAAGAATTCTAGGGGAGTGGCGAACTTCTTCAAAATCAGCCACAATGGAGACACTCGTGCGAGTGTCGTTAGATGGTCCCGCAGTACTGGATTACAATCCCGATAAAGCAGTTATTACGTGGTGCAACGATTCTATTGTAGGACGTCGCCCAGACTTCAACAACGCTAAGTGATCATTTTAGCATTGTTGCAAGTTTAATTCTATTTACTTGTGCTATCGTTATTTTTATTTTGTATTTTGGCCTCAAAGCACACAGATTTGGCCGCCGAGAAGGAGCTCCCGAAAAAAAACGAGTTTTAAGGCATGTAGGCTACTGTGTTGCAAAATTTTCTGCCGTAAATATTATTTTGAGGCAAAAATGAAAGATTATTATTAGGCTAAAAGCGAATAGCAGAAATTGTTATATTGCAAAATGTGCAGTTGCTTACATGACTTTAAAAGGGCACCATTGCCCTCTCTGCCCCTCCATCTGCAGAAAAATTGAGGGCAGGGGGGGCATCCGCCCCCCCGCTTCCAGCGCCCCTGGGCAGGGGAGTAGCCAGCACAAAATTTCGGTGTTGAAGAAGAGGTAGTTTCAGTTTGTTTTTATTTCTGACTCTCACAACGAAAAGCAGTATATGCCAAACATAGCAGAGATCTAGAAGAAGGTAAAAGTAAATATATAGTAGCCTACATGTCAGTGCGCCTGGCAGCAATGTTGATGAAGTTCTCAACGCATATCAAGGTACTATTTGGTTGCTTTTTAAGTTGCCACCTGTTTCCATATGAGATGAAATGTGGCCGCCGTCTTACAAAAGTTTGTACATCCCCTGAGCAACAGAAATAACTCAATATTGGCTATTAGTCTGAGCGTAAAACGTATTGACCTGGAATAAATTGCGACCTTAACAAATTAGGTATCGTTGGAAAGCTTAACTCCTCTAGATTAAAATTTTCACTCTCCTCCAATCAGAGGGTAGCCACTTTAACCAGTCGAAATTCTGCCACTGAAATTGACTAGAATGAAACCGCCAACCAATCATAAGCTACGGTTTATGTGACGTAAAAAATGGCGAAAGGAAGATGATAGAAAGCAAATTAAGTGATGGATTTTTTGTCAGCTGGTTGGCTTAGGGGTTAGGGCTAGAAAGTAGTCATTTCATTGACGCGTGTTCGATTCTCACCACTGCTATTGCTCTTTTTCTTCTGTAATTACCAAATAAAGTTCAAAACAAGCATTAACTCTCTGGATGAGTGCTAGAAGGGTCACAATTGGACGGTAGCCTCTTATAACATGTTCTGATTGGTTGGCGGTTGCATTGTAGTCAATTTCAGTGGCAGAATTTCGACTTGTTAAAGTGGCTACCCAATCAGAGACCCTTGGCAAAAAAAGTTATGGCCGTTTTTGAAGCAGCACCTTGCGCCGCTAGTGGCGAAACTGTATTTTTTTTTTGCACAAGTTTTTAGGCTCATTTTTAACTTTTTTCCATATGTGTATAAGAAAGAGACAACTCACATTTGATAAAATATTATTTACATTTAAATGACGTCACTCTGACGTCATCAAATTAAAATTGCTTACCTATTACTCTCAGCCCATTGATAATTGCAGATCCAATACATTTGTTCTAAAAAATCGTTTTTAGACATAACGGAGCTTCATATAATGATTCAAGGGGGCATTTTGACCCCAGGTCCGGTTTAATGACGAAACTAAACGCTACAAGTGGCGAGAGTATATTATGGGCATTATACAAAAAATGCGAAAATTTTTAAAACTTTACTTCAATAATTATGCCGTGGAGTGTTTTTGTTTTATTATCTTTATCCTGCATTGCGGGAAAGCGGACTTGAGCGCTTTGCATCGGTGTACGCCTTCCGACGTACACTTGACCCACGCTGCAGCCGACTGCAAGGTCTGTTTCCGGTTGTCTACTCTACTCATGACTTAAATTTGGTACTACTCGAAATCGATCACTGGGTAGAGGCAATTATCGTAAAGTTTCTTGCCCAGAGAAACAACAGCAAGTGCGGGTGGCTGGAGTCGAACATGCAGGCTCTCGACTGCGAGCCCAACGCGCTAACCACTCGGCCACTGCTGCCAGTGCCCAAGGCGTGTAACTATTGTTCTTGTCGACGGTGGAGTACAATATTGGAGTACAATATGAACGGAATAGAATATTTTTAATATCACTGGAGCACTTGTAAAATTTTGATTTTAATTTGTTGGCAGAACAGATCATTTATTGAAACATAATCAAAATGTCACAATCCTCAGGGCAGTCTTCTTGTACACAATTCTGAGATTGCAACAAGTTTCCCCACGACACTCTCCACATGCTGTTACGCACTTTAAGCCATGTTTTCTGCAGCTGCAAGACATTGTACCACATTGATTTTTTGTTCCTTCTTTGCATTTGCATCGTACAACGTTCAATAGCCATTCTGGTGGCGGATCTAAATTGGCCTTTATTGGCATAACTGCACCTGCTGCGTCAGCTTTCCATCCCCATTGTGCGAGATCCAAGATTTCAGTATCAAGATGCTTCCACTGACATACCTGAAGCAACAGTTTTATAAACTTAGATAAATCAAGTCTTGCTGCCATAAAATTTTTGATTTGTAGTACCGTACACCACATGTTTATGCTAGTCATATTATAACGCAAGTTGTTTTGCTATAACTTGCATCTTTTCCTTACAGCAGTTTAATAGCGCAATTTGCTGTAATATTTTGAAGTTACCGACAATAAACAATTCTTGAAAAATATCTTCAAGTGGTATAATCTATAGAGCAAAGACGCTTTTATACTAAATGATTACCGGTATTGTGTTACAATACCATTAGGCTACGCACTATTATTTCACCTGCAAATGAAGGAATGAAAACGAATTGCAGCTTCGGTGGGTGGCAATCTATCAGGATGAACAGTGGAAGCTGTTGCAACCATCTGCATGTACTAATTGTACTTGACGTACCGTAGTTGGCCAAGTGAATCGACAGGTTTTGCACTAAAGCTTAATGGATCAACAAAATATAGTATTACTATCTGTGAATCTCATTCAGACTGGTAGGCTACTCAGCAACATTTTCATTTCTTCTTATTTAATTAACTGTGCACCAATACAGTCCCAGTAACTAACCTTTTCAATAACAAATCTCTTCCAGCATCAGCTATTTGCTCACGTGTAGAATCTAATCTCCCAAATACATCAGCAGATTGTTGAAATTCTTCCTTCTTCAGGTAATTGAACATCTTTAGCTTTCCTAAGCAACAAGACAGATGACATAATTAATCATTGTCACCAAATAATGTGTGCATACACTCCATACATTGGCATTCCAAATAAAAGTATTACAATATTAAAATAATATTGAGTGGATTTGGTAATGACTGCCATCTGAATTCTTGCATATCTTTTAAAAGCTTATCAGAAAATGGTAAAAATGTACTTTCAGACAAGCATGGTAAGCAGTTCAGGAATATATAAAACACTGTAACAAACACTATATATAAAACACTGAAAGCAAGATTAAAATTTACTGCTACCAAAGCTGATTAATTATGTTGGTACCGGTACCTTATTGATATATTGCAGAAGTTGTATCACATCCACTCCAAGCATGAGCAAACAGCAAGTAATTTTTGACACACCTCATGCACCTTACAACTACTTTCGCTCTCTTCTTTTTCTTTTAGATATTGATAAAGATGACTGTCACCAATGTTTTGTGCATAGCTGATTAATGTTAATGTCTGATTAAATCCAAGATGTTAAATGAAAGAGAACTCAACTAAAAGAACAACAGAAAACTCAAAAATTTAACATAAGCTAGAGATGATAAGACATGCTGCATGTAAAGAACATTTAGACCTGTTTCCTTTAACTTTCATCATAGCCCAGCATACCGTACTGTACACAATTATAGGCCTAGTGCACCTGTGTATCGCCTGCTGCCCGGTACCGTATCTAACGTTTTGACTTCTGTTGCAAACCAAATTAAATGAATAACCTGACACAACTTACGGTACCGATAATGATGTTCTTGCAAATAGTTCCCAAAACAAATTAAACTACGGTAGGCTTGCCTGGTACGGTACTCAGTTCTGTGATATTTAGGCTAGTACTGCAGCCAGTGCAGAGTGGTAGATCAAGAATCTCTGCTGTCCCAAACCTACTCAGTACTGCCTAGTTACTTACAAACCTCATGGCTATTTTTTTTTTCTTTTTGCGCAACGCTCAGAGTTCGAGATGGATACCACTACATGGCTAATAAGCTGGCGAGTGCAGTGGTCACCGGAGCAACTTCGACTGCTAGAATTTTACTCGGCTTGCTGTTTCTGCTGAAAACATAGCTAGATTAGCTGCGCCACTAGAGGCGCAAGGTGTTGCTTAAAAAACGGCCACAACTTTTTCTGCCAAGAGTCCCTGGTTAGAGGAGAGTGATAATCCTAAACTAGAGGAATTAAGCTTTTCAACGATACCAAATTTGTTAAGGTCCCAATTTATTCCAGGCGGCCCTATATTTTCGCATTTTACGCTCAGACTATATTTCCTGTTTGCAGTTTCGCTTGGGCGATCAATGACGTCACCAATCATATGACTGATCTAATACAGTATATAAACACGTTTTCCAGAAATCAGAATCCAGACAACAAATTCAGTTTTCAGTTAATTCGCTTCAATAGTGAGTACTGAGTACTAGAAGTCCACTTGATCAGTTTGTTTGTATTTCTTAGTTCTTACCATCTCAACGAAAAACAATATAATAGGTCTTGAAAAAGATAGAAGCAACTATGTTTACATGGATTCAAGTTCTGCAAGTGCAACTGCTGAAGTCAGGCAGCAGGCCTTGTTGTTTAATATGAATGCAAACAAAAATATTTAGTTTCCGATGCTGAGTTCCTAATGTTGGTTTCATTTCAAATTACCCTAAGTTTCTTGGTGAATAATTTTGTTTACGATAAATTATTTAAAAAAAAAACATAAATACTCTTTCATTCTTTGCTAATAATGCACAAGTTCTACTTGGTTTGCTAGCAGCATGATACAGTTTTAGATAAAATATGATAATTGATTGGAAGAAACAGTTATATATGTTTGGGAGCTTCCTTTTAATGTTTGCATCTTCCACAAAATGTTGTTAGCCTACTATATCAGCATTAAAGTAGCACGCTACTTTTGTATCACCACTTACATTTTAGTATTGGCTGCAGTAGTGGCGCTACTTTTTTAAATATATATAACAGTAGTGGAGAGACACTAGATATCTTTTTGTCGCACTTCTACTACTTTCCTAAATAATGGGAGAAAAATTACTCATTTTTGGAGATTTTTTATGGAAACAATACATGAAAAAATTAACACAGAAAATCAACTATTGGGGGAAATATCAAGCCACAATGATATCAACAAGAGTGGCACCAACACCAGTCAGGATTTTGAGAATGATTTTTTTGGTGTGTTGGTGCCATCGCATGAAACTTTGACACAGAAAAAGTCAATGGTAAACACCTTTTTGTCAGACAAAAGCAAGTCCTTAAGCTTTCCTAGTCGTGCCATTAGTACTTTTATTGAAAGCACTTGTGATTATAGCAGCAGTCATGTCTAAAGTTAAGTCTAATAGCTGTATTGTTTTTTAATTAGATAGTATTTTTCTTTTAGTTGATGTAGTTAATTTTACTGGCCATTTTGTAACCACAATGAAGCTACAAATTGTTTTCTTCCTTGCTTGTTTTGCATTTGGAGCTGCAAGTGATGACTTCATCGGTCTTTTCAAAACATGGAAACAGTATTATGACAAAGAGTACAATGATTTGGTTAGTACGCTGGCAACTATCAGCGTTTGATTATATTGCTGTAATGGTGTGACTTTGTTTTATATACTAAAATTATTACTGATATTGGTACAAACTGTAAACATGTTTTTATCAGTTGTCATAAGCATACTATTGCTTATCATTGTGTGACTTTAGTATAACTTTGATTTTATAGAAAGAAGAGGAACATCGTTTTCAAACATGGATCCACAACTGGAAGACTGTCGAACAACATAATCTTGAATATTCAATGAAAATGCACTCTTATAATCTTGAAATGAATCACTATGCTGATCTGGTGAGTGCCTCGGCTGCACTTCATGAGAAAAAAAATGATGTTGGTCTTTTTTGAGATGTAATACTATCTTTAATTTATCGCATCTATTTTCTTTAAAGTTTTTTTTTGTTAGTTGCAAAGTAACTGATTAAATTTGATCAATATTTTCACAATTATTGTGTAGTAACAAAGGTTGCTTTGGATTTTTTCAAAATTGTTTGATTTGGTGAAAGTATTTATGTTGATGATTTTATCAGTGGCAACACCAAACAGTGGCTTATGCCTGACTAACTTTTATATGTTAAAGAACACCTCTGAATTTACGAGCGTGATGAATGGTTACCGTAATGACATGCGTGCACACAGGAGACCAGGTAACACATTTCAAAATGATCTTAACATGGAAGACCCAAACACGGTGGACTGGAGGAAGAGTGGTTTTGTAACTGGTGTCAAAAACCAGGTATTGTTGTTGTTGCCCCATTCTGCAAAGTTGTGAATGCTGTGTGTGGAATATATTTCTATTTGAATAAAAATACTGGCAAAGTTGCCTTTTGTGGATGTAAAAGCTTTGTTGTCAAGTTTCACTAATTTCCAAACCTAAGGCTGTTTTTATTTAGTGAAAGTTATAGTTGCTATGTTGCTTTTTAATTGCCAAAATAACAAGACAGTTACGACTCAATAAGTTTCACTAATTTGCTGCTTTTTGTTTAATTGAATCCAAAGTCAGTGTGGTTATATTAGTATTTCAAAGTAAATGTTTTCCACAGTCATTGAAACAAAGAAAAAAAGAGAGATAGGTTACTTGCAGTGTTTTAGCTGTTAGTTGCTTCTGACTGCTAATACCACGATTATTCATGACTCAGCAAAGATGGATTTGTTGCAACAACTTTGAAATGTTGCCTTTGCTGCATTCTGGCATTTTCTCAACTTATGTTTTGCCAACCTGTCTTGTGACTTGTTTTGCGAAAAGTTTGGGCTGAACTTTGAATATGTTGAAACAGTAACACACTTTTGTTTTTGTGGAACTGCTGGCACATTGGCGTCATCATGTTCCAGTACCTAGATGTATGGATCAAAACATTAAAACTTACGAAAAAATGTGTCGTGTGCAAGTTGGTAATTGCAGCTGTTAATCGGCAATTTCCGGTTTTCAAAATGTCATCGACCAATTTAACCAGGATTGTTGTTTCAGGGGCAGTGTGGTTCTTGTTGGGCATTCAGCGCCACTGGTTCATTAGAAGGACAACACAAAAAGAAAACAGGTATCTGTAAAACATAAACATTCTTGTTGCGATGAAAGTGAATTGCTTGCTGGTCGAATAGCCTGTTCTTTTTAAGAAAAGCAAATATTTGGAAACTCAATGGTGTCTTCCATTTTCGTTCAATCGTTCATTTTCTCTACACTTATGTAAAATAAAATTCCCATTGTAATATACAGCAGAGAACGTTTGTGACAAACGTATCGGTTTCGTCGCATCAAATAGTTCTCAGACGATTTGCAGTTGTTGATCAAACTTTACAGAACCGAGTAACAACACAATGTTTGATATTAATACAAAAACAAGAAATTAAATTTAACGTTATCGGCCTTCACGAAGCTGTAATTTAGAAAATATCGATTTTGGACAAGCTGAAAACAAGTTGGCTATCCTTCTGAGCCAGTGCCAGGCGTTGTTGGTTGACCCAGCATCGCCTGATCGGTGGCAAAGTTTGATTGTAACTTCTTTCAGGCAAGCTCGTGAGTTTGAGCGAGCAGAACCTGGTTGACTGCAGCACTCCGGAAGGTAACGAGGGATGTGATGGGGGTCTCATGGATCAAGCATTCAGATATATCAAACTTCAAGGAGGCATCGACACCGAACAATCCTACCCATATGAGGCAATGGTGAGTGGACATTGTTGTGATAGTAAATCTCATGCTTGTTCCAAGCACCAACGCCTCCAGCAATGGTAGACTGTAAATTCAGGCAATGTCTAGAAATGCTTCGTGAAAAGGTGTTTGCAAAGAAATGACTACATGCTTTTATTTTGTTTTTACCAGAATTTTTCAGTTAGTAAACACCGAACAATCCACAGAGCAAGGAACTTTAGCTTTTCAGACAATATTATTTACGCAATCATTTCAATTTTGTGTCATTATGACACTAATGACAGCATACAATACAATGGAATTACAGATAAAAAAGTAAAAAATACAACAATTTAAAGTTTTTCAACAATTTAAATTTAAAGTAACAACTTAAAGTTTTTTTCATGTGCACGGAGCGTCTACTAACGACACTATCGCTTAATAGGATGACAATTGTCGCTTTTCTCGAGCCAAAGTTGGTGCCGAAGACATCGGCTATACCGACATCCCACACGGGGATGAGAAAGCCCTGAAGAAGGCGGTCGCCACTGTTGGGCCGATCTCTGTCGCTATTGACGCCAGTCACGAATCTTTTCAGTTGTATTCTTCAGGTATAATGACATTTTTATGCACAGACACCATACAGTTTATTGATTACGTTATATCGCTGAGATCTAACTTCCGCCTCGCTTTATTGAGAAAATGCTTGTATAATGTTCTTTGAGAAAACTTTTGAATCTTGATCCTTGGCAGTTGTGTGGGCTATTTTTGTGGTGACTTTGACCACTAACGTAGACCGGACCCGGTCACAAAAGTAAGAAGCCTCAGTTTAATAAATTAAAACGATATTACATTAACTAAGTTTTGCTAAGTCATTCTTGCAGCGCGCTTGCCAGAAATTGAGCCATCGTCATCTGATCTATGTTTATCGATTATGCTATCATGCAACAGCACATGATTACCATTGTGCCAAATTATTATCAGCTCTGTATCACATGATTATCCTTGTGTCCAACACCTCACCATGTGACATTGCAGGTATTTATGATGAACCTAATTGCAGCCAGACCATGTTGGACCACGGCGTGCTTGTAGTTGGTTATGGCACGAAGGGCGGCCGGGATTACTGGCTGGTGAAAAACAGGTGACGTTCGTTTTGTAAGCATAAACATATTTCTAAGCTTTTAAATGATGTTATAATTTTGGTGGCGTTTATGCGTCGCTTTGACTGACATAACATCGTGCGTCTTTCTTCAGTTGGGGTGAACAGTGGGGAGAGAAGGGATACCTCAAGATGAGCAGGAACCGTGACAACCAATGCGGCATCGCCAGTCAGGCCAGCTTCCCAAACGTCTAACTCCTCGCCCATGTACAGCGATGCCCCACTTCATAGAAGAACGAATCTGCACAGTACATTTTTGTATAACTTTCACCATCGTTGACTAGCAGCATCGCATCCAGCTTGCTACTCCGCTTTTTACGCTTCCCTTCCGCCATCGTGCACCACATTGCGGTTTATTTTCTGCCTTTGTGCCGTTAGTGCGCTCGTGCTTATCCGATGAGTCACACGGTTTACCGGACGTGACGTGGATTTTAACGTGATGTTGACCTGCAGTTTTAGACTTCTATAAATTTTCTTTTATAGTGCACACAACATTTTTGATGTACTGAACTGTCTTCTGCTGCGACTCCCCAGCACATGAATGTATATAGATGTGATCACGTGTCTCTTTGTGGTGCGTAACTTCTACGTAACTTCCATCTTTGCAATAAAATAATCATTTATGTCTGACCTATGAAATGATGTGAAGTCTCGACATATTTGTACCAATGCCTTCATGGAACACTTAGCCTATCAAAATGATCTACAGTTTCAGCTGTAATAAACTTTGACACTGTCATCCAATAACGTCGGGTAACGTGATCAAACCTTAAAGGATTCTCACACGAGATCTGGTGTTTGCGACCGACTGAGCAAAGACTGTGTTTCAAAAAACATTGAAAACTTCGTTGTGATGAGCAAATTTCATTTGAGAAGCAACAAATATAAAAACGACAGTTCGTTAAAGCCGTAAAATTAGATCAAATTAATAAAAACACAAAAAATATGATGCGGAATTGAACCATTGCGAGTACCACAGCATGGTGTTAATACTAAATTTAAAGAGAATTATTAAACGAAGGTGGCAATATGTTTGCACGTTAAAACTACAATAATTGCGTTGCATGGTGAGAACCAAGGAAGATAGATGGAAACCTGATTTTTCATTCAAGGAACAAATAGCGATCAACAGAAACGATCCAAGAAGACTAATGGAAGACCGTCAAATGAGAAATACTTAATAAGGTGAAATTAAATGGTCAAAACTTGATGCATTCACTTTTAGGCTGATTGCAAGAATAAAGTTGAACAAGCAACATTTGTGTAAAAAAAGCGAGCGGTCGGCAGCGAAGAAAGTAATCAAACAGGTTGGCACGATATGATACGAAAGACAACACGATGAAGTGACACAATTTCATTCAACTGATCATCAAAGGGCAACATGCATTTGGCAGCCTTACTTATGGAATAGCCGTTAAAGCAACATAAGGTTAAAATAGAGCAAGGACGTCTATAAGTCGCTCATCGAACCACTTTTCATTATACTAAGTTGGAGATCAGCAGCTTGTGTTGGTTGGCAGCGACGTCTTTTTCTATCAAGCGATGAACGCTATTCCGCGACCTTGTGTGGTCACGCGCGAAATGATATTTTTAAGTCCCATGTGGTTTAGTTCCATCCCTTACTGTTTAAAGCACTCCACTAAGACTTGGAACTTGGCAACCCTGGTAATTGCACCCTGCCGAGATGATACGTATTAAACAGGGAAGTCATTTCTGGAAGTTCCAAACCTGGATTTTCAAATCTGGCCATACCTTAAAGCAAACGCCGCCGCCTTGGTTCGATCCCGGTCAAGCGCAGGTCATCAACACGAAAAAGGCACAGAAGTTGAATTTAAGAGAAGTGGACGACACAACCGCCTTAAGGACGTCAAAGAATCGAAACCTAAAAGCGATGGAATGCAACAGGTGGGTGCATTCCCAGCAAAGAAGAATTCAGTAACTGCCTATCCAGACTCAGTTCCAACGTCCAGTGGTTTCAATGAACAAAAGCTGACTTGCGATACTGAAATCCTAGCAAGCAACCTAGCTAGTACAAGAATACTACCGAGAAGGGCTCAGGATGTGCTGATATTACCCCACAAGAAAACGTGGTAGTGCTGATAGGTTAAAGGTGTTAAACATAAACAGACGTGTCAGTGCCCCCAAGATATAACTGATATAAAACTGGTCAATAAAATTAGAGTAATTTCCCTTTTGGCTAGTTTAAAACGTTTTGTTCTTCTTCGCACAGTTTCTGTTGTTGGTCTTTATCCTGCTCTGTGGGAGGAGTTCTCCTTTTGAAGAATCCACATTTCCACAAGATGAGAATGATGATGATGAGGAAGACCAGCCCGCCAGCGATGGCGACAGCGATGATCCACCAGTCCACAGAAGTAGAAGGTTGAACTGGGCGGTAGACGGCATACGTGCTCACCTGAGAATGGCACAAAGACAAGTCAGTCAGATTGCAATGCGGCAATGAAAGCGATTTGCAGCAAAAGAGTTTCCACGACAAACTGCACACTGTGCGTAGGTGATTACGAACAAGGATGAAAAATCCAAAAGTAAGTGGAGCGACGTTTACTAAAGCAGCGTATTATTGTGCAACATGTGCTTGTGTCATCAGTTTGCAAAAGTATACAGTGAGTAGATCGGTGGCATTAAACAGATATCTATTTTATTGCACCTTTTAAGGTAAACTACTCGGAAGACACCTACCTCAGAAACTTGCATAGGACCAGGTCCAGGGAAGATGCGATAAGGATATTCTTTTATTTGGAAGACCATGCTGGAAGTTATGATGGAGTCGTGGCTGCTGGAAAGGATTGGCTGGAGCTTGAGTTGTCCCTTTAACGTGATGAGAATGTCAGACTTTGGTTTCATCTCCAGAACAACGCAAGTCATCTCGTAGCAATATTCCGACTCAGTCATGCAACTCTGTAAAAGTATATGTAGTGAAAGGGAGCTTTCTATGTTTCAACGAAATTATGATGCAGCGATATTAAAAAGCAAAGCTACATCATGAGGTAACTATGTGATAGTACAGCTCCGACGTTGAACAGAAGTGAAAACCGAATCAAGGCGCACACGAGGCATCAACAACACATGCGTAGTGGAACAGAAAGCTCCTATTTCTAATCTTTTGGAGTCAAAACTCAGGCGAAAAGTGTAAAAGTCTGATCCCAGAGGTCTCCCCATCACTTTAAATAAAACCTGCATTGCACCGTTACGATTGCACCCCTGCTTTTAACTACTGCTTTCAAACCAAAAATCCAAAGGAAATAATCTATCTTCCAAAGCATATGACTCACTATCTACACCGAAATCAAACAAAGTCGCAGCTAACGCCACAACTCTTCCAGCACAAATGCTACAAGAACACCTCACCAAACAAAAAAAATTAGAAACACCCTTGAAACATGCGCTATCCCTTCTGCCCCAATCACTTCACTCCGTTTTATTGCAAAATTTGGAAAATAGTTTCATGACAGTTTCAAGCGGTAATCCACCTTGACCTCTGCTCTGACACCAGCTCTCTTCTTGCTACTTTACGTTGTGTGATAATGCCAACAGTCGTTCCACAAACGAATAGCCTGCGTGTTACAGGTTGAATTACGAATATAAATGGAAAATAAGACTTAAAATAGTTTAACTTCCTATAGTATTAAGACGTAAAAAGAGAGAGCTCACGTATGAATTTGGTGGCCCGACGGAATCTGTGGTACCAGCGCTAGCGTTTGATGGGGCCAGCTCGGTGATGGTTTTGACCAGACTGGCGTTGACAATGTGCGCGTAGTGGCAGGAAACAGGTCCACTGGTGACCACCTCGTCAAGCAGCAACAGAAATTCACCGTTTGGAAGCTTGAGCGGCCACAGCAGAGACACGGTGGCAGAAGACACAGTTGATGGACCGAGATTTGTTATCTGCAGAAATAAGATGTCATTATCATCGTTCAACCGAGGTTTTGACCTGTTAAAAGATTCCACCGAACTTCGCTAATCAAAGAGCTCTCTTGAGATTTATATAAAATGTTGGGATTCCATCGCCTTCACGTAAGTAAGTCACTGATAAAGCACTCACCTCATAAGTATGTGTCACTTTCTTGGAAGCCGTGCTGTTATGAGTTTGCTCAGACAACGTGTTCAATGGGAAGAATTCCGGCCTGGAATAGAACGTAGCACGTTAAACAGGTCAACCTACACTGACGGTCGACAACAGAACTTGATCTACTCACTGAGACACGTTGTAGGTCTGGATCTTTGCTTCCACAGCGACGTCGATGTTAATCGGCACCATCTGGGTGGAGAAAGAACGTTCGTTCTTGCACGTCGCTTGCGTCCTGTAAAATGTTTAATCTGATCAACACCGAAAATATGGGGGTGGAGATTATGTTAAAATTCTTCAAATTGCTGTCACCCGCATATAAAACTTTTTGCTCGGTAAAGAGATTTAGTAATGGTATGCCGCAGTGCCGCACTGCACCCGTTGCCTACATTCATACACCATACGCCCGTAAGTTTGACGCCCCGGTTCACCTGCTAGAGTTGTCCACCTCTGCGTGGGTTCCATATTTGAACTGAACCATCATAAGCACCACAGTGTGGCTTAGTTCTATCAACACCGCGTCTAGTTTTATCATCACAATTTGTAATATACGGCTCTAAACGTCACTCCCGGCAAGCACATAAAACCAGAGATGCTGCTTACTGGTAACATTGCACTGGTTGGGCCCAAAGTGTCTGCACTTTGTGACCCTGATGAGCAAAGAATCATCTTAACTCGATACCACACTGTTTCTCTTCACTGATATCAGTGAGTTTCGTGTAAAATTGTCCCGTAGAACTTACTCGAAGGTCAGCTGCTCCACGTCACCGAGCAAATCGTGGATGCCGAACTTGAGATCAATCTCGATGTGCTGGTCGTTCTTTAGGGGATTCCCCACCTCACAGCTCACTGTCCGATTCACGTCGATGCAGTTGGTGCTCTGTTGTAATAGAAGCGGCATGTTTGACCACTGCAGAGCATCGCAACTTACAGAGGATGTCCATCCGGTTAGCATAGTTGGATAAGCGCCCGAGTTTTGTAGACAAAAAAAACAACAGGAAAACGAAGCAACGCACTTCAAGCACGGCTTTCAATACTGCAGTGCCTAGTGGGTAGAATTATTAACTGACAACATTTTAACAAGCGCCAAAAGTTTCACTCTGACAGTCTCGGTAACCGGGCCTGCGTGGGTGGTTCAACCCTTCACTGGATGTAAAACTGCCAAGATGAAGCGTTCAAAGAGGTTTTTTCAATCCCAGGATAAAGATTCAAACAACCGAGGTTTCACATTAAAGAGCTGCACAAATGACCTAGGCAACAGTTGCACGCAAAAATGGTACTGAAAAGCTGGTATTATGGTGATGAACGAAACTGAAGATGTCAGCTGTTGTGATGCTTGACATTGTGAAAAGCAACCTTTGAATCAACTTACGCTTGCATCCAGAGGTCCGTTGAAGGACGCGTGTTCAGGGTAGGTGACCACGAGGAGGGTCTGGTAGGCGTTGTCCTTGCTGTTGGTGATCGATGATGAAATCACAATCTCGGTGTAAGCGCCGATCAGCGCCTTCTTCGGAGCTCTGTGTTGAAACAAGTATAGAGATTTTTGCAAATTGTCCCATCCTAGGTAGCGGCCATTTAAACTTTTGTCTTTCTACTATGACCTGGAAAGCCGAAATGATAGATATGCTGCTATCCAAAAATAGCAAATTTATATGATCGTCTAAAAATTTTGAGGAGATGATGTTGAAAGTTTTAGCCCAATGGTCTCATTCGCGTGCGTCACTGTGATTAACATGGCTGTCTCTTTGGAATCAGAATCACTGATTCATGTACATTTTAGTCAAGATCTTAAACGCAGCTCTGCCTCCATTACTCACTCTTTATCTAGAATTAGAAAGTTAGGCAAGTTTGTTAAATTGCAGGAAAGGGTAAGCAACCGGCACTTGATAGCTCGAGAAAAATCGACAGCAAATAGTTTCTCAATAAACGATCTCTTGGTGCTTTCAGACGGGTAAAGTCCGGTTCTAGGAAGATGTCCCAGATAGCACATCTGGCGTTTTTTTACATTGATTAAACGCCTGTAAAAGTCTTGTAGTTTCTAAGCTTTGTAGTTTAAACCTTTTTTTTTCGATGACACTTTGCAACTTACGCTGCTGAGGTAATACCAAGTCCCGGGATACAAACGTCATCAGCCCCGCAGTCCTTGTACATCTCCGCTTGTGTAGTAGAGGAGGTGCCAGCCAGCATATCTAGGATAGGCTCTACAGGCACGTGGCTCTCATAAAGCCGGTAAGATATAGTCACCGACACGGGGGAGAGCTTGTCTTTCATGTCTTTCTGTAATTATCAAATAGTAGTGATACTTGTGGTTGCTTGCCACTAAACACAAAGCAAGCATGTCTAGGTCCATGCGCATAGCTGACCGGCTCTGCTGTTATGTATGCAGAACTCGATTTACATTTCTAAATCGAGTATACTATGGCATGCACAATTGCACATACGCAATCGCCGCCACGCTCAAGCGCATATCGCTTCAGATTTCATGCACGGCAAACTGAGCTTCAGGGTCCAACCATATTCCATGTAATTAGTATTACCAGCAATGGTGAAATCATCACACAGACGATGTATCTACAAAATTTCGCTTTTACAATGCGTTACCTACAATCCAAGTTTCATGATTGCCAAGGGGGCTATCTGCAACATACAGTACATGGAGACGTCTAACAAGGCTTATCTGGAAAAGCTTCACGACCACTCATAGGTACGTTATAAAATAGAAATAAGGAAAATCAGAATTGAAGCGTGAAATGACAGAACAGCACCTCCTTGTGATTACCAAAATATTGGCAACAAAATAGCAGGCAGCGCACCTTCATATACACCGTCTCGTTGACACATTGCGTCACTGAAGCCATCAACGTCATGTTCCTAGCGGAGGAATCCAGCAGAGTTGATCGTTTTTCGCCTTCCGGTTTGCTCGAATCGACATCGTATGAGTAAGAGATTTCTGAAATTCAACCACTCGATCAGCAATTCCCTTTTCAAACTGCCACTTGAGATTTGTTTGCACAAATGAGCATGCATCTAGACTAAAGCGACCGTGGTCTTGGGTTCAATGGAGCATCATTGACACACAACCAGAACCAGTAGCTACCTTCCAACATAAGAAACGAAACGGCTTCGGAACTTTCATGCGATAGTTGGACTTTAGATTGATGCTATGTTTGTAACAGGATGCGTTAGGTTTAAATAAAATGTCATGTTCATCAAAAACACGACACAAACTTCAATAACCCTCTTGTTTTTACTTTGGTGACAATCTATCGGTGCTACAAAATTGTACTAGTACCAGGTTTTCTGATACGCTGTCATCGTTTTTGTGTTGCTCTGCCACTGTGGATTCTCATTTAAAGTACTGTACATCCAATATTAAGGTGTCCCACTTTTAGGCGACTTTTCAGGAAAATTAGGTTCGGATCAAATTCTAACTGGATTTTCGTCACTGATTTCAAAAATGACGTTATTTTTTCGTTATGGCGTCATCTTGATGCGCCAGCTAGCGGATTTTTGTTTTTTTGGCCTTATCACGAATATGGTAAGAGCTAGAGAGTTGGAACTTGCGCCAAAATGACCGGAAGAGACGATTTCCTATTTGTTGTCAATACAATATGAAACGCTAACTGCAACAGAAAAGAAGTTATTTTGAAAAAAACACGTTTTTGCTCATTTTTGGACAAAAAAAAATGGGAAACACGACAATTTTGCTTGGGTTTTGCTCAGGGATATCTATAACTATAGTAGTTATAGATATCCCTGGTTTTGCTACAGTGATGCTTTTATTTCGATTTTAAGCTGCGCCACCTTGTTTAAAAATTAAGTACAGTGGTAGTAGCTTAACAATAGAATATAGTGACGCGTTTATTTCGATTGTTATGTCATAAACTGTAGATCCTAAAATAAAAATGATGCATTGTTGCATCATTTTTGTTTGGGATATTTTGCACACAAGATTCATAAATTTTGTCTGGCAAGCATTACGAAATACAGTTTTAGCAGTAAATCTAAGAGCGATGGTAACCCTTAAACTTAAGTAATCTGAAAATCCGACAAGATTGCGACAAAAGGCGTGTCCCATGCGCGTTGGATAACAACAGCGAGTGGTTACTTAAGAATGATTGGATATTGTGTTGAGCCTCATGGTATCTCTAAACGTCAACGTATGGTTTCTTTCATTGTGTTTATTTGCCAGCATTTTTAGTCATCCATCTAAAACCTTCTGCTGCTGAAGGGCCCTCAATTGTACTGTTTACAAGAGATTAATTACTTGCATACAAATATGTCGATGAACCAGTATTTAACGCTGTTCTGAAACATTTCGTTAAACATGCATCCCAATGGTTGAGCTCTAAAAACGTTGCTTTAAGTTCCCACGCTGAAGCTCCGTCTTTTGCTGCTGATGCGGTAAGACAGAAAAGTTTTCCAAGAAACGTTGATATCGAGCAGACGCTTTTGAAGCGTGGCAACTTAAGTGATTTTTTCTCCGAAGAAAGTAAGAAGGCTCCATGCATAGCATGTTTTTTATCTCCATCGTGTTTCGGCATACAAAGCGCTTCATTGGCAGACTGAAAGGCGTTGTGAACGGCTTGATTCGAGATGACCAAGATGATTTGGCCAAAACAGACTTGCGCATTTGTGCTGCTTTGCACAGTATGGTGTGATAAATAATCCCATTGAACTGTGTTGTGTTGTTGAATGGTGGTTTTGTTTGATAGATCTTAGAACTAAATGATCAAATGATCACCTAGTATTAGTAATTGCAACATGCATGTAAAAATCAGTCCTGAGGTAATCAATTGTAAATACAATATGCTAGACAACTACCACTGTACTTAATTGTTAAACAATGTGGCGCAGCACAGCAACTTAACGATCGAAATAAAAGCGTCACTGTAGCAAAATTGCCGTGTTTCTCATTTTTTTGTCCAAAAATGAGCAAAAACATGTTTTTTTCAAAATAACTCTTTTTCTGTTGCAGTTATATAATATATATGCAGTTATTTGTTAGCGTTTCATATTGTATTGACAACAAATAAGAAATCGTCTCTTCCGGTCATTTTGGCGCATGTCTCAATTCTCTAGCTCTTATAACAAAAATCCGCTAGCTGGCACATCAAGATGACGTCATAATGAAAAAATAACGTCATTTTTGAAATCAGTGACGAAAATCCAGTCAGGATTTGACCCAAACCTAATTTTCCTGAAAATTCGCCTAAGAGTGGGACACCCTAATACCAATGTTTTAAACTTCAGTAAAACTCAAGAGAAGTTCATACTAATAGAGGGAGGGAGGTTTTTGCCGGTGTATGAGAAGCAGGAATCGACACGGAAGCAGGCGGACGCAGAAGGAGAGGTGCAAGTCAATGCCTCCGGATCAACCTTGTTCGGTTTGATTTTGCTTGAAACAACAAGTTCCACCACTGGTCGCGATCTGTAATGTTAAAAGTGGTGAAAAATCGGCCAGTACAGTGAGTTGATGACAATAAAAAGCCAATAATTTCATTTCAAAGAAAGGCTAATTCAACAAAAAACCATATTATGGTGATATGGTAATCTGCACGCAAGACATAATATTTTTAAACAAAAACATCTCTCTAAGCTAGCTCCGACTCCACCAGGAGTATCAAAAACATGAAGCCACAAATAACCCACCTGATAAGCACAACTTGGTCTGAAAGATAAGCCCCCAGCACTGCGTCAGGATAACCGTTGTTGTCTACATCCTTTCCCCCTCTCATGGAGTAACCAAGCCCCCTGATGTTTTCCAGGTTTTCAAAGTTAGGGGACTTCTGTAAGTTGTACCCATGTATAACTTGCGAAGGTTTCTCGTGCAGGCCTTCCTTCCCCCCGTTGAAGACGTATACTGCTCCAGTCATGGTGCCGGAGTCGCTCTCATCGTTGTTTGTTTCGTATGGAGCCGACACAAGAATATCTGGAAAGATATTTTGCAGTCACTACTTTTGCATAGATTGGGACCAAACAGGTTGTCTTAAAATAAAACTTTTAACTTGTATATCACACGCCTACAAAACCAGGCGAAGTTGAGTCGCCTCTATTGTAAGTATTTTGATGCTTTCCAAAACTATTCGGAGGATTCTCATCAAAGTAGAGAGGCATACTGTAAATCATGGTAATTATCGGTAAAGATTGATCACCGATGCTGCAAAACAAAACCTCAAACTCCAGCCACTGGCCAGAATTACCTTGGAAGCCGTCCCCATTCACGTCACCAAGGGGCGCTATAGTGTTCCCGAATCGACCCATGGATGAAAAGCCCTCAAGTATTGTTGGCTGAGAAAACACTAGGTGGCGCTTTGGATTCTTGCTTTCCAAGCCTAAAAATAGATAATGACATTACAAATTTTTGCGCAGAATCGCTTTTATCTGAATTTTTATTACGTTTGCTTTGGTTGCCTCTTGCACTTGACTCATCCCGTGGTAGGAAATGTCATGCACAGATTGAACCAGAGCCTTAATGACTAACTTTTGTTGCACTATGGGTAAACACAGAAGAATTGCCTTCAGTTATAGTGAGGAGCACATGGTTAAAAATCTATACCTCACATTTTGGTTATGCAGAAAATGTTATCAATTTAATGGTATTGATTAAGTTGTAAATATAACATTAAATTACAGTTCAATGACATTTCAGAGATGCTGCCTAACGTTACCACTGCGTTGGTAGTAGACGTAGACTCTTCCGATCTCAGCTTGCTTGTACACTACGTCAGAGTAAAGAGGTGATCCCACAATGACGTCATCCAGGTTGTCCCCATTGAGGTCGACCACGGCCAAGCCTTGCCCGAACGACTCCCCGATCTGTGATAAAACAACATTAAATCGACGTAAATTTTCGACAACTCGGAATGAGTGGTGTGGGCGAACAACTAAACACAGACCGACTGAAGTTATTCATCTATTGTGGCAAGTGTGACGCAAGAATCGATTGTTGCGTTGCGATTAAGGCGTAAATTTTTACATTGTTACGTAACGTTCGTGACAAAAGCAACAACAATGTTGTTTTCTTACACTTTCCTTTTAACAAAGATTATTCACGCTGTTTCGAAGGAATTTTTATTTTCTTTCTATAAAGTACTTTTACGTATACCCGACAATAACAGACGATTTAGATGGCGAATTCAGTGATGTTTCATCGCACGGCTCATGCTTCCTGCGGAATGACTTTTAAGTAACATTGCCCAGTGACTAGGGTTAATACTGCTCTTTTAATTGTACAGAACGAATATTATTATTATTAAATGAGCCTGGTTACAGGATAAAAGTGAAAAGAAAACCGGTATTACCTTTCCTCAGAGATCTATACCCTACTGGGCCTACTCAACAACAAACGAATTTCAATTCAAATATTTCTCTTTGCTAATTCTCTCATTATTCGTACGAACCTCTGTTTTAGCTAGGGGTCGTGAAGTTCTGCTTTTTATCACCCTTGAGATAGCGACAGTGATGACCTGAACTAGTTATCAGGACATGCATCGAGCATAAGATAAAATTATGCTACGGTGGCTCAACTGTTTGATTTTTACATTGTTAGCATTAAGTACAACACTCAAAACTCTACGTAACGACAACGATAGTGCGCAGGACAGGAAGTAATTGACCAATCAGGAAATCATAGAACGACAATGCGGATGACGCAATCCTGCATTAATCCCAGTCAATGGCATGTTCTCAATGAGACAACTGGCAGGGAAGAAACGAACGGAGCGATGAGCTTCAAGCTCAATTTAACTTGACAATCATTCAACAGAATACCATGTCCTATTTAATCATTATGTCAGTCTTCATGCTGTCGCTTACAACACGCAACCAAAAATGCTTTACCAAACGTAGCAATCAGACAGACAATCAGACATGCATTGTATAGGTTAATAACCTGCTCTCCTGTGAAGTTAGCAAGTGGAGCTTCCAGATCTTCGTCGTACACAACGACGGCTCCAAGTAGATCGAAGCCCATCCTACGAGGAGCACTGGTCACCAGTAGTGCGAGGTTACTAGCTGTCCTCCCTGTTGCTACTGAGTAACCTACAAATACAAAAACCAGTCAATAACTCAAGTCAATGAAAGTGCTACTGCTATCCTACAAGCACAACCCCGTCCTCCAAACACAAAATAATAATATTTTATGTATTAATCTGATTAATTTACATGTATATTAAACATGAAAAGAACTTTGTTTTATTTTGTGTTTCGAGGAAAAACAAAGTTTTTAAAACGAACTGCAAAAAACCACACCCTAAACAAGCAATAGCAATTTTCAATACCTTAACTGAACAGTCAAACCAACGTCAAAATACACAAATGTGACTGCCATACATATATTTCCACATGGATTGCAGTCAAGAATCAATAAATTATACTTTATTTTTTCCTTGGAGTTCTTATTTTTCGGATCTGTGTTTCTCGCAAATAATTGGATTATGGCGACCTATGGATTGGATTGTAAAATCGGTCTTTTGAAAACAAATATCAAAACAGTTACAACATGAGTTCTGTCTCACCCATGTAATTGGAGTCATAGGTTTGTCGCAGATAGTCAACAAGCTGCCAACCGTCGGGCAGAACCGGGTGAAACTCGCCCGTATGGATAGGAAGGTCGCTGATGTTCTGGTCGAAGTTTTGCCCGATCACCATGATAGAACCTTGGCTGTAGTATGAGCCAACGGCACCAAGCAAGATCTTGTTGTTGTCCTAGATATATCAGTAAGTGCATCAGCAGATCACCCGAGATGACACAAAAGATTGGGCATTTGGGTATATAATTCTTATGATGATAAATCAAATCGCGTCAAGTGTTTAAGGAGTTATGACTTCATCCAGTACAGTACGATGTACATCAAGTTTTCCGCAAAAATCGTTGTTTGTCGAAATTGTCTCCGTTAACTATAATTAGAGCTTGGTCGGCCGATATCAGGACTAGCCGATATATTGTATCGGCTGTTTTTTGCCGATAAACATTGGCCGGCAAAAGCA
Source organism: Aplidium turbinatum (assembly GCF_918807975.1). NCBI lineage: Eukaryota > Metazoa > Chordata > Ascidiacea > Aplousobranchia > Polyclinidae > Aplidium > Aplidium turbinatum. Next base: position 14,747,930 of record NC_137477.1, on the reverse strand, counting down.
CACTCAAAACCAGTCATACATGCCTTTAGAAGAAACACAAGTTGCTCAAACCGTGGGTATGCTTTTGAATGTCTTGTTTTGTGCACGTGGAAGGGCGCTCTTCTAGCTGCCTATTTAATTGGTGCTGCTTGGTTGTGCTTCTGTTTATCAGGCCAGTGGCGGTGACACAGGTCTTTGTGCGAATCCTAGCAGAAACTCCTGTCGTGTTGGACTGATTTACGATGACAAAAGATGTTCTCTTTGGCATGAATGCTGAGAAACTGGGTTTTTTGAACTACAATTTGAAACTATTGAACTTTGATTATTGAATTGAACACAAAACAGTATTGCATTTGGTTGTTTCTTTTTTGTTTTTTTTGTGATTAGTGTTAAGAATGATTTTTCCATTACAGCAACCAATGCATAAACCTTCTTGGACTGGTTTGTTGCTTAATAACTTTGTTGGTAACAAATTTTTCGTAGTTGATATATATCGGTATCGGCCTAAAAATTTCATAAGTATCGGTATCGGCATCAGCCTAAAAAAGTGATATCGGTCGAGCTCTATAATAATTACGTATCACAAAGAATCTACAATAATTTAATAATACCGATTTAATTGGTGACAATGCCTCAATTTATCTAAACTCAATGAAAAAATGACAAACATGACAAAATCAACACGTGCCTCACGCTAGTAAGCTACTAGGCTAATGCAGAGGAGAACAAACAATGCTCACCTTGGTAAAGGCCGCGCTGAAACCAGCCTGACAAAAAGTATGCTTGTCTCCATAATGGTCCTGGCCGATACTGCTTTTACAGGGGAGATAACGATAAATGGTCGGTTCGTTCACAGTGAAGTCTTCAGTGAAATAACAAATCCCGATCAGGTCATAGATGACTGCCGTAGGCGTGGTGGTAGTGTGGGAAAACTGGGGGGCACACGACTGGAAAACACATGCTTGTCAGAGGTAACCAGTAACAGCTTTACAAGATGTTAAGGAATACTGTAAAAGCTTGTTTCTACTCTCAAATGCAAAAATGGTTTAATCCTAAGTTTAAATATTATATACAAGTTATTTCTTCAGACAGGCAAGGCACAACAATATATATATACATTATACAACAGGGTTGAGCATTATAAGAATATATTTGCATATTCACAAATAATTTAAGTCGAACCTTTCGGCTTAACTTCAGGCAACTAATCCTGTGACTGCCATTATGCACACTGCCATCAAAAAATACCAGCAGTCGACATCCCACAATATCAATTCGCAATGCTGATATGATGCAAAGAACATCCAACAACAAGAATGTGAAAGCATATCACCAATCAAAGGAACGAAACTGGTGCATAGATAACAAATTCTTAAACTACCTGCTCTGGCAGCTCAATGAGAGACACAAACTCGTGAAAATGAACAATATTGAGAGTTGGCAACACAGATTGTTAAGTATATATACGACATTAATGGACAAGGTTCTATTCATCAGACCTAAAGTAATGTACTATTGTTGTACTTTTAAAATCACTGTAGCCAGAGGGAGAGGGCTTTTGCTTGTTGAACCGTTGTTGCCTGTTAACCAGTGATTTTCAACCCCTGGGATGCTACACACTTGTGAGGATGAAAAAATTGTAATGCGGTTGATAAACATGGTGCAGATGAGGCGTATGAAAATTGTCCATGATTTTTATTATCTGTTTTGTGCAATAATTCAAATAATAATCCGTATGGAAAGCAACAGTCATGTGTCTGATTCCAGCATGCCAATTCAAGTTTTACTCTTCCAAGAATATGATTGGCTTCATTATACCCCAGGAGTTGAACCAATGCTGTATAAGTGTTTTTATAGCGGTTCTAATGTGTTTGTCAGTTGGCCTATCTTGACAATGCATTGGACACTACTGTAATACCAAGTGAAACAAAACATGAACACTTTGAACACTGTTGAAACGAAATGTTGCAAATCATTCATTTCCTGGAAAGCTCATGGAAAATCATGTCTTCTCAATGGTATTGGCAGTTAGCAACTGTTTCTTCATGTGTTTGAATGGACTCATCTTCAAATCCTTCTTGAGAACTGTGAACATGGTTTAATAGGCCATGTTCGCCTCTTTTGCCAGTTTTTGAATTGGATCTCTTGTAACGTTAATTATTGATGACACTATATGCATTAGCATATTGTCCTGTTCCTTGTATGCATAAATACTCAAGTCTTAGTGTCAACCCACAAGCAGCCATTACAACTTACCAGTGCTTGTTTACCCTCTCCAATAGTGACAGTTGAACCCAGCATCCCGTTCCGTGTATCACTTGTTGCTGAAATAAACAAGTGATTTTATGGACTATATAGATACATAATATATAATATATGCTGTAAATATAGTCAAAGTGTAAGGTTAATAGATTAGTTTCATAGTCCATGCACCAATACACATGAAACCTTCGTATGGTATCCCGTTCAAGCCAATCAATCTCTCTCTATGAGCAAAACCTATACAAACTGATACCTTTCAAATGCAGCTAGCTAAAAATTTTAAAACCATCCTAAATTGGCAACCTTTGTTGGAACCAGGGTTGGAAAAAATCATGATTTTTTTAAAAAAATCAAAAAAATCGGATTTTTTTGATTTAAATCGGATTTTTTTGATTTAAATCAGATTTTTTTGATTTTTTTTAGATAAAAAAGCGTCGAGTCTACTTGGGGGAAGAGATCATTTTAGTAAGATAGCAGAATCATTTTTAACCCCTTGATTGATTGAAAGGCTTTGCTTTGCAAGTGTTTAATCATTTTTATTATCATATTGTAGGCTAGCCTGTCTATTGCACATATTTTTAAGTAGGTGTGATATGTTGCTTTATACACATCACAATTGTGCATATCGAGATTGAGGTGAGTCTCAGACTGTCATCTCACTACACTAAGATCTTTCCTTACGTTTGAGCGCAAAACTCCCATCGTGACGTCACATTGCATGACAACATCTGTGTTGAATAAAAAGGAAAAATTCGCGCTAAAGTTTATGGCTCTACAAAATATCAATAGCTGTGGAATGGTAACATGTTTTTGAAAAAAGAAAGAAACACATTTTGCAAAATACTTCTATGATCTAAAAAGTACCAATCTTTTAAAACGGTTTTTAACCTGGACAGGCATTTTAAAAAAGGTCTAATAAAAATTAATCTGTGCCGTGTCTTTTAGCTCAAACTCTCACATTTGAAAACCCTGAGCCTCAATGCAGAATAGTGCAGCTTACCCTCTTTTGTATTAAAATGCTGAAACAATTTTTTGTCTGAGTTGAAATGCACAACTGAAACTCCGTATTATACTTAATTATCAGTATCTTAAATCACAGCTATACTTTGAGCTATTACATTGCTGCAACTTCAGACCAAGGCTCATCCTTTCTCATAAATGACAAGAGCAGTCACCCTGGCCATGTGCAATTATTCCCACCTACTAACGTTATTGTCCTTAACATCACAGATATATTATGATAGTACCATCCTTACTAAGTCACAGATCATTTTTCTGAATCGTTGATTGTATTTTTTTTTACCTAAAAAGCTCTAGCCTAATATACTATGTTGGAGCTGGTATACAAGTCCCAAGTGTGAACTGCCAAGTAAACTAAGTTGCCTTTCAAAACATGCATAGCCTATAGCCTTATGTATTTAAATATAACTTTTTACAAAGAAGCAGTAAAACGTTTGTTGATGTATTTATTTTTATTTTAGCAAATAAAAAATCATTTGATTTTTTCAATTGATTTTTTTGATTTTTATTGTTTGATTTAAATTACGATTTAAATCAATGATTTAAATCATTTGATTTAAATCAGCCAACCCTGGTTGGAACAGCAATTAGTTCCAAGTTAGCATTATTTCCAGAGAACAGTGATTTAGGTACAAACAACAAAGGAAAAGTGAAACAACAAACGTAATTATTGCATGTAAATTTACCAAAATTCTGGGCAAAATGTTCAATTGTCATTGGACGACAATGATTTTTGTATGGCATGCCGATGGTCTATAAAGCCTCAATTGATAATGATTTAAAATATTCAAAATTAATCTGAATTTCATCTACACTGTGCGTGCAGGTCAAACTTTGTGCAAAACTAGTAGTCCTTGCATGGACACATTTGGTTAAATTAACAATTGAACATCTGAAACACAAAATATTTGAAGAATGCTTGTTCAAGAAAAACCTAAAACTGCAAAACATTTTGCTTGACACAACTAACCGATGGGGATGGTCACAACGTCACAAATGGTGTGAAAAGCTGAGATGTTGTACTGACACTTGTAGACTTCCCCTTCCTTGAACCTTGCATTAGGAGCCCCGACCAAAATCCTAAAAACACAAGTCAAATGCCAAGCATCAAACGCTGACCAGTTATTAACAAAGAACTGGGATAATTGAAAAACAATATCAACCTACATAATACGGGTCTGCTACTATTCGGCGAGTGCCCTATTCGGCGAGAGCCTTTTTCGGCGATTTTTCAATTTTTTTTTTCAATTATCGGGTACCGTAGCCTAATTATCATTGCTGCTTTTACATCGATTTAACGACGCTAAATGTTCAAATAACCCCCTAACTCCAACCCTAACCTCTAACCCCAACCATGACCATACTAGTAGAGAGGGTCTGCTACTATTCGGCGAGTCCGATTCGGCGAGTCCGATTCGACTAGTCCGATTCGGCGAGTTCCCTATTTGGCGAGAGCCCTTTTCGGCGAGTGCCCTATTCGGCGAGTTTTTGAAATTTTTGAAAGGAAATTATCGGGTACCGTAGCTTAATTATAATTGCCGTTTTTACATCGTTTTAACGTCGCTAAACGTTGAAATCGTGGAGAAAGGAATAAAAAGAAAATTTTTGAACTATTAAATTAAAATTCGTCATGTCAGTTCAGTTGTTTTTATTTCTGACCATCATATGAAAAACAATACACGTCAACATAGCAAAGGTAGAAGCGACAAAACGCGAACGTTAAAACGTGCTTGAATTCGTCATGTCAGTTCAGTTGTTTTTCTTTCTGATCATGATATCAAAAACAATACACGTCAACATAGCAAAAGTGTAGAAAAAGGTAGAAGCGACAAAACGAGAACGTTAAAACGTGCTTGTGACCGAAGTAAGTTATTGAGTTGAAAGAAAATTTGGTACGGTCGCAACACTTTCAGAAAAATTTAAGATATGAAGGGAAAATAAAACAAAGAAAATGTTCCAAAAAAAAAATAGATCATGTTTATGTCTATAAGTTAGTACTTTTGAATAGTTAAAATGATTAGTTTGGACCAACAAATGTGTGGCCTACAGCTTGGATTGAAAGGAAATTATCGGGTACCGTAGCCTAGTTATCCCGACCAGCAAAAATTTGTTCCAAGAACACAGTTCATTTTTACATTGTAGTAACAGAATGAAATAGCTAAACAAATGTGTGGCCTATCGTGTTAACGTCGCTAAACGTTGAAATCGTGTAGAAAAGGGAGCTTTTGCTGACTAGGATACTTTGAAACTGAGAAACATTCACAGAAGCCCTACGATTTGTTCCAAGAACCCATTTAGCATAACATTTCATTTGTACATTGATTCAACGTCTGAATACATTATCTTAAAAATGCAACGTATCGTAGGGCTTCTGTGAATGTTTCTCAGTTTCAACGTATCCTAGTCAGCAAAAGCACCTTTTTCTACACGATTTCAACGTTTAGCGACGTTAAAACGATAGGCCACACATTTGGTTAGCCTTTTCATTCTGTTACTACAATGTAAAAATGAACTGTTAGGCTAACTGGGTTCTTGGAACAAATTTTTGCTGGTCGGGATAACTAGGCTACGGTAGCCTACCCGATAATTTCCTTTCAATCTAAGCTGTAGGAGTGTAGGTCACACATTTGTTGATCCAAACTAATCATTTTAACCATAGGCGCCTAAGCCGTGGGGGCCAGGCCCCCACGCATATTTCCGCGTGGGAGCAACTTTTTATGCGGCATTGATACATAAAACAATAGATGAACTAGCGATCGGCAGCAGAAAAACATTTTTAAATGCAAACCGCAACAGCTTCGCAGTAAATAATCCCTAGAACGAGTAGCGATGCTACAATCCCACCCCAGACAAAAAAATCTGTCATTTTTACATTGATTTAACGTCTGCAGACGTTAAATCAATGTAAAAATGACAGATTTTGCTGCCTGTGACATAGCAAAAATCTACCATTTTGCGTCGATTCAATGTCATCAGATGTTGAATGCACCCAAAAACAACATAATTTGCTACGTTGACGCAGCGTGCGTTTAACTTAATGCGCTTGCAAACAGCCTCGCTGTCGCTTTCGAAAGTCGAAACCTCTGCAGAGAATTGTCGCGGCAGTGAATCGGTTGCTGTGAAAATGAACTTGAAGTCTCGGCCCGAGGTTACCACTAACCAACGTAACAAGGGCTGGTACAAACCTTACTGCCCACAGTCGCACAAGCGGCATAATCAACACAACAACGGACTCGCGCAAACTGCATGGCGCACACACGACCGTTGCCATAGAAACCCGATCAAAGGCGGGGAATATGCGCATCTTTTGTTTCATCTGCAACACGAAAACGGGCGTATTACAGCGAATTGAAACTTGAAAGCTGGTCAGCCATAAGTTGCGATATTGTAGTGAAAAGGGAGCAATGTCAAGTCGAAAACTTAATCAAACGTCTCTCTGTAACTATTTTTCAAGGGCTGTTTATGGATGTCAGCAACTTTTAAATTTATTAAAGGTGACGTGCTGTTGAATTGATGTAAACATGAATGATTTTGCTTTCAACAGGTATATTTTCAAGCATATGATCAAGTTAGTATTTTCATTCCATTTACAGTATATCTTTTAGTAAACCTTTTCGTCTCTTGTTTCATGCTAATAAATCTAGTTCGTTGCTAAACTTTATGTTGTGCTTAGCTTAAAGAGTCGCAGTCCATCAACCGCTAGCCAACGCAGACGCATAGCATGTGTTTTGGTCGAGCTTTGTTTATAATCATTAACGGTAGGTCGAACGTAGCGATAACTCCGAGTGTGGCAATAAAAGCAATCCTAGTGTGACGACATAATTCCGTCATCCATCTGCGTGACATTTCGCTGAAATTACCTTGCTGCTGATGAAACACGCTTTCGCCCCCACGGCCAAAAAAATAGTTAGGCGCCTATGATTTTAACTATTTAAAAGTACTAACTTATAGACATAAACATTATTTTTTTTGTAACATTTTCTTCGTTTTATTTTTCCTTCATATCTTAAATTTTTCTGAAGGTGATGCAACCTTGCCAAATTTCTTTCAACTCAGTAACTTACTTCGGTCACAAGCACGTTTTAACGTTCGCGTTTTGTCGCTTCTACCTTTTTCTACACCTTTGCTATGTTGACGTGAATTGTTTTTGATATCATGATCAGAAATAAAAACAACTGAACTGACATGACGAATTCAAGCACGTTTTAACGCTCGCGTTTTGTCGCTTCTACCTTTGCTATGTTGACGTGTATTGTTTTTGATATGATGGTCAAAAATAAAAATAACTGAACTGACATGACGAATTCAAGCACGTTTTAACGCTCGCGTTTTGTCGCTTCTACCTTTGCTATGTTGACGTGTATTGTTTTTGATATGATGGTCAAAAATAAAAACAACTGAACTGACATGACGAATTTTAATTTAATAGTTCAAACATTTTCTTTTTATTCCTTTCTGCACGATTTCAACGTTTAGCGACGTTAAAACGATGTAAAAACGGCAATTGTAATTAGGCTACGGTACCCGATAATTTCCTTTTAAAAATTTCAAAAACTCGCCGAATAGGGCACTCGCCGAAAAAGGCTCTCGCCGAATAGGGAACTCGCCGAATCGGACTAGTCGAATCGGACTCGCCGGATCGGACTCGCCGAAACGGGCCATTCCGTAGTAGAGATGACCGGCTATGTCACATTTTGAAGCCTTAAAATACCGGGCCGACTGTTTCATAGCAGTTCGGCAGACAAAACACATTACTTTTGCCTTGAGAGTATGTAGACATGAATCGCGGGTTTGTGGACGTTGACTCAATGTAAAGAAAGTTTGTAAATTGAGAGCTGAAACATTGCGCAGCTGGACATTTTGCTTGATGGGAGTGAACCATGAAGTTAACTCATACGCAGTTAGTCACAGCATAGGCAAGTCTAGCAGCTAGAGTGAAAAGGAAAACAATATAGTCGCACAATATGTGCACTTGTGCAGTTAGTTTTCATGTGATATTCTCAAGCAACATAGCACAGAAAAGTAATGCACGGAACCGAAATTATGTAGCTGATTACTGAGCAAATCAAGCTTCTGATATGCAATGGCTACCGACCTAGTTGTATCTTCACTTCAGCATACTTTTTAATTGCTACTGTAGCCTACTTTAACTTTGTAGTCAGTTGACGAAAGGAAAGCAGGTTAACTTCATGTTCGCAAAACTAAACTAGATAAACTAATCGTTTTCTGTCAGCAAAATATTGTAACTCTTTGATCAATGTATGAATCGTGATGCAAGTCTTGGCATGTAGGATAGCCTATACAATTATACATGATCACGAATCGGTCATGATCTGTAGTTCACATGTTCAAGTAGATGATGGACTTGTTCTTTCATTGCATTTTATAGAAATTAAGTGACAAAATGTCTTAACAAATGCGTTGCATTTAGTTGCAAATCAGGCTACTTTACTTCTGCTACCAATATTTCTAAGTTTGCTTTTCCTCTGGATATTGTGTAGTGTTGCTGCTGCAATGGATAAAATTTGTTAACCGATCTAACTGGGAGCCTACAAAAAAGTCTGTTTTGTGTATGAAACATTTTGAAGAGAAATTTGTAAGTTATGGTAAAAGAAATAATCTCAAGTGGCATCTAAATCCAGTTCCGACAGTTCACTCAATTCAAGCATTAAAACGCCATCACTCCATCAGCTTTACCAACTCCAGCACCACCTCCACGAAAAGCACCCAAAATTCGTATAAAACAACTTGATGAACTGGTAGACTTCTCGTAGAAAAACAGAATATCTTATTTTCAGTGACATAACTGAGACACACTGCCCAGATGGTTTCCAGTACTGTCGGGAATAAACCTTTTTGATTTTTTACAACATTATTTCTGACAAGTTGTCTGGCTTTCCCCAGGTTGCTGAAGCTGTTAGTAGATCGAAATTTGCATGTGCAAAAAGATTTGTTGAAAAGGGATATTCATTTTTGGAAAGAGGATCTAGCTGCAAGTGATCCATGCATTTCAAGCTTTGAAAAGTTTCAGGAAGATGTGGATGAAGTTACCATAGAAATGTTTGACGTCCCTGGACGCAACATTATCTTCTAAAAGTGCAAAAGTTGGCTTTACAATAGCCGGTTATATTGCAAAAAACTTGTTAAATGCTCCAAATGTGCAATGTGCAAAAGTTTACTTACAGCTGATTCTGCAGCTAAAGCTCCTTTGTACTTTCAGCTTTTGTCAAGGGGGGCATCAATGTGCCTTCTCAGCCACTTTCTGATTTTGTTTATAGTGCTTTTGCTGCTTTAGATGTTGTTGAAGAAAAGGTACGCAGTTACGTGGATTGCCTTGTCGAAAAACTATGCAGTAGCCTATGTTTTCAAAAAATATCTTTTCTCTGGTGTAAAGTTTACATGTGAACTTTGCATCGAAAATCGTTGTTAATAATTAATATTTATTATAATAATTACCAAAAGATTATAAATGAGTCAAAAAGAAAGGATAACATTGTAGCATTTAAGAAAAGGCAAAAGTAGTTTAAGATTCTATTGTAGTTATGGGATGTCTTTTTTTCGTCACCATGATCACTATCGTCTTTGTAGTCCCCCCCCCCCACTTCATTGAATAAAACATATACGGCATCATTATTTTCGCATGTCCTTACACTATTTCTGTTGTAAAAAAAATAGTCTGTGCTGTTTGCTATTGTTTATTTTGAGATGTTTGTTCACTTACAAATTATTAATTTGCACCATTTATTATGTAGTTTGGTAATGCAATATGTCTAAATATGTAAGGTTAGGCACCTGTTAAATGCATTAAAAACGCCTAACAAGTCTGAAAAATATCTCCTTTGTTGTACCCCATGCCAGTAAGAGCAGTTTCTTTGTTAGTCCAAATTTCAAGTATTTTTCTATCGGCCCGTTGTAAAAAGGCCTTCGTATGTGACATAGCCGGCCATATTCTACTAGGTGGCCATGCCCCAACCCATAAAACGTCAATGATAATTAGGCTACGGTACCCAATAATTTAAAAAAAAAATTCAAAAAATTGCCGAATAGGGAACTCGCTGAAAAAGGCTCTTGCCGAATAGGGCTCTCACCGAATTGGACTAGCCGAATTGGACTCGCCGAAACGAGCCATTCCGACATAATACGTATGTTCAATAAATAGACCTACATGCATTTGGTAAAATCACTATTGATATTGGCATATAACCAATATTTGTGCTGGTGTCTATGTTGTTAGTAAACTATGAATCTTTTGCATGCTGTGTAGTTTTGCTGTTATAGTATTACTGTATTGCGCAACAAAGCATACCAAAAAAAAGACCAGCAGATAAAACTGGTGCCATGTAAACATTCATGAAAGTTGATGAAGCTAACATTATCAATAAACCTTTAATTGCCATATACAGACGAAATCGGTTAATCGAATCACCTATTTGATGACGTTTTGATACGATTATACGATTGATTCGTTTAACCAATTTACTAAAAAAAAGGTTTATTGTGAATGGGCGTAATTGTTGGGAAGATTAGGCTGCAACGCACATTACAACTGTGCTGATTAGGCTGCAACGCACATTACAACTGATGCTTCATACAACTGTTTACAATTCTGGTCAAACTTTAAAGAGTTTACTAGTTCTGTGTTACATAACATTATGCTGTATGTTCCAGCCAGCAAAACTGGTCCTTTTTACATTGATTTATTATCTGCAGACGTTGAAACAATGTAAAAAAGACCAGCTTTGCTGACTTGGCTGAGCAGGAATGATCAAAGCATTTTTCTGCAAACTGAAGCAATCGGACTTTTTTTAATCTCACCGATCTCTGTGACGTCACAACGCAAACTTTGACGTTGACGTTTTTGATTCAAGCGTGCTATTTTTAGCTCGTACCAGCTGTGTAGTTTAGAATATGGAACGTGGCCTACGAAAATAGTGGTATGGTAGAAAAACACGGCTCACACTCATTGTTTTGAAATCGCAAAGTTTTTTTTTCAAGTCTTTTGCGGTGTCTGGTAAAATAATTAATTTGCAATGTTCTTCGACTGAACGAAACTGCACAAATGAAATTATGCACTGCATTTCACAACAGTAGGCTACTTTTTTCAGCAATTTAAAAAAAATTCTCCAAAGTTTTCTGGTAAAAACTTTTGGACATGCTTTCCAACACTTCCCTCTTAAGACAAAATAATTTGTCCATGTCCATTCCTTGGAAGGCCAGTCGTGACATCAAAAGCATTTAAACTTCTTTAGTGTGATTATTCCTTTTGTGTGCTCTTTTGTTACAATGAAGCCCAGCTGTGCAAAATTGGTTCTTTGTAGCGCGATGTCTAGAACATAAGATTATGGCCTGGGATTACAGACACTTGTCTTTGTTTTGAGCGGAATGGCCCGATTCGGTGAGTCCGATCCCTTAACGGGGGATTTTTTCAATTTTTTTTTAAATTATCGGGTACCGTGGCCTAATTATCATTGCCGTTTTAAGGTTAGGGGTTAGGAGTTAGGGGTTAGAGGTTAGGAACTCACCGAATCGGACTCACCGAATCGGACTCACCGAATCGAACTCACCGAATAGTAGCAGACCCGTTTAGAGCGCATGCGTCTGTCTCACCTTTGCTTCATTTCGCCTTTGAACATTGCAGACAATAATGCGAAGCAAAAAAGAGACAATGTCTTTTCGCTAACGGATATAATTATACGATTAAATGAATGAATCAAAAGTGAGAAAAACTAACTGGTAAAGGTGATCAGGTACTATGACACTTCCTTAAATGGGCGATCAACCTAACGCAGAAAGCAATCATTAAGAAAATAAATCAATAGTTTTTTTTCAATCCAGTTGTGCTGATGAATCCTATAGGAAGAAAACCGGTTCCACAACATAAATTATATTATATTAAAAAAAATTTTGAAATACTATTGCGAGTGTTAACCTGGTCAAATGGTTTAAGGTTTAGACTTGAAAAAAAACTATTGATTTATTTTTTTAAATGAATGAAGTATGCAAACTGGAAGCAAATCCTGATGCTTTTATCCGACTTATTCTTTTAAGCGGTATGCGCTTAACCGATGTTTTTACTTAACATTAGATTGGATTTGGTTTGGGATTTCAGGTTTTGATTCAAATAAACGATTGATACGTTTAAGCAGTATACTATTAACCGATTTCGTCTGTAGTTTGTAAAAGTCCTATGTACAAGTGAGTAGCTTGTGACATTTCTTCAACGATATTTTCAAAACATTTCCTGTTTTAAAAATTTAAAGCTGAAAACAAGTACCGTACTTTTTATTGTTCTTGAGACCCAAATATATGAAAGATATATATGTTTCATGCACTCTGTGACAGGTACAGAGTCTGCTACTGGGCAACGTCTGTTGCATTCACACATAATTTGCTTAAATAGTGTGAGACTGGAAACTACAGAGAATTGATATACTGTATTTTCTTGAATAGAAACTGCCCTTGAATAGAAACCACACAATTTGATTAAAAATAAACAATAAAAGCCGCCCTCACATGATAGCCACAGAAGACAATAATAAAATCTAGAAAGTGACTACATTTACGTTGCCGTAAATACAGCCATTAATGTTATGATTTTCCAAACTTCATTTAAGCAAATAAAGATTCACAACCATAGAACCATAACCTATGTTCTGCTAAATAGCTACAGAAATGTCATGTACAAGACTTTTACTATTTGGAACCTGTCTCCAAAACTCAATTGTAGAGTGGCATTCTCAAAAAATTTTAGAGCTATGTGTTCTTACATTTCAATGTTTCATTTCTATAGTAGACGTGTAACTTGTGACAAACTGGACAGCCATATAACTGACCATGTTAACCTTTATTGGATTTACAAGGATATTAAATATGGATTTAGCTCCTGCAAATCTGACTTGGACATTTGAAACTCCTCTAATAAGCTTAGTCCTTGTAACTTATTTTGGTATTCAATCAATTTGTGCTCTGAACTTACCTTTTCAGGAAAGCATTATTTGTTCTCATTCTGACATTGCCAAAATGACACGTTCAGGATATTTTTGACATAATCATCATCATCATCATAATGTATTTTTGAAAAAATTTAACTTGTTTTGAAAATAAAAAACCGCTTGAGTGTGTCTGGTACAAACTTTTGAGTTTCACCTTTCTCAATTTGGAATATTACTATTCAGTTAGAAGAGCCACAAAAAAATTGTTGGCGAGCCGCAGTTTGCCCACCATTGGTCTATATTTTCATTACCCCGGGTTGGTAATGTTTGCTTTAAAATTAAATATGCTGTGATGGTAAAAAAGTGCACACTATCTTTGGTCTCATCATACAAAACAAGCATATTAGTCTAAAATAAAACTTAAATATGAAAACTTACCATGCATCATTTGCATCTGCATAGTAATCAACAGCATAACCAAAGTATGCGTTTCTTCGAGGGCTAGTAAAGAATATTGGAAATTCTGCATCCAAATTAAATGCAACTAAAATTTTTAAATTGTCCAGTGATACAAGCAAGCATAATAAACATTTTAACAAACTATAATAATATTGCATTATGCTAGTAAATGCACCTGCAATTAATAGCAAGATGTATAATCTAGACCAGGAAATTTTGGCACAGCTGTATGATAGTATATACGGTAGTATATACAATATACATATACAATGTACAGCTATGCCAAAAGACAACCTTGTACAGTATACTGATTTATTCCCTTCATCGTCATCATGCTAAACCTAATATTGTGAACAATGTGCCATTTTGCAATAAATCATGTAACTTCCTGTTTTACAACAAGTTGAACTTTAGAATTCAATAATGAAGATAACTTGCTGCTTCACAATGGTTTTTGTCAATACACACATGCTGGATCTGTTGCTGGCAACTGACTGCAAGGCATGTAACAAGAACAACATATCAACAGTTTCTACAGTGCATAGCCTACCATATGCCTTAAAACACATGAGTCTTTCAGTATTTGTCAGGATTAGAAATTCTTTACCAAAGTCAGAAATGTAGCATAGTTGTTTTGTTTTTTTTCTTTTAATCTGTCATCTATGGCAGGGGTCGGCAAACTTTCTGTACTACTGGGCCAAATCTACAAACTTCCGGTAACGTGCGGGGCTGCGGGCCGCATAAATTTCAACCTATAAACAATCGCCACATTATCCTTAAAATCATGGCGCACCTGCAACTCCTATTCCTGTGTCTATTGCACAATGAGACATGTTTGTTGCCGTTTTATATTTGTTATCAAACACGTATTAAAACGCAATGCATTGTTTTTATTTACTTATCATTTATCAATGTGAAGGATGATGTTGTTTCTGGATGCAACCTAGTTCGTACCACAAACAGTTCGGACCGTCAGTTCGTACCTTGAAAGAGAGAAAAAATTAAAAAAAGCCTAAGTTGCTGATTGCAGTTTCCGCAATCATTTTAAAATTTTCCCCCTGAAAAGATCGAGAGAAAAAATAGCTCAAAACCGAAGTCCGCTGATCGCAGTTTCCGCTAACTCTAACCATAGAGTAATCTATGCTCTAACCCTAACCCTCGCTGATCGCAGTTTCCACAAACATTTTTTCCACAGTTTCCGTTAACCCTTACCCTAATTCTAACCATAGAGTAATCTATGCTCTAACCCTAACCCTCGCTGATCACAGTTTCCGCAAATATTTTTCCGTAGTTTCCGCTAACCTTTGCCCTAACCATAGAGTAGCCTAATCTATGCTCTAACCCTCGCTGGTCGCAGTTTCCGCAAACATTTTTCTGCAGTTTCCGCTAACCGCTGCTTCCGCTTACCCTAACTCTAACTATAGAGTAATTTATCATATGCTCTAACCCTAACCCTCGCTGATCGCAGTTTCCGCAAACATTTTTCCGCAGTTTCCTCTAACCGCAGTTTCCGCTAACCCTTACCCTCGAGTTTGTTTCAAATTGTTTGGGGAAACTCCAATCAGCGACTTTGGCTTTGTGCTATTAAACTGCAATCAGCAACTTTGGCTTTTTTTAATTTTTTCTCTCCATCTTTTCAGGGTACGAACTGACTGTACAAATGGTTCAAGGTACAAACTAGGTTGCACCCGTTGTTTCTGTGTCATGGCCAAGGTGTTTAAATCAACTGGTAACTTTGTGGATGATATTTGCAGGATGCAACCTAGTTCGTACCCTGAACAGTTTGTACCCTCAGTTCGTACCCTGAAAAGATCAAGAGAAAAAATTTAAAAAAGCGGAAGTCGCTGATCGCAGTTTCCGCAAACATTTTAAAATTTTCCCCCTGAAAAGATCGAGGGAAAGATAGCACAAAGTCGAAGTCGCTGATTGCAGTTTCCGCTAACCCTAACCGTAACCCTATCCTAACGCTAACCCTCGCTCATTGCAGTTTCCGCAAACATTTTTCCGCAGTTTCCGCTAACCCTAACCATAGACTAATCTATGCTCTAACCCTAATCCTCGCTGATCGCAGTTTCCGCAAACATTGTTTTGCAATTTCTGCTAACCTTTACCTTAACCATAAAGTAATCTATGCTCTAACCCTAACCCTCACTGATCGCAGTTTCCGCAAACATTTTTTCGTAGTTTCGCAGTTTCCGGTAACCTTTACCCTTACCATAGAGTAATCTATGCTCTAACCCTCGCTGATCGCAGTTTCCGCAAATATTTTTCCGCTGTTTCATTTTTCCGCAGTTTCCGCTAACCCTAACCCTCGAGTTTGTTTGCGGAAGCTCCGATCAACGAGTTCGGCTTTGTGCTACCGTATTAAACTGCAATCAGCGACTTCGGCTTTTTTTAATTTTTTCTCTCGATTTTTTCAGGGTACGAACTGAGGGTATGAACTGTTCAGGGTACGAACTAGGTTGCACCCATATTTGCAATACGTCATTCAAATCACGATCTGACAGGCGAGTGCGAAGTTTATTCTTTGCGTAATTCATTGTTGAAAAAAGCTGCTCACAGCAATATGTGCTTCCGAACATGCACATTTCACGTTTTGCATTGTCATACAGATGAGGATAGGTGGATTTCTGGACATACGGTATTCTTTATAAAAGTTGGCAATTGGAACTGAATCGTATTTGGCCTTCAATATGTTGCATGATTGAAGTTCAATTATTTCCATTTGCATCTCATGTGGCACAGTATTGACATCCATTAAAAACCATAATTTTGAGAGATTTTGTAGCATACATGGGAGTTACCGAGTAATGTCGGGACACATATTAATGGTATGTTGTGCGCAATACAGTACTGGTAGGCCTACAGTGTGTACGCTAGCTAGTCTATGAACTTGATTGATACCGGTAACTAATCAGGCTAAACTTTAAGAAACTTTTAAAGTACCGGAACTCTGAGCCTAACATAGGCTTAACTGTATTTATTGATGCATATACTGCAATATTAGATCCTTTCATGCACGTCTTAAACCATTAAGGTTTTGCCACCTTTTCCTTTTGTTGGTTTTGTATTAGAGATGTACCGATATATCGGTATCGGTGATATCGGCCAGTTTTTGAGTATCGGTATCGGCATCGGTATCGGCAAAATTTGGCCGATACTGTGGCCGATACTAAACATGTAAAAAAAGGCGTTTGCTGCGGATTTTCTGCAGAAGCAAAGATATAAATTTTTTAAAGTAGTAACTAACGTCACATTGATGTAGAAAAATAACAACCTGTTCAAATTTTTGATACCTCACACTCCCATGACTTCATGCGCGCACCTTTTGGCATTGTTTGCTTACAGTGATTCTTTCACTTAAACAAAACGTTTTGTTTCAGCAGTTTTGCGTTGTTCGATTCTTAAGTTGTGAAGGAGACTCAATTTCTTCAATATTTATCATTTGTGTTTCTTTTTTACTCTCAGCAGAGGATAAAACCAGGCCAATACTACCCAGGTTGCAGAAATGTATAATTTTGCATCGTTTTTGCGTTGCTGGGCGTTTGAGGGAGCCATGTGGCTTGGTTGTTTTTGGTGGGCTGGTTCTGTCAGTTAGTGATTTGGTTTCCACCTTTCGTTGTGGTGGACTCGCCGGGCTTGGGCAATGTCATGGCGGAGTGGGTGGGCTCGGGGTGGGGGCGGTGGGATTGCGGGTCCTCGCTGGGCTGATCAATAAATGGTCTTGTTGCGCTTGGGCTGTCGGCGCGGGGCTGAGCACTCACTGGTGCAGCGAGCTGTTGCGGTTTGCTGGCCACAACAGTGTGGCTTCCACGCTAGCCATTTACACTATCCAATCAACTACAGACGAAATCGGTTAATCGAATCACCTATTTGCCAGACGTTTTGATACGATTATACGATTGATTCGTTTAACCAATTTACTAAAAAAAGGTTTATTGTGAATGGGCGTAATTGTTGAGAAGATGTCTGTGCTGACTAGGCTGCAACGCACATTACAACTGATACTTTCTACAACTGTTTACAATTCTGGTTAAACTTTAAAGAGTTTCCTAGTTCTGTGTTACATACCACTACGCTGTATGTCTCAGCCAGCAAAACTGGTCCTTTTTACATTGATTTATTGTCTGCAGACGTTGAAACAATGTAAAAAAGATCAGCTTTGCTGACTTGGCTGAGCAGGTATGATCAAAGCATTTTTCTGCAAACTGCAGCAATCGGACTGCAAATCGGCAATCTTTCATATCACCGATCTCTGTGACGTCACAACGCGAACTTTGACGTTGAAGTTTTTGATTCAAGCGGGCTATTTTTAGCTCCCTACCAGCTATGTAGTTTTGAGTGTGGAACGTGGCCTACGAAAATAGTGGTATGACAGAAAAACACGGCGCACACTCATTGTTTGTTTTGGAATCGCAAAGGTTTTTTTTTCAAGTCTTTTGCGCTGTCTGGTAAAATAATTAATTTGCAATGTTCTTCAACTGAACGAAACTGCACAAATGAAATTACGCACTGCATTTCACAACAGTAGGCTACTTTGTTTCAGCATTTTAAAAAAAAATTCTCCAAAGTTTTCTGGTTTAAACTTTTAGACATGCTTTCGAACACTTCTCTCTCAAGCCGAAATAATTTGTCCATGTCCTTTCCTTGGAAGGCCAGTCGCCGGCAGATGACATCAAAAGCATTTAAACTTCTTTATTGGGAAGTGTGATTATTCCTTTTGTGTGCTCTTCTGTTTTAATGAAGCCCAGCTGTGCGAAAATTGGTTCTTTGTAGTGCGATGTCTAGCACATGAGATTATGGCCTGGGATTACAGACACTTGTCTTTGTTTTGATCGCATGCGTCTGTCTCGCCTTTGAACATTGCAGACAATTATGCGAAGCAAAAAAGAGACATTCTCTTTTCGCTAACGGGTACAATTATACGATCAAATGAATGAAGTAGGCAAACTAGAAGCAAATCCTGATGCTTTTATCCGACTTATTCTTTTAAGCGGTATACGCTTAACCAATGTTTTTACTTAACATTAGATTGGATTTGGTTTGGGATTTCAGGTTTTGATTCAAATAAACGATTGATACGTTTAAGCAGTATACTATTAACCGATTTCGTCTGTATATGTTTCTCAGCAGCCGTTTTGTAGCAAGAATTGACATCGACAAGAATTGAAGTGGCTGGTGTGGAAGCTGCACCGTTGTGATTGGCGAGTCGCTGTGCTGGTGAGTGCTCGGCCTTGTGCTGGTGGTCGGGGGGAGCGCTCCTTTCTTTGCGGTGGGGTTGTCGTCTTAGGCGCAGTGGGACCATTTTGATTGGTTTGGTGGGGATTCGTGGTCCCATTGCTTTCATTTTGAGCCTGCTTATTCTGCCATGACATTGTTTGGGCTTGATGGGTTTGTTGCGGCGAGGGGTGGAAGTTAGATCGTGGACTGGTGGTGCCGGCTTACTGGGGTCGGCCGGGTTGCATGGGTTTTTCGGACGTTTGGCAACGTGGGGGCGATGCAGAGTTGTACATTTTTGCTGCCTGGGTGGTCTTGGCCTGGCAAAAGCTTTTCACCCAAACGACAAGCGCCCTTAGGTTGCACATTACTTGTCGAATAATTTTTGTACGACTACACAAATCACTTGGTTTACATTTTACATCTTATCAATTATGATAGCCTATTTGGAGAGTTTGCGCAAACACTTTATTAATTTTCAAGAAACCCCAATTATGATGTAATGTTTCTTCCCTTATACCCCAGTCCTCAATTACGGTGGCCTTTCATTACAAAAACCTACTATTATGACACAACAATGCGGTTGAGATTGGATTCTTGAATCTTCAATAAATTATGCCAATTGAAAGCTTTTTTTAATAGTTTTACGCAAATAAGGTAAAACTTAGCATTTGATATAATTCCTTGCAAATACCAAAATTGCTTCTTTTTGTAACACCAAAGTATCGGCCAAAATATCGGTATCAGTATCGGTATCGGCCTAAAAAAGTGATATCGGTATCGGGATCGGTATCGGCCAAAATATTGGTATCGGTACATCTCTAGTTTTGTTACTGTATTTCTTTTTTACAATATCATTTCGTTTGCATTCTGACAAAGAAAAATGAATTGAATTGACTAGTAGAAACCAAAAACTCCTTTCCCACTGATATGTGCGAAGCGAAGGTCAGTTCGTAGCTGCATATGAGGAAGACAATTTATGATTAACGAGTGCTGAGTAGAGTAGCCTAATCTGTGAAGTCTCAGGTCAGCCAGTGCTACATACCGCACAAGATAAAGAACAAGACTATGAGTGGGTAGGTGGCATAAAACAAACAAGTGAAAGTTGAAAACACTCCCACTTTGTCAAGTTGCCAGACAAATATTTCACAAAGGTCAAATCTTATCCAAAAATGGGCAGAGGAAGAGAAGTAATAATAATGCTTTATTTTGCGCAATGTAAAACTTTATTATTATAGAAATTTTGAAAATCTTAAATCATTTTTACTGTGTTTAAAATAATAGGTATTTATTTTCTGCGAATCATTTTCAGCGTGTTCTGTTGATTTATTTACCAAAACGTGAGAAATAGATGAAGTCACTCTGAATTAAAAACAAACAAGTGTAAGGACTAGAGCCAAATTTCCAATTCCATCTTTTATTTTTGATAACTCCACAACGATTTTATCAAACAGTTTGAAAGACTAGTTTTGGTTAAAAAATAAAAGTGTGGTATTTTAGACTTCTTTTTTGACAGGAGAGATATTCTATTTTTTGACATATTCTATTATACGGCAGTGACGTGGAACCCTGGTTCGATTTTAGAAACAATTCACTCGTGTGTTCATGACACATCGTGGCTCTAATTATATCATTGAAAGCTTACGTCAGAAATGAGCAACCAAAAGAAAACAGATTGGAAAGAAGTCACTTAGGAAGAAGCTTCTTAAAACTCGAAGTTAAGTGAAACATTGAGTAAACTGTTCTTTTTGCAAGCACACATTTCACAAGAGAACTTTGGCGTAGCGTCTAAGAGGAACTGGGAGAGGCAGAGGTCCCTTGGTAAAAGCTTTAAAATGGTAATAGATTTAGAAGGGGTGAGGAAAAAACTAATAGGCCTATGGTTTCCAAAAAAGAAAATAAAAAGTTAAACCAATAGCCTACCGTACCGTACTTAAAAAATTGGTCTTTTATTTTATCGTTTTCGTTTACCACACGAAAACCAACATAGTAAAATTGTAGACTACATGTGAGCTTTTCCTGACTTTCTAGTTCTTGTGTTTTCGTTTGTAGCCTACCGGTATATGTTTTTCCATCTTCCACCAACCAATCACCATAGGATTACGCTTGAAGCGGTGGTCCGTGCTTCTTCAACCAGTTAATGTGTTGTTATCAGAGATGTACGTATAGGCTAGGCTACGCCGCAAATTCTACGCCGCATACTTGCGGCGTAGACTTTTTGTTTACGCTAACGCTTGCGGCCACATTTTTTGGATAGTTTGCGCTTGAGGCTACGCCGTAAAGTTTTTGCGGTTTTTTAGCGCATTGCGTCAATGCATACTTTTTAATGTCTTTTTTTCGCTACAATTAATAACACGCCAATACCTTCCAGCGCTGCAGTTGAAGAATGTTTTCAATGGGCAAAGACATATTGGATCCAAAACACAGCAAAAAGTAAGATGAACACTTTCAGATGCTTGTGTTTCTTCGTGGAAATTCAAAATAAAACTTGTTTGTTTCGAGTGGTTTATGATGATGCTCGCCCTTCGTTTCCTAAGATGGCCAATGAGACTGAGATCAAGCTTCTTTTTTCTTTTTTTAGTGTTGACTTTGGTCTGCGATGTTCTCGTTTTCTGACAGCAGATAGCCTACGGTGTTTCTCAGCAGATTCTGCGCCTTTATAAATAAGACTGCGCCATGTTGGTCGTTCTGCGGCTAAGTCTTCCCACGAATCTACGTCGATGGCGAATTCTTTCATGGAAGCTTTTAAAGTGTCCTTAAAGCGTTTTCTTTGACCACCTACATGACGTTTGCCGTTAGTCAGTTCTCCGTAGAGCAGTTGTTTAGGAATGCGATGGTTCGGCATCCGGTGGACATGGCCAGCCCATCTTATTTGTGCCTTTTTTACGAGGGTAAGAGTGCTGGGCATGTTTGCTTTACTGAGAACTTCGGTGTCTGGGACTTTGTCCTGCCATCGAATCTTGAGGAGCTTTCGGAGGCAGGAGAGGTGGAAGTGGTTCACCTGCCTTTCGTGTCTCCAATAAAGAGTCGAGGCCTCACATGCATACAGAAGGGTCGTCAGAATAACTGCTTTGTAAACTTTTAGCTTTGTGGGCAGCTTGATTCCCCGCCTCTCCCATACGTTAGACCTCAATCTACCGAAAGCGATAGATGCTTTGGCGATTCTGTTGTTGATTTCCAGGTCAATGGTGGCTGTGTTAGAGAGAGTAGGCTACTACCGAGATACTTGAAACTTTGACATGCATGTAGTTTCTGGTCGTTTACAGTGATGAGTGGTTTGCTATAGGATTTTCCAGGGGCTTTTTGATACATTGCCTCTGTTTTTTTAGTGCTGATTGTTAGTCCAAAATTATCGCAAGCAGAGGAGAACTTATTCATTTGTTGTTGGATTTCGCTTTTGGAACAGGCGTTCAGGGCACAGTCATCCGCGTACAGAAGTTCTTGACAGTTTCGGTAACTTTAGTGATTGCTTTGAAGCGTCTCAGGTTAAAAAGTTTTCCGTCACAATGATAGCGAATTGGAATACCATTGCAGTTTTCATCTCTGAAAGCATCTGTTAGCATTGCTGAAAACATCATGCTAAATAAGGTAGGTGCCAGGACACAGCCCTGTTTAACGTCGTTTGTAACTGGGAAGGCTTCAGAGAATTCATTGTCATCAGCAACGTAGGCCATCATTCCATCATGAAATTGTCTTACGATGGAGATGTATGTGCTTGGGCATCCGTATTTGTGCATGATCTTCCACACCCTTCCCTGCTCACTGTAACAAAAGCTTTTGTCAAATCGACAAAGACAGTGTAAAGGTCTTGGTGTTGCTCCATGCACTTTTCTTGAAGCTGTCTGGCCGCAAAGATAATATCTACAGTTCCTTGGCCCTGGCGAAATCCACACTGGCTTTCAGGGAGGAGGCCTTGCTCGAGATGGTTCAAGAGGCGGTTCAGCAAGACACGAGCGAGAATTTTTCCAGCAATTGACAGGAGGGAGATTCCTCGATGGCTGTCGCACAATTGGGGATTTCCCTTGCGTTTGTAAATGTGCACTATAGATGCATCTTTGAAGTCCTGGGGAAGTAGCCTACACCTGTAACCCACATTGACTGGAATAATTCAGTAAGACTGTCAACAAGGCCCTTGCCACCTGATTTGTAGATCTCTGCTGGTATAGAGTCAGGTCCAGGGGCTTTTCCCAAGGGTAAGAGGTCGATGGCTTTCTGAACTTCATCAACTGTTGGGAGGGCGTCGAGTTCACGATTGGTGGTTACCTGAGGGAGGCGATCAATGGCTTCGTCGTTTATCTCTGAAGGCCGGTTGAGAACGTCATGGAAGTGTTCGGCCCACCTTTGTAAGATTTGGCTCTTGGTAGTGAGCAGAGTTGATCTATCGATGTTAAAGAGAGGGCGTGGTTTAGAGGTGGACGGACCATACACAGTTTTTAAGGCGGTGTAAAAGCGCTTAGTGTCGTGCCTATCTGCATAGCTTTGGATCTCATCAGCTTTAGCACTGAGCCAAGAGTCTTGCATGTTTCGCAACTTGGCTTGAATCTTGCTGCGTATATTGGTAAAGGCAGTTTTCTTGGAAACATCCACGCTGGTGATCTCTAAGTAGAAGTCGCTTGGCTTCCAGCATTTCCATGATCTCTGCATCGTTTTCATCAAACCAGTCTTGATGGTTTCTGACTGCGGGGCCTAGTACCTCAGATGCGGTGGAGTGTAGGCTACTGTGTCTCGTAGAGTGGTCCATTGACTTTCAATGTTGTTATCACTACTGGTTGTGGTTGAGAGATTGTTTCTCAGGGCACATTGAAACTCCTTCACAGTGTTTATACCGTGTGAATGTTTGGCACCTAGCAAAGAAAATTAGTTTACGCTAGTGTATGCGCTGACGCCGCCAACTTTTTTTACAAGTTACGTTGACGCATACGGCGTATGGTTTTTCGAACGTTTGCGTTAACGCTGACGGCGTCATTATTTTTTGTATGCGCGTACATCACTGGTTGTATCAATGTCCTGGACTGCATCGTCTATCAATACCCCCTGTCAACGCTACTGCCCAGGGCCCCAGAGGCTCAAACGACGGCTATATAGGCTAGCCTGTAGCCTTATGTTTTTTTAAGAACTGCCGTATCTTTAATTTTATTCTGATTTTAAATTTTTCTATATTTTTTTAAGCTGTTGCGACCGTGCCATAAACTGAACCCTTTATTGGCACTTCAACACTCATAGAAAAAGACTTGCAAAATTTCATTTTTTGAAAGCCTACAATAGTATTGACGTAGGCTACCCCTAAACACATTTCACTAACAAAATTTGTGATGACATCATTGTGTTTAGCAGTCACGTAAAGGATCCATATGGATCCTGTTGCCCACAAAGGTAATACCGGTACCGTAGCTTATTTAATTTGTTTGTTTGCTTTGGCGTTGATTTTCTTTTGTAGGAAATACAAAGCTGATTGTTAGGTCTATCTACGATAAAGCATACAATTATATTGTTAGTATTTTTAGATTTTAGCTACCGGTATCTGTTTTTATTTTATGTTCCACTGTTTACCTCTGTGCTTTTTGACCACCTTGGCCGAAGAATCCGTATGGATACCTCGTGGTAGCAAAACTTAGTTCAAGCGGTAAATTGTATTTTTTTGAAAGTGCAAAAGAGACAAAAAAAATTTAGGCTTAATGCTTTTTTAACTTACTTTCTCTCAGGTTTTTTGGCCTATCTTGCCCTTTATGATGAGCTATAACCCATCAAGAGTGTTCCTCTCAAGACCCTCCTCCTCACCCCCCCCCCCCCCCCCCCTTGGATACAGCCCATGTGCTGAATCCATACAGCTCCCAAAGCCCATAAAGGGAAGTTATTTCGGTCTCAAGCACGTATTAACGTTCGTGTTTTGTTGCTTCTACTGTTTTCTACACCTCTGCTATGTTGACGTGTGCGGGTTTCGGTGTGAAGGTGAGAAATAAAAATAACTGAACTGAACCCCGCGCTTATTAAAACCTTGGTCTACTCATACTCTACTGTAAATGTAACGCGTGATGGAATGTTTGGATGCTCCATGAATGGCGCATTTTCTCCTTTCTTCGCTCATTTCTTAAATCTACTCAACAGAAGTAATACAGATAATTATACGGTGCCCTGCGTGCCCTACTTTCACCTTGGTCCCTAACTGACAATTTAAAAACAGGAATAAGCCTATGCGTTTCTTTGACAAACGGAGCAAAAGAAATGGATAGCACAAACGCAATCACAGGTAATCACAGCACGATTTGTTGTAATAAATGTGAACTTATGTTCAACCAAACAAATGAGTTCATTAACTACAGAATACCTAACAAAGTAACAATACCGGTAGCAATATCAAATCATTTTTTGCAAACTCAAAAGTATGAACACAACGATAGTTAGCTCTTTTTTCTGTGGTTTTGACTGTAATAAATCCAATAGTTGGCCTACTAGAGATTCTTTCAGATAAATAATTAATAAAACAATAGTTTGTTAGGTTGTAACTATTAAATAATTCTATGTGTTTATTTCAAATTTTAGCAGAGTCCTACCACATATTGTAGGCTACGAGCACAAGGATTAGCCTAATTTTTAGAATAGGCAACTAATGGCATTACATTTATTACAATATAACTATTTGCTCAAAACGTGAACAAACCAAACACACAAAACTGCATATTGTATCGACCCGACCATTGATATGATAAATTTAAGAATTCCCCTGAAGTAACTTCTGCAGTGTAGTTGCACGCCAGTGATGCTTTTGTATAGCAATACTAGACATGTGAAAACAGATATCTTTTAAAGAAGTTAGCTATACGTTCGAGGTTGAAAGCTATTTGAATTTTAAGTAGATCAGCAGAGTTAAAGTGTTTTGTGCACCACTTTGCCCTGGAGAAAAGTTCTCCAAAAATCGGTTGAAGATCTTGATTAGAAGACCACTGACAATAAAGGTTATTGTACACATTTTTGAAGCTAAAATAAAAAATCTCTGAGCAGCGAAGGAATATTGAGTCCAGTAGGTCGGGTTCTTGTGCAAAACTGTTATGTTTTCAATTTTTTATTGGAGTTTCCAATCTCATAGTAACGGGTACTCCCGATCCCACTGAGAACTCTTTCACACGCGATGCTACGTCGGACATCTGTGACGCGTGTAGAGCTGCAAGTAATTGTTCTAATTTTGCTTCGTTGTTGCTATAGCGAAGCCAGAGATGAAGCATGAGTGAGCAATGTTCTTTCTCGTCACCATAATTACGCGACTTAACGTAATTGATGAGCTTGTTTAATGGTGACGTCACAGGTGATTGCTGATCTGTGTGGGAAGACAACATGGAGTCGTCTCTTTTTGAAGATGATTGATGATCTTTCGGGTAAAGTGTGAAAAACCAGGAACTGGGCCACGGTAGATTTTTGCAAAGAGTTGTCCAGTCACGTGATTGTAACGCATCAACAATCACAGCAATTGCATGGCGAAGGTCTGCAACAAGCAGGTGACGTTATCATTGTTATGACAACCAGTAGCGGATTCGGGGAACACTTGGTTTCGTGCTCCCAATTAAAATCGAAAACATAGATTTTGCTTGCGATAACACTGTTTTAACGTAGCCGTTGCAGGTGACATAGTGCAGCAGTAAAGTTAAAGGGTAGGAATATGTTGAGACCCTTCTCAAAAACTGAAGAAATGCAATATTAGGCCTACTATCTGCAAGCACGGCTCATGCCAGTGTTGTCATTTTTTTGGGGGGGTTCAAGCGTCGCAGACCCCCCATTACCCCTTACCTTTGAAGGGGTGAAGTTTCAAGTCATAGTTAACATCAGAAAGATTGGAGAACTATTTGTTGTTTTATAAAAAAAACATCATGATTTTCTGGAAATGCTATTTTGCATTCATCAAATGCTGGCATTTGCACAACAATCTAACCTCTTACTTTATTAAGTTAAGAATCGACTTTGCTTCTGGAAATGCAGTTGATTTTCGTTTTGACAATAAAAGCAAGCGATGAAAAAACCTACTTCACTAACTCGAATTTCACTTAAAGTTAAGATAATGACAGTTAAGTATTGTAGCCTAAACGTCAAACTTAAATATATTTCGACATACTTTTTTCTATAAAACTGCTCGGAGAGTGTCTTTGGCCAATTATGGATAGGCTATAGACTAATATAAAATAAAATGTTACTTACTGTCAACACGAGACCTCAGAATAAAAGTTTTTTCGCGAACCGTTGGAAACGGGACTCGAACTCCAGCCCTTCCCAGCTTGTTTCGCAAAATTTCTGGATCAGTCTTTTCTTGGTATCTGCGATAGAGTCGAGCATAAAAGCAGCTGTGACACATCGAATGAAAATAACAATGTGTGTTTTTATATAGCGCTGTAGTATCCATCGCAGATGCGCGTTGCTCCAGAGCGCTTTGCAAAGCAGACGATGTCAGTGCAGTCGCATGATAAATGTTATTACCAGAGCTTGATGGCCGACTAGCTGGTAACTTTGCTAGATGTTTTGGTGTTCCTTAGTTCGATTTGGTAATCCTTGGGTTATGGCTATTTTATAAACTATAAAATAGTACTAATTGTTGTTTTCATTGCTTAAATCGATTGAAATAAGTCAATCAATTCAAACATTTAGTTTTTTTAGTTGCTGAAAGTTCTTGGCGGTTCTCAAGCGACAAAACATGAAATTGGAGTCGAGCAACAACAAAAATCTAACAATAAAGCTTTGAGCAATATTGAGTTTATTCAAGGAAAATAAATGCCTGAACATTATTTCGGACCCTATGGTTTTAAAGTTGCACAGCGCTTTCATAAGCATTTCAGCTTTCATTTCCAAACATCTTGCAAACCTCCGCTTCCAAGCTTCTCTATCTTTGAAGAGCTTTATCAACTTGTCCCTGATGGAGGATGAAAACTCTTCGTTTATTCTCAGCTTCTCGCAAAGCGCATTCTGATCAGTTTCCATAGAGCGGATACGAGACTCCATGTACTCATAACTAGAGGGAAAAAAAGTCGAAAGGTAGCCCAGAATTAGTATCCAATCATAGTCCACACTAAGGTTGTTTTTCTACATTTTAACAAATGTACTTCAGACAAATTAGACTTTATTCGACCTGTATTGAACAAGATCTTCAAGTTCAATATCTCATTATTTCTAAAGAAAATATTCCCATTGTGTTCTATACAAAACCACACAGCTATAGGCCAGGACTAAAACGTTAAATAAAGATTTCGGAAGCCCTTCTAGAAGAATCAAGCTTCAAAACTTGATATTGTGTTGGTCATAATGATGTTACTGCTTGACAACATGCTTGGTTACAGACATACTTCCTTTCTCGTGTTTCAATTTTCCTCTCCAAAATGCTAATCCTTTTTCGGATTGCAACGTGGCGCGCCCTTAAATGATCTACAGAATCAGTGTCGCTTTTTAGTTTAATCTCAAGAGTCAGCCTGTGGTCCTCGCATTTTCTCAAATCCTAAAGAATAAAACGATGACTGATTACTTAAAGCTCTACTCTACATAAACCAGTGAGGAACTTCAAGCCAAGGACAGCAACATAAATGTAGTTTTGCCTGCACATTACAAACGCATCTAATGTTTTATAACGCTAAATGTCGCCCTTATATCATTCAATCTCAGCTCACAGCTTTTTTTACCATTGGGTGAATAAGTTTTACACGTAGAAAAGAATTTTTCTGGTTGACCTAGAATAAACGTTGATGTAGGCTACATTATACATAGGCAGAGATGGGCGTGATCTTGATCTTGAAGATCACAAGTGATCTTGAAGATCAAGATCGTGATCTTGATTTTGATCTTGAAGATCACTTTTTTTTGGTGATCTTGATCTTGATCTAAGATCACTTTTTTGTGTGTGATCTTGATCTTGCAGAACAATAAGATCAAGATCACTTTAAAATTGAATTTTATTTCCTAGATAGGGGCATTTTTTTAGAACTCGTACTGTACAAAGTGGTTAGTGGCAACTACTAACATTAAGCCACTGTTAATATGATATGCGCCCAACAAAAGACGATTTAAAGTCTCCATCTAATCTGGTCAGTGTTGCCATTTCAAAATTGAAAAAGTTTTTTGTGTTGGTCATAATAAACAAGTCAATTTCCGTGTAGGCTACTGTTGACGTTGGCGTATACCGTGTACCGTTTATGTTCACGTATAATAAAAAATGATTTAACTTTGTTCACAATTTCCATGTGTGAATTTTAAAGAAATGTTTGCTTTCTTTGACCCAATTTTAGATGTTTCAAAACTCTAGAATGGCCGTGTTAAAAATCTGGATTCTACCCGACTTTGGTCATGTAAAGTGGTTTATTGCAGCAAGTCAACCAGACCAAGACTTGTTTAGGGTCTGAGTATGGAGCGGTTTGTCGGACCGCAAACCTCTGAACTTTTTTGATAGCGGACAACAGTATCAAAGTTGCCAGATGGATAAATGGTGCAATAAACATTGACATAATACAGTGAAAGTTAAAACTACTTAGTAACACGAATAAAAACTCCCACATGAACTAGACAAAAATTTGGTAAAAAATGGTGCAGTTTAAAGTTTATTTTTATTTATTTATTATAAATAAAAAGTATAAAACTAATGGCAAATTTTGCGACTTTTTCAGAACTACTGTAATTAATCTCGGCCTTGGGTGTGACGTTGCGATTCTACGCAAACTACGTCAACAATTGATAGGCCTAATAGCAACAGTCACTAACTTATTACAATTCTTAGGCCAGCGATCAAGTAGCTAAAGTAAAAGTTAGCAAGACCAACTATATACCTTTACCCAGGTTGCTTATAGTAATTATTTTTTGCAACATCATTGATCAAAAACTTCATTTTTTTCAAGTACACAAAAAAGTGATCTTGAAAGTGATCTTGATCTTCAAGATCACGATCTTGATCTTGATCTTCAAGATCACATAGTTTGGTGATCTTGATCTTGATCTTCAAGATCACCTATTCTTGGTGATCTTGATCTTGATCTTCAAGATCACCAATACTGGTGATCTTGCCCATCTCTGTACATAGGCTACCAACACATCTTATAACAATAAACCCCGTTTATATACTAAAATAATCAAGTGGTAAACCGCTAAAAACATATCTGCCGACAGTATAATTTCAACGATACCAGTATTTCACATTGGTTTGGTTTTGAATCGTTATCCTCGGACTGATAAAGCCTTGATTGGTTATTCCTGGTAGGTTCATATACATGTAAAGGCTCTTGACGCAGGGCGGTTACCCAGATTGGCAGAGTGAAGTTTTCCGATTGTTGAAGTGTTGTTGCCGGGGAATTATTCCATTCAGTAGGTGCCGCTGAATGGAGAGCAGTCCTGAAATGCGTTGCTCAAGCGTAGGCTACACCCCGAGAGTCAGCGCCGCGTGATCTTGAGCCGGGCGCGTAACCACTGAGCTTACGGGGCGGACAACCATATTGTCAAAAACTGGAGAAATCTCTCAGTAGCTACACACTGATATCACAAACCTCTCTAAAAATTTCCAGATCTTGACGTAGGATTTCTAACCTCGATTGGTTACTCTGCAATCTACAACTGAAGAGTTCGTGTTCCGTGGTTAGCTGACGATGTTCCTGTCGAACCTAAAATGCACAGCAAAAGTAACATTAAATATTTATCGTATATTATCATATGTTCAGTGCAACAAGTGCCAGTTATCTTTCGGATGAGGTTGAACAAGCATCAAGTCTTTAAAAAACATTTTCTTTTTGCACTATAAGTAGTAACCTGTATATAAGTAGTAATCTGTGGACAGTGCTATGTAGCCTAAGTGGCGTTATTTTGTCACTTGTTAGTTTTAATGGCAGCGAGCCAGCGATGTCGAAAATACTTTTTCGTGGCATTGATTTCTTTAGGCCACCTATTTGATATTAGATTTTTTAACGAATCACTTTAATCAAACAATTGAGGATATTTTCTGCGCATTATAAAAATCCACAACTCATAAAGCCATAAAGTATTAGGCGCAAAGTTAAGATTTACTTTGAAGCAGTTGGCAATCGGATGTAGCCTAACGCAGTAACAATGTAGTTTCACTAGTTTGTAAAACTAATTTTTTTTCGTGATGAAACATAATTAACATATCACCAGCTCGCCACAAGTCACGACGCAAGAGGGAGTTAAAGATCTGCTTATGAGGTGAGATTAGAGATTTGTTGCTCTCGAGTGGCATCCACTGCAGTCCAAGAAAATATCAACATACCTAGGGTGATAAACAGCTAGACTAGATCCTCGGCCTCTCCATAGGCACACACAAAAATGATGTGACAATAAATTCATAGATTTGAAGAGTGGCTATTTTACCTCTTTCCACATTTTTTCCGTCTTCAAATATCTTCGGTGTACTCGATTGTGTCCGCACTTTGCTTTCTCCGTAAACAACTCGTCTAACTTCAACCACGTAGTGGTGCAAGTAAGCAAACGTTCGAACTTTTGTAAAATATCAGGAATAACTCGCACGTACTCAAATGTTGCGCAATCGATTTCTTGAAAAATCTACAACAAATGTTTTCTTGATGTGATATGTTTTTCAGGAAATGTTCTTCTTGAAGAATTTTTGCTTTTGAATATTTTTTTTTTGTAAATACAGAGAGAGATTGTCCACCTGGTCTTTGATAAATAAAATGATTTGCGTATTGAGCTGGATATCATTATTAACATCAAGTAGTAGTAACCTAGTATGGTCACCAAAAAGTTTTTTTGTTTACCCAAAATAAATTGAGCTAGTTTTTTTTTGTTTTTTTTTAATTTTTTTAAACTTTTTTCCAGAAACCAGCTTTGCTAGGACAAGTAATGTTTGAGCTTCTTCGTTTTTTTGGTAAAATGTAAAAGCCTAGTTACAACTGATTGTATTTAAAACTAACCTGCTCAGATTTTCCTTCTTGTGAAAACATGCGCTCGTACACGCCATCTGGCGGTGGCCATAACAGGACTCGAATTTGTTTCATTGTTTCATCGACAATAAATTCATTCTCCCGCGGGCCATGCATTGGGGGACTTTTCAATGCTGCTCCTTGATGGGTCTTCGAAAAGCGACTGAAACATAACAAACATGATTACAAAGAATTCCAATTTTCTTCTTGGCAAGCCATTGACAATTGACGTTGTTTTGTCGCATCCACGCGGCTTGGGAAGCTGTGCACATCAATGACACAAAATATTTCTTTATCAGAGATTAAAGCAGTTTGAAGAATCAATTGTAAACCAGCAGCTTTAACACCGAAAAAAAAAACACTTTATTGCGTAATCTTATGGCGCAATCGCAACCATGTCAACGCGCTCACCAATTTGCAACAAACCACATTTCGGAACACTGGTCATCCAGTCTTCGCGTTAGCTTTTTAATTTAAAATATAAATCGAACAACAGAAATAAATCTAGCAGAGTTTCACAAATTCCCTGTAACTGCGTCCTTGGAAATGGTGTAAATTGAATGGAAGCTCAGTCATCTACTTTTAGATAATTGTTGAAAAATAAAACCCTGTGTCTAACGGTTTGTAAGCATGCGGAAGATGTCTACCGTTGGTTGAAATTACGTTGAAATAACATAACGTTTGATGATTACCCAAGTGGAGGGAAATGGCTCGACTTGCAGAAAGCTTTAAGCGGAACAACAACTTTTTGGGAAAAACTAAGGAACATTTCCTGCAGCTTGATAGTCTCTCGTTCCACTTTTTCCACGTAGCGATGCAGCGACTCGTGAAGATCAGACGCGTGTTCTTCAGCAGAAGGAGGGTTGTTAGGCAACATATGAAAAGGAGGTATCACTTTAAGCAATGGGGATCCGACTCGCGGGCTTCCTCTTGATAATGTGGAACTTTTTGTAAAGGCTAGATTAAGAGCAGGATACCGGACTCCTGCACAAGATGGGGGTCGCGGTTTTGTAAACTCGGTGCAAGTTGGGACAGCGACGGGTGGTAGCATCCGCAAGTCACACTTCTGTTTTTTCTCAGAAGGTGATGACTTGTGTTCTCTCCACACATTTGAATGCTCAGTTGAAGTTCCACCAGCTATGGAGGCATTCACACGCGACTGGTGGCGGGAAAGCAAGATATTAAGTCCTTCAATGGTGGTCACCCTGTCAGTTTTGGTGTGTCGACAAATAGGCTTGAGGATTTTCTCAACGAAGCGTTTGATTTCAAAAACACTTCCAACAGATGCGTTAATCTGAAACAAACACATCCAGTGATCCTAATAACTCCGGTGCATTTTTTAAAACTTCAGGAAAACAAATACAGCATACACAAATGACAAACTGACGAAAATAAAAGCATTTTTATCAAAGCTAAACTTTACTTATTAACGTTGAACCAAATAAACTGCATAGAATCAGTATCACTTCCTCTGGTCAAGCTGTATTCTCACCTCAAGGCCGGCACGAATTACAGTGCTCCGGACCAGACTGTCAACACTGTACGATCACTCCCGAGGTAACAATTTAGTTTGAGGAGTTTTGATAAATAAATTAATAATAAAATACTATGCTCAATACTTACCTCATTATGCTGTCGCTTAAGTGATTCGATGACTGCTTTCACTGACCGATAAACTTCGAACAACGAGATGTTTTCGCCTTTGTCC
This sequence comes from Aplidium turbinatum, assembly GCF_918807975.1. NCBI lineage: Eukaryota > Metazoa > Chordata > Ascidiacea > Aplousobranchia > Polyclinidae > Aplidium > Aplidium turbinatum. The sequence goes on along the minus strand of NC_137477.1, from coordinate 14,714,451 downwards.
ATTGCATGAAAAAATTTTCTAGGCAACATAAATTGTTATAACTTATGGCGTTTCAAGAACTGCAATTCGTGAATTGATTAGAAATACCATTTAATGTACTGTAGAAAAATGCATGTAGAAAAATTTCCTTTATAACCTGGCAGCTTCACTGTTAAGTTAATCCCAACATCGTTTAGTTAGTACTTAGGCATCTAATTAACTTCAATAAGCAACAATAAACAGTTAGAAGGCGCCAGATGCAGTTTGTAGGTCATATTCACAGACATGGAGATTTGGAAAAATTAGCACTATTGGGGATGATACAGGGAAAAGAAGCAGAGGTCGACAAAGATTAACTTATTTAAACAGCTTGAATCAATTGGACACAAACACAACACTACAGTCAAAACGAATGATTTTATACAAATGGCAAATGACAGAGAAGTTAGAAGACCATGATCGCCAACGTCTGTATCAGATCAGGCACATAATCATCATCACCAAAACAAGTATTTAATGCATCACAAGACAATCTAATGACCGATACACTATTTTTGTTCATCAATGCCAGCAGTGTTTTGACGGTGTTCACAGTTTTGATGAGAAAAAAAACAACACTTTAGCAACGAAGGCAAATAGCTGATAAACAACGCAATGGAAAAGTCGTCAAGTGGGAGTCAGACTGTGGTGTTTCCGATGTAGGCTTTTAAAAAAAATGTACGTTTTCCACAAAAACAAAATTTTATAATCTCAAAATACTATCTCGTATTTTTCATTACAGATAAGCTTGCTTTGACCTGGTCAATGGTCGTTAGTGCACTCAGTTTATTAGGAGAGTTTTACATGAAACCTTCAAACCCACCAAGTTTTTTTCAAGTAAATTTTGAGCATTTATCATACAGTACGCTATGCCTTTCCTGCTATCTGCTAATGCATTTTCTGTCGTGATAGGTGAAATTTGCCTATGTTTAAAAACCCATTTTCAATAAACATTCTTATTCTGCCAGAAATAGTTCTTCATCGAAGTTTTGCTTGTTTCAGACTATTGACTAAGAACAACTTTTTGTAACAATAAGGATGTTTTCGAAACAATTTCGTAACCTGTTTAGTGTTTACAATTTGGGTAGAGAGGTAACTCTTTTAAACCATAAACAGACATAACCCAGCAACAACACTACATTTAACATTATAAAAACAAAAGCTTTTTGTTTTTATAATGTTAAATGTAGTGTTGTTGTTGAGTTATGTCTGTTTATGTTTAGTGTTTACTGCATTGCATTCGCATACATATTCAGTTATTTACAAACTTCCTAAATAAAACAAGCAATGCTGTTTGAACTAAACCAAATCAAAAGAGCAAGCTAAAATCTGAAACCCATAACGATGTGCCTCACCACAGAATGGATGAGTGCGACGGTTTCAACAAATCAAGTAAAGTTTGACCTCATTGCCATTACCATTTTAAGAAGAACTTTCTAACATACAGTGGACACGTCCAATACGAGTACGGAGTTATAAAGACAGAACGATCCACGTCACAACAAATTACTTTTACCGAGAATGTCATTAAATCGTCACCGGACGATGCAGAAATGTGGCGTCTAAACAAAGAGGCTTGTTTGGAGTGGATTTTCGACAAAGCTTCTGCAACACGCATCACGTGCGGTTCCCAGTGCAACCATCAGGAATGACGTCATACGACAAGGATAACTTTTCTTTTTGTTTTCATTGTTATTTTCAATTTTAGCGTAATTATTATTTTGCCATGACATAGAAAAAAGTGGAAGCCACAAAAGGAAAACTTTTAAGCGTGTTCGAGAGCGAAATAACATGCAAAAAAAAAAAATTGGCAGGATTGCAACACTTCAAAACATTTAAATGCAAAGAAAATGAGGATAACTTCAGAAGCACGGTCCAGAACTTAGTAATTCAGAAATCTTCTTTGAAATTGAAAAAGCTTATTGGGAGCTGGCCTCTAACCGCCCTCAATTCACTATGATTGTAATTCCAATCCAGCCAGTTTTAAACTTCCTGGCTCAGATCACCTAACTTAAATGAAACTATTGGAAGCGCTTCTTCTTCGTGTGTTACAAGGCCGTATCCCAAAGCATCATGCAACCATATGTCACGAGCTACGCTTTCCTGTATCGTTGCGAGTTGCGACCATCTGTGCGGATTCTCATGAGAACGTTCACTAATCCTGCGAGGCCCGATGTAAGGCTGGGAAATGTGTTTTATAAAATCATCCAAGCGTGAAGAATAATTACGACGTCAATCACATTCGGTGACAAGTGCTGCCTAAGAATGGATTTACAAGGATAGAGCGCCTCATCTGAAGTCACCTTTCTTAGAAAAAAGAAAAATTACAATTAGCTTCAACAGCAGGGCTTTTTCTCATCAAAATACAATCACGCATTGATAAAGCTTGAGAGGACTGGGGTTTGAGTGACACTGTAAGTTTAAAAAATGTTGAATTGAATTGTAATTTTAGCCCTTGCTTTAACGACTTTGAATCCCAAATGCACATGATTTTGTAAAAATAAATAATGCAACGAAAACTCCCTCGTTTCATTTAGAATCGGAATTAGATCGTAGTTAACTTGTAGGATATCGATATTCTTTGCATCAAGGAGGTAACAGCGGAGAGTGGAAAGGTTTTCTTCAAATTAAACACAAGCAATCAATTTAATTATAACCTGAACCAAATTATATTCTTCCAGAGTTAAAATATTGCAAGCCTAAACCTTTACAAACTTGTAAAGTAGGTGGCGAAAAAAGAGTTTATTGCGTCCAGAACTACCGAATTGCAAATTTGTCGTGTCAGCGTCCCACCAAAATCAATTCACTGACTTGTTGTTAGACAATTATTTACATCTCATATACGTCAGCTACCTGGATAGCTCTTAGTGGACAAGGTTTGTAGTAATAACTTTTGTATTTTGATCTGCAATAGATAGGCCTAGCCTAGATGACCGACAACAAAATAATCAGTTTGAAGGACATTTTATTCAAATGAAATCAACAAAGCAAACAAATTCAAACGTTGTCGGCCTAGCATTGTGCCCTTGTCCAGAAACTAACCAATTACAACTGAGGAAAAGCTAACAACAATAAATTGTGACATTCAAGCACTGGCCAAACCCCTAACCTTCTAAGCCGAGTGAAGTTTGCATAAAAGCTATTGAGACTGCTCTACTTGCCAGCATGTGGTTGCAGAGCAGGTCGAGTGATGGCACACATAAGTGGAGCGATAACGATGACATTTGTTATCAGCGATCACAAGTTAGTGATAGAAACGATGTTACAAAACAAGAATCAAACCCAATCACAAGACTCAAATAAGATGCCTTCCGCATATCACTGCTTGTTGAGACGGGGTTGGGTCTGTTTTTGTCTGCAGGCTTCTTTAATTTTGGTCTCGAATTTTTTAAATGTATCTAACCAAAAGTCGATGATGCAGTTAACAATACAATTTTTTTGTAGCTTTTAATATGATGTTCAATGGCGCTACTTGTATGATGCCTAATTCTGTAATTCAAATGTTCTAAATTGAAACGTGTAGGCTAACAGACACAGGCCACTGTACCAATGTAGGCTAGAGACCAGTGTTTCTTAAACTTTAAGTAATTTTGGTCTGCTGCCCCCTTACAGAAATCTTGACATTGTCATCGCCCTTTCAACCAGATTGTCCTAAACTCGCACTCTCAAAAGCCCCAGCGCTTGAAATCTCCACGCCCGTTTTCCCGACATGCTGTAGCTATCTGTAAATTCAACTTCCACATTTCCGAAATTTAAAACAGTAAATGGGGAGACGTTGCGAGACCAACCCAATTCACAGTCCTTTCCAATACCAACACTCCACCCGGAGCAGAATTACCTCGGAAGGAATGGGTGAAGCTCAATCACCTGCAGACTGGGGTGGGCCGTTTCAACAGCAACATGTTCCAATGGGGCCTCGCCGATTTACCATCTTGTGCGTATGGTCTAGATTCTCAGCCTGCATACACCACATTATCTACCATTGTCCAGTATATCGACCCCAGGACAGATATGTGGACCTCACAACGCTCGATGAACCCACAATCCATTGGCTGCTGGGCCTGGGTGTAACAACGTGATCTGTGGCGGCCTCAAACGCAAGAAGAAGAAGAATGCAAATAAAGTAACAGACCTAAAGTTAAACAAGTAGACTGATCGTAGTAAATCGTGTTTCTTTAGTGAAATGAATGAACTGGGTGATCTTCAACGAGTTTTTAAATATTTAGAGACGTTTTGATTTGGTACAATCGCAAATCCCTCCATTTGCTGATGGGAATAGCAATTTCTTGTTTTAATAACAACAACGTCACGGCCGAAAGGCCTTTTCTATGAAAGAATCCATCAGAATCCATGTTCTTACTTCGTTCCATACGAGCGGGCATTTAACAAATTTCGCTATCATTCTAACTTTTGCAAACTTTGCTATCATTCTATCGCCCCCTTGTCGTTCCGGGGTTTTCGCCTCCTATCGTATCTCTTTTACCCCGATTAATGTATTCTAAAACTTTATGGAAAATACGTTTGGATTAACCATAAGTATAAAACAAACTGCACTTTAGTTTGTTCATCTCATCAACTGGGTAGCCTACGATTCTGGTTACGTTTCAAACTTGTGCATGATTGATATAAAAAATTGGCCCCTTTCTAATAGCCTCTCCATGAAGTCCAGACGAACATCCACATTCTGGTGTGATAAAAGAATAGATCAGTCCTCGTGGATTGAATAAAAACGATAAAAGAAAAAGCAAGGAAAAGATCAACCTAACTGCGATGAGGATGAGTCGCGAGAATTGAAACTGCTTTCAATCGTGTTGCAATTTGCTGGTGGCTCTAATAATAGGTTGCCTATATTACACATTCAAATCTCCCATAAAAAATAGATTATCTAATTTAGATAAAAAGAGTTTGAAATAAGTCACTATGGCAAGTGGGCAAATGAAATGCTGTCCTTGTTGTAAACATCAAGTCTCCGCCCCAGAGTGGGTTTTTGTTTTAATTGTGCTTGAATGTATCTACTACGTACAATAGTCGTTGATTTATTACGAAACTCCACGATGCTTGCTGGATTTCTAAGTGATACAAAAGAATTTGTGTCGAAACTTTTTAGGCAATTATTTTACTTTGATTTACTCAAATAAACCAAGAAGAAGAAAGTTGCCGTTTGTGTTAAGAGGCTCCCGCCACGTTTCAAACTTTTATCACGACCGTAAACTTTTAGTCAAAACTTAAGAGTGAACAAAATATTAAACATGGACACAAGTACAGAGGTCCAAGTTGACCTTCTAGCACAGTATCACCACTCAGAAAAATAAACATGAAAATGACAAAGATTGGCAATGTGTCTTTTTTACGACAAGTTTTAATGTGCTACAAAAATGCGTCGTACAAATCAATCAACCCACGCCTGCAGCACAGCAGCCTACTGGAGCTGTGGAGCAAGAGTTGTAGTCAGATACCACACATGACGTCATGACATTCACTTTTGAGAACACGCACCATTAGGTTTATACTTTGTTTATAGCATCCGATTCTCGATTCGTGAGCGCTACAACTGTTGAAGTAACGTCCCTTGACATCGCGTAAGTGTTATTAAAAGCTTGTGAAATACAAACCTTTGGGAGGCTTCAATGAAGATTGATGAAATGGGATGCACTGGATTCGTGAAAATAATCTTCAACAGAGAGTAGGCTGCTAGACGATAAACCATCACACATGATCGATTGATCGGAGAATAAACAAGAAAGAAATTTTTCTTTTTCTTTTTCGAAACCCACACTTTTTTTCGTTACAGCTCATGCGTATCTTTCCTCTTTGTTAATTCTGTGGCCATGTGTAATAATTTACCCTACATGCCCAGACTCCAGAGTTTAGACGGGATTGTTATAAGTTGTCTAGGTCAATGGTTCTCAAACTTTTTTTTGTTGCGACGCCTCTGGAAAAGTTTTCTGGACTTGCGACGCACCAGCAAATAAAAGTAAATGAAGAAACTTATGATTAAAGTTTTGTTTATTGATACAACAACAAAAAGCCATGCATATTATTTAATGTGACGTGTGGGCTTGTTTGTTTTCACAAAGTTCATTGAATCTTGAGAGAATTTTTGAAATTGCCACCAGCATTTCTCTTTCACTGTTTATTCGTGATCGATATTTGGTTTTATCACCGCCAAGGCAGAAAATTTTGCTTCACATAAATACGACGTAGCGAATGGGATAATAATTCGCAGTGCTTTCTTTCACCAAACCTGGATAGTGGATAATCGTCATTTATTGAATCCAAAAATTTGCCGGATTTCCTACTATGAAAGGATCACGAATCCATTCGTAGTTTGAAAAATTTTCCGGGAAGTATTTTGCAAATTTCGACTCGAGCTTGGGCAAATGTAAATAAATATGCTTCGCAAATTTGAAGAGAAAAAAACGCACTTGCAACCTCAACTCTTCGCTATTTTCAAACTGAAATAACACCAAGGAAAATGATTCAGAGTTTCCAATTTTTTTTTGGAAGGATAGACATCCAATACTACGTTAGGGTATCAGCAGTGGCAAATTTTTTAGTTAATTGCGGTGTAGGCTAATCGGCTAAGTGCTTTGGACACATGTGTCCCAGCGCTCCTCAAAGGGTTAACCTCATTTTTATAATCATAAACTGAGTTCAGCCAAGAAACGGAACTATTTTGCGACGCCCTTTGAAAAGTGAAACGACGCACCAGAGCGTCGCGACGCACAGTTTGAGAACTACTGGTCTAGGTGAACTTTGTCAATGACATCAGGCCCGGATTTAGGGGGGGCAGAGGGTGCAGGTTCCCCGAGCCCCCCGACTTTTAAAGCGCCCCCTAAGTGGAAAATATGTGATTTTGTGATTGTTTTTCTTTCAGCCTTTAAAGTTTGTGAAAATGCTGTGCAGTGCTGGACTAATGCTACTGTAGACGTAGAGGTGGTTTTTCGCACGGGGGCCCCGATCTAAAAGTGCCCCGAGCCTCCCATCAGCTAAATCCGGCCCTGAATGACATATGCAATGAACACAAGTGGTGAAGAGTGTGATGGTTTATGCCTGGAATTAAGCCTAGCCAGAAAGAATTGTCCACTTTCTACAACTAACCTCCGATGATTATTGATAGTTCTTTCTCGTTAAGTGCAAATTGCAAAAAAAAAAAAATAATGTTCAGTCTTAATTTAGATGTTCATGTTTTTATGATGTTCATTGTTCATTTGGGTATTCAAATTCTTCTGGCTATGTTATGATTAATGGAAGAAAGGTTCTGGTAATTTCGACTAAAGTTTCTTTTGTTTGTGTTCCCTTAGCACTCTTGGTCACAATCTCAACATTGTACAACGGTCGGTTTAAATCGATCGATGAGGACTGCACCTCAGACAGCAAACCCGTCATTTTTATGTTGATTTAAAGTCTTCAGATGTTCTTCAGACGTTGAATCAATGTAAAAAGGACGGAGTTTGTTGTCTGGGATGTCTGCATCTTCACAACCATGGCTAGTTGGCTACCTAAAGATACGGCCTGATTTGACACATTTTGCAAAATCTTCTACATTTTGCTAACTTTAGGCGATTGTTTAAATGAATTTTTCTAAAAATTATATTTTTTCGCCTTCTTTACTGTTTTTCTCAGATGACACAATAGGTTTTAACATCATCAGATGTTGAAAATCTAAGACAGTTTGATTTCGAAGATTTTAGTCAGGCTGTTAATTTTTCAATAACAGTCTGATTGAGCATTTTTCAACTTATTTTTCTCGTTTGCTACTGCTTTCCCAAGGCAACAAAAAGCTTTTATATCATTAAGAGACAACAAAAAGTAAAAACATCTCAGAAAATGTCAGTCAAACACAAGCAGTAGCTGTAATCAAAATCTGGAAAATGTGACAAATCAGGGTGTGGCCATGTCACAACCATGGCTACCTAAAGATACGGCCTGATTTGTCACATTTTGCAGAAATTTCCAGATTTTGCTCACTTTTGGCGAACGTTTAAATAAATTTTTTCAAAATTTTTATTTTTACGCTTTCTTTACTCTTATCCCCAGATGACACAATAGGTTTTAACATCCTCAGATGTTGAAAAACAAAGAAGATTTGATTGCGAAGATTTTAGTCAGAGTGTTAATTTTCAATAACAGTCTGATTCGGCGTTTTTAAACTTACTTTTTCTCATTTGCTACTGCTTCCCTAAGGCAACAAAAAGCTTTTATATCATTCGGACAGCAAAAAGTAAAAAAATCTCAGAAAATGTCAGTCAAACACAAGCAGTAGCTTTAATCAAAATCTGCAAAATGTGACAAATCAGGCCGCATCTTCAGGTGGCCATGTCGCAACTTAGAATAGATTCATGTAGCCCGCTCAAACTTTGACCACTACCAATACAACTTTGTTACGTCCTTCATAAACAACCGGCCACTAGTTATTGATAAATGACAATGAGATCATAAAATCTACGCCGTGCTTGCTACTGACATGCCACTACTCACTACCCCAACATCTCATCATGCACATTTTAAAGTTTTAAACCTTTCAAGGTTTTGCCATTTTTCCCTGTTCATTGACGTTCTTCTATGTCGCCTATTCTAGCTAGTAGCCTAGTATCGTTTTTGGTCCCTGACACGACAACAACGAAAAGTAAAATGATGCGACATAAAACACGCAGAAAGAAGCAAGTTGTCCACTTGTCCGCGACAGACGAACGTAAAACAATACAATATGAAACCCAAGGATATGACCGCCCTCGTAAACAAAATTGACTGACGCCCGCGCTTGCACCATTAACTCGTAAAACATTGTGGGCTCGATCGAATGTGATGTCATAGCTTAATCTCAACCGCCCGTCAAATCGTAAATATAAGTCGAACGCATTGAACAAGCTCTCCGTTTCAAACACATCTCTTTTACGCTTGGCTATTATTGCTAAAAGTTGTAAGGCGATCGATGATCATCAGCGTAGGTAAGCTAGAGCGCTGTTCAAGGTTGATACATTCATTCCAGAAATTCTAGTCGTCTTGCATATATGCAATGGTGCGCATTTGATAATAACAATTTTGTGATTCTGACTGTCGTAAATTTATTGTTGTTTGTTACATCAAACCAATCACAAATCACCATTGTCTGAGAAAAACAAATGGTGCAAGAGGGCTACAAATGAGTCTGGTCACAAGAAAGCTGACTTGTTTTTTATGGAGTTTTGCCTTGAGCTAAACTGTTGAAATACAGCAATCAGGCGAGTCAGCTTATAATAAAACGATCACCGACAATGCAATCTGCCTTATGAGCAAAAACTGAAAATCAATTCACGAAAACATTGCTTCTATTGAGCGAATTACAAGCTCATCATCTCAATAAACAATGGCCCAAACACCTACATCTACATGCAAAGATACGATAAACGTGCTTCAAAGGCATGGTCAAATTGAGACGGTTAAAAAATAAAGGAGTATTACAAACAAACCAAGCACAGTATTTATTTAAAAAAAATGAAGCAGTGAACACCCGAAAAGCTCATTCCGACGGCTTCATTTACTGTCAGGCCTAAATAAAAGGAGATAAACACTTTGTCAATCTACTTTGAAAACCTCCGCGACTCGCCATACCTGCAAAGGTCAAATATCGTCACAAATGTGTTTTAGAAATATTTGAATATTTTATACTACGACGCATTTCTTAGTATTTATTCAAATTCCTCAAACTTATTTGAAAATGCACAAAATTTAAAGACAAACTTTGGGAACCACTCAACAAACACGAGAAATCACTTCAAAAAGTATTTTGAAAAAGAATCATTTGTCTTGCGAACACCCCAATGAAACAAGAACATTCCCTTAAACAAGAAGAGAGCAATCAAGAAGAGAGCAAAATCTGTACTTTCATTCTGTTCTCAATTCCTAAAAAGATTACATTCTACCTACAATTCCACATCTTTCGTCTGATTTTCGACAAGTATTTTATTTCTTCGCAAAGTTCTCGTTCAAAGCGCGAGACAAACCGGACGTCGCCATGAGGCTCACGCTGTGTCTGTGACTCTGCGTAGCAAGTTGTGACGTTTTTTTTAGCTGTCAGTCAGGTTGATGGTTTGCTCGTTTTTGCTTTTTTTCCTTTTGCGAACTTTTTCTTTGCTTTGTTAGCTGAAGATGCCATTACGAAAGCGAAATCGATTCTTTAATAAATTGCACTGATAGGTTAGTTAGATTGTTGTGCAAATGCCAGCGTTTGATGAATGCAAAACAGCAGTATCATCTTTTTTCCAATTCTTTTTTCATCCTTCATAAAGTCCAATCCTGTGTGCGACGAGGGTCTTTAAAAGTTGGGCTCGCCACTTTCAATGCTCAATCAATCTGGGAACATGGCGGTCGTTGCTTTACGTTTTTCAACAAATCTGATCACTCGCTACTAATCGCTTATTGCCTCATATATTGAAAGTAAAGTGAAATCGTGTGGTCTCCGCAAATGACCTCAATCGTAGCGATCATGCATGACGACGCAAAACAAAGAGGGGAGAAACAACACCCAGGAAACACACTACGTTTGTACCACGTGGCTAAATGTCATTTAATTGTCTCTTGGCAACCATAGAATGTCTTATGAATATTGCCACGGAGATTAAGCACTCACATCCCTGTTGCTGCCCAACTCTCAAAATCGTCCTTTTCACAGCAAACTGTCTGATGGATTGATTTAGCTTTATTTTTATTAGTTGTTGATCCCAGCTGCTTTATGATTAATTTAAATCTACATTGATTAAACGCCTTTTGACGTTGAATCAATGAGACTGCAGAGTTGCGACACGATAATTCAGTTGTGTGCCACCTTTATGAACGAAGAAACAGCATGACGAAGCAACACGCTGGTTCAACTCTCGGGGTATGCACGAGCTAGCTCTAAGTTTAGCAGCATGCAATAACTAAAAAGATTCACAGACAACAACACTTCAACAATCCGAAGCTTTGCGCTGCCAATCTTGTTGACTAAGCCTACGTCAATGGGTCAAGCCTCCACATTAGTCCACAAGCATACAACACTGCCAGAATAAAGCTTCTAAAAAAACTTTCTCAGTCTAAGAATAAAAATACCCTCGATCAATTACAGTAGTAAAAAACTGGATGCTTGTTTTAGCAGCGTGTGAACAGATCGTACGCTCATGTAGAACGCCGCTACTATTTCGCGGAAAGAATAAAAGGAGCGTAGATGAAATAGCGCCTCAATGCAGCTTAGAGAGATTTGGCAGTATTTTCGCATAAAGCGGTGGCAATGCGAATACCAAGCACAGACTGACCTGTTTGCCGCATTGCGTAACATTGTACCCACCTGGTTTCATCATGATTTTGTTAGCTGGACACCGTGTCGCTCGAGTACCGCTGTAGGAAAGTGTGCGCTAGGAAATTTTAAACAAGCTTACGCAAAGCTTAGCTCACATATTCAATGTGGCCTACGCAAATATTGTAGTGTGTGCTGGGACCAAATTAATATTGAAGTGGCTTGTATAAAATACCTTTGAGATTGAAATTCAAAGTGCTGATTAGTACGCACGCAATAACGGATCCAGAAAAAAAAACGTTGGGAAACCAGAATCAACATGACCTAAACATTCTCGCGAAATATGCAACGTAAATCTGAAAATCCAAACTTTTACTTTGTTTTGGTTTTTTGTTTTGTTTGTACTCCAATATTCTGTCTTTTCGCTTGAGACTCATACTATGTATTTAACTAGATTCATTCAATTAAAATCTAGATTTCTTTAAAAGTTAAAGCCATAAAATTTGGTTTAAAATTGAAAGTTTTACATCAATTTTTATCATGACCACATGGTTTTAATAGCTCATTTTTAACGAAGGGTTGCCTAGTCTTGCACAGTCTTTCAGGGAAATTTCAATTATCGTCCGAGGTATCCCCATCTTACCACATATTAGATCGGCCTACAGATAGCACATTTTACTTTATAGCTGTATAATAAACAATGGAATAGGTTAAATGAATTGTTGACTACTTGGGTGAGCAATAGTTTTAGTTTGGAATTTTGTATTATTTTATCAGTTTTTACGAGGTACAAAAGTTCATACCTTTTATATCTAAGCTACTAAGGTACTGAAAACACCCGATTTCTATGCGGCTGGTCAGGCCAATGAAATGTGATTAAGCGAACAAAGCGGGCGAGAAAATGTAGTAAAAACGAAGAAACATTACATGTCTTTTCTCAACTTTGGTTGAGACACGTCACCAAGTGTCGTGTCCCCCCTGGATCCGCTGCTGTTTGTACGACCAGTCCGCCCCATTATCTCAGTGGTTACGCGCCCGGCTCAAGATCACGCAGCGCTGGTTCGACTCTAGTGGTGAGCGCCCCCTAGTGAATAGAATAATTCTCTGTCAACAACATTTCAACAATCGGAAATCTTCACTCTGCCAATCTCGGTAACCGGCCCTGCGTCAATAGCCTCTACAAGTAGGCTATGCGAAACTACCAGGAATAACCTATCAAGGCTTTGTCAGTCCGAGGATAAAGATTCAAAACCAACCAACCAATCAGTTTGAACAACATTAGCCTACTGCTAGAAATGATTGAAATAAGCCCAGCCTCACAGGACACAGGAAAACATTAAAAATGGCATAAACTAAACTAATTTTAAGCTCAAACACTTTGTTTTATGCATAACATGGTTAATAGTAGGCTATTTTAAAATTTTCCGAACTTGCATAAAATCAACGAAAATTGAAAAGGAAAACAGAAGCGTTGTTAAAAACAGTTTTTCAGTTGATGCGAAACGAAAGGGTTGAAACAAATTTTCATGTATAAGAAAACAAACAAAATCAAGACACGAACTTTGCATCGAAGCGGAGCTCGTTTTCACCATACAGTTTGAAACACTGCTAATGTGGAAAACCCCTTTCCATTCGACTTGAAATTGTAGTTGCATTGAAATAACTGTATTCACATGTTCCCACTACGTTGATGAAACTTTGAAAAGTCAGAATATCCACCCACTCGTTTGTACCTGTTTCTATTCAAAGGGTGAACAGTGAAAAATTTCAACTTTAGTCAATGGGGATTTATGTGTGTTACATTTTCGTACTTCTGTAAAAACATAGTCACTATGACGTCACACAAGCATTATGACCCTGAAAATCGAGAGATGTAAGATCGAGCTAAGCTAGTTCTGCATTCTTTGCTTAAAACGACGGGTGAAGGGTGAAATTATTAGGTTTAAGATTACTCCCTGGGTAATTCAACTGTGAACCTCCTTTGTTACCTAATTCCCCCAAACATCTTGTATTTTCACACGCGGCTGCAATTCTACTCATAACCCCCGCTTTGTGAAGTCATACAGAACGCGTTTTGTATAAATCCATTCTACAACATGTTTGTTTTGACATCTGCATTTCGAAACGTTCAATCTACGCTTTGATATATACATTTCATAAAGGACAAAATTAGTTCTTGATTTCGCAAAATTGTCTATACCTGAAACGATGTAAGAATTAGCATAAATATACATTTTTTAATTTTTTATTGATTGTTAATTTGATTGTTGAGACTTAAATACATTTGAAAGTTGATGACAAGTTTAAATTACGTAAAAGTTCCATAATCTTTGATTTCTGCTTCTACTAACCTACAAAATAAATATGACTATGAGCAACGCAGAAGCACCAAAAACAAAGACTTAAATCAATGATTTTCATCAGAAATCTCTCGAGTAGTCATGTGGTCTCTAACAACTCAGGTCTATAGTGAGGAGTCAGGTAGGCTGACGCCAGGAAGATCGCTCCTTCTCAATCAGGTTGTCTAGTTACAATGCAAAGAAAACCTAACACTTCCAGTGATGGGAATATTCGTCGATTAAATAAACGGGTTCAAAGGTCAACGAGCACGGCGGAAGGGCAACGTTTTGCTGGTAAGGTCAAAGCAATCGCTCAAGACATCAAATTCAAATCAGTCGTTTTTTGCATTGATACTGTCTGTAAAGGTTGAATCAATGTAAAATGCAATTGATTTGATGTCTGGTGCGACTCGTAAATTAGGTAGGTTTCCAAAATCTCTTTTGATGCATTGCCATTCAGATAATGTCGACTGCTGCATTGAAAGCTAACTTTAGCATTTCTATTGTAACATTTGTACGCTATAAACGTGTATAGTGTAGAAATTGCAAAGAAATGAGCTCGAGTCACGTTGATGGCCTGGATTCTCTACAATGTTGCATTTGATTAATATTAGGGCCATTTTTATTTTGAACAAAACTATTTTTGACTATATTGTTTTTAAATTTACTTATACGTTTGATGACCTAGCAAACCCCTGAATAAAATTGACCTCATGAGTTTATCGCGCCCTTACTGCATTATGTTTGTTACTTATTTTAAAAGTTAAAATTTTACCACAAAACTTTTCCTTGCTTAAACAATATTGAGTATCTGGCAGTTTGCTTGGCACGTATAACCACCTGTTGAAGGGACAAAACATCTGCATGTTGAATTTGTTGATCTCCCACTGGACAAGCTAACTTACACTTTTTTGTATCTGAAACTTTGTCCATGTGTTGGTGATGGTCAGTATGAATTGTGCACGCTTGAGGGTAAGTCGTAGGCAAGTTTCACTAAGTAGTTTGTCAATAGGGTGCTCGAGGATGAAATCGTCAGAAACTTGTTCCTCCGCGTCTCACTCTCAGGCTGATGAAGAAGCCGATCTTGTCGTCCTTGTCATTTCCTGGTGCCATTATATTCTTCAAAACATTGCAAAGGTTGCTGTCCTGAGTGCAGTAGGAACTGGTGTTTTTTTTTAAATGATTGTCAGTGAAAGATGTTGCGTAACACCAAATATACAGTTTTGACTGTATAGGAATTAATAAACTTTTCAAATAAAAGTCTGATTTTTCTTTTGATTTTTAAGCTGTCGATAGAAAATATTAATTTGTGTTTACTTAATTATTTCAAATGCAAACTTTTATTAAAGAATCTTGAAGATTCTGCTTCCAGTTAAGCTATATCACCGGAATAAGAAAAGACCTCCACAATCAAAACAAAAAAGGTAAAAGTGAGTCTCAAACTTGATCCAAGCATCTGGGGATGAAAAGATAAGGTTCCCATTGTACTAAACCATCGGCACTAACGAGAGTAGGGTGGCCAGCTCCTTTTTCTCGGCAGCCTTTCCTTTAGTGTCCACCTAATTTATTACACCCTGGGGAGAAGTGAACGGTGTTTTTCAACAACCAGCTTGAACCTGGAGTCAAACCAGAGTTGTATGATTAAAAAGCGAGCGCCTTATCCGCTGCGCCATCCCACCAATCGTAACATAACCGAAGATAAATTAAACGTTCATTCAGATAAACTAATTCAATTCTGCAGCCAACTTCATTTATTACTACGTCTGAGCAGAGGTTCACAAAACACAACACCCACGCCCCAAGAACACTGAGCTGTAACCTTGCAAACAACAACTTAATTTAATCCACTGTGTCCTAGATCAGGTAACCCCTCGCACTTTGATATGGAACAACGAGCGGTTAATCGCAAACTTTGTCTTTAGGCTTCTGCCCGTTAGCTCGGTGGTTATGCGCTCGACTCAAAATCACGCGGTGCTTGTGCAATGTGCATCGCACATCTCGAGGTGTGCGCTTGAGCATCGCACTGTATTTCAGGACTGCTCTCTATTTAACGGCACCTAGTGGATGGAATAGTTTCCAGCCAACAACATTTCAATAACAGGAAACTTCACTCTGCCAATCTCGGTAACCAGCCCTGCATCAAAAGCCTCTACTCTACAAGTAGCCTATGCGAAACTACCAGGTATGAATAATTGAATAACCTATCAAGGTTTTATCTGTTCATGGATAAAGATTCAAGAGCAAACCAAACCAAAATCGCAGAAAGCCATTGCGCTAGTTTAACACAAACTATCAAGAAGCCCTGCGTAGCCTATCAAATTTTGTAATTCATGAATCAACACAGAGTTGTACGTCGTAATAGCCTCTGAGCTGTTGAAAGCTTTTAATTAATTGTTTTTTTAAGTTACGTAATCTATTCTTTAGCATTTTTTATATTGTGCAGTGTAAATCAAATCAACCTTTCAATTACAGTAGGCTACTTCCTAGTCCTACTTGTCCTTGACAAAGGCTAGACGTATAGCCAAAAACGTTCGCATTTTTGTCTGTGCTGTTGTGGTGTTGCTTGGTTTCACTTTGTTATGATTTTTTTATGACACTTAATCGAGTTTGCATTTTGCAACATTCTGGCTTTTGCATTGTGGTTGATGATTTAGATTTTAGATGAAGCTGATGCGAAGCCAAGATCAGTATTCTTTGTCCACTAGCAAACATGTTATCACGTGTTGCCAAGGTAGTCTATACAAGCTTGTGCTTTAAGTGGCGTTATTTCGACATCCGTTTAAGGCGTGCAGGCGCTATCGCCACTCGGCTATGCTACCGACATAGTGCTAACTGCCATTAACCGACACAAATCTCTAAATCTCAGGCTCACAAACAACATTCAATTACAAAATGTGAAAAGATAAAAAGTAAGCTTATGCAAACCAAAAGAGGCAAAAAATGCAACGGTGCAGAAAATAGGTGGCAGTTGTGGCAAAAAAATATATTCTAGCGATGTCAACGTCATAATGCAATATTTTTTTTTATAATAATCACCGTTTATAAATATCTCAAAAGTCAAAATGAATCCATTGATAAGTCACATCTCATTGCTAAGCTGATTTACTGTTAGTTTATATTCAATTGATAAAGAAATACTCGCTACGTTGTCATGGGAATGCTCCAACAAATCTTCAATTTCAAGTTTCTTTCTCCTATTCCACATATGCTACTGTACAATGCTTTTCGAAGATAACAATTGAAAGCATTATTGGATCATAATTACGCAATTTTCAGAATAATCAAAGCATTATGAAATCATAGCAGCTTTTCTATTTCATCACAAAGGTTATTCATCCATAAAAGCAAGCTTAAAAAAAGTTGAAGGGTTGGCATTTTGGCTCGTTCTGAACGCTAACTAGTCCTTGTCGTAGATTCTATCATTCTACAATGTAAAACGTACGGTACCGAAAGCTCCCACAGCAGCGAGACGAGAGCGTAATATGTATTTCAGCGACACTTCAAAACGAAACCTCTTTACCCATTGATTTTTATTCGATAAAAAATGTCTTCTTTTTTTCAACCACAAAATCAAACAGCGCTGTTCTGCTCTCGGGGTGTGTGCTTAAGCAACGCGTGTGCTAAGGTCTGCTCTCCACCAAGCGGCACTTAATGGATAGAGTAATTCACAAATAACAAAACTTCACTCTGTCAGAAACTCGGTGACTGCTACTGCGTCAGCGCTTCAAAGCCTCCAGAAGCAGTGGTGGATCCAAGGGGGAGTGATTGGAGCAATCACCCCCCTCCCTTTAAAATACAGAAGAGTAACTTCTTCTTCTATCGAGTCTTCTAAATTTGGATACACCACAGATCGACACATTCTTGTGCGACAGAGTTGTATATTGAAAGGTCCCACTTGCTGCACTGGGTGGTAAGCTGGATGCACACAAGAAGATGGTCAGCTGTTTGTGACTTGGTGCCCCAGATACATATAACTGGGCCAATGTTGTAGCCCCGCTTTATCATTGCCGATTTAATACGCCTAACACCGGTTTGGAGTCGATTCAAGCTCTTCCACTTTGCCCAGGGGCGTTTTCTCCTGGAAGAAGGGACTCTGATGGTTGAACCTTCATTTCCGCATATGATTTGTCATTATGGAATTGTTGTTTTCATTGCTTAAGCCTTGTTTCTTTTTTTCTTGAGATTAGTGGCTGAACGCGTGCTAGGAAGTTTTTTCTTGACAAAAGTCACTGTGTTTAAAGTGTTTTTGAAAAGTTGGATTAATGTAGACTTACATATTATAGTGTTTTGTTGAAACCGCTCCATCCCCTAAAACTACTTGCTGGATGTCTGGATTCGCTCCTGTCCACAAGTATGCGAAATTGTCAGGATTAGACTCTCAAAGAAGGTTTTTCATCCTGAGAAGAAAGATTAGTTCAGTTTGTTGCAGTGACGGCTCGTGCCATGGGGCTGCAGGGCTGTAGCCCCACCTGAAAAAAAAGAGAAGAGGGAAAATATGTTTTCCGCTGTGTTTGTCCGACCAGGTTATTTTTTCACTTAAGAATTGCAGATCGAATATTCAAATATTAAAAGTTTCGTTTGGCAACACCGATTTTGGGCATACCGCTCTGCAGCCCGAGATTCTGGATTTCAAGGGCTCTGTTTGGCTAAAAATTATCTTTGAAGCTCCACCTCTTTTGGTATTTTACAGCAATTTTTGAATCTGTTTGGGGGTGCATAGAAAACAGCTCCACCTAACCAAATAACTTTACAGACTTTTTAAAGTTAAAATTCAAAGAAAATGAAGGGGTGTACCAGCAAACATCTATAGAATTGGCCCATGATACTAGAGAAGGATCCACAGAGGATACAAACTGATATGAATAAATCAACAAGTGAATAAAAAAATAAAAGTTAACCTCTCAAGTACATGTAGCTCCACACAGAGTGAAATTTACATGCCTTTTGACTCTTTTTTATTTCTTTAAAAGTAATGTCTAAAAAGACATTATCTCACAACAATCACATTATCTCACAACAATCACTCAAGTTTCAAATCATCATCTCAACCAACACTTCAAGACAACTTTCCACTTTCACTTTACTACGCTGAAGAGATCGGAAGATCGAAACACTGGCCTTTGTCCGTGGTTACTTTTCATAATGTCTTTTTAGACATTCTTTTTGGGTCAATAATGTCTTTTTAGACATTACTTTTAAAGAAATAAAAAAGAGTTAAAAGGCATGTAAATTTCTCTCTGTGTGGAGCTACATGTACTTGAGAGGTTAACTGTTATTTTTTTATTCACTTTATACAGTTAGTTTTTATTTCGCAGAGTAGCGATGAGCCATGAATGTAGAAGTGTTAACTGTAGAGTTAGGGTATTCAGCAGGTTATAGGAAGTGGTAGTCCAGCCTAGGGCATCTCAAAATCACTTGAATCTTGTATGCAACGGTTAGGCTAGTCAAGACTAAGCTCAGACAATACTAGTAAAGTTTGTCTCCAAAGCAATGCTGTTAGTTTTTTTCAATTATAGCTTAGAAATACATCAACTTTTTAACAAAGTTTGAATGCATTTTTTCAAAATCTGGGCTAAAAACATGCTCAGAACGCTCCAAATCTTATGTAATTTTTCAAATTTTCTGGGGGGATCCCCCAGACCCCCCGCGCAATCGTTCGCCTTCGGCGAACTCAGCGACGGGCTTCGCCCCCGGACTATTTTTTTACAGCCCCACTGCTCACAAAAACCAGCAGCCGCCACTGGTTTGTTGTATTTCTGACCACCACAACAAAAAACAATATATGCCAAACATACAGTGCCGGATTAACCATTAGGCAAAGTAGGCACGTGCCTACAGGCCAGCCAAAAATCCAGGCCACTTTAAAATCAGTAGAAACTTAGTCTGTTTTCAAAATAATTATTTTCTAAATTAATAAGTATTTATCTTAATAGCTTTGTTTTTCCAGATGAATTATAGGTTGCAAAAATTGTTAAAAAAGGACGAATAGAAACATGTTGCCACTTTCTTTTTAAAGTTTTTAAAAATTCGCATTTCCGTTGGGTGACGCAACGAAATAAACGTGGCGTTGTGTTGTGTTAAAAAATTAGAAATGTCGGCTGCGTTGCCAAGTGGTGAGAACGTTTGCGCGACGTTCGAAAGGACGTGAGTTCGACACCGCTCCAAAGCACGTGGCTGTGTCTCGGCAAAGACACTTAATGGCAAGCCAAAATGACTCGAAGACTCCATGTCACTTCACTGCTTCCTGTCGTCTGTTGTATCGCATCTGTGATCGCAGAGTACTGTACGTTATCGCAATGAGCGCAAATAAAAACAAAAAACACGATTATTAAAAAAAAAAGAAAAAAAGAAAAGAAATTAGAAACAAACTTTAGTCAGATTCAAAATGATAATCAGATCAGATTGAGTATTTGGACATAGGTAGTGCAAGATTGAGTCTCGAGTGTATTAAGGCAGTATTGTACGTTGACTGCGTCAACTTTTTGTTGGCGCTGAGGCTAGCGCCGTCACTTTTTTTTTAATTGACGGAAGTGATAGCGCCGTTAACTATTTTGTCGATTTTAAGCGTCAAGCGCTATGCGTCATTTTTTGTTATCTCGTTTCACAATGTATTTTGGCCAGCGCGACAACCGAATTACCCGCTTTCGCGTTGGTTTGAATAGCTACCTGGAATACAAGCGGAAGAAGTTCGCCAAATGGTGATCACTCATATCGTGAATTCGTGAGCAGTAGCCTAGGGCCTAGGCTATGGAGAACGAGGGATCAGAGAGAGAAAGCGAAAAATCAATGAATGTTGTCGCGAAGGTTGAAAATACTTTATTTCAAGAGCTCTATGCCCCTAAAAAGAGCGATTTTGTTGCAGTGGACCTCGTTAAAAGATTTACAGCAGCCTATATATGCTAAACCATCACAGCACGCTTGGAACAGTGATACATATCCGAGTGAACGTTTTCAAGACTTGTTTTTGAAATACAACACACCAATACGATCCAGCGCTGCTGTGGAACACATGTTTTCACTTGGAAAGGACATTACGCGTCCCAAACGCAGCAGATTGTCAGACAAACATTTGAAATGCTTGTGTTTCTACAAGGAAATAACTAATAGGCTAATCAGCTAATTACAAGCCTACCTGCTCTTTAATCACAGCTATTGTTAGTCTAAACTTGGTTGAAATACTTCCGTTTTGTGAGACCCTGGCTAAAATAGCGCTAGAAATTAGCGCTGACGCTGACGCCGTCAATTTCTTTGAGAGCTGACGCAGTACTTTACGCCATAAAGTTTTTAGGCAATTTGCGCTGACGCTGACGCCGTCAATTTATTTTATTGACGCGCACAACACTGTATTTAGGCTACTGTATAGCAGATCCTATTTGTAATTTTCCATAGACTAATTTTATAGTGCAATTGAAGCTGTGAGTGTGACTTGTGAACCGTTTCTTATCGGACGTTTTATGCTTCAAATAATCTATGCTTCATAAATCTGAAAGTCGGCGAGCACCAAAGCGGCAGAAGCATGTCAGTGATAGAGCTGCTACATATGATGTGGGCAGTGAAAGGAATGTCGGGCCAGCAAAAATTGATAAATCAACACGTTTTATGTGATCATCGACCAACTGAAGAGTGCACTACAGAAACGTATCGATGCATATTCCATGGTGCTGCAGAGGTTTGGGGTTTTGACGGAGTACGACTCCATGTCTGTAAAAGGACCTGTCTTCGGACTTCTCATTAGAATTTCGTCAGTTTATGTGCTGGTATAAAGACTATAAAGAGCAAAGACGAGATGAAACAACAGCAACAGGAAGTGCCCAGAAGATGTTTAAAATGTTGCACACTGACACTACTGATGTTTATAATGCATTTCCGAACACTGAAGTAGCACTTAGAATGTACGTGTCTCTAATGGCTGCGATTTGCTCGCGGGAACGCTCGTTTTCACAACTGAAACGAATTAAAGACGTTAAACGATCAAAAATGTGTCAACAACATCTTGGTACACTGGCACTTTTGTGTATTGAAAGCGATCTACTCCGTAAGATTGACCTCTAAACACTAGTTAACGCGTTTTCAATCGCGAAAACGCACAAAGTTGTTATTTAGTTAGGCATATGACCAAGTTTTTGCACGGTACTCTGTGTTATAGTTGCAACAACGATCTTTGTGACAATGATTTGGCAACACTGATAATTCTATTTTTTTTAGTTGGCAACCCTGATTTTCGGGCCACTTATAAAATGTGCCTACAGGCCAGCAAACCCTTAATCCGGCACTGCAAACATAGCAGAGGTCTAGAAAGAGATTCCTACACTCAATCAATTAACCAGCCATGGACCAATGCCACTCTGCGTAGGCTACGTCAGTGGGAGTGGTCAACTTGTTTTCGATTGCGAAATCAAACGTAACATTTCATGTTTTTTTGTCTAATTTAACCTAAGGGAAGATAACTTTAGTGCTGATCTAGACGAAAAATTGTGTATGACGGAATAAAAAAGTAAGAAGGAGGCCTAACCTGTTCATTAGCGGATCCAGTGGGGGCACTTTGTTAATTCCTCTCCAAAACCGGAAAAAACATTTCATTTTTTTCTTCGATTTTTGCAAAAATTCCTCGCCGCGCTCATTCAGTCACACTGCATTAACCTAATCGGGCACATAGCGCACACCGCAATGCGTGTTCAACTCAGGTCTTGTGGTCACTGGTCATGCAGTGTTTCAAAGTAAAAGTATTCCTCGCACTCAAGTACATTTGTATATACCTTAATGGAAAGATTTTCAAACTGTAGTCAATGGAAATGTAAAAAAATAAACTTTTCTTCTTGATTGCACAATTGATAAACACTCTGCTCCGTGAATGAAGAAACAAGCTATAATGCTAAGCTAAGGTGTTTCTATTTTTTGCTTGTGTAGCTAATATGAACTGCACTTTTCAAAGTTATTTCTCAGTTATGCCGTGCCAGCGACATCTTGTGGACTTAAAAATTTACAAGAAACATCATTGTAGTCGAGTTTTTTCAGCACTCAAAGAAAAACAAAATGCTTCATATAACATACAGTGGCGTAGCCAGGGGGGGCGGGGGGGGGGGCGGACCGCCCCGGGCGGCACGTCTGGGGGGCGGCACTTTCAGACAGAACGTTTTTTTTTTTGATAATGCAAAAGTACACGAAAAATAAAAGCAAGCAGAATGGCAACGTTCAAAACACAGGGCCGGATTTAGCCTAAGCGCTGCCCTAGGCAGATACGAAAAGTGCCGCCCCCCAAAAAAAATTTTTTGATGGTGCGCTACGATTTATATTTTCAATTCCTTACAAAAAAGTTATTTGCACTGTTTATTTGAATACATCAATGAATGTCATTGTATAATGAACTAATTGTTTAAAATCGCTTGCGGCGGGCTTTTTCTCTTGCAAACAAATCAATAATTTCTTCAAAGTCTGTAGAAACAAGTAAAGATGAGTTAATCCTCAAAAATGTGAGATCATTCATGGTTTACATACTTTAAGCATCAAGGCAAGTACACAAAATAGCCTGCAACTTTTCCATCAACCTAATATTGACTAAAAACATTTTTTCTAGGCTCCTTTAAATTTACTAACAGTGAAACAAACCGAACAAAGATTAATAAAAATTGCACAGACAAACCCTAGTCCTCCATACTAAGCGAGACAGAAAAATAAAACAACCGCTAAGCAGCACATATTGTTGAAAACCAATCAAACGTGAAGTACTCTAGGGGCAAAGACTTGCCATACATGACTTGCCGCACTGTTTATAAATGTGTGTGATGTGATAACATATTTATTAATTCCTATATATCTGTTGTGAATTATTATATTCACGTACAGTATTATCATTTATCAATATTCGTATATTTTGCCGCCCCCAATAATTTGCCGCCCTAGGCAACTGCCTACTCTGCCTACTGCTAAATCCGGCCCTGTCAAAACATTTTAAATATCTAAAAACGTTTCAAATTTTCATGAATTTTTCTGCAGTTATGTTTTTAATACGTTACAAAATTCCTACTAGCCTTTGTTAAGCAGAGGCGGAAACATGCTCTTCAAATTTGGGTAGCCTTGTAAAAGGTTACAAATTGATTATTTTAATTCTGCAGCAGTTTTTGTGCTTTTGCATTCAGTATATTACTAAATTATAGTGGTCAGTGGCGTAGCCAAAGGGGGGGGGGGGAGGGTTGGGGGTTTCAACCTCCCCTTTTGAGAAAAACTAAATGGAGAAAACTGAGTCACTCTTTGAATTTTACGAAGCAGATCTACCGTGTATAAACGCCCTTGCTATTATATCTGAACAGCGTATGTGTGGTATCGATGTCTTTTCAATTCTTCTCAAACCAGCTTGCCAAAAAGTGTTATAAGTGCATTGCCATTTTGCCCGCAGTCAACGCTTCCAAACATTAATATTTTACTCCGCATTCTGGCTACTCTTCCAGTTAGCCTACCACTTGCACCAATGAAAGATCTTTTTCTGCTCTTCGAAGACTTAAACTTATTTAAGAAATTCAATCTCTGAAAACCGATTAAATGGTTTGGCTTTGGTTAATCTGTATAGAAAATTGGTCCCAACTGTTGAGGATGTCATTAACAAGATGTGTGAAAAGGTTCGTCGACTTCCTTTTTCCCTTTAGTTTCATCAGTATCAATGATTTTTTGCATTCTTATTGCTTGTGTTGATGAATTTTTCATAGCTGTTAGCTGTAAGCATGATTCTACTAATTCGACATGTTAAAGCAATTCTGGTGCTTTATCTTTTAAAATGAGTAAGAACTTGTGTGTCATATTATGCTTCATAATTCGAATGACCTTTCATAATTCATATAGCAGGGTGTGACCGCTCTACAACTGTTCAGTATCCATGGTATCCAGCTAACTCGTGCAGTCGATGGAAACACCGCAATATCTACAGCTGTGAAAAATTGCACTAACCTTTTATAGCCTATACCCGATTCCAGTGATTCGTTATACAAAACTTGAATATATCAGAAATAAAGTAACTTCTTTGTCTCAAAGCTTTTTGTGTGACACTCATTAAGATGTATGACGTCTATGACGTTACATTTTTTAAACTTCGGGTTAACTTTAAAACGTAAAAGTTAGTGACTTACCGGAATAAGATCGTTTTTTGGATCAACTAAGGAGAAAATTGATAAATAATAAAACTGTAATAATCTCGCAAAAAAAGCAATCAACCTATGTCTCTAAAAAAAAAGTTTGCTTAATTTTAAACGAAACTGCATTAAAAGAGCTAGTTTTGCCAATACCAAACATTCAAATATCTCAGTCAGGAATTAGCAACAAGAAAACATAAAGACTTCAACTTTATTTTCGAAAAATGCCGAAGAAAACATGATCTTATTCTTTTGCTATGCCACCGGACAGCACCATATTACAGGAATATTCATACCCACACTTTTGTTGAAAATGCTCTCAGAATGCACCAAATTCAAAGTAATTTTTCAAAATTTTCTGGGGGAGGCCCCCCAGACCCCCCGCCGATAAGTGTCGTCTTCGGCGAATACGCCGTCGGGCTTCACCCGCCGGCCGTCAAAACCTCTCCCTTTCACAATTCCTGGCTACGCTACTGATAATGGTACGTTCGTCTGACTTTACACCGCAAATTGAAAATAGCACGTTGCGTATTGCAGTGCTGATAAAAAAACGCATTTCATTTTCACATGCTTTTTCTTGAAGGGGCGGCAAAACCTGAATCCGCCCCGGGCGGCACATTCCCTAGCTACGCCACTGATAACATAGCAGGAGTCTAGAAAAAGGTAGAAGCAACAAAACGTGAAACTTGAAACATACTTGGCAACGAAATGATTTACTATTCACTAACAACATTATTCAACCACAAGAGACAAACTGAGTTTGAACTGTCGAGTGCTGGTGACAGGATTGATATAGCGTACAAGTCTGCAATCCGTCTAGAATTAAGCTTCAGGACAGATTTTCTCAGTCCAAGCATAAATACTTTTCAATCAATCAAAAAACATCGCACAAGTGAGGAATTGAAGACAGTATCGCAGCTCTGTTGGAGGAAGTGTTGCGTCAAGATGGCCGCTCAGTCCTTTACAATGAGTTTGTAGAAACAATCCGCGACCGGTTACTAACTTGTTCATTTTAAGAAACACTTCTCTTTAAAAATTTTAATGTGAGGATTCAATTTTTTAAACTTTTTGGAAAGTGGAAACAAAACTCTTTCAAATAGCCTGTATGACTAAACAATGAACTTAGCGGTCTAATTATTCCTTTGCTACATAATCGCATTATCACTTTCTTTATAGGCTATTACTGTTACATCCCTTTGATTTTTCCGAGTTGCATCTCGTTCTGTAGTAGCTGGTGTCATCGCTTTCAAAGATAATTTGGAGCCTTGGAGGTAAATTCTAGGAACAGCAAACCCTGCTGAACTCTTGTTTATTGCACTTTGATTGCAATTCAAATGATGGTTTCTTCGTTCATCCGCCATTGAAACGTTCGTGAACGAAGCCACGTTTTTGGCTCAGTTAGCAGGTTGCGCTTCCATTTTTATGACGTTGCGTGGTTTCGCCTCTGGCAATCTTCATTTAGGTGAAGTTATGGCTCTAGATCGGCGATACTTTTTGTAATAATATCACTTCTCACTACATCAACTGTTTTTACTGGCCCTACTTTGTGGGTAAGTGACTAGTGTCTTCGCCAATGTATCTGGTAAGTCTTGGTTTGATTCCAGGTTCGGTCATGAAAGAAATTTAGAATCGTCACCAGCTGTGTTTTTGTTACTTTCTGCTTCTTTCGAACAGTCCACCCCGACAGCACAGTTATATTAGAGTCCTTGTAGATGCATTACTTCACAGACGTTACTTTGAAATCAAGCAAAAACCTCGCTTTATCAATTATCTCGGTAATCAAGCCTACGTTGGTGGTTCAAAACCTCTACAACCATTAGCGCTGACAGGGGGGCCTGAGGGGTACTTTTAGACTAGCCCGAAATGATTTTACGGGCCCGTAATCTTTTCAAGGGGCCCGGAAAATTGAAGAAGCCACTTCGTATTCTTTGGATATAGTGAATTTTACTCAGAAATATCCTGATTTGGGAGTCGTAGATCTCATTGGTACCAAATCATGGCCTGAACCACCTTCTCAACGGCCCTGTCTAGTGTCTACAAGTATGTGAAACTCCCAGGATTAAGCTTATAAACAAGCATTCTCAGGTCGAGAAAATTCCCTCAAATCTACAATAAGTTTGCAAACTAATCTGCACACATAGCAAATGCGATACACAAATTCAAATGAGCACTACCAATGACAACCTTAGCGACAACAGAATGGCAGTGAATGAACGCTTCCTGTACGTACTATTACACTGATTTGATGGCTCTATTGGTGTTGGCCTGATCCGAGCGATAGCAGCTTTGTAGCGTCAAAGTACAAGCTCACATTACAATTCGATATTGATTAATTAAGTTATTAAAATTTATAATTTCCATATCTGCTTCATTGCAGTAGAAGAAAATGATTTTTCTAGTTTATACTGTATGTTTGTTAGAGTAAAGTTAGTTATTTTCGTCAACCCTTTTATACAACTCTGAAACTTGGACAGTGTCACAAAAAATGGAAAAACGGATCGATGCCTTCGAGCTCTGGTCATACAGGCAAATGTTAAAAATTTCATGGAAACAACAGATCACTAACGATGAAGTATTATCCAAATTTAATTCAAGCAAAATTCTCTTACAAATAGTCAAAAGAAGAAAATTAAAGTATTTTGGACACACAATAAGACAAAACTCGTTACAAAGATCATTAATAGAAGGGAAGATTAACGGTAAAAGAAACAAAGGTAAACCAAGAATGATTTGGACATCAAACATCACTAAATGGACAAAATTACACAAAAGTTATGAAAATGCAGTACGAACAGCTCATGGTCGAGAACGATGGCGCATTGTATCCAACCCTCAATACGAGGAAGGAACATAATGATGATGATGATGTTTTTAGATTTACATTTTTGTGGATATTGAAATACTTTTTAACCCTAACCCTAACCCTAACCGAACAGCTCATGGTCGAGAACAATGGCGTATTGTATCCAACCCTCAATACGAGGAAGGAACATAATGATGATGAGAGTAAAGCTAACTTAAAATAACTTCTACAGTATCATAGTTTATTTAACGTAGCAGTTTCGATCAAAAAATTAGTAAAAATCAATATTTCAAAACAAGATTGACGGAGTAGCCTACATGGTAGATTCCGAAATTCTTTGATGTGCCGGGGTACCAAACGTTTGAAAACCATTGCCCCATTCTAGTCCATTTGATAAACGTACGAGGGTACAGGCTGCAAGCGTGGATAATGTAGGTCTGTTCCTCAACGCTAAACTTTTTAGAAGAAGATCATTGCGTGGTTGCACTGAAAAGCCCGTTGTCTGTGTAAAGTTGAAACTGCAAGGAGTGATAAGCGTTGACTTAGTTTCAGTTTCTTGGTGCTTGTTCACTAGGGTGGGCCGTTTTTGACTTTTTTTCGAAATTCAAAAACGGCTAGTCATAAAAAGTGGCACATGCATGAAAAAATTACGTGTGCAAAATTTTGTCAGTTTGGGGGTGCATCTTCTGCCCCCGCAGGGGGGTCAAACTTTCAATTTTTTGAAAAAAAATGGGAAATTTTACTTTCCGTTTTAACATAATTTTTTTTATAATTTTTCTACTGGCTAGTTATAAATTGTAAGTGGGATGTACCCAGAACTTTCCTATGTAAAGGTATGCTCGAAGCTTAAGGTTTACTGCCCCCGCATCGACGACCAAAATGCTGAATTTTCACCAATTTGAAGTGCTATTTTTGCCATTGCTCAATAAACAAACTTGTCGCAAAAGGGCAAGATGGTGTTAACGCTGTGCGCTCATTTATGTTCTGTCCACTAACTTTGCAGGATGATACGAACTGACAAACTATAAAACGCAGTCTTGCTTAAACTAAAAGCAATAGTAGCCTACGTTTGATGAGTTGCAGCTATAAAACGCAACCTATTATTTAGGCTACTTCAGAATAAAAGCAATATGATCTGCAGATTCCGTAAATGGAATGTACTGTACAGTTCCACTTGAATATTGTTATCATGATTCTGTTTACACAAATTTGTCATTTACAAATGTTTTCAGGATGGGCATAAAACGCATTGCTCTATATTACTTTGTTGAGGATATTGGGGGTTTATTCGATAGCTTCTGAGCAGAGTGTAGAATTTTAAAGAAATGTTTTTGGCCATTAGTGAAACTGCTTTCCTTTATCATGGCAAACCATACTGGAATATAAACATTCATAATATAGTCCACACGTTCCACCAATACAGCTGACGCGTTAGATGCAACACATAAACGTAGAATTCTATTTGGCTGTGTTCAACCATCTTGAGTGGTTCATCATACTTGGACTCCTACCTGTATGCGAAATGAATTGATATATCTCCAACTTTCACTGCTCTGTGCATGTGTAGAAGATATTTTTGGTCAGTGCTGAGGTCATTTTCATCAATTTCAATCTCTGGTGCAGGAACTGCTTTATATTTTACAACATCTAGTTGTGTGACAGTGGCTAGCTGCTTTATAATGGGCCCAGTGAAGCTATCAGGTCTGCTAATATTGCCATATCTTTTATAAGATGCCTAAGAGGCAATTTATTACTATGGAGTAGGCATATTAACCATTGAAGTGGCTTTTGGAAATGATCTTCCAGGAGCTTTATCACACCGCCTTTTTGACCTGTGTTTATTGCGGTTCCATCGCATCCAATTGCCATTACATTATCGTAGCTAATTTTATTGGATCCAGGATATTCAAGAATACCGGTAGCTATTGACACATTAGATCAGTTGGCTGCAGTAAAATGACCAATGAAATGATAACTTGGCTCCTCAAGTAAAGTAATGTGTTCTTCAACTTCAAAATGTTTTCGAAGTCGCCAAGCAATTTCATTTTGTTTGATGGTTTAATCTTTTCGGCCATCAAAATATATGCTTTGCAAATTTATGCACATGATAGGCCTACTTTCCATTTGAGTTGTAAACCTCATTTTTTTTCTCGCTCTTCTCACTTTGCTTTTATCTATGACTGATTGAGATTCGCTATCCGTTACAACTCCCGCATCTTGTAGAAATGATGAAGCAATAAGTGCTGCAGACCTATCTGAAATACCAGTACCGGTACGATCGCATGATTCAGCAAATACTACTAAACTGGAAGCAACCTTGCTTTTTCTGGGGTTTTTCATGGCAAAACTGGGTTGATAATCAAAATCTTCACAGCGTTCTTCATTGGATGACAAAGTTTCTGAGCTTGAGTAAATTAAAGGTGTTTTAACTAAAGCACTACTTGTGCCTGCTCTTGGGTCCTCACGTAAAGAACGGAATTGTTCTGATCTTGCGACTCTCTTCGAAAAACGTTTAAAATTAGAGT
The DNA here is from genome assembly GCF_918807975.1 of Aplidium turbinatum. Classification (NCBI taxonomy): domain Eukaryota; kingdom Metazoa; phylum Chordata; class Ascidiacea; order Aplousobranchia; family Polyclinidae; genus Aplidium; species Aplidium turbinatum. The sequence continues at coordinate 14,684,392 of NC_137477.1, read as the reverse complement.
TTGTGGCCGATTTATCATGTTTATCAATCACCATTATGCGAGTTGTTCTTTGATCAAGAAGGAACTGTTGTTCTGTAACAGGGACACGATTTTTCTGCGGGCAAGTAGCCTACATTGCGGAAAATTGGATCAAGTTAATGGACAGAACATAAATGAGCGCACAGCGTTAACACCATCTCGCCCTTTTGCGACAAGTTTGTTTATTGAGCAATGACAAAATAGCATCTCAAATTGGTGAAAATTCAGCATTTTGGTCGTCTATGCGGGGCAGTAAACCTTAAGCTTCAAACATGCCTTTACATAGGAAAGTTCTGGGTACATCCCACTTACAATTTATAACTAGCCAGTAGAAAAATTATAAAAAAAATTATGTTAAAACGGAAAGTGAAATTCCCATTTTTTTTCAAAAAATTGAAAGTTTGACCCCCCTGCGGGGACAGAAGATGCACCCCCAAACTGACAAAATTTTGCACACGTAATTTTTTCATGCATGTGCCACTTTTTATGACTAGCCGTTTTTAAATTTCGAAAAAAAGTCAAAAACGGCCCACCCTATTGTTCACAGCACATTTATTATCGAAAGTTCTTTCATTGCTTAATATGTAGGATTAATATAGTCCAAGACATCATTGCGTGCAATGGCACATTCAATTACATTATGTCTACGTTTATTTGTAGACCTATATCATAAGACATTATACCGTATATAGCCCAAACTCTGTCAGATAAATTTAGAATATGTAGGCTACCAATATAGTACGTATGTTTTAAAACATACTTTGCTTTAGCTTTTAAAATATTTCCCCCAAAACTTTTAATTTTGATTTTGAAACAGTTTCAGTGTGGCTACGTCACAGGTCTACGTATGGCCTGTATGAAGCCGACTTTATACGTGTGTTAGTTAACGGACAAGCCCTTACAATGATTTCCAAACATTTTCTGGTCTCTTACTATTCGGAAGTTTCGTACAGTGTTGGCATGCCACCTTTATACAGAATATCACAAAAATATACAATGAAAGGCAAGAAAGCTTAATGAGTATAGGCACAGGGTATAGACACGTTACTAATAACTTGTTAAAATTCGACTAAATATACAATAATTAAGCTGCAGCCCATAGCTGTCACACAGTAGCGTAGCCAGGAATTTTGAAAGAAGGGGTTGTGACGACCCAGCGGCGGGGGGTCTGGGGGGCCTCCCCCAGAAAATTTTGAAAAATTACTTTGAATTTGGTGCATTCTGAGAGCATTTCCAACAAAAATGGGGGTATGAATATTCCTGTAAAATGGTGCTGTCCGGTGGCACAGCAAAAGGATAAGATCATGCTTTCTTCGGCATTTTTCGGAAATAAAGCTAAGTCTCTATGTTTTCTTGTTGGTAATTCCTGGCTGACATGTTTGGTATTGGCAAAACTCGCTCTTTTAATGCAGTTTTGCTTAAAATCAGCAATTTTTTTTAGACTGAAAGCATCATTCTCAATATCGTGACGTCACACGCGTGCCAAGGGGGGGGGGGGTTGTAACCCCCAAAACCCCCCCCCCTTGGCTACGCCACTGCTGTCACATAAGTTGGCAAATTAATAAATAATTTACATTATCACTACCACCGTTAGTACTACATTGAAAAGTCTTGACTTTTCTGTTGAACAAGTACATCAAATTTAGTGTTGATGTTGAGTCATAAACGCTTGAATTCCCTTCACCCCTGGAATAAAAGCAATGATGACACAATAATGCTCATTGCGTATCCTGAAAGTTCTCACAGATTCTATTATATTTTTCAACTCTTTTCAATTCAAGGGAGTTTCCGGTGCAGGCCCGTAGCCAGCCGGGGGCCAGGGGGGCCTCGCCCCCCCTGAAAAAAATTTCGCCCCCCCTGGCAAAATCCCAACGTTCTTGAGCAACAGCTGCAATTATAGTAAAAACAGAGAGTAAAATCTACTTTTCTCTAGTAAATCTACTTAAATCTAGTAAAATCTACTTTACTCATTTTATCAGTATGTTTTTGTGTTGTGCCATCGTTGCTGAACAGGTTGTATTAACCTGTTTTAGCCACCTTGATAAAGTCAGTCGTGCTGACTGACGAAACGTCGGAAAAAAAGCTAGTTATCATCTTTAACATCACGAGGTAACCTAGTAAATAGTCACCAGAAGAACGCAAATTAATTTTATTAGCTGCAATTATAATGATTTTGCCCAATTTCCGTTGCACAGCTCCAACTGGCCCAATTAACTACAAATGTTTTGTTTAGTTAACAGCTATGATGATTAAACAATTTCGCCTCCCCCCCCTAACTCCTCCTTTGGCAACCTCAACAGGTTCAATTCAACCAAGGCCAACACGTGTTAGGTTGGTAAAAAAATTGTCAGAAACTGTGTAAAATAAAAATGTTTTGGGAAAGAATGATAACCTAACAAAGAGGGAATGGATTTCCAGCAGGCCTACAAACCGGTACAAATTAGGCTATACTTAATTCTTACCATTCTTAAATACTTACCATACTTAATTCATACTTAATTCATACCCATTACTTACCATACTTAATTCTAAGGGTCAGTGATAACCAATCTGTGCAGTGATAAACCAAATTTGTGCAGTTAAGCAGTGTTTATTTTTTTTCTTCAATCCAATCAGTGTAAATAGATTTTGTTTCTAGTTTTCTGATCTGTGAAGTGTTCAACCTTGCAGCAGATATTGCTATATTTGAATCCAGCACTGCCGTTTGTGAGTGTGGATTCTCAGTGTTAACAAGGGCTGACGCTCCCACTAGACGGAGCATGTTACAACCAAGACAGGCAAACTTAGTGCTTATGGCCTTTGAACATTCTGTATCGAAATCTATCGATTTAGACTTGTTTGTGAGACGTCTTGCATCCAAACATCCGCGAATGCAATAATTGCAATAGACTAGCTCACGGTTGTATAGGCGGAATGTAATCATATATATCAAAATCCTCGGCACTAGCTTCTTCGAGCCGGTTAAAGTTTTTGCTCGTAACAAGTACCGCTATTTATACAACAAGTCAACAATTGCTTTGTTATGTTGGTCATTGTAATATGGTTGCCGTGATAAGAGACCAGTGTTGGTCTTAACCAGTGGCGTAGCCAAAGGGGGGGGGGGTTACAACCCCCCTTTGGCACGCGTGTGACGTCACGATATTGAGAATGCTGCTTTCAGTCTCTTTATGCTTGAGCATGATGCTTTCAGTCTAAAAAAATTTGCCTAATTTTAAACAAAACTGCATTAAATGAGCGAGTTGTGTCAATACCTAACATTCAAACATCTCAGCCAGGAATTAGCAACAAGAAAACATAGAGACTTAGTTTTATTTCCGAAAAATGCTGAAGAAAACATGATCTTATCCTTTTGCTATGCCACCTGACAGCACCATTTTACAGGATTATTCATACCCACATTTTTGTTGAAAATGCTCTCAGAATGCACCAAATTTAAAGTAATTTTTCAAAATTTTCTGGGGGAGGCCCCCCAGACCTCCCCGTCGCTGGGTGTCGTCTTAGGCGAACACGCCGTCGGGCTTCGCCCGCCGGTCGTCAAAACCTCTCCTTTTAAAATTCCTGGCTACGCTACTGGTCTTAACACTAAACTGACATATTGCAATTTTTGTGGATGCCGGTGTTTAAGAGGTTAAAATGCCAAAATCATTCAAATTTTTTCGGCCCCCCCTAACGAAAAGTTGGCCCCCCCTTGCTCTGCGGTCTGGCTACGGCCCTGTTCCGGTGTATAGCACTTTCGTGTGCCGCAGTTTGAAAACCACCGTAAGGCAGTTACCGCCTGTTTGTATGCAGTTATATTTGGACCAAGAGGAGATTTAATGTAATAAATTCCAGCTAAATCCTACAAAACAGAATTTGAAACGTTTGTATCTAAAAATAAAAAGGCAAAGTGTTGCCTCCTAGTTTTCATATTTTCAATTTTTTTGCAGTAAAAATTTATGAAAAACTGCAAAGAACAGTTGATGTTAAGTTGGTCTTGTTAAAAAGTGTTTTGATTCAGCGTAATAGTTTGATAGGGGTGGATCCATCTTTATTCATTGTTTGTTTAGAGCTGTCTGTTTCTCAGAGAACCATAACATTTGCTGCAAACTAAACAAACGTACGATTCCTCTAGACACAGACAACAAATAAACCGTTTTTTATGTTGATTCAACGTCTACAAACATTTCAAAATCACACAGCATGAAAAGAAAGCGCAATATCAAGCGGAACACAACCGGAAGGAATTTTGTTTATTTGTCAATGACGTCACATGTAACAAATTGTTTGTTCGCTTAAGATTGTTTTTGGTTTCCACGACAACGGGCTTGACTTGTTTATGAGAAACTAATTAAGAAGAGCGACTCAGGAGAACTCTTGAACTGAGTGGGATTATGAGAATGCTTGGTACAAGTGGATGCGCAAAGCTCTTCAAACAAGTTTTAAAATTATTGAAACAATGACACAACATAATTGAATGTTGTATTGGCAAAACAACAGTAGGCTATTTCATATCCAATTTACAAAATCGTTATTTTACATTGAAACTGCAGTTACAGACGAGATATCAACGAAAAAAAAATGTTCCCTTATGGTTGGCTCCGATGCCTTCCAACTCAAGCTGTTGAAGTGGTTCAGATGCTGTTGCCAAACCTTTTACTGAAATTAAAATCTTCTGTAACGCTGCTGTGCGCTTAGATATCTTTTGGGATGGAACGCCAGGACGGCCATGATTGATGCAAAATTAACATGTATTGTTAAAAGCAGAAAAACTGTATGTGCATGCAAGAAAACTATCGCTCTTGGAAAGTTTCAGATAAAGCTGCTTGACCCATTTAGTGGAAACCGGTTGTGATTTTGTTTTGTCAGTTTCAGAAATTAGTTGGTCATCAAGATCTCTTTCCCAGCTATAACGTGCCAGAAACTTTTTTGATGTTTATTTACAGTTGTTTAGAGCAACAATGAAAGCAAAGTTAAACATGTATGGCAAGAACAAGAAAAATCTCATTTGCTCGATTTAAGCCTATGTGTAGCTAATAAACAGCGCGAGGACCTGATAATCTTAGGAGCAGTGCGATCGACTATGATGTACTATGATGTCCTTTCAGCATCACGCTGTTGGTTTGCTGGTTCCAATCTTAAACAATTTTTGAATACACATCAGACGGCATCAAATCAAAAGATTTATTTACAGTAGAATAGATCGTTGAATAGAAGGCTTCAATCCTCCTCGTTAGTCCTGTTAGTTGTGCCTGGCTATATGAACAAAGAAACTTTAAGATCAGTGTTGGTTCGATTCTCGAGGTGTGCGCTTGAACAACGCATTTCAAAGATACCTCTCCATTTAGCGGCACCTAGTTGAAGGAATAATTTCCAGACATCAACATCTTAACAACAACCGAAAAAAAAATCGTTCTGTCAAATTCGGTGAGGGCAACAATTACACGAAACTACCAGGATTAAGTTCCCAAAGAAGCTTTCTCAAGCTGAGGATAAATACAATCAAACCAAATATAATTGTTTGTTAGGCCAAATGGAATAGGGCAGCAACATACTGCAAGATTTGCTTGAGAACTTAAAACATTTCCCCCTAAGTGACTTCAATAAAACATGATGTTGACACTCTGACAACAACAAGCGCAATGCAATTCCAGGCTTAATTTTTTTTATTTTCATTTGAGGAGATATACTCGTGGTAGTGCGCATCGTAATCAATTCTTGTTTCATTTGCACTTTTTAAGTTGATTGCAATAACGATTCCTGAGCAAAGATGAAGATACAGAAGCTGGCACTCTTTCTTCTTGGTAAAGTATTGTAATATATTTTTTACATTAAATTACAAGTAAAAATTAATATTGATTAAATCAAAGAAAATCACCCTACAGCTCACCTAATAAACACTCGGCTATAAACAAAATATTAATAAACGCCAAAATCATGCAACAACAGTTCAACACGAGTCATTTCATCAGTGACGTTGACAGAGCCATCTAGAATATATTTTTGGGCCCTAACCCGAGATGATTTAGAGGCCGGAACCTTTTTAAAGAGTTTGAAAACTTGAAGAAATCACCCCGAATTCTAAAGATAGACTCGCACTTTTCTAGGAAGAATCTTGATTTGGGGCCTGATAATCACATTGGTATTGGACCTCAATTATCCTCTCAGCGGCCCTGCGTACCGTTGTAACCAGATCTGTGTCAATGATTCAAAGTCTCTGCTAGTGTGCAAAGTGTCAGGCTAACATAAGAAGATTTTTTACTCCAAGAATAAATATAACGTGCTGACAAACTAATGAATTTTTCTTTTTTGTTTGCAAATTATGCATCACAAGGAAAATTAGCCACCTCTTGACACGAAGATTACAAACTGTGCTTTCAACAATTAATGTCAAACAGAATTAAAAATACGATAATTTAAGTTTATGCGCTCAAGTCCTTGGTTTATCATTATTATTTGTGCAATTTTAATAGCAGAAATTTTCAGAACAAACCCTAAACAATAAAACATACACGGTAGATTGACAGTTTAAAAGTTTTTTAATACCTGTTGTGTATGTGAGCATGGTGTTTGTTTTTTCCACTATGAGATTTGTGACCTAAAGTTTTGGCACACTCAGATTCTTCAATGGTCTCTTTTCGTCTATGGGTTGTCACACTTAATGGTGCAGTGGCGGATCCAGGGGAGAATTGGGGCAATCCTCCTAAAACACAAAAAAGTAACTTTATTCACGGTGTATTTGCAAGGTTAGATTAATGTCGACTTACACGTCATTGTGTTTTGTTAAAATACCCCCTCCCAATATAAGGATGCTTGGTGGATCCGCTCTTGTAATAGTGTACAAACATTTGTACAGATTGATGTAGAACACTTACAAAACGCTTGCAGTTTCATCGCCGAGCCATTTTTTTCTTCTAGCTTGGCATATTTGCAAACTCATACGATATGCACTAGCTTAGACCTAGGCTATACGAAAAAGGTTCAAAACAAAAATGAAGACATACTGTATGCGCAATTCGGCCAGGGATTTTTGATTTTTCTGAATTCGGCAAACGGGTTTGAAAGCTAGTTATTGAAGTTAGACTACAGTTCCTACTGTATTGTCACAAAGACGAAGTAGGCTACTGAACATTCAACTTGCCAGTAGGCTTATGTAGGCTACGTCATAAGCCTTGGAAAAATATAAAATCAGTGCCGTACGCAGAAACTTTTCATGAGGAGAAGGGGTGAAAATAAATTGCATGAAGTTATGTTAAACAGAACCACGGTAACTTACTTTCACTATAGGCCTACGACAAAAATAAAACTGGGCTTATGAAAGGTTAAAAAATGTAAGCTTGTAATTATATTCAAGATCAAAGCTGCAAAATTGTTTAGCAGGCTAAGGCTTTTCTTGTGGAGCAGCTTGCAAAAAGAAATTTTCTGAGAGTTACGTTAAGATTGCACCATAAGACTTGTCCGTTGTTGCAGTGATTTACTTTTAGCTCGAAAACAAATCTTCAAATTGCCACGGACTAAACTAAGTTGGACCGTATAGTCTACTAATCTGCGATGGGTCGATTTTGTTGAAACAAACTTTGATTGCTTTTGCTGAAACGTCATCAGATCGCCATAAGCCAGAGGTGTTTGAAGTAAATCGGACAGGACTTTTTTCGTTTGAGAAATTTAACTGCTAGTTTGCATTCATGAAATGCTGGCATTTGCAGAACAATCTAACCTCTTAATGTAATTTATTAGAATCGATTTCGCTATAGTGATAGCGAATCAAGAAAATCAAGAAAAATAAATTAGGTCTACGTATGTTACAAAAAGAAGCAAAGTTTTTTAAATACACAGTATTTTGCATGAAACACTCCTGTGCGAAACTATAGTTCATATATCTTAGCTAAGAACTTTACAACTCACATGCCAGCTCGCTCATTTTGCACATCGATGCTTTCTGCGTTGTAACTAGGCTATCCCTTGCATTTTTTGTCAAGCGCAATACGAAACCAAATTGCTACAATGTCGAAATGAAAGAAGGCAAAACATTTTTGCGTCAAAAAGATCGAACAAAAGTTTACGGTTAGCCTAAAAACTTTTTAACATTAAACCAATAGCCGCAACTTATCAAAATCAGATCTCATTGAAAAGAGTTGATCATCTTAAAATTAAAGCGTAGTGCAGTTTTCCTAGTACACGTGAAAATTGTAGTCCACTAATATAATTAGAGTAGCCACAAGAGAAAAATAGACCGATTATTCTAGCGGTGGTTTGCTTAGGTAGATAGTCCCTAGTTTATAGCCTATAGCCCAATTAGGTTTGTTTTGTTTGTTTGTTTTTCATATCTTTATCCTGCACTGCGGGAAAGCGGACTTGAGCGCTGTGCATCGGTGTACGCCTTCCGACGTACACCTGACCCACGCTGCAGCCGACTGCAATGTTTGTTTCCGGTTGTCTACTCTACTTATGACTTAAATTTGGTACTTACCCATTACTCGAAATTGATCACTGGGTAGAGGCAATTATCGTCAAGTTTCTTGCCCAGAGAAACAACAGCAAGTGCGGGTGGACAACAGCAAGTGCGGGTGGTATAAACAATATAAACAACAGCAAGTGCGGTATAAACAAAAAGCTTCACTACTAGGCAAAACATTGACAATTTCGATTCCAGCTACAAATTTTATTATTTTTTTTGTTCCGTCACATAAAATTTCTTGGCTATAACTGTTGTTAACAAAACAAAAAATTCTATTTTTTAACCTCGACGTGGACAAAAACAATTATGTTTAATAGTTAAATTAGCGCTGATAAAAAAAATACAAAATAATAATAATAATTAATCTAAAAATGCCATAATGGAAATAATAAGGCAATAAAACTCGCTCAGTGGATGGGGTTGACTTCAAAGTCAAAAAGGATAAAGATTTTAGTAGCCCAATGCAGAAGCTAATAAAAACCTTTGTCTTTAAATATAGTCAGGTCTGCATGTCGCAAAACAGCACACCTTTACTCAACTGATTTTGAACATATTGACTTTCGCTGACAACTAAGTGACGAAAACCAAACAGTAAGCAGCTTTGATACGACGAAAGGCGATAATGATGTCATAAATACGCTCTTAAATACAGTACTTGATTGGTGACAATGTTTTGAAAAACACAAACTTCATTAATGACGTATTCTTGGCATGCCATTACTATCTCTTGTCTTGCATGTCAGTTTTCAAGACAGAAAAGTTTGAAGTGCATGAATTGCACACTTTAAGTGACCGGTGACCCCCTATCCCCCTCTCCTACATCCTTGATAGTTCATAATTAAAAAAAAATAACCAACTTTCAAAAAGCATTTTTTTCAAAAAAAAATATATAAAAATGATTGGGAGAGAACGTGCCCCTTTGTGCCCTTAGACGCTACGCTACTGCTTAAAGGTGACCATAGAAGTTGATTTTTTCGCTTTTCGATTTATTTAATCTTCAGCAATGAAGTATATAACCTACCTGAATTTAACAAAAAAAGAAGCGAATTTGTTAATCGTTAGTGTGCAGTAGCGTATTTAGGGGGGAGGATAAAGGGCGATGGCCTCCCCCTAATGATCAGGTAAAAAAATAAAATAAAATACAAATTTTGCAAAAAAAAAAAAGTTGTAGCGCAATAATTGCTTGGATGATTCATCCTAGCGCGTGGGGCGGAGTATACTTTTTGCAATGTAATTTATCAACAGTTTTTCTTCCTTTTCTTGACAATTGCATGGCACAAATTCACGATAGATTCAATGAGCACTGCTCAGCTTTTAAAGTCAGCACATTTCTGCCTTCATTGATTCATGAAGATGAGGACTGCACGATCGACGAGATTTTCGACTTCTACCATGGAATGCTGGATGTTGAACCAAGCAATTGCTTTGCAGCTACTATTGAATTGCGAAGATGGAGAGCGAATTGGCTTGTAGTTTCTGTGGATAAACGACCTGCGACTCTTGTGGATGCGTATCAAGCGGCTGAACAACTCGGCACTTATCCGATTATCCATAAATTATTACTTCGAATCTTTGCTACGCTTCCAGTTACAACTGCTTCCAATGAGCGATGTTTCAGTTCACTAAAGTACCTGAAAAATTATTACCGCACGACCATGACCGAGCCACGTTTGGATGGTCTAGTTCAGATGTATTTAAATAAGGATATTGTACTCGAGCATGATGCAGTCATTGATATATTTGCCAAGCACAGCCATCGCCTTAAATTGTAAATTGTCATTGCGAATCGCCGAGAATGTTCAAAAGGTATTCGAGGTCGGGAAGACTAACTTATTGTTTATGTTCTGAAGTGTTTCATATCTTTTGTTGGTTCATTGATCGGAACAGTAACTTACTTCTGCGGATTCGCTCTTGATTTTGGACCCTCTCTCCCCTTATCTGACAGTTTCAGCTAACCCCCTCCCCCCGTTCTGACGCATCATATGACATTTTGATATACCCCACCCCTATTTAAAGGCTCAAACAAGTCTAATTTCAACCCAAGTAGAATAAATTTGAACCAATTAACTGCCATTTTCATCAAGTTTGAGCTTTCTGTGTACTACCGTTGACCAGGGACGTGCAGTCAGGGGAGGCAGGTGAGGCACTGCCTCACCTGCCAACATCTGGCAAAGCAAAAGTTATATCAAAGAAATGGTTATCACAGAATAAATATTTTTTGTTAAAAAGTAGTAAATATTGCACGTTTTTAGGTGCTTTAGTTTGTGTGAATTGCTGTAGTCGTGCCCCCTTTCCCCCAAATTTTACGTTTCTACACCCAAACTGTGCTTTAATTTGTTTCTGTTTCTGTGGCGATATTCCTATCGAGCATTCATGTGGTCAAAATCGTTGAAATACGCAAGGAGAGGCAACGCCAGCTTTGCCTTACTTCAGATCAGAAAACTTCCATACACTGCACTATGCGTGCCTTTTTCTTTTGCAAAGTCGCCAGAAATCATCATGAACGATTTAGCTACGATTTGAGGCACGCCTCAAATGTGACGTCACAGCTATGAAACCTTTTTCGTCAAGCTGGAGTGCCCGCGAGCCTACGTGGTATGCAGTGGCGTATATTCAGGGTGTTCAAGGTGTGCACTGCACACCCCAAGAAATCCAGAAAAAAAGAAAATTTCCATCGGTTGTCGATGTTCTTTAGTTTCATGATATTCTAACATCTTGCTGCATGCTGATTGCTTTCTTTTCAATTGCAAAACTCGTCCCCTTCTAATTTTAATACTCCAACGTTTGAGGTCATTGCCTTTAATTTTTTTCGGTCATTACCTTTAAGCTGGGTGTGCACTGACAGCTTGGCGAGTGCTATTTAAAATAAACAATTAAGAAAAATGACGTCACAAGGCAGCGAAAACAGCAATGGTTTTAGGTCAGCCAGGCTGTGCACTCGCTGATCTGCACACCTTGGCGCGTCATTGGGGGAATCCCAGGCAATAGCAAGTTTTAGCTTTTTGGATTAGAGTTTGAGGTGATCAGCGTTGGAAACAACTTTTGCTAGAACTGAAGCAAAAGCAAGCTTTCTACGGCGATGTAATTCAAAAATTTATTGCACAAACAAGAAGAATCGAATTATGCTATAGATCAGCGTTTCTTAACCTTTTCTGACTTTAGCACCCCTGTAAACAGGCCTGACCAGTCTAGCACCCCCTAACTATTATTGACATAAGACTACTACAGTACCGACCAAAAGTTTAGTACAGGCCGAAATTTTAACATGCCTTCAGATCGCTGGAGATATATTTTGTAATGAAGTCTCTTGTTGTTTAACAAACTGAGCAGTTGTTTTAACGAAGTTGATTCAGGATTTGGTATTTGGCTTTCATTCACCAACAGAAATTCAATTATAACCATATGTAAGTGAATCAACTCTCTTAAAACAACAGCACCGTTTGTTAGGCGACAAAAATATACAAAATATACCGCCAGTGATCAAATGGCATGTCAAAATTTCGACGCCGCCATTAAACTTTGGCCTGCACTATTGAAAGGAAAGCGAAGTACAAACTGATCATTTTGTTTATTCTTCAAAACTACTGTCGTCATTGATGATAAAAGAAATAGGAAAACCCGAGAATAGTAAAAGAACATGGACAAACTTAAGCATATTTAAGTTACCCAGCTGGGTATCTAGTTACACATGTATCAATGTGATTTCTGTTGTTGCATATGTGTGACCAATTTCTCTATTCGAGGCTTCGTGTTTGTCAAAGCCACTCTCATATCGTGGAGCAACCCATGTTGAAGGCGGCTCCGGCCAATTGTTTTCATTTGGAGCATGGTGGAGAACGCCTTTTCACACAGGTAGTTAGTCGGAAATGGGACGATCAATTCCATTGCTGCTCGTGCCAATGCAGGATGTGCTGTCAACTGGTCACACCAGAAATCAGCAAGCGGAAGGACGAAAGTTTGTCCCACAACTCTGATTCACCTGCATGTCAATCATAGCTCCTCTTTTAGTCTATTAGCCTATGATCACTCATGTCTGCCAAGAAGGCTGCTGTATCCACTCTGGATACTTTGCCATGGTGGTTTCTAGAAGCGAGAGGTGAGCAACAATATTACAACAAAACACCCACCAGATAAGTTCGCACAATCTACTCAGGATCAATTTGAGTATTTGACTGGGAGATGACTACAATGACAGCAAATCATGTAGGCTACTTCGAAACAGCAATCATTGATATGACAACTGCTGATACTGGCAGAATAACAAAAAAATGCAGAAAATTAAAATGGCATTTTTTGATATTATACTGCATGCATTTAGCACCCCCTACAGTCTATTCCAGCACCCCCAAGGGGTGCTAGCACCCCCGGTTAAGAAACGCTGCTATAGATGAATTATTTTTCTTCTGTAGTCGAGGTGTTAAACATTTTCGTTTTTACTAAGTAGTACGGCGGATAAACGTACAGCCGACCAACATAGCAATCGACTTTCTTTTCTTGTTTATTATCGAGTTGCTTTGCTATTGTTTTTTGTTTTAACTTTCACCTGTTTGTTTTTAATTCGCTTGTACATTTCTCAAGGTGTTGCGACCGTGCCTAATCCTTGCATGAAGTAAATCATTTCCATCTCGAGCACGCTTTAACTTTCGCGTTTTTTCAGACTCCTGCTGTGTTATGGCAAGTAATATTGTTCGTTTTGATGGTCGGAAATAAAAAGTGAACTGAAGTATGTGACTTTAGAAATGCAACTTAATGTTTGATATTATTAAGTCTTTCATTCAATGCGCTGTCAAATAAATATCTATTTTGTATTCTTCTCCATTCCGACAACATTATTTTTGTCAGTTCTGTTCATGTTCAGAATTTGTGCTGAAAATGCTCTCTGAACGCACCAAATTCAATGTTAATTTTAAAAATTTTCTGGGGGAGGCCCCCAGACCCCCCGCTGTTGCTTTGCCGTCACTGAACACCCTGTCAAAGTGGTCACGGTACGCCACTGGTGGTATGTGACTTCTTGCAGCGTAAAGGATTGTTTCTTATAAAATGTAAATAAAATGGAGGAAGATTTAGTATCAAATCTGAGAGATTTTTAAAAACTAAACTTTCAATCCAAAGTTGAAGTCATAAATAAAGGAAGACCTGTTCCAAATTTATAAGGTTTGCATCAGACGACTGAACAAAAAAAAATAACTTGCAACTTTCAAAGAGATTGGTACTCAAAAAAGAAGTGGCTGTGTGGCTATGCTTTAAAAATTGCCTTTTCTGCTTTCCCGTCTCTTATTTTCAATATCTACTGATAATGTTTGGAGTAAAGAAGGGTCTCTACAACAAAGTCACAGATGTTTTAGTCCAAAAGGATAGGCGCATGGATTTTATTTTTAATAAATGTGAAAGCATGCTGCTAATTTTTTTGATTAGTAAGTTATGACACCGTTTTTGTTGTTAAAAAATTTTATTGTAAAAGTGACTTGAAAAAAGTAGTGCCTCACCATCTAGGAACCTCACCGCACGTCACTGCCGTTGACTACCCCGTGTGTACTACCCCCAGACCCCCATTGGACTCCAGTCGCCGATTCAGCCGCTGCGCGGCTGACTGACACAATGTCTTGGCTTCCCCCTAACAAAATTTCTAAATACGCCACTGTTAGTGTGTATTTGGATTTTAGTATCGTTAGTATTTGGATTTTACCACATTTATTGTCTTGCATGTTTTTCTTACAAGACTTAGATTTTTTTTCCGAATTGGCTATAGTTTTGAATTGTTTATAGCTTCTTTTTTGTTTGCAAAAGGTAATCGGTTTACGCATCTTCCATTCTCCCGTCCTCTTCGATTTCAACTTTTTAAGTTCTCTCTCACGCAGTCTTACGCAGTCGATTTCACCTGTAGTGTCAAGTACTTGTACCCAGTAGCGTAGCCAGGAATTTTGAAAGGGGGGGGGTTTTGACGACCCAACGGCGGGGGGTCTGGGGGACCTCCCCCAGAAAATTTTGAAAAATTGCTTTGAATTTGGTGCATTCTGAGAGCATTTTCAACAAAAATGAAGTTACGAATATTTCTGTAAAATGGTGGTGTCTGGTGGCATAGCAAAAGGATAAGATCATGTTTTCTTCGGCATTTTTCAGAAATAAAGCTAAGTCTCTGTGTTTTCTTGTTGCTAATTCCTGGCTGAGATGTTTGGTATTGGCAAAACTTGCTCTTTTAATGCAATTTTGTTTAAAATTAAGCATTTTTTTTAGACTGAAAGCATCATTCTCAATATCGTGACGTCACACGCGTGCCAAAGGGGGGGGTTGTAACCCCCAAAACCCCCCCCTTGGCTACGCCACTGCTTGTACCTACGTAACCAGTGGCTTACTTACGCAAGAATGGCATCATGGCCCCATTTTTAATTTTTTTAATCACTAAATTTTAAAGTAAGAATTTGGCAGGTTCTTCGATAGCAATAATTAAAAATCTCTAAAATCTCAACAAAAACCGAAATTTTCCACACACTTAATCTAAACAGGATTGTGTTGCTTTCAATCGAAAATCCACAAGAACACTTCAATAAAAATTTGCATTATTTCTTTTGTAACACAGAACAAAATAAATACAACACAGACTTTTTTTATAATATAATACAGAACAAGTCACTGGCACATTAACTGTTAGCTTTTTGAAAGACAGTTTAGAATAATTAATTTGGATAAATCGTCTAGACAGCATGTGATGAGGAAAGGTTCATAAGATTTTATGAATCAATTGAAATGTTTCGCGACGTGGAATGATTATCATGTTTTCATCTATGGTGAAATGTCTTGCAACATACGTCGATGAAAATATAAGTATGCTTTAATGTGCGAAACTTGCAATAAACTAGACAAAGTAGTTACGCTTTGACAGTACATTGTGCAAAAAAAAACAACTGGCAACTCACTGCGTTGTCTGGTGCGCAAAACTTGGAGTGTGTTTGACTTCCATCGAAAAAGGAAATAGGAAAGCCTGCATTACGACGTCTTGAGCTCAATAACCCCAGCTTTGTCTATTTATTTTCATCGCACTGGCTTGGTGTCGCAATGCATGCACTCACCTCAATTAAAGTTCCAATTAACGACGTTAATTGGAGTCCGAGTTTGATGGAACACAACATCCTGCTATCCCAAGTCCTTCTGAAAGCCTTCAACAAGCTCCCACTCTTGAGAGAAGAAAGTAATGCTGCTTGAATGGAGTCTGCTGACGGGAGATATAAAAGCAAACTTTGTCGATGAAAGATGATTCCCGATCCCGACCCAACGTCTGATTGCAGTTAGACAATCAAACGATGAAGCACATTCTTACGAACTGCCTCATAGCTCTTCCTGAGACGACAATGGCCTAAAGAACATTACAGACGTTGCTCTTGTCTGGCTCTGACACTGGCATGGCAAGCGACATGAAAGAATGAATTATTAACGACGTGTGAATTATGAAGAATGGATGCTTGCATCTAAACCCAACGGACACAACGTGACAAAACCTACCAGTTACCGATTTTGGCAAGTTGGTGTTTGTCTGACCTCAGCCAACTTGCTGCTAAGTTTGTATGGAATCTGAGATTTTTTGATATCTTTTTCGCACATTTTACTAAAACTTACTCCAACACAACGAGGCTCTGTGACTTCTCGCGGCAGCTGTATCTGTGTATCCTATTGTTTGTTATAATATTACACTTGTGTTTCTTCAGTTCTCTTTATCAACTTCTATTGCATCTCAACCCAAGAAAACAGCACAAGTAGTCCTGAAGGTGCCGGGGTAGAAAATGACCCAACCGAAAACGATGGAAACTCCACGGTTAGTTACTATTCAAGTTCTTCGTAATAAATAAATTACTTTCTGCCTGGTTTGATCCCCAACAGAAGAGTCACTATCAAAAGTTTTATTAGAGTTATTTGCAAAAACAAAAAAAATAGCCAAAGATTTGAATTAACCCTTGACCATTTTTATTACTAAAAGCACAGTTTTACTGCCGAAAAGATTAGTAGCGTACTACAAATATGCACCAAACCAGTGGTTGTCAACCTTTTTGTGCTCTCGAAGCGGTTGCGGAGCCCTACAAAATTTTATTTGAAGTTTTAGTATATCGCGTCTCTGCAGAAGCAAATGTTTCATAAGTTTCGAAACAACACATTTAGAAGAATTTGCTCAATTCGGGACGTACTTATGACGATTGATGACATTAACAAAGTTATGTTATGAGCTATCTGTTGGCACATAGGTTCAAAAATCAGCGATCTATATTATGCTGATTTAATGTTTTACTGCAAACGTTATCGAAAATTGATGTAATTTTTTGCGATATTAATGAAGCATTTCTTCTTTTTTTATTCGTAATCTATATTTGTAATCATTTGTGATCAAAGTCATGGCAAAACTGTGTGCTATTTGTGCTAATGGGCCTCTAACTAACGTTTGAATTTGTAAATTAAGCATTGCTAAACAATTTGCTGCCTCAAAAGGATTAAGTTGAATAGGCCTATACATAGCCTTATAAAAAGAATTCTCTTGTATCATCATCGGCCTTGCCTAAACAAGGCGTCGGCTACCGCGAGTCTCCACAACGATCGACCGTCCATTGTTCTTACGTAATTTACAAAATCCTAGTTTGTCAACGTTTAATTTTTTTTTTAATTTTCTAAACGCCCCCGGTGTCTGTGACCAGGAAGTCGCCCCATCTTTACCAAATTCTCAATTCCACTTTTTCGTAGATATGCCCGATAAGTGTCATTTGCCCTTTTTACACCCCGAGCGTCTCCACACTTTTTCGTTGGTGATCTTATCAATCCAGTTAATTCCCATCATTCTCCTCATGAACCAAATTTCAGCACTGTTAATCTTCTTATCTATCTGCGGGCATAGCCTATAGTCCAGGATCACAGCCATATAGCAGAACAGACCAAACTAACCGCTCTTGTATATAACATTGTTTTAATTAAAAAATATAACCTTTGTATGACGCTTTTTTGAAATTTCAGAAGCAGCACCAGGGTGTTGCGTCGCACAGTTTACACAATTTGAGAGTGGTAATACACAAACAAAGCACAACCAAATTTTAAATTCCGTAACTTATTGATTATGCTGGAAATTCGGAAAATTTCAAGGGCCTCATGAAAACGTTTCGCAGACCCCTTGGAGGTCCGTGGACCCCCGGTTGAGAACCGCTGAATTTTTATAGCGAACGGCATGAAAGCAACTTCTGGCAACACTGCATCGATCAGAACAGAAGCCAAACAGTTTAAGTGGTAACAATTGGCGGTGTTTGTTGCGCAGTTTCGCTCTAGTAATTTACATATTCGGAATCTTCGAAAATGATATGATATCAAATTGACCGAATTTACTTGCTTTACCGACCTCACACTTACAAACACCAGTAGTCGTTTGATTGAGACATGGGAACATAATAGCTTTTACAAAACTTTTATTGCCTACATTTTACACGTTGCAGGCGATTTTGGAATGTTTCACCTGTGACGAAACAAAAGAATGCGAGCAAGAGCAAAAAGTTGGAAATTCATCAGATAATACTTGTGAGGCGGGCCAACACTGCTGGGTGAGTTCATACCCTCAAGAATCTGGAGTTGTCTGAACAATGTTGTAGCTTGACCAGCTTATATAATAATAAGAGTGTTATCCAGTGACATAGCCGATAAACCTTATTTTACTGGAGTTAAGCTAATTTTTTTAAGCGAAAAATATTTAAAATGTCAAAAATATATCAAGTGAAGCTGAACTAGTATAAAAACTTTTTTCTTTGAAGTGAGATAAAACTTGGAAAATAAGTGTTCGTCGAAATCGTTCAACAGCAAAGAAATCACCAACTGGTTGGCACAAATACAACAATAACAAATTATTGTATTGACAACTGATGTTTTTTTGCTTCTTGCAATGATTTGCTTACTGGCCACTTGCACCAACGTTATGTGTGACGTCACAGACTTGGAAAAACGAAAACAATGGAACCGTGACATACAGACGAGGCTGTTCTTCTTCATGCACTAACGAAGAAGTGTATTGCAAAACGACAAACAATCAAACCGAGTGCTCTCTCTGCTGCACTGAGAGCCACTGCAACGCTGGTGAAGTGAACAGCGCCATCTCGTCAATCATTGGAACATCGATGTGGTTATGTCTCGTCTCAACTGTCGTGTCGGTCTATTTCGCTCACCATTAGAGCTCGCACCACTGCGATTGTTTAGAGACGTGTTGATCATAGCTTCACTACTGTTTCGTATTTGTTTACTCACTTTTAAATGATTTAGCTTACGTTGCAGTGATTAAATCTGATTGCATGGGAGACGATATGTTATGTGGCGAACTGCAAATATTACCGGTGTTGCTGTTAGTTACGGGACTTTCCTCTATTTTGCGCCACATATTGTATATTAGGGTTGTCATACGTCAGGATTTTCCTGACATGTGATTGGCGGTAACGTGCTTTGGAAGTATTCTAAATAAGTATTTTAATAAACGTGTTTGGCAGGCAAAAATTCGCCAACATAACTAAGACAAATTTGTCAGGGATTGTACATAATCAAATATGGTAACCCTTCTATAGTTGTTTCTGATTGCAACACATGGAGAGTTCCAACTTTTGCATATTTATCACGCAACGTCAACCACGCGGGTGTGAGGACAAGTAGATACCTTCGCCCTGCAATATTATCATTGCGAAAGCATAAAATTATTTCGTTTTGTCATCTGGAAAATTGAGCAAGAAATGATAAACTTTCAAGTTGTTTTGAAACTCGAAAATGGTTTTTACAAATCAACAAGCTGCTGGTGTATTCACTACTTTCTAATTATAAAAATATATTTCAATCCCTTCTTTACTTTGATAACTAAACTCAGGCATACTGCGCTCGCAAGAACAATTTGCAACGTTTCAACGTACTCATGTTGCGGTTTAATTTTATGCAACTTAAAAATACAAGGACATAATTATGTTAATTGTAGTAGACCTACAATATATTAGTGAGTAGATCATGTAGCCTACCGTGCTAAACGCAGGCTCTTATATCTGTTACAATATACCGTGGCGTGTATATATGTATCTGTTGTGAAACTAAAATAAGTTTTAACTGGAAAGTTTTGATCTCAAATAAAATCCAGAAAACACTGCGACAAGATAATTGTGAGATGTAACTTTGTTGTTGCAGCCTGTGGTAGCGATTGTAGCACACAAGTAGGCAAACAAGTGCTAGCTTATTGCGCATTGTAATCGGTTAATGCTGCGAACATTTCAGACGGTCAATTTTTTTTGTGGTCACCGCTCACATTGCGTAACAACATTATTTTTAGCGTAATTGTTCTTCCCTTCTGAAAACGAATCTCAATTTTTTTCCTCTCACACGCATTTAAATGGTATCGTTAAGTTTTGCCATTTGAAAACCATTGAATTAGCAGTGTATTTTTGACGAAGCATGGCTTGCCATAGCTTGCTTTTAATGTTTCAAACTGATTCATTTCATTAGAAAGCGGAACATAAATTAATGTGGAAAAGTTTAGCATTTCTTTGACAAAAAATGAATTTTATTCTTTTTGCAGACAACTTTACAAAAATGCAGTGCAAACAGTAACAAGAATCCAAGAGAAAGCTGCCAGTAAGAATAAAAAATGATTCCTTGTGACAAAGTTTATTTTGAAATTTCCGGTTGATTTGTCTTTCATTGTCTGAGTGGGGGCAGAAAAACTATAAAAATTCACCACACTGCAGTTTCGCAGTAAATTTGAGGAAAAGATTTCTCAATATATCAAAGCGCTGCACATTAGGATGGTTCCTTCTTTGTTGTTTCTTGAAATTGTGCGTTCTCCCTGGAACCGACAAGACAAAAACAAGAAAAAAAAACTTTGATTAATGCGAAAGTCATAGCACAGCAACCTAATAATAGTCAGTAGCCCTATTGTTGAAACTATGAAACAAAAATAGCTTTGACTATTTTTCATTCGATAGAGTCATAATTGATGCTATGATGTCCATGAAAGCGATTTGTGGCATCATACCATATTGTTATGACTACAAAGTGAATCCATTCAAAAAGGCAACCGGCACAAAACCGGCTTCAACAATTTGCGGACGCTGTGTCATACGCATCATGCGGAACCTCTAAGCGACAAACATGCAACAAGTAACACATTCTGCAATCAAATGACATTTGTGTAACAACAATTGAAATAAAACAACAACCTTTCAAGCTCAAACAGATCTTGATCCAATACGGTCACAGTTTGTGTTTGGTATTTAAAACAGGTTTGTGGGAACATCTTTGGGCAAGAAAGAATAAAATAATCGAAAAAGCATAAAAAACAAGCATACATCGAATTCGATCAGCGCTACCATGATCCTTTGCACTTACGCTTGTCAGTGGACCATTTTGAAATGAACTTTATACAAATTAAATAGATTCTTTACTAAGACATAGAATTCAGAACAAAGAGTACAGAATTGTGCACTAAAACAAAAGAAGGCTTTGTTTCAAATTGATATCTTTGTTACGAAAACCCTAATAAATAACAATTCTTCAAATGTATTTTGCGCCTTTTGTGTGATCCGCGTGCTTTTTGAGAGCATAAGACGAAGTTGCTTAGGATTCAAAATGAAACCAAAAAGAAAGTTTCGAGGAAATAGAAGTTTGCTTTGATGGATTGTCGAAATTTTTGTTTGTTGTTTTTGTTTGAAATCCTTGTTTTTGTTTGAATTGTTAGTGTTTTTGTTTGAAATCCCTTACTCGTTACCACTTACTTTGCAACACACCATTTTCTACAGAAATATCCTCACTATACATGAAACCAAATGAGTCCATTTTCGATCTCAATAAAATTGCTTCAGTATTGGGCTAAGAATTGTTGTTGACCAGTTTTTAACCAAGTGGCTCATAGGAAAAATGTGTGAAATCCCCATACTACTGCAACTTCTCCAATCCTGGTAAGAACGTTTATGGTTACAATTGAAACAGCAACGAAAACAGAGGTAGCTTATTTAAAAAAATATAAAACCTGCTCCAACATCAGCAAGTGGAAAGTTGAGACAAGCAGATAAGCTTGAGGCAGGAAATAAACTTTATTTTATATACCCACAGATTACCATTTACCGCGGTGGGTCCCTTCGGTCAGAGTATGTCCGTCCCCTTCCTGGTAGGTATTTTCCATGTAAGTATGGTGTGCCTGCTGAGGGTTTGGGTGTGTGGACGGCTCCCGGAGCGGACGCACTAATGATGAGACAGGGAACAATTCTATTTTATATGGAACATTGTAAACCTGTCTTTAACTTTTAGCGTTGCGCAATAAAAAAAAATCTGTATCAAATGCAATTACTCGTCTCTCAGACCCTTTACAGACTGTTTCACCCTTGTTTGGGATCATCAGAAAATTCTTATTCAAATAGAATTCAAATTCGGTCTGCTTGGCATTGAGCACTTTTTTGAAGTTTTAATATTTATATTCATCGTGAGTTGTGACAAATTGGAGGTAGGCTAAGCTACACCCTTCACTACTACGCATGACGTGGTTGGTGATGAAAAGGCAAACCACAATGCAATAACATCATGTACAATATGAAACGCGGCTGCAACGTTTCGGTGCTTGCAAAGTCGATGCTTCCTTGGGTGCTTATTACTTGAATCGACATTATTGTGTGATATAACGTCACTTTACTCGAAACTAAAGTGAGTGTTTTTCTATTTTAATAGTTGATGACATCATTTGGTTGTTTTCAACTTGCTTCCTGCGATTGTGTGAACCCAAACACTGACCACTCCGGCAACGCGTGAAAGGTTTCCAATAAGGAAAATGGGTTCCTTTTACATTAGTCAAACGTTTGTAGTTTAACTGTGTTGCCAGTGTTCTGTTTCAAGGCGATCTGTGTTGATAATATAAAAGTACCAATGATGTCCACGTAGGCTGAAGGTACTATTTCCTAATTATAATACATTATAAATTTATTTCAAACACGCAATGCAAAGGCTTATATAAACAACAAAAAATGCGATTGCGCCATAAACAATTAAGTGCAGCACGCCGTCGATGCGTGAAAAGCCATCTCTTGCAAAGGACACATCACGCAAGCCAGCCAATGAGAAGGGTTTCTATTAATGCGGAACTGAAACCATTGGATCTCAATGCCAACCAGGTACCGCCGCATTGCCAAGCAGGGCAGCGACTTGTAAACAATCACTTTCGTGTCTTTGGCAGTAATGACGTCATCGTGACATGTCATTTGCGATTGACATGAACAACGACATGACACTGGTTGTTTATAAATTTGTCGGAATCTTCTAAGAAGATAGGAAGCCTATTAATGAAACTTCCGTCGTCACCATGGAATGGTCGGTCATAAGTCTGAGTGAGGATTGCAAAGAAATTTGTGGAAGCCGCCTTCCCTTTATAACGTTTGGTGCAATTTGTAAACAATTTAATGCTTTTTATGGAGTTTCTTTTTGTCATCCACTAGTAATTAATTATTTCAACACGATTTGTGGATAATTGGCGACCGCAACTGGCGACCAACCAGCAACACAAGCAACATGGTGATTTGCATTTCACACAGACACATCTATTGTTATTAAATAACCAGGCGGTTTCAACTTTCAAATATTATGTGGACATGTAGAACTGGAAAAGTACAAGTGTCTTTCCTTACTTTTGACGATACGTAAAAGATTTTTACAGGGAATTTTAGAAAAATTATTTTGAAAACAAAAATTTTTGCAATTCCTTTCGTTGTTCTTCAACAAAACTCAACCGAAACGCTGGAAATAGTTACTCGGAATTATCGCGGCAAAATCTTTATTTTATTGCACAATCCATTTTTTGACTAATAGACTGCCCGCGGCAGTGTATAGATGACAATGAGGAAGGCCCTAACGCCTCACACCTACACCATTAAATGACTTCGCTACAGGTAAGCTATTTTTCACACTTTCATGTTTTTTTGCTACAATATTTTATAGATTTTATTTATTCAAAACCTTTTGCATCGTTGTCTTTCACTTTTTGTAATATCCTCAATGAAAAAATGGCCGAAACCTAAAAATAAACATGACGATTTCATGAAGTGAGAAACACTCGATTTCTATCCACACATTACGTCAAGAAGGAAGTTATGACGTGACGTACTGGCCACGCAAACGATTTACCCATGCAGCTAAATCCGCCAATTCCGCAGACCTTAAATCAATGTAAAAATGATGGATTTTACTGTCTGGATAACACCGAAGAATCTCTGCCAATGACATCTTCTCTTCTCGAGTACGCAGACCTAGCAACATCATGGGAATTTGTTACTCCCACATAAGACGCACAGCACAATGCCATCTCGTTTTTATTACTGGTAGGCTAAGGCTACACGCAGATGAGGCAAATACTTTAAAGGAAAACAAAGCTTTATTATTTATTTGTTTATATTTTGTTTCTGATTTAAATTTATTTTCAAATAAAATATGGATAAATAACGCTAGCATTTAAAAATAAAAACATATTTTAACAGCTCAATACCTTATGATGCCAATTGCGCTCATGCCCTTTTTTCCTGACAGGTGTTAATCGTACATTACTAACTTGCGATTCAAATAACTGAACATTTATCAGGATAGCAATCGATTTGCAAAATTATTGCGACACACTTAGCAACAGCACGCATGCTTCAGTATGTTCAGCATGATTGTCCATCGCAGTCAAAACATGACATTTGAGTAATTGAGCGAGAAAGTATGATATGCCATCACAATAAACGAAAAAATTTGTTGTAATTTGTTATCGGTTGTCATCAGTACTCGACCACATGATCACCGGCAATTGTGATGTCACAACTAGGTAAAGGCGACAGCATTTGGAACAGTATTGGGCAATCTCTTACCAATGACATTACAATGCGGAGGATAACTAGTGGTTGGATTACTGCAAGGAACTTGTCAGTTTCATTTAGACGTCATATTCAAGAAATCCGGAAAAAAAGATACCGAAGGGGGGAAGTGGATATAAGAGGCTGAGAAAGTCTTTATATAGAGAAACAAACTGAAAGTCGTTAGTTAAAACAATAATCAAAACCAGGCAGCATATCAAACGAGCAATATTTCCTTTGAAAAATAAAAAGCCTACACAGAAGCCGATTCGAATGCAGTTTTTGAAGGTATTTACGAACATGAATGTTGTTACTATTTTGAGTAGGTTATTTGTTAATGGAACTTTGTTTTTTTGTTTTTTTTTGCTTTTTTATCCGAACCCAGGTTTGCGCCACAACACTGCTTCCCAATTGTCATGTTGTTTGGCAACAGATAGTGACTGGGACAACGTGTTTTAGCGACTAGCTTTTCTGTTGGGTCGTGGAATGAATCTTCAATGACAGTAACAGAGAAAAGGTTTAAAGCGGCAACAAAGGCTATGCCTGGGGCTAGCAACGTTGTTTGTCATTGACATCTTTTTTAACAAAAAAATAAGAGTTGATTAGAGATGATCTTAGGGATGTATGAAACCTATCTTTGCATAACGCGGGTATATCAGGTGTTGCATATCAGATGTCTTGTTACGTAGTTTTCTATTTTGACTATTTTCTTTCCGGTTTTGCATTTTTGTGATTGTCAATTTGGACATTCCGTTACGCTTGTCACCACTTCCGGGTATGTGCTTTTATGCAAATGTTGTGATAACTTTTCATCGAGCAGCATATGTCGAAACTGCACATGCGGCCAGCAAAACCATTTAACAGGGCACGAGAGACAACTTTTGTATCCTATACTTAGACTATAATGCTATATGTTCTACTTTGCGCATTTGTTAACATTAAATGTTTTGTCAAATACAAATTTTTTCACTTTCGAGAGAATGTGATTATTTTCAATAACCGCTGTAAGGCGGCCAACAACACCAACAAAGATAAATCATTCTAAAGAACAAAATAACAATTGTTTCTCTCTTCAAGGTCACAGTTAAACTTTAATTAAAGCCCTACTAAAAATAACATTTCAAAACTAATAATGAGATTTATTAGTAATAGACTTAAACATTTTTCCACTAAAAAGGGGTATGTCTCTTCTCCGACTTCTTGAGGATTTGTTTCTTTTTTCTGTCTCTTGATGTAGCCTATGCGACGGTCTTTGATGGAACGTTGCAACAATGATGGCATTTTGATTGTTTAATTTTTGAAAAACCTGGAGGGCTACTTGTGTGTTGCGCAGGCCAGCCAAAAGCAAATAAGACTTATTCAAACAAATTTTCGATACACAAAGCTTACTTTGCAAATCGCAGGCCATGCATGGCACGCTGCCTACTTCATTTCCAGTTTGTTTGGGGAAAGTAAAATGTTATTGTTTTCCCTATAGTAATGTCACCATATTCAGCAAATGGCTTATCCACAAAGTATGAATGGTGCAATCAGAAAATCGCATCATAATCAGACTGAACATACGTCATGGAGCCAAATGCATGAAATATTTCTTTATCCAACATGGCAGTCTGCGATAGAAAGTAGTTTCGTATGTAAGGCCAGCCACCCGTAAATTACAAACCACTTTTAAATTGACCTTTTATAATAAGCTCAAAGCTAAAGTTTTTAATAATGAATTTACTTTATTTTCAGTACACCCTGGTCATCTTCTTCATGGTTGAAGTCACCAAGTCTTACCGTTTAACACCAATCACGACAGGCCCTCAAAGAGTCCAGCAGACTCAGCCCGTTAGGAGCCGCCCACTTTACAGGTTTGCAAAGTAAGCTGTTAACTCTTTGAGTGACAGCATTTTTTTTTCTACCTAACTTTCATTTTTGAGCAAAATTTTGAGACATTTGTCCGTCGCATACTGATGTTGCAAAAGAAACTAAAATCCTGAATGGTTTGATTTAACCTTTGCGTCGAATGTTAATTTTATTTTCAGTGTCCCTGGGTTTGGAGGAGGGAGTTACTGGCCGTTGTACTTTGGACAAACCATCCAAGTCCCTAGCAGACGTCCGGTAAGAGATTTAAATTGTCACATCTGAGAAGATAACAATATTAACTTTTTTAACGAAAACTAGGTGACGAAAGCAGACGCAAATCTTGTATCAGGCCCTCTGTTCCGATGAGTAAATTTATAATGTTGCACAAGCAAAGACAAATATTAATTAGAGTTTGTTTGCATTAATTATATTGGCTACATTCTCTGGGTAGTAATTTGGTGGATACGTTTTAGAAAGTGAAAAACTTTTTGCAAATAAAAATTTACAAGATGACATGATTTATTTTTGTATTAAATATAAACAACAAAAGCCAAGGCTAGAGCGGGTGAAAATAAAAATCTTAATACCTACTGAACTACGATTTCTTTTTTCTGCGTATTGTTCAAGCAAAAATAGTTTCGTTGCCATATCACCAGAAACTACGTTTTTTTATTCTTAGGTAAATAATGTAAATAGGTTGTGGACATAGTAATGAAAAAAGTATAAAATAATCTTTGTAAAGAAGCGTAATGTAATAAGAAAAACTTTAAAATGCTATTGGTTGCAACACAGCTGGTACATCTTTAGTAGAAACAAAACAACCTACAGCAGTAGGCCTGGAGCACAAAGAAAAGTTTGCTTTCAGCGATATTTCGATTATGTATTTTTTTTTTCAATGGAAGTCATCGATGTTGTTGTTCACAGAAAATTTGTAGCATGCGAAAGAGCAGCCAGACGTGTCCGTACCTCAACAACGATATTTTGTCTAGAATAAACCACAACTCTCTACATGAACGAAGCACTTCGCCTTGGTATTGGGTGTAAGTATCATTTTTGTTGTTTGAGTAACGTACAAGGGTGACATGAGCACCCAAGTTTACAAACCACAGAGAAGTAATTTGGAACAAGGATCTAGCCGCTGCTCAAAATAAAATTAACATCTCTCTTTTTTATTGCAGGAATTTTATTTTGTTAATGTAGCAACTTCTATTCCTGCATAAAAGCGCAACATAGCCTGTGTAGCCTATTTGCATATAGCACATTACAGCATTTCAATCAATTAGTAATTTGTGTGTGACAGCAAATAAGTGACTTTAAGTGGACAATTTCTGAACATAGACAATTTCATTTTTATCGTAGGAATCGCTTTTTTTAATGTAACAACTTTTATTTTTGTACCTTGTGCAAGCATCTGCAATATCATTAAAAGTGTAGCTTCTTCGTAGCTAGTCAATGTGCAGTGGAACCTAACCTAATTAACCTGACCTCCCGCAGAACTTACTTCATCAGATATTGGCCCCACTAGCGATTTTTTTAATAAGGAAAATATTGGATTCGCCTGATGTGGTTGTAATACTGAGGTGGTGGTTTTATTTGAGCACGATAGTCCCATCCATGATTGCACTGTAGTTTTTCCAAACTGCAAGGTTTTTTGATGTTTTCGACTAAACAAGCTCCCTCTCTCTCTCTCTTTGTAGTTCCACATTCGATTCATCGCGGCATCCAGCCACCATCTACCAAGCTTGCTGTTCCTGTCATTCATGTATAAACAACATGACTACGGAGGCTCATGGATTGTTTAGCAAAGAGGTGGTGGTGCAATTTCCAGTAAAGAGAAGGAACGCTGAAGGTCACTTTGGAGAAGGTTATGAAAATGTTTCGGTTGGTTGCACGTGCGCTCCTGCTCTCTTACTTGGATGAACATCGATCTGCTCTAACTGATAGCTTTTTGGCACTGACTGTTTACCTTTTAATCTATGCGAATGACATTTTCGAAACAATTAGAAGCTTTTGTTCATAAAATTGCCATGGCAGCAATAGGCTAATGAAAACGAATATCGTAAGAAGAATGTGACTAATGTGAGTATAACTTAACAAAGAAAAGGATGCTTCCATAACACCACTGTGCTCACCTTTTGTCAAAGATAAAACAAAGAAAGTTATTGCGACTTCCAAATATTTTTGCTCGATGAGATTGGCGTCTTGGGTTTGCGAAATTGTAGGCAAACTGATTGATTGCCTCATCAGTTTTGCAAATGGAGAGAGTGAAAAAATGATCGTATTTATTTTTATCCCTGTCATTTTTCTTTAGTTTCCAACGTTCCAAGTCTGCCCTGTAGCCTACGAAACTATCACATATTCACGAGGTGTCTGACTTACTGTATCACGTATATTTCGTCTTCGTTTCTACACCGTTATGATGGAATTTTATTTATTTTATATATTTTTGCTATATTTATTACTATTTAAAAAAGTAAAAACGGAGGGATGGCGCAACTGATAAGGCGTTTTCTTTCTAATAATACAAACCTGGTACGACTCCCGGCTTAAGCTGGTGTTGATAAACACCGTTCACCTCTACCCAGGGTGTAATAAATTGGAAAGGAGTATAGTTGTTGAAAGAAAAGTGGCCGAAAAAAGGAAACTGGCCACCATTGTGTTGAAGGCCGGTAGTGAAGAGAGCCTTATTTTTTCATTCTCCAAAGCTCAAACAGCTAGCTATGGGACTACCTTTACTTTTGAGAAAATTAAATTACTATTGTTGTAGAAACCTTCATAGCATGTTTTACTCCAAACTCAGATCATCAGAACGTTTATTACAAGAACCTTGTGCCGTACTCAGCACTCCACGTCAAGGGTGAAATAAGTTGTAAAGATTTCTTGAATAATAAGGATTTTACTTAATTTTCCTCTGCTTGGTTTCGTGGTTAACATTGAGCATATTTGGTAGTATTAATAATATTTATTACTTTATTAATTTATACATATTTTATTTAAATGATAGCGTACTGTAAGTATTGTTTGTTGTTTTGTTTTATTTTGCACCACTACGTACTATTTAGCTCTATCTATTTATAGAGTGTACTGTATATAAATACTGCGTTTCATCAAATATAGCCTAGTTATTACTCTCTAAAACTACAGCCTGTTTCACCCTATAAAAGGGGAATCATCAGAAGATCTTTATTCAAATAAAATTTGATTGAATAATGACCTTCTGATCATCCCCCTTTTAGGATGAAACAGGCTGTACAGGTTTTAGAGAGTATAATAACTATATTTGATGTAATTTGCTCTGCATGGCTTTTTGCTTGGCATTGAGCACTTTTTGTAGTATTAATAGTATTTATTATTTAAATATCGTATTCTCTGTACAAGTGTACATGTCAAATTTTTCATAAAAATTAGTAGGCTATAGAAGACTCACAGAGAAACTTATTCACCACCTAATTTTCTTTCTTAAACAATCGTGAGGTGTCAATTCAGGTGCAATTAGGATATTTTATTTAAACATAAGAAATGTTCTGTTTATTGTATTTGAATGAATTTGCGTTTAACGATTGTTTCGGTAAGAAGCCGTAAATAAATTGCATAAAATTTGGCAGTGCATAAATTTTTTTTGTCAGTTTTGCTGATTATGTCGTTGGCTCTGCCACAATACTTTAAGCGCATTTATTTGCAACTGCGGCTGACGCATATTTTCATTATGTACCAAATGTATTTGATTTTATGAGCATATTTTTATCAAAGAATTCTTTTTTTTTAATTCATAAAATATATTGATAAGTCTGTAACCTCTCTTAGTTTTGTAAAGTTTCTACTTTTTATTTCATGTTTTGACATGATGTTTCATCTTCTTTTTTTGAAATGTTATTACTTTAGCGTAGCTACAGAGGCTTGTGCCAAAGAAAGTAAAAGCAGATGAAATGAAGGACATACTTTTTATTTATATATCATAAAAGGTAAAGTATATTGTGCACTTACGTTGAGGAAGAACAATGTTGCATTTTACCACAAGGATGTCTATTAGTTTTTCTCTTGATGAAAATGCATTTCTGTGCTTTGTATTTCAAAACGAAATGTCTTTTTTTTCGTTACAATGTCTTATTAAAAATGTGATTTAATGATCAAAGGATCAATGCGAAAAGCGATTTAGTGCAATATTTCTGCGTGTAGAATTTGAAGAATGACAACTCAATGTTACATAGGCTATAAGCTTGGCAATGTAAAACTTGGAGGAGCAAGACGAAATCAAATTTAAAATGTTGCAAATTTGATGCATCTGCATCACTTAGTAAGCTTCTGCCATTGTTTATTAATTAAGTTTTTTTCCAAATTGAATGTCAAAAGGGAAGCCTACTGTGTTGTTGGTGTTTATAATTAAACCACAAATAACCTATAAAATCTGATTATGTACGGTACAGTATATATAATTGTGGTTTCATAAACAATAGCGACAAAGTAGGCTACAATAAACGACAAAGTGCATAATGTCGTCTCGCGATCAATGTTGGGTTAGAAACAGGCCCGTAACTAGGAGAGGCGCAGGGGAGCCAAGCCCCCCTACAAAAATGTTGGCACCCCCTGGAAAAAAATGATGTTAATTAGCTCTGTTCGCTGACTTTTCAGTTTTATATGCGATTTTCTTGTGTTGTTTAATTGTAAACATTGTGTGTTTAATGGTGTGGTCGAATGTTGTGTTAGACAGACTAGAGATTTAATGTTGGTTAGATCCAGAGTACACCAGTTTCCAACTGAGCAAAGCAGTGTGATAGCCGATAAGTCTCCAGAATACTGTGCAGAAAGTTGACTGCCAACTACACGCCTTACTGATTTGTGATTTCTTGGTGATGGAAGAGTTAGCCTAGCCTACTAGTTGCTGTAGGAATGGAAGAGGAAAGGGATCTGAGAAAGTTACTGATGTATGCTGTGATAGACGCAGTGCCGGATTAAGGGTCTGCTGGCCTGTAAGCACATTTTATAAGTGGCCCGAAAATCAGGGTTGCCAACTAAAAAAATAAAATTATCAGTGTTGCCAAAATCATTGTCACAAAGATCGTTGTTGCAACTATAACACAGGGTATCGTGCAAAAACTTGGTCATATGCCTAACTAAATAACAAGTTTGTGCGTTTTCGCCATTGAAAACGCGTTAACTAGTGTTTAGAGGTCAATCTTACGGAGTAGATCGCTTTCAATACACAAAAGTGCCAGTGTACCAAGATGTTGTTGACACATTGTTGATCGTTTAACGTCTTTAATTCGTTTCAGTTGTGAAAACGAGCGTTCCCGCGAGCAATTCGCAGCCATTAGAGACACGTACATTCTAAGTGCTACTTTAGTGTTCAGAAATGCATTATAAACATCAGTCGTGTGCAGCATTTTAAACATCTTCTGGACCCTTCCTGTTGCTGTTGTTTCATCTCGTCTTTGCTCTTTATAGTCTTTATACCAGCACATAAACTGACGAAATTCTAATGAGAAGTCCGAAGACAGGTCCTTTTACAGACATGGAGTCGTACTCCGTCAAAACCCCAAACCTCTGCAGCACCATGGAATATGCATCGATACGTTTCTGTAGTGCACTCTTCAGTTGGTCGATGATCACATAAAACGTGTTGATTTATCAATTTTTGCTGGCCCGACATTCCTTTCACTGCCCACATCATATGTAGCAGCTCTATCACTGACATGCTTCTGCCGCTTTGGTGCTCGCCGACTTTCAGATTTATGAAGCATAGATTATTTGAAGCATAAAACGTCCGATAAGAAACGGTTCACAAGTCACACTCACAGCTTCAATTGCACTATAAAACTAGTCTATGGAAAATTACAAATAGGATCTGCTATACAGTAGCCTAAATACAGTGTTGTACGCGTCAATGAAATAAATTGACGGCGTCAGCGTCAGCGCAAATTGCCTAAAAACTTTACGGCGTAAAGTACTGCGTCAGCTCTCAAAGAAATTGACGGCGTCAGCGTCAGCGCTAATTTCTAGCGCTATTTTAGCCAGGGTCTCACAAAACGGAAGTATTTCAACCAAGTTTAGGCTAACAATAGCTGTGATTAAAGAGCAGGTAGGCTATTATGTTTTGAGACTGTATTGTAATTAGCTGATTAGCCTATTAGTTATTTCCTTGTAGAAACACAAGCATTTCAAATGTTTGTCTGACAATCTGCTGCGTTTGGGACGCATAATGTCCTTTCCAAGTGAAAACATGTGTTCCACAGCAGCGCTGGATCGTATTGGTGTGTTGTATTTCAAAAACAAGCCTTGAAAACGTTCACTCGGATATGTATCACTGTTCCAAGCGTGCTGTGATGGTTTAGCATATATAGGCTACTGTAAATCTTTTAACGAGGTCCACTGCAACAAAATCGCTCTTTTTAGGGGCATAGAGCTCTTGAAATAAAGTATTTTCAACCTTCGCGATAACATTCATTGATTTTTCGCTTTCTCTCTCTGATCCCTCGTTCTCTATAGCCTAGGCTACTGCTCACAAATTCACGATATGAGTGATCACCATTTGGCGAACTTCTTCCGCTTGTATTCCAGGTAGCTATTCAAACCAACGCGAAAGCGGGTAATTCGGTTGTCGGGCTGGCCAAAATACATTGTGAAACGAGATAACAAAAAATGACGCATAGCGCTTGACGCTTAAAATCGACAAAATAGTTAACGGCGCTATCACTTCCGTCAATTAAAAAAAGAGTGACGGCGCTAGCCTCAGCGCCAACAAAAAGTTGACGCCGTCAACGTACAACACTGCCTTAATACACTCGAGACTCAATCTTGCACTACCTACGTCCAAATACTCAATCTGATCTGATTATCATTTTGCATCTGACTAAAGTTTGTTTCTAATTTCTTTTTTTTTTTTCTTTTTTTTTTAATAATCGTGTTTTTTGTTTTCATTTGCGCCCATTGCGATAACACACAGTACACTGCAATCACAGATGCGATACAACAGACGACAGGAAGCAGTGAAGTGACATAGAGTCTTCGAGTCAGCTGCTCCCCTTATTTTGGCTTGCCATTAAGTGTCTTTGCCGAGACACAGCCACGTGCTTCGGAGCGGTGTCGAACTCGCGTCCTTTTGAACGTCGCGCAGACGCTCTCACCACTCGGCAACGCAGCCGACATTTTTAATTTCTTACACAACAAACGCCACGTTTATTTCGTTGCGTCACCCAACGGAAATGCGAATTTTTAAAAACTTTAAAAAGAAAGTGGCAACATGTTTCAATTCGTCCTTTTATAACAATTTTTGCAACCTATAATTCATCTGGAAAAACAGAGCTATTAAGATAAATACTTATTAATTTAGAAAATAATTATTTTGAAAACATGACTAAGTTTCTACTGATTTTAAAGTGGCCTGGATTTTTGGCTGGCCTGTAGGCACGTGCCTACTTTGCCTAATGGTTAATCCGCACTGGATAGACGACATTGTTTTGGAGATAAAACTCAGATTTGCTGACAATTTATGGTTTTACACATCTGTTCGTGCCCTTTCAAGAAAAAATGAAAACTTCTTGGAGCGTGAATCTCTCATTCCATTAGGCCAGCGTTTCTTAACCAGGGGTGCTAGCACCCCTTGGGGGTGCTGGAATAGACTGTAGGGGGTGCTAAATGCATGTAGCATAATATCAAAAAATGCCATTTTACTTTTCTGCATTTTTTCGTCTTTCTGTCGGTATCAGCAGTTGTCATATTAATGATTGCTGTTTCGAAGTAGCCTACATGATTTGCTGTTATTGTAGTCATCTCCCAGTCAAGTACGCAAATTGATCCTGAGTAGATTGTGCGAACTTACCTGGTGGGTGCTTTGTTGTAATATTGTTGCTCACCTCTCGCTTCTAGAAACCACCATGGCAAAATGCTTTCCCACAAATCACTCATATCCAGAGTGGATAAAGCAGCCCTTCTTGGCAGACATGAGTGATCACAGGCTAATAGACAGACTGAAGGAGGAGCTATGATTGACATGCAGGATTGCAGGTGAATCAGAGTTGTCGGAGAAAATTTCGTCCTTCCGCTTGCTGATTTCTGGTGTGATCAGTTGACAGCATATCCTGCATTAGCACGAGCAGCATTGGAATTGATGGTTCCATTTCCGACTAATGTGTGAAAAGGCGTTCTCCACAATGCTCCAAATAAAAACAATTGGCCGGAAACGCCTTCAACATGGGTTGCTCCACGGTGTGAGAGTGGCTTTGACCAACACGAAGCCTCAAATAGAGAAATTGGTCACACATGAGCATGAACAATAGAACACACATTGATACATGTGTAACTAGTTACCTAGCTGGGTAACTTAAGTTTATCCATGTTCTTTCACTATTCTCGGGTTTTCCTATTTCTTTTATCACCAATGACGACAGTAGTTTTGAAGAATAAACAAAATGATCAATTTGTACTTCGCTTTCCTTTCAATAGTGCAGGCCAAAGTTTAATGGCGGCGCCGAAATTTTGACATGCTATTTGATCACTGGCGGTATATTTTGTATATTTTTGTCGCCCAACAAACGGTGCTGTTATTTTAAGAGAGTTGATTCACTTACATAATTATGGTTATAATTGAATTTCTGTTGGTGGAATGAAAGCCAAGTACCAAATCCTGAATCAACTTCGTTAAAACAACTGCACAGTTTGTGAAACAACAAGAGACTTCATTACAAAATATATCGCCAGCGATATGAAGGCATGTTAAAATTTCGGCCTCTACTAAACTTTTGGTCGACACAGTAGTAGTCGTATGTCAACGATGGTTAGGGGGTGCTAGACTGTTCAGGCCTGTTTACAGGGGTGCTAGAGTCAGAAAATGTTAAGAAACGCTGCATTAGGCCTATATACGCAACTGAAGATAGATATTCCATCAGAGGCGGAATTGTAAGTCGCAAAACAGTTCCTACATGACCATGTAGAAGTTGCAAATTCCAATATATTAGCCTACTGAAAGAACTGTACAATCAACGACTGGCATTCCCGAATGTATATAAACATATTATTATATAAACATCATATTTAATGTTACAAAATTACTGTTTTGTTTCAAACTGTTTTTGTGCTAGTTGTTGTTTTCGCACTTATTTGTGTATGCAAGCGGAAAGCTAATTCTATGTTGTGTCATACATGACGAAAAAGTTGAGATCTATAGAAGATTGCAGAGTGGACGTATAGGGATGAGGGTGCTGATGGTGCTAGTAGCAGGGCCGGATTAAGGGTGTATGGGGCCCTGGGCTGAGCTGAAAGTGGGGGCCCTTATCAAGTGACATTTTTCGCTAAAAATGAATGGTGGCCCAGTTGCATGTATCTGTGGCACCGAGCCCCAAACAGCGGACCAGTGGCGTAGCCAGAAAAAATTTTGGGGGAGCCAAATATTTGATGAATTGAAGAGAACAACAAAGTGTTTGATTTAAAGCCATCGCCACTTGATGTGCAGTGGCGTATCCTGGTGGGTTGAAGCAATAAAAGTGGTAGGGGGGTTAGAGCGTGCCGAAGGCACGCGTATTGTAGGGGGGTCCGGGGGCATGCTCCCCCGGAAAATTTTTGAAAAATTATACTCAAATAATGGATTAAAGTGCTTTCTGAAAACACTTTTAGAGTAATATTTGTATGAAATTTGTTAGCAGATAAACAGCTATTAACTTATTAAAGATAACTCTTACACACGAACGGGCAAAAGCTGCGGCTAAAATTAGAGAACACTAAAAACTCAGCTACACAAAAACTCAATAACTACACAAAAACCCAACAGAGTAAGCCATTCTGAAATTGCTTCCATAAATTAGTTCAAAGAAACGTAAATCGCTTAAATTTTGCGCGATTTACGATTTGCAAAATTTATTGGTGTCTTTCTGTGTGTCTAAAACAAGTCCTTGGTGGTGTTAATAGCCAGATGTCTTGGAAAACGATATAAATTTCTACAAACTTTATTAAATTTTCAACAAAGGGCTCAATTTTGGAATCCAAACTTGGAAAATTTGGTGGGAGGGCATGGCCCCTTTCGCCCTCCCTGGCTACGCCTATGCAAGGGATCACCTTCTTGTTTGCCCTCGGCTTTCAACACGGTGCAGTAGGTGGGACCTGTCAGTGTATAACTCCGTTGCGGAAGAATGTGTCAATCTGTGGTGTATCAACGAACTTGAGAAGACTCGATAGAAGAAGAACTGCATCATATCTAACTGACCATCTTGTATCAGATAATGTTTTCAAAACAGGCAAACCATCTAGGAATTTTCGATGGACTTGCCAACGATGAGTAGACGAGACGAGCCATGAATAAAGGCTTTGCAACAATTCAAAAAGCTCAGCGGCAGAACGGCATGTTTCTACAGGACATTTAAGCTGGCGATTAAATTAAGTGAATGTGCTGTGCAAGGGACATAATGAGCTACACTACATTTCTCGCGCAGAACAGCTTGAAGACCGTTATACTTGCCACTCATATTGGCAGCATTATCATAACTTTGACCCGTAATCCGTACCATTTTCGGATATGAAAGTATCAAATAAATATGTTTTTTGTTAAAAAAAAAAGAAGAAAAATTGAATAACTGGGGTTGGGCAGGGGTGCTGCAGCACCGCAGCACATTTGGGTGAGCCACCCTTGCTTGTTTGAGGTACGAATTAAAGCAGTAATCTCCAGCTGTGCAACTAAAAAAATTAGTATATATTTTTTCTTTGAGGTGGGGGCCCCCAAAAGTGGGGGCCCTAGGCTTCAGCCCAGTCCGCCCCCCCCTTAATCCGGCACTGGCTAGTAGCATGGAGTTCACTAGGCCAACTTCTAATTTGATTGAGAGAACGAATCCTGATGTATCAGCTGGTGGGATGTGGGCGGTGAGTGCATTTAAATATTAATCAAAGGAATGGGCATTGGCCTATTGTCACTGTCACTATTGTCACAAATCACTCGGCCAACATTTCTGAATTAGCCTCCCTCCTTAACTTTTTTTTTGGGTGCGCTACTGATGCACACCCCGAGAGTTGGAAATGTATTGCTGGGAGCATTACAATCACTATTCACGAACACGCAATGCCTACGGTGTTGCACAGATTACATAGATTCCAAAATTCTAAAGCGAAGCAAGAGTGAGTGACATAAGAGAAAGTTCGCAGGAGCTCTACATCTTAAATAATTTTAAGTCCTGTTTTGCGCAATTATTGATTGACTGCTTGAATCTTTATCCTCGGACTGGGAAAGCTTTTTGCAGAGCTTAATCCTGGCAGTTTCGCATAGGCCTACTTGTAGAGGCTTCGGATCACTGACGCAGGCCCGGTCACCGAGATTGACAGAGTGAAGTTTCCGATTGTTGAAGTCTTGTTGCCGGGGAACTATTCCATCCATTAGATGCCGCTGAATGGAGAGCAGTCCTTAACGTGCGTTGCTCAAGCGCACACCCCGAGAGTCGAACCAGCGCCGCTTGATCTTGAAGTTTCTTCGTTTGTTGATTATGTTTGTTTTTTTCTTATCTTTATCCTGCATTGCGGGAAAGCGGACTTGAGCGCTATGCATCGGTGTACACCTTCCGACGTACACCTGACCCACGCTGCAGCCGACGGCAATGTCTGTTTCCGGTTGTCTACTCTACTTGTGACTTCAATTTGGTACTACCCATTACTCGAAATCGATCACTGGATAGAGGCAATTATCGTAAAGTTTCTTGCCCAGAGAAACAACAGCAGGTGCGGGTGGCTGAAGTCGAACATGCAGGCTCTCGACTGCGAGCCTGCATGTTCGACTCCAGCCACCATGTTCGACCCAATGTTTTTAATTATGTTTGTTGTTACGGCATAGCGGCTGATTAGATGACCACTGGTTGCCTCCATCTTCATTGTTCTATGATACAACATTCTATTACTCAAAAGATTATTATGAGAGTTTTATTTATTCTTTTATACAGTGCTATCGAAACAAATAAATTGACTTGAGACTTTTTAACGTAATAGTCCCTGACTTGAATAAAAAGTTTATGCAGCTTTTTGTGTTCGAGTCTGGAAACACTCTGAGTATAAAAACAAAATCATGACGACAATGCACGCACCAAACCAGTTATGTCACAGTGTGATGGTTAGCGGTAGAAATGTAGGCCTAAATACAGGCCCAAAAAGCTTTTACTGAATGAAAATATATTAGGTTCGGCTACCAAATTTAAATTTCAGGCTTAAGACAAAAACATGAAATAGCCTAGTCATGCAATCAATCATTCCTTGCATTACTAAAAATAAATTGAATATTATCCTATTTCAGGAACTTTTTAAGCATTGGTCCAACAAATTGTTAGATTTCATTATGCGGTTTGGTAAAGTTGTGTTGACTACATATCTTTGTGGGCTATACTTCTTTAGCATAGCTTAATCTACAAACCGTCATGTGAGTAACCATGGAGCTTATCCTTCATTTTCCTAAAAAGTTTTTAAATGTGTAATGTACCGTAGTTTGTATTTATTTCTGATCATCATAGCAAAAGTTATAGCCTACAACCTACATGTCAATGTCATAGCAGAAGCTTAAAAAAGGTAGAGACAACAAAACGCATCTAGATGCATTGGCCTACCAATATTGCTTTAATCTGATAACATAATTTTTGGTATTGTTTTTGGTATCTTTTTATCTACTGTACCATATCCCCACTGATATTACATGGACGCAACCAATTTGTACCTTGAAAAGATCGAAAGAAAAAATAAAAAAAGCCGAAGTCGCAGTTTCCGCAAACATTTTAAAATTTTCCGCAAACAAACAAAAACTTTTAGGATCATTACCAGAAATTTTAAAATGTTTGTGGGAACTGCGGGAAAACGGAAACTGCGATCAGCGATGTTCTATTTTTTTCTCTCGATCTTTTCAGTTTGTTTGTTTGCGGAAACACCCTAACCGTTTTAAAATGTTTGCAGAAACTCTGGTCAACCCTAACCCTTTTGAAATGTTTGCGGAAACTGCAATCAGCGACTTCGGAAAACTCTTAGGATCATTACCGCAAGTTTTAAAATATTTGCGGGAACTGCGGAAAAATGGAAACTGCGATCAGCGATGTTCTATTTTTTTCTCGCGGTCTTTTCAGTTTGTTTGTTTGCAGATACCGATAGTCCGATACCTACCTAACCAATACTATAACCCTTTTAAAATATTTGCGGAAACTGCGATTAGCAACTTCGGCTTATTTTTAATTTTTTCTCTCGATCTTTTCAAGGTACGAACTGATAGTACAAATTGTTCAATGTTCATGGTACGAATTAGGTTGCACCCATATTACATAGCTGTTTACTTTTGTGTATGTACTACTGTTGATACCAACTGTTAACATCAATGTAGTTATTGTCTTTATTAGTTTGCTACTGTATATAATTGAAAGATGAGTAAGCACTCTACTTCGCAACATCTCATATGTTATTATTATTATTATTATAAAACTCTACCACACTAAACTGAACAAGATGATTGAATGTTTGTAGTTTAGTATTCATAAACAGATGGGCTACACCTAGTATACTGCGTTAATCAATCATTAGTTTATTTGTCAGGAACAGTACATGTTTGAAATATGCAAGTTGTATTTGCAATGCAAAAGTGGCACATATTCTTATACTGACAGGGAGACAACAAAACAACCACACAATCAACTAGTAACTACCGTAGTCAATTGCCAACCGGCAAAAACGATAATTTTGTTATTTTAAACGCAGAAAATGTAACAAAAAAATACAACCCCACGCTTAAAAATACACACTAAAAGGTAAACAAACATATGTTTAAGACAACGTTACCACGATATTATAGGAAGTAAGCAGGGATCAGGCCTACTCAGATTTCCGACTAAACATTTTTAATTGCATGTTAAACTGACATGTAAATTATCATAATATATAATTTACAATTCTTTATAGCTGCTTGGAACCTTTGACCAGACCATTGGTCCCAGTACATGCTTGGATTTTTTTCCAAATTATGTGTTGACCTATTTATGAAATAGTTGCCACTGGTCTGATATCTTGTATTTGTAATAAAGCAATTTTATGTCTTTTTCTGTGCCTTCAGGTTATTTTAAACTTAATTGAAGTGAAACATTTCAATTTAGGATATCATGCACTTTTTTGATATGTATTGTTTATACTTTGCTACACATGCGGTTTGGACATATAAACTGTAAATAAGATTAATCTAGTGCATGAACACATTTTTTCCAACATTTAAAATAGCAGGCGCAAGCAACAGAGTTTCAGTTATTATGAGCATGTGCACTGTGCGTTTGAGCAGCATATGTCAGTTATTAATTACCACTCATTAATGAATATGGGGTAAATAATTGATATACAACAAGACCTAGCTTATATGATGTGTGGTAACTTCACACTGTCTACCCTTATGATCTGGCCTGTAATAAACTTAGAAATTGTGTGCAGATCATGCAACTATACTATAACCTTTGATGGGATATGCTTGTTGATAAATTGTTAATCTATCTTGTATTAAAAAAATTTACTAATATTAACTAGAATACCAATGCATTGCATCTCTTCTAAAGCATTAGATGTACAGCTTGAATAGATATAAAATAATTCAAAGTTTAGATTTAGCCATGGTGGAGTGAAAAACATTCTATTACATAATTCTTATACTTATGCCCATTTTTTTCACAGTTTTAAATTATGTTGTGTTTAAGTAAATTAGCTTATTTATCTGAACGCAGATGATGTGTTACACCATATAATTCTCCTGTATAACAAATTTCTATTTTGGATTGTAGGCTTGGTCTTTGATTTATTTTATATAACATTGGTTCATCTTATATCTTCTGTAAAAATGCCCATTTTGCAAGCCTTCGGAGCAACAGGAATCGAGTCAACTCAGCCAGAACTCTATGCCTGTAGCAATCAGCCATGTTTGGCAAAACCTCAATACTTCTGTCCTACACCATCCTTGTCTGCACCAAGTTTCATCCATCAATTACCTGCACCTGTAAGTGAAAACAGTTAACTGGAAGCAATCGGCCATTTGAAAATTTAGGTCATAATCATTGACCTTAGTGACGGACGACTTTTGTTCACACTTTTAATTTTTTTAAATAGTAATCATAATTGTTTGTGCTTATTGTCACAATCTACGGTACACTGTGATCAAAATACAGTGCATTACAATCAATAGACAACTAGAAGCAGCAAAGGGTTATGTAGTCAGCTGCTGCTCCCTTGGTTTGACAAGCCAATAGGTGTCATCCAAGACTCAGCCATGTCTTCTGGAGCAGTTAATAAATTGATGTCATTTCAAGTATCAAACAAATGTCTGACAATTTTGACTTTGGAAGAGAACTCGTATGGATGCAAATAGCTCAGTGGTTAAAGCCATAAAACATTTTTTTTTTTAATTTTACGTTAAATAAGTAATTATAAAGAGAGTAGAGTTCCATTTCTTGCTGTACACTTGTATTCTTTGAAGAATTTTCTGAAACCACCAAACAGACATCAAACAGATTTATCCCACTAACTACATAAAGCTGTTTCATTTGAGCAAAGATGGTTGAATGTGCACTTGTAAGCGACATAGCCTACTGATGACAAAATGTATCCATTTGAAAAACTGTACAATAGTGTAGGCCTACATTGTGCACAGTCATAGTTATGAAAGTTGGTTTACTTCCCTTGATGATTTTTTAGGCCTTTGCTCACCCTGCTGCCTGCTCTCCACCTCACTTTAACCAGTCCCCATCTTACACCTCTTGGAGAAACACTCCATCCTGCAGTCCAGCTAGTCGTTCAGAAAGTCCTAACAGCATGATGAGGAATTCTCAGCAGGTTAGCAAACTTTGAAGAAAATAATGTAGTACCGTACTCTTTTGATTTGTTCAGCACCAGGCACTTTGAAATTTTTTTTGGTATTGACATTATTTGATATTGGTATTGGTATTGACTGTTTTTTCCGGAATGGCCCGTTTCGGCGAGTCCGATTCGGAGAGTCCGATTCAGAGAGTCCGATTCGGAGAGTTCCCTATTCGGAGACAGCCTTTTTCGGAGAGTTCCCTATTCGGAGATTTTTTGAATTTTTTTTGAAAATTATTGGGTGACGTAGCCTAATTATCATTGCCGTTTTTACATCGTTTTAACGTCGCTAAACCTTGAAATCGTGCAGAAAAAAATAGAAAATTATCGGGTATCGCAGCCTATTTATCATTGCCGTTTTTACATCGCTTCAACGTCGCTAAACATTGAAATCATGCAGAGAAACTAGAAATAAAATGTTTGAACAATTAAATGAAAATTCGTCATGTCAGTTCAGTTGAGTTGTTTTTATTTGTTACCATCATATTAAAAACAATACACGTCAACATAGCAAAGGTCGAGAAAAAGGTAGAAGCGACAAAACGCGAACGTTAAAACGTGCTTGTGACCGAAGTAAGTGATTGAGTTGAAAGAAATTTGGCACGGCCGCAACACCTTCAGAAAAATTTAAGATATGAAGGGAAAATAAAAAAAAGATGTTACAAAAAAAATCATGTTTATGTCTATAAGTTAGTACTTTTGAATAGTTAAAATGATTACCGGTAGTTTGGATCAACAAATGTGTAGTAACAGATAACCAAATGTGTGGCCTATCATTTTAACGTCGCTAAACGTTGAAATACCGTAGCCTAGTTATCCCGACCAGCAGAAATTGTCGTTTCTACATCGTTTTAACGTCGCTAAACGTTGAAATCGTGTAGAAAAGAGAACTTTAGCTGACTAGAATACGCATACTAGGATATTCCACAATATCGTTTCTTTTATATATAGTTGAAATTATCGAAGCTTTAGATGAGTGGGGTTTAGACCTAACCATTGAGATCTTAAAACTAAAAAGCGAATTAAATTTATTTTTGAACTATTAATGTTTGCTCAGATAAAATTGACATGTATCCTGCGTTGCCTTCTGCATGCAAACTTAGAATATATTAGAATCCTCAACTATTACAAAATTCTAAATCCAACGACGCTTTCTGTTTATTTACAGTAAATAATTTTGTATTTTATTCCACAATATCGTTTCTTTTATAGTTGAAATTCTCGAAGCTTTAGATGAGTGGGGTTCAGACCTAACCACTGAGATCTTAAATCATATTTATGACACCGGAAAGACCCTAGTGATATGGTACGTTCCATACTTCCATATTCATAACTTTACCAAAGAAAACCGGAGCAACAGAATGCTCACTCCACAGAACAATTAGCCTTGTGAATCACCTACGGTAACAAACATCTTACTCCGAATCATGATGATGAGATTGAGACCAAAACTACAACCGGAAATTTCAACAGCACAGTTTTTATTTGTTCCAGACAAAGGGACCACAAAAGGAAGTTTTACATTAAAAATAATAACAGAGAGATGTATGTCCGATTCTTCTGTTTATTTAGAGAATTTTGTATTTTATTCCACAATATCGTTTCTTTTGCATTCTTGCATTTTATCCAGTGTTTGCCTTTGAGTGCCTTCCCAGACGGCAAAATCCGTCATTTTTACATTGATTCAACGTCTGCAGACGTTCGAATCAATGTAAAAATGACGAATTTTGTTGTCTGGGTTCGTTCAAAATATGTGTTTTACATCAAAACAACAGTGTTTACGATTAACAATAGGAGTTAATGAGATAAAGTCTCAGCGAAAACGTGTCAACTAAAAAAAGACAGTTGCCTAATAGCGTTTGCCATAAAAGATGGAGTTAAAACCTAAGTGGCAGTTTAGAGTAAACCTATAATTTTTAAATAATTAATTTTTAAAATTAATAATAATTTAAAAAAAAAAATTCAAAAAATCTCCGAATAGGGAACTCTCCGAAAAAGGCTTTCTCCGAATAGGGAACTCTCCGAATCGAACTCTCCGAATCGGACTCTCCGAATAGTAGCAGACCCGTTTTTTCTTATCAATAACTTGAAGGTTGATCACTAGTTCAACTATCAAACGTTAAAATAGTCAGTAGCACCAATGAAATGCTGTTTTTGAGATGTGCTGATGAAAAACAATTATGGCCATAGACTTTACAGT
Source organism: Aplidium turbinatum (assembly GCF_918807975.1). Lineage (NCBI taxonomy): Eukaryota > Metazoa > Chordata > Ascidiacea > Aplousobranchia > Polyclinidae > Aplidium > Aplidium turbinatum. Next base: position 14,640,225 of record NC_137477.1, on the reverse strand, counting down.
CACTCACAGTCAGGCATTACCGACTGCAAAAGCACTGATGAAAAATGATGTTAAGATATTTTGTGTACAACCTTATTCAAACGAAACGCTATACTCAGCTTTAAGAAAAACTAATTACAACACAGTGTTATATATTTCACATCACATTGTAATTTTTGGCACTTTACTGCAACTTCAAGCTGATAGCATCTCAATAGTCATTGCATTGTGACCGCAAAATATATTCATTGTGAAGAGTTTTGACTTAACGGTGCACAAACGGAACATTCGTCACACCTTAAAAAATGTCGATTTGTCTTCAGGGTGGACATGAGTTTTCTGGAGCGGATGTGTCTGAGTTCGAGCAGCTGAGCAAAACCAACTTGTACATTCGCGGTTTGTCGGCAACAACGAGTGACGAGGACTTGCATAACCTCTGCAAGCAGTAAGCTATGCTGCTCTCTGATTTGGAATTGAAAACTAAATGGGCACAAATTAATGCGGTCTAACTCAGCTCTAAGCTTCCAACGCTTGCTGTCGAGTTTCAACTGTACAGTATGTGTCAGTTGTGTCACAAGCGATAGTACAAAAATCGAAAAAAAATTCCCGAGGCTAACTAGAAAGGTTCCCAGACAGCATAATACGGGGAGCAAGTCTTTTAGGCGCTGACAGTTAGGCGCTGGTCTGATAGACGCGCACACTGTGGCGTCTGGATATTTAGGTGCGGAGCACTGTGGCGCCCGTTCATTTAGGTGCTATTCCTAGTAAAGTCTGTAGATTGTATCAGCTTGCCAGAAAATTATATCCTGACTTCCGTGAGTGAAGCTGCTTAAACCGGCAATGCTTTTCACACAAAATGTTATATTGAACAAAAAAAGATATTGTTGTTTTATTGATTTATTACTGTTTTATTTGTTGTTAGTCCAGGTTTGCGTTGGTGAAAGCTTTATCAATAAATCATTCAAGCTTCCGAACATTATTGAGTTCATTTTTAGTTAACTCTTTCGCGACCACGGACGTATACACACGTCTTGGGATTTTTGCCATGATGACCAAGGAAGTATCCCTACGTCCAAGGTTGAAAGGTAGCCTATTTCAAGCAAAAAAAAATGTAAATGATGGTAAATGATGGCAGATAAAATTTTTCTCATATGCAGAATTGTTTTGGCATTCGATTAAACTACATATATTTTCATATTACTGTATCATGCTTGGGTAGTAAGGATTATAATGAAGTAGGCTACACTTTTCTGCCAATTTTTAATTTTTTTAGACATTAGAAAAAATACCGTGTGGAAAGTTGCTAGTTGTACATTGAATGTTTTAAATTTTATTGCAAAGATTTGCATCTTCGGATAGCTGAAGATGTATGCTTTCATTTGATGTCAAGATTGTGCGTCTATGTCGATCACATGAGATGTTTTTACGGCGTAAATACAACAGATTTGTGTGAAAAATGTCTGGTACTATTTAGATGAAACGTCTTGACCTCGTTGGTTGCGAAAGAGTCAAATAATAACTACACTAAACATCAATAAAAAAAATATCATACCGTGGCCTATATTGAAGCGGGTGGTTAAAATTTTATTACATGTAAACTAAAACATTACATGTAAACTAATAGGAAAATCTATCTAATAGTTTTTAATGTAGGCTACAGTTTTTCAGGCTATAGCTTAACCGCCTTGGACATCTCAAGTTTGTACACACTATAGCATCAATTAATCAAAGTTGTGCGCTTTTAAACATTTTGAAAGTCATTTAACAAACAAGCACTGGTTTACTATTGACCTAGTCAAGAAAAGCATTTATGTTGAAAAATAGCCTACCTGAATACACTATTACTCAGCGCTGCCACTCAGCAACTTCACTCAATGAAGCCATGACCAACAACGCACACGCATTAACAAAACAATTTTTTTCCTGTTCAATATAATGTTTTGTGTGAAAAGCATTGCCCTACGCCCCTACCTGCCAAGCTGATACAATCTACAGACTTTACTAGGAATAGCACCTAAATGACCGGGCGCCACAGTGCTCCGCACCTAAATATCCAGACGCCACAGTGTGCGCGCCTATTAGAGCAGCGCCTAAAAGACGTGGTCCCATAATACGTCAGGTTTAATACGTCAGTTTTACATAGACGTTGAATCAATGCAAAAAAGACAGATTTTGCTTTCTGGGTTAGCATTGAGCACTCTTTAATGGTTAATCAGGTAGGTTTTTAGGGTTGTAATCTTTTGTTTGTTATGATAAAGAACTATTTTTGCACATGTGCAAAGTAGAAGTTATGGTTTAACATCTGTCAAATCAGATCCAAGTGCAAGATACAGAGGCACTTATATCGGCCATCCATAAGATGCGATTTGTTTCGAATCAGGCAGCTAACTTTTTTGTAACAAATCATAGTGATTACGGATTTTTAGCTTAAATCCATCAAATTCGGTGGGGGAGGGTAAATAAAACGAAACATATTTGTGATATTATCCTGTCTCTCAAGGCTCGATCACAAGGTGATAAGACTCTTATCAATATGGGTAAAGGTTTATTAAATCGGAGAAAAAATACAATGTCACTGGATGTTTTTTGTCGGCGATCTCTGAAGCGGAAGGGAAGTGAGAAGGTTTTCTGAAACAACATACAAATCACAAAACACGTCTTTGCCTTGCATAAACTGACAAGACATTTAAAACAACAATAAGTCGTTAAAATAATTTACACGTTTATACCAGTTTTTTGTAAAGAAAGCTAGATGAATTTTGACAACAGCGTAAATTACTCGGCTTATTGGGTTGTTGGCTGTACTTGCATAGTCAGGCACTGAACAGTGAACACTGATATCAAACTGAAATTCACTTTGTAGGCCAACACAACGGGGAAAACTGTCGCATAATCAAGTATTTATGATAAATGGTTATTAATGTAATTTGACACAGGCACCTGACTGTCTGCACCTAAAAAACTAGGACCAGCAATTAGTACAGTGTCAACATCATACCTAACATTGTTTATATTCACACCTCCGCTTTATAAATTGAATAGCTCTGGGATAAAACACAACCCTGTCTTACCTCCTTCTTGATCGGTATTGGAATATTACTAGCCAATCAATTGTCATAAAGAAAAGTACTTTCCAACCAAAAGCGATTTGCTCTTCGCAAACAAGCAAGCTTCATATAGGGCTTCATAGACACCGATTTTATGGAGAAAGTATCTCACATATTTGAGGGAGTTTTTGAGGGCACTTACGTGACAAACAGCTAACGTGACACAGTTGGAGCGTTAATTCGATTAATGACGTCGATTATTTCCTCAGTCGCTTTGGAAATTTAAGTCATGCTCAGTGAAATACCATGTGTGTGATGTGACCGGTTATTATTTTCCATGAATGGCTGCTCTGCATTCTCCGTTTTTCGATTTAGCGATTACTATTTGCAGGTATGGAAATATCGTTTCAACGAAAGCTATCATCGACCCAACCACCAACTTTTGCAAAGGTTTGCTCGTTCCATCAAAATGTTCGACTGTTAGCTATTGATTAGCTTGCTCATTTCATCAGAAAATATCTTAATATCATCTGTTTTGTGCCATATAAGAAATTGATTAATGAAATCGCAATAAGATGTTCTAAAATCTAAATCGAGCAAGCGAACTTGTGGTGCGTTGGTTGCGCACAGCTGTGACAGTGTCACAGTGACACTGACAGAGCACCAAGAAAAATAGTAATCATTGAAAATTAGTTATTACGTTGTTGGCAGCAATATCACTTTCTGACGATCCCGCAAAGGGTGAAACAGGCTGTAAAGGCTACTTTGATAATAGTGATTCAATTTACTTGAACTAGCTCTGCTTCGCATTGAGCACTCTTTTGATATTAGTACCATTTATCGTAGGATAATGTAGTAGAAATATTTCCATCAAAAAAATGTTTGAATCAGGATTGTCGAGTTTTGGGTACTTTTTTATTTAGTTTTACCAAAACACACAATAAAGAAACAAAACTTTCGCTTTCCCCAGGGTATGGATTTGTTGATTTTGACCGCTGTGATTCTGCCCACATGGCGGCCCAACAGCTCAAACACAAAGGCATTCAGGCGCAGATGGCCAAGGTCAGTGCCTTTCGACTTTCATTTTTATTTATTATTTTCCCTGTATTTTGGCTATTATTGATGGAAATTTTATTGACTACAAAATTATCATTAAATATATGAGTTTGTAAACCGAAGACATTTTAATGAAAAGCTAACATTGCCTGGAAACTACAAAGTGTTGAGACAGGCTGTAGCCTACATTGTGAAACCTGTAAATGTTTACGCGAAAGATGGTAGATCTATGCGTTATGTGCCAGCATGCTTGAAAAGCATGAACAAAAGTTAATGAACTACACCAGTTTTGACTGATTGGAAACTTTAAAGCAAGTAAATTTGACTGCAGAATATTTTACATCGTCATTGATTCGATTTTTCGGAACATTTATGCTTAAAAAACGTCGTTGTACGGTGATTGTTTGCAGCAACAAGAGCAAGACCCGACAAACTTGTACATATCGAACTTGCCCAAGAACATCAACGAGCAAGAATTGGAGAGTTTGCTTTCCCCCTACGGTCAAGTTGTATCAACTCGAATTCTACGTGATGGCGCCGGCCAGAGTAAAGGAGTCGGCTTTGCCAGGTTTAGTGGAGACATTGAATGGTTTGTCATCTTTGTGAGCTTCATAAAAATTGCTAATCAAGTAAAATTTTCAGGATGGAATCGAATGAGAAATGCGAGCAAGTCATTTTGAATTTCAACGGAAAATACCTTCACAATATTGCCGGTGGAAGTAAGTTTGTGTGCATCGTGATTATTGATCGCTGAATCGACGCAACGCATCGCTCGCCTTCAATGGCACGCCGATAACTTTATGCTATCCGTTAAGCTCAGATATTGATGCTACTTTGCAAAAGTTTTCCCCGATAACTAAATTGATAAAAGAGACAAAACGATTCAAGCGACCGTGGTTCAAACACTCTGCGTGTGCGGTTGAGCATTTTAAGGAAAGTTTATTATTTAGCCACACCTTGTGAATAGAATAGTTTACAAGCAACTATACTGCTAGTGTAAACTTCAAACTCTCAACCTTGGTGTCTGCGCCTGTGTCAGTAGTTCAAACCCAATGCAAGTGAACGAAACTGTCAGGATTGCTTCTAGAAGAGGCTTTTAGTTTAAATAAAATATTTTCTTGATCGACTTCGTTACATGCGGTCTTCTCCATTTGGGACTCCATAATTTAATTTCTTGCTGACTTCTGTTACCAAGAAAACATTCGGTTAAATGCCTGATTTTGTTGTTGTTTTTTTTCAGGTCAAGTTATCGAACCTTTGCTGTGTAAGTTGGCCGACGGTGGGGCGAAAAAGAATAAGCAACAGAAGTTTCTAAGCAACGGACAAAACTGGAAGGACGATTTACGATACGCTTATGACCTTCCATCTACACATGGCGGGTAAGCTCCAACCGTTAATCCAATCTGAGTCAATCATTTTTTTCTGCCGAGGGCTACTAAGTTCAAAACACGGCATTGTATATTTTGTCGTGGAAGTGACGTTTATTTTGAAAGTGACTGTAAAGCAGCAATATCATAGCTGGGATTTTTGAGTGAAATGGAAGTGAAAGTAACCATGAGTTTGTTAAACGAACTTTGTTTAGAATTCCATCAAACCGCGTCATGATGCCGTCGCAGTTCATGAGCGCATCGGGATACCCGGTAAGTAGCTGTCAGGTTTCTCTAAGTGTGTTATGATTGCAATGGGACTTTTATCATCTGTCATCCCTAATTGTTATGTTACAACTTGCGATCAATTTCTATTGCGCAGGTGACAGCGCCACCTGTATGGATACAGCCACCTCTGTACGTTGTCAAGTCTCATATGGCACAGGTAGGAGGCGTCTAACATATCAGTGACTGTAACTTTTGAGACTTTTTTCGGTGACTTCATTCTTTGGCTAATGCCACGCTCTTGCCTGGATCAATCTGGATTTAACACAAGTCTGACTTTCAAGACAAACAAAAACTGTTTGTGAAAATGAGTCTGACTTTATTAACTTCGGTGCACAATTATTGTGCTGGTGTGTGTAGGCTGCAGCTCGACATTTTCAAATTGTTGCTTTCGGTTTGAGTTGCTGCATTATTCACCACAGAGAATGTCGTGTTTCAGGGTGGTGGAATGCAAACTTCGTTCGATCCCAATCTCCCTCAAGTTGGCGTCATTTCACAATTGCCCGCTCAAATGAATCAACTACAGCTGGCGCACACCTCTCCGGTAAACATGGCTGACACTTGCAATCAATATTCCGGTCTGCAAGACATGCCAGACCTCCCGCATGGTGGCGTGCTGATGAGAAGCCCCAGCTTGTATGAGCAGATTGAATCTTGCCCTGTAGAGAGAACTGCGAGTCAGGTTATCCAAGAAAGCGTTGACAGTGCGCCATATGGGGTGGTAGACAAGTACTCAGGGGCAGTGATTGCTTACACAGCTTTAGATAACAAGTCATTGTGTTGCTCAGTTTGCAACATGATAGCCACCCCACCCTTTGAGAACAGTGAACCAGGTGTTTACGATGGTCTGCGTTGTTCCAATCTCGTTGCAGCTTACAGGGGAAGTGGTAGCTTAGTTATCAACGCCCCTAACCCCCTGGAGGGCCAGTGCTGTTATACAGGCAGGTCAACTATCTGAAGAGTTCCAGCAATTTTTAAAATGAAATGAAACAGAATGAAATGAAGTTATCAGCAGGGGAGAGTGTTAAAGTTTTTTTTGTTTGTTTACGATAGTTTAGTTTTGTTTTTGTTTATGAAATGAGATCTTCAGTTTAATAGAGTTGTTTATCAAAAGTCAAGAATGGCGGTGTAGAAAATGGAGACTTTGCAGAAAGGTGAACAGAAAGATAAGGCAATATTTAATTTTAACACCCTGTGGGCTATATTTTGCTTGTAGCCTATAACAATTCAGGTACGGTAGGCCTATATGCTACTCCAGAAGCCCCTTGACGTGGAAATTCAGCCACAGGCAATTTTTGGTCTAAAACATTCTAACTTTTTCAATAAACGCATCTGTAATAAACCTTGGTCATTTTCCCTTTTCTATTTTAACCTATTTGTAATGATACTGGGTTATCCTACCTATGCAATTTTGCAATAGCCTATTTTATTTATGGTATTGAGATACAGTAGAATTCGCCTATAACGGCTTCGTTTATAACGTCAATTCGCCTGTTACGTCACATTTCGCTCGGTCCCGGCAGAATTCCTATCTTTTACATACATTGTAGTTCGGCTACAACAGCATCGCCTATAACGTCAATTCGCATGTAACAGCACCCTTTAGTGGTCCCCAGACGTCGTTTGTTCGTTTATAACGTCACTTTAAGCCATCACCTTCAACACGAACGGTCAGTCTTTTAATCCAGTTAGCGCTGCTGCTTGCAAAATGTCTTCCCTTTATTTCGCTACGTCGTTCTCAGCAGGGACTTTAACTGAATTAACTTTTTTCCGCGTGAAAAACTATTACGTGTAAAAAGCAGCTCTACAGCTGACCTTTAAACAGTGGCGTATCCTGGTTGGTTGAGCAAGGGAAGCAATAAAAGTCGTGGGGAATCAGAGGGTGCCGAAGGCACGTGTTTTCTAAGGGTGTCCGGGGCATGCCCCCCCCCGGAAATCTTTTTGCAAAATTACTCTCAAATAATGGATTAATGTGCTTTCTGGAAACACTTTTAGGGTAATGTTTGTATAAAATTTATAAGCAGATAAACAGCTATTAACTTATTAAAGGTAGCTCTTACACACAAACGGGCAAAAAATGCGGCTAAAATTGGAAAACACCAAAAATTCAGCTACAGCTAACTACTGCTGTAGTAGCTTAAGCCAGAATTTATTTCAGTCAAGTTTAGCCTAGACATCACATATCCTGTCTTATGCCAAAGTCTATCCAGCCAGGATAGCAGTGTAAAGCCAACATTTGGCTCAAACTTTTGCTTACAAGGCCGATATTATAACCATAACAGCGCTTTAAATTTTTTAATTTCAACCCACGGGCGCAATATCCAACAAAGCAGAGTTGCCAGATTATGATAAGGTCTAAAAACTAAAATAATACAAAAAAAGACCAAAAGTAAGGAAAACATTAGACAAAAAGGAAAAATGGATATATTTACCTGTTTCTATTAAAAATAATAAAATGCACATAGATTTTATGACTTTTAGTGGATTTCAATAAATTGAAACAAAAATAATTCTGCAAGTATAGCCCGAAACATAGCAAGTATAAAAGGACTGTAGTGGATGAGTTTTAATCCGCCACATTACAAGTATTAAACAAGTATAGAACATATATTGAACAATGGTGAACATGGTTTCATCTGGTAAGGTTACAATATTTGAGAAATATTCATTATTATTATGCATTTTGAAGAATTAATTTAACAAAACAGCCTAATTTGAGGAATTTGGCCAATCTGGTAACCCTGCGCCAGGGAAGCGATTGAAAAATTGCTTCCGTGGATTAGTTAAAAGAAACGTAACTCGCGCAAACTTTGCTCTGCTTTTTTTCCTTAGTCTCTCACTTGTTTCTTAGTATAGCAAAAACGAGAGCAAGAGAAGCGATACGAAACTTTGCTTCCGTAAGCTTCCAACTTTTTTAAAATTAAAACCGAGCTGAAATTACACGGGGACAGGAGTTAGAAACCGTTCTAATTTGTATTCAGGTCACGAAATTACGAAACCGTTTTATTGAAAAATATAATTTTCTCTTTTTTGAATTTTGACAGGGGAAGCAATGCTTCCCTTGCTTCCATTGAGGATACGCCCCTGCCTTTAAACAACTCAAAGCAACAGTTGTACAATGTACGTGCAGTACTGTATAAACTAATTAACTTTTTTTCCCGCGTGAAAAACTATCACATGTAAAAAGCAGCTCTACAGCTGTGTCAAAACCGAAACAGCTCAAGATCAATGCCTTTTTTGCTCATAAACAATGAACTTTTCTACTACTGTATGTAACGAGCTGTATTGCGCAAATTTCCTGTACCTTTCGCTGTAGGTTATTTTTTTTTAAACAATTTCTTTACTGAATTTTTTGCGTGCCTTTTGTCAGTTTGGTGGTACCGGTAGGCTACCCAGTAACCCTGATTGGATTATACACCTCTTTCTTTAATCAAAAGACAGTTGTGGAATAGTTTGCGGTAGTTCGTCTATAACGTCAATTCGGCTATAACGTCAGTTTTTGCAAATCCCCTAGAGGTGCCGTTATAGGCGAATTCTACTGTACCTACGCACAACATGAAAAGGTAGGTACTTTGACATAGGACAGTTTTCCTTGCGAATTAGCTGATTTCAGTCATGCGACTCAGCACGTGATATTCTGACCGATCTACTCGAAAGATTTTTGATATAAAGAAAATTAAGTGAATGTATCGCCACAAGCAGCGTGGCCTAATGGGTTAAGGCAAGGGAATAAACATTTCAATTGTGTGGGTTCGATTCCAACCTTCTGCTAATGTTCTTTTTTCTTTTGCAACTGAACTGAGTGCAAGAAGGATCTTAATGACTGTAATCAATTGAGGGCCTCCCCCAGAAATTTTTTAAAAACACTTCCAATTTGGTGCGCTTTGAGAGCATTTCCAAAACAAATCAAAAATAAAAATCTGTCAAATTGTGCTTCGCCTATGTCGTAATCATACATCCATTTATTGTTTAGAAGTCATGAACAATCTCAATTTTAACGTTGCAGGACCAAAATCCAGTGTTAGACATGGAATAATAGTTGTCTAAATATTTAATTTATCATGAATGTTAATTCTCGGATATTCAGTTAGGCCTACACTACAAAAGCTAACACTTAGGCCTAAACATTACAACCGCAAGCAATTTGTAGAAAAAGCTGGATAAGTTTGCCTCCTGCGTAGGCCTATAGAAGCTTAACGAACTAAATATTGCACCCGCACCTGAACGTTCATTGGCGAAGTAACGTTATATCAACGCTGTAAAAAGGGCAAAGGCATGACTATGAAAGCTAGTACAGTAGGCTAAAGTACATGGCAAGGAGACATTAAAAAATCTTTTCGGCATTGTGATGCTGTGCTGTGCAGTGGCGGCTCGTGCATAGAAACTGCACAACTGCAGCACCCCCTGCACATTTCAGCATTTTCTTTTTTTTTATTAATTTCACGTTTTTTTCTCACTGTCTCTATATATACTACCGACAAGAAGTTTCATAATTTCTGGATTTTAGAAAATATTATGATTTTTCAAGTTTTATATTTGGAAGCTCTGAACTGCAAGCTCTGCAGTTGCGATCTTATAAAAAAAGAACAAGGATAAATTGTGACGTCATTTTTGGCTGAGGTTGCTTTAAAATCCCACAATTCCGAACTGCAAATTTTGCAGTTGCTGGTGAGGCTAGTTACTGTAGCAACTAAGTATTCTTCATCGTTTTCAAGCACGATATTGGGTGGCTGCGACTTATGCTGTTACATGGTTAGACTAATGTGCTTTGCTTTCTGCACAAAAACATAAAGCTTAGACTAGGTTTGGTCGCTGTACAACTTTAAGATAGTGGTAGTTTAGCTAGTACCGGTAGCCTACTGTTTTATCGATGTATATTTTAAACTTTTGGGTTTTGCCATCTTTCCCTTTTGTTGGTGTCAAATTCGTATGTTTACTTTGCCGTTCTGTACATATTTGCGCCAGCAGCAAAAGATAAAATTGAATTAAATTATCGTTATTGTTGTTACACCTAGGTTCATTGCTAACTTACGATAATAAGTTAAGGCCAAAGTTCACATGCTAAAACAGCTTATTTAAACTTGTTGAACATCAGGAGTAACCCTTCAGCTGCCACGAGCTCTTTAAAGGGCCCAAGCCCTAAACATTACGCACTGTTTGCAATCACCATAACTCTGGTTTTTGTTTGCCAAACTACATGGGTCTTACTTTTTTAGAAAGAAGTTCAGTTCAGTTCAGTTGTTTTTATTTCTGACCATCATATCAAAACAATACACGTCAACATAGCAAAGGTCGAGAAAAAGGTAGAAGCGACAAAACGCGAACGTTAAAAACGTGCTTGTGACCGAAGTAAGTTATTGAGTTGAAAAAAAAATTTGGCACGGTCGCAACACCTTCAGAAAAATTTAAGATATAAGAAAATAAAAAAAAGAAAATGTTAATAAACAAAAAAAAACAAATAAATTTAGGCTATAGCTTTATTAGCCCACATAGCTTTAGCTGATATATTTAAGATTTGTATGGACAGTTGCTATGAAGATCGGCCATGGTGCGTTATCAAGAGTGCTGATGGTCTTAAGGGGAACACGTCTTGATGCGTTTAGCTCATAGCAAGAAGAGCAAGGCAGGCAAAGAAAACCCCACAAAGAAATCCTACCACGGGCAAAGCCATTTCAAGCGCAACGCACCATAGGCCTTGCACGACTCACCAAATAGATAGGCTATAACTTGACGACACTAAAAACAATGACGAAAACAAATAAAACAAACTAGCAAAACAACATCATCATCTTTCGGAAATTCAATTATACCCAGGGAAGTTATGTCTTGAAGATATCAAGCGTGCTTTGATAAAAGTTGCGTTGATAAAGCGATAATTTTAAACCCCAGTCAGCTAAACTCGTCACTTCCACACTGATCCAACGTTAGCAAACGTTGAATTAATGCAAAAACGACAGGCATCGCTAGCTGGGAAGTAGTAGTGGCATGTCACAGTAATATGATAAATTTGGGTTACCGTGTATATGTTTTACACGTTAAACCATAACAAAAGTGATAAAGAAATCCAATTTGGCATGTTAGAAAAATAGATAAATAATCAGACAATAGCATGACGATCCAGTCCAAGATATTGATATAAAAAACAACTGGTTGGAGCACATGGCCACCGCTTCACCGAAAGATGGCGATTGGTCGAAGAGGATGGAGAAACTTCTGAAGACTCTGTAGAACTTCTGTGGACAAAAAACACAAGAACCAGAAGGCCAGTAGGAGTACTTACTATTTTGCTAATGAATCTACACACATTGGCCTATCATTTCTGGGCAAAAAAAATAATATTAGTATGTTTGGTGCATGTAATACTTAGATAGGATCATTTTAAGAAAGATTTAGCTTGTTCATTTTTAATTTAAAGAAGTCTTGTATTGTCTAAAAGTTGAAAAAATTATTAGGTTAGTGTTTGAATTTTTTCTGCTGTTTTTAATCATTTATAGAGAATTTTTTTTGTGCAAAGTGAAGTTTATGTGGTTCTTTCTTCGCGTATAAGGTATCGGTAACGCTTAAATATCACCGTGACAACGTAGAAAGCTTAACACTTGCCTGACATCTAGCGGTAACGTTTACCGCAGTTTAAAGGGTTTTTTCAGACATCTAAACCGAAACAAAGAAATAAAAGAAAACACACAACATTTTTGTAGTTTGTCAGAAATTTTAGTCATTTTCACAAAAAAAATACACAAAATTTGTAAACATATTGTAAAAGACTGTTGAAAATGCAACAAATTTCATGTTTTGATTTTTTTTCTGGCAGTTAGGCCTAGCCTACCGTTCGCAAAACACTGCAGTTCAAAATCAAAGCCTTGCTCAAGCTAGTTTCTGAAAAATGCATAAAAAAACGTGGCAGTTTTAACTGCTCAAATAGCCTCAGAATGCACGAAATACCACTAAAATAAGGTCAAATTTTATGGGGCGCATGCCCCATACCCCCTAGCTTGGCATCGCAGATTTTGCGCTCGTTCTTTCACGTATACCTCCGGTTGCAGCACCCCCTGTTATAAATACCACGAGCCGCCACTGGTGCTGTGTACCGTGACGAGAGACCATTCTGACGAGATAGTCTAGCAAATGTACGCATTGACGTCACTGGGAAAGCAAGTCTGACCATAACACATCTGATTGGCTAAGCAGCTGGTGACGTTTTGCAAAACGAGTGAGGATTGGATAAAACGAAGGTGTTTTTTGACATTTTTGAACCTGGGAAAAGTAACTTTGATAATTGCTTCCCTGGAGCGTCAGTGGTTGTTTCTGACAGGAGCGTTTGCGTTAATTGGCATTTATAGGCAAGACATGCGGTTTGGTGAGGACTTAGACTACTCACAAGCGTTACGAGTAATTCTAGTCACGAATACCGTAATTTTCAAGTTAAAATAGACGTGATAGAAATAATAAGTTAAACCTAGAATTCAGTCATTATATTTTGCATAGTTTTCGCTCAGGTAAGCACTGCTTTCCCTCACCGATTGTCACTGAATTAGATATTTATTTGACAGCGCCTATTGAATGAGACTTAATAATATCAAACATTTAAGTTGCATTTCTAAAGTCACATACTTCAATTTTTATTTTCGACCATCAAAACGAACAATATTAGCCTACTTGCCGTAAGGGAACGTTCATATATTACGTAACGCTTTTTTTCCGAATTTTTGACCCCCCCTCCCCCATGTAACGCCAACGTAACGCTTTTTTCAATCCTCCCCTTCCCCATGTAACGCTTTTTCACTACAAATTCAGCACAAAAAACTACCATTCCGTACTCGAAAGCGTTACGTAACGTTTTGCTTGAACCCCCTCCCCCCGATGTGACGCTAACGTAACGCTTTGCATAACCCCCCCCCTCGAAGGCATTAAGTAATATTTGAACGTTCCCTGACACAGCAGGAGTATGAAAAAACGCGAAAGTTAAAGCGTGCTCGAGATGGAAATGATTTACTGCATACAAGGATTAGGCACGGTCGCAACAAACATAGGCAATAATTAATGTGAAACAAACCAGGAGACACAGAAAGCGACTTTGAGTCAGCTGGCACCTGCTATATAATTAAGGTGTTTCAGCAATAAGGTACAATACCAGTAACATACAAACACTCTAATTACAAAACGATTAGATGTGTTGTTTTAGAATGCTGCATCAATGATATTGGCTGTTGCCATAAGCTTTGTTGCAGATTCAGACAAGCTAGTCCTAATTTACTGGCACTTGGTGCATAAAAAACATTTTATCTTATCTTGTTTCCAACTCTGATCACCTCAAACTCTAATCCAACAAGCTAAAACTTGCTATTGCTTGGGATTCCCCCAATGACGCGCCAAGGTGTTCAGATCAGCGAGTGAACAGCCTTGGCTGAACTAAAACCATTGCTGTTTTCGCTGCCTTGTGACGTCATTTTTTTAATTGTTCATTTTAAATAGCACTCGCCAAGCTGTCAGTGCACACCCAGCTTAAAGGTAGCCTAATGACCGAAAAAAATTAAAGGCAATGACCTCAAACGTTGGAGTATCAAAATTAGAAGGGGACGAGTTTTGCAATTGAAAAAAAAGCAATCAGCACACAGCAAGATGTTAGAATATCATGAAAGTAAAGAACATCGACAACCGATGAAAATTTTCTTTTTTTCTGGATTTCTTGGGGTGTTCAGTGAACACCCTGAATATACGCCACTGAATGCAACAAGCAGTGTAGGCTAGAGATGCAGCAAACGCAAAACATTTAGCCGCACACCGCACCGCAACTGAATCACCTATCCGCACAACGCAATAGACCTTTTGCACATTCAAAATCACCAGAGCGTGACGTTTGAGTTACGCGGAGTCTGAGGGTTGAGAATCGCTTGTTTACTACGGTTTATGAAGGCGTTTCTTGTTATTGCAAGCAAGCGTGAGGTCGGTGGCAGGTGAAAGTAAATTTTTTGTGTTTATGAATTGTTGTACATTATCGGCACACTTCAATTCTTGTTCGTTTTAATCATAGTGTTGGCTAACAGACTAGGAAAGGCAATTTAGGACGCCATTGTGAAGCGTGTGCATTTTGACCAGGAATTATGGACCACGATAGTGGCACCTTGTCTTGCAACATTTTATTTTCATTCTGCATAACATAATATGCAACGAACCAACCACATTTCATTGATGATACCAAGCATAGTCACTGGTATTTTCCTGTCGAAGATGTGAAATTGACAAATTTTTTTATGGTCCTCTCTAGCCTACATGAATGCGATGGCGTGCAATACTTCGTTTATTCAACACTTTGTCCTCACTCATTTGAGGCCTTTTGCCTAGGAACGGTGAGATATTCAAATGTAGACCAATACCATGTAGGCTAAGTCTTTTTCTATAAGAAACCCTTTATCGGCCATAACAGCATCATGACGTGCAGTTCATTAGCAGCTATTTTCTGCTTCAAAAGGTGAAAAAATCCACTCCTCTGATATATTTCTTTGTCACTCACATTACCAGTGTACAACTGAAATACAAACATATTACCCCCATTTGGATCAACTCCCACTAATGACTAATGCCTTTGCAGTGTTCGTACTTTTATAGTTCGAGTACGTTTGCGACTGACGGTGAAGTGAGGACAGTGTTTCGAGACGTAGGCCTACTTCAGTGCAGTCGATGATGATCATGGTGCTTGGGTAGTCCTTTTAGAAGTCTGGCTTCATGGTTGCTATGATAACGTCACGATGAGGGAATATGTTCAAACTAATCAACCTTAAATACATGAGGTGCATTCATGAATGAAAAATACGATGTACAGTACAGTACGAATGCAGAACTAATACCAAACCTTGTGCTTTAAGTCTGTATAAAACAAACCCAGGCGAAGCTTCAACACCAGCAAAAATTCAATCTTCCACCGCTAATCTATGTAGATGCAGTGCTCCTGTAGCATTTTGAGGTATTTCGAAAGTAGCCTCGTCATTAAGTTCTGCATCAATATTTTGATTTGCATGCTTAGCTTTTGAAGCTGTATAATACAAGAAATTCTTCCTATCTTTGCCTGGCAAGATCGCTTCCAATACAGCAAAGAACTGGTCGAAGGTTTACGCTTCTGTAGCCTAAGTTTCCAACTTAAAAGAGTTTTATTTTCTGGCAAATTATACTGAAACACTGATACACGCCTGTAAAGACCACAAAACAACAGCTAAAGCAAACGTTAAACAATTTATTCGCCTGCAAACTACGCCACTAACCCTATCGCACAGCATTGTGAACAGCGGCTAGTCGTTCACGACTCCAACGTCACGCTCTGTTGGTTTGTTATGCAAAAGGTCTATTTATCTGGAACTTCGACACAGCACATTGCAAATTACAAAATTTTCAAAAAATGTTATTTTTTAGAAAGTCAATTGTTATTTATTATTTTTTAGAAAGTCAATTGTGGCAAAAAGCAGCCAAGGCATATAACTAGTAACTGGTCACAGCGGTAAACCATAATCTCTTCGTGGGAAAATTGTAACATAAGATATCCAGATCCGTTCGTCTGTATGTAATGACCGAAAAAGAAACACTCCTTTGAAACGTCTATTCAAAATTGTATTTCTGTAAAATTAGCCACCTGGCTGTCGAAAATGGAATGCAACGCCGTACACCACTAAAACTTGTCACTACAGAACAGATTACTTGGATAAAAGACGGAAATTTTCGTCCAACTGACAAGCACTAAGCAAAACAGTTAAATGTGCGACTAACTCTCAAGCAACCATTTCACGAATGACCAGAATAGATGTCAATTAGGGTTGCCAGAGGTTAATATAAAAAAGAGCCCAAGCTTATGCAAAAAGTAGCCCAAAAGTAGCCCAATTTTTTGAGGGGTTCTAAAATAGAGCCTAAAATGGAGCCCAAGCAAAGAGATAGGCTAATATACAAAATTATTCCGGAGCGCTTGATCATCAGTCCCAAATTTTAAGTGTTTTTTCAGTTCTTCACATCTTTTAAACAGATTGGCAACCATGCATTCACCCGATAGCTCAGTTGATACTTGGTTAGCGCATAGCGCGTGACTTCAAGAACGAAGAAGCTTCAAGATCAAGCGGCACTGATTCGACTCTCGAGGTGTGCGCTTGAGCAACTTATTTTCAGGACTGCTCTCCATTCAGTGGCACCTAATGGATGGGATAATTACCCGGCGACAACACTTCAACAATCGACAATTTCACTCTGTCAATCTCGGTAACCGGGCCTGCGTCAGTAATTTAAAGCCTCTACAAGTATGCGAAACTGCCAGGATTAAGCTATTCAAGAAGCTTTCCCAGTCGGAGGATAAAGATTCAATCAATCAATCAATCAACTGTTTGTTAAAATAACTACAAACAGGCACCGGTACCTAAACACAAAAATTGCCTTCACTAGCCTTCTTTTTCTCATCTTTCTACTGTACATTTTGTAAAAACTTTAATAAGGTGTTGCGACCATGCCATAACTGATTGTCCTGCTTTGGCATCATGTACGTTATAGCGTCCGTGTTTTGTCGCTTCTACCTTTTTCTAGACCCCTGCTATGTTTGACATACATTGTTTTTCGTTGCGATGGTCAGAAACAAAAACAAATCTGAACTGATGCCCACTCACTGCATTTTCATGAAAATTGGATCACTTTAAGTTGCCAGGATTGCCAGATATTAAAGCCTAAACATGCACATTTTTGAAAATTGGCATCTGTATAGCCTATCAAATTGGTAACCCTGCCTGACCGAGGCCTCCAAAAATGCTCCTCCTCAATGAAATAACTACGAATTGGGAAAAAATCTTAAACATGACACAATTTTTACATAAAAAGTTATATTATACTTTTAAAAAAAGTAGCCCAATTGAGCGCCATCCAAAAAAACGCGCTCAACGCGAATTTTTGGCGCCTGGAGAAATCAAAAGTAGCCCAATTGGGCGTAAAAGCGCCCAATCTGGCAACCCTAATATCAATATCTCAAACTCACGTACGCAGTACTGTGACGTAATAGTGAAAGACATTGTCACGCAATTCAAACAGGTGTTCAAAGGTGGTGATGCCATGTTTCATGTATAAACAGGTTTGATACAAGTCTTACGAACGATGGTGCAATTTTGGCTCATTTTTAGGAAAAATTCCATGATGTAATACGCTAAAATTCAGTAGACCTGAACGGTTTTTATATGACGTTTGATTAGGTGAACAATTGTCTGGAACAGTAACCTACCGGTAGGCTACGGTTGTGCACTAATTGACTAGGCTACAATTGAACTGAAAAGCTTTATTCGTCACATTTGAAGTTATTAGCCATTAAATATGGACTATAAGGCGGAATCCACCATTAGGCTTTAGCATGATGGATTTTTGTGAGGAGTGATATGCAATGAATTATTCTATGGTTAAACCAGAGCTTACGAAAAAACATAGGCCCTACAATTTTCCATTACCGTAACCTATAACTTAGCCTACTGTATAAACAACAACAATTCTCCATAAAACAGGAAAATTAAATCCAATTGTAGAAATTCAAAAGTTGCCAAATAAATAATTTTTGGAATATTTTATCCTGAATTAGCCTACGGTCCCAAACCAATATTGACATATTGTGAGGAGTGATATGCAATGAATTATTCCATGGTTAAACCAGAGCTTACAAAAAAGCATATAATTTTCCATTAAACTTATACCGGTACTGTATAAACAGCAACAACAAGTCTCCATAAAAGAGGAAAATTAAATCCAATTGTAAAAAATCAAAAGTTGCTAAATCTATAATTTTCGGAATATTTTATCCTGAATTAGCCTACGGTACTCCCAAACCAATATTGACATATTTTTGACATTAAAATACACCACACTGAAAAAATATTGACCAGTAGGCCTAAATTGTAGAAATTGTGTCAACAAAATTTAAAACTCAAGATGCGATTCCGGATCAGAGTTTCCAGGCGATATCTTAAAAGGACCAATAGCAAAGCAGGCGGCGGTGAAGCGAAGTAGGTTGCCTCCAGCTTTTTTCACTCTATGATGAATTACACAAATAAAAAGCGTAAGCAACCTTCAAAGACATTCAAGTCAAAAAAAGCAATAAGAGAAATATATTTTTCTGTAATCAATGTGGAATAGAGATAGGCTAGTCCTATCCCATCACAAGATCACATAGGGTTAGGGTTCTTACGTAGGCTCTTGACAACAATACCGCTTTAACAGAAGGAAAAGATTCGACTACCATTAGTCGTCGGAATTTTGGACTCCATTTGGAAGTTTTATTTCAAAACCGTTAGGTTATTTAGGCCTACTGAGTGGTTTCAATATGAAATTAGGCCTAATTTTGTTTTAAGCATGCTTTTAATTTGATGGCAGCTGGCAACTCAACGTTGAACACTGTCATAAAAGAAGCAGCCTACCCTATCTCTGTTTATTCGATAAGTGAAATTATGTTCGGCTGTCATAGGCCTACAAAAGCATTGCAAGTTTTAAATGCAAAGTATCCGATTTGTCGTAGGAAGGTCTAGTTAGTTGAGCCAGAAATCGATGTTTCTGCAATAAAGATTTAACGACAAACTTTATCAAAAATCCGAATCCATCATGATAAATTTCAGTCTTTAGCAGTTCTTGTGAGTGTGTTTGTGTTTGCGACTGACCCCGATTCATATCATTTATCGGCATTTTGAAATTGGCTCAAATGATAGGCTCAGCCGGCTCAAATGATACCCTAAATTTCACGGTTGAGCCACCCATTGTTCACGATTGATCCACTATTATTTCACTTCCAAAAGATATCCCAAAAGAGAGCTCAATCTGTATCAAACACAATAAACTCTTCGCTTAAACATCTAGCAAATAAACAATCAAAAAATGTTTAAACTATGTATTGTGTCTAGTGTCTTAAAATGAAATAACAATGAAAACTGAACAAACAGAAATTTATACTACTGAAAACACTGAGAATCATTCAATAGGAAACTTTGCATGAAGGTGCTTTTACCTTTCTGAAAGGATTTCGCGAGGTTTGTGAAGAAAACGAACATTAGCAACCAGTGGCGTTGCTATCGAAAAATATAAGGGGGAAGTGCTAAAAAAATTACCCTCAAACTGGCGCATTACAGAAAAAAATTAATTTTATGGAAGTTTAAGGGGGGCAGTGGACCGCCCCTCGGCTACGCCACCAGTTCTACGTATCAATTACAGTACGGTACGGTACAACAAAACTAGGGCAGTACGTAAGGACCATCGGCTCATAAACTACATTCCTTATGACAAAGACATGGCTCAACTGTGAACATTGCAAGTGGCTCAACTGTTAACATCGCCGCCATTTTCAAAATTCATGAAAAGTTGCCAATAACCAACTGGCTAATCAAGCAACAAAAAGTACTAAAACAAAGAGTAGGTTGCCCTTACCTATCCCAGAATTTCGATTAAGACAACGATGAAACATCGTCGGAAAAAATAACACATTTCTTATTTCTATCAAAACTACTTTTACCTACCATTTTACATTTAACCGCTTCACAAATTTTCTGCTTGTAGAAAATCCCTAAAACTACATGTGCTGATGGACTTCAAGTTTTTCCATATTTTCGTTATAAAACGGTTGACTAATCATGCACGACGTTGCGATAAAACCGGATGGATCAACCGTTACCCGGCTCAACTAACCAAACCTTCCCCTATAGTACCGTAACTTATAGCCTAAAATGTTTAGTACCGTATTCCACGTGGACTTCAACTCATGAGAATATTTTCATAGGCGGTAGGCCAGATGTCAAAACGTGTTGTGAGAGGGTTTGTCAAAATACATCATGTAATGGTGCTTCCAATCAAAGCCCATTTCATTTTGAACATTTCAATCATAATTTTTTATCCTTGTAAACTTATTTGAATGGAGAGCAGGTTTCTTCAAAGCGCTAACTCCAAAACTCTCTGATCCACCGCAGTATGTTCGTGCGTACAGCATCCTTTGTACTGAAACAGGATCTTTTTTAAAGATTTAGGCAACTGTATTAACTGCTCTGATTATGCCAACGGGTGGTTATTCTTTATATAGCCAAGGTAAGACAAAAACGTCAAGTAATAAACGAAAATGCTGCGCGAAAAGACTAACATAGCCTATAGGCTTAGTGTAGATTCTAAATGAAATAGTAGCCCACTTTAACCTAGTTGTTAACTGAAATGTTTTGAAATAAAATTTATCAATGCGAGGTCCTTTCGTTCAGTGACCCCGTGCAGATGGCTATAGAGCTGTGCAGGCGGTAGTTAGGCCCATGGGCTACGGCCCTGGAGTAAAGTAAATTTTTTTCTTCTGAAAATAGATAACTTAATTGTAGCCTAATACTCAGTCAAAGAACTAACTTAGGCCTACTTTAAGTACAAAATCTACGACTGAAATGCGCGATTGTTCCATCAAAACAACAACCAAAACGTTCAAAAACTGTAGGCTACATCACTACAACGATTTCAGTTCGTAAAGTGGTTTGTTTTCCACGTCACGATTTATTGGTTGGCTGCGAGAAAGGTCTATAGCAGTGGTTCCCAACCTTTTTTTGTCTGTTACCCTAATCTCCACCCTGAAGTGAGCCAATTACCCCCACGACCAATTTTTAAAAACAAAAGTGTTTATTGCTATGTATTTCAAAGGGCTAACTATGACAATGAAAATGCAATATAGTACTGAATACAAGATAACAATGCGTGGTAAACATTCAATGCGAAGGTTGGGCCTGGATTTCAGCCGCCAGCTTTGTGATCCTGGGCTTTGTGGTACTGAGGGCGATTCTTGTGTCGCTTTCGACATTCAGGCGATTGCGCTTCTTTGTCTTCATTTCCATGATAGGTGAAAATCCTTGTTCACAGCGATACAGTAGGCTACCGAGTACCGGTACGTTGTTGAAAAATATTTCAGAATATTTAATGCCCGTGTCGTTAATGTTGGTGCGTCCTGGATTCTGCCAAACCAAAAGGGTTCCAAGCCTTTCCCCTTGAAATCAAGTTTAAACGCTTTCGTTCATTCGGAGAGTGATAAATTCTTCTTTAGCCGGAAAGTCGTCATCATTCACCTGGCTGCAGTGATGTACGCGCATACAAAAAATATTGACGCCGTCAGCGCAAACGCAAACGTTCGAAAAACTATACGCCGCATGCGTTAACGCAACTTGTAAAAAAAGTTGGCGGCGTCAGCGTTAGCGCATACTGTAGCGCAAACTCATTTTGTTTGCTAGGTGCCAAACATTCACACGGTATAAACCACTCGAAACAACACACTTTTCAAGCCACTTCGCGATTTCTCGTTACAAGAAATTATTTTTTTGGCCGGAAAGCACATCGATCTGGCATTGAAAATATAAGTTTTTGCCTTTCGAAGAAGAGAGCTTAAAATACTTTTCCATGTAAGGCCATGGATTTGTATTATCATGCTCCATTTCACTTGGAGATTAGTATTACCGTAATTTATTCCCTGAATACAATAGTGTAGTGTAAGAAACTGTACCATATGCCTATCAAGAAAATTCTAGTATTATACTGACTGTCGCTCCTAGTAATATACTAACTGTCGCTCCCTAAAAATCCATTATAAAAAACACTATTTTTAAAATGATTCCGTTTGAATAAGACTAATGTTGCTTTTAATGTCATAATTCTCTCAGTAAGCTCTAGGCTATGCTTTTTTTTGATAAGATTTTTAAAAAGTGGGTTAATGGAAGACAAAACTGCCAGACACAAGCAAGTTCAGATTCTGAACTGCACAACTCTTTGTTATTAGCATTCAGGGATAGTTAGCATTACTAGTGTTATTAGCAGTAGGCTACTCAAAAGCCTCTCACAATTGGCCCCTGGATGCATGTTTTGCTAAACTGCTCATCAAGTTACAAAACATATATAATTACATACTTACGCATCAGAATGCATAAATTGTCAAGTAAAAATTACCTTAGCTTGATAGCCTACTGTATGTAGGCCTACACATTACTACGCTACATAGCCTACAACAAGAATAACCGGCAAAGGCAAAGTAATGTACTACACATAACATACAGAGTAGGCTACAACATCATGCAAGCAATCACGGTCGGAGACCAAATATTTGAGTTTGTTTAGATACATAGGCTGCACTGCTCATTGCCTGAGAAGTTTCTGATTTGCCCCAAAATGCAAGACTTAACTAATATAAATTAAAGTGTTCACAATTGCTTACAAACGCCTTCAACACTGCTTGACTAAAAAAACTTCACACTACGAAGCCAAGTCATTGTTTACATTTTACATGGAGCAACATTACCTACCTACTTGCTTGCTTACATTACATTCCTGTTCTGACCCGTAATTTCTCAATAGGCCTAAGTTGTTTTAACTAATTCTTTCTTTTTTTCTGCAAGACTTCAGTCTCCACGTGGGACTCTAGCGTCAAAGGCAGTAATGCGATATACAAACAAACTCCAGCTGACTGAACAATAGATGACACTGTGACACAACACTAGAACAATGGGCAAATGCAAGACGTCAACATTTCGCACTTTGACAAAAAGAAATTGCAAACAACAACTAAGACATTAAAAAGTATGCGTTGACGCTATGCGCTAAAAAACCGCGAAAACTTTACAGCGCATCCTCAAGCGCAAACTATCCAAAAAAGTGTGGCCGCAAGCGTTAGCGCAAACAAAAAGTCTACGCCGCATGTATGCGGCGTAGAATTTGCGGCACATACGTAGGCCTACATCTCTGCCTGGCTGTCATCACATGTGAAGGGCTCAGTGCAACATTAGAGACTAGCCGTGTCCAAATTCGGAAAGTAGTTGTCCATCTTCTCGGCTAGCTGACCTAAGTGGCCAGCTATGTCCTCCTTCAACGACGCTGTCAACTCAAGTCTATTGCCTTGAGGTAGCCTACATGTCAAGCGTCTAAAACTGCGCCACTGTGCCTCTTTCAACTCGCTTGTTCCACAATTTAACCTTCGCGATAAATGCTGCTATGGCTACGTTAGTGTCGATCACAGTTACATTCTTGCCTTGAATTAGAAGATTGCCTTTGTTCAATTCACCAAAGATATCAGCCAGGTAGCACAGCTGGGAAATCCACTGTTGGTTAGGGAAGTATTCAGCCAAGTCCTACTTCTTTTCTATCAGAAAAACATGTAGGCCTACACAGCCTCACGAAGTTCGACCAGGCGGGTTATCACTTTGCCACGAGACAGCCATTGTATAGCCTACTTCTGTGTAGTACAGTAATGCTTCGTATCCTTCTCCCATCTTCTTGCACAGTTCCTTGAAAAGACAGGTCTTCAATTACTTCGCTTTTATAAAGTTCACAACCTTCACTGTTTCCAAATCGGGTATCCTTACCCCCAAAAATAAGCAAATTACCCCCCAGGGGTAATTTACCCCCAGGTTGGGAACCACTGGTCTATAGCCTATACGCTACGAATGACATCCAAACTTCTACCGATACTTGTTCTAAACGTTACCATCTTTTCCTTTTGATGTCCAAATAGCGTCCAATAATGATAAGCTCGGGCATGATGTGACCTTTTGTGGTAGGCTAGTAACTTTTTTTTCAATGTTTGGAAAAATTGCTAGGTTGGCGATTGGCTCTTTTTGACTTTTAATGCGTTTTATTTTTCGGTTTGGCTGGTGGCGATGTTTTAGGCTTCTTTTGAATGTGTTAGGCTATTTCTTTGGCATTGATGTTGCATTTTAATTTTCGGAGACCTATCAAAATCTTCCCTTTTATGTGTTACAAACCATCGTTCCTCAAATGAAACGTCACATAACTTACGTCATCGAAATTGCTAAAAAATGAGCCGAGATTGCAACATACTTCGTAAGACCTCTAAAACATTGCACAATCCTTTTCAACAGCTGTGCGAATTGGTTTAGCCTACAATGTTTATCACTGTTACGTCACAGAAGCTGGTTACGTGCATTGAAATATCTCAAGTCAGTTTCGTCATTTTAGAATCGTCGTTGGAAAGGTTGGTCCGTTTTGCTTGTGCTTACCAACTAGACGAATTTTCCGTCTTTTATCCAAGTAATTTGTATTGTGGTGACAGGTTTTAGTGGTGTAGGCCTATCGCGTTGCACTCCATTTTCGACAGCCTGTTGGCTATTTTTTGCTGAAATACAATTCTTGAAAGACGTTTTCAAAAGAGTATTTTTTCCGTGTCATTGCATACAAACGAAAGGATCCGGGAATTTTATGTTACAACTTCCCCACGAAGATATTATGGTTTACCGCTGTGACCATTATGTCCAAGGTAAAGTCGAGTAAAGTTTAATTTAAATGTGTTTGAATCACTGCTTTTGCCGGTGAAATATTGAGCGCTGAGGATGAATACTGATACAATATACGATAATCAGACTGTGAGGCATTAGTAGTCAATATTTTAGACCACAGCTGGGTGAGTGCAATGATCACTGGTTTTCCGAGCTGTAAACGACAAGTAGGCCTTATTGAATAAAATGTAAGTTTCGCAGGCTACCATGATTTTTGATAAAAATATTACATTTGTTTATGAAAAATTATTGATATTTTATGAACGAAACCTGTTTTGCTTAGCGTTTTAGTTATGTCAAGTGTACTAAAAATTTGGTTTGGTAATGAGCTGGTTTGAAACCTGATTTTGTCTGGAATTGTTTTTAGGGTCTGGCAACCCTGATCAGTGGTCACATGACGCACAGCTGCTTAGTGGCGCGGACAAATCAAAATGCCTTTGATTGATTTTTGTTGGTTGATTGATGGCTCCGACTGAGAAAGCTTCTTTGAGAGCTTGATCCTGGCGGTTCCGCTTACTTGTCGAGGCTTTATTTAAACTACTGACTTTTTTTAACAAATTATTATTTCCAGTAACCTTGTGCTCAATTCATTGTAATTCAGGCAGTGATGAGTTTCAGTTCAAAGATCAAAACGGGGTAGCCTATTATTGCAACCTGCATAGAGTACGGCAGCTTCTTATAAAAGTGATAGAAAAATCTTCTTCACTGGAGCAGCTGCTATAAAAGCAGTGCAGATATAATTTTTTGCATGGATCAACTATCACTGTAAGTCAGAGATGTTGCCGTTTTCGCATCCATTAGCCTCTTCCACGTCCATAGGAGCATCTCAACCATCCAAGATGGTTGAGATGCTCCTTGGTCCAACCAAGACAAACCACCAGCAATTCCACACCTGAGTAACTGCGACATCTAAAAAATCAGAGAAGAAAAGCTCATTATGCCCATGCCACCCATGCCACAATTAAGCTGTGGAGCGCCACATGAAGCTTGTAACCAAAGCTTCATCAGCAGTAGCTGGCTTCAACAGACGTGACAGTCTGTTCAGGCTAAAGATTCGGTCACGAAAACTGATGAAGCAATACAATACGAAAAAGCAATTTCAATCTTAGGTCTTCCTGCCCATACTTCAAGAGCCGAGACTTCAAGGGCCGAGACTTCAAGTTCATTTTCACAGCAAGCGATTCACTGCCGCGACAATTCTCTGTAGAGGTTTCGACTTTCGAAAGCGACATCGAGTCTGTTTGCAAGCTCATTAAGCTAAACGCACGCTGCGTCTACGTAGCAAATTATGTTGTTTTTGGGTGCATTCCACATTAGGGTGGAGTGAAAAAAATAAACATCACTAATTCAAAAAACGTCCCCTCTCAATAGTTGCCTTTGGTCCCAAAACTAAGTTTAAAAGTGTTTTTGGGATGTTGCCTTGAATACTCAGGTGACAACCTTGACGCAAAGGTCATGAGGGGGTCAAATCCCATAAAAATGCCATAACTCTGTGAGCGGTGATGTTAGAGAGCTAATTTTGATGCCAAAAGAAGCAGAATGTGCACTTTCCTATCTGTCCCAAAAGAACGTTTTTTCGAAATTTTGCTAGAAATATGGTTATTTTCACAAAATGTAATTTTCAGGTCAAATATGAATAACATATAGCATTATGCACAGTTAACATCACCATAATGAGTATGATATATCTCTAACCAATGAAACACACATTTGAGTGGTTTTAGAGCAAGCACAAGCACAGGATGGTAACAACAAACAAATATAAAATTGGGTTTCATAATATTACAATAGCCTAGACGACAGACGTTAAATGCCAGTTTTATGCAGGGGGGAATGGTATGGGCAGGAAGACTTAAGATTGAAATTGCTTTTTGGTATTGTATTGCTTCATCAGTTTTCGTGACCAAATCTTTAGCCTGATCAGACCGTCACGTCTGTTGAAGCCAGCTATTACTGATGAAGCTTCGATTACAAGCTTTATGTGGCGCTCCACAGCTTAATTGTGGCATGGGTGGCGAATAATGAGCTTTTCTTCTCTGATTTTTTCGATGTTGCAGTTACTCAGGTGTGGAATTGCTGGTGGTTCGTTGGTTTGGTCAGAATTTAAGTTCACAAGTTTGTAGTAAGATTTAGCATGATTGAATTTTTTCACATGGACAGAAGCTACGGATTCTTCCCCATCGGATGGCTCGTTTTGGACTGGTGCTGCTTCGCTTTCAGGCACTTCATTTTCGATTGAAAATTGTTCGATGGCTCCCCTCAAACTAAGGATTTTGTTCACAGCTAAATGACGAAAATTATGGGTACAGAATCTGTATGGTCGTAATGTTGGGCACTGTTGATGAAGATCTCAAGCTTCACGAAGTTGGAGGACTTTCCCATGCAAGGTGGCTGACCTTGGCCTGTCGCATACCCCGTTTGTATGTTTCTATACAACAACCAACCACAACATTGACAACAATCGCAAAATTTTGCATTAGAGTTTACTTTCCGGCATAGTTTGAAATCAAGCACTACCACACGATCACAGATGGACCGAAAAACTTCTTCAATATGCTACAAAGAGTCGTCAAATTTCCGAACAATAAAGTCAAGAAGATTGCACTGGATGTCCTTACGCGAAATGCATTCTTTGCGCAACAAGAAAACATTTTCTTGGGGATGTTGGCAGATAAAACAGTTCGTCATTTAGGTGTGAACAAAATCCTTAGTTTGAGAGGGGTCATTGAACAATTTTCAATCGAAAATAAAGTGCCTGAAAGCGAAGCAGCACCAGTCCAAAACGAGCCATCCGATGGGGAAGAATCCGTAGCTTCTGTCCATGTGAAAAAATTCAATGTTCCAGCAATCAACGTTCATGCTAAATCTTACTACAAACTTGTGAACTTAAATTCTGACCATACCAACAAACCACCAGCAATTCCACACCTGAGTAACTGCGACATCGAAAAAACCAGAGAAGAAAAGCTCATTATGCGCCGCCCATTAGGGTGGCCAAAAAAAATGGAAATTTTTTATTTTTGTTTGCACACCCTCTCATTTGAGGAGGATTCATGAAAAAATGACACTGTGAAAATTTGAAGTGAATCCGACAAGAGGAAGTGCTCTCCCACCGACCTCTAAATTTGCTTTCTTTGGCATAATTCATCAAAATTCCTTGAATATGTGACGTAATTCTTTTTTGACTTATCTACATTGCAGTTGCAGCATTTTTGTGTTAACCATTGTTTTACTCTGAATTTATGATATAATAAGTGTTTCCACATGCAGAAAAACAGAAATAATGCACAAAATAGATCACATTAACAAGCGTTTGGAATGAAATTACATGCACTGAACTTTAGCGAAAACCGTATAAAAGTACGTTCACCAGTCACAATCGCAACGCTTCAGGTGATAACACATTGCCCAGAAAAAGCAAAAGAAATGTTTGTAAAGAGTCAAGCCATTGATTTTATTTAATGGAGCTGTTGGCATGTTGGCGTTTACTTGCACTTGTTGGAAGCAGCTTTCTGTGGTGCTCGATCACCTGATAGAGGAGCTGGCGCTGTTGTTCATTTTCCGTAAGGACTTCATTGAAGTCAGTAGCTAATTTGACTGCCCAGTGCCCGCTCTGCACAATCATTGACGACTTTGAGATCATGGCATGCAAGAACTAGCAGCCTTCGATTAAATGCCTGCTGCATGACAGTGATAGCTCCAGTGTGGATTCCCGTATTGCTTGATGTCGTGTCAAAACAAAGTGCAGCTAAGTGCTCTGCTACAACTCGTGTATGAATTCCACTACTTTTTGGCCCATTAGTGATCCCGTTCCAACAGGCAGCTTCGGAATGCCAAGCAGTATCTCAACATGCATACCAGAAACTACAATGGCCAAAGATTCGCACTTTGTGCCATTGGCATTAGTCAAATATTTACCATGAAAATGAACAACAAGTGGAACTGTAACTGTTGGTTTAAATTTTTGCAGCACTGCAGCTGCCAGGCTTTCACATGAGGTGTTTCGAGCATTCATGACAGAGGAATGTGACATTGTCAATTCATTTATATCAATTCCAGCTGCAGCAAGAGCAGGAGTGACGATCATCATTGCTTGACGACTTGATGTTATAGTTCTGTTCAGTGCTGCATTAAACAGTGGATTATCGATAATGCAGCGTTTTGGTAATGGCTGCTCCTACTGGGTTTTTTTTTGTTTTGGTGTTATTTGGATTTACGGTGCAAACAGTGGGTCACTGGAAGAATCTTCATCATTTGCTAATCATTTTCAGATGAGAAAGCAGCAGCACTTGATGGTACTGGATCAATGCGATTTCCGTTGCGTCTCTGTTCATCATCTTTGCGCTTTCTATACTTTGCAGCAGCTTGCCGATGCATTGGGTCCTCTGTTGTCATCAGTATCTGTCATGCACCACCTTGGTCTATCAAAAACTGGCAATCTTCTGGTATTGTTATGCGGCATTCCCAGTTAGCATGTGCAATATCAAATAATGCACTTAAGCTCTGGGTGAAGTCAGCTTCTGAGGTCAGCTGGGAAGCTGAATTTCGCCTCCCTTTGTGCTTTGATTCTCTTATATGCTCTTGACGGATGCGTTTTAGTTTGGTAACAACGTGAGTCTTTGCAGTGGTAGCGATATTAGCTTTCACTCACAAGAACTGTACTGCAAGCAAGTGGCAGTGTAACCTTATTGATCTTCATCTCGTAGAACCACACCCCATACAGGCAGCTGACATAGCCCCTCAAGGGAGTCAACACAAGAGAGTGGGTGTCCATTTGTTGACTCTCTTGAGGGCCATGTCAGCTGCCTGTATGGGGTGTGGTTCTTCGCCGTCTACTACGAGATGAAGGTCAATAAGATTACACTGCCACTTGCATGCAGTACAGTTGCAGATGAAGTAATATTAACTACTACCATCTATGCCACTTTTTGGTTTGCAGCACCTTCATCAATATCTGCCCCTACAAATGACCTAGCAATGTTACAGCTCACAGAGGATTAGAAAGAGGTTGACAATGCAATTTCTCAAGTGGCAAAAAAAAGTTGAGGTTGCGCTTGTGGTACATCAGTGAGGATCTTGCTGCACTGCCTTTATTCAGTGATAATAACACAGATGATGAAAAGAAGGCAATCGTTAATGCTCTTAAGAAAGACCCATTTCCCGAAGATGTTCGTCGTGTTGCCCCAAACAAAATTGTCAAGTTTTAACGTCTTTCTTTGGCACAGTTTGTAACATAGCGTTCACTTAACCTTTTCGAGTCACTGCTTCTGTTGACACATGGCGTGATCGTGATGATTATAAAGAAGCATGCAAAGTTTGGCGTCATCTCAAAGCCGTCAATGATTGTGCAGAGCGGGCAGTCAAATTAGCTACTGACTTCAATGAAGTCCATACAAAAAATGAACAACAGCGCCAGCTCCTCTATCAAGTGGTCAAGCACCACAGAAAGCTGCTTCCAACAAGTGCAATAAAGTCAACCAATGGCTTGACTCTTTACAAACATTTCTCTTGCAATTTCTGGGCAATGTGTTGTCACATGAAGTGTTGCGATCGTGACTGGTGAACGTACTTTTATGCGGTTTTAGCTAAAGTTTAGTGCATTTTATTTCATACCAAACGCTTGTTAATGTGATCTATTTTGTGTATTATTTCTGTTTTTCTGCATGTGGAAACACTTATTATATCATAAATTCAGAGTAAAACAATGGTTAACACAAAAATGCTGCAACTGCAATGTAAATAAGTCAAAAAAGAATTACGTCACATATTCAAGGAATTTTGACGAATTATGCCAAAGAAAGCAAACTTTGAGGTCGGTGGGAGAGCACTTCCTCTTGTCGGATTCACTTCAAATTTTCACAGTGTCATTTTTTCATGAATCCTCCTCAAATGAGAGGGTGTGCAAACAAAAATAAAAAATTTCCATTTTTTTTGGCCACCCTACCGCCCATACCACAATTAAGCTGTGGAGCGCCACATAAAGCTTGTAACCGAAGCTTCATCAGCAGTAGCTGGCTTCAACAGACGTGACGGTCTGATCAGGCTAAAGATTCGGTCACGAAAACTGATGAAGCAATACAATACCAAAAAGCAATTTCAATCTTAAGTCTTCCTGCCCATACCATTCCCCCCTGCATAAAACTGACATTTAACGTCTGTCGTCTAGGCTATTGTAATATTATGAAACCCAATTTCATATTTGTTTGTTGTTACCATGCTGTGCTTGTGCTTGCTCTAAGACCACTCAAATGTGTGTTTCATTGGTTAGAGATATATCATACTCATTGTGCTGATTTCTTGTGGAGTGATTATGTTATGGTGATGTTAAACTGTGCATAATGCTATGTGTTATTCATATTTGACCTGAAAATTACATTTTGTGAAAATAACCATATATCTAGCGAAATTTCGAAAAAAAGTTCTTTTGGGACAGATAGGAAAGTGCACATTCTGCTTCTTTTGGCATCAAAATTAGCTCTCTAACATCACCGCTCACAGAGTTATGGCATTTTTATGAGATTTGACCCCCGCATGACCTTTGCGTCAAGGTTGTCACCTGAGTATTCGAGGCAACACCCCAAAACCACTTTTAAACTTAGTTTTGGGACCAAAGGCAACTATTGAGAGGGGACGTTTTTTGAATTAGTGATTTTTATTTTTTTCACTCCACCCTATTCTATATTTACGAAGTCACGCGCTAACCCATTGTGCTATTGAGGTGGACTAAGGTGACTGTACAAATGGTGTAAATAATTTCACTTTCATAAATAACAAGCAAAAGACAAAAGTAATCTTCATGAAAAAGATAGCCTACTGCAATATTTAATTTTACTGATAACTTTAAGATTCAAATCCACCAGCCTTCACCATTCTTTGTTGCTCATGTTCATTTTAATCATTCTAATGCCAATTACATGATTTTAAAAGGTGAATACTTGAGACACATAATAGATTTCGTAATAATATTCTTAAAGTAGCCTACCATATATGCTTATGCAGAATTGTTTTTTTTGTTGTTGTTAATATTGTATACACACGTTACACAGATCTACAGTACTAGTTTTGTTAAGATAAATATCATAATTGTAAATGACCTAATTTTGTTTGAATTTTAGCAGTGATTTGATAGACAAGCCATGCGGCCTCAGTAAGTACGGTATTGATTTTGCTTAATAAAATATGCTGATCCTTGGGTAGACTTAATGGAGCTGGTATATAGAGCTCGACCGATATATCGGTCAGCTGATATGTATCGGCCGATATCAGGTGTAGCCGATATATTGTATCGGCTATTTTTCGCCGATAAACATCGGCCAGCAAAAGCACACTCAAAACCAGCCATACATGCCTTTAGAAGAAACAAAAGTTGCTCAAACGTGCTTGCATAGCACGAACAATTGTTGCGAGAATATAATTTCCCGCCCATTCTAGTGCGCGCATCTAGAAAATGTTAATACTGTATCCCTTAGCTTCCATTCAAGCAGGAAAACGTTTGAGTTTTACATTGCTTCAACGATTGATGACATTGAATCATTGTAACAATGGTAAATTTTTCGCTAAGAATCGATGGGAGTACCAGTACTTCTACACTAGCCAGTAACCACGCGCAACTTATTTCAAGTCTTACGTCACAATGTCTGGCTTTGATCTCCCAGTGATATTGATAAGGCAAGATTCGTTACAAAATTAGATCATACGAGTAGGCTATCACAGCAAGATGCAGCAAAATTTGTCAAGGTTTGGTATTACAGTAAGAAAGAAAAAGCCCAGGAAAAATTAACTTTCGCTCACATGACATGCAAAAATGAACCCAAAGAAAAAAGCCTAGTGAAACTTTGCACAGAAGAAAATAGTAGCGTCATTGTAAAAGTTTTCCGATTCGTGCCCAGAGCATTATGACGCAATGAGCCACATGACCTCGTTCGGTGGAAGTTAATCAGTTATGCGGCATATTAAGCAGCTACACGACTATATATATATAAAATCATATCGGTATCGGCCTAAAAATTTCATAAATATTGTTATCGGCCTGAAAAAGTGATATCGGTTGAGCTCTACTGGTATACAAGTCCCCCCCCCTAGTAACTCATGACAAAGACAGCACTCAACCAACATATAGATAGAGTGAAACTACTTTACCTTTGCTTTACTGTTCACACACTTCAATCCACATGTTTTGGCCAATTCCTCTTTGTCATGAGTTGCCAAGGGGGGGGGGGGAGGTCTTGTATACCAGCTTCGACTTAGTTTCATTTTAAATTGGTGGTATGCTAACTCTAACGGTGAAAGTACATTAAACTGCAATGAAAAACATGAGTTTGGTATATTTCTTCAAACTGCTAGTGGTCTTATCTAGCTTGTTGACTTCATGATGGTGCCTAAATAATATGCATCTGGTGTTATTGGTCATTGGGTGTTTTGTTTTTCAATAAAATTGAATCATTGTTTTGTTTGCAACCTCTCATTGTACTCGTATCAACAGCAAATAACTGTTTGTTAACTAACTATGGTATGAATAAGTGTGGAATTGAAAGCCACAGCTGAGTGTGCATACATGGCCATACCACTGTCATTTTTGTCCTATAAAAGCTATATGTCATATACGGTAGTCCACGGGGTCTGCTACTATTGGGAGAAGCCAATTCAGAGAAATCCCTAAATCGGAGACAGCCTTTTTCGAAGAATTGTAAAATCACAGCGGCATGTGTATGATTCATTGAAAGGAATTTGCTTACAATAGAGAAATGAATGATCACCCAATTTAAAAGTTAGTTTTAACAACAGACCTCGAAATTCGTTTTTGTTGACGGCGGACAAACGTGTCCAGTTTGAGCAGCTATCTCGGCGGACAACAAATTTAGCGTCGATCGTCGTGCTTAATCACTTTATCTGAAGGTGGACATGAAGATTGGCTTCCTTGCCTTCTCGTCCACTTAATCTAAATTTTCAACCACCAGGTGTAAGTCTGGATACGACAAACAAAAACTTTATCTCAATAATTCTTTGCCATTTGAGAACTATAGCTACGGTTTAGAAGGCTTTTATAAAATTTCACTCAAAAGAGTGACTCTGACGAGTGACTGCATAAGAGTGACGAGTGACTGCTTTTTGTCACGTCACTCAAAAGCAGTCACTCGTCACAGTCACTCGAAAAGGCTTCATCAGACCAACGGCGTGCACTTGAAGAGTCAAATTGTCGTGTAGCTGCTTAATTCGCCGTTTAACTGGTTAACTTCCAACAAACGAGGTCACGTGGCTTCTTGCGTCACAATGCTCTGGGCACAAGTCGGAAAAACTTTACACTAACGCCACTATTTTCTATTGTGCATTCCTGTTCTAGATGGTACTTCCTGTGGACATCACATGCTGTGACGGCGGACATGACCGCCGTGAATTTCGAAGCCTGTAACAATCTTGCTTTCTGTTGCTTAAGATTATGGTGTTTTTATAGCCTACCCGATATTAGCATATACGATACGGTGATAGCCGGCCATAGTCCGCCAAGAAAGTTGAAAAAATATAAAGATGCTGATGACTGCATCAAGAAACTTGTCGTTCGCTTTGTTGGGCATAGCAATGTTCTACCTCAGTTTATGTGGGGCTTCCTATGTGGTATCAGCCATAATTTCCAAATGCAGGCCTTAAAACTCGTGCTTTTTTTCCGGCAGCCATCGTGGCCTACCGAGAGCTCCTTCTCGGTGGCCAAATCTGCGTGCTTGGAGGCCAAAATACAATAACAATAGCACAAGTAAATAGCATTAAACTTGCAACAATGTTAAAATGATCACTTAGCGTTGTTAAAGTCTGGGCGACGTCCTGCAATAGAATTGTTGCACCACGCATTAAATGCTTTATTGGAATTATAATCCGGTATTGCGAGACCATCTAACGACCCTAAATTGTTTCAACTGCATACCGCCTTTCATAAAACCTGACCATTTATTCCGTTATGATGTCACCATTGAGGGTGTGAAGTCACTAACCCACCGGTACACGACAACTGGGCGAGACAAAGTGGGCGATGCCACCTTGGGCGAGACCAGGTGGGCGACGAGTCAAGTGGGCGACGGCCAAGGTGGGCGACGAGACAAGTGGGCGACGGCCAAAGTGGGCGACGTGTCAAGTGGACGACGGCCAAAGTGGGCGACGGCAGCGAAAGTTTAGCCGGTCGGAATGGTGGTGACATATATAATTTATGTAGTTGCTTTTCAAACAGCTCCTGTAGACATTGAAATTTGATAATTTGTGGAAGAGAGGGGATGGGAGTTTCACGAAGCATGCTGTAATAGCGCTTGCTGTTTGATGTTAATTTGCATTGTGACATCATCTTGACACATTATTTTGCAACACACAAACTAGTCTCTGAGGAGTTTTTTGTTAGTTGTTCGAGTGTGTTATTGTTCAAAATACTCCCTAACCGTTATCGAAAGATGTAACTAAAAGTCTTTAAAGTCATATTTTTAAGTGGTGAAGAAAGTTGTCAAACCGATAACAGTGAAACAACGACGTTGCTACGGGGTCAATTTAAGAAGTTATAAAGTCATATTTTCTGTTTTAGTTCATAAAATATGACTTCTCATTTTAAATTTAAAATACAATGATTGAACCCTAGTAACTTCGTAAATGTAGTTCAAACAGCTCCTGTAGACATTGAACTTTGATAATTTGAGGGAGGCAATGAGAGTTCTCACGCTGAAGCTGAGTTTCACGAAGCATTGGAAGCAACATTTTCATTATTTTTTGTAGCCTAGTAATAGCGCTTGCTGTTTGATGTTAATTTGCATTGTGACATCATCTTGACACATTATTTTGCAACACACAAACCAGTCTCTGAATATTATAAACACTTGCGTTAGGTCACTAGGTCAGCCAGTGCTGAGATCTTAACTACTAAGTAGCTGGTTACGTGCATTAGACATTTGAATTTTGGCAGTGATTTTCAAACGAAACCGAAGTTTTTAGTTAGTTGTTCGAGTGTGTTATTGTTCAAAATAGGCCTACATGTAAAAACTTACATAAGATTCATTAACTACGGAGATTAGCATAAATTTGATGCTCTAAAAATAAAGTCATATTTTTCAATTTTTAGGTCATAAAAAAATTGCCCTAGTGAATAGTAATGACTTATTAACTTAACAATGACTGTTGACTTAACAAAGCAGACCAACAAACAATTTTTTAAAAGTTGTTTAGATTTTTCACTGCATTATTTTATATTGATTCAACGTCTTTGTTTGCAGTACAACGTTTAAACATAAGATTATGGTCTGGGATTACAGACATTTGTCTTTGTTTTGATCGCATGCGTCTGTCCCACAATCATCTGATTGGTGACCTATATATATGTAGGCCACGACATTCTGAAGAAGGTGCTCACAAATTGAAATACTTCGTATAACACTGGTCTACACAAAATTTCAGGTTTGGGTTTTGACAACTCATTTTAGCTAACTTTGGGGCGCTGAATCCGAAAATGAACTCAGATTTTCTCTATCACATCACGTTTTTGAGATATGAAATATCCCTCATTTTTGAAAAAAATCAATTTTTGCCCCCCCTCTGTTGTCAAAACAAAGAATTCTGATGCAATAAACACTGTTTTACCTGCAATAATCTAGCTTTAATTAGCAACAAGCATTCTATATTATATTCACACAAATTTGTGTTGTCTTTATTAAAATTTCATGCCTTGAAATAAAAAATAGGCATGCAAAAGAGCAACCATAATAACATCAAACGCTATGCTGACGAACATGTCGATAGGACAGTGACAAGGTATTATCTGAATTATAGCCTACAGTTCACACAATATGCACATAGACATTCCAATGGAGTGCAGAAATTCTGAAGACACACACAGAAATAGCAAAGTGCCAAAATAAAGATTGACTCAAAGGGACTTGGGCAGGGCGAGCTCAGAAACAGTCAAAAAAAGAGCTTTCATAAAATATGAACTCTTCACTTATAAGCTTAAAAATGCTCTTTTGAGGGACTTTCTTTTATGAGCAGCATCTGGAATTTCTCTTTTAAAACTCCAGCAATAGTCGGCCATCATATGACAATCCCACCGACCTTGATAACGTTCCTCCATAATTTTAATATCCTGGTGGAAACGTTCACCCTGTTCTTCACTAACTTTCCCAAGGTTTTCTGGAAACTCATCCGCATGGCTCTTCAAATAGTGAACTTTGATGCTCATCCTGCATCCCAAATCTTCAAAACTAAGCAGTAGCTCTCTTGAGAGATCTTTATAATTTTCTGCTTTTCTGTTTCCCAAAAAAGTCTCACAGCAGCACCGAAAGCATTCCAAGCTCTAGCCTCGAATGGCAACATTGATTTTACAAAATTGTCATCCTTTAACAATTGCCTGATTTGTGGTCCATTGAAAATCCCAGCTCTTTTTTTCTCTTCACTGAGACCAGGAAAAGCATAACATATATACTTAAAACACTCTCCTTCATGATCCAAAGCTTTTACATATTGCTTCATGAGACCAAGTTTGATGTGAAGAGGAGGCAAGAGGATCTTTTTGATATCAACTAACTGATCACGTATGATATTTTTGTCTCCAGGTGTCAAGGTGAGCCTTGGAGGCCACTCTTCTTTGTTCCAGTGCTGATCCTTGGCCCTGCTGTCCCAGTAGCATAGGAAACATGGGTATTTGGTGTAGCCACTTTGTTGCCCCAGCAAAAAGTTTACGATTTTTAAATCTACAGATGAGCCAACCATGCTCATGGTACTTTAACTTTTCAAGAACGGTTTTGATGTTCTGATACTCTTCTTTCATTGTCACCGAATGTCCTATCGGAATAGAACCGTACACGTTACCATTGTGAAGTAGAACACACTTCAAACTTCGTTTGGAGCTATCAATGAAAAGTCTCCATTCGTCTGCATCATACTGTGGTAATCCCATTTCTAGAAGAAGCCCTTCTATATTGTTGCAATAAACGAAATTATTGTGGGAAGCAAAATATGGAAGCAGTTCTTCTTCTCGTTTGCGATAAAATGTCACGCTTGTATCAGCTTTGAGAAGTTTCCTTTCCTGTAGCCTTGATGCCAATAACTCCGCAGATTGCTTAGGCAAATACAAATCTCTCACTAAATCATTTAATTCCATCTGATTAAACTGGGAAGGCTTGTCTGACAGATCCTCGGGTGCTGGTTGAAAAATTTCACTTTCTCCTTCACTAAACGATGCTTCTGAAGAAGAAATAACCTCTTCGTGTAGTTCTGGAAGTGATGTAAATACTGGCAGTGGCTTTTCACCACTGTGAGGAACTGGCCGCAATGCCGAATCCAGATTTGGATATTTCAAACGATGTTTACTCTTTTTGTTATACCCTTTCACACTAACAAGACAAAAATAACAATCGTCAACATGATTTTGTTGCTCTCGCCAAATCATGGGTATTCCATATTTCACTTGTGAACTTTTTCCTTGCGACCAACTTCTCAGACATTCAACGCAGGTCTTGCACACTTTATGAGGAGCCCAGCTTTTGTCCTGGTCTCCCAACTTGACTTTAAAGTAAGCAAGATATGCCCTTTTTACAAACGTGGTAAT
The DNA here is from genome assembly GCF_918807975.1 of Aplidium turbinatum. Classification (NCBI taxonomy): domain Eukaryota; kingdom Metazoa; phylum Chordata; class Ascidiacea; order Aplousobranchia; family Polyclinidae; genus Aplidium; species Aplidium turbinatum. The sequence goes on along the minus strand of NC_137477.1, from coordinate 14,601,647 downwards.
ATTGCATTGTTGAGACTTCAACATGAAGCATCCACAAATGTAACAAAATATATCCGGATCATTACAACATTTTCTTCTTTTGCTGGAAGCAGACATAGCTTGAGATCGAATATAACCTTTCTTTGTTAGTAGTTTTCTAAGAGCAAGTTTTTCCACAGAAACACCACTTTACCAAAAACTCTAACCGACTTGAACTCAAACTTATAAAGTATGAAAATACCTTTTCCTTCTACAAACCACTTTTCAGCTTGAACTCTGATTTTAGTCTGTACAATGTACATGTGCTTTATGAAACTTCTAAATAAATCTTCTTTACTAAGCAAGAATTTATTACTAAGTCAAATCTACTCCCACCAGCTGTCTTCCTACGATATTCAATCTGCACAGAGATAGCAGCTGACCCACAGATAACGCCTGAGAAGCCAAGACAGGGAGTTCAAGCCAGCATGGAAAAACTCAACGCTACCAACCTCCACTATGTCCTATTACGATAATCATAACAGGAATTTTTTTTTTAGAGGAAATTTGAACCAATTTATGAATTTAGTGTAAAAATATCTCTAGGTTTGAAAGTTTATAGCTGTCAGAAAATAATAATATTTGACATTTTACTGCACTAAAAAGGGTAAAATTGGTCAATTTCATAAAATAATGGCAACGATATAAAGAAAACTTGATGTGATAGAGAAAATCTGAGTTCATTTTCGGATTCAGCGCCCCAAAATTAGCCATAATCAGTTGTCAAAACCCAAACCTGAAAAAAAAAGTTGAAATTTGTAGACCAGTGTAATACATGCAAGGCAAGTCGTAGTTGTCATCACAATCGAAAGCGTCTTTCGGGTTTCGAACGATACTCAGCTACCGGTTCAAACAAGTCAGAAAAATACTTCGGTACGAACTGTCAACTGATATTTTTTAATCCGAATGTTCTAGTCTAGACGCTGCGTAGCCGCATCAGCAGTTTACGGAACACATTGTGACTGACAGTTCTTACTAGGGCCATTTTTTATGACCTAAAAATTGAAAAATATGACTTTATCTTTAGGGCATCAAATTTATGCTAATCTCCGTAGTTAATGAATCGTATGTAAGTTTTTACATGTAGGCCTATTTTGAACAATAACACACTCGAACAACTAACAAAAAACTTCGGTTTCGCTTGAAAATCACTACAAAAATTGAAATGTCTAATCGATTGTGAATTGTGATGACAACTACGACTTGCCTTGCATGTTTTATACGAAGTATTCAGGTCATTTCAATTTGTGAGCACGCTTCTCCAGAATGTCGTGGCCTACATATATATAGGTCACCAATCGAATGATTGTGGGACAGACGCATGCGATCAAAACAAAGACAAATGTCTGTAATCCCAGACCATAATCTTATGTTTAAACGTTGTACTGCAAACAAAGACGTTGAATCAATATAAAATAATGCAATGAAAAATCTAAACAACTTTTAAAAAATTGTTTGTTGGTCTGCTTTGTTAAGTCAACAGTCATTGTTAAGTTAATAAGTCATTACTATTCACTAGGGCAATTTTTTTATGACCTAAAAATTGAAAAATATGACTTTATTTTTAGAGCATCAAATTTATGCTAATCTCCGTAGTTAATGATTCGTATGTAAGTTTTTACATGTAGGCCTATTTTGAACAATAACACACTCGAACAACTAACAAAAAACTTCGGTTTCGCTTGAAAATCACTGCCAAAATTCAAATGTCTAATGCACGTAACCAGATTAACATCGTGAAACTCCCATCGCCTCTCTTCCACAAATTATCAAATTTCAATGTCTACAGGAGCTGTTTGAACTGCATTTTAAAGTAAAAATAAAAAGTCATATTTTATGATCTAAAACAGAAAATATGACTTTATTCTCTTAAGCTTCACCGTGACGCCACAAAGCAACTACATAAATTATATATGTCACCACCATTCCGACCGGCTAAACTTTCGCTGCCGTCGCCCACTTTGGCCGTCGTCCACTTGACACGTCGCCCACTTTGGCCGTCGCCCACTTGTCTCGTCGCCCACTTGTCTCGTCGCCCACCTTGGCCGTCGCCCACTTGACTCGTCGCCCACCTGGTCTCGCCCAAGGTGGCATCGCCCACTTTGTCTCGCCCAGTTGTCGTGTACCGCTAACCCACAGCGTTCTCAACTATGAAGAAACGTGTTTTAGCCAGGGATGTCAACTAACTTAGTTCTCCTTTTTAACAACAATTCAATGTCCGACAACATTGAATCGATATAAAAACGACAATATTGCCAGCCGATGTAAATTAGCACTTCGGATTAACACTTTGTTAAAATAAACATCGGGAATTGCAAACAAGACTTACAGCGCTGGTGATTGCAGCTGGATATATTCAATACAACAGTAGTGACTATGATGCGCTGACCTAATTCTGCGTCACTCTTTGATACTACATATTTTCGACATTTAATCCACGATCATTGTATTGCGAAATTAAATAATTGGCTAGAAGAAACCGGCGGCCAAACTTGGCCGACGAAGAAGGTAGCACAGGCGGTCATTCAAGCACTACTTAGCGGCCATGGCCGCAGGCTGCTTTAAGGCTTGAAATGGATGCATGAACTGTTATTTTTTGTTTGTTTTGTTATTTGACATCGATTGAATCATCTCCGGCGTTTTTGTATTGACTCGATATACTAGGGATTGGAATTTTCTAATAGTTCAGGATTCAAATATATTCTCAGTTTGCAAACAGACGGCGACGCAGGATGTATGTCAATTTTATGTGAGCAAACATTTTAATTTATTAGTTTAAAAATAAATTTAATTCGCTTTTTATTTTTCGCTAAATTTCAATTCAATTTATTTTTCTTTGTTGGAATGCAAAAAAAATGATATCATATATATTAATTATTATGAAATAAAATACAAGATTCTCTAAATAAACAGAAGGCGTCGTTGAAATTTTCAAAAAATCTCAGAACAGAGTTTTCTCTGAAAAAGGCTGTCCCCAAATCGGGGTTTCTTCGAAACGGGCCATTCCGAGCCCATGTGCTTATTTGCAGTCATATTTTTTAAGCACCTTTGAAAATCGTATTTGTCAACTTAAACAAAACTTACTCTTTTTTATCACAAAGATATTTTCATACTCAAATATGTAATAATTTTGTACCGTAGTATTTTTTGTGTGTATTAAAATTACAACTGTGCATTTTGTTATTGATGTTTTAATTCCAAAATGTGTCTAAACACCACTGTCATTCTGGTAGAATAGTTCAGCGTAATCCGCATAATAAAATAATTTGTGAAAATACATGATAAATAATGTGATGACAGCAACAACATGCGGACCCTATTAAAAGCACTTCTCAATGGCATATTTATTTTTAAGCTGCTTGAAAGTCAGGATGCCATTTTTTGTTTTTCAAAGCACTATGACTCTATTTAGTTTTGACTCTTTTAAATGTGGTTATGCATGATTGAATACTTGTGTAATTCAACATAACTTGACTTGTCTTAGATGCATAAGTTTAAAATTAAATCTTACTTGTGGCATTTTTCACAGACGGACTCCAATGAAACCTCCCAGAAAAGGGTGTCTGCGTAATCCCAATGCCCCCACAGATCCTGTTGAGGTGAGAGTTTTCAGCCTGGTTTAAAAGCAATTTGTTAAGTAAATACATCATAAAAATACGTTTTATAGTATACAAAGATTGATGATAGTCAAAACATCATAGTTCAGTTGATTACCCATGCCACTGGTTTTCAACCTTTTTTAATGTATTCCTTAATCTGCTTATTCTGGAATTTTCCATTCTTCTATTACAGTATATTAAGTAGGCATTACTTCACTAAATGAATTAGTGTATTTTTTTATCATTTCTTGCATAATCAGTGTTAAAGTGCAATTGCAGTCAAGTTGTTGTGTTTGCCACTGTAGTTCTAGCATAATTTTTTTTTACAAAGGTTTTTGAACTGGAGTTGTGAAGCCAAGAATTTTTTTGGAGCCAGAGCTCTGTTTTTTTTTAAATGTTTTTGTAGAGCTGAAGCTGCTCTAGCACCAGTGTTGGGAAGCCTACGGCAAGCCAATAACTTTTTGCTTTGGCTTCAAGTAGCAATACTGATAAGATGATGTCACAAAGCGGTAAATTATTACTTTGGTGTGCTTGTCCCTTTACCAAATTATATATTATAACATTGTTTTGCCCACTAGGTCCTACCTTCTTTTGGCTACTCCACCATGTGCTCTTGAATGATTCATACAGGTCAAAAGCGTGCTAATTAGTTTGCTGAACAACTTTAAAAAAAATTACAGCACTTTAGCCAGTGCCATTTCTTTTAAATGAACATTTTCTCCTATACATCATTTTTTTACATTTTCTGAACTTTGCATCCACTGCTTCCACTTATTTAATAACCTAGATGAAAGAAAGTCTGTCACTGTTTTAATGGCATTAGCAGAAACTTTTGTCGTGACCCACTGACCCTCCTCTATTTTTTTCCTTTATTTTAACTCCCACAAGTAATATATATAGTATTACAATTCCGATTTCATGGTTGTAATCACATTTCTAATATTTTTTATATAGGTTTGTGCACGGATTCGAAATTTAACCAACAAATCTGACTCTGGGTGTATAAAGATCATGAACGACACAACATTGCAGCTTCATTCAAATGAAGGCAGAGTGGTAAGCTTTATTTTTCTATGTACATATATCATATTTTTTTGTGAATCTTATAATGATCTCTCGCAGATGTTTCTTACCTGTGAGAAACTGTTACTGTGCAAGGAATAGTGTACACGGTCCTGCAGCTAAATTGGACTTTTGCATTTTTTTGTAATTTCCCGATTTTAAAATGATGAGAAAGGTGAAGTTATTTTAATTTCATTACTGTAATCCTTACAGTCTTTTTAACACAACTATTCAATATGATTGCTCTTTGCTTCGATAATTTTGGATATTCTCTGGCAAAACCGTGGATAACCTCACTTCAGCGGTATCAAGATTCCGGAATGCTGTTAGAATGGCTGCTTTAAGAGAGTTGAGGTTAGGTTGTGGAATTGCGTTAGACTGTCCTTCAATCATGCTAAATAGCCAATAGTTGCAAACGTTCAGATCTGTAGAGCTACTAGGCCAAATGTCTTTCAGGACAAGCATGGAAAGATTCTCCTTCACATAAGTCTGGATTTTTTGGTGTACTCTGTACAGTGTACACTACAGTCTTGAACAAGCATAACTTTGGTAGCATTGTAGTTTCCATGAATCATTCAGAGTCTTTAAATACTTTGTTGGGTTGATTCTAAGTCCAGCTTTTATGAAATGAGGGAGGCATCACCTTGCCATCGCTTGCCACAGCTACAAGTATCATCATAGAAGCAGGATTTTTGCTTTGCATCAGATGAAGAACTTTTGAAGGGTCACGACTCACCAGCAATAACTCATATGTTCTGACGATTTGTAACCTCGTCCATAACAAACTTTTTCTCATCAACAAAAAAGCAAGCATGTCATCCTTTGTTTTTGAGATGATTGAGAAGCTTTGGACATCTTTCAATTCTGATTGATCTTGAGCTGGCACTTGGCAGCGAGGAAGTCGCAACATGTTTTCACATAAGATTTCAGATGTCCTAAGGTCTTCATTGACTGCTTTATTGATGGTTCTGTGACTGAGATGGCATCTTCTGGCCAGTTTTGAAAAAAGCATTTTGTGTACTGGAGTATGCTAGAACACAGTCGAATAAGACTGTGCAAAGTGCATTTGCACAGAGTTTTGGAAGAAAAGGGCCAGATGGAAAGCAGATTTGGACAATGGACATTGCATCAAAATTTCAAACAATAAGGTTGCTTGTTTGTGCAGAGGAAAAGGATCTGGCCTTTTTCCAAATTGTTGTGCAAATGCACACTGCACAGTCTTATTTGACTGTGTTCTAGCATACTTCAGAACACAAAATGCTTTTTCTACACTATGGCATTTCCCCATCTGAAAAAAAAAAGCCTGAAAATTAAAAAAGTTAAATTTTTATGTTGTATCGGTACATACTGTTAAAATTTGAGATTGTATAAACGACAATTGGCAAAGTTACAGCACTGTACAAGTGTACATTGTAAAATTTGACATCATCATTGTACAATGTACATTATTGTACAGTGTACAACTGTACAATGATGTCAAATTTTTTTTAAACACCCTGTATTACAAAATTGTCGCAATGAAATAGAAAACTTGAATAAACTTTCGCTGCCTGTTGAAAATGCCTTCAACTATTTCAATTTCATGATTCTTGCAGATATTTTCTGTGATTGTGTTTTGGCGTTGTGTCTTTACATGTTGCCTGGGGTAGATGGTAAATAATTAGATTCAACTATTTGCAGACGGAGTGCCAGTTCTATCGATTGTTCAATAAGCATGTTGGTCAGAAGGAACTGTTTTCTCACGTCGCAGAGCCAATGGTTGAGGATCTTGTAAAAGGGAAAAGTGGTAAGGAATTTTCACTGAAAACTGTGTTATCCTCCAGTGATTTTTCCATACATGAATTTGAACATTCTGATAGGAAAGGCAAAACCACAAAAAGATTGCCAATATTTAAATTTTGATTCCTCACATGTTATGGTCATTAACGCTCAGGACTCATCACATTGATGGCCGATCCACATATTTTTCGATGTTGTGTTTTATTTCAGGTTTGTTGTTCACTTATGGCGTGACAAGCTCAGGGAAGACTTACACAATGACTGGTACTGTGGATGAACCAGGATTTTTGCCACGATCTCTAGATATGATCTTTAACTCCATTTCCCACCTGCAAGCTTCTAAATATGTAAGCTTTATAGTTGTCTTTATCGAAAAGATCGTCAAGCTAAAATTACAGTTTATTGTCTTTGTTGGCATACTCAATACAAGTAAGAAGAATTATTGTCGATTTGTTTCTTAACAAATCTGCAAAGATGTTCAAAGTAGGGATCTATCCAAGGTATGATTGCTACAAAGGAAGCCATGTTACATTTTACTTTTGTGCTGCATCTAACGTTTTTGTATCGTTTTTTCTTGTTGTAATATTCCACATCCTACATTTTCTGTAAAAAGAAACTCATTGAACTTGTCGTTTTTAAAAGTGTTTCATTACACTATTTTGTGGTTATCCCGAATCGACAATAAAAAAAATCATGCATAAAATTTTAGCTTTGGGAATACAACTCTAAATTGTTGATGTGCACGGCTGCACGCGCTGAGTCATGACTTTATCGCCAGACGAATTAGCGAATGGCGTCTGAGTGGAGGCGCCGTATAAATGCCACTTGTTGCTTGTTAATCACCTCCTGCTTCCAGGTGTTTGTGCCGGATGGGATGAATGGATTCTCCGTGCAGTCGGAGGCCGATGCTATGCTGGATAAGCAGGAACGTGATTTTTTACCTCAACTCACCCCGCGGACTCCGAGCAAGTAAGCTAAGTAGCTTCCAGTGATTAGTATCAGTTTATGGTCAGTCATGTTATTGTTAAACAAATTTTTAAAAGATGTTCTTTTGATTGTTTTTACTACAAAGTTGTAATCAGCTCCCGTCATATCATGTTCTTTAATCAAATTAAGATAAAGCTTCCCAGCTAAGAAACTTAAATTTCCCCTCAGTCGGTCTTTCTGTAAACAAAGACTGAAAGTGAAATGTTGGGTGGTCTGCTTCAATCTGTCAGATAGGAAATAAAAAAGCAATTTTCGAAATATGGAAATTTTGGAGATCGGAGTATTTTCTTACTATTCTCCAAAACCGTGGACGAAGTAACACCACATGTGCAGGGAGACTTCAATCCGCTTATTTCAGATCGTGACATTTTAACAAAAGCTGATTGCAGTTAATTAGAGAGAGACCAGACCACGCTGTTTTTGATGCAAATAATGTAAATCAATACCACTCTCAGTTTAACTTTTGTATTAACCTTTACAAAGTCGCTGATCAATTTTATTTCAGGCGACAGAAACACACAGAGGTTCGTTATGATGTTGATCACTGCTTGTCCGAGAACGTCAACCCGGACTGTCGCTATGCTGTGTTTGTATCTTACGTTGAAATATACAACGATTACATCTATGACTTGCTTGGAGACACCCAACTGGATATGTTCAACAGGCCAAAGTAAGTGAATTAGGTTTAAATTTGGGCATCTTTCACCGCATCGCTGTTCATAAACTTTTGTATTACTGTCTTTTAACCAAGCGGTACAGTACTACTACTTTAGAGAAATGATGGAGCATATCTGTACTGTTTACTTCAAAAATGTAGATACAAACGATCTGTTTTAGCCTGATGCTACCGGTTCGCTGTGGTAGTAGCGGTTGGCACTAAGCTTTCAGAACACAGTTCCCTAGTCAGTAGTCATGTGCTATGACGAAGAGAAACTCAATCTATTGTACCTGTACTGTATCTGATATGTGGCGCATTCTCAAGCAGCTAAATGTAAATTTTCGAGCAATTTACTGACTAAAAAGTTTGACATGAAGGTTAACTTAAAGTTTATTATTGAACATCGTTCATGAATCATGTGTATAACAATGTAGCCTCTTCGGCCACACAACCACATGACTTGTCTCCAGCTGGTCTACACGTAGCGATATTGCGCGGTGGTTGATTCTTGCTTTATTGGTTGCAGGCCTCCGCAGTCGAAACGTCTACGAGAGGACAGGAACAAAAACATGTTTGTCTATGGAGTGTCCCAAGTGGAAGTCAAGACAACTCAGGAAGCGTTCGCAGCATTTCAACAGGGTCTGTTTCACTCAATTGAGATGTTGAGGGGTTTTCTTCCAGTTTCATGCTGCAGCAATGGTTTTTTTTTTCTCCGATACTTTTCGGTCATTTGTCCGAAATGACTTGAAAAAATTCGGTCATTTTTTATTTATTTCGGTCATTTTTGGTCATATATAGTCAATTGACTATATATTTTTTCGGACATTTTGACCGAATTGACTATATTTTTTTCGGACATTTTGACCGAATTGACTATATTTTTTTCGGACATTTTGCTAAAAAAATCGGTCAATGACCGATAAATGGGCGAAAAAAAAAACAGTCTGCACGGGAATTGATTGCCTATTGTAAAAAAGCAACGGAACTCAAACAGAATCAATATAACAGTGTAAACATTATGAACAGGATTTTGCTTCATCAACATAGTCATAGTGTAACGCAGTTGTAATGACAAAGCAAATGACCCTTCTTTTATACTGACAGTTCGAGGTCGACATTTGCGTGATGCACCAAGGCTACTGCATCTAAACAAAATTTTGATTTTTTTGACTACAACGGTTCTGTGTTGGTCAGGCCAGGAAAGACGACGCATCGCGCACACACAGCTCAATGCCGAGTCCAGTCGATCACACAGCATCTTCAATATCAGACTCGTGCAGGCTCCTCTTGATCCGCTTGGAGAAGATTTGCTGCAGGTGGAAAAATCACTGTTTTTAACTGGCAGTTGACTCGTTGGAGTTGTTTTAATGTTAAAAATGCCAATTCAATGTTGATTCCAACTGAAAGCAGAAAAACGCTAAATGCTGGACTTCTTTTTGTGGAGAAATTTTAAATTGAGTAAGTTATACCAACAATGCGTCTTCGTTTTCAGGAGCGTAGTTTGATCGGTATCAGCCAGTTGTCATTGGTGGATTTGGCAGGGAGCGAACGGATGGGAAGAACAGGGGCCGGGGGGGAGCGGTTGAGAGAGGCCGGAAACATCAACAGCTCTTTGATGACTTTAAGAAGGTTTGTTCCACCATTGTGAGGACCGAACCTTGGTTTCTTAATCATGCTGACTTCATGTCGCAGAAGAATGTTGCGAGGTTTCAAGAGATCTGGTTTCTCTTTTTGTCGGAAAGAAATTTAATAATATTATTTAAAATTCTTTGAGCAGGTGTGTGTGAGCAAGAATGCCATTAAGAGATAATAGTAAATTTGAAACATAAACAAAAGTCCACTTCCCTCGCTTGTATCTGTGTGTGTGATCATGTTTGTTCATTTGTTAAGCAAAAAAAGTTTATATGTCTAATTGTCTATGTTGTTTAAAAATGTTAGGTTTTTAATTTTTTTGATTACCTTTTTAACTCGAACCTTGCAGCGGTTGTGTGCATATTCAACTGATTTGTACAAGTAGGTTTACAATTGTGATGGTCCTTGAGCTAATAGAATGCACTATGACTGTTTTGAAACAAAGTTTTAGGCATATGTTCTAATCATAGCGATGTATTAAGGTCGCCATGATTGTAATATTGCGCAGGTGTCTGGAGCAGCTTCGAGAAAACCAACGCAATGGCACTTGTGAAATGGTCAAGTACAGAAACTCGAAGCTCACTCATCTGTTTAAAAACTATTTTGAGGGTCGAGGAAAGGTCAAGATGGTTGTATGTCTCAATCCAAACTCTCAAGAGTACGAAGAAAACATGGTTCGTTTTCTTCTGCTGACTACATTGTTCTCTTTCAGCATATTATTCAATATTCATGTCCTCACTGGCAAGGGTGGTCAATTCTTTCTTTGCAGCGATTGTCTTTCATCTCTTTCGTCTGATTGTCTTCGAGCATGATTTTTAATTTGCTACGTTCATTTTTAGCTTTTTTTGCATTGAAAACGATGGAAAATATCATACTTGTGATGTGATATTGAGTATCTTCTCTACATTTTTTTACACTTTTAGCCAACTGCTGACTCTCTTTGTTCCAGCATGTGATCCAATTCGCTGAGGTGGCTCAACAGGTCGAGGTCTTCCGCTCGGAAGAATACAAAGTGGATCGCGAAAGCATCCGCAAGAAGGCTGTGGAGATGAAGATGCGACAAGAAGAGGAGCGAAAGAAGCAACAAACAGCCATGCGCCAACTCAACAGCGAGGCCACAGGTCGCTATAACTTCTACTTAGCTTAGACTGACTGATTTGTTGTTGCTGCTGTTTCTAACAACGTCTTTTGCTTCTGTGTCATTTTTTAAATTGGTTCTAATACGTTTCACGATTGCAGTAGCTGCTTCATGTTAAACTCTCATGTGGGCATGTCAAAGCTTGCACACTTTTGCCATGTTTGTTGTGTTCATTTAATTGAGGGATATTTAAACTTTAAATTCTGTTTACCTTTTAATTTCTTGAAGCCACTCGCTACCCTTTACTTTAGTTGATACGTTTACTCGAGTGTTGTCTAGACTCTAGAATATTATGCTAGAATGTTCTAGAATATTATGCAGCTATAATTGTATAAAAACAACATTTCCATCAAAGTTCTTTGACCAGGTCATCGGCTGTTCAAGCGCAGTCGGAGTCGTCAAATTGCTACTTCCAGCGAATCTGAATCTCCTCTTACAGGTTGTTGCATGTTATTTGTCATAATGCTTGTGTTTGTTTCATTGGTTAACACGGTCCAATGGCAAAGGGTAAAACTTGTGTGCTGACTTATTTGGCATTGCTGTTCGTTAAGTTTTTCTTGGGCTTCGTGTCTTTCCAGCTCGATAACAATTTAGTTTGTTGCAGATATGGAAACAGACTATGAGGGCCTGGAGATCAACCTTGGAAATCTTGGAAGTAGCTTTCCAAGCTTAAAGGTTGCCGATGCGATGGATGAAGAGACGCTACCAGCTCTCATCGCATTCCTGGAAAGCCGCATCAGCGCCGTGCATTCCGTAAAGAAGACCACAGAGTCTTTAGGTGAAAATGCAAAATAAACTTCAACGTTGTTTCCTGGGTCACACAGAAGCGTATTACTTGTCATTCATTGATTTAACAGTATAATTTTTTTAATGCTTGTCGTGTTTTGTATAGCGCGTTATTATTTATGAAATGAAATTGAGCCCTTCAAAAAAAAAACACCAACTAACAATCGTGAGACTGCTGTCAATTTTTAGGAACCTTGTTCCGGGGCAACTTGTTGAACCAGACCTCAAGCGATCGAGATCTTCAGAGCCGCATGAAGGAATGTCAAGAGGAACTTTCCAACAAGACCAAGGACTTGGTGAAGATCGAGAGGCAAGTCAAGAAACTCGAATCAAAGGTACGGACAACGTCACTGATTTCTAGAAAACTAGACATGTACCGATACCTATATTTAGATTATTTCTTTTTATATTAACTCATTAAATGTTGTGTAAATAAAGTTTTAGTGCGTGGCACGCCATGCCTAAATCAAAATACGTAGATAAAAAACACTTAATGCAAATGTTTATGCAAATTTAATTTTGATAAACGTTTTTAATCGGTGTTAGTATTTGGCCAGTACCGTTACTCCAAAATTTCCCTATACGGATATATTAGCTCATCTTTATGAAAAAACATTCTCACCGGTGGTTTCAACACAGTTTACCAGTGCGCAAACATATTTAAAAACTGGCTAAAAGACAATAAGCTTCAAGTGTGAAAACGTCAAACGAAACATCTTTCATTCTCATCATCTCTTTTGTTTGTTATCAAAATTTGTTTGTTCTACAGAATCAGGTGCTGACCAGAACAACTCAAGTTTATGAAAAGGACAAGAAGAACTTGCAGGATCAGGTAAGATTACGATGATTGCTATCACCCCTTTGTGACGTCATCACATACCCTGGCAGCATTTTTCTCACTCGGTTTTGCTTTTTTCAGCTGAATGATGCGGAGATGCAGACTAAGAGTTTATCGATGGCCAATCGAAAGATAGAGTCAAAGCTGCGTGGTGCTGTGGAGAATACAAAGGCGCAATTGGAAAGAGAATGTGTATGCTCTTTGTTTATATTGCTTGTTAATAGACAGCATTTGATCAATACTTTATTTTCACAAAAACTTCTCTTGTTGCATTGTTAATATGAGGTTTTTGGGGATTTTTCTTGATCGGAGATTCCCTACTTGTGTGTTTAAATTTGTTTATTCTATCTTCAACTATTTTTATGTCTTTGATTGCATCCATAAATCTTCCCCAATTTCTCTTCTACCCAATGGATGTAATTTAGCAAGTTTGTATTGTTGTAGTGGGTATTTCACTTATTCATATCCCCCCGCCATCTTAATTCACTTTATTTTTTTTCTAAATCTACCCACCATTGTAGTCCCGCATTCATTTTACGCAGTTGTTTCACTGCCAATAGTCTTTCCGCTCTCCTTCATCCCCTGGACCGTTCCCACATCAAGTATCAGACAAAAGACGCTTTCGCACATCTTGTTGGTCAGACGATTTTGAGCTGCCCGTTCTCAACTGATTTGGTTCGTTTTGTCAATTTTAGTTGTCTTCTTCCAGGAGAAACGTGTCCGAAGCGTGCAGACAGAAATGCAGGAGAAGATGTGGGTCAAGGATGAATGCCTCCGACAAGCGAGGAACATTCTAGTCCGTACAGACGGAAGAGAAGGAAGAACCACCACTCGTCAACTTACTCCATCTACGTCATCTTCGACTTCAGTGAGTGACCTGATGTCATGACGCCATAGCACTTGACGTCGTCTTTTCGCGGCTGAAGCTTTAACTCGAAATAATGACATGAGTGCCGAGATATTGAAGGGCGGGTGAGGTGCAAAATTGCTCAGGAATTTCTAAGGATAGCGGTTAATCACGATGCAACCGGAGGTATATTGAGGATGACTTGACCACGTTTAAAATTAAGCCTGATCTTTTGTGATGCGGACCATGTCAGCATCATCAATCATGATTCGCAGCTTCATCAGTGACTGGGATTGTGTTGACAGGTTTCCACTACTCCACACACAAGGCTGAAGCAGCGCCGCTCCAAATCGGCCGAGAACATTCTGAGCGAGCGCAAGTCGCTCAGTAAGAGCCGCAACAAGTCCACATCCGATCACGACTTGCGTTCTAACAAGACGAAGAAGGCGGCCGTTGTCGCTGAAGTAAGTGACCGCTTTTTACTTCGGCTTTATATTCAAACCCGAACTTTTATGATGTCAAACTGCAACCGTTTAAGGTTTAGCTTCGAGTTATTTGAGGTTCTTGGGACAGTTGTGAGCTCATTGACGTGTTGTGTGACGTCATCACTTGAAGGTTAGACCAGTCAGATTTTGAATAGGATGCGTTTGCCAGGAGACAGAGTGTGATGAGGAGAGAAATAGTCAGAAAGATGATGGAGACAGGGGTGTGATGACGAGGAGCAGGAGGAAGAGGTTGTACAGCAACGAGGGTGGTGACAACAATAGCTTACTTGACGATCAGGAGAATGAACGAAATCTCGGATGCAGATACGTGAACAGGAGAGACGAGTTGAAGTTTCGACGGCGGGTAGGTTTTTTATCCATCGCTAGCAAGTCGCTATATTTTTAATGAATAAGCTGCCTTGTTATTATTGTTTTTTCCACTGTGTTAATATTTTACTGTTACAGCCCGTTATCGTTGCACCGAAACATCGTCGATCACAATCTGCAAACACTCGCAATTGGCTGGCACATTACCCCGACTCCACCGTTCAACCAGGTGAGCTCCGTGCACCACCGCTAGCCGACAGAAGACTCTTCTGTGACCTGTTTCATAAAAATACAAACTGTTTTTCAAGATACTTTTAGTGATTTTAACAATGGATCTGTTCTGAGAAATATTACTCGGTTGCTGCGTGTCTTTACATTATTCTAGACCTCGATTAATGGCAAGGTGAGATCAGGGCCTTTTTTAGCGGATGTATACTTAGGAGGCAAATGTTTGTGTGGGTATTCTAACTGGTTGGGGCCTTAGGTGTTTGCCCTCCGGACTCTTGCACATCAACGTTTAATCTATATTATATTTATATCGATACACAACCACAAACGCTATATAATTTTTGATCGAACGTCAATTTGATGAACATCGATTTTGAAGTTGGTTTACAAAAATTTTCTTAAAAGTAATGAAACATTTCTGGTGAAAAATTGTGTGCTCATAAGTGTGATCGGATAACCTTTCATAAGCGAATCGGCACCATTTCTTATATCATGCTGTAGATGCTCAAGTTGGATTCGTCCCGGTTCATTGTACAGCAAATAATAATAAACAGGTTCATCTTGCCAAGTCCTAGCCAAAGGAATGCCAACTGTGTCTTTATCCACAAGTGACCGGTTAGGAACCACTGGTCCTCATATGCTGATTGTTACTACTGATTGGCATGATCACGTGACTCATGAATTGGCTGCTTGCAGAAACCATCCTCCAACCGTGCATCAAGCCAAGCCGGGTGGTGAGCGTGCCCTCTCCGAAGGATGTTGCAGGAGCGAACAAGTACATCCTGACTCATCAACACGAGGACAAGGACGGGGAGATTGAAACTCAACTGGTCAAGGTGGGTTCCTCCGATCTGCTAATGTGATATGGTAAGTCATCTTATTGAGTGCGATAGTGTTAGCGTGAACTAACTGCATCTTTGGTTAATCTTCAGGGTGAGGTGTTTCACACGCGCACTGGAGGGCAGCAGGTGCAGTTCGTCGACATCGAGACGCTGAAGCAGAGCGATCCACAAAAGAAGACGTCGCCCAATAAGTTAGTGATTCTTGGTGTTAGTGTTAAAGTCAGTGCTTGTTATTCATCTGCCAACGCTGGATGTGCGGACCTTTCTGTAAACTTGGTTCAAAGCATACCACATGGAGTATAGACCAGGCTTTCCCATGGAGTATAGACCGGGCAATTTTTATTGCAGGCTTTACAATGCACGCTTTTTGTTGGTAATGTTTGTAATCTCCTCAGAAAGTTGTCATATTACCAGTTTGACAATGATGTCATTTTTCAGGAAGAGAAAGTCAGCTACGTCGATGGATGAGCTGTCATCCGAGGAACAATCAAGCTGGACAGATGTGGAAACGAGGGTGAGTTTATTGAGTGGCGGGTGTTATGTCTAAAATTTTCCATCTCTTGTATTTCGAAGTCAGAAGAACGTCAAGAAATAGCTTGACAAGCACATGCAGTGCATGTCTCACTGATACTTCTGGTGCCGTTATCATAGATGTGGTAAGTTACCAGTTTGTTTCAGGTCAGGTTAAGCAATACACGATTTGTAAAGCCCAATATCCTGCTGGAAAAACCTAAGTTTTATTTTAAAACACTCATAAATATGTGCACGTGAAATGAAAGGCGTATGTACCATGTAGTGTGTTGACAATTTATTGAAATATACTTTTACTTATACCACACACATGCAGTAAGCACTTGCCGACCATATTGTGAACTGTGCTGTGAACTAATTCCTTTTTTGTTCTTTCAGTGCGCGTTTGGTGTCGGTGTGATGAACAGCGCTGCCAAGTGAGTATTAAATATATAGTTTTATATTTGCCGTGTAGGTTGGCAACCATGGTTAATGAACTGTATCACAACAAAATGCACAGCAGATCAAGTTGTGACAGCTATTTTGATCCCGTCAATGTCTGGCTCAGCTGTGCGCACTCATCCTTGCACCTATAAGTGGTGATGTCACATGAACGCGTCACTGTGGTTCCTTTAGCGTAGCGGTTGATTGTTTTCTTTCCACATAAGGCGCAAGTTTGCAACCATGTTGTTAGAGTAAGAGGCATGGAAGAGATCCAATAAGTCGAAGCAGCTGTCGCCACCTCGTTCTTCTTACAGTCGGTTGTCGGCATGCAAACCCAAGCATGTCGTTATTCGTGAATACTCCGCTGTGTGAACAAGTAACTCTCGGCTCTTCGGTCGGTTAGAAAGCGCACGTCATATATCGAACCTCGTCTTGTCAGTCCGGGTAACCAGCCCTGCACCAGTGGTTCAAAGCCTCTACAAGCGGACGAAACTGTCAAGATTATACTTCGAAGAAGCGTTTTTAGTCCAAACACGATTGAATAGTGAATACTCTCTCAGTGCTACTTTGACCAACCAGCTTTCTGATAGAGGAATTCCACATCATTGATGTAACGTTGCTGTTCTTACGTCATCATTTACCCAAATGTATTCGGACTTCCGACTGAACCGAATCTATTTTTGTGCAGGAGGAAGAAGTGAAAGACTACGCTCTGAGGATTTGTTATTGCATAGAGAGTTTTATGACGTCAACGGATGCGCTCTTTCACTTGCTTGATGACGTCATTTCGCTGTATAGTTTTTGTAACTTTAACTTCTGCTAATAAATTTGTTTTGCAATGTCGAAAGCTTTTGTCACAACCACCCATGCATTGTCGGCAGGACTGCATTGAAATTTCCTTGTAGGCCCAACTCTAAGTTTTGTCTAGCAAATGGCGCTGAAGAAAAATAAAGGAAGGAAGTGCTGATGAAGAAGGGTTATGCTGTAAATATAATCGATGAGCATATGACCTTGCGAATATTAAATTCACATTTGCGCGCTATCGTCGTCTGGGAAGCATCGGGGGTCACAATATTAACAAACTCGCTAGCTGGGCGGCGGAATGTTGACTCGATCTTGTAACGCATGCAGAAGCAGAAATAACAAAATATATTTTATTGAATATAATTTGTTTTGAACATAACAATTTTACAACAAAACAACCAACCTGATGTGCAATTTCAAAGAATTCTCCCAGGACGTCGAAGGAGTTTTGTTTAAAATCTTGACAAGTTCCATGGAAACCGCGATGGTCTAGCAACGAGGCGATAAAAAAGAACACCGCTATCCAGTGTGACGATTATGCGACTGACCACAAAAGCTAACACAAAACTTTCGAGAAAAAAATGGAAGTCTAGACGACGGTGAGGTTAGGTAGACCGAACAAGACCATGTTGCATAGCGACGCATCCGGGGTTTTTGCTTCCATCATGTCCGGTTTACTTTCTTTGTGCGATCCGGCGCTGACGGGCCGCCCAATCGCGCTACGCGGAGACGCCAAGTGATCTCTATTCCGACTGGCTGAGCGGCTTTCTCGCTTCTCGGGAGTGACGTCACGGCTTCGGGGCGAGTGTTTGTGTTTCTTGTCCTTCCCTTTCGCGGCTGGAGGAAATACGAAATAAGTTCGGTTTTATCTCCATGCTTAATAATCTCGCGATACTACTATTACACCAGTTACGTAGTTAGCCTATAAGGTACAAATAACAACGCTACAAAAATTTAATAAATTCCTTAGTTATCTATGCTTGTTGATTCCGAAGAAACTAAACTTAGTGGCAATTGGGTTTACAGAGCACTGACTTCAGATAATTTGCAGGGGAATCGAGAGGCGCATCAATGTATTTGGTCAGTTCTCTAGGCTTGAAATACTTTCAAGAAAATATCTAGTTACTGGCAATGAAATAACTTCGCTTTAAATGCCAGCAATAACTGACACGCACCAACAATACAGCCTCCCAGGAGGAGCAAATAAGAAACTAATATATGCAAATCACCTGTCTGGGGGCGGTCAGCTACGAGTGGTTTGATCGTGAGATCCGGAAAAGTTATTTTTCGAATGGCTTGCCCGGTCGCCTTGCCTTCCTCCATCAGGCTGCCCATAAACGATCGCAACTTCGTCGCGTTGTCCTGGCTCGCCGAGTGCCATTGATTTAAACAAACACAGTTCGCCCCACGCAGACTGAGCAACATAGCGGTCTGCAGCAACAAAGCATTTCATTATTGTTGTGTTGGTCACCCGCAATCAACAGGCGCTGGTTCATCTCAATCTCCTTCAAAAGGTTCATTAATTATTGGAATAGTTAGGTTATAAGAAATTACCAATCCAAAAAGGAGTTATATTGTATACGCAAAATGTTTACTTAAGAGAATGATACTTAAAGAGTGGCGGCTCGACTTCGTTAGGTAGATGATAGCTTGCTCGAAGTTGACGTCAGACACAAAAACGTGACGTTTAAAATATATTGCGACCTCCAGCGGCTTCTCGATTGACAGAAGATTGTTGGTCTTGTCCACATCTATCTTGCTCTGGTGACGGAAGCTGTGATGGGTCTGTGCCTTATCCAGAAGAAGAAACAACTCGCATCTATCCAAGTCCAAGGATGACAGCTTCGACGGAGGGAACTGATAAAAAAAAAGAGAAAAAAATGGTGTATGGAAAAAATTAAGTCTGTCAACACACTGCCATCTAGCAACTAACCTGGGCGATAAATCTTTCCATTCCATAATACATGAAAGCTGAGCATCCGTGAGAGGTCTCCTCCCATTGGCCGACACTGGGGAGGGCATCTGGGCCGTAACGGCCAGTCCATCGGGAGGTAAAGTTCGGGTACATTTGCATGACATGCTTGAAGGTTTGGTCGGGACGATGCTCCTCCGTCTCAGAGCAGTCGTTGTGAGGGTCGACTATGAAGTGTACGCTGCACCAAAGTACAAACGTACGTTTGGTTGAATTAACGTAAAAATAACAGATTTAGCTGTCTGGGTAAAAACCAAACACTGTTAAAAGCGTGCAGGAGTCACGGGATTAACGTTTTGATCGAACTCGGAAAGCATCGAGTCAGTCTAGTATTGCAAACAACCGATCAGTAAAACAATTAACTAATCACGACTTGCTAATAAAGTTAAAAGCCAGACATTCGCAGTATATTGAAGCATTTACTTTTGCATGTCCATGACGCGGCAACCATTCGTGGCATTATTGGCCTGGGGAGTCTTCCCTGCTGCGGGGGCGGCTGCCCTCTTTGCGCTCTTCGCGCTATCTCGGCCACCCTTTGGTGTCTTTGAACCAGGTCTTCTATCTTTCTTCTTATCCACTGCAATGTCGTCAGCGTCAGGAATCCAGCGACGATGCAGCATCTGCACCATAAGTTTAAATCAATAACCAGTTTTTGTGGTTATCTCTATGGCTGCAGATGCGATTGCAATCATAGCGTAGGCAATCATAGCTACATGACGCGTTTTTTTATTTATGCACTTGCAGCGGCAATGAGCAGTTAAAAGAACTAAGTTAAAATAAGCTTAGCATCAGCTAGATACCTATGCAGGAAAGCAGCCGCTTTTTACATTGTAGACCAATGTAAAAAAACGGATGATTTGCTGTCTGGAAAAGACTCGCTGTACCTGCAGAGAGAAGTCCCGGCATACCGAGCTCACGTGACATGATTTGAAACAACGCAGCGCCTCCAGCGGCAAGTGCATAAGTGAAGGATCGGCGAGTATGATGACGTGGTCAGGGTTACTCGGGTTCAAGCCACTCTCGTACTGTAGAAATAAAACAATGAAGCAAACACGTGTTGGTGTCCAATCAACCACATAGCTTGAGATCAAAAGTCTGGCTGTTTTCAAGACTTAAAATGTCCCTGTACAATTCCATAACGAAAATACAAGATTAGTGTCCACGTAAAACAAGATCATTAGCAAATTGTCTTGTTCCTCCCCTCTACCACAGCATACCGGTCGCCTAATTCACGACCAAAAAATCGTAAACAGCTAATGAGCTAAATGAGACGATGTGGCTTTGTAGCCTACTTGAGAAGCCAAAAACAAAGCAACTTTTTCGAAAACGATCGACGCACTTCACAGTCGAAGAAATAATAATGGCTTAATGAGCTTTCATCGCCTCGTCTTGGTCAATTTGTAGAAACGGCACAAAAACAAGTATCTTTTGCGCTAAATAAACAATCATCTGGTGTCGACTGGCTGCTGTGCCATTGGTATGACTTCAGTGCATTCGTGCAACCCAAGCTTTCCCATAGCGACACCAACTTCGTGTAAGAAAGTGGGTGAGAAGAAAACGTTCTCAGCAAAATAACCATACCAGAGAAAATCAGATCAAAAACGATGTACAAAATGAAGAGTTTCATACAAAGCTTGCATCCTTCCTTAGTCCTTACCATGGATTCGGCTTGTTCTGCGATCTGTTTCACTAGCTTGTCGCTGATGTGTTGCGTCACTGAACTCAAATAACTTTCCATCCCGTCAAGAATCTCATTGAATTCTTCCTGCACATAAACCAATGACGTTGAGAGTCTGTAGCGGCGAAAGAAACCATTCGTGTAGCTTGAAATCAAGTCGAGGTAATACGAAATGATGCAACATACATTACGCTCGCGGCGACTACAAGATGGCAAGCAGTGAAATCCGTTACAAGCGGTTCGGGCCGTAAGAGGAGCAACCGACAACAACACTGAAGTTCTGCGCATCGTACAAATGCGCAGAACTTGACGAACACAGATTCTTTGCATGGCAAGAGTTCATTATAATTCGCATGGATGATCACCTTCAATTTCATCTCCTCCTGTGCCTGCTCCTCCAGGGTGGTGTCGGAGATGACAGCTTCTGCGGGACTTTTCGACAACTGTTGCAACATCTTTTTCCGCATACCGAGCTGAAAGATTTGATACTCACTCTGGAGGAGAAAGCTCATCAGTCTCAGCTGAAAGTCAGCCGAAACATCCTCGATCTTTTTGAAACTAAAGAAATTTTAGTGAATTCATTAGAGCTTAAACATGTCTTCAATGCACAAATAACCGCGGCATTCCT
Source organism: Aplidium turbinatum (assembly GCF_918807975.1). Taxonomy (NCBI): domain Eukaryota; kingdom Metazoa; phylum Chordata; class Ascidiacea; order Aplousobranchia; family Polyclinidae; genus Aplidium; species Aplidium turbinatum. Next base: position 14,580,385 of record NC_137477.1, on the reverse strand, counting down.
TGCAGTAGAGAATGAAAAATATTGACTTCAACAAAATGTTGTGAAAAGATACTCGGAATTAAGAAAGTATTTCAACGTTTGTGGGGTTCACGACTGATCCACTGCACCCACCGACATTTGTGGGATTACCAGCAGAGCATTGAAGAAAAAACATTGCTGCGACGTATCTTGTTGCCAGTGCAAGACGATGAGAGGACCAGACACGACTTTTTAAAGTCTTTAGCTTTGAACGTTTTATATGTGCAGCACAGTTTAAGGGTACCGTTGTTTTCGGAATCCACTATGTCATTAATTTTACAAGGATAATAAAAATAATAATTTTGTAGTTGGCAAACAATGGTTGAGAAAAGGGGGGTCACCGATGCTTTAAGGGCGCGTTTAAGATGAGTAGCCTACATTTCTTGAGAAGCGATGTCTTAGTGAGATATATTTTGAGTTGAAATACAAAATACTTGTCAAAACCCTTACAATTCGTTGTTGACTGGTACACGCGCTATGAAGGCACGAGATGGCGGAGGTGGCGCTGCGACTTTGTCCTTTCCTTTCCCCTTCCCGTCCGCGTGAGCTGGCTGTTGCTTGGCTTTGTCGAGCATGGCGCAGTAGAGCAACTCTTGCTCAGGGCAATGTTGGAGGATGATGACGTTGAACGACGAGGGAAGTTCCTTCAGCAGCATGTGGTAGTTCGGCGCCTGTTCATGTAGCCACCATTACAACAAGGCTCACAGCCGAGTCAACACGTCAGTACTTTTTACATCGATTCATCGTCGAAAGACGTGAAAAAGACTAACATACTGCCTGGGCGTACAAGCTCTTTTTGCAGCAATCTGAAGTATGCACGATACGCATTTGTTGTTCGAGAACATCGTAAATCTGGGGTTGTAAAAAGATAGACCCTCAGCCCCAGAGGCTCACACGACGAAGGCGAGGCCTACAAGTCACAACGTTGAGTTTTTTCAAAGAATTATTTGACGTTAAATGACAATTACAATGCTCCCGATGAAAGTTATTCACACAGACTTGTATTTCGTCGGCCAAAAAACTGCGATACATACTCCACCCAATGCTGGGGGAGTGCATATTCATAGTCAATTTCGGTGTTTGGGCATGCGCCAGTGGTTCAAAGCCTTTCACACGAATATGTGTCACTGCGGAATTAGGGTCTCAAAGAAGCTTTCTAGGTCTGAGGGTAAAGATTTTTACAATAAATCACACTGACCAGCTTGAGTCGTCTCCAGGCCATGTAATTTTCTTCCAGTGTCTTGAGTATGTCTCTCCGCACTGTACTGGCGTGCAAACCCGTACTCACATATCCCTTGAAGAGCCATTTCTCCTGTAAAGTAAAGCACTGTATGAGCAAAACAGAAGAGAAGCATGCAAGAATGACGACCTGGCATTGACGGAAAGAAAGAGAAGATTTTAAATTGTCTGTATCTTAAACACTCATTGGCTGTTCCTCCCACTTGACAACAGATCAGAGAACCCATCTCTACATTGATGGCAGCAATCGATGTAAATCTGCAGCAAAGAAAAGATAAGACTGAGAGAAAGTGCTTTTGGGTTAATGAGAGTAATGAGAAGCTTTGAAAATTTCTGAAGTCTCAAAAACTTCTTCACAACAATTGCCCGATTACCTGGTGCAGCAGGGATGCCAGCTGGGATATGTTGGGATCAGGAAGCGATTTCATCAGCAGGTTCTTTAACGCTATCGATGTTTTGGCACTCTGGCAACATAATTAGGTTTAATTACAAAAGTTAAAGCAAAGAACTGGTTTTGGTACAACAAAAGCAACTCTGAATTATCACCAATGAATGAAAAAATCTCCCTATTGATTAAGCGATTAAAAGAAAGATTTGATAACGAACAGCAATTATGACGCGGACCAACATTACCTGGTACAACGCAAGGTGTGTGGACGCTGCTGTTGCATCACATTGCGCTGTGCATTCAACCATGTCCAGAGCTGCTTCGCTGACAACGGACCAGGCTTGGAGTTGTAGGGCCAGGTTGATGGACTGACCGAGGACCTCAGTGGCTTGCATCAACAACCTGTGGAGCATCACGTGACAGTAACTGCTGTTAATTGAGTTACCAAGTGGTAAGAACACATGACTGACGCACTAAAAGTTGTCACTTCGACGCCTATTGAAAAAGTACTGTATGTAATAGTTTCGAAAAAACGCTTGAAATTCGTCTTTTCTAATCCATTTACTCGATAATTATTAATATTAATGAAAATTACTAATAATTAATATAATAACTATTCATCGTCGCTACAACCAGGTATAAAATTAGACTAGTTTTTATAAGAGAATACCATATCACTTCAACTATAAACGAACTGGGATATAGCCGTGGTTCAAAAGCTCCAGTATACATGGGTTAACAGCACGCAAACCTGTAAGCTTCAAAAAGATACCATTCGATTTACGTCGGTCATATGGTTAACAAATCTAGCATACACGAGTAGTAGATCTGCCCAAGATGATTAACATTAGCAGACAAATACTCAGCCTACTTAATTTTTTAAAGTACAAATACTCAGCCATGGAGCAGTCCATGACTCAGCCTACTTAGGTTTCACAAACCTGTGGCTTAATTCAGAATTGTTCAATACTTGAGCTCCTTCTTGTGTCAAGGGTTCGACTTTGGCAGGAGGATCATCCTCTTCGCAGTCCGGACTTGGTTCCACGTCAGGTTCTGCGGTAGAACATGCTTTATCACTAGCTTTAGTCGGTCGTTAGCCAACCATCTAACTTTACGGCAGCACCGGCAGTTCTAGCAAACAAAACCCGCAAATACAGAACAAAGTTCTTTCTTGGAGTATTTGTTAGTTGAGGAAACTAGGTCACAATCGTAACAAGAAAAGAAAGTCAAGAAACATGTGCCAATGCAACAAGCATGAGCCATATTGTTGTAACCTTTCACGTTGATGTCAACACTTTCTCCACGCAGCACGTGATCATCGACGTATTTTGAAATCTCCCATTGGTTGGTTGGAGGGACAGGATATAAGCTTTCAGCAAGAAGACGAAGACAACGACCGATCAGGTGCAGCCAAACCGCACTGTGGGCAAACAAGAAACACGCGTGAAAGACACAAACTGAAGACATGATAACATAACGTGCTTTCATGTCATATTGCACGGTGATGTTTCAAAGAGTGGATTTTGTTGGAATATAATGCGGCACCTAATGGAATAATTCCCCGACAACAACACTTCAAAAAACGGAAACTTCACTCTGTCAATCTCGGTGACCGGGACTGTCAGCGATTCAAAGCCTCTACAAGTATGCGAAACTGCCAGGATTAAGCTTTCAAAGAAGCTTTTCCAGTCCAAGGATAAAGATTCAATCAATTAATACTGTGGAGCAACGTTGTCAATTGGCTTGACATCGCATATACGGGTTGCAGCACTGTTCAAAGAAAGGGTCCCCAGATGGAGACTTCTTCAAAACCTTTTATATGTTTCATTTCTCACGAACATTGTGTACGTTAAAAAATAAAAATCCTGCGTCAAAAACTTCCTTCCTTAAACTTGCGTATTGACAGAAATATCTTTAACCATAACAAACTTTAACAAATGCTCTGCACTGTGAAGACAATACGATTTGTCATAGCAGAAACTAATCTCAAAAGTTTTTCTTCATCACACACCGGCAGCATAATTTTTAGTCATCCGAAAAGGAACAGCAATTTGACTGGCGGCTAAATCAAAGTGTCATCCTCATCCCAGCTCACTCACCGTAAGATATGATGCTTGGGTAGAGAGCTGTGGAGAGTGTTGAGGATGGTGAAAGACTGGTGAAGGAATGTCGTCCTCTCAGCATCCCACCTCCTGCTCACTTCGTCAGCCTCCTCCTCTTTTTTACCGACAAAATTTTCAACTTTTCTTTGAATCTCTCCTGGAAGATAAAGTGGATGTTAATCTATCACACAGTCTGAGCAAGTGGAGCAAACGTCATTGCGTAAAAGCTTGAAACAAAACCTGTATTCAATGTTACTAAGCTGCGCCTCTATACGACTGCACTGACACTACATGCTTTGTAAAGCGATGAGGAGCACGCATATGTGATGGATGCAGCGCTACGCAAAAATACACATCGTAAAACCGTACATACATTTTGTGAAAATAAAAACTGGTGTAAATCTTAACTGGTTCTTTGAAATTAAATAAGGGAAGAACAACATCAAGTTCAGTAACAGCTGGACTTGGAAGATATTCAAATACAACACTGCGGTAGAAGACAAACCTTTTGCTTCCTCCTCCTTCTTGGCCATCAGATCACCCTCCGCGGATATGACGGCAGCGTGCAGCATCAGGGATACCAGACGGAGTTGAACTTCCATCAGCTCTCGGTGTGTAGGAAGACTTATGTCTCTGTCGCCCTCTGACGGAAGCACCGAACTGAAATAACAAGCTGTTGATAATAATTGATTCCTTCCAACAAACTTCTTTATGAATCTACATTTTGCAACCACGTCTGACGCCATGATGCGAAGAAATAAGCTTCAACAGGATTTCGTAAAAAACATATTTTTGTGCCATCACGTCTGTGGTTTCGTGAAAGATTGCTCATCTTCGAAGTCGTTAGACAAGGGTTCGATACCTTGGCACCAGAAGTTGTCTCAGCAGAGTTTCAATCGGCTTCAAAACAAAAAGGTTGCGTGACAAACTCTATTTCAAAACATAGGTGACTTTTCTCTCTCAGTGGAACCTGAATGCAGATCCTAAACGCTCTCGTGTCTCATCTGGGAGGACATGCTGCAGAAAATGTAGTTATTTCACCAATATTCAGTGGAACAATGAACTCCTTTCATGGACAGCTCTCCATTTACGAGCACCTAGTGGATGTTGTACTTCACAGACAACAACACTTCAACAACTATCGGAAACTTCGCTCTGTAAATCTCGGTAACCAGCCCTGCGTCAGTGGTTCAGAGCCTCTACAAGTATGCAAAACTGCCAGGAATAACCTGTCAGAGGCTTTCCCAGGTCGAGGGTAAAGTTTTAAACCAACCAAAATATAAAACTGACTTGCAAATCGAAGTTAGATTGTCGACGCTTTTCCTGAGAAGATGGATGGCGGTGAGAAGATGACTGATCCTCTTCTCGTGGTCCGATTTTGAGAGCTTCAACAGAACATCGGAATGTTCCTAAAACAAATCTATGGTCACGTTACAGTTGGATAACGATGGTCATGCGTCACCCCTCGACGCCTCAACATCTACGCAATCGATTGCTCACTATAAGTTCTATCCACTCTGTTTCCATGCCGTCTGCTGGTGGTGAGAAGGGGTACTGAGACGTTGATGGAAGATGCCGCAAAAGTTGCCGACGTTAATACGTGGTAAAAAGTTTTGCATTCAAGATTGTAACCTCACAATGAAATGACCAACTTACATCAAAATGTGATGTTATTGCCATTGCAGCAACTTTGTTGTGCACAAACATTTCTACAGAATAATAATGAACATCTAAGACAAAGTCAAATTCAAAAATGTTTGTCTTTATGACATAGGTCGACACACGCTTACTATATCGTGTCTGGACGGCCGGTTAAATTTTGGCTTGATTGATGTAAGATTTTAACAGTGTTACACAATCTATGACTACACCACACACCCCAAACTAAGCAACAAGTGAACACATTTTCTTGGGTTTGTTACTCCACTATGGTAATACTATGACCGCTGTAGTTACCAAGTGAGTAGAAGCAAGATCTCGGAAAAATCCAAGTTCTTGTAAGCTCTCCTCAATTAAATCCAACTTCTTCAGTTGGTCAAGCACCTTGCAGTTCTGACGCGACAGTTTGAAAAAGCAAGCACGCGCGCCAAGCATTGCTTTCATGTGACCTGTCACATAACAAAAAAAATCAGACATGAGCGAGCCGAGTTTTACAAGAAGAGATAACGAACATTCAACTACCAATGGTCGCTGTCTTGGTTGGTCTTTGCTCCTGCAGCTTGTTGAGGCAAGCTAAAGATACGCGAATCACTGCCAGAACTTTGTGAATGTCATCAACTGAAGGGTCTTGATTCCGGGTGATTGCGTCAATCAGCAAATCAATGTTATCCTTCAATGGAAAATAAAACAACCATCAACAAAGCCAATCTGGCGAAGCTATTAGAGTTTACAAGTCAAAAGCAAGAAGCGGGTGTTGTACCTTCCAAAAGGCCTCGTCACCACTAATAAGTTGTGCCTTCCGTAGCAGCTGCATCGCCTGGCCAGTATTCGCCTCCTGAATGGCGAGGGCGGCCAGTCCGTGGTAGATATCAGCTTTCAACTCGACATCTGCGTTGTCGTCAGCCACTGTGAGTGCTTCACTGAGAAGAATTCGACAGTCCTGCCAGTAACCCAATCTGAAATAAACAATTGCCTCAAGAAAAAGCACAAGTTGTCAGACTACTGTTTGAAAATATTGGGCGTTTAGGTTTGAGACTGTGTAGTGTGTAACGCATTTCTTGCTGAATAAGAAAAGCTACACAAATCAAAATATTTCCCACATAAAACGTAGTAGCGTTAACTTCGACCATGCAACGTTCTACAAAAACATGCTGCGTACTACAATCCACGATCGATCACAGAAGACAACAGGTCTAATCTTCTACCCCTGAAAATATTCGACAAACTTGTAACTTTGAGCATCATCACATGTCTCACTTGAGGAGCAACCTTGCTTTCTTCGTCCAAATCTCGCTCCTGTTAATTCCTCCGATCCTCCTCCCTGTCAGAGTATTCGCTCCGGATTCAACTTCCTTTGTTTTCGGCACGCTGTCCCCACGATCCTGCAACGAACCACCGGGATGTTGCAAAAACGCAAAATATCAAGAAACAAACCGTTGTTAAGAAATCGAAAAATAAATTCCATTCTTTAAAAGGGTTATAGGTGAATTGTTCGCAAACAGTTTTTCGTAAAATTAATTCTTCGTAAAACAATTCTTCGTAAAACAATTCTTCGTATCCATCAATTGTTCGTATAGGTGAATTGTTCGTAAATAGGTGATAGGTCAATTGTTTGTGAACAATTTTTCAGTTGTTAGTCAGGGGCGCCGAAAGCGGGGGGTAGGGGGGGCATCATGGAGGGACAGGGGGCAATGCTGCCCTTTTAAAGTCATGTAAGCTACTGCACATTTTGCAATAAGTTATAACAATTTCTGCTTTTAACCTAATTATAACACAGGCCAACAAAAAAATTTTGGCATAAAAGGTGGGTCATTTTAAAGTATTTCAAGGCCCATGATTCCGAAAATACACTTAGTTTTTTCGAATTGGCTCTAGTTTTCGATATTCGACAATGAAAATATTTTTGAAATCGTTAATCAAAAGCTTTCAATCAAAAGCTCAAAATAATATTCACAGCACAAATTCTGCAACACAGTAGGTTACATCATTATAACATAGCATGATGTCCTTCTTTGTATACCGGACACTTGTATCATTACTCGATAGTGAGCTGATAGATGAGCATTATCGCTATATCATATTCTAAAAGTTTTAAAAAAATTGGCCTTTCAGCAACAAAAGTTCCCTTTTTCATAGTCCTGCGCCCTCCCCAGTCAAAAATTGTTTCGGCGCCCCTGTTGTTACTCGTGCAGGACATTTTCTTTGAAAATGCTCAAATTTCTAATAACTAGTTTCTTGCCCTTGTGCGTTAAGTGCACTATAATCTTTGTAATAAAGCTGGCCACCATACAAAAGTTTTGGCTTTCCTTTTTCGCTGCCATTCTGAATCAGGGACTCTACACTTTGTCTGCTCGTCTACAGCACGTCACATCAGTGCCGGTCTTAGGGTATTTCGGGCCCTGTGCGGAATATGCTTGGCGGGCCCCAATGACAATGGTCCAATTCAGTAGCGTAGCTTGGTATTTTGAAAGGGGAGGGGGTGGTTTGACGGTCGGTGGGCGAAGTCTGACGGCGTGATCTCCGAAGGCGACACCCAGCAGCGGGGGGTCTGGGGGGCTTCCCCTAGAAAATTTTGAAAAATTATTATGAATTTGGGCCATTCTGAGAACATGTTCAACAAAAATTTGGGTATAAATATTACTGTAAAATGGTGCTGTCCGGTGGCATAGCAAAAGGATAAGATCATGCTTTCTTTGGCATTTTTCAGAAATAAAGCTATGTCTCTATGTTGAGTATGGATGCAACCTATTTCGTCCCCTGAAAAATTCGTAGGCTACCCCGATTTCGTACCCTGAAATCGTGTAATAAAAAAAAATTTGACCTATTTCGTCCCCTGAAAAGATCGAGAAATTTTGAAATGTTTGCGGCAACTCCGATCAGCGACTTCGGCTCTGTTGTTTTTTTTTCTTGATCTTTTCAGGGTACGAAATAGGTTGCACCCGTTGAGTCTCTATGTTCTTTTGTTGCTAATTCCTTATTTGTTGAACTCACTTGTTGAATTTTTTCCATTGGAAATGACAAAATTACTGCAGTTTCTGAGTAAATTGCGGGCCCCCTAATTTGCGGGCCCTGTGCGATCGCACGGTTTGCACACCCTAAAGACCGGCACTGGTCACATCTAGCACATCTCTAGCAGATACGCTACCCTCATTAATTGTTCATAAAGAATTGTAACTGTTTTACGAACAATTAGTATTACGGTCAATTGCATGCACGAAGAAATGCTTTACGAAGAATTGTGTTACGAACAATTGTTTACGAACAACTGTTTACGAAAAAACGTCGGACACCCTGTAAAAGTTTACCTGGAACTTTGTTTCATAAATTTTCAATTGATTTGAAGTTCTATTAACATTTCCCATAGAAACGGTCAAAAAACATACGTTACATCCAAACCAACTTTTTCTTACCCACCTGCTGGATAATAGAAAAAAGCAACGAAAACTTTGAACCAATACGCGAGTCGCTTTGAAAAGCCACAATGTCTTGCTGGTTTAACATCAATTCGATTAACAGTTAGGTACTTCCATGAGTTAAAAAATGAATGAATAACAGTAAAACTTGAAGACAAAATACTTTAATGGTCAAAAATAAAGAGTAATTGAGCTCTGATTTTTTGTGTTTTAGTGCTTTGAACTGTGTGTTATATTATGGTATTAAATACAATATATTTTTCGGCTTTTCTAACTGGTTTATTTCAAATCGGCATTTGGACTCGCATAGCTGGTCAACACATGGAGTTTATGAATGTATCTCACCTTCCGTGCATCGCCTTGTGCTTCCCGGATCCTTGCCTCCTCCTGCCTGGCAAGCTCTTTATGGATTCTCTTCATTTCGAGATCCTAAAAAAATTACCATTAACCTCTAGTGCTTCGCAACATATGTGTCGCGAGGCGATACTAGGAGTGCCGCGTAATGACTTTCATAGATCAGGATACTTATTTTTAAGTAAAGGAGTCACAATAAGTAGGCAAAATAGTAATTTAAAACTTAGGCTGTTTGGTGTGTTTTCAAAAATCGGTTTAAATTATATACGTCAGAATCGCTATAAAGTTGTTCATATTTATTTTATTTCAAATTCACGGAAGGCTGCCTTGAAGTGCGTTGCTCAAGCGCAGACCTCAAACAGTAGAACCCTCGTTGTTGCTTGATCTTGCAGTTTTTTTGTTCGCCAAGTTGGAAGTTTTTCCATTAAACATACTGACAAATGTTTTCATCATTAACTCTAAACAAGACGATCGGGCCATGTATTTGCGGTTAATGTTGAACTGCCAAGGCAAGAATGGCGGAAAACACAAGAAACTGTTGAAACCTACAAGACGGGATGCGTTGTGTTCGGTCTCCGGCAGGAAGTTGCCGCTGAACAGCGCCTCCCAGTGGTGGGCACTTGTCCCTAGGTGGAGCTCGTAACAAACCATCACCTGCAAAACAAGAACTCGGTTCACTTGATCAAGAGTTGCCTTTATTCTCTACTACCAAAGTACAAGAATGCAATTTCGTGGAGCGCAAACTTTGTCCATGTATTCAGCGCCGACCCGACAGCAAAACCTGTCATTTTTACATTGATTTAACGTCTGCAGACGTTGAATTAATGTAAAAAAGGCGGATTTTTCTGTCTGGGATGCCAGGGCAAAATTATTTACAACTATTTGTGTTAAAACATACTTTTTAATAACTTCCGTAATGTTGTATTCACGACAAAAACGGCAAACCTGGCGGATGTTGATAAGTTGGGTCCAGGAGGAGCTGTTGAGAATGATTTGAGTAATGACAGCAGCCAGACAGAGAACGGGAAAAGAGAGATGGTTCAACGAACATCCGCGGAGGTAGTCAGATAGTCTCTGTGACGAACAAACAACGCAATAACTTTCATCCGGTTCAATTGAACTGAGCTTCAAATAATAATGACCAATCTTATTATGCTCAGTTGCCACAACTTAAGTAGGCTACTTTTTTATATATTCATTCCCAATACACACATAGTATGCAACGCAACAGACAGCTGGAACCAGTAAAAGGCTATAAGTGTGCAGTCATCGAGCAAGCTGCTCCCACTTTTGCATGCCATTATGTGTCGTGGTAAGACACAGCCGTGTGCTTTTGACGGGAGTCGAACCAGCAAACTTTGAAGCATCAGTCATAGGTCTTTACTCTTCCACGCACTCAAAATGCCTTAATTTTATATTGACAGTACGGCAGCGTTAATGTAAAACCTCCTAATGAAAGAAGTTCAATATATCCACGTCAACCAAAAAATATGCATTGGTTTGGTTTGTACGCGCGTCTTGTCGTGAAGCGTTGGCCGCTTGTCACGTGATTGTTACATGAAAATTGATGAGAAGTGAAAAGTGCATGCCCACCAGAAGATGGTAGACGGTCATCCCAGCACAAGTGATCGTCTTCTTGTTGATCCCACATTCACTGCTGTCGTATAGGAAAGCTTGGAGGATCTCATCAGGGACTTCGTAAGTCGACCACTCCACCACGCTCCCGGGGAGGGCCTCCGGGGGTCCTGCCGCTACACATTGTATGTTTGATAATTCCGCTGTCTCACCAAATAAGAACTGCTCACATGGAACCACAGATTATGTATTCATAGTTTCGTTTAAGATACACGAAAGTCATCACCTACAGTGCAGCTCGATACAAAGATGTCGAAAGAAATTATTAAAAAAACATTCTAAAGTTAGTTTTGTTCATTAATAAAAACAAAAGAACTAACTTTTCCTCTTTGTCCTCTCGGTTGTACCGGGTTTAGGAGTACTCTTGATCCTTTTCTTCCCTGCAGACTTCACTCCAGACTTCTTCCCCCCTTCGCTGTCACTGTTTGCGTCAGTTTTCGGCATCCGCTTTGACACCACCCCAGCAGAAGCAAGCGCTATCTTCCAGAGCCTAAGCACAGCTTGTGACGTCAACACAAACAACAAGCAGCGACACCAAGTGGATATCAAATAAAAAAATTATCAATGAAAAAGAACGCAGCTCTATGGTGATATGATGGTTTTTCAATTCCGGTACTATGCTAACATAAACATAACGTTACTTCTTGCTTATGAGACATGAATGAATAAGTTCAGCGTAGCATTTTCCTTTTGCAAAGATTTACAGTAGTTTAGATTTTTGTTTAATTTGTAAAACTCCACTTCATGAATCTTCATGTTTTAATTCATACAAGTTTTAATTTTTTTTTACACAAACCTCATAACAAAACCATGGGCGAGCTGGCAGTAGGCGAGGTGATCTTTGCTGCCTTCCCCGCTTATGGTGGCGAGCATCACGTGACCGCGGATCAGACCTGGCAAACGACAGAAGTTAAACCTGGAGGTCAACGAGAAGAAAATCTTGACAATTCAAATAAAAGGAACATGTGTAACATGTGAGTTGGGTCTGTGACATGTTAGCCCTTGTTTTGAAACACAACCAAGTGAAAGGCAATAATGAGGGTCCAATCAAATACCAAACACAAAGATAGCTGCACAACACGAACACCAAGATTGAACCTAACAAAACACCTCTCGCATTATTGGTCAAGCAATATGTTACATCTGCAAATGGCATTTTTCAAGCACTGCATCCGAGAAATGGTAGAGAGTGCTTGCGTAAGGATGCATGCCATAATAATAATTTATCAAGGAGTAGGGATAGATAAATGTGAATCATTTTTTTGCACTCGTTCTTTTTTTAAAGAAAACATGATTTGTTTTAAAAAAAAAAAATCGAAATTAAAAGAGACGATCGTTTTTTGTTTTTTTTGCACCAACAATCTGTCTAAAATTCAAATGCTGGAACAAACTTTGCACTTTTGCTTCTCTGAAATAATCAAGACATCGATAAGTTTCCAAAATAAAACTTCGTCACTAAACTCTTCATTAAAATCTTTTTTACTTCACCAATGATCCAAAAGGATGCGCAGTAGTGTGTGATAAAATCATAAAAAAAGGATAAAGTACCCAACTAAATTGGCAAATTCAAGTGTATTAAATTTAAATTGAAAGAACTTGAATTTTCCGATTTAGTATGGTACTCTTTACTTTTTTTTATCGATAAGTTAACGTGTATAAGTCGACGAGATTGCAGATTCACCAGTTAGACATTAAAGAACACAAAAATACTCTTCATAATAGGCTATATGCAATGAAAGAATTGACAGGAATAAAATATATAAACTAATAAAAGAAATTAAGACAAGTAACAAATGAGATTGAAAGTTAACATGGTCAGCACTGGGACCGAACAGACCCCACCCTCATCATTGATAGCACTTCAAGTTGGTTGGTTCATTGGTACCTCTTGCTGAGCATGCGACTACACTTCTGACTTACATTACAGTCAAACCTGCAGCAAACTAATTTATAATAACTTATTCAGCAACTATTACTACACTTTCTTTTGCAGTTTTTTGCTATGATAAATGAAAACAGTTGTTACTTGAAACAATGTATGAAACGATTGAAGATTGTATAAAAAAAGAAGAAACAAAGAAAACGTAAAAAAAAGATTAACAAAAAGTTTTTAACCAACCCTAAACAGGGCTTTCACCTTCTAATTGCCGCGTGCTTTCCAGTTCATTAAGTTTAAGACCAAGATCAGTTGGTCTGATCCCCAGCACTTGATCTTGTTCATGAACAACTGGAACATCTTCCTTTGTTTCCTTTTCTTCCTTCACCTCCGCGACGACTTTCTGCTTTGTGAAAAAGAAACATTTTTAAATGAGATCCACGTCGCATTATTCCAATGTCACAAAAACTGCAACAAGCATGAACTGCAAACCTGAAGCGAGCTATCAATCACCGCCAGCTTGTTCTGCTTCAATGAAACATCCGCATGATGGGAATGTGAGCCCGGGACGCCACGAGAGGCGGACTTTGTCACTTTGCTCCTCCTTGCTTTCGTTTTATCATGCTTATCTTCCTTAATCTTCGCATGTTCAAACTTCATGGAGAAGAGGATGTCGCAAGCCCACTCCACCACTTTCACTATGTCTGCAACACGTACACTCGTACAGTCGTACACATCACGCGTCTTGTGCGTGATCATTATTACGGCAAATCAACCATGTAGAACACAACTATGATAGCGAAACCCGTCATTTTTACATTGATTCAACGTTTGCAGACGTTGAAACAATGTAAAAAGACGGATGAGGTAAAAGAGTGAGCTTTAAATGTATAACATTTTCTTGATTTTGGCCAACCTTGCATCAGGAATTCGTTCGAATACATCCAAGTTGAGAGTTCAAGAAGATACTCGAACTTTTGCCAGCGAGTTTTTTCTGAATGGAGAGCTTCAATGGCTTGCTGGAACGCTGACAATTGCTCCAAACTGCTGCGTGAACACAACGCCACCCGGTGCCACATGTGGGACACATAGTCTTCTGATTCGTCCTGTGAAGAAATACCACGCTTTTGATGGAGCTGCAACTACATTGGCACGTAGGTCTATCAACTTAATGAAGATTAAACAATTTACTAACTGGATTCTTTCGAGTTGGTAAGCCCTGATCTTTCACCAGATGCATCTTACAAAAACTCTTTGAATCTATTCTTTTCACAAGCTGAAATTTGCTCTTTCAAAGCGCTAACTTTTGAGCCCAACAATGCATTCAATTCATACACTAGGATAGTGGAATCTTTGGCGCATTGGTCAGTAAATAAACTGAGAATGGAAATCGATATTGTGAAGAAGGAGTCTATCGCTGTCAATTCTTGCTACAATCGGCTGCCGGGAAACATGGATATCAATAGGTACAAATATGATCATTGTGTTATCTACCTTGAACTTGGCGATGTCCATTTGGACGTTTTTTCCAAGCTTCGCCTTGACAATGACGCGATGTTTGAAGAGAAGCAACCTGTGTTTTGTCCTCGGCATGTGATGAAGTGCCTTGTCCATGACGGCAAGCCCTTCCTCCCACTCACCCTGCGGCAACATCACCCTGATCAGACTACATCAGGAATCTCAGAAGAATTTAAAATTGTTTTTCTCTATTAGAGGAAAGTTAAACACAGAATAGTTTCAGTTCATAGCCGCATTGTGATGCTTGCAGTACCTTGTCCGCGTAAGTCTGAAAGAGCAGGCCGTACATGGCAGCCCTGAGCGCGTTGTCGTCCTGCGGGTCAGTCATCGATCTCACCCCGCTCTCTTCCTCTTTGTCATCATGTGCATGCTCTGCCGTGTTCTGGAGGGAACAAATCGGAAGATTCAACAAATCGTAACAACCAACAAACGTGATAGTTCAAAAGCACAACTTTCAATAAAGAACATTAGCCTATAAGAAAGTCACTACGCATCTAAGAAGATTTTTAATAAGAAGTTAAGTGACGATGTTTTATCGAGGAAAATCATTATTTCTGGTTCCAAGATAAACACACACTGCTAAGGCAGAAGAAATACCCCATTTTTTTCCGTCCGTTATAGAAAACATCTAGTAACACCTTGGTCATCATTGCCAGGCTGATCACAAAGTCTATAATGTGAGCAATCGATGTGTTATATTGTACATTAACATTGCTAGCAAGCATCACAATGATATCAATAAGGAATGGGCTACGTAAGTTCTCTGCCAACATTACCTTGACAGCATGGGTGCTATGCACGTTGCGTGAAGAATGGAGGACGCATTTCAACAGCGCATCCAGTGGTTGACGCAATAACTCACGTTCTAAGGGCGTGGGCATGAGCGGAAGTGACGCATTCCACCATCGCCTGCATGCCGTCATCACTACCGTGGGGTTATCGGCCTGTTCTGCGTAGTGGGCGCTAGAGCACAAAATATGCATTGTTGAAAGCAACAATAAACTTTAGTGGAAACAACCACATTCAGGAAGAAAACAAGTTTAATAAAAAAAAGAGCCCAAAAGGCAGATATGTTTCAAAAACTAAACTGTTTTCATCTTCATTTCATTGGCGACTGAGATTAAAACAGCCTAGTTTTCAAAACGTTCGCTGAACTACAGTTAGCTTATAAATTAACATAAAAGCTCAGTTTGCATATCAATAATAAATATTCTCATTTCTACTCATCAATTCTTATTGCTGGTTCGTATGAATTGAAATCTCTGTGAAAACTTTAATTCCAAATTTTACGTGAGCTTTTGTTTTTGTACTGATCTGCTCGGCACCATCGCTAGCAGTTCACCTGTTGATGAAACTTTGCATAGCCTGCCGTCTAGCGGAAGGATGAGAAGAAGAAATTTCCATGAAACTCTCCCCGAGTACACACGAAGTGTAGGCCAGCATCTCCAGCGCCATTTTGCGTTTATGTCTGCAAAACAAGCATTTGATTAATGGTGGTTCGCACCGTTGCAATGTTGTCGTGGCGATAAACTGACAAAACTGAACACACGTTCCAAATTATTACCATCAGTAACTTATGGAGCTAAAAACAGGATCACCTACAAAATGACAAAAAAAAACTGTCAGCAGCGTTAACGTGGCATAACAGACAAAATGTGAACAGAAATTGAATGGCCACAAAAAAAAAAAAAAAACAGTCGGAAAAAAAACAACAGAAATGTTACTAAAATAACAAAAATAAAGTGGCTATGGGCTGGCCATGTCGCAAGATTGAAGAGCAACAGATGGGGCAAAATAACCCAAAAGTGGACTGCTGAGAGAAGTGAAAATAACCAAAAAATCAAAGAAAAGATAGCAAGATGATGTTGAAGAAAAGATTGGTGTGTTTTAAATGAGATCAGCACAAAATAGTTTGACGTGGAAAAATATGCAAATGCAACCAAAATCAAGCAAACACGCGTAAAGTCAAAGTAACATAAACATACTGGTAAGGTTTCTTGGCTTTCGAGTCCTTCTTGAGTACAGCAGCTGTCTCAAGACCGAGCGCCGCTTTGCAACATCGCGTCACCAGTGAGTGGTTCTTCTGCAAGCTTGATAGCTTAGCCAGACGCGACCAAACCTCCAGCTCCACGCAAGGATCGTCCCATGAACAACTTTCCGCCATGTCGCACACCTGACAATCCAACACGTCTTAATGTGGTTGAACTACTTGTTTGCTCGCATTAGCAAGTTGTACTGGACACTCGCTGTTATTGTTACTTAGCTAGCAAAAGTTCCAACTTTTTACATTTTTTCAACATCTCAATTCTCAAAGGCAACTTTGATCGCTGGAAATCGCAACGCGTCATTTTGCACAAACTGTAAACTCTTTTAAATCATTTTTCAACATGCAGAAGACAAGGTATTTCGGTGTTAAATGTTAATGACGATACAGAAGCATGATGATGTAGTGGGAAAGAGTCAAGAAGTAAAAGAATTATGGGTAAAAAAGTAAAAGTATAGTTGATTACAAATGTCGGGGATGAGAAGATAAGGTTCTCATTGTACTGAGCTCTCGGCACTAAGGAGAATAGTTCCTTTAGTTCCTTTTTCTTGGCCACCTTTCCTCGACAATTATGCCCACCCAATTTATTACATCCCAGGTAGAGGTGAGCGGTGTTTTCAACAACCAGCTTAAGCCGAGAGTCGGCAAAGAATTATGGGTAAAGAGGTGAAAATGCGCAATCCGCAGACACTACATTCTTCCCTCATTGTAACAGCACACAGTAGTTGTCCGAAATAACTAGTTTAACGATTCACAGCAAAGCATTGTTACCACAACACAGAGCCCTTTTCACAAATTAAGCGATTATTGCAGCCACGAGAAAAGAAGAGCTTGATGCAAAGATTTTCAACACAAACCTCCAGAAGATCCGGCACGACGAAATCCATCATCTGGTTACGGTTGAGCGTCAACATCTCTAGGATGACCAACACCTTGGACATGTCCTGCTGCCTCTCCACTTTCTGGTCAGGAAAATTATTTACATACCGTTACATCATCTCGGCAACAATGTACGCGACATCACAGAACAGTTTGCAGTCAGCAATAAACTGTAAGTCATATATACAAGTAAAAAATTTCTTCTCCATTAATGAAACTTATCCGAAACCTTGCCTTTTAACAAAAGCTTAGAGTTGTATGCAACCCAGAAACGTTTAAAATTTCGATTATTACCTAAACAGATCTTTTTTTTTATAAAAATTAACTATTTTTCATTAATTATTTCATTAATTAATTATTCAGTTGCGCGTTAAAAAAACAAACCAAAACTTGGTTTTCTGAAAGAGCTAATAAAAAAATAATACCAAGCAAAACAACTTTTAATGTTCCCACCTCAAACTCAGCGCCAAAGCCGGGGGAGACTTGTTGCTGAAGCATCTGTTTCACACGGACCCAAGTGGCAAGAAGCTCATGACGTACCTGCGTCGGGATGACGTCACTCGGCGCGTTGCCGTTCGTGACCTGGAGGCCGTACTCGCAAACCTGAAAGGAGAGGGTCTTGTGACACTAATTAACAGAATGTGTATTACGATAACAAAACGTAATGTAGGGTGTAGTATACAACCGGCTTGGTCGTTGTGATTTTCTGCTTCTTTGCATGAATATTTGAGAAGTTGCCACATTCATGTTGGATATTATACCAAATGGTGCAAAACACCAAATAGAGTTGAAAATGCGTCTGAATGCATCAGTGATAGCTGGACAAGAAAATCACGCAATGCTGTTTACATAAACTAGCTCAAAGCTTGTAAAATGCATCACAGGCAGTCGATGGGGCGATGTTAAGATTTACTCGAAGCACTACCTTGAGTACAGTAATATGCGGTAACAAGAGTTATCATCAAGAAACTATGTCACGAGCAGCTGGATTAAAAAAAATTAAAAAATAGATTTTACAATCACATTGCGTTTGTATTCGACATTCTAGCTTTCAAAGACAGAACCACAAACCACGCAAATATGCTTGGGGAAAATTTTCCACCATGATGGCTTTTGATTTTATTGATTTCCTTGTGTGATAGTTCCTAATTCTCGTCAGTTGTCAGATGGGTGATGGTTTGGATCATATGGGCCAAACACCAAAGGACTTATGTGAAACAAAACAACCCCCGGTCGGCGGATGAATATTCTCACTTCAATATAATGGTCTTCGGATAGAAAATTGTACAGCAAACTTTAGAAAAGTGCATTTTGATACTTGTACTATCGTCTGAAGCAGATCGAAACATGATACCTCGGTTGATGTGTTCATGCAGTGATGCGTGACCGCAATACTTACCGATAGCGCCCTCTTCAGGTCATCTGCACTTTCCGGGTCCACACTCAAAATGGTGGTAACAGGAGCAGCGTGGGCTCCTCCTTTGTTCCCGGTCTTCTTTCTGCGCTTTTCATCCTTCGTGGTCGTAGGAGGGACGTGAAGAGCGCCAGGCCCCTCCACCACAGGCTTCTTCGGTAACCAAGGCGTCAACAATCCCTTTGCTATGACGTCACAAATCCGAACCAAAAGTGTCGCTTCACTGAAAAGAAATTTTTAGCTGAAAGTGAAGCAAATGGTTGGTAATGAACTGTTGATTAAGTTGGATAACGAAAAAATTGCAATACCCGTGTCAGCTAAGAATGAGATAACTAAGCTTGTTGCCAATGCTTTGTCATGTACCACGGCTGGTATTATCAACAACTTTAATAAAACAAGTAATATCTATATGTCGAGCATGAAACGGGAGAACAAAAAAAATGAGAAAAGTAAAATGAAAAATTTAAAAAATGCAAAAGCATCGAGTTACTGACTTCTCTTCATCGTATGACCAATTGGGAGTCGTTGGAAAGTTAATCGGATAGGATAATAAGCGAATATTTCAGCGTCACTATGCGCTCTAGTTCAATATATACACTATCTACTTACCTTGAATGGCCGATTTGCTGCAATCCAAACAGAACCTTCTCGAAGGTTGCGACCAGTCGATGGTAATGGCCGTCAATCATCAAGTGGTTGTTATAGTTCCACAGGTACACGGCCCCACTGCAGGCTATCCAAGTTTCCTGCAGTTCTATCCCGAGCTCTAAAACACGATTGCACTAAATAAAATGAAAACTGAAACAACGGTCACAACAAAGGAAAAAAGAAACCAAACTCCAGTTTGTAATTTTGTCAGTTAATGGAACGATTCTTAAACAGGTCCAAAAATTCAAATATTTCGTGCTATGATGAACTGGGATGCAAGAAACGAAGTTGAACTCGGCAAAGAACAGATCAAGCAATAACAAGCTTTTAACAAATGAAACCTAATCTTTGCAATAAAAATATTTCATTTGAAATAAGGTTCAAAGGTTTTAGCCGCTATATAGGCCTAATATATAGGCCTAATGTAATAGGCCTATATTATATATACATCCTGCTTTTCGATGCAGCTCCAAGCCAGGGACATCTCAACCAAAACGGTTGGAAAAATTAGTGCTTTTGAAACGTAGTGTTTTCGAAGAATGTAACTTGTTTCATGGCTGGCAAGGAAGGCAAATTAAGAAGTTTTTTACAAAAGAAATTAAACCAGATCTCTAATGAAAAATATCAAAACCAAATAACACTAATTTATCTGCCACGTCATAAGCAAAAACTGGAATAGCCTATCTCTATTTAACTGGTAATTTTGTTTGAAAGCGGGAACCTGACATGCAAAGACAAACTTGTATGAAACGATTTAACGACAAAGCAGAAACTATTATAAGGAAACCTAAAAACTTAAAAAAAAAATTGGACTGAATATTCATCTGAGGCCGTCGATGCCTGGTTCAGGCAAGGCAACTGAAGACGTTTTTAGATGAACTTCAATGCTCATGGCCAATAAGATTACTTACCAATGGCTCTCAAAAAGCCGTTAGTCGCTTCTGAGTTGAGATGATGGATCCAGTCGCAATATTCAGCCCAGGCCGGTGCATCGGCGGCTTTAACGGCGTTCTGCGTCACTGCCGCTTCGGTTGGATGCGTGGGATCTTCGTTCAGTTTCAAACCTTCACCACGAAGCAGATGAATAAAAGCCTGGCAAGCAAAACGAACCATTGTAAGATCTCAACAAATCTGTTGGAAATTTTAAGATTATTTTGACATGCGCAGGCCCCGGTAAAATCACTGTTGAAGTTGGGTAACTAATAATACTTTTCACAATAAATTTAACCAAAAGTGATGATTACAAAGTTATGCAACCGAGCTTACTATACAAGCTCGAGAAAAGGGTTTCCGGAGGTTAAGAATAAGTACTTCACAATAACCTTGGACATACAAAACAAAGAAACAACTTTTATCGTGGTACAAAAGAAAAACCAACTGCAAAGGTGTTAGGTTATACAATATCCAGCAATCTACGGGCATTTAAGAGTGATTTTGCATACATAGAATCATTCTTTCAAATAGCTACAATACTTCCGAATGCATTCGTTACGTACAACGGTATCAACAACCCAGCAAGAACGTCATAGTTCAAAACAATTGTTTAAAAATTGATCATAACAGCCCCTGCCTCTCCACTAATGAATCGAACTTCTGCGAGCGTTCTGAGAAGATCCGCATCATGAAGATTGTTTTCCGGAAGTGGCTCCTCTTCTTCCACGGGTGTCTTCGACTTGGAGCTTGCACTGCGGTCTCCTCTCTTGCTGGTCGCCGGGTTTCGATCTTTGCCGACTTCACTCATCTCTGAAATGCAATGAAGTAAACGTCAACAACAAAAACGTTGATGGATTGTCAGTCAATCACAACGGAGGTACACGGCACGCATGACAAGCTTAAACTTACGTCACTCTGACACTGGACAAAACGCATCTCACCTTTCTTTGGCATTTTCCATCGTCCATCGTCGTACAACAAACAGAACATTGAAGCGACTCGACACACGTCCCAAACCTGCTGCTGTCTGGCAGCTTTCGTAAGGTCTGCCCACAAGCGAACTCTGAAGAAAATAATGCAATTTCCAGGTGGTTTCCATCAAGTGAATTCATCACAGATAATCTGTAAGTAGTAAATCGTACCTTTCTCTGTCGTTTTCATTGCCAAGCCTCTTCAAATGGCCTGGAGCTTTTCGTACACATTTCTGCCACTGAGCGGCTCGCGCACCCAGCATTTGCGCAGGAGACGGAATTCCTTTCATCCCACCTTTTGCTACACAAAAGTTCAAGCATTATGTGCCTGGGTCATCCATCCAAGCGAAAACCGGAGTAAAATCTTGATCCAAGCCAGTAAAAGTTATCGTTTTTTAGACCATTTCAATGTCTAACGACATTGAAAATTTGTAAAAACAATAACTCGTGTTGAGTGAGATACGTAGAAGATGACCAAACCATCGTTTGTAACTTGGGCGCTTCCAGGCATCGGTAAAAGCTGCTTGTCGTGTTTTGAAAATCAATTGCATAGAATGTTTGGGAACAAGGTTAAATACAAGGCGATTATAAATTATAAATATAGGGTACACTTTCTTAAGTACTATCTTTGTAAGCAATGCCTCTAACCTTCGCATGTTTCCTCCTCTCGTGGACTACTGAAACTGTCATCAACTGAAAACAAGCATTTAACTGAAAATGAGCAACTGCTGACCATCATAAGCGAACTACTCTCGGAACATGATAAAAAGTAAACACTTTCCTGCATAAAATCGGACTCTTGCATCTGACTGAAGTCTATTTTACAACAACTGATTGCATCTGCTTCACTGAAACTGCAATGAAGCCTATACAAAGGTAAACTGCAATTTGGTTGTAGCTTTTGTTACTAGCTGATCGTCTGTGAAGTTTTTATTTATGCAAACTGTCAATGCTCATTCTAACCCGAATCTTCTGAGATCTTGTTAGCCTACCTCTAATGATTCACGAAAGTCAAACATAATATAAACTATATTCAACAGTAAAAACACCAACCTCATACCAATGTTTGTACTTTTACAAATAAACTCTCACGTAGTAAGTTAAGACTCTGAGATGTAACACTTCTTTTTATCGACACACGGCACCAAGACTAACCTTTCATTTCATTCTCGCTGTCCAGGACGTACTGGAAAGCGTCCGGGGCCAACGACAGACCTGCTTTGACTAAAAGAGATCGCTTCATGAGACCGCTTCCTGAGTTGTCGCTTTTGCGAGCCTGAAATAATAAATGACGATGCTCAAGTTCACAATCCAGCGACTGTCTTGATGAAACTAAAACGTATCTAACGTTTAATACAGTGCATACAAATACAATCTGGAATGATGGTCTGCGCGTCTTGGAAGAAGAAACTAAAGACTGGCTGCTCTCCAGCAGGCATCCGGTGCAGTTTGGGAACATCGCAAATCTGGGTTGGTAAAAGGAAAGACCCTCAACCCTAGAGGGTCACACGACAAAGAAGAAGAAGAAACATTTCACGAAGTCGTTTGGTGCCAGGATTTGTATGACGTTTAGTTTGTCTAGCCTAACAAATATCAAATAGTGTCGATGTTTGTTTCTTCGGTTGAGCGTTACCAACCAAATAGATAAACAAGTGACCAGGTACCTGCTCGATGATGATGGCAGCGATGTCTTCGGCTCGGTCGGGCGCACGATAGAGCTGGGTGCTGAGCTGCAGACGACGTTGCATCGCATGGAGCCGCTCGTGGTAGAAGCCTGCCGCATGAACAATTGTTACCATTTGCTTCTTTTAGAACAGGTCGCAAACTTTCAAAGCTTACCAAGGTCGTCCAGTTGCATGGCCTTGTCAAGATGCTTGACCGCTGCTTCAATCTGCTCAACGGATTCCTCGCATTTGGCAAGCTCCGTGTGAACCTGGCAGCGTAGTTTTACTGTGAAGACAAATGTAACATTAATCCACTGAAACACACTTGAAGAAGGCAACTGCTGTAGCAATACAAGATGAAAAAAACACAAGCTACATTTACGATTTTGTATGCTAAATAATGAATTCTTTGTCATATCAATTGAACACAAACAGCTCACCGTTTTTATCATAAAACAGGTAATTTTGAAAAAAACTTGGAAAGTTTATCTAAAACTTGACCTAAAAAGAACTGTACACTTGTAGGGGGATAGATCTACAAACACAGGCATTTGAAGTTAGTTACATTGTTGACAAAAAAGTAAATGTCATGAGATGGGATCACATATTCATCTTATCTCAAACAGCAAAATTCGTCATTTGTATATTGATTCAACATCTGCAGACGTTGAATCAATGTAAAAATGACGGATTTTTCTGTCTGGATTGTTATGAGTTGATTTAAAACACACCGAGTAGGGACGATATGTCCTCCAGGGCCTGGGCAACTCTGGTCAGAGGGCGACGAACATGGTGGCGCAGGTTCCTCTGCAACATATCGAATGTACGTTTTTTAGCATAGATTCTACATAATTTTTGCATAATGCCTCAAACAATTACTCCTTCCTTATAAGGTAGTTCATTTCGTCGAAACCTTTACCGAGGTCACAGTCGTGTAGCGAAGGCTCTGCTGAATATAAATTCATTAACTCGGGCGTGCTATTTCATTTTGTTGATTTTAAAACCATATGAATCTTGTATTAGAAACATGTATCTTGTGCTTGCACTTTTCATATCACCGGTTTACAATATTGGCAACAAAGGTAAACTGGATAAAGATTGAAATAGTTGAAGTTAATCATCCACCAAACCATGTTAATGTAATCTTTGGCACCATTGCAAGCATTTTAAACGTTACAGCTGCTAGGCTAGAGGCTGCGTGGCTGAATAGTAGGAACATTTGCGCCATGTTCAATAGGCCGTGGGTTCCACACACGTCGAGAACGAGTGTCTTTTACGCTTGCAGTTAGATCACTAAGATCGTCCTTGATCTGCAGCATTTTTGGTCATGTCCAGCTAACAACCGGCAATTAAAAAATTACGTTAAGTGGACGGGAAGGCAGGAAACCCAATCATCGTGTCCACTTTCGCCCTAAAGTGTTCTGTCAAAACACAGCCACATGCTCTTGCGCGGTGTCGAACTGACGTCATTTCGAGCGTCGTGGCAGGGTTCTTCTAACTCAGCTATAGAGCTTTCAACATAAATTAAATAGAAATTGATTTTGCTTTTGCCATGATATCTCCAGCTTATTTTAATAAAACAAATCAGATGCTCAAATCAGATGCTGTTTCGTCGACTTAGTAAAGGCATTTGACAGAGTACCAAGGAAAGTGATGGAGTGGGCAATGAGGAAAAGAGGTATACCAGAGGTATTAGTGAGAGCTGTGATGTCTATGTATGAGGATGCAAGAACAAAGGTGAGAATTGGATCAAATTATTCAAACGAGTTTTTTGTGAAGGTTGGTGTACACCAAGGATCAGTTTTGTCACCTCTGATATTTGCTATTGTGGTTGACGTTGTAACTGAAGGAGTGAGGGAGGGCTTATTGAGTGAAATTTTGTATGCAGACGACCTGGTCTTGACAAGTAATAGTATGGAGGGAATGGAGAGAAAGTTTGAGAAATGGAAAGAAGCATTTGAAACCAAGGGTATGAAGGTGAATCTTGAAAAAACAAAAGTGATGGTGAGTGGAGCAGAAGGAACAGTTGTTGAGAGCAAAGTAGATCCCTGTGGAATATGTGGCAAGAGAGTGATGAGAAATTCAATGCAATGCAAGGAATGTGGAAAGTGGGTACATGCAAGATGTGCTAATGTCAAGAGAGCCGCAACAAGATTGGCGAAGTGTTTTGTTTGTGGGAAATGCAGTAAAGGAAGGAATGAAGTAGAAGGCCATGATGATGAGTTCTGCCATGGCATCGAAACAGTGACAGACTTCTGTTATCTGGGTGATCGGATAGATGGAAGTGGTGGATGTGAAGCAGCGGTGACAACAAGGGCAAGATTGGGCTGGGCAAAGTTCAGGGAATGTGGGGAAATGTTGTATGGTAGAAAATTTTCACTAAGGATGAAAGGAAAAGTATATCGGAGCTGTGTGCGGCCTGCATATATGCTATATGGTAGCGAGACATGGGTATTGAGAGAGAGTGAACTGGCAATCCTGACAAGAACGGAAAGGTCAATGGTGAGAGCAATGTGTGGGGTGAAAACGAGAAGGGAAAAAAGGACTGAAGAATTGTTGGATATGCTAGAGATGAGAGAGACCATAGACCAAATGGCAAGGGCAAATGGAGTAAGATGGTATGGACATGTGATAAGGAGGGAGGAAGGAAGTTTTCTTATAAAGGCACTAGATCTAAAGGTGGATGGGAAGAGGAAACGCGGACGTCCAAGAAGAACGTGGAAACAACAAGTGAAGGATGAATTTAAAAAAGTCGGACTGAAGGAGGAAGATGCAAGGGACAGGGTAAAATGGAGAAAAGGGATAAAAACAATTGTTGCGCGGAAACAATCGGCCACCCCCACTAGTGGGGAACAAACCGACGATGGATTATGATGATGATGATGACACCTTTCCTTCAAGA
Organism: Aplidium turbinatum; assembly: GCF_918807975.1. Classification (NCBI taxonomy): domain Eukaryota; kingdom Metazoa; phylum Chordata; class Ascidiacea; order Aplousobranchia; family Polyclinidae; genus Aplidium; species Aplidium turbinatum. Next base: position 14,554,728 of record NC_137477.1, on the reverse strand, counting down.
AAGCAAGATTATGCTGTTGTTTCAAGCTATCACTGAACCTGTAGCAGCGGCAAACACAAGTTCCACTGGCTTGCACAGGCTCCTTGCACCAGGCTGGGGCTTCCCGACCGCATAGTGTTCTGCACGACCTGATCCGTACGCTTGATTGCCGCGAGGCGAACCTACAAAAAGTTATGCAATTAGGATGGAGAGGTTACTTTTTTCAAACATAAACAGACAAAACTAAGCAACAAAACAACATTTATCATTATAAAAACAAAATAGCAAACATTTTCGGCTATGCATCTAGCTCATCAAGCCTTTAAAGCCCCTATATGCATGTAACCCTGCAGCCTCATATTTGTTAATACTGCATGTTGTCTAGCATTTCGTATTCAATTTAAAATTAGTTTGTTTATGAAGGATTGATAATGTGATAACTTCCGAGCGATTCCTGGACTACGGCAGGCCAACCGAATGGTACTTAACATCACAATGCGGCGATCGCAGCAAGAAAGTTGCTACCTCAACAGATGATCTTGTGTAGGCCTCCTGCTGGTCGCCAAGATTCTTCACCATCATCTCACTTTCAATCAGTTCGCATTCCATCATGAGGTTTGGCTCCTAATAAAAAAGAAAATCTTAATTCAAGCGGTTGTACAGAGAGAACCAAACGCATTGGATTACTGTTGAACGCTACACGACAAAGTCTATGAGCAAACAATGTCTCACAGCGGTTTCGATTTCCTTCAACGCAGACAAGCAAGTTCTGGCAAGGTCTACTTGGTCGGCGTCCACGCATAGTCTTGCCACGTCGACAAGCAACTGGGGCCTGAAACAAACACGAAGCGAGAGGTTATGCAGAGCAGCAACAAAAAACCAACGACTTTTGCGTAAAACAGCGCATGGCCACAGTAAGCATTCTTATATATCGTCCAAGAATAATTAATATTATTAGTCGTGCAGCAATTAAGAAAATATACTGAACTTTCCATCACAGCATGAAAATAACGAGCGTATCAAAAGACCGATGTTCAAGGATGAGAACTTTAGGCAGAGTATAAATTCCAAAACAAACCACATCAAAACAACCCGTGTGATATTGGGTTAGAAAATCAACAATCTGTTAGTATTGTCTTAACGTAGATTTGATTCAAGAAATATTGCCAAACTTATAACAGGCCTCTGAGCTCCCGGAGGCTATGGCCGCCAAAAAGCTGTTAAATGACCTCCAAAATTACTGCATCGGTAGGCCATGTTTGGTCGCCTGCTTCCACGAGCCCACATTTCTTCACTCCGGTATATGAAACTTTTTCTCCACTTGAGCTTGTATGTTAAAATTTTTTTCTCTTTGAACACTTGCATTCACAACTCTTTTTTATAAACAAGGCAAAGTCTCTCACATGCCAACGAGAAACATTGCTTCGTAAAAGTTTCGCAAAAAGGCTGAGCAAAGTGAGCAACTGAGCATCGACCTATAATCTGGAAGACTAGCTCTATATCTGCTTGGAAAGCAATGCGTTTAAATAAAACTTGCAAATATGTTTCAGGGCCTTGTTCTTACTTGAATGAACGCAAAAACACGATATTAATGAACGGTCTAACGGATTTTTAAAAACACGAATTTTCAGTCGATTTTTATTGTGGCTGCCGAGCGTGAGAATTTGGCCGCCGAAAAGGAAGCTCCGGTAGGTAGCCACTTTAACAAGCAGATTTCTAATAAACCACGAACCATTAACCAATCAGAAGCTACGCTGTTCATGACGTCATCAAGGTTGCGTTTAGGAAGAACAAAGGAAAAACGCAAATTCTAGCTAAATTAAATCATCGCTTTGCCATCAGTTGACTTGGCGCAGAGGGTTAGGGCGGTGGTAGTCATTTCATTAACGTGGGTTTGACTCCCACCCCTGCTATAACTCTTTTTTCTTCTGTAATTACCAAACCAGTTCAAAGTAATAATCAATTCTCTGGCTGAATGCAGGAATGGTCACAATTGGACAGACAACGTAGCATCTGATTGGTTCGTGGTTTATTAGAAATCTGCTTGTTAAAGTGGCTACCGCTCCGGTAGGGGTAGGCTTGGTCGCCGGAAAAATAAAGGAGCTTAGAGACCTGCATAATCCCCAATTTCTACAGTTTATACAATCGCAGGGTGATGCATGATTGATGTATCTTTAAGATGAAAACATTTCTGTGATGTGTACTAATGTAGTCCAGCTTGATTGGAAACGCGGACCGCTACAACATGAACAAGGAAATCTGAGTGGTCGCAATCATAGTGAAACTAATTCGTCAAAGAATAAGTCGATATAGCCTAATCACAGCTCAGATGAGTTATAATCAGTGGCGAGGCTTGTCTTTCCATAATTAAGCAACAACTACCTGATGAGCCTTTCAAGCACTTGCTGATCATGCAAAGACATTTGCAGAGCTGTGCTGTCCTGTTGCTCTTTACCAGCTGCCGCCTTCGAAGACGCCTTGCTGGACGTAGGAGAACGGATGTTATGTTGTTAAAGACAAGCAGGTTGGTTGGTTAGCTCAACAAAATATGCACAAACATTTATTAATAAAACCTCTTCATGAGCCAGCGATAAAAAAAAAACTGAATATCACACGCGCTAACAGAGTTAGTTTGGTTTTAACATAACTTCGTTTGGTTGAAGAGACAGTCGAATCAAATCAGATCGTTCAACAGGTAAGGTTTGGAATATAAAATTACCATATCTCAAGATTTTGATCCTAAAAAGGAAGCTTTACTTTCAAGCAATTCTCAAAAAATTCATTTAAAAAATACATAAGTATTTAAAAACGCTTTAAAACTGAACTGCAAGATCAATGGGTCAAACACTGACCAAATATATCAACTACGGTACTACTAGTCAACTAATTTAATTTTTGAAGCGACAAGTATGGTTAGCCATTTGTTTGACGTATTAAACTTGCAACTCAGTTTTGAGGCATTCCTCATAAAATATTACGTACTCTATATACATTGTGAAAATAATGTAACAATCACTCATTCATAATCAGAAAGTTGAGATATTGATTTCATATTTTTAACCTTGTGTATTGAAAAGATTAATTTAACTCGGCTAGGCTCTCTATCTAACCAGAAATTTAAGCAACAACATAATTTAAAACAAAACACGAAGGAGCAAGCACTCCAAAACGACACCACATTGAAACGCCATGCAAATATTATAGATCAAAACCATTGTTGAAGAAAAACCACTCGTAAGAAATCATTGTTTAAGAACAATCAGCCATCAAAAGAACATGAACTGGTCACTGACCTGTCCTCAGCGAGAACGACCATTTGCATGCTCCCTCGATGGCCACGGCCTTCCCGAGATACCGGCTTGGGGGTGGAAACAGGGCCTCCAGCGCACACCACGGCTGCTAACTTGTTTAATTCGGCCGGCAAGTCCATCTTCAGCTTTCCTTGCATTGCACTAAATGGAAAAGACAACTTAGATCGGAAATTGATACGATAGTATAGCAAAAAGCTTCCTAGTAATGGAAAATCTTTTACTACGCGTACTAGTCAACCTTCTTCAGTAGAAAGAAGAATCAGTAACAGTGTCAATGACCTGAGCTGTTTACCAATTAAACCAGTGATTAATTAATTACACAGTGTGTACACCAAAATGTCACTGGGGAGAGAAGCACCGTTTCTAGCTAATTTGGGGTCGCTGATCACGAATATGGCCATTAAAAGATGCTCCTGTGTACAGTTTTTTTTCGAAAAATTGAATTTTCGTTTGCACTGCACTGCAAATGCGGAAAAGTTTAGGGGGTACCTAAAACTTTAAAGCATCATATTTCCGAAACTATATATTGAGCTAAAATTTGTAATGCATGCCTATATCATGCTAAATAACATATTGACCTAGTTTGAGAAAAATCGAAGTGGGTCAAACAGAGAACTTTATGATTTTCAGGACGTTTGGCATGGAATGACTCAAATACCCAAAAAAATGCATTTTTTGAATTATTTCAAAAACTAATGCATTTAGAGAAAAGGTTCCTTTTATGACGTATAAAAACATAGATATTCTGCATCTTTTGACACCAAAACTGACTTTCCACTGTGAGTAGTTAGAGAGTTAAAGGATTTTTTAATAAATTTGACCTTTCGTGACCTTTATTGGGGGCTAGGTGGCTGGGTTTTGGGGCCTACCAAAAAAAAGTTCTGTAAATGTTATTTTTTAAAGGTTTGTAGAACCCCCCATGTTGAAATTGCAAAAAAATATTTTTCAAACTACCCTATTGTATTGGACATGTACCGGTATCTAAATACATATGTGTATTGTGTATGTCTACTAGGCCTACATCATATTACAAATTTATCATGAAACCCTCTACATCTGACTCTTGAAAGTGATCCTGTGTTAACCATCCAGATAGATTCTGTTACATATGTGCCTATGCGGCTTATACATTGTAGTGGGCAATAGACGACCAGTGACGCCACACATTTCCGAATTGTATGCGAAATATTTTGAGACCAAGACGAAGCCGGAATGGCCCGTTTCGGTGAGTCCATTCGGTGAGTCCGATCCCTTAACGGGGATTTTTTCAATTTTTTTTTTAAATTATTGGGTGCCAAAGCCTAATTATCATTGCCGTTTTAGGGTTAGGGGTTAGGAGTTAGGGTTAGGGGTTAGAGCAGTGGTTCTCAACGGGGGCGGTACCCCCCGAGGGGCGTTTTGATTTTGCAGGGGGGCGATATGATTACCTCGGCTTAAGGGGGGCGTTTTGATTATTAGGGGGCGTTCTGGTTTAAACTATCTACCGCCCAGCGTAACGATTTCGTCAAAGAGCTCGTATCTTCGTGGTAGCATTTCCTATCTCATACCTGGTGGAAAAGGGATTCAGCTGTGTTGTTCTGCTACATAGCCTACCAAACAGGGAAACCCACTTGACATACGGTATCCAAAAGAGGTGATCTTCGAATGTTTCTCACTGGCTTTACACCGGATGTGAAGAAACTGGCACTTTCTCACCAAGCCCAAGGTTCACACTGACTACCAGTAGGCCTATACTGTTTTCATGCTCGCAAATATATATTTGCTTTTCATCAAATATGGTTACTAGTCTCTAAAACCCTTACAGCCTGTTTCACCCTAAAAGGGGGATCATCAATCATTTGAATAACTTAAGGACTTTCTGATGATCCCCCTTTTAGGGTAAAACAAGCTGTAAGGGTTTTAGAGACTGGTAACTAGTCTATATTTGATGTAATTTACTCTGCTTGGCTTTGAGCACTTTTTGTAGTATTAATAGTATTTTTTTTCGCTTTTCGTAATTAATCGTTTTTGTTGGGGGGCGGTAACATTTTGCCAGTTCATGAAGGGGGCGTTGAGCCAAAAAAGGTTGAGAAACACTGGGTTAGAGGTTAGGAACTCACCGAATCGAACTCACCGAATCGGACTCACCGAATAGTAGCAGACCCGACAGAAGCTGGGCTCCTCACATCGTTTGTGCAGATTGTTCATCAAAGCTAGCTGCGTGTAAAGCAGGACAGAAGAGAAGCTTGTTTGCCGTCCCCATGGTGTGGCGTGAACCCTTTAATCATGCATCTGACTGATACATTTTTTGCCTCACGAAACTGCCCCAAGTATTGCATAATGCAAATCGGGCTGCCATCGAGTATCCTCATTCCTCATGGTCCCACTGCAATACGACTTGTGCAGCATTATGCTGATGACCCTGACTTACCCATTCCTGTATATCCAATGACTGAACAAAGTGATAGTGACAAGCACTGTATCAGATTCTCATGCTTCCTCATCTGACTGCTATGAACCCAGACCACGATGCAACCACCACGAAATCTTATTACCAGAGTTCAACGATTTGGTCAGAGCACTGGAGTTGTCAATGAGACATACAGAGTTACTTGCTTCACGGTTGCAACAGTGGAAACTTACAGATAAAGCTGTCACTGTTCGGGGTGTTCGTGAACGAGGAAAGGAGTTCATTGACTTTTTTCTAGCAAGGTGATTGATGATGGGTCCAGCTGACATTTTGCAAAGATGTTGTGGGACTGATGGGTGATCTGGAAGGTCATCATGATCCAGAGGACTGGGGACTCTTCATCAACTCTTCTAAGGAAAATCTCAAAGCAGTACCACTGCATAATGGGAGTAGAAAGCCATCAGTCCCTGTTGCATATTCTACAACAATGAATGAGTCAAGAGAAAGTATGAAAGCTATCTTGGAAGCCATCAAATAGGATACATTCCAATGGTACCAGTGTGGAGACTTCAAAGTGTTGAACATGCTGATGGGAATGCAATTGGGGTATCGTACACAAAGTATTGTTGTTTCTCATGTCTATGGGACAGTCGGTCCGGACAATACCACTACATTCAACAAGAATGGCCGGCTAGGACATCATACAACTCTGGAGAGCACAATGTGGCCAACAATATAGAGAGGAGATACAAGAGTCAGGATAGCCGGATTCTGCTGGTCGAGGAAGAGAGACTTTACTGGTGAATACAAGCGCAAACCTTCAGAACAACACTTCTGAGTCTTGCCTCAACTGGATTTAGTCACAGGCGCTATTAGCTCTGATTTTACCACATTTATTTAACACAGTGCACCCTAACTCTGGTTATATATTATATAGAATAATACAACTTATCAAATAGTTTAAAATCTCTTTTTCTCAAAAATGGTACACAGGAGCTCATTTTAATGGTGAAATTCGCGTTCAGCATCGTCGATTTGACCATAAAACATGTATCTATTGCCAGTGACAATTTTTTTAGTCAAAATGTACACACTGTGTTATAAGCAACTTACGATTTTAACTTTTGAAGCTTGAGGAAGGCGATGAATTGCGGCATGGAGCCAACATCCTTTGTTAGTTTGGCGATGTCGGCTAGTCTGTGCTTGATCTGAATGAAATTTAATCGTGTCATGTTTCGTATAACAGTTTAGCAATTGCAATTTCAAAACTTTATACGCGACAAGAAATATATCGATCACGGATTACCTGCTGACTACAGCCGGCCATACCTGCAGAACAATGACGTCTTTATACCTTGCAGGAGTTTTCTTCAATGCCAACTGCGCAGCGGATTGTGATGCATGAGACGCTTCCTTTGTGCATCCTGCATCTACGTAGCTCTCAATCAGAGCGCTTTAAATAAATATTTTAGATTTACACATAAATTCTACGGATTGTATAAGCCGTGTATTCACTTAACAAATAATATACCAGCCTTATTTTTTAATCATCATCATCATCATAATCCATCGTCGGTTTGTTCCCCACTAGTGGGGGTGGTCGATTGTTTCCGCGCAGCAATTGTTTTAATCCCTTTTCTCCATTTCACCCTGTCCCTTGCATCTTCCTCCTTCAGTCCGACATTTTTAAATTCATTCTTCACTTGTTGTTTCCACGTTCTTCTTGGACGACCGCGTTTCCTCTTCCCATCCACCTTTAGATCTAGTGCCTTTCTAAGAAAACTTCCTTCCTCCCTCCTTATCACATGTCCATACCATCTTACTCCATTTGCCCTTGCCAGTTGGTCTATGGTCTCTCTCATCTCTAGCATATCCAACAATTCTTCAGTCCTTTTTTCCCTTCTCGTTTTCACCCCACACATTGCTCTCACCATTGACCTTTCCGTTCTTCTCAGGATTGCCAGTTCACTCTCTCTCAATATCCATGTCTCGCTACCATATAGCATTGCAGGCCGCACACAGCTCCGATATACTTTCCCTTTCATCCTTAGTGAGAATTTTCTGCCATACAACATTTCCCCACATTCCGTGAACTTTGCCCAGCCCAATCTTGCCCTTGTTGTCACCGCTGCTTCACATCCACCACTTCCATTTATCCGATCACCCAGATAACAGAAGTCTGTCACTGTTTCTATGCCATGGCAGAACTCATCATCATGGCCTTCCACTTCATTCCTTCCTTTACTGCATTTCCCACAAACAAAACACTTCGCCAATCTTGTTGCGGCTCTCTTGACATTAGCACATCTTGCATGTACCCACTTTCCACATTCCTTGCATTGCATTGAATTTCTCATCACTCTCTTGCCACATATTCCACAGGGATCTACTTTGCTCTCAACAACTGTTCCTTCTGCTCCACTCACCATCACTTTTGTTTTTTCAAGATTCACCTTCATACCCTTGGTTTCAAATGCTTCTTTCCATTTCTCAAACTTTCTCTCCAGTCCCTCCATACTATTACTTGTCAAGACCAGGTCGTCTGCATACAAAATTTCACTCAATAAGCCCTCCCTCACTCCTTCAGTTACAACGTCAACCACAATAGCAAATATCAGAGGTGACAAAACTGATCCTTGGTGTACACCAACCTTCACAAAAAACTCGTTTGAATAATTTGATCCAACTCTCACTTTTGTTCTTGCATCCTCATACATAGACATCACAGCTCTCACTAATACCTCCGGTATACCTCTTTTCCTCATTGCCCACTCCATCACTTTCCTTGGTACTCTGTCAAATGCCTTTTCTAAGTCGACGAAACACATATATAGTTTTCTCTGCTTCTCTCGGTATTCCTCCTGCATTCTTCTCAATATAAACAGAGCATCCACTGTACCTTTTCCTGGCATAAATCCAAACTGCATATCATTTAATTTCACTAATGTTCTCAACCTCTTTTCTAGTATTCGCTCCACAATTTTCATTCCATGCTCTAGTAGTTTTACACCTCTATATGCACTGCAACTTCTCACATCCCCTTTTCTCTTGAACAAGAGTACTATGCTTCCACTCCTCCGGCATTCCCTCTCCATCTAATACCCTTTGGCTAAGTTGTAGCATTACTTCAATTCCCAACTCTCCACTTGCTTTTATCATCTCTACGCTCACTTCTGATGGACCGGCTGCTTTATGCAGTTTCATTTGCCCTATTGCCTCCACCACTTCATCACGAGTAACCTTTCCCACTGGACCCTCCACCAGATCAACCTCTGTCATATGATCCCATACATTCTCCTTATTCATAACATTTTCCATATGTTCCTTCCACACTTCTCCTCTGCTTTCCGGGCTGAAATGCAACTTCCCATCTCCACTCCTTATACATCTTCCCCCTACAATATCATTCCCATCCTTTTTCATTTGCTTTATGAGTCTGAATACTTTGTTTTGGCTTTCCCCCATTTTATTAAGTTCCTCCTCAGCACCATTCTTCATAGCTCTTGCAACAACCCTCTTTGCCTTCTTTTTCATACTCTTATACTTCTTTTTATTCTCTTCTGACCCATTTTTGCGCCACTGCTTGTATGCATCTCTTTTCTGTGAAATCGCATGCTTCACCTCTTCATCCCACCACCATGTGTCTCCACGATCCCTCCTTACTTTCTTTTTCCCACATACTTCATCACATGCTGCTAGGACACCTTTCTGAAATGAAGCCCACAAGTCCTGCGCACTCATGTTTACCAGCTCTTTTGCTCTTTTCACAAACTTAATTCTCGTTTCTTTTTCCTCCAGTTTACACACATTTCTCACAAAAACTCGTTCTTTCTTCACAATTTTCTTCACTTTTTTCATATTTAAGTCTCCTACTACTAGTCTATGCTGCAACTCCCACGGAATTAATTTCACATTCTTCAAGTACTTTCTCTGTTCCTGCCCAACCACAATAAAATCAATTTCCGACTCATGTCCTCCTGAGCTGTAAGTCACTTTCCTTTTCTCTTTCTTTTTAAACCATGTGTTGGCAATACAAAGTTTCCTTTCATCACAAAATTCAAGTAGCATTCTTCCTTCCATGTTTCTCTCCCCAAAACCATACCCTCCATGAATGCCCTCGAACCCATTTGCTTGTTTTCCAACATGTCCATTAAAATCTCCTAATCCAAACACCAACTCTTTTGAACTCCATAAATCCCATTCCTCTGCCAAAACATCATAAAAACTTTCCTTTTCTAAGTAATCCCTACCACTTTGAGGTGCATATGCACAGATTAGCCTCACTACCTCCTCTTCAAAAGCAAGTACCATTGTCATCACTCTGTCACTCCTTCTTCTAACTTCTATTACTTTCTCACACAATTCCTCTTTTACCAAGAAACCAACCCCACCGATTAATCACAAGTTGATTTCGCCATGTTGTTTTGGCTTGAAATGAAGTGAAACAAGTCGATAAACTCAACTCCTTTTCCTTCATCTTCAGTAAAAATATTTCTAATTTTAGTTTTATATCCAAGAGATAAATGCTTCGATCAGGTGCAACTGTATGTTTTCTGTGTTTTTTCTATGGATTGGGTGTAAAATAGGGGCTACCTGAGGAGACGCTGTTACAAAAATGCACAAAACATGTCATCTACAAAAAAAACTGACAGAGGGATAGACCATCATCATCAATATAATAATAATCAACATGTATTTAGGGACATGTGTCAGCTTCTTCCATTTTTTTGACATTGGTGCAAAAAAATTTAAAAAGCAAGGAGTGACCAATAAACTTGCAATACTGTGTCTTTGTAAAACTTGACATAACAAGTTTTAAGAAAGAAGAAATTCGGCTTGTTTTAGGAAAAAATATGTGACGAAATATACTCAACAAATAACCGTTGGAAGTATTACACATGACTACAATTTGTAATGAAAAGTTGTGGAATAGCACGCACTGCGATTTTGCGTAAAGCTGGTACAAAATAGCTTAGCTGTGAAAGTAAACAAATTTTTGTAGGATTATATCCTAGTATGGTTACGCTCAACAAGTAGAAAATGAAGGTGACAGAATATTAGATCTTTGCATAGCCTACATTTGTGCTATGCATGGTGGATTTAGCTAGTGATGTTTGTTATGAAGATACGGACTCACATTGTTAATTGGATTCGCCAATCATAGTCCGCATCATCAATCTTCTCAAGTGCTGCGACTACTTGACGTAGAGTGGGGTGGAGGATGCTTTTGTGGCCTTCTCTCAAAAACGGCCGAGCCATTTGCCAATACAACACTGAAGCATTGTAGACAATGAAATGATAGCGAGCTTTGTCTTTGGCAAAGTTCACTGCCTTCAGAAGGTAGACAACAGCTGTTTCAAATTCAACCTAGAGAAAAATCGACTGTTCAAACAATTATATTTTAATAGTGTCAAACAATGCAAAATAATTAATGTGTTTTTATGTATGTTATTCAAACCTAGGTCACGTCAGGATTCCAGAGTCCTAAAACTCTAAGAGCAGCACTAGCAAATGGCCTGTGCTAGTCAAAAATGACCTCAAAATAAGCTAGATACCTTGTAAATATTACTATGAAAGAATTGATGCTTGGTTCACCATGTAGTTATGGTTATTACCAAATAGCAAGTTTAAGAACAACATTTACAGCACACTAAAGTTGCATCACCTAAAGCCAAAACACGGGAAAATAGAAGTATATATCAAAAATATGCATTTACATAGCGATTACAAAATACAGTGTATATTCTTAATAATCCATATTCAAGTTACAAGATGAAGCTGATCGCAAAGTCTCATCATACTAACCACATCTTCAGCAGATTTAGGTGAAAGCAGTTTGGCTTGGCACAGATAGGCTCGACAGAGGAACTGGTTGGTAAGAGGTGTGCCATTAAAGTACATTTGCAAACATTCCTGGCTGATCTTTACTTGCATCAGCTTTGAACATAAGGGTAAGATCAATTAGATTTATTAAAGTCGGCTATTTAGTTACTTAGGAAGCCTATAACATTTAGTTACTATTGTTAACATGTTACTAGATGTAGAAATAGTGGATAAAATGATACACCATTAGAATTTGTGTATACCGTTAATGGGGCATTTTGTCAGTCTTAAAGAGATGTGTAACCAACTCTGAGATCAGCACAATGGTCAGGTCCAAAGCACGCATGTGAAATGCCTTTTACAATGACATACCCTTTCTTGTGAGCCATGCTTAAGCAGACCAATCAAACTGAAAATCAAGGAAACGTTTTGCAGGTAGAAAAATTAAAACATAAGTTAAAAAATGCTGCATTTGGTAAATTTCCGTTCTGGTTCTCAAACGCCAGTCTATTTATCAGACTATTGCAATTTCTATGCCAAGGGAAAGTACAACTTTCATATTACATCATCACACATTTAGCATGGTAAAGAAATGCAAGCACACAATTGAAAGCTTTCAATGTTGTGCACCATAACTGCCACAAAAAATATAGCCTATATAAGCGTGAGAAGGAAAATACATTAAACATGGTAGGGTACTGTTTTACTCCTCAAGGTTTTAAAAAGAGATTTGATAATGTAATTTCTGCACTGAATCAGTAAATTGTTAGTGCTTGAAAAAATTTATGCAAACATGAAACAACAAAAGTATTCACTGGAAGCAGTGGTCACCATCGTACCTTGAACGCCACCTCAGCACATTGCACATAAAGATCTGAACCGCAAGTGTCCAAGCCATCACCGTTCTTAGATTTCAAAAAAGCTTGTTGTAGACTTTTGAAAGCCTGAATTACCAATTTTACTCCAGTAACTGTGATAAAGAAATTAACAAGTTGAAAACTTATAAATAAGATTCGAAAAAATACAAAATAACACATGATCATACAATTGTAGTCAAATTAATCAACAGTGAAAAAAATCTTACATAATAGTCATGATAGAGTGACGTGTGTGCCCACAAATAATGCATTATGATTGTGTAGGCTGAAAATTCGCAATCTTACAAAATTGTATTCAAAAATTTTTCCCTGGAATTAGCTTACTTTATATATCAAAAAATTGAAATAAATACTAGTACCTTCATCAACTGTGTTTGCATACACAATCAGCTGTCTTATGCTTCCATCCATAATAATTATAAGCTTTCACTAAGAGATGACATATTAAAAAAATATTGACATACCGTACATAAATATTGACACCTGATAATTTTTTTAAATAATACCATAATAATAAAGTACATATAATGCATGCAACGACATCATGGAAAATGTGATCATCTGGTTGATATGCAAGAGAGAAAAAAAATTTATGGATAAAACTTTAACATAATATGACCAAATGTTTAAGTACCGGTATGCATTTTTTGTAAATACTATAACCACAGACCAGTCAGTCGATATTATATAAACCTGCATTCCAAACTTGATGAGAGAAACAAAAAATTTCTGTACTAGCACTGTTTAAATATGAAAAATCATCAAAAACTTGTGATTGTATGGCCATGTAGCCTACTATCAGAGATGGGTGCCTCTAAATACCCATTGTCAGTATCGCCAGATGTTTTTAAGTACAAATAGTGTTTATTCTATTAAAGCAAATTTGAATTAATAGAAAATCGAAGTATTCAATGATATAACTCTCCACAACTGCTAAAATTTTTCCTCATCTGGAAAGTAAGAGTAGTCAGGGTTTTGCAAGCAAAACTTCTGGATCTGAAAACCTTTAAAAATTGTCAGGCCCTGTCAAGCATTGCCAGGCATTGTCAACATTTTCAGGGATTGACAGACATTCTAAAGCAGGAGTGTGCAACGTGCGGCCCATGAAGAAAAATTGTGCGGCCCGCGAAGATGTGCCAATGTTGAATTGTGTGCCGCCCGCGAAACATCTTTATAATTTAGTTTAGTCTGGTACGTGCGAACAATTCATTGTAGAGTCGATTATTGTTCATTTCGCACCTTCTGTTAACCATTTTAGAAATCTCCCACCGGCCACCGCTAATCCGATTGCATTTAATTATTTGGAACGCCAGTAGATCAGAGGCACAGAATTGCACAGAGAATAGCTGAACTATGAAACTGTATTTTGACGGTAATTTTGTGAAGCAGTGTTTTATCGATGTCGCAGAAGAAATGTGCCCTAAAACTGAAGAGTGAGTTCGAGAAAATAAGTCTGTCACGGTGGATGATAGCAAAGCGTATCGATGATCTTGCTTGTGATATTAGTGACACTCTCAGGGATAAGGTGAAGAACTTTGTTTCATGGAGTTTTGCGATCGATGAAAGTACGGGCCAGAAGGACACAACCCAGTTGGCCATATTTGTAAATAGAGTACACAAAAACTTGAACGAAACGGAAAAGCTTCTGTCACTGCAGTCAATGAAGGGCACAACAACTGGTGCTGACATTTTTACTGAAGTAATTGGTGCTTTTGACAAGTTCGCACTGGACTTGTCCAGCATATGCGGAATCGCAACTGATGGTGCTCGATCCATGTCTGGAACTGATATTGGGGATTCATAAGTTTCTTGAAGTCTGCCTTGAGAGAAAAATCGATGATGACATAGCAATTTTTCATTGTATCATTCACCAGCAAAACATGTGCGCAAAATCCCTGAAGTTCAAACATGTCATGATCTCAACACGACACATAAAGATCTACTGTACTTTTCCGAGGTGCATTGATTAAGCAAGGGTTGCATGTTGCGACGATATTACAAACTGCAGAAAGAAGTCGTGAATTTTTGAAACTTAAAGGGCACCCAATAACTGAAATGGAAGACAAAAATTGGATATGTGATCTAGCTTTCTTGGCTGATACACCTACGCACCTCAATGATCTCAATACAAGATTGCAGGGAAAAAATCAGTATGCGAATAAAATGAATGGTCACACAAAAGGCTTTATGAACAAATTACGACTTTGGAAAACCCACATACAGACAGGAAATATTTTCCACTTTCCAACTTTGAAAGACTATGGAATGCATCTTGAGAAGAAAACTGAATTTGCAGACCAACTTGAAAAATTGTTATATGATTTTTTGGCTCGTTTAAAAGACTTCAAATCTCATGAACAAATGAACATTTGTTTGATATATTCTCTTAGCCATTCAACATAGACATGGACAAAGCACCAGTTGATATCCAACTTGAACTGATTGATCTTTAAGAGAAAACGGGCTTGAAAGCAAAGTATTTAGAAATGAATCTTGGCGACTTTTACCAAAAACGTTTCAACCAAGATGACTTTCTACATCTGAAAAAATTCATGGCTTCAAAAATGGCTCTTTTTGGCTCAACGTATTTGTGCCAACATTTTTTTTTCTAAAATGGGCGTCGTAAAATCTCAATATTGATCGGTTCTGACAGACAAACACTTGGAACATGGACTTCGAATTGCGAGCACTTCCATTAAAGGAAATTTGGAAAAGTCGTCAGGAAAAGAAGCCAGCTGTAATTTTCTCACTGAACTCGGTGTGACAATAAATTTGAATAGCAGTTTTCTTCAGAAATGTGTTTATGCGTGTTAACTTATTAGTTTTGGAAGGAGATAACCCCTAATAATAACATAAGAATAACATGAATAACAAAAAAACTACTTTTTTGTGCCTGTGCAACTACTACTAAAGCATATTTTAAATAAACGTGCGGCCTGCGGTTTCACCCAGATATCTATATCTGGCCCTCCTGTAATAAAGGTTGCACACCTCTGTTCTAAAGGGTTGTCGAACCATAAACCTAATCTTGATCCCCAATTATGATCCATTCTGTAATTCGAAAAACTAGTCCGATTGGAACTGGTAACCCTGACAATACGATAGGTATTTAGAGGTACTGTCAGCAATGGGCAACTTCAAGAGCCTAATATGTGAAGCACATGTGATTCTGAAGACCAAGATCAGATCACTAAAACAATGTAATCTTGAAGATCTAGATCACTTTCAAGATGAGTTTTTGTGTACTTGAAAAAATGAAGTTTTTAATCAAGGATGTTGCAAAAAGAACTAATATTACTACAAACAACCTGGTTAAAGGTAGTACCTATGTATCACTAACTGCTGCTTCTAACTACACGATTGCAGGCCTAAGAATTGTAATGAGTTAGTGACTGTTGTTATTGGGCCTATCAATTGTTGATGCAGTTTGCGTAGAATTACAATGTCACACTCAAGGTCGAAGGTAATTACAGTAGGCTACTGAAACAGTCACAAAATTTGCAATTAGTTTTATCCTTATTTATCCAAAATTTGTAATATGCTTTATATAAAAACACCTTTGAACTACACCTGACATAGATGACCTTACAGGTCTTTCGTTGACATCCTGTAGTGCTGATTGACACTCAATTTGTATGTACTTTTTGTTTGCTTATCGCCAGCAAAACAATAAACTGAACTGCATCATTTTTAACCAAATTTTTATCTGATTCATATGGAAAGCTTTTGTGTTACTAAGTAGTTTTAACTTTCACTGGATTATATCAATGTTTATTGCACCATTTACCTATCTGGCACCCGGCTGCGTAGTCGAGTGGTAAAAAGGTCTGCGCGACATTCGAAAGGACATGGGTTAGACACCGCTCCAGAGCACGTGGCTGTGTCTCAACAAAGACACTTAATGGCAAGCCAAAATAAGGGGAGCAGCGGACTCGAAGACTATATGTCACTTTGCTGCTTCCTGTTGTATCGCATCTGTGATCGCAATGTTCTGTATATTATCGCAATGGGTGCAAATAAAAACACGAATATTATTATTATTATGGCAACCTTGATACTGTTGCCCGCTATCAAAAACGTCCTATGGTCAGCGATCAGATAAACTGCTCCAAACAAAAATACAAATCTATACAAAAAAAAAGGTTAATATAATTGCTTATACGTACATCGACCTTAAACAATTACTGGTCTAGTTGATTTGCTGTAATTAACCACTTTACATGACCAAAGTTGGCTATAGCGACTAATTTTTGTTTAACACCGCCATTCTAAGCATTATAAACATCTAAAATGTTGTCAAAGAAATCAAACATCTTTAAGAATTCCCGATGGAGTAAGGTGGTATGGGCATGTTTTGAGAAGGGGTAAAGAAGATGTTTTGAGAAGAGCACTGGAGTTGCAAGTGGAAGGTCGTAGAAAACAAGGAAGACCCAAGAAAATGTGGAAAGGGCAATCTTAAAATCAAAAAGTTGGAGATAAGGCTAAATATTTTTGCTAAGCTGGTGGAAATAACAGCTACTTAATTATAATTATCAATTACTAACTTATGAACTTGCTTGGGTTGAATGAGAATGTTGACAAGTTAGCGAAAGCGAATGGAGTGAGGTGGTATGGGCAATGAGCATGCTTTGAGAAGGGATGGAGGTGATGTTTTGAGAAGAGCACTGGAGTTGCAAGTGGAGGGTCATAGAAAACAAGAAAGATCCAAGAAAATGTGGAAAGGGCAAGTTAAGAAGGAAAGCAGAAAAGTGGGCTTGACAAGAGAGGACGCGTTAGACAGATCGATGTGGAGGCAGGGAGTGAAGGCGATATTAGCAAGACTTGGAGGTAAATTTGGCCACCCTCGATAACGGGGACATCACCGGATTAAAACAGGACTACTACTACTACCAAAACAGAATAGTGAACTAAGTTGAATCAATTTTTATGGATGCAACCTAGTTCGTACCCTGAACAGTTTGTACCCTCAGTTCGTACCTTGAAAAGATCGAGAGAAAAAATTTAAAAAAGCGGAAGTCGCTGATCGCAGTTTCCACAAACATTTTAAAATTTTCCCCTTGAAAAGATCGAGAGAAAGATAAGCACAAAGCCGAAGTCGCTGATTGCAGTTTCCGCTAACCCTAACCGTTACCCTACACTAACCCTCGCTCATCACAGTTTCCGCAAACATTTTTCCGTAGTTTTCGCTAACCACAGTTTCTGCTAACCTTTACCCTAACCATAGAGTAATCTATGCTCTAACCCTAACCCTCTCTGATCGCAGTTTCCGCAAACATTTTTCCGCAGTTTCCGCTAACCTTTACCCTAACTCTAACCATAGAGTAATCTATGCTCTAACCCTAACGCTTTCTGATCGAAATTTCCGCAAACATTTTTCCGCAGTTTCCGCTAACCTTTACCCTAACTCTAACCATAGAGCAATCTATGCTCTAACCACAGACATTTATAATAAGATGTCTATGGCTCTAACCCTCATTGATCGCAGTTTCCACAAACATTTTTCTGCAGTTTCCGCTAACCGCAGTTTCCGCTTACCCTAACTCTAATCATCGTGTAATCTATGCTCTCTAACCCTAACCCTTGCTGATCTCAGTTTCCCCAAATATTTTTCCACAGTTTCGCAGTTTCCGCTAACCCTAACCCTCGAGTTTGTTTGCGGAAACTCCGATTAGCGACTTCGGCTTTATGCTATTAAACTGCGATCAGCGACTTCGGCTTTTTTTTTATTTTTTCTTTTGATCTTTTCAGGGTATGAACTGAGGGTACAAACTGTTCAGGGTACAAACTAGGTTGCACCAAATTTTTATTATACGATAACATAAAGTATATACAAAAGTTCGCTTATTTATTATAACCAACACAGAATTTTTTTTAAATGGCAACACTGACCACATTAGATTGAAACTTCAGATCGACTTTTCTTGGACACATATCATATTAACAATGACCTAATGTTAGTAATGGTCACTAATTATTTTGTACAGTACGAGTTTTAAAAAATGTCTCTATCTAGGTACCGTACATAAGTAAACTTCAATTTTAAACTGATCTTGATCTTATTGTTTTTCAATATCAAGATCACACAAAAATGTGATCTTAGATCAAGATCACTTTGTATATAATCTTCAAGATCATGCTCATCTCTGCCTTCCATGCGGTACCTCTAAATACCCATTGTCAGGCATTGTCAGGCATTGTCAGGCATTGTCGGGCATTGTCAGGCATTGTCAGGCATTGTCGGGCATTGTCGGGCATTGTCAGGCATTGTCGGGCATTGTCAGGCATTGTCGGCTTTTCGGGGGGTTGTGGAGCATTTCTAGGGGTTGTCGAGCATATTCAGGGGTTGTCAGGCAATGTAGAGTAACTACCTTCAGGCATTGTTGGGAATTTCCAGGCATTGTCGAGGATTGCCAGGCATTATCGATCATTATCAGTGGTTGACTGGTTTGTTAGTCATTGCCGAACATTTTCAGGGGTAGTCGAGCATTTTCAGGGGTTGTTAGGCTTGGTAGAGTAGGCCTAGCTACTTTCAGGCATTGTCCATAATTTCCAGGCATTGTCTAGGATTTCCAGGCATTGTCGATCATTATCAGTGGTTGACGGGTTTGTTAGGCATTATAGAATATTTTCAGGCATTGTCGAACATTTTCAGGGGTCGTCGAGCAGTTTCAGGGGTTGTCAGGCATTGTAGAGTAGCTACTTTCAGGCATTGTAGAGTAGCTACTTCCAGGCATTGTCTAGGATTTCCAGGCATGTCGATCGATCATTATCAGTGGTTGATGGGTTTGTTTGGCATTATACAACATTTTCGGGCATTGTCGCACATACGCAGGGGTTGTCGAGCATTTTCAGGGTTTGTCAGGCATTGTAGAGTAGCTACTTTCAGGCATTGTTGGGAATTTCCAGGCATTGTCGATCATTATCAATGGTTAACAGGCTTGTTAGGCATTGTCGGAAATTTTCAAGCATTGTCGAACATATTCAGGGGTTGTCGAGCATTTTCAGGTGTCAGGGGTTCTCAGGCATTGTAAAGTACTTTAGATTCTTTCTGGCAGGCATTGTCGGACATCTTCAGGCATTGTCTAGGATTTCCAGGCATTGTCGAACATATTCAGTGGTTGATAAGTTTGTTAGGCGTTGTCGAACGTTTTCTTGGGTTGTCGATCATTACCAAGTTTTGACAGGTTTGTCAGGCATTGTCGATGTTACACACTATCCACAATATACAGCAAAAAACAAACATTAACACATGTTTTTGATAACAAATAGTCATACAAGGAAGAAAAACATTCCTAAAAAGCATGTTTTTCATTAATATTCGGGAGAGAAAAATTCTCGATCGACTCACATAATTTGCTTGGTAGATAAATCCAGTCAGAGCTTTAGTAAGTATAGAAACAAAATATCTATTGCTGAATGGTTTTTTGATGATTTTGAATTTCGATTTAGTGTTTTTCATGAAATCGAAGAAATAGTCGACTACGTTATACCCGTTCAAGTCGGATTTAAATGTATCTACTCTCTACTAATTTCTCTCAAAATAAATGAAATATTTTGGTTGGAAACAGGTACGTAGGTACGATTGAAGTGGAAATGTACACATTGAAGGTTCGAGCATCCGAAGATGATTTCTGGTGGTTGTTGATGCAAAATAGAGCAATATCACAAGATGTGCGGAACACATCCATTCTTGTTTTGGTTCAACTTATTTATGTCAATCTGCATTTTCATTTGTGAACGTAATCAAAACAAAGCAACGTGCTGTGCTAACCGCCCGCCACCTGGACGATTGCTTTAGACACCTAATGTCCTGATAACGGCAAGCTGAAGTACCTACAACATGATGACTCTAATATCTCACTGACTCATTAGAAGAAATTTAAAGTACATTTAGTTGTAGAACATAATTATTCTTTTTGTGTTTTATTGTAAAGAACCAAATTAACTGAAACATGAATAGACTGCTCTGTGCTGACGATGGTGAATGTGTGATAAATGTAAATGCATTTACAGTAAAGGTGTCACTGGAAAAAAATTGTTTAGTGACTGTATCACCGACCGGTCGATCGCTAGTGATTAAGAAATTTTCTAGTCGATCACAAAAGTTGGCCATCCCTGGCCTAGTGTATAACAGGAGCAGAATTGCAATAACAGCTTTCGAAGTTTGCTTTTATCTTCTTCAACAGGAATTCAAAAACAGTCAAATGGTATAGCGTATTGAAACAACTTTAATCCTTGAGTTCCGTCAGTTCAACAAAGATAATCACTGGTCTACACAAAATTTCAGGTTTGGGTTTTGACAACTGATTTTAGCTAATTTTGGGGCGCTGAATCCGAAAATGAACTCAGATTTTCTCTATCACATCACGTTTTTGAGATATGAAATATCCCTAATTTTTGAAAAAAATCAATTTTTGCCCCCCCTCTGTTGTCAAAACAAGGAATTCTGATGCAATAAACAGTGTTTTACCTGCAATAATCTAGCTTTGATTAACAAACAAGCATTCTATATTATATTCACACAAATTTGCGTTGTCTTTATTAAAATTTCATGCCTTGGAATAAAAAATAGGCATGCAAAAGAGCAACCATAATAACATCAAACGCTACATTATGCTGACGAACATGTCGATAGGACAGTGACAAGGTATTTTCTGAATTATAGCCTACAGTTCACACAATATGCACATAGACATTCTAATGGAGTGCAGAAATTCTGAAGACACACACAGAAATAGCAAAGTGCCAAAATAAAGATTGACTCAAAGAGACTTGGGCAGGGCGAGTTCAGAAACAGTCAAAAAAAGAGCTTTCATAAATATGAACTCTTCACTTATAAGCTTAAAAAGGCTCTTTTGAGGGACTTTCTTTTATGAGCAGCATCTGGAATTTCTCTTTTAAAACTACAACAATAGTCGGCCATCATGACAATCCCACCGACCTTGATAACGTTCCTGCATAATTTTAATATCCTGGTGGAAACGTTCACCCTGTTCTTCACTAACTTTCTCAAGGTTTTCTGGAAACTCATCCGCATGGCTTTTCAAATAGTGAACTTTGATGCTCATCCTGCATCCCAAATCTTCAAAACTAAGCAGTAGCTCCCTTAAAAGATCTTTATAATTTTCTGCTTTTCTGTTTCCCAAAAAATTTCTCACAACAGCACCGAAAGCATTCCAAGCTCTAGCCTCGAATGGCAACATTGATTTTACAAAATTTTCATCCTTTAACAATTGCCTGATTTGTGGTCCATTGAAAATCCCAGCTCTTTTTTTCTCTTCACTGAGACCAGGAAAAGCATAACATATATACTTAAAACACTCTCCTTCATGATCCAAAGCTTTTACATATTGTTTCATGAGACCAAATTTGATGTGAAGAGGAGGCAAGAGGATCTTTTTGATATCAACTAACTGATCACGTATGATATTTTTGTCTCCAGGTGTCAAGGTGAGCCTTGGAGCCCACTCTTCTTTGTTCCAGTGCTGATCCTTGGCCCTGCTGTCCCAGTAGCATAGGAAACATGGGTATTTGGTGTAGCCACTTTGTTGCCCCAGCAAAAAGTTCACCATTTTTAAATCTACACAGATGAGCCAACCATGCTCATGGTACTTTAACTTTTCAAGAACGGTTTTGATGTTCTGATACTCTTCTTTCATTGTCACCGAATGTCCTATCGGAATAGAACCGTACACGTTACCATTGTGAAGTAGAACACACTTCAAACTTCGTTTGGAGCTATCAATGAAAAGTCTCCATTCGTCTGCATCATACTGTGGTAATCCCATTTCTAGAAGAAGCCCTTCTATATTGTTGCAATAAACGAAATTGGCCCCTTGTTTAAAAAGTTGGCTCTTTTTTGGCCTTTTTTGAACGTGCAGTTGGCTCCTTGCCAAATTTACATCTGGTAACCCTGCTGCACAGAGATAGCAGCTGACCCACAGATAACGCCTGAGAAGCCAAGACAGGGAGTTCAAGCCAGCATGGAAAAACTCAACGCTACCAATCTCCACTATGTCCTATTACGATTATTATCATAACAGGAATTTTTTTTATTTTAAAGGAAATCTGAACCAATTTATGAATTTAGTGTAAAAATATCTCTATGTTTGAAAGTTTATAGCTGTCAGAAAATAATTATATTTGACATTTTACTGCACTAAAAAGGGTAAAAATTGGTCAATTTCATTAATAATGGCAACGATAGAAAGAAAACTTGATGTGATAGAGAAAATCTGAGTTCATTTTCGGATTCAGCGCCCCAAAGTTAGCCAAAATCAGTTGTCAAAACCCAAACCTGAAAAAAAAAGTTGAAATTTGTAGACCAGTGAACCTGACAAACCTTGCCTCGGAATTTTAGTATAAGGCTCAAATGGAACTTAAGCCTAATCTTTTTGTTCTTCAATAATGGTGAAAACGTCTGCTCCGAATGGTCTGTGGATAAATATCATACTTTAGTAAAATAAACAAAAAAACAGCAAGATCAAACAAAAGTATTTTTTTAATTTTTAGAGTAGGCTATGTAACTATATGTGCTTGAGCAATGTAGGCTACTTCAAGGCAGTTCTCCATATTCAAATCTGCAAAACAAACAGTAGGCCCATAAAGAACTAACTTCATAGGACCTCCGACCGACAATTTATGCTGACGTCTGAAAATCAAATCATCCTCTCAAATCACTAGTCTGCCTTCAAATTGGGAGTCGCTTTTATAAAAGTATGTTCAGATTGCGGTCCGTCCCGATAGCTCAGTTGGTTAAGCGCCCCCTCCCCCCTTTATGCACGAGAGAAACCGCAAGGTTCTCTGATTCAGCTCACGAGATGTACGTACGAGCAACGCATTTTAAGGACGGTTTGTTTTTATTTCTGACCATCACAGCGAATAACAATATATGCTAAACTTAACAGAGGTCTAGAAAAAGTAGAAGCGACAAAACGCGAAAGTTATAACGTGCTTGACACCAAAATAGAATAATCAAATTAAAATATGACACAAAGGTAAGCAACACCTTCGAAGAATTTCAAAATTTAGAAAAACGAGGAAGAAAAAAGAGCAAGGAAAATTTTTTAAATTTATATTGGTAAAAACAAAAAATAATAAACAGTTGCTATGTTGATCGGCCTTGGTGCGTTATCAAGAGTGCTGATGGTCTGGAGGTGTGCGTTATAGTCATGGGGTGGATGTCTCATCATGGAGGAGAGCAAGCTATTGAAGGTATTGTATCATGAAGAAGAGCTCCATTCAGCTACACTTACTGGATGGAATAATAACAACACTTCAGCAAACGGAAACTTCACTTTGCCAATCTAGGTGACCGGGCCAGCGGCGGTGGTTCAAAGCCTCTACAAGTATGCCATGGGAAACTACAAGATTTAACCTTTCAAAAAAGGTTTTTTAGTCCAAGAATAGAAACATCTCAAAATCAATTTATCATTCTGTTGGCTGCACCTAGTGCTGCCACTCGGCACACTACTGTGCCACGGCATGCTGGTTACAAAGTAGCCCACTGGGCTATAATGATGTTTCTGAAGAAAGGAATTTGAAAACCATTTTTTTGTAGTTGGTGCATATAGAGCCTAGGCTTTATGTGCCGCACTCGCATTCTGATGGAGGAACCAGGCCCCACTTGGGCATGTCCAAACGAAAGTGGCCGACGCCAGTTCGCAGGCGGTTAAGCCTGACCCACGCGAGGGACATCCTCGGTGGACGGGGATCGGCGTCGGGTATGAAGTCACGGAGCGTGGAGGTATGGTTTTGCCACTCCGTGTTTCACATGTGGTTCGTCCAGTGTTCCCCACTTAACCCAAGTTCTTCTTCGTTCTTAAGTAGTTGTTGTGCAGGCATTGTTGTGCAGACGCAGGCATCCAGTCACAGTACGCAGCGCATCGTTGATGGCGGTATTAATATGGTGGGTGTGAGAACTACGGCACCAGACTGATGCGCACTACTCAGCAGTGGAATGAACAAGGGCTAGGGTAGTTGTACGAAGAGTTTTGGCATCAGCTCCCCAGCCGGAACCCGCCAATCGCCTCAAAAGTGCGACGTGTGTAGATATTTTTTGCGCAGTGACTCCAAGTGTCGGCCGTACGTAAGTGACCTGTCCAGGGTTATGCTGAGATATGTAGGTTCTGCAAGTATATAGGGAAGGCGTTCCCCGTCAATGTTGATGTTTATCTCGCGCTGTGCTTCCCGGTTGTTAAGGTGGAAGGCCGCCGACACTGTCTTAGCCTTGCTGAGCTGTAGCTTCCATTTCTGGAGGTATGGTGATAGTGTTTGCATGTCTTGGCTGAGGTTCCTCTCCACTGACTGCCAATTTTCCGCTGAGTGCAGGAGTGCCAGGTTGTCTGCGTAAGCATATTTCGTGGAGATGGTGGGGGCATGTCGTAGGTGTAGGCTATGTGTTGAACAGAACAGGAGCCAAGACTGAGCCCTGTCGGACGTCGATTTTGAGTTGACATAGGCTAGTCTGCTTAGACGACCGCTACCGGTTGTGAGGGTAAAACTGCGGTTTTGCACAAGTTCCATTATCATATGAACCATGCGTTTGTCAGGGAACAGATGGAGTAACTTGCAAGTAAGGCCGCTATGCCATACGGTATCATAGGCATTAGGCAGCCGTGAGATCGACAAACACGGCGCCAGCTTTCTTCTTAGTCTAACTTTTATAAGCTAATGTCTTTCTCATTCCAATTTTTCAGTTCGCAATTTGAAAAATCGCACCTCGAGTTGGCCCATGTTTAGTCAAAACACCAAGTAAAATGCAGAGCTTTTTATGATTATATGACGATTCAAGATAATGGAAATAAAAAACACGATAATCGTGGATGCGCAGTGTGAAACATGGCTTTGGAGTCGGAATCTGGCGTATTCAGGAAAGGAGTGGGCTACGTCTCTTCAAAATTTGCAACTGCATAGCTAAGAAGTGTTTTTGGTCTAGGTTTGTGAATCCGTTCGTATAAGATTGTAGAGTTCAAGCAGTAGCGGATCAGGAACAAAAATTGACAAAAGTTTCAGATCACCAAAGGACAATTTTTTCAAAGGAAATTTTGGAATACAAAATAGACAATTGTCGGTTTTAACAACATAACCTATTATCGCAAGCGTCTTATCACAATAAGCAAATTCACGCCGCTATTTTCTTTTCAAGTCGGGGCACTTAGCGAAAGTTCGTCAATAAAACTCAATCAAACATACTACAGTTAACTTTATAATGATTTTTAAACACAAACTGCTAAGTTTACGCATACGAATGCTGATTTTTTATCTTTCAAAAGTAGCATTATTTTTGGCTAACTTTACTCTCTCTTGCGTCAAGTATGCTACTGATTCAGAATACGCGTGGGTTACGCTAATGCAAGCTCAATGTAATGGAGCGAGCGAAGCGAGCTAGAAAGTTCGGAAAAAGTGAAAAAAAATGTACTGTATCGGTTTTTGAAGTGATGGGACCAACTGCCCCTTAGGCCTACTGTAGGACAAGATACAGTGATAGAAAGTTATGGTGGAATTGGGTGAAATTGTAAAAGACAAATCTTCTATCCCATTATCTAATTCTAAATCTTCCATACTTGACTTTTTCCATCCCACACCCTACGGCCAGTAGACTTGGCTGGTTGGTATTGAATCTTTATCCTCGGACTGACAAAGTCTTTGATAGGTTATTCCTGGCAGTTTCACATACTTGCAGAAACTTTGAACCACTGGCGGAGGGTCATTTACCGAGATTGACAGAGTGAAGTTTCCGATTGTTGAAGTGTTGTTGTGGGGAATTGTACCATCCACTAGGTGCCGCTGAATGGAGAGCAGTCCTGAAATACGTTGCTCAAGTGCGTACCCCGAGAACCGAACCAGCGCGCGAGAATTTGAGTCGGACGCTTAACCACTGAGCTAACCAGGCGGACTGCGGACTTATGTGCTGAAAAAGCATAGCTACTTGTCTTACGGCGTGCAAAAAAATATGTAGCCTACTTTGTCTGATAAGTAAAATACAATTTAATAAAATTATAAGTCCATGTGCAAATAATGTCAGAATTAATGTATTCTGAAGCTCTTTTCAATGGTGGTACGCTACTGCTATTTTGCATTCATCGAATACTGGCATTTGCACAACAATGTTGGGGAAACCAGGGTAATTTGCACCACTTAGCCTAAGGTAAAAACTGTAGTCTATAACTCCAAAGCGACATGTTCAATCATTTCTTTTTTTGGTATTTATGACAATAGGCCTATAACATAGCAAACAGCCCACACAGGAATTTTTTTTTTAAATAATCAAAATGTTCAAGAATTTATTTATCAAATTTAGCTAAATGAGGTTCAAATTACACATGCTGTGTGTGTAAAATAAATAAAATAGTTGCTACCCGTTAAAATCTGTTTCATTGTAGGAGGGATCCTCAAGAGATTCTTATTCAGATATTCAATTCAAACAAAGCAGTAAAAAAATAATATGTATTTTAAACCAATTAAAACAAAATTTAGGACACGGCGTCTCCATATAACTTTTGAGCAGCTTATAATTAGCCCAGGGTAGTCCAAGACTGCGAGTATGAAAGAAGGGCCACAGTGAGGTTTGAGGAAAATTTTGCGGGCCGTAAAAACAAAAATTTCAGCTAGTAAAGAAGATACAATACGTAACATATCAACACAATAGCAAGCCAAAACAATTTTTTGTTTCTTGCATGGCCACCTAAAGATACGGCCTTATTTGTCACATTTTGCAGAAATTTCCCGGTTTTTCTAACTTTGGGCGAACGTTTAAATAAATTTTTCTAAAAATTAGATTTTTACGCTTTTTTTTCTCTTTTCCCAAGAAGACACAATAGGTTTTAACATCCTCACATGTTGAAAAACAAAGAAAATTTGATTTCGAAGATTTAGTCAGACTGTTAATTTTTCAATAACAGTCTGATTTAGCGTTTTTCAACTTACTTTTTCTCATTTGCTGCTGCTTCCCCAAAGCAACAAAAAAGTTTTATGTCATTAGGAAACCGCAAAAAGTAAAAACATCTCAAAAAATATCAGTCAAGCACTAGTAGTAGCTGTAATCAAAATCTGCAAAATGTGACAAATCAGGCCGGATCTCCAGGTGGCCATGTTTCTTGCTTTTAGATATTGTTTCAATCTGTGCTTTCAATTCGGTGGTCGACAGACGTAAGCAGGCATCCAGGGTTTCATCAGCCATTCTGTTTAATGTGTGTCTTTTCAATCGCTTCATAATTGAGAAAGTGCTTTCGCAAATGTATGTGATACCGAACATTGAGCACATCTTCAGTGCAAAGTCTTTCAAATTAAACTCCCTGGGAACGAATATTCCTGGCAAGCACACCAGACACTGTGGTTTACCATTGTTATTGGCAAAAAAATACCTATTCTGTCAAGCAGAATAAAACTCTCCGTTTTCCTCTGCCACTTTTCTTTTGACACTCATTTTATTAATAAATTACTTCACTTGACTAAATAGATAAGTAAGCAGCCAACGTACGATTGAATTGGTGAGTCTGTGCTAACGATACAGAGTAAAAATCAACGCAAGTCTGCGTCGTCCCAAACCGTAAAAAAGACATTGTTACCCCATCATAATTACAGTACCTAATGACCTGCACTTCGATGACGTGCGACTTATTTAGGGCTGTGGCTAATGCAATGCATTTACAGTATGTAAAATATATTTTATATTTTAATAGGTGTTAAATATACAAATATATTTTAACACCTGTAGATCTTGCACTAGAAAATCCAGCATGCAGGAAGTGATCGCGGGCCGCATGTGGCCCGCATGTGTCCCGCATGGTGAATCTTGTTTCTGCCCAACACACGTACAGGGATATAAAACTTCGGCATTTTTTTAAAGTAAATTGAGATGATAAGAAAGAACGACTGAAAGATATTAATGACATAAAGAGTTGTAAAATTAGATAAGCGGTTGCAATACCATTAGACTAACTTTTTTCCAGACGTTCAAAATAAATCTATCAGAGCTAGACTTTAAACATTAAAGGGAAGCCGCTCCTGGCGGATAGCCTTTCATTACACTTGTAAAGCAACACAACAAACAACCTTGTGTTGTGTATCATGAAGATAACTGGATAGGCTACATAAAAGCTACCAACAGCATATAAAAACTGATTCGGTCAAACACATACTTCTATTCTTAGAACTCCTTCGCTCTGTTCATTATTTTAGGTGGAGTTATCGTCATTACTGTAGCAAAATCTTCACCTAGTTTAATGAGCAATGTTTAGGGTTTTATTACAGTGCAAATTGTGCATCTAGATTTTAGAAGCAAAGTGAGGAATGCAGATCAGCAGTGGCCTACCTCTTTTAATAATTTTGATTATATAATGTTTGTAATTATGTTTTATTTCTCTGAACGACGTAAACTTTTCATAATAGTGAAGTTGTTCTTTCTAGGTTTTAGATCAAAAAACTTTTCCTAAAGTGCGTATCATGTTGAAGAGGAACAAATTCTGGCCTTGTGGCTTATGCAATAAAAGTTGTACTGATCGGTGTATTTACTGTGAATTATGCAATAGCTGGTTCCACTGGAAGTGTGAAAATATCGATGATCAGCAATGGAAAAAGATTGAAGAGGAGGATTTTTTATGTACGAAGTGCTGCTCAACAGCTGTAGGAGTGTTTAACTTCAAACAATCGCTTCAGCGATTAGAAAATGTAAGTATCCGCTTGGCGCTTGTTATGATATAGACCAGTGGTTCTTAACCGCGGCTACTTTTGGTTTGGTCAGCCAACAAGTTGGCTTTATCTGTTCAGTTTGATCGATGAATCACCTTTCGTTTTTTGTTTCGGCATTTCTCTTATTTAGGTACAATTCGATACTATTTTTAATGTTTTCCTGTGAGACTAGCTAGGCTTATTTCTAGAAGTGGTGTTGTTCAAATTGATCGTACAAACAATAGCGGTCCAGCAAGGGGTGGGGTGCTTGGTCACGTGGAAAACCTTAGTCAAAGATACGCTATTAAAATGATGTTGCCATGAAAAAATTGATTTGAAACATAATTTCAATTTTAAACCAAACTTTGTGGCTCTAATTCTATACAAATCTAGTTTTTAGTTGGATGAGTTTAGTCAACTAGGCTACTACAAAGAGTGAGTCTTAGGCAAAAAGACAGAATATCGGAGCATAAAATAGCCTACACAAAAAGTATTTTGCTGGCGCCAGGAAGATCGCTCCTTCTAAACAAAACAATTAAGGTAAACATTTGGATTTCGAAAGTTACATTGTTCATTTCTCTAAAAATTTTTGGGTCATTTAAATTCTGGTTAAATTCATTTAATTTCCCAAACTTTTCTTTCTGGATTCGCTGTTGCGCACAAACCAGCACTTTGAATTTTAATCTCAAAAGTATTTTATTATCCTGTTTTATACAAGCAAGCTTAAAGTGATTTCGGTCCCAGCACGCACTAAAATATTTCAGTACCTTACACTGCATATTTGGGCATAGTTTTGTGTAAGTTTGTTTTATAATTCCGCAAAAGGATTTTTATATTTTTACCCTCCGGCATTGTTGAAAGGTTAAGAACCACTGATATAGACTATACAGTAGTATCGGATCGTTTGTATATCTTTGTTTATACGCCTATAGGCCAACCGATAGAGGCAATACAGTTACCTATTGAAATACTATTATAAGCGGAAACTTTGCATGGTCAGAGGCAAATTCTTCTTCCGGTGAGTGTCGCACTGAAAACAAATCATAACTTGTCCCATTGGTCATGTATGTAAGCAACCTATGGGACAGTTGAGTGACACTTTTTAATGATAACAAAACAAAAAAAAAACAATAAAGAATGTTACATTCGTCACTGTTTTGATTTCATGTTATGAAACAATGACTAAACTTTACAATAAAATTGCTCAAGTTCATAATTTGCTTTAAAATAGCGTTTTATTAGAAATAATGTCATTTTTGTCCCATAGGCGGCACATCTCCCCTACTACAACGAGTATTTAAAATACTCTTTTGCTACGAGATGCAATCTTAACGTAACTTGCATGAAAAACGTCTTCGTACTCGATAGAAAAGACCGCCAAATATCGAGTGCAATGTTTGTGGACAGATGATCACATTCATAATTTTGCATTGGCCACTTGAGACTTAGCTTAACTAACAAATGTACAAATTTGTAACGAAAAAACAGATGCTAATGAAGCTTGCTCGGCCATCTTGTAGCCCTCATCATTAGCACAACTACAAGCCTACGTTTTGTGACCTATCATGAATCTATTTTTGTTGCTACCGTGAAGTAAATGTAAGCTACCATAGCTTAATATGGTCTCATACAAATGTTTACCTCTCTCCCCCATAAAAACTTTCTGCGTACGCCACTGTGTACAATAGTAAAAAAAAATAAGAAGACAACAGTAGCCAACTGGACTTGATTCTTCGAATAGATGCTCATATATGACGATCATTCCACCGAAAATACCTTACAAATCCTCGTATTGCAAAAAGAAATGAGAATATCTTGAAATGTGTATGCCTTTACATCTTATTTTTAAAACGAAACAACATTAGGGTAAGAAAATGCGCAGCATTCGACCGAAATTGCTTATAGAAAATTTTCTCAAGAGCAACCGCTTCGTTTCCTCTTACCTAAATATTCTTTTTCTTTCGGGCTCACTTTTTTTTTGTATTTCCCATCATTTTCAAGATTGAAAATATGGATTAAAGGTCGTTATTTACTGCTTGTTTAGTATCCAAAGTTTGAACGTACTGCCTTTAATATAAATATTGAATGCTTGTACCTGCTTCTTTATTTTCAGGTTGAATCGTTTTTGAAATAATTGATAATTTAAAAAAGGTTATGTCTTGGACGTTTGACAACTCTTCTGTGAATTAGTTCCAACAAACGTTGATAAAACACTCACCCGAGTAAAAAATTCTTGTAGCTTTCGGGGAAATATTTCGTTTTAAAGTAGACTAAAATTTATACTTTCTATTCGAACTTTGATTAATGATTGTATCTTCCTTGTGTCTCATCACAGCAAAGCGAATTTGATAAATTAAATTGGTAGGAATGTATTCTACTCCAAGTAGGTACCAAATGCACAAAAGTGCAAAATACAGGTCGCTCGTGTTCTTCAGCGCAGTCTAAGCCCCTATTTATGACATAATTCAAATAAAACATAAGACTTTTAGTGTTGCAACTGCAAACGAGGAATGAGTTTGCGTCAATATCGATGATCATCTTGCAGTAGAATGTTGTTTCTCGAAGCAGCAAACATATTTTAAAAAATGAGAATTTGTTTTGTTCGTGATAAGAAAATGTCTACAAAAACAATTCATTTATTTTCAGTGTGGTTTCTGTGACAAAGACAAGTTGATAAAAAGAGCGCAAAGAGAAAATCTCCTGCTGCAGAACTTTTCAAGTTTAAGAATTCTTTCAAGCCAAAGTCAATCAAAGAGCAAATTACAGTTGGATGACTACACCAACAAACTTTTGGAACAACTCCCACATTTAAAATCAAAACAAGCAGTTAAAACAACTCCAGATGGAAACTGTTTGTTTAATGCTGTTTCTATAGCTATGTGTGGAAACGAATCATTATCAACTGAGCTTCGACTAAGATGCAGTTTAAATATGATATTAAATGCAGAGATGTATCAAAACCATGAGTTTGCAAAATCATTTAAGATAGTGTCTCCCGATTATTGGATTTCTGTACGCGATTGTATCCTCGAAGGGGGATATTCTTCTTCTTGGACCCTTCTAGCTATTGCGGAATCAATACAGCGGGACACATACTCTGTGTATCCAAAATGTAATGGACCATGCGATCTCGTGTACGGCATTTTAAACAAAAAAATATCACCATCCATCCAATCGTCTCTTTCGCCTGTCTATCTCATATGGACAAGGGTGTCCGAACACAAGCCAGAAAGCGTTTGGATACCCAATCATTTTAGTGCTTTACTGGAAGGTGACCACAGCGATTTCAATGTACCTTGTAGTCCTAGCTGTTCTTCAACCCTAATTTTCAATACAACCGACTTAGATGATGACGAAGAAGATGAAAAACATGCGAATTTGCCTGATAATGTCCAACCACAAAGAAGTAATGAGAAACCAGGCGCTAAGGCATCGGGACCTCAATTGAACTCAAAGAAGAAACAAAAAGGTCAACCACTAGACAACAAGTTTCTGGAAAGTAGGCAAATTATTGAAACATTAAGTAACAAGGAAACTAAAGGATTGGAGAATATTCCACTGGGCAAAAAAGAAAATATCTACTTTGTGACAAAAAATATGAAAAACATCCAAAGACGAAAAATTGGGCAAACGCGGCAATTTTATGATGATTGCGGCAGTTGGAAAAAAGGGTCTTACTATTCAACCTTCTACAAAAAAGATAGCCTACGACAGATATATGTATTCAAAAATAAGTTTTCGTTTCGAAAAGCTACACAAAATGAATACACAACCATGGATCCACAGCCAAACCAGAGCGAAATTGTAAAAATGACAAAATACACATCGTTTCATGCAGCAGATTGTAATTACAAGCGGAGAGTAACGTGGCTGAACTATTTTGGAGAATGTAACATTCAAACCTTGTGCATATTTGAATATCTCGGTTTATCCCCTGGCCATATTCCACATGGAAATAGTAAACTCAATACAAATGACTACATCAGAGTAAAACCAGACATCTTTAACGATTTTCGAAAACAGGTTCCTTTGAAAACAGCCAAAAATGTATATGATGAAGCCATGCAAACAGATGATATGTCTCGTGTTCCCAGAAACTTACAACAGCTCCATAATTTGAAATATAATACGAAAAAAAATATTGATTACAAACCGACAGTTTACGGCCAAAATTACAGCGACGATATTCTAAAAGTCATAGACATGACTCAAACACATACATTTGTCCAAAAAGTATCTCATTCTAAAGGAATGCCAATTTCCATCATTTTGTTCGTTCAGGATCAAATTTTGGACATCGAACGATTTTGCTGCAACCAAAATGTGGTATTGTGTGTTGACAAGACGTATAATTTGGGGAAAACATTTCTCACCACAACGGTATATCAAAACGTGTCAGTGGTGAGAAGTACATCAGGAAAGGCTCCTCTTTTTTTAGGACCATCGTTTCTGCATGCCAAATCTGATTTGCAGACGTTTACAGAGTTTTTTTCGTATCTTAAGTTTTCTTTGAAAGGTGATCGCTTGATATTTGGAACCGACGATGAGAGGGCGATGCATCAAGCAATCTTGAATGCTTTTCCAAATGCTACTCATGTGTTGTGCTGTCGCCATTTGAGACAAAATCTGCAAAAGTATTTAGCTGATAAGATTGGTTTAGGCACATTCTACAGAAATAAAGTATTGAATGGTGCATTTTCATTATTGCAATCAAAAGATCACGTAGAATACGAAGAAGAAGAGAAGAATTTTTTGGAATATTGCACATTGCACTGTTCTACTGTCACACCATATTTGAAAGGGAGATTTCTACCACTGTTGAAAGACAAAGTGTGACAAAACAGACATACAGTGGACGTGGAATGGAGCAACAACTACGCTGAAAGCATGAATAACGTAATCAAAATCAAAACAAATTGGAAACAAATGAAATTATCTGAACTAATACAAGTTATTCATGAACAAGTGGCATCACAATTTAAAGAAATTGAAAAAGCAGTGATTGGTCTTGGGCCTTATAGTTTACGTGAACCTTATATGACATATAAAACGTCATACGAAAACTGGTGTTCTTGGTCGTT
This sequence comes from Aplidium turbinatum, assembly GCF_918807975.1. Lineage (NCBI taxonomy): Eukaryota > Metazoa > Chordata > Ascidiacea > Aplousobranchia > Polyclinidae > Aplidium > Aplidium turbinatum. The sequence goes on along the minus strand of NC_137477.1, from coordinate 14,520,596 downwards.
GGCAGATCGAAGAAGTCATTTTCAACGCTTCATGGCATTTGCTCCAAAAACGGAAAAACCGTGCATTTCGACAGATGGAAGGTTGCATACAGTGCCTCCTCCCAATTCATGTGGTAAAAAGCCAGGGCAGAGAAAACGTAAAAGGCCTGAAAAATGTCATTATCGTTCTTAGACAGTTCATGTGCAGAATGATATAGCCTATGCCTGACTATAAATGTTGTTCTGTAATTCTTTGAGTTCACATTTTCTGCGTAAACTGGCTTTTTGCAAAATGTGTTTCAATATTGAAGGCCTAACCTGTTTACGTATATTGCATTTTCGTTGTTATTTCACCGAATGATTATCACATTTATATTTTATTTTTAAGCCATTTTTATTTTAATCTCACATTAAGTTTTTTGGATTATTTTTTCAATCTTGATTAGCCTACAATACTTTCACAAAGGAAATCTACCTATCACGTTAAGTAGAAATCGTCATCGTTTAATTCGTCAGTTCGCCTTATTCGTCACATTTTATTCGCTCCCGGCAGAATTCTTATCTTTTTCAGTAGCCTACATGATAGTTCGTTTAATTTGTCGTCGTCTAACTCGCTCAACTCGTCAACTATATTTATATCTCCGAAAAGCATTTTGTTGGGGTAATTCGCCATTCGATTAATGCTTTCAAGTGCTTACGTGCTTAGATCGTTTGTTTGGCATTGACTTCGCTCTGACTATAATCCTGAAATGAAACGCAGAAAACGCAACTCCGATTCGTAGCCTACTGTCAAGTGAGGAAGCTTTTTTTAAAGCTAAAAACCTGTTTAATTTACTTCTTATATTTTATGTCGCTCTATTTAAAATTAACACTTCTCAAATGTTTACTAAACTTACACATTTTCTACCTGCTTCACAGTAAGGATTTAGAACGCGTCTCACACTTCGTCCTTCGCTTAATCCTATAAAGTCACAGCTTTGTTAGTTACAGCAACATAGATTATTTCACGCAGTCTCGTTAGTTAGATCAACACACGTGCGGTCCCAAATGAACAAAAGGTCATTTATAAATACAAATAAATGCGCCATGTATAGGCTACGATTCGTTATAGTTTTGACCTGTTTGCATAATTCGTCAGTTCGCCTAATTTGTTAAATTTTTCTAATCCACTTGAGGTGACAAATTAGGCAAATGCTAGTCTTATGATTTATTGTTTTGATGCTTCGGCAAGATTTTGCGAGTCACTGGTGCAACAAAAAACGCAGAAACCAATGTATTCTTGTTCAGTAGCCTTGTTTTTCTTCGTCCAGTTCCCTGGTACAGGCATGAGATCCAATGCACAATGACATTTCCAGTGTTGCAGAAGATTTGCTATGACAGACTAATCCTACATGGACAGCCACTTTATCTGGTCCAGATATGGTCAAATCCGTACCCGATCTGGTAAAGATCTGAACCAGATAAAGTGATTGTCTGGGTATAGGCCTACATTGCAGGTAAATGTTGATTTCGAAAGTACTTTATTATTTTGACAGAATCTGCAATCGAATAAGCTCTATCAAAGAGGTTTGGTTGATTTAACAGATCGAAATTTTGCAACCATGCCCAAATAAATTGTAGTTGCAGTCCACTACAACACATGCAACCGAATTGTTCATATCAAGCATTCTTGTAAGTTTGACAGCCGACAAAACAAAAAAGTATTTACAAGAAAAGTTGGAATAAAAACACCTATTTAAAAAAAGTTTGGCCTACACGTAGGCGTGGATGTTTTACTGAAGTAAGGTAATTCCAGGGGGATCAGAATTCCCACTAATCCTGAAAGTGATTTTTCAAGTTGCCGATTTTCAGTCTAAACGATTGTTATGCACTATTTGAGAAACCAAATGTCGCGATTGTCGTGCAACATTTTGTGCACTATGTAGTTTGGCTGTAATTGCGTAACTTTGACTAAACACCTTTGAAGACAAGCAGCGAAACCCTCGCATGCTTAGGACTGGGTTAATAAATACTACAACCCAATGAATGTCTTTCGTTCAGGTTTAAATAGCCTATGTCGGTCAATCAACAAACAATCCCCACAAAACAAAGATATATTATAAAGATAGAATGACAACAGTGCACAACAGTTTTGGTTACTACATGTCTGAATACCTACTATTGGCAATTTTCCCTTCACACAATCCTGATATATAGACTAGCTTGAACAGTTTTTGCATTCTATTTGTGAAATGAAGTCACAAACTTGATCCAAACTTGTTGCGACGGGTTTGACTTCTGGAAACAAACTCATCTACGGTTTCGATGAGATCGAGGGCTTCCACATGATCTCAATATGTACTTATGATAGCCAGGTCATTTAAACGTTGCTGTGTACCATAAATACGTTTACAACCTACGCAAAATAAAAAGGGATCATTCTGCTGCGCATGGAAAATGTTCGACAATGCCTGACAAACGTGTCAAAAACCAATAATGATCGACAATGCCTGGAAATCCTAGACAATGCTAGGAAATGCCCAACAATGCCTGAAAGTAGCTTAATCTAGAATGCCTGACTCCCCTTGAAAATGCTAGACAACCCCTGAAAATGTTCGACAATGCCTGACAAACCCGTCAACCACTAATAATGATCAACAATGCCTGGAAATCCTAGACAATGCCTTGAAATGCCCAACAATGCCTGAAAGTATAGCTACACTACAATGCCTGACAACCCCTGAAAATGCTCGACAATCCCTGAATATGTTCGACAATGCCTGAAAATGTTCTATAACGACTACCAAACCTGTCAATCACTGATATTGATCGACAATGCCTGGAAATCCTAGACAATGCCTGGAAATTCCCAACAATGCCTGAAAGTAGCTACTCTACAGTGCCTTGTAACCCCTGAAAAAGCTCGACAACCCCTGAATATGTTCGATAATGCCTGAAAATGTTCGACAATGCCTCATAAGCCTGTCAACCACTGATAATGTTCGACAATGCCTGGAAATCCTCGACAATGCCTGGAAATTCCCAACAATGCTTGAAAGTAGTTAGCCTACTCTACAATACTTGAAAACCAATGAAAATGCTCGACAACCCCTGAAAATGCTCCACAACCCCCCAAAAAGCCGACAATGCCCGACAATAACTGACAATGCCCGACAATGCCTGACATTGCCTAGACAATGCCCGACAATGCCTACAATGCCTGACAATGGGTATTTAGGCGTAGGCCTACCCCCTGAGAACCTCTGACACCTGAAAATGCTCGACAACCCCTGAATATGTTCGACAATGCTTGAATATTTTCGACAATGCATAATAAGCCTGTCAACTATTGATAATGATCGACAATGCCTGGAAATCCTAGACAATGCCTTAAAATTCCCAACAATGCCTGAAAGTAGCTACTCTACAATGGCTGACAACCCTTGGAAATGCTTGACAGCCCTGAAAATAAATGTTTGATAAAGCCTGAAAATGTTCCATAATCACTACCAAACCAGTAAACCACTGATATTGATCGACAATGCCTGGAAATCCTAGACAATGCCTGGAAATTATCAACAATGCCTGAAAGTAGCTATTCTCTACAATGGCTGACAACCCCTGAAAATGCTTGACAGCCCCTGAAAATGTTCGACAATGCCTGAAAATGTTCGATAATGACTAAAAAATCTATCAACCACTGATAATGATGGACAATGCCTGGAAATCCTAGACAATGCCTTTAAACTATAGACAATGCCTGAAAGTAGTTACTCTACAATGCCTGACAACCCCTAGAAATGCTCGACAACCCCTGAAAATGCTCCACAACCCCCCAAAAAGCCGACAATGCACGACAATAGCTGACAATGCCCGACAATGCCTGACAATGCCCGACAATACCTACAATGCCTGACAATGGGAATTTAGACGTACCCCCTGAGAACCCCTGAAACTTGAAAATGCTCAACAACCCCTGAATATGTTCGACAATGCTTGAAAATTTCCGACAATGCATAATAAGCCTGTCAACCATTGATAATGATCGACAATGCCTGGAAATAAATGTTCGACAATGCCTGAAAATGTTCCATAATGACTTCCAAACCTGTCAACCACCGACAATGCCTGGAAATTATCAACAATGCCTGAAAGTAGCTACTCTACAATGCCTGACAACCCCTGAAAATGTTCGACAATGCCTGAAAATGTTCTATAATAACTAAAAAATGTGTCAACCACTGATAATGATCGACAATGCCTGGAAATCCTAGACAATGTCTTTAAATTATAGACAATGCCTGAAAGTATAGCTACTCTACAATGCCTGACAACCCCTGAAAATGCTCGACAACCCCTGAAAATGTTCGACAATGCCTGAAAATGTTCTATAATGCCCAAAAAACCAGTCAACCACTAATAATGATCGATAATGCCTGGCAATCCTCGACAATGCCTGGAAATTCCCAACAATTCCTGAAGGTAGTTAGCCTACTCCACAATGCCTGACAACCCCTGAATATGCTCGACAACCCCTAGAAATGCTCCACAACCCCCCGAAAAGCCGACAATGCCCGACAATGCCTGACAATGCCCGACAATGCCCGACAATGCCTGACAATGCCTGACAATGCCCGACAATGCCTGACAATGCCTGACAATGCCCGACAATGCCTGACAATGGGTATTTAGAGGTACCCCCTTCCATGTGGTAGCAATGAAACTCAAGCAAAGATAATTGCTGTGGATGTGAATTTTCTTATTAGTATGGTATACAAATTCTCATTACTTGGCCACACAGATGACAAAACATGTAAAATTTCACTTTTTTTTATTTAAACCTACTCCGTGAACTGTCAAATTATTTTAGTCCATTTGATTGCAGATAGCAATACCATGTCGAGCTTCTGTTTACAAGTAGCCTAATCACCATGCTAAATAGGCTTAATAAGCTATAGGCCCAGAGCTTACCACGTTATAGAGTTTACAAAGCTTGTAAATTGGTTGAGTACCTTGAAAACAATTACGTAGTCTAGACTCTAGATAAAGAAAAATTTCAAGTTTTTGATAAAGAAAACTATTTGTAAGGTATTACAGTATAAAGTATTTTGACAGACTTCAAAGAGATAGCCTGCAGCTAGTGAACTCATCACTACTGAATTGATAAATAGGTTGAAATGTAAGTAAAATCTAGTTTCTCCTGCCCAACCCAAGGCATGAAACTTTACATTGTTTCCAAGGAAACAACAACTTAGAGGAAAACTTTAAAATGCGGAAATGCGGAAAACATTGTGAAAACTGAAAAGTCGAGGGCAAAGTTTATATATATTTATTTATTTATTTATTTATTTGGATTTTGTTTCAGACACAAGTAGAATTGGTCCATAGGATACAAACACACAAAGAAAACGAAATACAACACCACACAGAAATCGAGTAGGCCTAGCAGCTATCGGTACTACACAAATATTAAGCACAAGTTTCAGGCTGGAGAGCACGATCACGATGCTGGAAGAAAGCAGATTGATGATAACACTCGGAATTCATCAAATGCTGAATCCACGTATTCGATGTGTTAAAGCAGCGATCAGTAAATTTATATATACTTTTACGAAGGAGAGCATGAAACGTCGTAATTTTGTTAGTTACCATCACAGAGCTTATACTTATACGTCTCGGAAGATGAAATGTAATTCTATAGCTGTTATTATACGCTACACGTAGACGATTGATACTGTACGAAAAATATTTACACCACAGCTGAGATCCATACATTGGCATACAGTAGGATCGAAATAATACGTTTTTGACAGTGGTAGAACACCTGGGGAATCTTGCTCTCAGCATATTGCCAGAGCAGTTTTGTTTGTTCACAGGGATATCTGGTATGTTCAATACTCACGCTGGCTTGGTGTTCATGGTAATATTCAGTATATACAAAATCTACTAAATCATATGTGATACAAATTTTTATATGGTAAAAGAAAATGATACACAGTTGTCTAAGGCCTATTATATTCCTTTCATGTTTTTGTTTCTGACAAATAGATAAACTGACTGACTGCCTAAGCTACATTTTTCTCCAAAAAGCTATAAACAAAAACGGCAAGATTAAACAATGATGAGTCAATACTGGTTCAACTCTCGGGGACAGCCTAAGCTTGGGTAGCACATCTTAGATGCAGCTCTGTATTCAGCAGCACCTAGTAATTAGTACAGTAGTTTGTGGATCACTTAATTTACAAGCAGCAATACTTCAACAAGCGAAAACTTGACTTTGTCAATCGCTGATAGACCTCAGCCAGGCCAGGCCCTCCGCAAGTAGGCTATAGCAATGGAAAACTTCTAAGATTAAGCTTGCAGAGAATGTTTCAGTTTAAGAATAACGATTCCTACAATGAACCAAAGAACTGAAAAAAAAAAACATTTTTCTGCACTGCTTTCTGAGATTGATGTAACCTGTGTTTCGTTCACCAGGTTTCGTTTCGAATGCACAGGCGAAAAACGATTTTTTATATTCAGAAATTGATTTTGAAGCAAAACCAAAATAATGATTGTTTTTCTTGAAACGAAGTAGCCAACATTTATTTCCAACAGTAGGCTACTACAAATGTAACTTGCTCAGTTAATTCTGTGAATGAGAAACTGCTGAATGCATGCATTTTCTTGTAGCCTAAATGTTGTGAAGTAGGCTACTGTAGGCAAAGAGTAAAAATTCCGTTTTTCAATTCAGTTTTTTTTTTTTTTTTCATAGCGAATAAACAAAAATACACACAATATACAAAAGTACAAAAAATATACTCAAATATAAACAATAATATACTAAAAACGTCTTGCGCATTTACGCTCTAGCACAGTGGTTCCCAACCGGCGTGCGGCGGCACTTTGGGGTGCCATTTGCAATACTCTGGACATCCCTGACTCTGGAGACTGGAGTGCCGAGAGCTATTTGTCATGTTCAGTTTTTATCCGTCTTCAAACGGTTTGCTAAGATCAATGTTGCTGATGACATTCTCATGCGTGATTGTTTTTGTGACATTTCTGTACATGTAGGCGTAGCTCCACCTCCCAAGTACATGTAGCTCCACACAAAGTGAAATTTGCATGATTTTGGGCTCTTTTTTATGATTTCTCTTGTATCATGGGCCAATCCTATAGAAGTTTGCTGGTAATCTACATCCCTTCGTTTTCTTCAGACTGTCCGTCTATTGCACTACCCAGTGGTTCCAGAAGAAACGGAGTGGAATCAAATTACTCCTGGTGATTATTCTGGAGGAAGGCGTTCACAGCAGAACGTATTGAGAGAAGCTTCTGGGCCACACCTTATGCAAAGAGAAATGTGTTAGCCGACAGCCCTGCAAGTACATAGCGTCTTCTCGTCGTTAACTTTATTCGCAAACACAATACAAAATGCACCGTTGCAGAAGCGCATCGCCAATTACAAAGCCAGACGTTTGCTCTTACTGATAAAGAATTGAAAGCTTTCATTGCTGTCATGTAGGCCTATGCGCGGTAATTTGAAGGAAAAACTGATCTACCATTGGACTTAAAGATGGAGTGTGTGTAGGCCTACCATTGTGCAAAAGCGCAATGTCCAGAAACCGATTCTGTGAAATTCTCCGGCTCCTACGTTTTGATATAAGATTAAATTGTTCACACAGGCTTCAGACCGCTAAATTTGCTCTATTTTGGGAAGTCTGGAACCGATTTGTAGATAACTGCCAAACATCTTATAAACCTGGAGCTTTTATCATTGTGGATGAGCAGCTGTTAGTGGCTACTGTTACCTAGCAAGGCTATAGATGCCCCTTCACCCAATTTATGGCATCATCAAAGCCAGACAAGTTTGAGCACCAATATTGGTTAGCTGTAGACAAGGAAAGCAAATATTTGATGAACAACTTTTATATGTCGGAAAGGACGAAACACGCCCCGCAAATGACCGCGTTTCTGATCGTGTTGTAATAGCCTACAACTCATGGTCCCTTATCTGAATAAAGAAAGAAATGTAACAACTGATAGCCTAATTATTTTACTTCTGTGAAATTAGCCACTCAACTGAAAGAAAAGCAGACGATTCTTTTGGGAACAATAAACAAAATCAGGAGAAAAGTGCCATTATCTTTGAAAAATGTGAAAGAACTTCATTCTTGCAAGCTTTATAAATTTGGAGATATTACCCTAACTGTGTCCCAGGGAAAGGTGAAAAAATATGTTCTAATGCAATGCACAAGGACATTAGGCTACAATAGCTGATGATAGGCTAATGCAAAAAAAACACATGAAACAGTTGCTTCCTATAATGAAACAAAGTAGCCTACGGAGTCGATATACTAGGCCAAATGGCTAAGAAATACACTTGCAGAACCGGCACACGAAGGTGGCCAATCCAATACGCAGTTTTCAAAACACACTGGATTTTGCTGCTATCAATGCCTAGGTTCTCTATAAAGAGATTACCAATGAGAACATTTCTCGCACTCGCAGAGACTTTATACCCGCATTGGCGAAGGAGTTGGCTGAGCCACAAGTGCAGAAGCGAAACGGCGTTCCAGGACATGTAGCCTAACACTCGCCACCAGCAATGAAGAAAAATTAAAAAAGTTCTGTCAAGTGAAGATTTTGTGTAAGAGAAACCGCTCTGTTAGCGTGTGCACTCACTGTAAAATATCTTAATAAGGAACTTGCACTGCATTGACAATCCAACATGCAAGTGAAACTCCCATATAAACATGTTGACAGTCGATTTAACTATTATTAGAAAATCACAAGTTAGCCTACATACCAGCAAATAACACAATAAATGTTAGTGTGCAGAGGCAGGCACACTACTTCAATAAATAAAAAGGGTTCGCCCCGGGTTCGCCACTGAGACTGAGAAACAATTGCTGTTGGTTTGAATCTCCATTCTCAGACTGAGTAAGCCGAGGACGAAGACTCAAACCAGCGACCAAGAATCAACTAACCAGCGGCGCCGGAACAATTTTTGACTGGGGGGGCAGGATTATGAAAAAAAGGACATTTATATTGCTGAAAGGCATTTTTTTAAGTTTTAAGGTAAGATATAGCGATAATACTCATCTATCAGCTCATTAATGATACAAGTGCCCGGTATGCAATGAACAATGGCACGGAAGGGCATCATACAATGTTATAATTCGGGCCATTTTTATTTTGACATAAAAACATTTTTTTTTGACTTCATATTTTTATTCTATTTTGACCTAACGAAATTGATTACTTGCAGAGAGCACAGTTCTTCCTTGAATCCTACCAGTTACCCAAACATAATATTTTGTCGATTTCAGAAATTATTAAAAGTGCGTCGTGTTTTATGGCGATAGAAAAATCTCTACAAATCTGTCTAACTTTTGCTGAAGACGATTTCGCTTGCTTATAGGCATTTTTGTATTGTGGAATGCAGGGATATCTAAAGAAGGGGATACGAAGGCTTTTATTACGTCTGACAATAGAAGGGCTTTTGTTTATCGTAAATAATCTGTGTTTATCGTAAAATGACAATTGGCACCGATAGTAGTTTAATAAATTTTGTTATGATAACTTGCATTGTGCTATTAGCATCAGGCCTGGATATTCACAGCATGCTCATGGTTGCTTGTTAATTCAACTACCCATATGCTTGCTTTACATCTAGCCTACTGCAAAGGCTTTGTTCAAAAAAACAGCTTACTGGTAACTTTTCAACTGTCTTTGTAAACAAGTATTCTTTAAATATGCTCTAAGTAACATTTGCTAACTGTTTACTGTAGCTCACTGTACCAGCTGCACTACAAAACTTTCTACGATTTTAAAAAGAACCACATGTTTAAAGCACTACAAACTACCGCCCTGGTAGTGTCACGAGAATAAGGCAATCGCTGCGAGCCTTCATATCCCCTTCTCTAGATATCCCTGGTGGAATGTCATTAGGCTATTCCTAAAATCAAAACTGTTAATTTTCGAAAAAAACACGTTTGTGAAGAGGGAGTGTTTTATAAAAATTATTTAAATTGCTTACGTAACAATGAATAAACAATGGACAATTTGCGATAAAAGTTACTGCTGATCCGTGGTCATTGTGACATATTTTCTGCTTTTGTGGATTAGCCTAATATGGTTTAATTGTGTCGCAGTTCCTGATTTGGATTGCTTCCACGAGAATTTTGACAAAAATTGCTCTCAAGAAACACAAAAAGTTTGTCAAAAGCCATAATTTGACAAATTTTGACTTTATTGTCAATTTTGACTTGATTTTGACCTATAAACTAATTCTTAGAAGTAGTCCTTTAAGTGCTGAGAACAACTTTATTCTTTGAATTGCGGATAGACGAGGACGAGGTCCTTAAAACATTTTGACTTTATTGACTCTTGCGGGAAGTTAGTTATAATGATGTAACCTATACTGTGATACAGAATTTTGTGTCGTGAATGTTATTTTGAGGCAAAAATGAAAGATTATAATTAGGCTAAAAGCGAATAGCAGAAATGTTATATTGCATAATGCGCAGTAGCTTCCATGACCTTAAAAAGGCATCATTACCCCCCTGCCCGCCTACTCACAGAAAAAAGAGGGCAGGGGCATTTGCCCCCCTGCCCCCCCCCCCACTTCCGGCGCCCCTGCAACTAACGACCAATATGTGATTGTGTGCTAGAATAGGCTACAGCACTTGCGATTTGCGAAAGTTTTCCTGAAATAACGGGGAGAAACGTGAATACTGAATACCACCACCGAATTGCAACAATTAGGCTATTATGTAAAACATACAAAAACAGGACAATTTGATACTATTGTAGAGAACAAAGATTAAGAAGTACGATACGATGATATATTGTAAAGGTAAGTTATCCTTTGTATTGAGCACTTAAGGTACGCATGTATATCCAATTATCCATGCAACAGTTGGTTTTTGACATTTTTTTAAAGCCATTGAACGGTAAATCTTTTATGTCAAGAACAAAGCAAAAACAAACAAAAAGTAGCCATACAGGCAGTAGGCTACAGTTTGCTCATGGTAAGTTATTCAGAGACCGCTGACGTGTCACTGTTCAAACAATCAAACGATGAAAGCACATCGACTTTTGTTCATGCATTGGTTGGCTGGCTTGGTGTCAACAAACAAAGCAACAGCATTGCTGATCACATGATCAGTGAGTAATGATACCGAACCGGCGGCAATGGCCAATTGCGCTCGGAAGGGGATTCCCCTTCCACAGGATACCAGTTTTGCCCACAGTGGCAACTGGAATGTAAATACACGTCACACAGCACATGGGGATGACTGCAGCAGCACTAACACTAACAGATTCTGTTTATTGAAAAGGAATCGAACATCCAGATAAAGGGTACAACGCTACCGTCTGCTGAGACCGGAAAATAGCTGCGTCTGATTAGATAAACATGTAGTGCAGTAACTGTTACTAACTGGTAGGCTATAGGCCTAACTCTTAAATAACATGCACTTGTGCAACGGTTTGGAGATATTTAAGAGCATTTTAAAATAATCTAATATTTGCAATATACTAAATCTTGCTTTATGGTTTAAAACCTGGCAAATCTGATACCAACTGCAACATCTGCAGTGTAGCAATATTTAGAAATTAAATTTAAAGTTCTGACAGTTCATAACATACTTTTGATGAGACTTTCTTTGTTGCACAGATTTTCCGACTGAAGTAAAAACAAAAGGGTTTCTGACTTCATTAGCATAGAGCCCTAGACCTACTATATGCATGGTATGAATGTCATAGGCTATGTCTGACTCCATTGTCATATAGTACCTTTTTCTTGACCTTTGCTATGTTAACGTGTATTGTTTTTTGCTGTGATGGTCAGAAATAAAAACAGCTGAACTGTATGAAGAAAAGAAAACTTACCACTCCCACTAAGTTACCCACGTTTTATTGAATATGATATCTTATTATTGTATCTTCATGGAGATAGTTTAGACAGTATTACTGTTACAAGCTAATTAGCCTACCTGTGAATAAACTGCCTATTATCACCCAAGATTTTTGTTAGATTTGAAGTTCATAGCCTAATAACTTCCAGAAGTGGGTAGTAGAGAAATCATTACTAATCAGAAACGTCTGGTAAACTTAAAATGTAAGTCTGACTCCTCCCAGTTAATCTCATTCCTCACTGCTTCAACAACAATGCAGGAGGTAAGATACAACTCTTTTGTTTTTGAAGAAAACCAATTAGGTCTGAACTCTGAACGCGCTGTCTAACAGCCGACAGCATTTCATGGTTATAATATAACGCTTTGTATGGAGACAATATCGAAAGCCCATGAGGGCATCTGTTTACTTATATAATTATATGGATTATTTAGGGCTAGGACAGTGACCTTGCGTGACTCATTGGGGGGCAATTCAATACCACAAATATTTAACTTGAAATTAATATTTAGTTATGGGCAATTTTGGTCTGTAACATTTGAAGTTTTACCCACCCTCTAATAAACACGTTTGTAACATAATCTGACCATTTTCACTTTGTGCGCCCGCGAAAAAAAAATCATAACAGATAATGTGAAGACATATACGCAGTATGGTCTGGGACGGCAAACAGGTTTTACATAATATACTACCGTGACAAACAGTGAATTCGTATCAGAAAGTAGCCTGCTTCTAGAATTTGTAAGCTAATATCTAGAATAGTTAATTAGTTGTATATGTGAACTTTGCCATGTGATTGAGTCTAGGTTTTTTTTTCGGTCATATATCGGTCATTGACCAATTTTTTAGCAAAATGTCCGAAAAAAATATAGTAAATTTGGTCAAAATGTCCGAAAAAATATATAGTCAATTCTCTTTTCAGATAAAACACGACAACGTTTCTCAGCGAAACTTAATGTTATAGCTAGTCAGGAAGTGCAAATTTTGGTTTGTATCAGCTACTTGAAAGGAAATATTTTTATCAGAAAAAGTGACTGGATTTTTTCGAGTCATTTTGGACAAATGACCGAAAAGTCTCAGCAAAAAAATAAAAACAAACCAGGATTGAGTCTCACTTGGTTGGTGCAAACCTCACTCATCCAACAAAATCAAAGTTTAGATCTACTACTTCTTGTGTGCTGATCTTCTTTCTGCACACAACCAAGCTGTGCACATGATCTACTCAGCTTGTGTTAATAGTCTCAAAGCAGTCATAACAAAACTATTCAAAAAATAACTAAGTCTCGCATCATTTATGTCTTACGACATTCAGACCTAGGCCTAGGGATAGCATCATTTGTGTTTGTGTCATAAGTTACCTAAGAAGAAATCCCCTCAGTGCTGGATCAATGCTTTACATCTGCTTATACCAGTTCTTAGATAGTTGAGGCATTTTCATGATTTATGGATTTCAATGGTTCAAGTTTACCAGGAGTTTCCGCAGGAGGAAGTTCCTCATTGGTTGGTGTGGTTCCAGTGCCGGCTTTTTCTGCCACATTTGTTATTTTTCCAATAAATTTTTTCACTAACAAAGAGGTTTTCCTAAGTTTGCGTTACACATGAAATGTACTTGGCTTGTATTATTTGTTCAATGTAGATCTGTACCATTCATACAGTATTCTGTTCTCTTATTTTAAGTTTTATTTGTAACATAAACATTTTTATAGCCTATTTACTGTGATTGGTAGCTAGTTTTAAAATGCCATTGCGACAAACAGAAGAGGAGTTTAAACTTCCTTTGAGACAGTGGCTGATACATAAGATCAAGCAAGCACGATTTGAAGGCTTAGAATGGGTGGATGAAAATCAACAGCTTTTCAAGATACCATGGACACAGAAGGGCCATCCAAACTGGGAAAAGCACTATGAAATATTTATTGTAAGTTGTGTTACATATAACATTGACAGGTCCTTAAAAATGTTTGACAATTTGGTTTACTGGTATATTATTTTTTCAGGTAAATAGTAACAATACTGAGTGCTTTTTATAGTGATGTGTTCACTATGGGCAAGCATTGTTCTCAGTGCATTAAAAAACAGAACATTTTGATGCAGCGGTATAATAGGTTTCACTCAGTGGTGTAGCAGGACCATTTGTTGGGATGTTCACTTTTTTAAGCAATCATAAGTCTATTTGTGAAATGCTTTGTGTGCAGTTCAACTGAGTCACCTCCACTCTTTGATTTTTTTAAATACAAGTAGGTTAGGTGTATATGCTTCAAGTTTTCTAAAGTTATAGGGAAAAGATAAAAAATAGTCACGCTATACCACTGGTTTCCATATAGGTACATCCAAGCACATTATTCTAAATTTATTTCTCGATACTCATTACTCAGTGGGAGCAAAATTTAGTGTCATATTCATTAGCCTAGGTGTTTAGTATGACCTGATAAGGTTGGTATTGGCCTCTTGTCTGCCGACTTTAGTTGGGTTTAGAAGTTGTATTAGGGTAAAACTCAATGCGAATCTCTTCTTGCTTGATTGCATTAAAAACAATTGTAGAAGTGGAAATCAATAAAATTGTAGCGTAGAAACTTTATACTACAGTATTGCCATTCCCATTTTCTCAATTAGACAGAATGTTTGTATCAGTGACTGATTCAGAATATCATTTTTATGCATAACTATCATAACATGCCTTTATATTGGTATTTTCTCTTTCTCAATTAGGCTTGGGCAAAGCACCGTGGAAATTACGATGAAAACAATCCTCCTGATGATAAGAAACTGAAGGGAAACTTTCGTTGTGCCCTAAATAAATCTGATGACTTTGAAGAATTGAAAGCAGAGAGCAGAACTAACCAACAAATGGGAAACTACAAGCTTTTCAAACTTTTGACCTCACAAGAAGTAAAAGGTTTGTTAAAAGTATACAAACTGCTATGCAAACATTGTCGCTTAACATGCTTTTCAGTTAGGCAGTTTTTTGGAATTCAGGTAGGCTACATACCATATACGGTATTTGCTTTTTTATGCAACCTGTTGGACTTTGTAATCTTACAGGGTTCAAAAAAGTACCTTTTAATTTTGTTTTATTGAGTTGTATGAAAACTTACTTGACAGAAAAAATGATTATTTTGCTCAGCCATGCGCATTTCAAAAATGTGGTGTGATAACTTCTGATTGGTATCACAGAGGAACAAAGTGCATGTATGCAATCCAACAAGGTTCTATCCGTGTAGCGTGTATTTCCAACAAGGTTACCTGGCTGTGTAGCGTAGGTTTCAAGTGTCACATAGCTCAAGTCTTCATTTGCAGCTGCTGGGTTAGAAAAGACAGACCCTTTAGACAGGCGAAGAACACTCACACGAATTCATTTGTGAATTTGACATGATGTTTGTGCACTGTGCCTTAAAACGATTTATGAAGTTAAAACTGCTTAATTTGGCTGATTCGTCGTCGTGTCCGGACTACACTGGACGGCTTCTAGAGAGCAGCAGTCTTTGGTTTCATCATTCGAGACGTGCAAACCTTCCACTCCGTTTGTGGGCTTGATGATTTGGTCTGTTTCTCAGCACCACATTCACAAAAAGAGGAAGAGGCCATTCCCCATTGGTGCATGGTTGAGCGGAAAAGCCCGACGCCCGTACAAAGACAGTTGACTCATACTAGGTTATACGCTTATAAATAAATTAGTACCGGTAACGATATAGGTTGTAGATGTTAAGTTTATTTTTTCTGACTTCGGTGAACTTTATTTTCGCAGCTAAGCGAGAAATTCGTCATCGAAAACGTCCTCACCCTCGTTCCAACGACACTCCAGCCGCCCATAACTCACTAGAGATGCCCGACCAGAAGAAACCAACAGAAAGAATGCAACCACAAGCCCATATTACGATGCCAGTACCGGTGGATTTCAATGAAAACGAGATTGTAGACACGGTAACGTTTGCTGTGAAATGGTCAACCGTTAAAAAAAAAGATAACGATTTTTTGCAAAACAATAAAAGGACTGCTTTTGTTTCAAGGGTTGTTTTTATTTGTGTATACATACCGTATTGATTGCGATGTGTGTGTCATAAGCTGAAGTCTTTTAACTTCTTGTGACAATAAACTGTAAAACTAAGGTTTGCATTATCTTATATTTTAACCTAAAATATTACATAACTCTGTATCACATGAACAATTCAAAAGAACATTGAACAATTGTTTCCCTCTACATTTTCCAGTGCTGTTTCCCTGTTTTACAAACTAAAACATTGTTTACATTTCTTGCAACAGCTCAAATTTAGTCTTGCCTCTAACGCAGATAGGTGTTGCTGTCAGTTGGCTACTTTACTGTACAATGCAGGCAGTTTTAACGCAACTGTATAGATCCGCAGCCGATTACATTAAAAAACAATTAAAATAGAACCAATTTTGCTAGCTGAGGTAATTTTGAAAGGTGTTGCAGCAACTTTCCATCTACTCAACTGGGAAGCTAATTGTGAGCTAAATGTCCAGAACAATGAAAAGTCTCGGTCTCTCTGCCCCGAACCCAGGCCCGTAGCCAGACATTTTCAAGGGGGGGTTCCCAAATCCAAAAATATGGACCTTTTGATAACACTTTCTTTTTTGCGTGTCTCCAAGCAAGCAATCAAAACATAGGAAGTAGCAGTAGGCTACATAATATATAGACCAGAGGTGACAAACCTGCGGCCCGTCAAAGAATTTTGTGTGACCCGCAAAACAATTTGACAATCGCTCATGCATTGCATGCATCGAACAGTTCTTTTCTAAAATGCACTTTACAAAAAGTCGTTACAGTTAAAGTCGAGGCTGACAGATGAAAATCTTAGTAGGCTGTGCAGTTGACAGTTGCCACATCGTCTGTTCGACCTAATATTGAACGCTTAGTCAAGCAAAAACTTTCCAAAAATCCCAATAAGCAAAAAAATTCAATGCTTCAATGTTATTTTTTAATATTTTATGCTTCAATGCTGCATTAGATAGCTTCAGCTGTAGGATTTGCATGGGCTTTTGTTTGTTGTTTGAGAAAGAAATTTCATTAACTGATTTCTTGTTTCGGAGCATAATGGTCGAAACATTTAGTCAACTTGAGCAAAAAGGATATAGAGCCAAAAAAAGAAGAAATCATACCCATATGAAAAGAACGCTTCTAAAATTAAACTATCTTCATTATCAGTGCAAGTAGGCTACTGTTGCTCTATCCTTTTTGCTCAAGTTGATTTGTTTTTATTTTTTACTGTTGTAGGCCTTTGTTTCGATTCTGCGTAAGAGAATTTCAACTGCGTGAGTTTTATTACTTTCATCTCCCGTTTGTTACTTTTCATAAATAATATCTTGAGTCGCTTTTAAAAGATTTCATAGAAAGTTAGGCTACGATTAAAAAGTTGTGTGGCCCGATAACTCGTGTGTAATTGACAAAGTGGCCCGCGACCGCAAAAAGGTTCGTCACCCCTGATATAGACCAACAAACAAAACAAACTTCATATTGTCAACATTAAAAAAACGAAATAAATAATCAGGCTACAAACAATTTTCACATTAACATAACACATCTATAGGGGCGCCGGAAGCGGGGGGCAGAGAGGAGGCGGATGCCCTTTTAAGGCCATGTAGGCTAAGTTACTGCACATTTTGCAATATAACAATTTCTGCTTTTCGCTTTTAACCTAAATTGTCTACGAATACGATATGCGAGGTTCTAAACCAGGGATCCGCAAGTAGTGGGTTGCGACCCAAATTTGGATCGCGAGACCATCCATGGTGGGTCGCAAAAGGGTTTAAACTTTAAATATAGCTTGTATGTCAAAAATAAATACAATCATATACCGTAGGCTACTCTTTGACGTACTGAACTACTGAGTTTCGTCTCTCCACCTAAAACATCGGGAAGCTGATCGTGAGCTACATGTTCAAACAATGGAAAACCTCTGTCCTTCTGCCCCGAACCAAAATATCTTAGGGTGACACTAGGCAGATCGCTCGCATACCACCACCATTTGGTGTCACTGCGCATGAAACTGACATCCCGCGCTGGGTTACTCAAGCACCTGGCAGGCTCTAGCTGTGTGGCGAGGGCTGACACTTTGCGTATAGCAGCCTTAGCCCTTGTCTACTCTTCACCAGAGTTCTGTGCACCTGTTTTGGTGCTGCAGTGCTCACTGCCACAACATCGACACTGCCATAAACAATGCCCTGCGCACAGTGACCGGAGGCCTGCGTCCCACACTATTGAACAATCTCCGCATTCTAACTGGCATCCAACCCGCTAAGCTTTGTTGCGAAGAACCTAATCCGTCTCTCAGTCGACGGGCACTGGAGCCTAACCACCTTCTCCACCACAAGATCTCTGCTCCCCCAAACGAGAACCCCCGTCGATTAAAATGAAGACAACCATTTGTACCAGCTGCTCAACTTCTGATCAACGAAGCTGATGAACAAAACAGCTCTGCGGCTACTTGGGCAGACCATCTAAGAATTCTGAACGGAAGTCAAGTAGCCTGTTACCTGAATCCATTCGTTCATTTCCTACACCGACACATGCTCCATAGGCCTGACATTACAAAGACAGGCATGGGTGGGCCTCTACAGTCTTCGTGCGGGCGTCGGGCTTTTCCGCTCAACCATGCACCAATGGTAAATGGCCTCTTCCTCCTCCTGTGAATGTGGTGCCGAGGAACAGGCAGACCACATCATCAATGACTGTAGAACGGAGTGGAAGGTCTGCGCGTCTTGGATGATGAAACCAAAGACTGTCTGCTCTCTAGTAGCCTTCCAGTGTTGTCCTGGAACATCGTGAATTTTGGGGTGGTAAAAGGGTAGGTCCTCAGCCCCAGAGGCTTACACGACGACGACCTCAGTTAGTAGGTCCACTCGCTTATTAAGGCCTATTTGGTCCACTCCTGAATTACAGAAAGTATAGGAGTGGTAGACAATTCCCCCCGCTCAATAAACCCAAAATTGTCCGGTCTCGATGTGGGCTTAATAAGGGGGACGACCGTATTGAAATCGATTTTAAATTGCAAAAGATTATGTGCAAAATTATAATATATACTTCTGAAACGTTTGGACCGCGACGATTTCGAACGATTGTTTTTTGGGTCGTGCCAACAAGTATTTGCGGACCCCTGTTCTAAATAAGCAACAATATATTAACATGTTTATTCGGAACTATCTGGAAGGTTTCAGCTGATCATAGGCAGCTGATCCTGTGATCGTATGTACACTACACCTTCTCCAAATTGTGGACCTTTTCGACTCAAGGGGGGGTTCCCGGAAACCCTGAGAACCCCCCCTGGCTACGGGCCTGCCCGAACCAAAATACCTTGGGGTGACATTAGACAGATCGCTCACATACCGCCAGCGTTTGGCGTCACTGCGCAAGAAACTGTCATGGCGTGCTGCGCAACTGAAGTGCCTAGCAGCCTCCAGCTGAGGAGCGAGGGCTGACACTTTGCGTACAGCAGTCTTAGTCCTTGTCTACTCTTCAGCAGAGTACTGTGCATCTGTTTAATGCCGTAGTGCTCACTACCATAAACAGCGCCCTGCGCACCGTATCCGGATGCTTGCGTCCCACATTGGACGATATCCCCAATCTTGCTGGCATCAAACCTAATGAGCTGCGTCGCGAAGAAGCCGCTCAACTCCTGATAAACGAAGCTGATAGGCAAGACATCTTTGCGGCTAATTGAGTGGATCATAAATGGAATTCTAAATGGAAGTCAAGTGAATCTAGGGTGGTAAAAGGATAGACCCTTGGCCCCAGAGGCTCTTACGACAAAGAAGAAGGTGGTGCACGCTACTGTTACTCTTAGGGGATACGTCATTGTTACTTATTTGTAAAAAAAATATCGTTCGCTTTCGTTATATTTTTGTTTATGATGTTTGATTGCTGCATTATAAAACTTTGAGTCGCTAAAATGAGGTTAAGTACATTTAGTTTTTGTTCCATTAATCAATTTATGTTGTTTTGCGTGGCGACTTACAAAAACGCACTCACTATATTAAGTTGAAATATTTTTACTTTAATTGTGTTTTGCAGTATCTCAACATGCCTCTGTCTACGAACGCTGGTGCTTCATTTGCTAACATCACTCAACTCAACTCCCTGGAACTAAAACCTCCGGTACCGGTTGAGCAAAGTCACTTTGAGCTTACCCCACTGGTTTTGCAAGGGGCCGCCCCACCACAACCCATAGACGACGCCTTGGGTTTCATTGATGGCATCTTAGTCAGCCCCGGCCCTGGTGAGTGACAGCCATGTCAGCATAACATTTTTTCTTGTGTTGAGAGAGAAGTTTCTCTTCTAATGTAATGATGAAAAGGTGATCTGATTATCATTGCCACTGGAGTTCTTAAGAAAGAACTTTGGAAAACGTGTTAAAAAAACAAGCCCTAGGTCGAGTTGAAAAAAGAGTGAAATACCCAACACTGTTGTTTGTTCTTGTATGGCAGAAGTCTAAAAGAGGTTAAAAGCTACAAAACACGCATCTTAAATTGGGCTTTAAACTGGAATAACATCATAGATTATTAAAATCGGCAAGGTGCCCACACTTTCATTAATTGCATGTGAAGTTGCTGCCACGGTGATTTTAACAGTTGGTGAAACCCACAGCAAAAGTTACTGTGAAAGGTTTTGTTTCAAGCCAGAAAAAGTTGTAACTTTTTCCACCTGCGTTTAAATTTGTTTTCGGAAAAGTATCATTTTGCGGTTATATTTCTCCAGCTCCTTGTAATGAGGTTGTGGATCCTGAGCCTGCCAGTCCAGACGAAGAACTGTCATCCCAGTGGCAATGCCAGTCTTTTGAGGAGTTTCTGCACAAGTTTAACATCAACGGTAAGTCTCCACTTTGCCACTTGTAACATCTTAAAAGCATTCACGAATTAGGTTTTATGACGTACAGTTTATGTTTTTAATAATGATGCTTGTTTTTATATAGCGCTGTATCCATCGCAGAATACGTTGTTCATCGGCGCGTTACAAAGTAGATTTGTCAATGTTGGCAGCCTGCCTCGCCACGGTCTGGTGCCAACCAAGTCTTCTGGCATGAAATTTGGAGCATGAAATTTTTACAAAATTATTTTAATTACATCCAGGTAGCCAGCTGTCACGCTTCAACGTAACTACTCTTTACGAGAACACAGTTGTAGCCCACGGCGAGCTTGATCTTTCCAAGGGTATTCGACTAATGTACGGAAGCCATGACAAGCAAAAAACCATTCTCAATGTCTTCGGAAAGAAGCTGACCGACTTCGACGTTGTTCCCATACAACTTCCGCTTTATACCGGAAGCAACGGTCGCGTGAGGCAAATTCTTCAGTTGGCCGATTTGGGTATTGTTTTGAAGCTAGACAGCAAGAATGTTTTAAGAGGAACTCGTTATTGCCAAAGCCAGGTTTTTTATTTCGACGGCAACGACGGGGTAAGCACTAAAATGATCAGAAACAAGCGAGTCGAGTTATTTTCTTATCTCAAGTGCATCCGGAACTCGATCAAGTGCCAGATAGAACGCACCAATGGCCGCGTCGACACTGAGGCCGTTCTCGTGGTTGGTACACACCCAAGCCACCGTCGTTCCGCTTCATTGGTCAGCGTTGTCTTGGAACCGGTGGTTGCCCCTCAGTTGAAAGAGCACTTCGGGTTGCTCGACCATTCCTCTCTGCTTGCAATCAGCCAACAGAACTCGCTGGATGAACTCGTCCGAATGCTGGATGGCTTTGATATGGAAGGCTTTGAGCGATAGATAAGACAATGACGGTAGATCTAGTCAATGACGAAGGAGAAATAAAGTATGATTGAAGTATTTTCGTATACAGTAAGTTAAAATATACAGTGATGGTGCAACTGTTCTAAGTTATGATCGCAATTGATGATTTTCCATACAAACACTGAAGTGTAGACTAGTTTTTCTTACTCTAGCTTTATACGAATACATCACATAAACTGAAATTATTATAAGCATAAGACATTCTTCAAACAACCAACTGGTTTTAGTTTTGCTCATACAAAACAAAGTTAGACAATAACAAAATAACATCGTGCATAGCTATTCTTATTGTTACCAGACAATTCATCATGTATGCCTGACTTCAGCTGCCTTGGCAATGAAATTATATTCACCAAGTCACAAAGTTATTCATGGGTGAATAGACTTGGCAAGCGATAAGCTTAGTTGTCAAAGTCGCCAGTGGCACCACTTTCACTTGTAGCCTACGTTTTATCTTTTCACACTTTAACATTTTCTCAGTTGCTGAATTGAGAAACATATTTTTTGAGACATGTTTCAAAATACTGGAAATAAATCAGGTGTCAGTTAAATCTTTTAGTGTAAGATACCTTAAAACTTGAAAAGAGATTCTTTATATAAATTTATAAATAAGGGATTTGACAAACTTTTTGACTTCTGAACGTGACACTTACGCATTTCGAACAGCACAAAAGATACAATCTGAAAGTAAATCTTGATAATTATTCATATCGATATAATCCAGGAGTCCATTGTTTCTATTTGCTAATACCGAATTATATTGTATATTGTATGTACTGACTTCGTGTTTCTTCATTACATAATTATTTGTCGAGATAAATGTCATCAATGAAACTCTTCAAAATTGTTTTAGTACGTGGTCCGATAAATTGCTGATGCTTCAATACAAATCAAACGGCATAACCGAAGACCACTGTGGCGTATCGATCACTAGTGTTTATACTGTACTGCGTGCTTTCAAATGCAACTTACTTTGGAATCCTACTGTTAGCCCGTACGAAGCTGAAATTCTTCACATTACACTTGCCCCCAGTTGATTTGTTGTCTTAGGTGCTATGCGAATCCCCAGCTAGCAAAAGTTACCTTTCTTACATAGTTTTAACGTCTTGTAACGTTCAAGCGATGCAAATCGGGCAGCTTTCGCTAGCTGGGTGTTGGTCAAAAGCAACATCATGTTTTTCCCGTTTAAGATGCTTGTCTCTTACTAAATCTTGTCTTGTTGCTACGTGCTTAGTGGCGGGATCCGTGGTTTAGTGCAACTTTATTTTTTGAAGTTTCATGATGCTAAATTTCAACCTACATCGAGCTGGCACTAATCAGTCAATGCCAGATAGCAAAATGTATGTGTTTTCAGGGCCGGATTTAGCTGATGAGGGCCTGGGGCACTTTTAGATCGGGGGGCCCCCCTGCAAAAAAAAAACCGCCTCTGCGTCTACAGTAGCATCAATCCAGCACTGCACATCATTTTGCAGAAACTTCAAAGGCTGAAAGGAAGAAAAAATAACACATAACACAGCATTTTTTCCACGTAGGGGGCCCTTCTAAAGTCGGGGGGCCCGGGCACCTGCCCCCTCTGTCCCCCCTAAATCCGGGCCTGTGTGTTTTCGTTTGCTTGTGGCTAAAAATGCATTTGTGCTTCAATTTTGCTTTTCGGTTGAATGTGTAATTGAGTAGGCCTACTCTATTTTGACTGTTGTCAAGTATTTGCACTTTTTATTCGTTGTAGTACATTTCTGTTTTAGTAGTACCAATTCAGAAATATTGATTACGTTAAAGACAATACGGCATCGCAGAACTAAATGCTGTTCCACTTTCTCAGTAAGCTCAAAATATTTACCAATAACTTAATTTTTTTTAAGACAATAGGGTACTGTGCAACCGGGGAACAAATGTTTTTTTTAAATTTAATTTGAATTGTATTCATCCAAGATTACTTTTCTTTGACTATTCATTTCTCAGTCATAACGAACGTAACCAACGACGAAACGGCAATATCACGCCATGCTGGTTCAACTCTCAGAGGGTGCGTTTTGCGTTCAAGCAACGCATTCGGAACCACGTAGCAGATGGATTGATTTGCACACTGTAATAAGATTTTCATAATTAATCAACCGGTGACACGTCATGTTTTTGCTACAATAGTACTTGTATATTCGCTTTTTGATTCATATTCTTAAATAATATAGTTCTTTTGCTATGACTCAAAAAAGACTTCTTCATATTGCACATGTTCCGCTTTGGTGGCTGTGAAAGGTACTCTTTTGCTGTTCGATGTGTAGCTTACTTGATGTAAATGCAATCTGATACGTAATCAATGCAGCATTCCAATAACAACCAAACACCATATTTGGCGACGTATTGTTTTGACATTCCCAGATGAAGAAAAGCCCAAAAGTTGCGTGGTGTCTAAACGCTACGCACCGCCTCGAAATGCCTATTCCGTGCTCGATGGACACGAAAGCCCAGTCTGTCTAACTTATAGTTTTTTTGCAGTTTTGTGTCTTAAAAAGATAGGTTTATTCGAAATAGAATAAGCCTATTCCTGTACATTGTAACATAGTACGAAAGCAGACTAGCCAAATCCCTTAAATTTCACTACTTTAATGAGCCATGTACAACGGGCCAAATACGGTATAGCTCGCAATCGCATGTGGCGTATAATAAACAATATAAGAGTGTTTAACGAATGCATTACCGCACCATGCCACAGGGCGGAAGAAGGCCAGTAATGTTTATTACATTGAAACTTAGGATATCAATCGCAATAACTCCATAATCCATCAAGCACTTGTTTTGCTTTGCTCGCAGACACGAACCAGCAGGAAGTGAACAACAGCGCTTTAAATAATTGGATCGAGGCGAATCTTCATCTCTGCCTCCCGCAACGATAGATTGTTTCCTTGCCACTGCTTCCAAACAATACCACGGTCGCTGATCGTGTAATTAGAAAAATATTCTCCGTTTAAGTTAGCATCGAAGCATTGACCGTACCACCACCCTCCGCTGTGCCGCACCGCGCAGCTGCCGCCCACCCATTGGTCATTGTCCTTGTTTCTGGTGCTAAACTGAAGCTGGTTGTGGAACTGCAATTAAGGAATCTCCTGCAAATTAATCAAAATAATCTTAAAATCAAAAAGTTGGGATAAGGCTAAATACATTTGCTAAGCCGATAGAAATAACAGTTGCTTAATTATTATAATTATCAATAACGCCATTTGAAAATTTAGAACGGTTTAAACCAGAGATGTACGTATACGCCGTAGACTTTTTGTTTACGCTAACGCTTGCAGCCACATTTTTTTGGATAGTTGTCGCTTGAGGCTACGCCGTAAAGTTTTCGCGGTTTTTTTAGCGCATAGCGTCAACGCATACTTTTTAATGTCTTAGCTGTTGTTTGCATTTTTTTTTTATCAAACTTCAAATTTTGAAGAAGTTGAAAGAATGTTTTCAATGGGCAAACCATATTGAAACCAAAACGCAGCAAAATGTTAGATGAACACTTTCAGATGTTTGTGTTTCTTCGTGGAAATTCAAAATAAAATTTGTTTGTTTCGAGTGGTTTATACCGTGTGAATGTTTGGCACCTGGCAAACAAAATGAGTTTACGCTAGTGTATGCGCTGACGCCGCCAACTTTTTTTTACAAGTTACGTTGACGCATGCGGCGAATGGTTTTTCGAACGTTTGCGTTTACGCTGACGGCGTCAATATTTTTTGTATGCGCGTAGCCTACATCACTGGTTTAAATGCTTGCTATACCATTATATTGTGTTATACTATCCGTCCATACCCCATTAGGCTACCCCACATACTATTATGTTTGTTTTGTTTCATCTGTTAGTTATTTTTAAAGCACATTACATTTTTATATCCAGAATGTGATTGCAAGAAGTCACAGTTTTTAAGTGACATAGTAGCCTAGTAACCTTATCAAAATTCGAAGTGTGTAAACCTCATGTGTAACAATATGCTTAAAACTGACTATTGCATAAAAGTTTAAGGAAGATTGGATGCGATTTTTGAAATTAGAATCTCAAAACTTGCCTAAAATCGCTCTTAAACCTCAATTATCATAAGCTTGATTTAAATTGTTGAGTTGTATTATCAGTGAAAAACTGAAAATGCTGACTCACTAAAGTAAAATCAATCGATTTCACAATGTGTTTCGAGGAGGCTAAGAAGCAAAGGTTAGAGAACACAACACCAGAAAAAAATTCTCAAACTTTCATGTCTGGTGGCCCCCTTCCATAGACTCTCAACATTTGTGGCTGAGATTGTAAATACAAGTGTCATGATACCGGTAGGTCTATAATTAATATCATGGGTTTTGCAATGTCATGGCAAAGATATCTAATAAAAACTTCTGCTCGTGCCCCCTGAAAACGCTCCGTGCTCCCTTGGGTGGGGTGGGGGGGGGGGTAGAACTCTGGTTGAGTAACCCTGATCTGTACAGTCTATGATAATACTGTGCAACTTTTGTATACGGCTTGACCCTCAAAGTGACATTCTACGTTGACATCAGCAACAGATTGTATGGTCCTAATGGAAGCCGAATCCAATGCTTAGATAAAAACAAGAGCCCACGATCTTCCTTTTTTTAATTAATCAGTAAAGTTGCTTTTCGGATAAAGTCAGAACTAGTATCGTCACCTTAGCATCGTCGTCAAAACAATGAATTCACATAGTTTTGCGCTAAGTTCTTGGATTTAATTGCTAGTTAGGCGTAGGGAAAAATTAGTTTTTGGGGGTGCAAAAAAAAACTCTTGCCCAAGTACAATTAAATGCGCACAAACACTTTTGCAGAAACACAACAAAGCTTACAGCGCCTGATTTAAAGTTACAAACTGCTCTCAATAGTCTGGTCTGGCTCCTACGCCTACTGCATAGTAGGCCTATAGATGTAGTTTTTATTTGCACCAACCTGCAGTGCCATTGAAACCACTGACACTCAACGTGTAGTTGGTTGAAGCATTTCCAATTGAGAACGAACTAAACACAGTTCGTCAGCAAAGTAAAAAAAAGGGTAAGCTACCGGTTTAAAAGTAGGCTACGTTATAAAAAAACACAGTTTCTTGCAATGACAACGTTTGCGACAGTATGGGTTACTGTAGTTGTACTAAATGTTTGCATAGCCTACCGACAAAGTCTGAAAACATCAAAAAAGATTGCTTCTTTTCTAACAACGCTATCGGTTTAAAAGTAAGGCTACGTTATAAAAAAAAAACAATTTCTTGCAATGACAACATTTGCAACAGTAGGCTATAGGCTACTGTAGTTGTAAATGTTTGCATAGCCTACCGACAAAGTCTGAAAAAAATCAAAAAAGATTGCTTCTATTCTAACAACGCTAACAAATGATAAATAACATGCATTTAATTTCCTTTTTGCCAAGGAGAATGGAAGTTGGAAGAGCTCACAAAAGTTGAAAAATACATCCTTGCAAGAAAAGTAAATGCAGTGATATACCAAAAGATGTTATAAAAACTTGGCATAAGCATGAAATCGACAAAAACTACATTCTGATACACACTGACCTGTAGAAAGCGAAGGCAGAACTGCTATTCCAGTCTTTTATTTCCACTCTTAGTTGGTATCTGCCAGTGGCTGTGATCTGGTGCATCTTATTCAGTCCTGAAAAATATTTTTAACTGTAAGCCTAAATCTTTTGACATGTATTTGCATGGCGTGCCGCAAAACATAATGAAAAAGGAGGAAGCCTACAAAGTTTTCAAAAATTTCTAAAGAAAGCCACAAGTTCATCTCTCTGTTGTAGCCTGATCAGCAAGCAACTCAAGTTGCCGTTATGGTAGGCCTATAGCCTACTTACGTAATTGCAATAAGAGTCGGTCATTTCTAACACAATTTTAAGCAAATCCATCAAACAGACAAGTTTGAAAATGCTTTAAGTTGTTATTTCGTACTTCAAAAAAGCAGAAAAGTTGAGTTTATCGGCTATGTTGAATAACCAACCACCCGTGCACACCAGTAGCGTAGCCAGGAATTTTAAAAGGGGGGGGGTTTGACCACCCAGCGGTGGGGGGCCTCCCCCAGAAAATTTTGAAAAATTACTTTGAATTTGGTGCATTCTGAGAGCATTTTCAACAAAAATGTGGGTACGAATATTCCTGTAAAATGGTGCTGTCTGGTAGCATGGCAAAAGAAAAAGATCATGTTTTCTTCGGCATTTTTCGGAAAGAAAGCTAAGTCTCTGTGTTTTCTTGTTGCTAATTCCTGGCTGAGACGTTTGAATGTTTGGTATTGGCAAAACTCGCTCTTTTAATGCAATTTTGTTTAAAACTAGGCAATTTTTTATTAGACTGAAAGCATCATTTTCAACATCGTGACGTCACACGCTTGCCAAAGGGGGGTTGTAACCCCCAACCCCACCCCCCCCCCCCCCCTTGGCTACGCCACTGGTGCACACTGCATAGCTTAACTACCACATGTAGTGTTAAATAATTGTTGTGTAAAAGTGAATGGTTTTGATAACATCTCTTTATTGTCTTGATGATTACTTTCCAGTGACCGTAGCTAGGCCTACATCATTTTAGTCTTACACAGTTATTTAAGTTCTCATCCCATCTCTTTACGCAGCTATTTAAGTTCTCCACTTTCTGGAAATCTTGTCCATAATAAGCGCTACTGTGCTAGCAACGCCACATCATTAAGTCCCTATTTCTAAAAAATGTCCTTGTTTTTGACTTGAGTTCTTAACTTTGTCTTATTTTCAACAATTACAACACTTCTATCTTTTTTTTGAAAAACTGTAGCCAATATCAATAAATGATATCGATGTGAGAAGCATCCAACGCGCATCAAATGGGCCCTGCTAAGTGATCAAACAATTGAGTAGCCTACGAGAAAGTTAAAGGGTTGGCGTAGGGACAGTGATGTACGCGCATACAAAAAATATTGATGCCGTCAGCGTAAACGCAAACGTTCGAAAAACCATACGCCGCATGTGTCAACGTAACTTGTAAAAAAAGTTGGCGGCGTCAGCGCATACACTAGCGTAAACACAAGCATCTGAAAGTGTTCATCTGACATTTTGCGGCGTTTTGGTTTCAATATGTTTTTGCCCATTGAAAACATTCTTTTAACTGCAGCACTGGAAGGTATTGGCATGTTGTAGCGAAAAAAAAAGACATTAAAAAGTATGTGTTGACGCTATGCGCTAAAAAAACGCGAAAACTTTACGGCGTAGCCTCAAGCGACAACTATCCAAAAAAAAATGTGGCCGTAAGCGTTAGCCGTTAGCGCAAACAAAAAGTCTACGCCGCAAGTCTACGGCGTAGAATTTGCGGCGTATAAGTACATCTGTGCGTAGGGATAGTCATGGGATGGTAGAAGTACGAAGTACGGGATTGCTCACTCAAAAAAAGATAGACTGAAGGGTTATAAGTGTTATGACAAAATTTGGTGCATTTACAGCTTATAAAGTGTACCACCATATGTCCCATACCCAGGTGTAGCGTGTATCATGTGACCTGTCCACGCCTGTACAAACTGTGTATTGCCAAAGTAAATGCATATGGAAATACGTTATATCATGTTTATTTAATACTATTCAAGTCATGATAATGCAGCGTAGACATCACGCTACAGTGGCAACCGTAGATAGCCTCACACTGCTGCAGTAAGGTTCTGCCGATGTTCTAAAACCAGTAGTGCACCCAGAAAAAAATTTAGGGGGGGGCTAATTCAGAAATATCGGCCGAGTGATTTGCGACAATAGTGACAGTGACAATAGGCCAACGCCCATCCCTTTGATTAATATTAAAGGCACTCACGGCCCACAACCCACCGGTTGCCAATGCATCAGGATTCGCTCTCTCATTCAGATTAAAAGTTGGCCTAGTGAACCCCATGCATCCTCATCCCTACGTCCACTCTCGCAATCTTCTACAGATCTCGACTTTTTCGTCATGTATGACAAAATAGAATTAGCTTTCTGTTTGCAAACACAAATTAAGGCGAAAACAACAACTAGCACGAAAACAGTTTGAAACAAAACACTAATTTTGCAAACAGTAAATTTGATTTGGACATTTTCCTACTTAGCCTATCAAAATTCAAAATTAGTTTGTATTTTCAACTAAAGTCCCAGACGCCTTTGCCTCTCTGCTCAAATGTCGTATAAAGTTTTACACAGGCCCGGATTTATGGGGGGAAGAGAGTGCAGGTGCCCCGGGCCTCCCTTTTGAAGGGCCCCCGACGTGGAAAAAATGTGATTTTGTGAAATTTTTTGCTCGGAAGCCCCCAGATCTAAAAGTGCCCCAGGCCCCCCCATCAGCTAAATCCGGTTCTGGTTTTACATGTCCGTGTGACTTGGCATTGACGTACGGTACATCGGTTATGTCCGGCAGACATTTGGCCACGAGAGTACGGGAGCATCTGAACTTTAGGTACCGGTAGTTAAAGAAAAGTGCCATCAAAGACCATATCATGGAGTGTTCTTTTTGCACAGATCAAAAATTCTCTGCTGACATTTAAA
This sequence comes from Aplidium turbinatum, assembly GCF_918807975.1. Classification (NCBI taxonomy): domain Eukaryota; kingdom Metazoa; phylum Chordata; class Ascidiacea; order Aplousobranchia; family Polyclinidae; genus Aplidium; species Aplidium turbinatum. The sequence continues at coordinate 14,490,495 of NC_137477.1, read as the reverse complement.
ATTTTCCGCAAAGGAAAACCCAATTTCACACTAAAATTCAGGAAGCAGTGGTAATCAAAAGCTACAACCCAAATTTAAACAAACAATTATTTGTTGGAGGCGCGTCCATTCTCCTCAATATTTACTTGATGTAGGCTATCACGTTCTCTGTGCTCTGTGGTGCAATTTTTTTGTAGTTATTTATGCAGTTGCCTTTTCTTAATGTGATTTTACCTTCAAGAAGTTGAAATTTATTGCATTTTTATAACTATTTTCAGGTTCCTGATAAGGGCTCAAGTTAAGCCGAAAACATTCGACTGTTAAAACTATTTGTAAATATTTAAAATATATTGTTATAATGCTCAGCCCTGTTGTATTGTTGTGTCTTATTCATATCTCACCTGTAAGCAAAAGGTATAAATGGGGAACATACAAAACTTCATTTTTGATGGCGGGTTTGGGGGAGGGGCTTGAGCCCCTTTAGCCCCATGCTGGGTGCGCTACAGTCTAGAACCCAAAATTTCAAGCAAAATATAGCATTTGATTTGATGAGAATGAATTTACGTCAAAGCAAAAAGAAAATTTTGCAGTTATGCCAATTTTTGAATATCGCGGTGACCCTCCAGCTTTCCATATCGCAAGGAAAATCAGTAACGTGGGTCATCCCGGTATTTTCCTGGACCCTGTCCTTAGGTTGGCGAAGCAAATTGATCTGCCAATAGCAATGAAGGATGAGTTGTTCGATGAGGACTCGACTTGCTCAAGAAAAGTTCAGATGATGTGTTGAGCAAGGATGAACCTGAGGACAAGTGGAAAAGATCTTTACTGGAGATCACTCTATTTCGTTGCTCTACAAGCTGATTAGCATTATCCTTTCCCTTCCGGTCAGCAATGCGTTTGTGGAAGAAGAATTCTCTGTTGTTTCGGCTCAGTGGAAATGGAATAGATTTAATGAAATGACAGTCAACCCTCTGCTACAAGTAAACTTAAACCTAGACCTGAGCTGCCGTGAGATGCACGAAGTATTTTCTACAAACAAGGAGTTGCCGGAACAGATTGTTTCTGGTAAAAGCAAGACACGTGATATGCTACGACTAGTAGAAATGTAATAATTTGTTCAAAAACATTTGCTTTGTGTCGTATGAAAATTTAATTTTTTGGTTGTTCTAATTTTGGGGTTCATGTCGATGGCAACCCTGAGTATAACCTATATAGCCTACCACGTTTTATTGCATCTTAAGCATTATCGTGCAATGTGAGTCTTCCTTTGCTTGTATTTAGTTGATATAATAAGGTTAGTATTTATATAAAAAGGTTCTTTAAAAATATATATATATAATATAAATCAAATGTAGTTATTACTATCTGAAGCCTTTACAAATTGTTTCACCTAACGGATCATCAGAAGGTCTTATTCAAATAGAATCTATTTGAATATTTATACAAATTAGATTCTATTTGAATAAGACCTTCTGATGATCCGTTAGGTGAAACAATTTGTAAAGGCTTCAGATAGTAATAACTACATTTGATTTAATTCGCTCTGCTTTGCCTTTTTGCTTGGCATTGAGCACTTTTTGTAGTATTAATAGTTTTCATTGTTTTTATATATAATATATATTTGAAAACAAAGTTTCTTGATCTTGATTTTGTTTCAAAATAATCTAAGTCTCTCACTGACGAATTTCGTTTAAGTTTGCTCAGAAATTTAAGCAAATTAGCTATGAGCTTGAAGTGAAATTGAGATGCACAAGGTTCTAATGACAAAAAACGCACAACCTCAAATTCATTAAAGTACGCAATAATAGCACAATGAGACGAATTAAAAAACACAACTGTAACAGATGGAAATATGGGAAAGCGGAATGGTTGTGTAATCTTGCCTGCAAACAAAACTAATGACAAAAAGAGTGAATGACTGACTGATTGATGGAATATCACCACTTACCAAGCCAATATTCATTTGAAATGTTCCCGAATCCCTGCTCGTACTCTGGAAAGTCTAAGTTGAAACCCACTGAGCCATCCCTTCGCTTCTGTATAACCTGAACAAGAAAATTTGTACAGCCAACTCGGTTTAAGCTGTGATTTATTGAAAACCTATTTTCATAATTTGACAAAGCATTGAGGGCGAAGCATACGCTTAGAAAATTCAGCACTTAGCCACTTACGTAGTGCTGGTGTGAACTTTTGTCATCAATTTGATGATGTAGGACTACCTCATCTCACCAAGCAGAAAAAAAATACATTCAAGTCCGATTAAAAACGAAACAAGTGCGATCAGTAACTTAATTTATCAACACAAAAATAGATCAAAAACATAGTAAGTTTAAATAAACACTATACGGGGGCAATTGTCCGGGGGGCGAAATTTTTTTTCCCACGAGATTTTTGTCTCATTGATTCTAGTCACTCTAAAAGTAAGACTTTCCGAAAGTGTTTTGAGAGATTGGTTGATTCAGATTGCGAAATAACTATTTGCCAATGAAATTGTGCAATGATAATAAAATATAAGCTTTTCCTAACCCTACTTTTTTGAAAAGCTCTTGTGCACCGCAAAAATTAATTTAAAGAAAAAAAAGTTTGACTACGACGGGTGTCGAACCCCCGTTCTTCCGATCAGTAGGCAGAGGATGAAACCACTGAACCAACCGTGCCAACAAGAAAGTGTTGCATTCACACGGTTTTAATACAAACTTTTACCAAAATATGTAAATGAGACAGAAATCTGGTGGGAAAAAAGTTTTCGCGTCCGGGGGGGGCTATTGTCCTAGATCCTAGTTTTATACCTAAAACATTTGGACTACACCGTTTTAACCCTTAAAAAGTTTCAACTTTCCATTATGGTCTCACTGCATTGGAGACGTTTCTCGTTAATTATTTCGCGATATGTCGAAAGTGAAAACTCTTACGTAAGGGGTCGTAGGACCCTAAAGTATAGCCTACTGGTAGCTTATATAGCGTACTGGATTGGTGGATTCCGTAAAGACAATGAAAACAGATGAAAAATAGAAAAGATTGAGTTAATTGAAAATTAATGACAAAATTGAATTACAGCAAAATCAATAACTTTGGAAACTCCAGCTTTGTGCCCAACAAGATCCAATCCCACTAGGCACCCCTTGCTTCAGTGTCGCATGATCGAGTCTAGTCTCTTGTTTCTAGTTTTAACCATAATAAGTAGTTTAAGAATTTTCAAATAGACTACTACTGACCGTCCAACCCCCACCATCAGTTTCCATGTCGCAATATACCAAAACGTTACTTCCATTGATTGTGATGTTATAAACCCCACTTTCGACTGTCCCAATACCATCAAGCAGACCTAGGCAATCTGTAAAAATGAGTTTATTAGCTAGTGAATACAATATGGACTTATGTAGGGTGTTCAATATTCATTCGTGGAAAAACAATACATAATGTGTTTTTTTAAATTCGCATTGGTTGATATTGCAGTAATATTATTATTTATGCTGCGCAAACCGTAGCCTATTTTCGTAATGGCTCAGGACAAGTTTTTTCTCGAAAATGATTTGCTCATTTAGTACGCTAGCTTATTCTTGGTTTAAAATTTCTGCCAATGCCGTTAAACTCAGAATTCAAAAAAGCCTGAATAGTGTATTTGCTTTCATGTAGGTCAAAGCTGGGTCCTATAAAATTAATGTTCTTATGAGAACTTACTAAAGTGACAACATATTCAACACAAGATAACTTAATTGTTGCTTAGTTAAAGAAACATCCTGAGTGATCGTCGGTTGATGAAAATTCAGGAAAATCCAACACCAGGATTTCAAATTTAGTTCCAAAATCTCAACCCTATGGGCTCTAGCATGTCCCAGCGTCATTGCATAAACTGTGATCTAGTTATAATAACGTTCACAATAATATTCACAGCAAAGATCGCATACAGTTTAACAACTTGCCCTTAGTAGATCTGGTTTGTACGTCGCAGTACACGGTCACGACGCTACCTTTCACCGTCAGGTTAGAAAGTCCTCTTGCATCGATGTCTCCGGTACAATTGCTTATCACAGGATATTCATCTTTTTGAACATAAATCAAGTCAAATTATATCATAAATTTCAAATATATAATCAAAATATATCAAGTAAAACTAGGCAAAATATATCGGAGAATCTGTAGTGGATAAGTTTAATTTTATAAAGAACTGGCGAGAAAGTTTTCAATGCAAACTTGCAATGTATCCGCTCAAGGCCACTTACGCTTAAAAGTAGCCTATACGGTTACCGTAACAGCATCACAGAAGCTTTTTATCTCTACTACATAGCCTAACCTAGATAGCCTATCATGATTTACTGAGACACATGATACACAGGTTAAAAAGAAAACTAGGTCGATCATACTTCCAAAATGTTTATCTTCACATGGAACAAGCAATATTGTGTCAGAATTGCAAAAGTTTTATGTCAAATTATTACAAAAAAAAAAAAGGTAAACGTTTGTTGAAAAAAGTTTATTTACTAACCAACTCGTTGCTTTCCGTTTATAATTTGTATTTCGCAATACACCAGCACTTTGATACCATTAACTGTGACGTTTCGAATGCTACTGGTATTTAGACCTGTAGTCAATAATTCGCGACAATTTTTCTCTCTCCCTGGAAAAGAAAAGTACCGTAGTCTATAAGCTACTCATATACAAAGTAGTCCACTTATGTACAGTACAAAGAAATGTATTAAGTTCCATAAACAAACTATATTACAAGTTTAGAAGTTTTCTAAGCCGCGTGCAACAAGATAGGGAACTGATGAACTGCATAATTCTAAAACAACTTAAATTCTTCGGACAAATCATTTAAAAAGAAGGTAGCCTGTAAAGATTTTTGCTTAAGCAGCCGCTTCTTTGGAGGGTTTGCCTGTGGCTGACAGAAAACAACATTTTAATCAAATTGGCTATCAAGAACGCCATGGTACACAGCAGGAAAATGGAAACGTTTGCAAGCGATAACCATCTACAGTACATAACTAGGGCAAGTCAACAAAGTCAAGTTTATTTTAGTAACTTATTGCTGTGTGGTTTTAAGTAAGAGTTCTGGACACAAGGAGGAGGTTTTAAAATCTTAATTGATAAGTTGATAACAAGTCAATTTTTTATTTATTGTTCAAGTTTTCAATTTTTGGTCAATAAAGTCAATTTTATGTAATTGACACGTTTAGTCCAAATGTTTTCTTTTAAATGTTGTGTGAGAAAAACTGATAGGCTAATGCTTCAACAACTTTTTGTTTATCAATCTCAATCTGTGCTTCGTTTAGCTTCTTAACATCAAAAACATTTCAAAACAATAACGATATTTTCAGAATAATGTGAACATCAAAAGACCAGAAGCTTGATTGAGCGCCGGTTCGACGCCACTCAAGAGCATGTGACTGTGTCTTTAGCAAGACACCAAACGGCTTGCCATCGATTGCGAAATGGCGCCTTTGCGACTATAGTCCTTGATTTCTTTCATGATAATGAACATTACACTGCTCTAGAAAGAAATACCTACAGCCCTTCTTAGGGCTATGGCCTACTGAACCGAACATTAGGTCACATTCAACTCTTGTTCTTGGTGAACGTGATGTTTATGGAGGAGTTAGCTGCCTGCTTATATGGCCTTTAGTCGTGCCTTATACAGTATGTTCTATTGAGGATTTTAATGTTTTTTCGTTGATTTACAATTTTTGTTTTGTTCAAGCAGCCTTATTTTAAATATAAAATGCAAGAAACAATGGTTCGTGTAGTCAATTTTTTTGGATCTTTTCTAACTTGCTCTAGTTATAACACATTATAACGTCCGCATAATGTCGCTTCTGCCTTTTTCTAGACCTCTGTTATGTTTGGCATATATTGCTTTTCGTTTTGATGGTCAAAATTAAAACAAAATTAACTGATAGTAGCCAAATCTAGTTCATTAAAGGCTTCATCGACTTTGATAGCCTACATACGACGAAGACGAAAAGATGTATGTGTGGCGTAATTCCCTTTTAAAATACTGCCTGCGTCTGAAGAGTGTTGGTCCGCTAGAGGTCGCCAAGGCTGGAACGTGGCTCCAGGCTTGCCAGATTGGCCTTTTTACGGCCAAATTTGTTAAATTTGGCCTTTTTTGAAGTGGTTGGCCGACAAATTTTTGTTTGGCCTTTTGACTTTTTTTGGCCTTTTTTTAAATTTCCTGATTGCCAAAAGCGTTTTGTTTAGATTTTCTATGAAAACTGCAAGAAAAAATATTCAGGCAAAAGGTGTGCTAAAGAGAGGCACGTTGGCAGCCGCTGTGGTGCCATGACATAAAAAATGATAGCAAATAGAACCCTATCAGGTTCTATTTGATATAAATAATTACAAAAAAATATATTGTTGCAGTTTGAAATATATTAGCAATTTTGTCTTATACTTTGGTAGATCTGTACTTCAGCTAAACTTTTATATGAGATGCAGCCTAAAAAGTGGAAGACCAGTTATGACAGTGGCGCCGGAACAAGTTTTGACTAGGGGCTAGGATTATGAAAAAAGAACACTTTTGTGGCTGATAGGCCAATTTTTTTTTAAAGTTTAAAGATAAAGCGATAATGTTTATCTATCAGCTCATTATCGAATAATGATACAAGTGTCCAGTATACAAAGAACAATGGCACGGAAGGGCATCATGCTATGTTATAATGATGTCACCGACTGTGATACAAAATTTTGTGTTGTGAATATTATGTTAAGGCAAAAATGAAAGATTATAATTAGGCTAAAAGCGAATAGCAGAAATTGCTATATTGCAAAATGTGCAGTAGTTTACATGACCTCAAAAGACACCATTGCCCCCTGTCCCCCATCCTCAAGCACCCGGTTCCGGCGCCCCTGGCCGTAGGTATAATTCCAATTGGGATAAAACATACTTTTGAGTGAAAAAAGCTGCAGGTGGACCGGAAAATTCTTATTGCAAGCTTTGTCACATTACTATAGCTAGTATAGCACCAAAAGCGAGTAATCTTTGGAGTCATAAAAAGTTCGAGAAGCACAAAAAAGAGCCCCAGATAATTTGCAGAGTAAGCTATCGTTTACCGGTACTCCTAAAGAAAATGAAAAAACAAAAACCGCAGAAATACCAATCGCAGTTAGCGTAGCATGCCATTGTTCTGTAGCTTTGATTGATCATTTAAGTGAAATTATTAAAGCTCATGGAAAAGAGACTGATTTCAAACTCTAAACAATTTTGGATTGGTGTGCTAGAGCACCCAAGTTTTAAAGACATGGCACATTTTGCTTTGGATTGCCTAGTTGCCCCAGTCCGTAATGCTGTGGTCGAGAGAATATTTTCTCTCGTTTTTAATGTGAAAACAAAGCCAAAAAGCAAGATGCAACTGCAACTCCTTCACTCGATCATTAGAATAAGATCTCGCCTTGTGATTTCTGGAAAATGCTGTAAAGACTTTTTTGCTGCAACCAAAATACTGCAACTGTTCAACTCAGAACACATGTACAATTGTACATTGTACAATATGTCTACTGTTGACATTGATGCTGGCTCCACTGATGTAGACAATATTGAACTGTTTTATTTTAAAATAATGTATAGAGCATATGTTTTTTTTTCAAATTTCTGCCACCCAAAAATTTTTGAAGCATAGAACTTCTGGGTGTGAGTGGCTTATAATGTAGGTTTCTTCGTTCTGCAAATGATCTAATAACTTTTGTAAAATTTTGCCAAAAAATCTTTGCTGATGATGTTACTTAATCTTTTCTTGTGCGTGTTTGCAAATCTTTGATGATATGTGATAATACTGTTTTCAAACTAAGTTATTTGCCTCACAAATACTGTTACAATGCTTATTTTATCTTGTTTGAGTTTGGCTTTTTTTCTAACTATTTGGCATGAAGTTGGCCTATTTTTTTGGTGAGTTGGCTTTTTTTGCAAATTTCAGTCTGGCAACCCTGCTTGGCTCGCGCAAGAATCTAACACTTGACACTTTTGACAACACCACTCGGCGGCAAGGCGTAAAGGAAAACCACCCAACCAAAAGACAGTAATCAAAGAAAAGAATGACATTCGGAACATTAATTCAAGGTTAACCCTGAACTTTGACTCGGAACATTGATTGTAGTGTTATGAATATTATTGTGTTGGTCTACCCTGGTTTAAATTATATTAACTTATACAAAGCTTACTTTTGTGTGATGTTAATAGGCAATGCACTCTAGAAGACATAAGGTTAAAACTTCGCCCCTTCTGAGCTAGGAGTCGTACATCGGTAGTGCTTAGCGAACACTATCCGACAATAAGAACCCCATTCGCCAAATCTGTTTTGGATCGTGGATCACATTCGATATTTTTAAAAAGTAAAATTAAAACAAAAGTGTATTAAAAAACGCTTTTCGGAACATTAAAGCTGGATCACATAGTCAAGACATGATCTGCTCGCTGGCCTGATGACTGGAGTAGCCGCTTCTGAGTCGGTAGATGTGCGAATTGGATATCCTGGAGTCACACCACTGATCTGATGAAACTGACTTATAGCCAGAGACGTAGCCAAGGGGAAGGATGAGGATGGATGCGGAGGATGCGCCTGGAAGCAACTTTATGAATAAACAACATGTATAAAGAGTTGTTTTGTGTGTGTGGTTTTGTTCAAAGAACAATTTTAGGGTAGATAAACAACGCGACATTACCTCTCAGCAACATCTAATCAATAAGGTACTTACACCGAACACTTCCGCAATAGAGAGGTCGTATTGACAATGCCATCACTATGGTCCTTGACAATTCGATATGACGACATACACTATTATAAGTAGCGAATATTTCACTATCCCATGGAAATATGTGGTTTTTCACTCGATTGCACCATAACATTTAAGTTGAATATAAGAAGAAAAAAAGTTAGGTCTATAAAAAAATCACGTGTTTGAGTCAGAGACATTTCATTCAACATGTTTACTTGCGAGATTTGCGGTCAGTGTAATACCCAAAAAAGAAGCTTAGAGAGACACAGGAAAAAACATTTAAATATTAGATTGATCTGTGAGTTATGTCAACAATCGTTTGCGAAAACTTACAGTCGGTCTCTGCATGCCAAAGGATGCAAAAAGTAAGTGTGTGTCTAATCAATTTTAGATCAACAATCTAATTGATCGTAGCCTACTAGCTGTAAACATGTTTTGTGGCCTAATCATGATGCGATAATAGTCAATCTTTTTGTCTGGATTGTTCACACGCATTGTTAAACGCCTGACTTTACAAAGTAACGCGGGTTCGAATCTCTACAAGTATACAAAACAGAAATAACCTTTCAGATAAAAATTCTCACAAGTCTTTTGCAAAATATTTCAAAATAGCTCTTTTGCCCCACTTTGTAACGTATTAAATTCTTGCAGACGAAAAACAGAAATTGGTATAGTTGATTCACTTTACTACCGTTCAGTTCCTTATTTTTGACAGCGCTCTAACTGTAAAATATTGACAGGGAGCTCGATTGGTCCAAAAACCAAGCTTCTAACAAAATGGATGAGGAATCAAATTCTGACTTTTGGAAGTGAGTATCTACATGCTTGGTGTAATATTCCTTATTTACAACAGTGCACTAATTGTAAAATATTGATAGAGAGATCGATTGGTCGCAAAATCAGTCTGGTGGTAACATGAACGAGGAACCAAATCCTGCTGTTGGGGAGTGAGTATTGGAATTCTTGGTATTCATTTATAACGTTGTTGTAAACTGTTGATAGAAACGACAATGAGAGAGGGTCGAGAAAGTTTTAAACACACAACTCGATGAAATTTCATTTAAGATCTTTTACAGGAGAGGTGAGGAATCAGCAGACAGAACCGAAACAGGTGAAGAGACAATAGACGATCAACTAAGGTAAGAGATGTAATGTTGAAAACAAAAGTTTAGTTTATGCATATTTTCTTTTGTGTGATGAAAATAAAATGTTAAACCCATTAAAGTTTCTACTAAACTCTCTACCAATATCCATCAGTGCAATGTCTCACAGGAGTATTTTCTTTCAGAACATTTATGACACAACATCACAGCAGCATAGTCGACTCAAGAAATGAAACAAAATTCAAGACGCTTTCAACTTTTCATTATCTCGTCGGAATATATTATAGAAGAGCTTCGCAACCAGTTAATTCATAATTTGAACAGCAAAAACATCGTTTTAAAATTAATAATAGCTTTGGATTTATTTTACACCGTCGCCTGAACAACTCTTTAAAATTTTTCCATGCTTCACATGGCTCAGACACCGTTTTAAAAATGGCAAAATTAATCTCAAACAAAGAGGATTTTTTAGAATTTTTAAATGCTTTATTTCACCAGGATTTTTTAGAATTTGCAAGGCAGCAACGACCAGATAGTTCATGGGTGGTTGAGAAAGTGACAAATGTAACTTTTTTTTATATATAAGTTGCCTAAATTTTTCATTGGGTGTGGGGTCGAGCTACCAGAGTTTATTCTCAATAACCATGGGATTAATGCCTTAAATATCAATAGACATACCAAACGTCAATACTCGGATCATCTTTGCTTTTTCCGTTGTTTAGCCTTGTTTCGTGGGTGTACACTTTGGAACCTGGAGACCACAGCACAATAATACTTTCACATCTATTACACACACTTTCACAAAGACCTCACAAAATTTCAAAGGGTAGAGCTTTGCCAAATTGGGGAAGTAGAAAAATTAATCAAAATCAACACTTTTGTATATTCGTTAGAATGGGATGGAGAGGGAGTTGTACCAAGTCTTGTGCAAAGGAGTCATTGCCACTTTCAGGACACCATGAGCTTGAATTTAGTTTTAAAAAAATTCAGCTACATTTTCAACATGACTTTCTTCGCCAACACATACAAATGCCCAAAATGCCAAAAACATTGGACGACTAACAATAACTATCATCGACACGTCAGAACCTGTGCTTCCAATGTAAAGTAAAAATATGTTGGTGGATCTTATCATACTCCTCTCACAATTTTTGAACAACTTGAGGACATGGGAATGGGAATTTCAGTACCATAATCGGACCGTTATTACAACTTCAGAGCGACCTAGGACATGAGTCTTTGTGTTCCAAAAAGCAACTTCCAAATCCTACTACTACGATTCAATGGGGGGGCTAGGGTTACAATTAGAATTTGTTGAGGGGTTATTCCTGGTAGTTTGGCATACTTGTAGAGCACTGGTTCTTAACCTTTTGCCTTGTCGGCACCACCTTGAAATTACCAACCAGTTCTAGCACCCCCTCTTAAGATTGGCTAAAAAGTAATAGACGCCAACAGTTCAAAATTTTTGTTGAAACCTGGTAAAAACAACTTTGCTCTTAGGTCGTATTATAACAAACCTTGATAATTCAGCATCCCCTCACAGCCTAGGCACAGGTATCGCACCCCTGGTTAAGAACCCCTGTTGTAGAGGCTCTTGATGCAGGGCCGGTTACCGAGATTGACGGAGTGAAGTTTTTGATTGTAGAAGTGTTGATTATTCTATCCATTAGGTGCCGCTGAATGGAGAGCAGTCCTTAAAATGCGTTTCTCAAACGCACACGCCGAGAGTCGAACCAGCGCCGCTTGATCTTGAAGCTCATTCGTTCATGAAGTCACACACTAATCAACTGAGCTATCGGGCAGATGCAGGATTGCAGGTGGCACTTGATAACGTGTCACCCATAAAATCCAGAAAAAACATGTAAATTTTCTGTGTTTTTGCAAAATTTTCTCGTTTTCTACCTCAATCCTACTTTTTATTCCAAGTGGCGTTGGGTACGCATGATTTCAGCAGTACAAAAGTTTCAACAACTACAGATATTTTTTTAAATCCTTTTGTGGTGGTGACAGAAAAAATCTTCAAAACGTAATTTCAATTTTAAACTAAAACTTGTCACTCTAATCTCTACAGAAATCCGGTTTCAATTTGATGAAATTGGTCAAATACAAGGTTTGCGTCTTGATGAAAAACTATTATTGAGCCCAATTTTTTCTCGGTCGGCTGATGAATAGCCCATGGCCTACTCCACTGCGCTTCCGTATCCGATTGACTGATTGTGCCACACTTGCCTGCTTGTAAAAGCGCTGGAGGAAGGCTACGCACACTCGCACAGCCTAATTTGCAATGCTAAATAAAGCTAATAGGCCTATAGTCTACATTCGTAGTATTGCAGAAATATATTTAATTTTTTTGACAAATACATGAAAGTCTACATTTTTTCTACAAACTGTGTTCAAAAACTCTTCATTTTCTTAAGTAAACTTTCTAAAACACAAGAAGCTACAGTTATTGACAAGTGGAGTGGTGTCAAGTGTGAATTTTCGTAAATATTAAGCGTTGGTCGATGAAACGATGCTCTGAGAAATCTTGCCTACGTAGCCTACTCACTAAATAGTAATCAATAAAGTCTCAGTCAAAACCATAGCGATCTATAAAGGTCGCCATGGTCAAAACAAACGAACCAATCACCTACTAATATAGGAGGCAGGAATTCCGACATTAGTCCAATAACAACAAACATCAGTCCTAGAAACGAAAGTAAAAACACCGCTGCAGCTTTTCTCCAGTCCTCAAGAAATTTTCTGGTTCCTAAATTAAATGAGTCAAAGTATAAATAGAACGTAGACAAAAACTTCAAGCAACAAAATCGGAAAAATAGAAGTGAAATATCACGTCAGAGTTGCAAGCTGGCCATATCTTTTAACATCCAGCGTGAATTTGCCAGCTAACAATCAACAAGAAAGATTTGGTTATATCAAACTTTTTTTTTTTTTCTTTTGCGCAACATATCAAGCATGTATCATACAGTCTTATATCAACATATCAGTCTTATATCAAACATGCAGTTGGTTTTAACTCTAAATCAGTGGTTCCCAACCTGGGGATAAATTACCCCCGGAGGGTAATTTGCCTGTTTTTGGGGGGTAACGAGACCCGATTTAGAAGCAGTGAAGCAAGTGAAGGTTGTGAACTTTATAAAAGCGAAGGAATTGAACAGCCGTCTTTTCAAGGAACTGTGCAAGAAGATGGAAGAAAGATACGAAGCACTACTGTACCACACAGATCGCCTTACCGAGTACTGTACCACAAGTATGATGGCTGTCTCATGGCAAAGTGATAACACGTCTGGTCGAACTTCGTGAGGCTGCCCATGTTTTTCGGATAAAAAAGAAGTCCGACTTGGCTGAATACTTCTCTAACCAACAGTGGATTTCCCAGCTGTGCTATCTGGTTGATATCTTTGGTGAATTGAACAAAGGCAATCTTTTAATTCAAGGCAAGAATGTAGCTAATTGTGATCGACACTAAAGTAACCGTAGCAGCATTTATCTCAAAGGTTAAATTGTGGAACAAGCGAGTTGGAAGAGGCACAGTTTCACACGCTTGACATGTAGCCTACCTCGAAGGCAATGGACTTGATTTGACAGCGGCGTTGAAGGAGGACATAGCTGACCACTTAGGCCAGCTAGCCAAGAAGATGGACAACTACTTTCCGAATTTGGACACGGCTAGTCTCCAATGGTGCACTGAGCCCTTCACATGTGATGACAGCCAGGTGGATGATGACGACTTTCCGACTAAACAAGAATTTATCACTCTCCAAATGAACGAAGAGTTGAAACTTGATTTCAAGGGGGAAAGGTTGAAACCTTTCTGGATTAGCAGACTCCAGGACACACCAACATTAGCGACACAGGCATTAAATATTCTGACAATTGTTTCAACAACGTAAGGTTATGAACAAAGATTTTCAACTGTCTTGGGAATGAAGACAAAGAAGCGCAATCGCCTGGATGTCGAAAGCGACGCAAGAATCGCCCTCAGTACCACAAAGCCCAGGATCACAAAGCTGGCGGCTGAAGTCCAGGCCCAACTTTCCCATTGAATGTTTACCACGCATTTTTATCTTGTATTCAGTATTATATTGCATTTTGATTGTCATAGTTAGCCCTTTGAAACACATAGCAAATCCCTGATAGCAAAAAACACTTTTGTTTTTGAAAATTGATCGTGGGGGTAATTGGCTCACTTCAGGGTGGAGATTAGGGTAACAGCCAAAAAAGTTTGGGAACCACTGCTCTAAATATTCTAAATTAATGAACAGCGAGTTTAGGGCTTTCAGCGCCAGCCGCTGGATAGCTATGATAATGTCAGGGTCTCAGGGAAATCCAATTAATTTACTTCTGTAGACGTCTAATCATTTTAGATAAAATTGATTTAGAGCAGTGGTTCCCAACCGAGGTGCCGCGGCACCCTGGAGTGCCAATTGCAATGCTCAAGAATGCCGCGAGATATTGAGATATTGCAATACTGTGGCCCAATCTTTATTTTAACTTTAACCCGTTAAGTGCAGAATTTATTAATTTATTTTAACTCTAATCCGCGGTAAGCCTTTGTTTTTTCGCCCTGAAAAAACAGCGTAAGAGATTTTGACTCGTTGCTGTTCTTTCCATAAAAACGTCCGCCCGATACCTCAGTGGTTACGCACCCGGCTCAAGATCACGCGGCGCTGGTTCGACTCTCGGGGTGTGCGCTTGAGCAACGCATTCTAAGGACTGCTCTCCATTCAACGGCACTTAGTGAATGGAATAATTCCCCTGCAACAACACTTCAACAATCGGAAAACTTTACTCTGGCAATCTCGGTAACCGGTCCTGCGTCAAAAGCCTCTACAAGTATGCGAAACTACCAGGAGTAACCTATCAAGGCTTTGGCAGGATAAAGATTCAAAACCAACCAAACCAAAACCATCATTATTGCCAGGTTTCATGATTTTATTTTGCGTTTCACGGCGCACAAAGTCGAATTGCAGTGATGGATTATTATCAGATTGTGTGAACCAGCACGATAATAAAATTACACGATTGTTTGCAAACCATTATAAAATTAGAAACTTTTGTTGGATAAAAATTGGACGAGTTCTGGATAAAAATTATACTATACAAAATTATGCGCACCATACTATACAACTCATTCTGTGTTATTTCATACAGTTATTTGAAATACAGAAACCTCATAAAATTGATCCAGTTTTGCCAGGGTCCCGCAAACTATATTTATCTCTTTGATAGGGTGCCGCAAGGTCAAAAAGGTTGGAAACCACTGATTTCGAGACTAGCCTAGTTCAGTTCAGTTGTTTTTATTTTTCACCATCACAGCAAAAACAATACACGTCAACATAGCAAAGATCGAGAAAAAGGTAGAAGCGACAAACGCGAACGTTAAAACTAAGTTGAAGTATTTAGCACGGTCGAAACACCTTCAGAAAAATTTAAGATAGAAAGGAGAATAAAAGAAAATGTTACAAACAAAAATACATAAAAAAAACAACAGCCCATAATATTATTAGCTGAAATTTTCAAGAATTGTATTAATAAACATTTGCTATGAAGATCGGCCATGGTGCGTTATCAAGAGTGCTGATGGTCTTTAATGAACACAACATCTAGATGCGTTTAGCTCATAGCAAAATGCAAGGCAGGCAAAGAAAACCCCACAAAGAAATCCTACCATGGGCAAAGCCATTTCAAGCACAACGCAACAGGCCTTGCACGATTCACAAAATAGTTACAACTTGACGCACGAAACAATGACAAAAACAAATAAAACAAACAAACAGAAACAACATCATGATCTTGCGGAAATTCAATTTTACCTAGGGAAGTTAGGTCTTGCAGATATCAAGCGTGCTTTGATATAAAGTTGCGTCGATAAAGTGATAATTGTTAGGGCAGGTCGATTTTAAAATTTGATATGGAATAAAGTACCGGTAGTTGCCAATAAGTGAAAAACATCTTTCGCAAGTAAAAAAATTAAGTAAAGTGCAACGATCGCTTGCGGAAATACGATTAAATTCTTAAAAGTTGCTCCCCGCGTTTTTTTTGAAAAGCGCGAATATGTAGCGCCGTTAGCGGAAGTCGTCATAACAGCCGCAAACGCGCGGTGACTTTCTCCATACTTTATAGATGATGTAGGCCTACCTAATCACAGTAAGTTAGCGGAATTTTATAAGAATAAGAGACCTGAACAGTGAAAAAGTTGTTGTTTATCTCGAATTGAAATTAAGCACTTAATTCAGTGATAGACTGTAGGCCTAATGCTTGTTATAAGCCTGACGCGTCTCTATATACTTAAGCTATTCATTAGATTGAGTAGCCTAATCAGCTTATCATTACAGCATTGGAAATGTGCTTCTTATGAATATAATAGATCGTTTTGAGCAATGACTCGACAAGCCAGTGAATGAGTTGATCTAAATAAAGTTTTTTTTAAAATCTTATTTAATTTCAGCTAGTATGTGATAAACTTTCTTAATTACAAACTCTTATTGAAACATGCCGAAAGAAAATCCGCGTTTAACACAACTAAGTGATCAGCATCATGGAGGAGGCCCTTGCGAGCTTGCCAAAACGGAACCTAGCACTTATAAACAACTAATTCGATATGATTACCAGCTTAACAATGCTAAAATTAAAAGAAATATTTGGGGTATTGTTTTGCGCATCAGAGAGGATTTAATTAGTATCTGGCAGGCAATAAGCTAAATCCTCGCCAACGTTTGATTGCTGACAAAGCCATCAACAGAAAAATTTAAGATTTATTGAAATAGGTTAAGAATATAAGCTGCATACACGCAAAAGGCCGAGCAAAAGCTAATCTGGGCATGTATTTGTTCGCTGGAAGTTGTGGCATGCAGGGATACTCGAGTCAACTGCAAGCTCTTGGATTGCAAGAAAGAGCACATTCTCTGTGTATTCTCTGCAAATGCCAAAATACCATAGGAACTTGGAAGAAAGAGCTTATCTGATGGATCAATCATCAAACGCTAAAAATTGGTCCTAAAGGTATCTTTCAAATGTTTTTGGTTGATCGATCAGCAATTTCAAAAGCGCAAAATATTGAAAAACGGCTACAAAAACTTCCCCATGACTTCCGCGAGGAGGAAGGCGACATACCTGGACCATCAGAATTACCCGAATGGATAAGTAGCTCAAGCACGTCAAGTTCGGCGTCAGACAAGGTAAGCACGATTTATTTAGTCGATTGAAAGTGATAGGCTACGTATGAATAGGTACCACAATGAAAAAACCAACACGTGCATCATATTGATGTTATTTAATAAGCTCAGTGCACAAAGAGTATAAGTAACCTAAAAATTTATATACCGAAACTATTTTACCTTTGTTTGCCATAAATCCCTGATGTTTGAATGTTTATAATTTAGGCCGGTAACATTTGATTTGTATCACAGATTTATTATTTAATACCCGGTACCGTAAGTTACTTTTTTTTTAATGTCATCGTGTTTTATTTTAGGACAAGCAAGAGTGCCGGCCTGCGAATACAGCACCGTAAAATTTTCTTTTTTCCGTTTAGAGCTTGTTAGGAGTGACTGTATCATCGCTTGGCAATGCATTATTACATAAAACATGTTTTGAGACCGGAAATTGATCTCCGTCACATTATTATGAATAAGTCCAAACTGGATCGAGCCAAAGCAAAAACCAAAGTTATCGGCAAAAAATTACAGACAGCAGCAAAACCTGAACTGTTTTTTTCTTGGCGTCAATAGTAAAAATTTTAGCAGTGTCTAACTTATTTTTGTATTTTTCTAGCGAGCACAGGGCAGCAAAAAAGATTCCATTAGGCAACTGGAATGCAAACGAGTGGCAAGAGTTAGTGGATATCAGCGATCTTGAAAGCCCAAACCCACCACTGACAAAGAAAGTTTCAAATTAGGACCTTCAATCATTCGTTGACAACGATCGGAAGCTGAACATTTCTGATGTAGGCTACCTTCACATTCGCAAAGTGTGGAGAGATGCGTAAAACTGGTTTCGGAAGCTTTGCAAGTTTCCTACGGTTTCGAAAATCGTCACAAAACAATTGTTGTCAAAGCTCTCAGTAGAAATATGCGCCGGCCGTGTCCGTCTTAAGGTCATTATCGTCACTCTTACGACGAATTGCAGTCCGAGCTGTGGCTCAGCTAGCCAACTTTCACTTACTGTAGTTCGCGTATACTGAATATTTGTTTCATTTTTATTAATTTTTTACTTCGAAGAGTACGCCTGAACATAAAAGTTTTCATTTTGAGTTCCCGAAGGATTGAGTCAAAGCAGTTTAAACGAAAAATAAACAACCATTTTCGAAGTTGGTTTTGCGCCATTTAGCGGTAATGCAATTTTCTTTCAAAAATCGAAAAAAATTCAAATCAATTTCCGCAAGCCGTTTCTCATCCGATATGGCTGATATTTCACAGAAGTGAGTTTTTCAGCTAAATCTAACTACCGGTACATTATTCACTTTAATATTCCAAAAAAAGTATAAAATTGACCTGCCCTAATAATTATAAGACCCCAGCCAGCTAAACTTGTCACCTCTGCACCGATCCAACGTCAGCAAACGTTGAATTAATAGTTGTTTTAAAAGAATCTAATATTAGAGCATAGGCTACTAGCCTACTATTTATTTTCAATGCAGTTCTCTGCTGCAGCCTTGCCAAAAAAACTAATTGCCCTGGAAATCCTTTAAAAAGCCATATTTGTTTGGAGTTTAAAAGTTTTTAGTTTAACATTTTGAATGTAATGGGCACTTTGTAAAGTTATGTCTAGGCTATGCTAGGCCATTATTTTTTAAATAATGATCATTGTTAATAGCCTATAACCGATCGGTGTAGCCTAGTATGATTAGTTGTCAAAGGAATTAATATGTAGCCTAATTACTGTACAATATTTTACAACACCTTGAACCCATGCTTCGTGGTGCTTCAGGCTAATACCTGTTCTATTTTAAACATATTCAAGGTTCGTAGGCTTGTTAGCTAGGCTACTGCACCTGTTTCAGAGTAAGATTGAAAGTTGACATTTTCTCCCGGTTTGCGTTCTTTGCTTTCTTCCATCATAAAGATTTTCAAGTCTTATCAGTAGCGCCGTTAACACATGTTTTATGATCGTGAAACTTTACCTTTGCACCAAACTATATTTAAAAATAATACAAACACATAGGCCTAAATGTAGGCTAACCAAAGTTCTGCTGGAAGCAGCTTTTCCAAAACTGAATCTAAGATATGTCAGTTGAATAAATATATATAAAACAGTTGAACTTAACTGTGAAGGACAAATGCCAAAAATGGTCAACTGAATTCATTCATCTGCTATCAATTTAACGTATTTCTGCACTACTCTTGTTTAGTGTCGATGTGGCCTAGTGACTTTTCCTGATCAATTCTACTGGCAACACTGTAGGCTATTGCACACTTAAAAGCTTTAAACTTGGGTCCAACAAAATAAACCTTGATCAAGAGCAAATTTAGACAAGTAATATTATAATGTAGCCTAACATCTAATCTCTCCAGTTTTCTCAAAATATTCGGAATTGACGCAAGGCCATTCCAATGACATCAATTGTTGAAACAAGTTACACTGAAAAACTTTCACCTCTACATGACTCTTCAGAAATAGCGTACATATTGTACACGTAACTAAATTTGCTTAATCCTCATTTAATTAAATAAACTTTCATTTTCATTTGATTAAATAAAATTTTTGACTTCTGGCTTTCTATTAGAAAGTTTCTAACTTTAATCCTTTAGCAGCCAACTCTAAGCCCAATTATTATGACGTCACACATGCCTCGAATAGGGGATTCTTCTTCAATTGCGGTGTCTGAAGATTGTGAAGAACCATGCATCGACGGCCTCGGATGAATAAATAATTGATAAACCAAGTATTATTGTGATATGTTGTATGAATGATTGTTTCTGACTTGTTAAATTGTTTCAGATGAGGTTGTCTTTGCATTTCAGGTGCCCGCTTTCCGAAAATTTTGCCAGTTATGGAGAGATGCTCCAGGTTTTGCTTTCTTATTACATGGCCGAGAAATTTATGTTGTCTTGTTGTACTATTTAATCTGGTTTGTTTCACTTGTGGTAAAACTTCTTGGTTTGTCTTCTTTGCAAGCTATGAAATACGTTGCATTCTATTTCTACGGAAGCACCACATCTCAAAAGCATTAATTTTTTTCAGCCATTTTTGTTGACATATTTCAGATTTAAGAGTTGTATTGAATGACAGGATAATTAATAGAAATTTAAAACTTTAAACCAGGGGTTTTAAAACTGGGGGTCGCAACTCGCAACCCCTATGGGAGTCGCAAATCGTTTTTCGGAGGGTCGCGAGGCGATTCAATGTATTGTTTTCAATTGTTTTTTGCCAGAAAAGATTAAAAACTGTGTTTTTTCGCAATCAACCATTCCTCGACCAGAGTTTATTCTATTGTTCAAGTTTTCAGACGTTGCAAGGTTTTAACAATTAGAAAAGCATTCGATCTTTTTCACCAAGTTTTTGTACGTTGCTTTGTGCAGACTAAAGTTAACCATTAGGCCTAACCACGCTATGGCAAAAAACTTACACTATTAAGAATCCTATGCAAAATATAGATATCTTAGTATCGTTTCCAACGGTATTGAAAAAGTTAGTATCGGCTATTTTGTTTGAAAGTTCTTTCAGCAACAAGTGCACGCATTGACAAACTTAATGGTTAGAAATATGCAGCATCAACCATCTCACTGAAACTGATTTGAATAAATCTATATTAAAGGATTGAAATAAATTCAACGGGTGAAAGTGTAGATTATTCTGATTATTTTTCTTCCTATAATCTCAACAAGCTTCATAGAAAATGGAAATAAGAATCGGAGCCTTCGGAGGAAATGTAATAAAAGCCGCAATTAACATCGCAAAAGACGTTTTTGGTTTCAGAAGTTTGCATGGGAACAGCAAAAGTAAACCTAACTGGATGTCGGCATGAATCAAATTTGTTCAAATTTTGCATCAAATATGCTTTTGTCCAGTATTTTTATGGGGGGTCGCGAGGCTACTTTGGTTGTCCTGAGGGGGTCGCAGTGGAAGAAGGTTGAAAACCCCTGCTCTAAACCTTGTTTTAAAGGAGATATTTTTATTGCAAAGAATTGGATTCATTTGTTGGAGGCATATGGTTTTGCTTGAGCTGTTCCTATGTTGAGTTCTGTTTCCTTCCTTGCATCCCAATTCACCCCAGTACAGGGGTAGCCTATTTAAATTTTGTGCTTATTTAAGAATTGTTCTATTGAAATGGCAAATTACAAATAGGAGTTTCAGTTTCTTTTTTTCTTTGTTATGACCATTGTTTCAGTTCTCTTTTTATTTAGTTCCGTGCTAAATATTTTCCTCTTTGTCCACACAGTATCGAACATTTCTGCAGTTTTACTTCTGTGTCAGTTATCAAATCGTTGTCATCAGCATTTATCGTATGTGATTAATGTTGCTTCCACCAATAATACTTCTTTCATCTTTAATATGTCTTAAAGTCATTTCACTGAACATAGTTAATAAATATACTTATTATTATACCGTACTTATTATACTTATATATTTATGAACTATGCATAAACCCATATTGGCATCAATCTCGGATTGGCATTAACGCAAAACTCCGCTTTTCCGCCAAGACTAGATTTCAATTATTAGTCATCTATACATTAGGGTGTTTTTAGCGTAATACGCAAAATTCTAACCATTGTTAATATTAATGTACAGGGTGGTGTTCATTTCCTTTCAGTAAAAAAATCCTTTTGGCAAATTTTTGTTGAAATCCGTCGACATTTACTACTTGCGCAAGGAAGCTAAAGTTTAGGTTGTTTAGCCTATAATTTAGCAGCGGAATATAAGCAATTATCGGTACTTGTAGGCTACGTCACTTCACAGAACAAATAAAGCATTGTTACGTCACAATTGCAACACCTCGTAAAACTACAAAAATTACACTGTCAAGTCTGTTGTGCTGTTGCATTTATTTCAGTTTGCTTTTGCCTATTTGGAGTCGAGCACGAATTCCAACACGCCATCAAAACCATGTGATTAATCAGGTGAAAAAATTACACCAGAAATGGCAAAACTTGAAAAAATCTATCAATCGTAAGAGTGCGCTTGAGTTAATCAAACGGACAGACTTTAAGAAATCATTGGATCACCTATTCGATATAGCACACAGTAATGCTTTGGAAATGAGCAACATAGAAGATCGCCAGTTCCTTCTTGCCCAGAGAGAAGAGGGACGCCTAGGTTCCATGGTTGGCGTTGATATGGTTCTATGCAGGAGAGACGAGCGAGTGAGGAATAGAGCATTAAAGGAGAGAGAGCGAGTTGAGGCGGAAGCAGTTCGTGTTGCCGAATCTACTAATTTAACCATACTGGAATCCAATGGTTCAGAAATGTATACTCAGCAAGAAGATAATCTCGACAAGTCTGGAGATGGGCGTCATCCATTAGCTGGTGGATCGACGTGCTCCGAACAGCCTGGGTCCAGTGCTGCAAGCTGTCTGCCGAAATTCCGACGAGGTAAAATTGCTGTAGTAACCCTCGAGATAGCAGCAGCATTGGACAGGACCAATTCTACCTCGAGGAAGGCCGTTCATATTTTAAATGCACTGGCGGTGTCCAAGCAATTGCTCCATCCAACCCGTGATCTGATGATTAGCCCAAGTTCAATTCACAAAGCTCGCCAGATCTATCGCCAAAAGCTGGCGGACGAAATTAGGGAGGCTTTTGACCCTTGCACCCCACTGACCATACATTGGGATGGGAAGATCATGGGTGATTATGAGCAATACAATCACATCAAAGACGTTACCAAAGTTCTGGCTGTACCAAAACTAGAATCGGGAAATCAATCGTCGAAGCTGAAACAGTGGTCTCCGAAATATATAGTTGGGGCATAGCGGATCTTGTACGTGCAATGTGTTTCGACACAACCAGTGTCAATACTGGCTGGCAGAACGGAGTTTGTGTTTTGATCGAAGCTTCTCTCAAGAAACAATTCTTGAATTTAGCCTGTCAACATCACATTATTATTAGATTCTGGACCGCTACACGGCTGACTGACACAATGTATTGCCCCCCCCCCTCCCTAATAAGCTTTCTAAATACGCCACTGCTTCTGATCATCTCGGTTATGGGTGAAACACGGTGTAAAGGTTGTTAAGGAATAGTTGCTTTGTTGCTATATTTGCTTTGTTATCCTATAAACGTGCCTGAAATGCGTGCATATTAAAAGCACTGAATAAAGCTGGTTATTTGGTTGCGTGTTGTAAAGTTGCTTGTTTTATTGATTTTGCGAATTTTTCAACCTCTTTGCGCAAGTTGTAAATGTTGAAATAATTTCTTGAAATTTGAAAGACATTGTTTTCTTACCAATTGTAACAACCTGGTGCCCTGTACAAATCAAACTTACGATATGAGAAAATTAAAAACACCCTACTATACATAGTAGGCTATCAATAAATGCCACATACAATAGTATACAGAATTTCGCAATGTGAATACAGTATAGCCTAAGTGCAGGGCCGGATTTACCAATAGGCTAGGCAGGCTGAAGCCTAGGGCCTCAACGTCCAGGGGCCTCGAAATTCGGTTTCGAAGTTTGAATTCCTTTAAAAACTTGACAAGTTTAAACCCTACCTAAAGTATATATATACAGTATCAAGCTTTTCAGAGTAGAAAATTCTATACACAACTGGTTTCAACCACATTGTATACAGTCATTATTACGTCGTTTGCATCATAATAAAGGCAATTATTACGCGCTTTCTGCTGGAAGCTTACCGTAGGAGAGAGATCTTTCCCAAGGCTCAAAAGCATCAAAAATAAACTGAGATCGACAATGTATCAAGAAAGGTTGTCCGCACTGTGTATTCTGTGCATTGAGAGTGACAAACATAAACAGATAAATTTTGATGAACTTTTGCATGATTTTGCTTTGATGAAAACTAGAAAAAAAATTGGCAGCCCAGTCTTACTCTATTTGATAGCTGTAACTATTTCTTATGTCCTCGTAAAGAAACTTTACAATATTGTAACGGTTGTTTGATCAAAGAAAGTAAAAGCAAAACTGCCTTAACTAAATTTTTATTCTTTTAATTAAAAATTTGCACCCATGAATGTGGAAAATGAAAAGAACGAAGAGTTTAATGCATTCATATTTTTAACATTAAGCAATGACATGTGATGTTGTTTAGAGCAGTGCTTCCCAACCGGTGGGTCGCGACCCATTGGTCGGTCGCGAAGCTATTTCAGGTGGGTCGCGAAGCATTTATAAATGTTACTGAATATTAAAATTTTCAAAAAATTACCGACATTACTATGGATCTCACAAGCCGCAGTTTGGTCTTGAATAGTACTGCGCCTTCACCAATCGACTACAAAAGGAAAATTCATCTATAGCATAATTCGATTCTTCTTGTTTGTGCAATAAATTTTTGAATTACATCGTCGTAGAAAGCTTGCTTTTGCTTCAGTTCTAGCAAAAGTTGTTTCCAACGCTGATCACCTCAAACTCTGATCCTACAAGCTAAAACTTGCTATTGCCTGGGATTCCCCCAATGACGCGCCAAGGTGTGCAGATCAGCGAGTGCACAGCCTGGCTGACCTAAAACCATTGCTGTTTTCGCTGCCTTGTGACGTCATTTTTCTTAATTGTTTATTTTAAATAGCACTCGCCAAGCTGTCAGTGCACACCCAGCTTAAAGGTAATGACCATAGACATCTTATGTCTATGGCAATGACCGAAAAAAATTAAAGGCACTGACCTCAAACGTTGGAGTATTAAAATTAGAAGGGGACGAGTTTTGCAATTGAAAAGAAAGCAATCAGCATGCAGCAAGATGTTAGAATATCATGAAAGTAAAGAACATCGACAACCGATGAAAATTTTCTTTTTTTCTGGATTTCTTGGGGTGTGCACTGTGCAGTGCACACCTTGAACACCCTGAATTAGGGAACCTGAATGTACGCCACTGCATAAAACCGTTATGGTCTACTTAGCCGAGCTGGCGTCTTACGTCATGGAAATTCCTAAAAAGTGAGCTAAGATTGCAACATACTTCGTAAGAGTATAGTTGTGGTCATTACCAGGGATTCATAGGGTCATTACATATACTTCGTAAGACCTGTAAAACATTGCACCTGTAGCATTGCATTGCACAATCTCTTTTTGAACACCTGTTAAAATGGCTTCATAATGCTTATCACTGTTACGTCACATAAGCTAGTTGAAATATCGCAATCAATTCGTCATTTCAGAATTGTCGTTTTGAAAAGTTGGTCGAATATTTAACTGTTTGCTTGTGCTTACCAACTAGACGAAATTTCCGTCTTTTATCTAAGTATTGTTCGTTTGTTTTTTTGTTTGTTTGTTTATCTTTATCCTGCATTGCGGGAAAGCGGACTTGAGCGCCATGCATCGGTGTACGCCTTCCGACATACACCTGACCCACGCTGCAGCCGACGGCAACGTCTGCTTCCGGTTGTCTACTCTACTTATGACTTTAATTTGGTACTACCCATTACTCGAAATCGATCACTGGGTAGAGGCAATTATCGTAAAGTTTCTTGCCTAGAGAAACAACAGCAAGTGCGGGTGGCTGGAGTCGAACATGCAGGCTCTCGACTGCGAGCCCAACGCGCTAACCACTCGGCCACGGCTGCCGACTGTATTGTGGTGACAAGTTTTTAGTGGTGTATCGCGTTGCACTCTATTTTCGACAGCCTGTGGCTATATTTGGCTGAAATGCAATGCTTGAAAAAAGACGTTTTCAGAAGAGTATTTTTTCGTGTCATCGCATACAGACGAACGGATCTGGGAAATTTATGTTACAACTTTCCCACAAAGATATTATGGTTTGCCGCTGTGACCAAGGCTTACGATGCCAGGAAGGTGATCACATTTAGACAATGATTCCGTGAGTGCAGAAACAAAAATCTTGCGTTGATTTCCTATAGTGAACACTGAACAGTCTCTTTTTGATTTCCAAATTTGATATTACAGCTCACTAATGATGCACTGCGAGAGAGGTTACAACAAAAACAGTCCTGTTGGCTTGGGCAAACCACCACAGTCAGCTAAAGTAAGAAGCTTGCAACACTCATTGCTTTCGTCGACAAGAGTATCTTCTCCACCGGCTACAAGAAGTTCCTTGCAGACACTATTGACTACGCCTGGACAAGGACCATAAAATACCATACAAACACCATAAAATTAGACATTGCACATGCACGTTTTAAAATTAAACCATTACGGTTTTGCCAACTTTTTTTTACTAATTTTGTTGCAGTATTATATTTCTACAGTAGCCTATCGTTTTTTTTGCGTTTCAAAAAATAAAAATAAATTGAAGTTACAACTAAAAAATCTGTGACTATTTTACTCGCCCAGTAGGTGCCGCTGTATGGACTGGAGAGTTATCTTATTCCTATTCCTTAAAATTAGAGTTGAGTCAGTCAGTCAGTCAGTTTATTTATTTGTCACAAACATAAAAAGAATACAAAATAAGCAATAATCTTCTGTGTGTCATATGACGAGGAGACTGCGAAAAGACCAAGCGGTCATCTAGTCAGCAGCCACCTCAAGCTAGGTGATGTAGGTCTAAATAACATACACAGTAAATACACAAACAATCATACAAAAAATCAAGAGCAATTGAGCATGGAGGCGGTGCAAGACGATTTCAGAAAATGCAGGGGATTTGAAGTTTTTTTTTCACCAAATTTTTGGAGTGGAGTCTACTCGGAGTTTGGTTTAGCAACTTTACCGTATATTTGAGTTAAATCGAATACGGTAAGTTCTAAACATAGAACTTGATTTTAAGAGTGGGGTGGATTCGAAAACAAAAATGGTGAAATGTTTTGGAGTTGGATTGAAGTGGAATGTAGTTTCATGGAGTCGGAGTCTCAAAATTTCGATGAAACGGATGATAAGTTATCTTTTACAGTGGAACTCAAAGTGTTTTAAGCCTTAAATGTCAATTGTGAAAATTATGTTATCTACCGGTAGTAGGCTAAGCTATACAACTTTCCAAACCTAGCAAACTTTAATATTGTATCGTACTGTGCCCAGGACCGGATTTAGCTCATGAGGGCCCGGCACTTTTACATCGGAGGCTACCGTGCAAACAAAAATTTGCCCAGGCGTGAAAAACCCCCTCTACGTGTACAGTAGCATTAATCCAGCACTGCACAGCATTTTGCAGAAACTTTAAAAGCTGAAAGGAAAAAAAATAACACAAAATCACATTTTTTCCATGTAGGGGGACCCTTCAAAAATCGGGGGGTCGGGACACCTGCACCTCTCTGCCCCCCCCCCTCTAAATCCTGGCCTGACTGTGCTCTAACAATAAAATGTTGCTTTACCACAAAAACTACAATAGGAATAACGTCAATAAACTAACGTTATTGCATTTCAGCTCATGTTTGATAGTCAGAGTGTTGAATCATAGGTACGGTACCGGCAGCATCCCTTTTGATTAGTGTTTTGCACTAAAGTGCTCTGCGTGCACAAATTGGTTGTCCATCTCAATAAGACTTTCCCAAATGGAAGATGATCATAAATCAGAAACACAAAATATGGAGTTTGACTCTGAATCTGATGAAGGAGACACATGGCAAGATGAGCTTCAATCTTATAGGCAAGTTTCTAGTTTGTTTGTGTTGACTGTTGACAGTTAAAGAAAATAGAAAAAAAAATGTTTATTTTGAGAAAACACATTTAGAAATTAAGGTATTGTTAGAAAAAAAACTAGAATTAACCAAGTAATTTATTTAATTGTGTATGTAAAGGTTTTTATTTGATTAATTGCACAGTGCATATGATTTTACAATAATTTTCTATTTCACTGTCAACTGTTGTGAAACTAAAAAAAAAACAATCGATATTGGATATGTATTTACGATGTATGTGTGTGCAGTGCACACTAGTAAAATTGTTGTTAACTGCAGAAACTTGATATGCCATAAAAAGCGCAGAAATTCTCATTATGCTGAAAGATATTTGAAAGCTACATCATACAGTAACAAAAATACACAGCTTAAATCTGAAATATTTCGTTTTTTATAGGCTGTTGCTATATTTACACTATAATGCTGCCCTAATTTGAGAAAAGTTTAAAGCTGTTGAAAACAAAAACTTGTATTTTGGAAATTTTTTTTAGTCCTGGGTAAAGATCAAAACCTTAACCTTATTCTTAACTCTAACCCTTACCTTAACCCTTCCTAACTTTAATCCTAACTCTGGCAACACCTGATTGTAACCATGGCAACAAGTAGGTGAAAATAACCACTTTGTTTTTTATATTATCTTAGCAGTGAAAGCACATACTATTACAAAACATAAATAGTGTGGTATTTTATTATATATGTAATTTTATATCATGTGCCATCTCCAAGATGAAGGTTGGCTGCCAATTGCTTCCATAGGTCACATTCTTTCGCTACTCTTTATGCTTTTTCAATGCTTGAAAAATTAGCCCACTGTTTTACATCTATAATATATGTATTATTTAATAGACGCTCTTGGCTTACGCCGATAGAACACTTTACTGGAGGCACCTTGCTATGCATTGCGCAAAGCTCACTGCTTGCAGTTTAAGCACTTTGGCAAGGTTGGCAGTAGTACCATTTTTGGAACTTAGGTACCACAAATGGGAAAATGTCACATGTAGGTACCTCCATGGCCATACCAATGTACCTACTGCACTGAGGAGGCCGGTGCGCTGTCTGCAGTTATTATGTAATTTATGTATATGTATTTATGTAATTATAGTGCAAATTTGATGTATATATGGTTTGGGTTCACTTCCATGTGTAGAATATATTGCAACTTTTACCGTTTAGCCAATCAAATAAACGAATGAGACTTAACATTGACCCAATCATCAGTAGAATCAAAAATTTTAATTTCTGGCAATAGATTTGATATTTTTTTATGTTCTGAACTGACGTTTATTGGTAATAACTGATTATACATGATAATTTTGAACATACATTACGTTTAAACAGAAATTGATTGAATATATACCTTCACAATACTTGTCAGTAAGCAATTAGCTTTAAAACTTTATTTGTGATTTTTTAAATGGTTTGCTAGATTGTATGAATTGTAGAAACCAAGTTATATATTTACTTTGTGTTACACCTTTTAGATGGATTATTGTTGAACGAATTCATTATCGTGATATATCTGCTCCGTTGAGGAGTGTGCAAGTCATCGACCAAGAAGATGATGAAGAGCTGTCAAACCCATTTACTCTTCGGATTGAAAAAATGAGAATAAGTAGGTTAATGTCTTCAAATTTACAGTGGATATGAATGATTAAAGTTTTGGAATAAAAGTTTTTTTAATGTTTCAACAAATTTTTATGCAGATTGACTACCGTAGTTCTAACACCAAAATGTAGAAAGTTGTTGGTTTCGAAAAAAGAATTTCCTAAACCATGAGCTTAAAGTAGTTTGACTTACTCTGTAAGTTATAATATTTGCAATTTTTTCAGTTTATTATTTATATTATCATTTATCAAGTGTTTTTACATAGATCGTTTACTGGACATCATATTGAGAAAAGGTGAAGAAAATTACAAGAAGTTTCTTAAAGTGTTAGGAATTTATTATCCTGATCTTTACACTGAAATTACTGGAAATAAACCTGAATCTACAAGTAAGGGTGACATCATGTTTTTGTGATCATGCATTTTTTTCTCATTTTATATGTTTGCTTGTTGATGTGTTGACTGAACACTTTATTCTTGTAGCTGCAGCTATCTTGTCAACAAAGTATGATTTTTTTCTGTGTAAAATTTACAAAAAACTAACCCTTTGTAAGAGTGGAATAAATAGCTTTTTGAAAAGACCAACTAGAAGCCAAGTACATTTTACCAACAGATCGTTAACTGTGTTTTTTTCTCTGGATATATATTGGTCATGCAAGCAAATTGCTTTCACTCTATTTTTCAATCAGCCCACTTTAATTTCAACAATTAGACTCGTTCTAAAGTGTATGTAAATTTGCCACCAAGTTGCTGTAAATAAATGCCCTTATCTTTCATATTGTGTTGACATGACATGTAAAATCATGTATTTTTAAGATGTCAAGTAATGCTGTGTATAGGCTACTCAATACTCATCCAACTACTTTCTAAAAACAAAACAGCCCAAACTTTGCAAAATCACACTGAAAACGCTTTGAAAGTTCTTTTGAACTCATCAACGGAACGATATTTGTAAGCATACGCCAATTTCAAGTTAAGTATTCAATGACGATACAACATTATGGTGCTGATTAGCACTGATGCATCCTCTGTAAAAGTAGTCTTTACATCAAATGCTGTCACATCAAAACACCTTCACAGTGAAACTGTCTAGTGGTGAAAGTATTAAGCATCACATACTCCAGTCGGCATAGGCGCCTAACTATTTTTTTGGCCGTGGGGGCGAAAGCGTGTTTCATCAGCAGCAACGTAAATTCAGCAAAATGTCACGCAGATGGATGACGTATTTATGTTGTCACAGTAGGATTGCTTTTATTGGGAGTTATCGCTTACTTTCGACCTACCGTTAATTATTATAAACAAAACTCGACCAAAACACAGTGACATGCTATGCGTCTGCGTTGGCTAGCGGTTGATGGACTGCGGCTCTTTAAGCTAAGCACAACATAAAGTTTAGCAACGAACTAGATTTATTAGCATGAAACAAGAGACGAAAAGGTTTACTAAAAGGTATTGTCTGTAAATCGAATGACAATGTTTTAAAAATGGAATGCAAATACTAACTTCATCATACGCTTGAAAATATTCATGTTTACATCAATTCAACAGCGAACAGCACGTCACCTTGAATAAATTTAAAAGTTGCTGACGTCCGTAAATACGTAGCCCTTGAAAAATAGTTACGGAGAGACGTTTGATTAAGTTTCGACTTGACATTGCTCCCTTTTCACTACAATATCGCAACTTATGACTGACCTGCTTTCAAAATTCAATTCGCTGTAAAACGCCAGTTTTCGTGTAGCAGATGAAACAAAAGATGCGAATATTCCCGCCTTTGATCAGGTTTCTATGGCAACGGTCGTGTGTGCGCCATGCAGTTTGCGCCAGTCCGTTGTTGCGTTGATTATGCCGCGTGTGCGCAATGCGGTTTGTACCAGCCTTGTTGCATTGGTTACGTTGGTTTTGGTTAGTGGTTACCTCGGGCCGAGACTTCAAGTTCATTTTCACAGTGAGCGATTCACTGCCGCGACAATTCACTGCAGAGGTTTCGACTTTTGAAAGCGACATCGAGTCTGTTTGCAAGCGCATAAAGCTAAACACACGCTCCGTCTACGTAGCAAATTATGTTGTCAAATTATGTCGCATTTCAACATCTGATGACATTGAATCGACACAAAATGATAGATTTTTGCAATGTCCCAGGCAGCAAAATCAGTTATTTTTACATTGATTCAACGTCTGCAGACGTTAAATCAATGTAAAAATGACAGATTTTGTTGTCTGGTGTGGGATTGTAGCATCGCAACTCGTTCCAGTGATTATTTATCGCGAAGCTGTTGCAGTTTGCATTAAAAAAATGTTTTCTCGTTGCGATCGCTAGTTCATCTATTGTTTTATGTATCAATGCAGCATAAAAAGTTACCCCCACGCAGAAATATGCGTGGGGGCCTGGCCCCCACGGCTTAGGCGCCTATGCCAGTCGGTACAACAGACACTGCCAATGTCGCTATGTTTGCATCTTGTTTTTGTGTAATGACGTGCAATGGCGTTTCTGTGTTTACTTTTGACATGCAGTTATACCAATCACTTGTACAATCAATGTCTTTTTGATGCTCTTTTCTGATTGATCAGTGATTGAATCACTCCACACTATCTTTCACTTGTTATGATTCTGTCTTCTATCTTTCATTTAGTGTTTTTTCGTTTGGTAGAATACAAGAATCTTTTATTTTTTCACATACACTTTCACCTTTGGATTATTTTTTAAGCTGGTATAACTTATATCATAGAATGCATATGCTTGATCAGCTGTGACCTCCCATATGAACTCCCTCTATTTTGTTGTATGCTATAGCTATTCTGAACTTCAGAGTGTTGTAGCTAATCTGGGCTAGTTTGTACGTCTAGATTTTTAAAGTTCAAACAACAGCACACATTTTAACTTTTGTTTTAGACTTTCCATTGCTGCGTAAAAACATCGTTGGTCCTGACAATCAAGAGTTAGTCCAATTGCTTATGCAAGCCCTCGAAGGCATGAAGCAAAAGTGCTTTGACCAATCTAAGCAGCTGGAGCGAAGTAATGTTGTTCTTGAAGAGCGAACTCAAGAAATTGAAAAACTGAAACAAAAAATTGAAGAGTTGTCGCACAGGTACAAGTTGAATTAAATTTATGATGACTTTAAAGATTATATAGCTGTTTCATGGTAATAAATTTTATGCCGTAAAATTTTTGCTCTGTAGTATTTCAGCTCAACTTGGCCATACAATTTAAGGTGTTTTAAATTTTCACCATTTTCAGTTAGAAAAAGCCTGGGATTCGATTTAGTGGGTTTTAGATGAAAACAAGACATCCACATTGTTAGCTGATTATAACGTTATGAAGATATTAACACGGTCCTTTCCGTTAAAAAAAGACTAACTCCGGTTTGATGATTGATACAAAACGATGAACAATAACATTTTTGTTTGCAGTTTTTTGTCAAAATATTTTTTCTAGTTCTCCGCATTGCGCTCTGAAACTTTTTCAGAGAAGAGAAGTGTTTGTTTTTTTCAGTTTTTGTCAAAGTCGGTTTCAATCACAACTTAAGTAAAACGAAATTTTAAATAATGAAAAAAGAGAAAAATTAAAATATCTGACAACATTAAAACCGGAGTCGGCCAGTTATAAACCGAGGAATCGGGGTCGTATATTTTTCACCCGATTCCACAGCCCTGGTTAAAAGGCGTCTTTGTTGCAGAAAAAAAGTTATTGTGAAAAAATCTGTTACTCTAACATATATTTGTGCAGAGTGGCACGCTATGAAAACGTGGACAATGAGATGGCTGGTTTGCGAAAGGAAGTTGACCGGCTGAAGAACGAGAATTACACGGTGTGCATGCGGATGTATAACGCTAATGAAGAAAACAGAAAACTTCGAGAGTCGAACATGACGCTGAAAAACAAAAATGACAAACTGACAGTTGAATTACAAAAGGTACCGGGACTAGATATTTACCTTTGGCACTGTATCCCTTTGGCCGGATACTCTTGTAGAGAGGCACTAAACTCTATCTTGTTTTCAAGCCCCTGATGCCCAGTATATCGGGTGTTTGATTGTCTAGTATTATATGCATCTGAAATTTAAAGCTTAAGCCTGTTGTTAGCTTGCTATATTTCCTGTTAAGGGGATGAATTCAGTTACTCAGACAGCAAAATTCATCATTTTTACATTGATTCAACGTCTGCAGACGTTATATATTAAATGTAATTTCTACAATCAGTTTACGTGTTCACTTTTGTTTTTTGTGTTTTTGGCGATTTTTAGCGGTTTGACCTTTATTTTCCCCTTGTTTTTAAACAAATTTGTCAAACCGTTTGTACTCAAAAATGCATTTTTACTCGTTTTGGTTCTCTAACTGGTGGTATACAACTAATAATGAGTTGGAAAAGTGTAGATCAGTGGTTCTTAATCTTTACTAACCTGCCGAACCCTTACGCTAACCTGAAAGCTTTTGTTGAACCTCAAATTTTCGCTGAATCACAAAAACGAAAATCTACCACTTTTAATAGTAATACATTACTGTACCAATGAGACTTCTGCTGATGTTTTTCTGAGACCAATAGTGAGATTCGAAGCTTGTCTCGGAAACAGCAATTATGTCATTTGCGCATGCAAGCCGGTTTCGTTTTTTTTGCTTTAACATCCACCAGAATAGAAAACGCATGCTTTCATAAATAAATAGTTATGAAAGGCATGAGAACTTCAAGGGAAACTTTTGTAATAAGATAACTTTCCATTTGTTGGCACCAAAACGTTTGAAAATTTGTTGTGTTGAAGTTTTTTTTTGCATCTTGCTTTCTTGAAGCTCGATAATGTACTCCAATAGCCTATGGACTGTTTATATCTGCTGTTGTTGAAAAAAAAATTGAAAAATAGAACTAAATTTCCTTAAACTTTAAGGAAGTTTCCTCAAAAGTGAGAGCCCTGCTTTCGCAGTTCCATGCAAATAGCAAGGGTGAGGAAATTCATGCTTTGAGAAAATGAAGTTTTTCTTACCGATTGTTTTTACAATGTTTGATAAAAATACAGTTTTTTTGCATTCTGTGTTACATGCAGAATTGCAGATGGCATCATTACATCACGCGTCAAACACACAGATGTTTATTTAACATCATGTAAGCGCAATCAAGTTTCGGCTGGACCATATTTTCCAAAAATATTCTCTGATGTACCATTCAGTAGGCTGTGTGTTAATGTTTTAGAAGACGTTCGCGCCGAACCCCAGAAACAGCTTCGTCGAACCCCAGGGGTTCGATCGAACCCTGGTTAAGAACCACTGGTGTAGATGTTGACCACGCAGGCAATCCTGGTCCCACCCGTAGTGGAACATGTGTTCGTAGTGGAACATGTGTTTCAAAACAACAATGTGATTTTTATTAAAAGAATGTGCAGTTGTGGCACAGCGCATTGTATCAACGCATTTAATTGTCCCTGTGTGCAATATGTTGATGGTTTCTGTGAGTTTTTCTATTGGTATGTGGTGCACAGGTGCAATGAGGTAACTTGACTATATAACTAGCAAGGTCGTGCATTCCTTAAAGTTCTCATAATTTTACTAACGCAGAAAATAATACAAAGCATTTTTTGTATATTTGATCAAATTATTTTAAAACTTTGGGCGTGAAGTTGCCTTGTCCCGATGTTTGCGTGGAAAATATTAGGAAAAATGTAGAAATTGGTTTTGAAAGCTCCTTTCACCTGGCCTCGTCAGGGATTCAAGTAGCTGTGAAACTCCCATGATTAAGTTCAAGAAGATTTTCTCCGGTCGTGGATAAGCATTTCCTCATCAAATAATATTTAACCTGGCGTGATATATCTCTCAATCACTGGCTGGTCATTTTTTAACTGATCCTATATCTTCAACCAGATGGAAAGCTGCGTTGCGCTTGAGCGAACACAGTCGGTCCGATTGCGCAATCGCTTGGACTGTAGTCCGAGTGACAAAGATATCATGGAGATGAAGAAAGAAATCGACGAGCTGAGACTGAAGCTGGCCAAAGCAAATAACCAAAAAGTCAGTAAACATTTTATTTTTATAATACTAGTAGCAGTCCCCGCTTATTAAGTCCACCTCGGAACCGGACGATTTTGGGCTTAATAAACGAGTGAGCCTATTAACAAATAAGCCTATTAACTTAATAAGCGGAAACTACTGTATATGATTTATTACTTATTTTCTATTAAAGTTGGTTTGCAAGTAATCAATTTGGTGTTAGTTAGTTTCACCATACTCTGATGTATATGTTTGACGTTTGTGGGAGCAAGTCTTTTAGACGCAGACAGTTAGGTGCGGTCAAATAGACGCACACACTGTGGCGTCTGGACATTCAGGTGCGGAAGCACTGCGGCTCCCGTTCATTTAGGTGCTATTCCTAGAAAGTCTGCAGATTGTATCAGTTTGGCAGGTAGAAGGTAGGGCAATGCTTTTCACACAAAATGTTGTATTGAACAAAAAAAATATGTCATGGCTTCCGTGAGTGAAGCTGCTTAAACCGGCAATGCTTTTCACACAAAATGTTGTATTGAACAAAACAAATATGTCATGGCTTCCGTGAGTGAAGCTGCTTATACCGGCAATGCTGTTCACACAAAATGTTATATTGAACAGAAAAATATATTGTATTTTAAGGCGCGTGTTCGGCATTTATTTGTTGTTAGTCTAGGTTTGCGTTGGCGAAAGCTTTATCATTAATTTATTCAAGTTTCCGAACATGACTGAGTTCACTGTCAGTGAGTTAAATAATAAACTACACTAAACATCAGTAAAAAATATACCGTGGCCTATATTCAAGCTGGTGGTAAGCTTGAGTGAAGAGTAACTTAGTTTTCCGTCTAAACCCCGACTAGGTTTAATAACGAGCAAAGTTGCACCATTATGCTTGCAACTTATACCCAAGGTTCATATGCCCTATAGAAATGTATTCCTGTAGTAGAGCGTTGTCTCATACGTACTTGCCAGTCGCCACACGACGAATCTATCCAGAGTAGAAGTAATTGCGAAAAATAACAGATTAAGTAAGGTTCGATCTGGCTGCAACCTGCGTTCAGGATGCACAGCAAATGTCCTGTGGAGATGTGCTAATATCAAGAGTAGTAGAGCGTTGTCTCGCACATCATCTTCACATGCGCATTAACAAAACAACATACTTTTCTGTTCAATATAACATTTTGTGAGAAAAACATTGCCCTACCTTCCTAGCCGATACAATCTGCAGACTTTACTAGGAATAACACCTAAATGAACGGGCACCACAGTGCTCCGCACCTAAATATCCAGACTCCACGAAGTGCACGCCTATTTGACCGGCGCCTAACTGCGCCTAAAAGACGTGGACCCATGTTTGTTGTGTGCAGGTTTTGAGAATTTGGCAGTCGAGTTCAGTGTTGTATATTATGAGCAACTTTGGTTGTGAATCTGTTTGAGCTGAAACTTCAAATTTATTTCTGTTAAACTTTCACGTATATTTCTGTAACGCAAGTTATTTTTATTCATCATCATCAAGTTCCTTCCTCTCATCGAGGGTTTGAGGCAATGAAGCGCCTAGTTTCTCTGTTGCGAAATTTTTCTGTTGCAATTTTGTAATTACGTCCTTGCCAGTCTTCAATGTCATTAGTCCTATCATTAGTAATATCGTGTGGTCTTAATAATTCAATTTTCTTGTTTTGATTTTTTGTAGAATTTCTATCTTGGTTTGTATGCTAACTACAGGCACAGCAGTACATTTTCGTTTCTGAGTTTTTCCTTCCATGAAATTTTAAGCATTCTATCAATCTACATTTCAAATGCCTTTCTGATGATATTGTCCTTGTTTCTGCATTGTAAAGTAATGTAGTCCTTCATAATTCCTTTTTCGTGTGTGGATGTTAATTTCGCGTGTTTTATTTTTACAATTTTGTTTCTTGCTATTTCTGTTCGTCTCAATATTTCCGTATTGCATCTGCCATTTTCAGTTATTGTGTCTATTGGTGATCCTTCTATATAAAATCACTGGACGTTTAAACCACACGTTAATACCCTTTGCATCATCATTTTTATAAAGTCGGTCAATGTATGTTCGCATTATTCAGTGTCAGCTTAGCCTACTGGGGTTCGAGCTGTTTTTTTTTAACTTGGAGCTACATAACGGGAAAACGTTTGAAAATCTCTGAACTAGGCACACCACCAACCATGCGATCGGCACACACGGCTTGGTTGTGGCGGGTTAGACTTGCAGTTTGCCTTGTGTTTATTCCAGGGTTGAGAAAAACCCGGGTTTTTTTAAAAAAGCCCAACCCGCCCGGTTTTTTTTAAAAAAAAACGGGTTTTTTTGGGTTTTATTGGGTTTTTTTAAAA
Source organism: Aplidium turbinatum (assembly GCF_918807975.1). Taxonomy (NCBI): domain Eukaryota; kingdom Metazoa; phylum Chordata; class Ascidiacea; order Aplousobranchia; family Polyclinidae; genus Aplidium; species Aplidium turbinatum. The sequence goes on along the minus strand of NC_137477.1, from coordinate 14,453,099 downwards.
AAGATGCAAAAAAAGGTAGATTCATGCTTATTTCACCTCAAAACTACTTTTTACGAGTGAAGTGCCTTTCACTCACAGTACATGCTTGCATAACTCAATAAAATAATGCACTAGGGCTGTTGTTGCTTGAATGTTGCATCATCCATTAGTTTCAAGATCAAGTTGGATGTTGCATCATCCACTGATTTCTATACCAAGTTGATGCTACTGTGGTAGAAATCACATTATTGCATCATTTGTTTAGATTTGAAGGCAAGGAGCATTTATGCCATCATGTTTAAATATTTTTTATCATTTATATATGTTACTTGTATATGTATTATATATAGTAATAGATGAGCAATTGAACGATTGCGTGGCCAATTAGGCAAATGCTCTGAAACAGCCATGCGTTAGAATCCAGAATCTGTAATTGGTAAATAGCCTCCTAAATTGCATTTCACATCATATATATATACAGACTACAGTAGAGTAGTACTTTCACCAATTTAACTATAAGGCCTTCTTGCATAAATGAGTTTTAGTGTAGTATACACAAAGTGACATTACTTGATTTTTGTGTACTGTGCAATATCCACTGCGTTTTCAGTTTATTCTTGGAAATTACTTCACAATCACATCCTTAAGTCCTAATTTAAAGTTTGTTGTAAGTACCTTGTAGTGTTTTTGTAAATTTTTTTAATTTTCCAATAAAAACTGGACAAATATGATGCTCTGGGTTTTTTTATGGGTTTTTTTGGTTTTTTTTAAGTGGGTTTTATTAAAAAAACCCACCCGGGTTTTTTTGGGTCGGGTAAAATACCAACAACCCTGGTTTATTCGACACTGGAGTTTTTGCAAGGCAACTAAGCCGTTGTTGTCTCTATATCGTCCTTTCGAGTTGTGCATGGTTCTAGATTGTTCTTCAAATTGCTAGTCGTGGAAGTTGAAAAAAATAACTGAATTAACCCACCGATAAAAAAACACATCTTGGTAATTTGGTCACACCATATTATACCAGAAAAGTAGGAGAACTTTTGAAAGGTCTCATATAATCATAAAAACAAAGTCTCAATGGAAGAAAACGAACAGTGGCAATAATTAATTTCAATTAATTTTTTCTCGTTTATGCTTGAACTCTACATTATTGTGCCTTGCTTTTGTATTTTGCTTACTGGTTTCTAGTTCCGGAACGAAGACATTGACATGCGGATCCAAATGCTTCAGCAAGACAAGGAGGAAGCTATTGATATGTACGCCGAAGCTCTTGAGAACCTCAACAAACTGCGGGAAGATTCAAGCAGTGCGGAAAATTTGAAGAATAAGGTGTTTTAACTGTAGTCAAACACTTTCATTGCTCAAGCAGGTCAATTGTATGCTATTTTTGAACAAGAAAACTATATTTTAATCACGAGGCTACTGTTCAGTCTGGACCAGTCGTTCTCAACTGTTTTCAGTCCCACAGTCACATTTAACACCTGAAGTTTTTCAAGCCCTGCACGAAGGCAAAGCAGTTTTTTTTACAAAATTAAACATTAAAAAAGCAAGAAAATAAGTTATATATGAAACTGTTTTATGTGAAACTTGATATTGGTTGCTAGTAAGTTTGTGTAAGCGAGATGTGATGGAGGAGAATGCAGCACGTAGAAGTTGCATTTCATCTCATCTCGCTTACACAAACTTACTAATACTATGGTGAAGATGGTGGTCACTCAAACGGTTACCACATTGATTCAACTATTTTGCGAAAAAGTACTTCACACCCGTAAATTGATCCAAACACAGTTTTTCAATGCATTGTCAATGAAGTTACTAACCCCGAAACTTGACTATAAAACTTAAATAGAACTTCGCTTCTAAATGTTTGTTTCAGCGACAACGGACTTAGATGTCTAGCAGCTCTAGAGCGGTTGTTGCGTCTACTGCCATAGAAGGTGTCGCCTATTGCTTTCCAGCACACGGGGCTAAGTTTCAATCAAATCGTTCAACTTTTTATTTAATTTTTCTGTTTACTTTGTACTCTTACGACAGTTTGTCTTATTGCTGACGGATTTCGAAAATCTCTGAAAAAGGCTGTCTCCGAATAGTAGCAGACCGTATTTTTATCTCCTGTCCAGTGACCTGTTTATTGCAACATAACTGCGGACAGGATGAATAAATTTTCTTGTAGTCATTAACACGATTATGACATCACATTCGGTAGTCATTAAAGTAGGCCCATAATAATGATTGAAGAAGATTATGGTGGAGTTAGATCCGGCAGCTGTGTTACAATTAGCAAAGATATAGTTTCGAAAGGACTGGGCCTTCTTGCAGCCTCAACGAGCACAGCTGAAAGCGCTGTTGAGAACCACTGGTCTCGACCGGTTCCAAGTTTTTCAGTGCAATGAAACGTTGTTATGTTAGGCTACAAAATTAATCTAAAAGTTCTAATGTACACTAAGCAGGTTTATTTTCAACTGTTGGAACATTGAAGCCGGTTTTGTGTTCATCAGTTTCGGACGAAATATCACGTTTTGTCTGTTTAATGTAAACAATTTTGCGCGGAACTTGGTGCATCTACCCGTTTATCAATTCTGTGATATGAATGTGACTTTGTTTACATTAGATATTTTTAAATTTTCTTTACTCGTTCGGAGGTGTTATCATTCGCCTCTCCTCGCAGAAAGGCAATACCAACATGTTAAACTGAAGATACAACGCAATCTTCAAAAACACTGCGTTTGTGACATATTGAAGAGCATGACACAGCGTGTTGACAATCTCAGACAACAAAATCCATCATTTTTACATTGATTTAACGTAAAAATGACGGATTTTGTTGTCTGAGAGATCCAATAAGCCTGAAAGAATGTAATTTTATGCGCTAAAGCAACTGTAACGTGATTCATGTTTTCATCAATTTTCAAAACTCTCTTCCATTCTGTTCAATCTCACTAAAAATATTAATAAGTTTTGTTGTTATTTTGCAGTACCTAGAAGAGAAGGAACAACTTGACTTGGAATGCAAGGTCTTACGTAGCGATTGTGACATGTACAAAATGAGGCGCGACACCGTGTGGCAGCAACTGCAGGAAGTTGAGAAAGAAAGAGAAATCGTGAGGGGATTACCAATAAATTACAGTTTTTTTATTGGCGCGACTGGTTGCTGTTGTTGGGTTTTGTACGTAAATGTTTAACAAGTTGTGTACGTTCACAGCTTTCCTAGGTCGCACAGTGGGTTGGTTACATATGCAATTCACATCCATTTTTGCATATGTATCAGAAAGTTGTGATAAAGTGGCTAAGCACGAAAAACCGGTACTTGCTTAAAGGCGAAGTCGCACTGGTGCAGCTATCTTTGAGCTCATTGTATAGTTTCATGGCCTCGAAGGAAATATGAACCGTCCGCGTATTTGTAATCTGCAGGTCGCTGTAGCAGATGGAGTGTTTTGACCGGTAAACGCTTTAACATAGGACAACTTTCTCTATGAACCAGCTGACTGCAGTCATTATGACCCTTCTACCACTCAGCCAGAGAGTTGATTCTTGCTTTGAACTTTGGTTGGTAATTCATCATCATCACGTGCCGTCTCCGCTCCGAAGGTTGGCTGTCATTTTCTTCCACATGTTAAATACAGAAGAAAAAAGAGCAATGACAGGGCTGGGAATTGAACCCACGTCATCGAAATAATTGTTTCCTAGCCCTAACCCTCTAGACCAAGCTGGCCACGGCGAAATGTTGAATTAATTTACTTTCTAACGTACATAAGTCGCATGATTGCAATCAGCTGATTTAAATTTTGCCTTTTGATTGGCTAATATACCTCATCTACTGCAGCAACCTGAAACCGTTCTATGACCGATATTACTTACACAGATGCTAATCTTACGGCGCTGAAACAACGCTTTGCAGACTTGGAATTTTAACAATACATGGTGAAGACTGAAGATTGCTAGAAAGCTTTTACTTCCATTTCGCCACTTTGCATTGATTCGATCTCTATAACCACGTGACTTGTGCAGTTGATGAAAGAACGCAACGACGCGCAACTGAACACGAAGATCTGCATGCAAGAGAAGGCGAAGTACCGGACCCAGATCCGAGAGCTGGAGGAGAGATACGATCAGGTCACCCACAAACTCCTGGAGGGCGAGCGGGAGCTGATACGTCTGCGCCGCGTCGCTAAAACCGATAATGCCAACGAAAGGGTTCGTAACCGTTCTTAAAACTTTTGTTAAAATTTAACGGTTTTCTCAACACCTCTATCTCCTTTAAATGATAATTGGCTTCCTTTCAAAGACATTATCATTCCCTCTCGTTGTTGATCGAGTGTTTATTTTTAAATCTGCCAGCCCAGTGAATGAACCTTTACAAGCTGCGTTTTAACCGAATTGAGCCAAATAAGATATAAATCACCTCGCTCAATCGTCTCATTTGCAAAGCGAAGGCGATATTTTATCAACACGTTTGAAAAATGCTTTCATCTCTTGACATTCGCTGACATGTTAGAAGTTTTTTGTTAAAACCGTTGCTGGCAGATGGATGTCGTTAAGCCTCTTGATATAAATTACGTCACTTTTGTTTCTTTTAGGGCTCTGCATGGCCGTTGAGCGGAAGCCAACAAACAAGTCATAGCGATTCCTGTCCAAGCGGTAAGTTCACGTTCTGTTCTACGTCACGAAACAAAGCAGACAACCAAGATACATAGGCGTCTTGTCGAGTTGTCAGTTTCTCGAGTCGTTTTTACTCGTGTGTAACGTTTTACTCGTAAGCAAAATCGACGTTGAATCAATGTAAAAATGATGGTTTTTGTTTTCTGGGATAGCGCGATGTTATTGATTTCCAACGTTTGTTGTTTTGCAGTTACAACAAGCGACCAAATGACCAACCCGACGTCTGTAAGTGAACTTTCCTCCACTGTTTCTCATTTGTCTACTAGCTACTGCAGTGGTTTCCGTTTAACTGGCCATCATCTGTTTCTAAATTTTCTATGTCAAATAATCATAAACAAAAATTGCCTTGAAAATTAGAAATTAAAAGTGCGAAATGTCATTGCAAAGCCAGGAAAATTTAGGTTTTACTGATAGCAGTTATTGGAAATTCTTTCAAAAACAAGATATGAATCACTTTGTACAGTTTGTATAATGTATATTGCATATGTTCTTCCGTCCATTAATATCTTACCTGAATACCAGTTGTGAATATAGTCGTACGTCTTTTCTGTGGATGTTTTAAGCTTGCGAAAGTCAATCCTTTCAAATATTTTAGTGTTAGTAATGATACTAATCAAGTATTTAATAAAGAAAATAATTTGGTCAACTCATCAGTTAAATATTTCCTGACGTCACAGGTTGCGTTGTCGGAACCTGGCAATTTCAGAAGACGAGCATACGTCACCAAACACTACCCCAAGGTGAGCCGATCAATATGACTTGACCAAGCTTGATTCGGAAGTGAATATGAACATTGCTTATATTGTTACCATTTGTTAGTTCCCTGAGAGCCTACGTTGATCTCTTAGTGAGAGTGGTGCTTGGAGACAAAGATACCAACAGAACAGGCTTTCCAGCACCGGCACCAATTTTTAACATCTCGGCTGAATTTGCAGCGAAGATTCTTAAAGCTTTTTGCCTAACTTTCAAAATTTTGTTCTTGACCTTAAACCGGGCTTGTGTCTTGGGTTTATGATGTCAAACTTCCGTTCGGTTTACTGGGTAATTGGTCGTACACTCAAGTCTCTTTCTTACGTAACGTATCTTGGCAGCCAGTCGTTCATATACTAGAAGAGCATTGCGTTCAAAGCGAAAGCATCGTAAAACGTCACATGTCCTTGTAGCGAGTACCTCCAATCGATATTGGAAACAAATGTTTGTTTAAAAAGACAGACACTAATCGATAGATCAGGTGTAGTTCAGTATTTACTCACGTGTTGACTTCGCGGTCGCGCCATCTGCGCTTTTCTGTGGCTCATGCTCATCTTCAATCCAGCGACTGACGCCGTTTTGAAAATGTTTTGAGGACAAGTTAAAAACATGCGTTCGTCTTTCTGTAAGGATCATCATCATCATTTATTGCGCTTTAATTTCGTCAGATTTCCATTGGACAAGTTTATATTCACAATAGTTTGACTTCCTTTTAAAATAAAGCGGGCAGGATTTTCTTGCCCGCCTTTGAGCATGTTGTTGTAAACGTAAAACTTCTGATGCTCTTTTCTGATAGGTTGCGTTTAATTTGATCCTGCGTTGCTCGGTGCACAGTCGACGTGTTGGCTTTCGGCATGATTCATGAAACCTTTGTTCACGTTTCTCAAAGTCTAATTTTCAGTTCAGTCAAGTTGTGTTGTGAGAGTTGTGAAGGCTTTAAGTGCTTTGTGTTTTTTAAAGCCGTTGTTATGACAACTTTATTGATTAAATAAAATATGTCAGATGTCACTGTGTGTCTTGCTTTGCTCTTATTGGGCGTCGAACCGACACGGCAGCCATTACCTTTAAAATTTTGTATCAGATTTAGAATATCATCAGTCATCACATTATTACCCGACTTATCCTCACTGCGTTATGCAAGAAAGAACGCAATCGGTAATGTTTTTAAAATCTTTTATGTGACCCGACCTAAAATCGATCTCAGATTTACCAGCACTGGAGCCAAAGTTGAAACCACTCGGCCACTGGGCTGGTCCACCACTCGGTTGAGCAGCCGCTAATATGTAGGAAACCATAAACAGACGTGCCACTTAACATTGACGTGGAGCTTGCCTTCGTTGTCATTTCTTAGACCTAAGATGTCAATTTACGTCATTGCAACGTCACGTTTGTGCAGTTTCTGAGCAAGAGCGGAGCGGTGATGAGCGGAGTTGTGGAGGACTTCGGATCATCAACGAACGTCTTTCCGGAAATAAACATGGCCTCGGACTATGGACCACAAGATGGCGAGCTATCTCATAAGGTAAACATAACTTGTGTGGTTTCATTGTCAAACGATTATATAGTTTTTTAAACAACGCTGGTTGTTACTGTATCTATCATCATCTAGCTTTAGCCGCTTTATGATACCTAGCTATGCTGCAATCAACTATAATCACCAATACACATGTTTATCTTAGGTCAGACGGGTTCGCCTCGCCACCAACAGGCCTTGGAACAACTCGGATAGAGTTTCCAGTGACGCCACGACCTCCTCAGTGTCTAGTGATTAAGGCCTGTCACAGTCTTTCTCCAGAATTATTTTTGTGGGCCACCTTTGACTCCTTGTCATGCAAATAGCTTTGACGCCACAACCAATAGGATGCCTCACTGAAGGTCAAACGTCACCTAACAGCTTAGTTCAACACCAGTGATTGAACGCTTGAAAAGCGGTTTATTTCATAGTGAAAATGCTAATTACCACGTTTATTCTGCTCAATGTCATTGGATGCACGTGGGTTACTTCAAGCCACCGCCTGTGCTTAAAGATTGAAGTTTCTTACCAACGACAAGTTTGCATATGCGGTTCTTATCAGCCACTGCCTGCGCTATAATCAATTGCTACCCAACCAGGTGTGGGGAGAATTTATCACTTGTTTACAGTTTAATTGTGTACAAACTGATGGAACTAATTCAATGTTATTAGCAGCATTGTCTTTTCTATTGGTAAATACCTTGCCATCCCTTTCCTCGCATCGAACTTCAGTTTGCTGATGTTCCTTAATGTTGTAACAATCACATACAAAATGTTCCTTAATTTTGTTCTATAGCAAGCGTACTTACGATGATATTGTAAATTAATGTTAAGCTGCAGTTTCTGTACCTTCTGCAAAGACTATATTCTAGGAAATGTCCATATACGTCTACTGTATTGTTCGTCATTGAAAAACTTTACACGTAACTGCACTTTTATGAAAGACGATAAAATTGTAAGTGAACTAGAACGACGTTTGTCTTTACATTTTGCACATTCTGGACGTCATTGCTGCTTGTAGTGAAGGTCACGTGGTCTCCTCGTCAGTGTACGTCTCTGTGGCATATTTGACGTCATGCGTTTCTGACTAGATTGGCTCCTCAGAGTGCGAACCAAAGTCGTCGATGTTGCTCTGAGAGATTCATTCATGTTCCTGCTATTTATCAATCATTTGATGCGTTGTTTTTTCATCATTCATGTTTCGAGTAATTCTATTTACACTCTTTCAACATCAACTTTATCCAGTTGTAGCACTTCTTTAGTTTGTTGTTCTCCTTTTTGTGCAATCCCACCAGTGTCAAAGTGTGCCTTGGTGATTGTTGCTTAGTGCATTCTTGCAGTGTTTTCATTGTTGGTATGGATAGAGCAGTTTTCTAAAGCTCACGTTTTCAGATGATTTCTTTTATTGTTTTATTATTATTGCACTGTCACAAGTTCTTTGAAGCCAGGAACAGTCTTGGAAAAGGTTGTTCTGGTTACATCTCGCTTCCTGTCACACTGTTGTTGTTGTGATGCAAATCAAAAGCAACTCACAAAACTGAAAAGGTTTTTCTTTTTTATAAATGATGTATTGTACTGTATTTTTCAAGCAGCTTTTAGAAGTTTCAAATTGTTTCGAACATACGTGACGGAACTAAAACTACGTTGTGATCGAAGGTAGTTTCAGAAATGAAATAGCTTGATTTCCATGTTTCAAAGCCAAGTTGTGGCGGTGGTATATTGATACATTGCATCTCAAACAATAGGTTTGATTGACAGGTGTTGGTGCGTAATGTGACGTAGTTTCCCAACACCGGACAATTGGACATAACGTATCTAATCAAGGGTCGGCAATCTTTTGACGAAATTTATGTCAAAATATAACTAAATTTGCGTGCCAAAAGTTTTTGTTTTGTTTAGCTGCATTTGGTGTAATACTGTGCGATGTTTAATTCGAATAGTAGTCAGAAAGCAGCATTACTGATTTTTTTGTATGTAGATTACTTTTGCTTATGCAGTTGAGTAGGTCTTTGCTTTTCTCAAATAATTGAGGTAATCATTAATCATCTAGAAACTGCCGATCACTCAAAACATACAAATCCAAGTCCTTGATGCAGTAGTAGATTGATTACAAAAGAACATGCACAAAGCCATTATTCAGTCTGCAAGAAACTTATCGGATACTCTTTAACGCAGGGTTTCCCAAACTTTTTGGAGCCACGGACCACTATTTGTGAATCTGTTTATTCGCGGACCCCCAATACAAAGGTAAAAATGAATAAACCCGAATTTTGTTTATTTAAAATACTTTTATTTAATAAATTTACGATACTGGATAGCAAAAGCAATTATTATCTTTGACAGTGTACGACGTACGTACTGTACAACGTATATGTGTGACTTTTTAATTTCTTGTCATATCGCCACGGACTACCCGTGCAGTCGTCGCGGACCACAGTTTGTGAAACCCTGCTTTAACGGACGATGCAGACCATCGAAAACGGAAGATCAAACGTTAACAATACCCAAAATATAACTATCACTATACTGTGTTACGTCATAAGGTGTTTTGATAAATGTTGCCGGCCCTTGCTACAACTGGAAGTTGATAGATCAGGCATTTAAAGTACGTTAACACGGTCTTTCTATTATCCCCGCTCTACCTACCACACCTATGTGCCACTGCCTTGCTATTTTCATATGCACAGCAAACTTGTGCTAACCTCCATGTTTGCCAACACCTGAGAACATTTTGTCGGAATCACGAGGCCCCATAAGGACAGTGTGCCTGCTGTCTGCCTCTGAGGTTTGCCATTGCGAGTTGATGTATGGTTTTGCGTGCAGTTGAAAATGCCTTTCTGTCTCCGTGTGAAGTTTAGCGTATATTATCTTGAAGTTTGTTCGAAATTTTGTTTTTTGGTACCGGTACTGTTCAAGTATGTTTTGTGCTCAGCATATTGACAAAGACGCAAGGATAACTTGCAAGTGGCAACGGTTTAAAATTACAGATGTGTGTTTACAGCAGGTTAGATTTCACGATTGCTACAATGCTAGTCATCATGTCAGTGTAAATACTGTACATCAATAAATTTGTTTTTATTTCACGGTGTGCTTTCATCATAGACGTTTGAATTGTGGAGATCTGCAGAGATACACAAGTGCTACCACGCAGAAGATCGAGTTTCCGCTTTCGCCTGTTTACCAAGCAATGACCATGAAGTAGATGAGCATATAGAGAAAGTTATCACATAAAACCAATTTCTAATTCACCATTTCACTGCGTGAGTGGGCTATTTTAAAAATCGAAACTCACAGAAAAAGTTGATGCTTTCTGTTAACAGCAAAATCTACTTAAGGTTGTTAAAACATAACTTTAATTTCGTTGGCACTTGAACATAAAAATTTTGCTAAAACAAATGAATCATTGGACCAATCAGAAGTTACAGAAACAGTGTTTCAACCAATTAGAAAGTTACAGGTAAAACAGAGAAAAAACGCAAACATTTCTGATAGAAAGTAAAATCAGTGAACGTTCCGCCGCATCCTGCGTGGTCTAATGCAGGGATCCGCAAATGCTTGTTGGCGCAACCCCAAAATACTTTTAATTCTTCGCGACCCAAACGTTTCGGAAGCATATATCACATCAGAGTATATGATTATATTTATTTTTGCCAAACAAGTTATGTTGATAGTAAGTTTAAACTGTTTTGCTACCCACAGTGGATGGTCTCGCGACCCAAGTTTAGGTCACGACCCACTATTTTCGGACCCCTGGTCTAAGGATAACTTTTTTTCTGTAATTACCAAACAAAGTTCAAAGTAGGATTAACTTTCTGGCTGAATGCTAGAGGAGTCACTTAAACATATGTTCTGATTGGTTGGCGGTACCTTACAGGGAGTTGTCATGCATAAGTGGCTAACGATAAATTTCACTTTTTTTGTGTAAAAACAGGGTTGTACAAATCCATTTTTTTAAATGAAACCCAGCCCGCCCGATTAGGCCGCTTTGAAAACTATTTCCATAAATTACACAAGCCCGGTGGTTTAGGGCCTGTACATGAAGAAACCACAAGATCAAACAGCGCTAGTTCGGTTCTACGGGTGTGCTTGAGCAACGCGACACTTCGAGAGTCGAAACATTACTCTGCCAATCTCGGTAACCGACCCTGCGTCAAAAGCTTCAGTCAGTATGAAACTGTCAGGAATAGATCCCAAGCTTTCTCGGGTAAAGATTCAAAGCAAACAAACCTTTTTGACTTTGATTCGACGTCCGTTGCCTTCCAGCAGGTTGGCGATACCTAATTAGGTTTTTGTGAACTACAAGCATGCAGCTATATGGGTCTGCTACTATTCGGCTAGTCCGATTCGGAGAGTTCCCTATTCAGAGACAGCCTTTTTCGGAGAGTTCCCTATTCGGAGATTTTTTGAATTTTTTTTTTAAATTATTATTAATTTTAAAAATTAATTATTTAAAAATTATAGGTTTACTCTAAACTGCCACTTAGATTTTAACTTCATCTTTTATGGCAAACGCTATTTGGCAACTGTCTTTTTTTTAGTTGAAACGTATTCGCTGAGACTTTATCTCATTAACCCCTATTGTTAATCATGAAAACTGTTGTTTTGATGTAAAACACATATTTTGAACGAACCCAGACAACAAAATTCGTCATTTTTACATTGATTCGAACGTCTGCAGACGTTGAATCAATGTAAAAATGACGGATTTTGCCTTCTGGGAAGGCACTCAAAGGTGAACACTGGACAAAATGCAAGAATGCAAAAGAAACGATATTGTGGAATAAAATACAAAATTCTCTAAATAAACAGAAGAATCGGACATACATCTCTCTGTTATCATTTTGAATGCAAAAATTCCTTTCGTGGTCCCTTTGTCTGGAACAAATAAAAACTGTGCTGTTGAAATTTCTGATTGTAGTTTTGGTCTCAATCTCATCATCATGATTGTTCTGTGGAGTGAGCATTCTGTTGCTCCGGTTTTCTTTGGTAAAGTTATGAATATGGAACGTACCATATCACTAGGGTCTTTCCGGTGTCATAAATATGATTTAAGATCTCACTGGTTAGGTGTAAACCCCACTCATCTAAAGCTTCGATAATTTCAACTATAAAAGAAACGATATTGTGGAATATCCTAGTAGGCTATGCGTGTGCTAGTCAGCTAAAGTTCTCTTTTCTACACGATTTCAACGTTAAAACGATGTAGAAACGGCAATTTCTGCTGGTCGGGATAACTAGGCTACGGTATTTCAACGTTTAGCGACGTTAAAACGATAGGCCACACATTTGGTTATCTGTTACTACAATATAAAAATGAACTGTTAGGCTAACTGGGAACAAAATTTTTATATTCTTGGAACAAATTTTTACTGGTCGGGATAACTAGATTACGGTACCCGATAATTTCCTTTCAATCCAAGCTGTAGGCCACACATTTGTTGATCCAAACTACCGGTAATCATATTAACTATTCAAACATACTAACTTATAGACATAAACATGATTTTTTTTGTAACATCTTCTTTTTTTAATTTTCCCTTCATATCTTAAATTTTTCTGAAGGTGTTGCGGCCGTGCCAAATTTCTTTCAGCTTAATAACTTACTTCGGTCGCAAGAACGTTTTAACGTTCGCGTTTTGTCGCTTCTACCTTTTTCTTAACCTTTGCTATGTTGACGTGTATTGTTTTTGATATGATGGTCACAAATAAAAACAACTCAACTGAACTGACATGACGAATTTTCATTTAATTGTTCAAACATTTTATTTCTTTTTTCTCTGCACGATTTCAACGTTTAGCGACGTTGAAGCGATGTAAAAACGGCAATGATAAATAGGCTACGCACCCGATAACTTTCGAAAAAAAATTTCAAAAAATCTCCGAATAGGAAACTCTCCGAAAAAGACTCTCCGAATAGGGAACTCTCCGAATCAAACTCGCCGAAACGGGCCATTCCGCAGCTATATGGACCACATTGATGACGAAATCCTACTGGCACTGCATCATCAGTTGTCAATTTGTGGTTTTGTTTTCGTGCACTCGCAAGCACACCACATGCACAGCATGCCATGCAACTACTTTCCAAAAAAAAATCGGCTAAAAGCTATATCTTGTGAAATAATGACACATGTTTTCCTCTATTGATTTGACTATAGAAGTTCATTTCAAAGTATGTCTACATTAAGGTGTTGCGACTGTGCCACATTTTAAACTGATTGTCCCGCTTCAGCATCAATATCATGCACGTTATAACGTCCCCATTTTGTCGCTTTTACGTGTTTCTAGACCTCTGCTATCTTTGGCATACGGTGTATTGTTTTTTCGTTGTGATGGTCAGAAATAAAAACCAACTGAAGTAAATGCGGTAGGCACTAGGCAAATTATTTTGCACCCTTGAAAGAAATCTGCTGCTTTAAGCTACAAGTTGGCTTGCACATACATCATACGCATCTTTTCTTTCAGTTTCTTGGGTGGAGACCATGCAATTTTTTCCTCACTATTTTATACAAAAATACTTCCATAAATACAGTGCGGTATTTGCAACGTCATTCGCACAAAGGATGCGCTAAGGTCAACTACCCAACAAGCAAAAATGACCTTACCAGTACCTACATTGAAAGCAATACAAAAATAACCAATTTCCTTAGGGGTTAAGATTTAAAAAAGCAAATTAATCGGTTTCGAGTTTTTTACGTTCCTACGTGCTCAAATATCGTACGACGCCTTCAGAGGAGGGGAGGTTCATAGCATTCATATTGCGATATATATGTTGGTGAAAAACCGTAAACTTTGGCGTCATAACCAGTAGAGACAAAACGGCGTCATATGATATTTGATGAGCATTGAACAGTTTAAATCAATCCATATAAACAACATACATTCAATTTGAAGTCGGTTTGGGTGAAAAGTTACAGATCCATTCACCATTTTTAGCCAAGCCCGTTGTACTCACTACATTCTTGGCGAAATGTCAATCAAATTTCCTGACGAAGGATACAGTGACCCACAGTGCGAGAACTTAACACAGTGAACAATAGAAATATAAAATAGAAATATCATTATTAAAATTGACACGGAATAGCGATACGCACCACAAGAAAGCAATTCATGAAGCAATAATATGTCCGGAAACCTGTAGTATGTGATGTGAACCGAGTAAAATGCATGTCAAAACACTCGGGCGGCTAATGCAGCAGAGCAACAGCTTTTATCGTGTGAAAATGAAAGCAATCTAATACAGACCCAAGTGGGATGCCCACAGCATAGCTTGTTACTTGTTGCTCTACAGATGCAAAATAAGCAGACAAAGCGAGTTTGGAAATAGGTAGTGTTGGGAAAAGTGAAAAAGGGAAGACGAAAGAAAACATGGGAAACACAGTGAAAGATGATTTGACTAAGAGAAACTTAAACAATGAAGATGCCAACGATAGACAAGAGAGAAGTGAAGAAGTCGATGAAGACAACTGGTCACGGGATGAAGACCAGGCTTCTTTGAAGTAAAATGGAGAGAGAAGAGAAGTGCAAAAGATAGGCGCGCATAAAGTCAAATTGGAGATGCAAAATTAAGTCACAGCACGTTAGAGCAATAAAACTACTCATATGTAAGTTCATCAACGGTTCAAAACAACTATGACTTTAGTGCCAAAATTTGTTTTGGAACATATGGAGACATGTAGGGATTGCGGGCTGTACTCAGTCAGAAATATTTGGCACAAAAGACTAATTCAACTCTGGCAACAATAAAGTTTCACCATACAATTTTGTCAGCCAGTGGACATATTGACCTCACAAGTCCAATTGAACGAAAAAAATTGGGCCACATATTTATATTATATAATAACCGTCGAATACAAAATGCGCATCGAAGCTTGTGGCTTATGATCTGCCACTCTACGACATTTTTTTGGAAGTAAACTGTCAGTTTAGTTTTTAAAATGCAGCAAAGTGGCAATCTTTGAAAACAATAAGTCTAAGGCAACCCATTAATGAAATTGTTTGAGCAGAACATTCGAGAACAGCCTGTGAGCTATACTAAATTACGCCGTAATTTTTTTTAGGAGTTTTATGAAGCGCTGGAGTAAGTTTCAAGACCAGTGTGAAATTTGACGTTGTACAAAAGCCACAAACACCGGTTTGACTAACAAAGTTCCGAACGGAAACAGCACGAGTTTGAACTCAACAGAGAAGCAGCATTTGAGAAAAACACGCACAGGGTTTGTCAAGTGCCAGAGCATCACATCAAATGTTATATCAAAATAGCATTTAGAAGCCGACAAAAATTTGGCTTTGTTGTTACAGGGCAATTCAATTTTAAAAAATGACTACTGGGAAAACCTTGTTGCTTTACATCCCAAAAAGCACCAAAATCTCTTCGGTTGTTTGTACAAATAAATAAGTTTCAAACAGGAATGATAACAGTACAGTGGATTGAAAAATAACAAACACTTAGCTACAACACAAACATATTATTGTTGCAAAAGCATAGACAGAACTGTTTAAATATACGACATGCTCAAGAAACATGTTTCTTAGATAGCCATGCTTCAGATACTTGTAAAAAAAAGAAGCTCAACAAACCAGCACACCATTGAATTGACTAATGTGCAATTTTATCACAAGGTGTTTGGTTCATAAGCTGCGGAAAGATAACAAAAAACTTAGTTTATAAAATCTTAAAAACGATAGAAAACATTTTCTGGATCATGTCTGTCAGTCGTCAATCCGAGATTTCAAGGTATCTGTGGCTTTGTAAGCACCATTGATAGCCATTACATTGACAGATTGGGATGTGGATGAATAAGGCCGCCTAAAAAATCCGCTGCGAAAATCACGACTGCTTTGTGGTCGTTGTGGGGAACGAGGAGGAGTTGGGGTTGTGAATGGAGCTGTTGGTGATACCTGGTGAAGTAGTAAATTTCTTTACATTATTTCGCTTTCAAATACACAGCGTACAATTGTAGGCGAATTTAAAAGTACAATCATTGCAGAATATCCATATGATCGATTTAAGCTTCTGGATATGGGATTGACTTCTAGGCTCAAAAACATGGGACTGCTACTATTCGGTGAGTCCGATTCGGTGAGAGCCTTTTTCGGTGAGAGCCCTATTCGGTGATTTTTTTGATTTTTTTTTGAAAATTATTGGGTACCGTAGCCTAATTAAAACCCCAAACCCCCTAACCCCAACCCCCCAAAAAAACCCAACCCCCCAAAAACCCCAAACCACCAAAAAAACCAAAACCCCAAAAAACCCCAAAACTCCAAAAAAAAACCAAAACCCCCAAAAAATTCCAAAACCCCCCTAACCCTAACCCCCAAAACCCCCAAACCCTAACCCCCAAACCCTAACCCCCAAACCCTACCCCCCCAAACCTTAACCCCCAAACCCAACCCCCCAAACCCTACCCAAACCCTACCCCCCAAACCCTACCCCCCAAACCCCAACCCTAACCCCCAAACCCTACCCCTAACCCTATAACGGCAATGATAATTAGGCTATGGCGCGCAATAATTTAAAAAAAAAAACTCACCGAATAGGGCTCTCACCGAAAAAGGCTCTCACCGAATAGGGAACTCACCGAATCGGACTCACCGAATCGGGCCATTCCGCAAAAACATAGGCACTTGTCAGGTGGGGGCCTACACTGTAAAGCTGAATATTTTAAGGGCTTCCTTACTGTGGCATCGGGTGATTTTGATGGTATTTCAAGAAAAACATACTGTATTTTACTTGGTACTTGTGACAGACTGACAGTATGGTGTATTATATTAATTCATACCTCACTGAACCTAACATATTATGCATGGGTACTACATTAGGGTGGTCCTCAAAATGGAAAATTTTGAAAAGTTAAGGTGCTTCTTTTTTAAATGACAGTGTGTTTTGGTGAAAAAATAACTTGTGTAAATTTTTTTTGAGAAATATTAACATTTAGAGGTGTCACAGCAGCCCCAAAGTTTGCACCCCTTTTCAAGCTTTTTATACCAAACCGCTAGATATCGAAAATTTTAGTTTGTCCTATTGAAACAAACTTGGTGTCTATTTCACCATTTGGGAGGGTGGGGATTTCAATAAACACATTTATATTGATGTAGCTATAACACAAGTAGCAATTTGAACAGTCTTGAACTTTATTTTAAAGCAAAAAATTTGAGTTAGTAGGCTAGCCTACAGGGGGCCTAGGTTGTTCGAATAGATAGTTTATCAAATCAGTCTAAATTAAGTTACTTATCATAACTTATATTTGCAGGATACGCTTTACCACTTATCAGTATTTGGCTAACAGTAATATGTCTTCTAATACTAGGCAGAAAAAATTGATATGGCTTGTAGGATTTCCGATTGATGAAATGGCAGCAAAACAGCTTCCTTCGTGGAGTGAAAGTTTCAAGCGATATTTTAAACTGCACCGTGATGAAAAAAAGACTGTGAGAGAAGCAGTGAGATTGACGGTGAGAGAAGTATTTCGTATTTGGGATAAGGCCCGGATTCCTGTTATGGAGGAAAGAAATGCTATCACCAAGTTTCAAAAGCAGCTAAATCAATATAAATTATTGTTCAAGGGGAAGTCACGAAGATCTAATTCGCAGAAGAAGAAGGAAGAGGATTTTACAAAAAAAATGGACACATTGTTTGATGTTGCACATTCTATGGCATTATCTATAATCAAAATTAATGAAGACAAGGAATTTTTGATGGCACAACGACAAACAAGGCGTCAAGGCATTATGATGGGTGTTGACAGAAAATTGATGAAAAAAGAAAAGCGGAGCATGCAACGACACAAACTAAAGATTGCTCAGGAAAAACGACAGCATGAAAAGGTTGGTGGTATTGCTGAAATGGCACAGTTGGCTTCAAGTTCCAGTAGTGCTGAAGAGACTACTGAGTACTGAAGACGGGGACTGTGAATATGAAATCTTTTCACCTGAAAGTCCAACAGCAAGCAGAGTTACAGAAGCAATTGATGAACATTTGACAGCTGCCTTAGACCGCACAAAAACAAGTGACCGAGCAGCAGTCCATGTATTGAAAGCAGCTGCTTCTGCAATAGGTCAGAGTGTGTCTGGATTCGCCATCAACCGCTCTTCAATACGACGTTCCAGACAAAAGCATCGAAAAAGCGTTGCTGAAAATATTAAAAGTACCTTTTCAACTGAAGCCAAGCTTGTTGTTCACTGGGATGGCAAACTTTTGCCAGATACTGCCAACAAAAGAGAAAAAGTAGACCGCTTACCTGTGTTAGTTTCTGGGTTTGGTACATCTAAACTATTAGGAGTTCCAAAGCTTTCATCTGGAACTGGTCAAGCTGTTGCAACTGCGGTGAAAGCATGTACGGACGATTGGGAAGTTACAGACCAGATTATTGGCATGAGTTTCGATACCACTAGCAGCAATACTGGTGTTAGACTTGGAGCCTGTACTCTTTTACAAAATGAACTAGAAAGAGAACTTTTACATTTTGCATGCCGACACCATATCTTTGAGATTGTTGCAGAAGCAGCTTTTTTTGTATGCTTTGGACCATCAACAGCACCGGATATTGCAATTTTCAAACAGTTTCAAAAACAGTGGCTTTTGATTGAACAATCGACATACGAAGTGATTTAACTGCAGAGGTTTCCAAAGTATTTGACGATAAGAGACAAGAGGTTGTTGATTTTTGCCTAAATGAATTGCTATCCAAGCAACCTCGTGATGACTATCGTGAGCTGCTAGAGCTTACCATTATCTTGTTCGGTGCTATTCCCCCCAGAGGTGTCAGGTTTTATCAGCCTGGGGCTCTTCATCGAGCTCGATGGATGGCTCGTCTCATTTATGGCATCAAAATGTATCTTTTTCGGGACCAATTTTTCACAACTGCTGAATGCAAGAGCCAGGCAACAACAAGATTTGTTGCTTTCGTGTGCTTGGTTTATGTAAAGCATTGGTTTACTGCAAAAAGTGCAATCACTGCCCCAGCGAATGATTTACAGTTTCTACAATCCTTGATCTCGTATCCTGATCAAGAAATTGCAAAAGCTACTAGCAAGAAATTTGCAAATCATCTGTGGTACTTGAGTGAAAGCTTGGTGTCATTGTCGTTTTTTGATCCTGATGTAAGTGTGAATGATAAAAAAAAAATGGTGGAAGCTCTTCAAAACCCAGCATCAGAAAAATCGTCTCCTAGACCAAAAGTGAACGTTTGTGCGAAAGATGTTATCACTAACCACATCCTAGCTGATTTTGTTTCATCGAAATCCTTAAACTTCTTTCACATTTTTTCTTTGTCAACACAATTTTTGGCCCAAGATCCAGCAGAGTGGCAAGTACTGAATGATTATAAAGCTGCTGTTACAATTGTGTCAAATATCTCCGTAGTCAATGACTTTGCTGAAAGGGGAGTAGCCCTGATCCAAGATTACGGGCAAGTTCTCTCAAAAGATGAGGAACAGCAACAGTTTTTGTTACAAGTGGTAGAATGGCACCGTCAAAATTACCCTCAATAAACACTAAAACTATTGATGACTATTAAACTGAATGTGATTGAAGTTAATTTTTATGCTGTAATGATGATTATACGCCGTACAGTGATTTGATACCAGTATTGGTATATTGGTTTCTTTTAAAGACTTAAAATTACCATAACTGCTACTTGTGTTGTACCTACATCAATATAAATGTGTTTATTGAAATCCTCACCCTCAGAATTGTTGGGATAGACATCAATTTTGTTTCTCTAGGACAAACTAAAATTTTCGCCTATAAGCGCCATCTAGCGGTTTGGTCTGAAAAGCTTGAAAAAGGGGTGAAAATTTTAGGGCTGCTGTGACACCTCTAAACGTTAATATTTTTCAAAAATATTTTACACAAGTTATTTTTTCACCAAAAGGCACCATTTAAAGAAGAAGCACCTTAGCTTTTCAAAATTTTCCATTTTGAGGACCACCCTAATACTACATGGATCATTTCTGAAGGTACTGTCATAATTTTTCCATTTTGCAGTTGGTAGGTAAGTAGAGAATGGTTTGCATGTAGAAGATACATATCAGTGCCTAACTAATCAAGTATAGACAAGAACTCATCTAGCATGCTCTTTTTGTTGAGCAGATGGATAAATATGCAAAGTTTACATTAAGCAATAAATAGGTTACAGAGATCCCAACATTTTGTAAACTTGTATTATTCAATGCAAACTTTTTGTGGAAAATGATCTAAATGCCAAGCTAAAAAAAAGAAAATCCATGACTATAGTTTAAACATAAGCATTATGATCAAAATACGGGAGCAAGTCTTTTAGGCGCCGGTCAAATAGGTGCGCACACTGTGGCGTCAGGATGTATAGGTGCGGAGCACTGTGGCGCCCGTTCATTTAGGTGCTATTTCTAGTAAAGTCTGCAGATTGTTTCAGCTTGGCTGGTAGGGCAATGCTTTTCACACAAAATGTTGTATTGAACATAAAAATATGTCATGGCTTCAGTGCGTGAAGCTGCTTAAACCGGCAATGCTTTTCACACAAAATGTTATATTGAACAGAAAAATATATTGTATTTTATTGCGTGTGTTCGGCATTTATTTGTTGTTAGTCCAGGTTTGCGTCGGCGAAAGCTTTATCAATAAATTATTCAAGTTTCTAAACATGACTGAGTTCACTTTTAGTAAGTCAAATAATGACTTACTAGTAAGTCAAATAAATAAAAGTCTAAAAGACTTACTTACTAGTAAGTCTTTTAGTAAGTCAAATAATGTGTAACATCAATTATACAAACTGGGAGGAAACCGCAGAGGACAGGCTGCTCTGGAGATCTGCCACTCAGAAAGGTGTCGCCACGTTTGAGAAGAGCAGATCTAAAAGGTTAAAAGAAAAAAGAATGCAAAGAAAAGAACGACAATCACACCCACAACCAACTCTCCCAAACGATCTTAAATGTACCAAATGTAACCGAACTTTTAAAGCCAAGATTGGACTAATTAGCCATTTAAGAACTCACCGTTAGCTTTTATTTTATTGCGAAGGCCATCATCCTCGAAGACGAGGGATAGCCATCATCATCAGTAAGTCAAATAATGAACTACACTAAACATCAGTAAAAAATATATTTACCGTAGCCTATATTCAAGCGGGTGGTAAGCTTGAGTGAAGAGTAACTTATTTTTCCGTCAAAACCCCGACTAGGTTTAATAACGAGCAAAGTCGCACCATTATGCTTGCAACTTGTAGCCAGGGTTTATATGCCCTATAGAAATGCATTCATGTAGTAGAGCGTTGTCTCATACAAACTCGCCACACGGCCAATGCATCCCGAGTAGAGATGTACCGATACCAATATTTTGGCCCATACTGATATCACTTTTTTAGGCCGATACAGATATTTTGGCCGATACTTTAGTGTTACAAAAAGAAGCAATTTTGGTATTTGCAAGTAATTATATCAAATGCTAAGTTTTACCTTATTTGCATAAAACTATTAAAAAAAGCTTTGAATTGGCATATAATACCAATTCAAAGCTTTTTTTAATAGTTTTATGCAAATAAGGTAAAACTTAAAGCACAAGATCAAAAGTAAAACCACAAGATCTTGTGCTAAAACACAAGCCGTGGCACCACCGCGACTGACACAGTGACAAATTAGTCTAAAACCAAAAAATCTCCAAAATTCAAAATTAGATGTGTTCAAGTTTGGCGCTTACAATAAATAAATTCCAAAATACGCCACAAAACCAACCAACTTCGGAAATTTATAGAGCAGCAAGGGGAACTTCAAATGGGCAACATTAGGTGCCAAAGGGGCAATATTATGTCATTATGAGCGACAATGGATGGATTTGGAAGTCCTTGGCACTTGAAGATTCAAGAATCCAATCCCAACTCCATGTTGTGTCATAATAGTAGGTTTTAGTAATAAAAGACCACCGTGATTGAGGACTGGGGTATAAAGGAAAAAACATTACATCATAATTGGGGTTTCTGAAAAATTAATGAAGGGTTTGCGCAAACTCTCCGAATAGGCTATCATAATTGATAATAAGATGTAAAATGTAAACCAAGTCATTTGTGTAGTCGTACAAAAACTATTCGACAAGTAATGTGCAACCTAAGGGCGGTAAGCACTTTAACATACTGATATCCCATTGAACCACGAACCATCAACCAATCAGAAGCTACGCTGTTCATGACATCATCAAGGTTGCGTTTCTCGGAACAAAGGAAAAATGCAACTTCCCACCATTGCTATTGCAGTATTGCTCTTGTTTGTTGTGTAATTAGCACAAAAAGTTTAAAGTAATCATCAACTCTCTGGCTGAATGCTGAAATGGTCACAATTGGACGGACAACCTAACATCTGTTGGTTCGTGGTTCGGGTTTGTTCAATTGGATATCAGTATGTTAAAGTTCCTACCCCTATTAAGGGCGCTTGTCGTTTGGTTGAGAAGCTTTTGCCAGGCCAAGACTACTCAGGTACCAAAAATGTATAATTTTGCATCGTTTTTACGTTGCTAAACGTTTAAAAAACCCATGTAACTTGGTTGTTTTTAGTAAGCTGGTTTTATCAGTTTGTGATTTAATTTCCACCTTTCGTTGTAATAAACTCATCCAGCTTAAACAATGTCAGAGTAAGTAGGCTGCGCATTGCGCAACAAACTCCCACAGCCACAGTTATCACCACTTGCTGCTGACAAGTCAAAGAAAACATCTATGTCTTTTGATGTTGCCGATTTGCGCCACATTTTTGTGTTTTTTTTATAGTGATACTTGCTCTTGCTATTTCTGTTACGTTTAGATGATGTCACGTCATTATGTCGATTTGAGATATAATTCAATTCATGACGTTGTATGAATGAAAAACTTTTACAAGTTTTATAGGCCTACTCTGCTGAGAGGAAAAAAGAAACAGAAATGATAAATATTGGAGAAATTGAGTCTCCTTACACAACTTAGAATCGAACAACGCAAAACTGCTGAAACAAAACGTTTTGTTTTAAGTGAAAGAATCACTGTAAGCAACCAATGTTAAAACGTGCGTGCAAGAAGTCATGGGAGTGTAACGTATCAAAAATTTGAACAGGTTGTTATTTTTCTACATCAATGTGACGTTAGTTACTACTTAAAAAAAATTATATTTTTGCTTCTGTAGAAAATCCGCAGCAAACGCCTTTTTTTTGCGTGTTTAGTATCGGCCACAGCATCGGCCAAATTTAGTAGAGCCAAGAGTAGTAGAGCGTTGTCTCGCACCTCATCTCCACACGCGCATTAACAAAACAACATATTTTCTGTTCAATATAACATTTTCTGTGAAAAGCATTGCCCCACCTGCCAAGCTGATACAATCTGCAGACTTTACTAAGAATAGCGCCTAAATGAACGGGCGCCACAGTGCTCCGCACCTAAATATCCAGACGCCACAGTGTGCGTGCCTATCTGACGAGCACCTAACTTTCTGCGCCTAAAAGACGTGGACCCCAAAATACAACCACAAAACACCTAATGAAAATGAAATGCACTAGTGCCAAATCACCCAGTGCAACACAACCTAAGTATTTCAAGGTCACAATGTAGTGCTTTCTTGACAGGTGCCTAAGTGGTGTCTAAACTTAAAAGTTCTGTTTGTACAAATACGTTTAAATTTAACTGTCCAATCTTGGATAAAAAACAAATAACACTTATATAAAAGTAGGCACAATACTTAACTTACCCTGGATGGTGGAGATGGGGATTGATAAGGATATGATACTTTTCTTTCAATAAAGTGATAGGAAATGGGATCATGGGCAGATTCTGTTATAACTACATTACTTGAACTTTGTTTATTTTCTATTAATTTATTACTTAATGCATTGCTGTTACTAAGTGATTTAGTTTTGATACCATAGTCCAAACTTTTCCTCCGATTTTCGGTGGTCACTTTCATAGGCCGCCGCAGTCCAATAGATGTAGAAGGTCGCATGATCGGTTTTGAGATAAAGTCAGTTTCTTGATTGATAAATGGCATCACCGAAAGATTGGCATTTTTCCGATGCTTCAAAGCTTGCATTGGGTTGCCACAAAGAGGATCGCCAATAGTGAGGGGGCTAGAATCATCGAAATGCAGCAATCCACTATCTGATCCAGATGAGCCGGGTCGTGCACCACTGACTGGTGAAGCAGTATCACCTGACATTTGTATTGGTGGCCGTTTTAGAGCAGAAGCTGTGGCTGGTCTAGCCAAGTTAAATCTTCGAGATGGAACCATTGAGAAAGAAGAAGGGAGTACATTTGATAATTTGGCTCCATCTTCATGAAAATTTCGAGGGCTGGAGCTTGTTGATGAAAAATCGATGGAATCTGTATCACTGACAATATCTATACCTTCCTTAATTGCCTTGGTAATGAGATCTATGTCTTCCTGAGAGTGAGAAGATGCAGTAGCAGAAACGGCTACATTAGCACCTTCTCCAGCATCAGATGAGGCTTCATCATCCAATTGCTGTAACTGTGGAACTTTTTCTAAAACAAAATTTCGAAAGGTTTGCCCAGCTTCACTTGGAAAGTTATGAGTGATGGCATTTCCAGACAAAGTTAGGGTGGTTAAACATGTCATTATTGACAAATAATCTATTTGCCCGATGTCAGATATCTTATTAGCTTCCAGATCTAAAACTTCTAAAGCATCTAAAAAACTTATTGGGCTAATGTCATCAATGTTGTTGTAGGCAATGTAAAGTTCCTGTAAATTTTGCATGGAAGCTATTCCATCAACATCATTAAGACCACAACGTGACATCCACAAAATTGTCAGACATTTGAATGATGTTCCAATATCTCGTACAGAAGGTATAATGCTATCACTTAATTTTAACTGCATTAAAAGAGGAAGGTATTGACCAAAGTTGCCAAGTGTTGTTTCTGTTGTATTCACAATCATTTCTATTGCTTCAACATTCTTTAAATCCTGTTGTCCAGAAATTTCTCGCAATTTTGCTGGTGACAGGAATTCACTCACAATCAGTTCACTTTCCTCTAGAACAATTGGCTCTGGATTTATCAAACTATCTCGAATACTATTTAGCCAATCATCAGCCATGATGCACCCAACACAGGTTTTTCTTGAGCCAATTATATAAAGTATTGGCATCAATAAAATTGTAAGCAGGTTTTTAAATTTGAGACTACCATACATTCATATTCCATCCTTCAAACCTAATTAACAAAGTAACATGCAGTGGTCCAATTAATGATTTCTATAGTCTAAGGAAACAGTCACATGTTGTCGATATACCGTAGGCCTACCAAAATTCCAATAAACACGAAAAGATGGCAAAACCTTGAAAGGGTTAACACGTGCCCTAAAAGTAGATCAAGTAGTAGGCAGCATTGCCACAAAACCCAAAGGGGTGCAACCTAGTTTGTACCTTGAACCATTCGTACAGTCAGTTCGTATCCTGAAAAGATCGAGAAAAAAAATAGCAGAAACTGCGGTTAACGGAAACTGCGGAAAAAATGTTTGCGGAAACTGCAATCAGCGAGGGTTAGAGCATAGATTACTCTATAGTGAAGGTTAGCAAAAACTGCGATCAGCGAGGGTTAAAGACCATAGATTACTCGAGTGTTAGAGTTAGGGTAAGCGGAAACTGCGGAAAAATGTTTGCGAAAACTGCGATCAGCAAGGGTTAGTGCATAGATTATCTATGGTTAGGGTAAAGGTTAGCGGAAACTGCGGAAAAATGTTTGCGGAAACTGCGATCAGCGAGGGTTAAGGTTAGAGCATGGATTACTCTATGGTTAGAATTAGGGTAAGGGTTAACGGAAACTGCGTAAAAAAATTTGCGGAAACTGCGATCAGCGAGGGTTAGGGTTCGAGCATAGAACTCTATGGTAAGAGTTAGCGGAAACTGCAAAAAAATGATTGCGGAAACTGCGAACAGCGACTTCGGCTTTTTTAATTTTTTCTTCATTTAATGCTGTTTTTGTTTTACTGTATTATCTTTATCCTGCATTGCGGGAAAACGGACTTGAGCGCTATGCATCGGTGTACGTGTACGCCTTCCGACTAGGGACTTCCGACGTACATCTGACCCTAGGAACGGTACATTACGGGACGCGCAACTCCGTTGTTCCTTCAACATTAGAAGGGTCAATTGGCAATTTGACATTTTTTTTACGCTTTACTGCTGGCTTGCTTTCAATTAAAAACCTTAAATTACTTTAAAACCAACTTCACTCTTCTTATACAACCCATAAAAAGTAAAATATTTTGTAAATTACAAAAAAACGTAACCCTTCTAGTGTTGCGGATAAGCCAAAAGCGAATGAAGTTTCGCATCCCTATGATCTACAATCCCTAATCTGACCCACGCTGCAGCCGACTGCAATGTCTGTTTCCGGTTGTCTACTATACTTATGACTTAAATTTGGTACTACACATTACTCGAAATCGACCACTGGGTAGAGGCAATTATCGTAAAGTTTCTTGCCGAGAGAAACAACAGCAAGTGCGGGTGATTGGAGTCGAACATGCAGTCTCTAGACTGCATGTCTAACGCGCTAACCACTCGGCCACTGCCGCCGACCTAAATTAACTGTCTTAAATTAACCGACTTGATAAGTGCTACAAAGACAGTTGAGGATTGAAAAGTTACGAGTTAGACTTCACTTTAATTTTAATCTAAATTTACAAGCTTTTTTGTGCTCATAATTTGGTACATAGCGATCTGTTTACACAAACCTTGGCGACACGCAAGCTGAAGGCCAATGTGATTTCGATTTTGAACTGCTAACGTTAAATTTGACAGGAGGCTGATCTGCTACAGTTGATTTCAGTCAAAATCGATAGTAGCCTACAGAAAAAATAGTTGATGGTTTGCATAGTAGTTGATAAGAATAGTGTTTGTGTTAAGCTACTTTTGTGTTTTTCATATCGTGCAAATAATTATAGTTAAATTTTGATACCTACTTGTTCTGGAAATTGTCCGCCCCGTTAATTCAGTGGTTACGCACGCGACTCAAGATCACACGGCGTTGGTTCGGCTCTCGGGGTGTGCGCTTCAACAACGCATTTTGGGACTACTTTCCATTCAGCGGCACCAAGTGGATGGAATAATTCTCCCCAACAACATTTCAAACAACATTTCAAAAACAGGTGGAAACCTCACTTTGTTTATCTCGGTGACTGGGCCTAGGTCAGTGGTTTAAAGCCTCTACACTCTACAGTCAACATCAGTACTTCCCAAACTTTTTCAGCTTGTGGCACACTAGAAAAATTATGAAACGCTTGCGGCACACTGACAAGAGAAGAAAAGTTGCCTTGAAAAATTGTTTTTACGTTTTAATGCGATGGATGTGCTTGTTTATACCAACACATACGACTGAAATGAGGTTGCATTGTTGACAAACATACCCGCATTTCATCGTTAATTCTAAGCAGTCTCTCTCGTTTACAGCTTTTAATTTCAGTCAAAACAGAAAAGCCATGTTCACATGGCCATGAAAATTGAATATGCAAATGGCAATATAGTTTCGATTACTTTTGCACTGATCATGGAATAGGATTTGGAAGCAGACAGCCAAAACTCATCCAAGTTTTTTTGTGGAAACAGCGTTTGAAAAAACAGGTCGTTTCGTAAATCAATGAGCTGTTCTTCTGCTTCTGCAGAAAGATTGCTTCATTCCTTCCAAATGGTGGGAAGTAATGTTGCAGTGCAAGCTGAAGTCCAGACAATGTGCTCACAATTTGCGGAAGAATTTCTTGTTAATGAGTTGATTCATTAAGAGCGGAAAACGAATCCAAGACTTTCTTCGAGACTTTTATTTCTCCCCGCATCGTAGGACAACCATCAGTACAAACGCTCAAGCAGCTACTGCATTTCAACTCAGAAAGTAAAATATTTTCATCTGCCAATTTGAATATGTCTTCTTTGATTGTGTCCCTCAATTCTTTGCAAAACAAACATTCATTTTATCATTTACCAATGTTTCAGTGCTAATTAAGAGAATAAAAGCCAGCAAATGAGATTTCCCAGTTCTGTCAGTAGATCTGTTAACTTGTAAAGATCATAGCACAGACAGCTCGTTGTGTGTAGCAACAAAGTGTTTGCGAACTTGATCCATTAAACCTGAGGATAGCTCTTCTATCGTTCGTGAAATTAAGTTACAGTATGTTATTTGACAACGGAACTCTAACTTTTTTGGGAGAAGCACTACGGTACCAAACATTTCTTCAACAACAACGGCTAATGCCGGTCCAATTACTGTTTCTGCATCCATGTGTGCTTTTTTGTGTTTCGCCAACAAGTGAGCCACTTTGTAACTTGCAATCAATCCTTTTTCCTGCAGCTTGAGGTAGTATACTTGATCTTTGCCTGCTTGTTTGGGACTTCAGGTTCGCAAAATATCCTTTTGGTTTAGCCTTCAATGTTGGATGAATCTTCTCCAAATGTCTGCTAAGCTTCGTGGGAACAAGCGACTCATTAGATAGGCTAAGGCTTTATTGCAAATAATGCAGAAAGGTTGTTGGTTATCTTCGGGTCCTGAAGCAATAAACCCGTAATGAACGTATTCTTTAGCAGCCCAATTATGACGTGGCAGTTACCCTACTCTATCGGCAATGCCATAGCTGGTTTCATCATCACATGTGTTTATTTATCATCTATTGAAGCAGTTAGAGCGCTTTTAAGTCGCATATGCTTGTATGCATGGCTTATTTTAAATATTTATACAGTTCTTTTCCAAAATTCCAAAAAGATTCGCGGCACACTTGAGAATCTGTGGCGGCACACTAGTGTGCCGCGGCACACAGTTTGGGAATCACTGGTCAACATGTATGCGAAACTGCAAAGATCAAGCTCTCAAAGAAGCTTTCTAAGTCCGAGAATAAACATCAAATCCGAAGATCATCTGGCAACACTAGTAAGAGAAAAAAATTTGCCATTTATTGTGAAACTAATGGAGAGTCTCTCCAGGAGACACGATAGGGGTGTTTTGTAGCGATAAAAAGAATTAATAGTCATACTTTGGAAAATTGGATTCTCAAAGCTACCACTTAAAAGAAACATAAAACACATTTAGCCTTGAGTTGCTTTGGCAGTTGTGTTGATCAGATGTTCAATGATCGAAATTTTGGCTGTTAGGCCTTCTACATTTAGCTGTAGCAGCGTGATGCCTTCCCTTACGGTGTTAGAATATACCTGCCCTAACAAGGGCACATGATCAGGGGAGGCGTCAAAATTGGCTTCAAGTCTTTCCATTCGGCTGACCACAAAGTTTCTGCTTCATACGAACAACAACGAGCCTTGAGTTAAAAAATACATTGTTCGTAACTAATTGCATTGGTTAACTCGTTGTACTGTACGGTAGTACATAGTTAAGCACCTAAGGTACGGTATATAACTCAAGATCAAGCAGCACTGGTTTGGCTCTCAGGGTGTGCGCTTGAGCGATGCATTTCAAGACTGCTCTCCATTCAGTGGGACCTAATGGATGGAATAGCTTACAGACCACAACATTTTAAATAACTAGCTATAGAAACTTCACTAATGTCAAACTCAGTAGCCTACGGTAACCCACCCTGCATCACTGGTTCAAAGTCTTTGCAAGTGTGTGAAACTGCCAGTCTAAACAACCTATCATAAGTTTTGTCTGTCCGAGATAAAGTTTTAAAACCAACCAACATTGACTCCCAGTTATTATTAGAGGTTCACATGTTGGCAAGGCTTGTTTATATATATGATTTGCCATGGTTTGGTAGTTAGTGGGCTTAGTGTTGTTTCATATCTTACACCAATTCAGTGGGACCTAATGGATGGAACAGCTCACAGACCACAACATTTTAAATAACTATCCGTCCGTCCTCATAGCTCAGTTGGTTAGCGCGTGACTTCTGGAATGAAGAAGCTTCAAAATCAAGCGGCGCTGGTTCGACTCTCGTGGTGTGCGCTTGAGCAACGCATGTTAAGGAATGCTCTCCATCCAGCGTCATCTAATGGATGAAATAGCTCCCCGGCAACAAGACTTCAACAATCGGAAATTTCACTCTGCCAATCTCGGTGACCCTTCACAAGTATGCGAAACTGCCAGGATTAAGCTCTGCAAGAAGTTTTCCCAGTCCGAGGATAAAGATCCAATCAATTCATCTGCATATGTGTATTGTGTAAACTACTGCGCATTAAACACAGTATTTTTAAAGCTTATACTAATCTACAAGGTTTATGGCTTGCTTGTTTATGGTACTGCAAAAGCAAAAGTGACCATGTCTGTACAAAACATAACTGGTGTAAATAATTCATTGAGTTGTGAAGAAGTGGATTTCAACAACTATAATGCTGTTATATCAGCACTATGTGGAACGTTATGTTTGTTTGGATTAGTGTATACATTTTTTGGTAAGTTTTCAGATTTGGAATTTGTTCACAGATTTTGCAAGTTAGCTAATGCATAAGTTATGTTATGTTAAAGTGAAATATTCCAACATTTATCACTGAGTTAGTTCAGTGGTCGAGTGGTTTCTGCTCTGGTACCGGTACTGGTAGATATGATATCGATCCTAGCTCGGGTCAAACCAGAGTAGAGATGTATCGATACCAATATTTTGGCCGATACCGATCCCGATACCGATATCACTTTTTTAGGCCGATACCGATACTGATACCGATACTTTGGTGTTACAAAAAGAAGCAATTTTGGTATTTGCAAGGAAATATATCAAATGCTAAGTTTTACTTTATTTGCATAAAACTATTAAAAAAAACTTTGAATTGACATAATTTATTAAAGATTCAAGAATCCAATCTCAACCGCATTGTTGTGTCATAATAGTAGGTTTTAGTAATGGAAGGCCACCGTAATTGAGGATTGGGGTATAAGGGAAGAAACATTACATCATAATTGGGGTTTCTGAAAAATTAATAAAATGTTTGCGCAAACTCTCCAAATAGGCTATCATAATTGATAATAAGATGTAAAATGTAAAGTTTGGCGCTTGTCGTTTGGTTTTGCCAGGCCAAGCTTTTGCCAGGCCAAGACTACCCAGGTAGCAAAAATGCGCAATTCTGCATCGCTCCCACCCCGCCAAACGCTCAAAAAACCTGTGCAACTCGGCTGCCCCCAGCAAGCCGGCTCCACCAGTCAGCAATTCAACTTCCACCCTTAGCCGCAACAAAATCACCAAGCCCAAACAATGTTGCAGCAGAATAAGTAGGCCCAAAAAGAAAGCAATGGGACCACAAATCCTCAAAAAACCAATCAAAATGGTCCCGTTGCGCCCAAGATGACAACCTCATTGCGAAGAAAGGAGCGTCCTCCCGGCCACCAGCACAAGGCTGAGCACTCACCAGCACAGCGAGCTGCCGCAACCCGCCAACGAAAACGGTGCAGCTTCCACACTAGCCATTTCAATTCTTGTCGATGTCAATTGTTGCTACAAAACGGCTGCCGAGAAACATATAGTTGATTGGATGGTCTAAATGGCTAGCGTGGAAGCTACATCGTTATGGCCAGCGAATCGCAACAGCCCGCCGCACCAGTAAGCGCCCAGCCTCGTGCCGACAGCAGGGAAGGACACTTCCCCCCACAATGAGGCCGCCATCCCAGGCGCAACAAGACCACTTATTGATTAGTTCAGTGAAGATTCGCAGTCCCACCCCGAGCCCGCCCAATCCGCCACGACATTGTTCAAGCCTGGTGAGTCCACCACAACGAAAGGCGGAAACCAAACCACAAACTGACAGAACCAGCCCACCAAAAATAACCAAGCCACACGGGTCCCTCAAACGTCCAGCAATGCAAAAACGATGCAAAACTACACATTCCCGCCACCTGGGTACTGGGTAATCTTGGCCTGGTTTTATCCTCTGCTGAGAGTAAAAAAAAAACACAAATGAAAAACATTGGAGAAATTGAGTCTCCTTCACAACTTTGAGTGAAAGAATCACTGTAAGCAAACAATGCCAAAAGGTGCGCCCATGAAGTCATGGGAGTGTGAGGTATCAAAAAGTTGAACAGGTTGTTATTTTTCTACTTCAATGTGACGACATTGACGTTAGTGCCTACTTTAAAAAATCTATATCTTTGCTTCTGCAGAAAATCCGCAGAAAACGCCTTTTTTTACACGTTTAGTATCGGCCACAGTATCGGCCAAATTTTGCCGATACCGATACTCAAAAAATGGCCAATATCACCGATACCGATGCCGATATCGATGTATCGGTACATCTCTAAACCAGAGACTTTAAAAATTGGGAGCTGGTATACAAGCCCCCCCCCCCTGGTAACTCATGACAAAGACAGGTCTTGACCAAACATATAGGGTGAAACTACTTTACCTTCGCTTTGCTGTTCACACACTTCAATCCATATATATGTTTTAGTCAATTCCTCTTTGTCATGAGTTACCAAGGGGGGGGGGGGGAACTTGTATACCAGCTCCAAAAATTGTACTGTTTGTGTCTTTTCTTGCATAACACAGTGAGAGTAAGTCGTGTAATGAGATGACATTGTAAACCTGATTTAATATTAAAAATAAGCCCTGCCGCTAAAAGACCTTACCTGTTGTAAAGTGACAATAAAATTACCCAGATAGTAAATCAATCGTTTTTTTCCTCTGCCGATGTTAAATCAATAAAAAAAGGTTTGATTTACTATCTAGGCATAACATTATTCTTATTTATGGACTGCACCCTAGCAGTGCAACGAATAGGTTACACAAGTGCACACACGCTGATTGGCATCGTAGTTGCCAGTTTCGAGGTTTTCTCGCAGAATTGTGATAATCTTATTTAGGAGTTGCAAGTATTTGCCTGAGACTCCCGCGCTGTATGACCTGGAATTTCTTCACTTAGCAATAATGATATTACGTTTATATAGTTGATAAAATTTTACATTTTTTGGCTAATTTTTGAAACCAAAATTTTGAGAGTAGCTGACAGATACTTTACAAGAATAAACATTCTCGTTCTTCACCTTTAGTCAATTGGAGATTATCATTTCGTATATTATAAATTGAAATGTTTCAGTGCTTAAATTAGATTTGAAAAAATTTACAAAAAGTAAAAAGTGTATTAAAATTTGTTTTGAACGCCTAGATGCGTTCATGCATGATATTTGCAGTCTCAGCAGAAGATTGTATAAATTGACGATTTCGGTGCTTAACTTATCATCATTCTATGCTTCCAAGGTGTTAAAAAAAAGAAATAACAAATTTGTGGTGATTCTTCACAGTTTGTAACTTTACGGCAACGTCAGGAAAATTTATAATGTTAGATTGCTGGATTTGTAATGCTAAGATTGCGTGGAATTTCATTCAGGCTACTTGGTAGCATTCCTTTTTTGTAAATGCAAATTCATGTATGAAAATTTCTATATTTCAGCACTACTGAAAAACCTAAACAATTATATACATGTCATTACTCACAATCGAAAAAGCATAAAAACAATTTTCATTCAGAAATTTCAGATCAGAATAGAAATTATGCTTAATCAATTTAGTTGGTCTTCATTGTGACAACATAAAGTATATACAATTAAAAATACAGCGCAAAAAAAGCTGGAAGAATTTTTACGAAGAATTTATTTTACAAACAATTGTTTTACAAACAATTGTTTTACGAACAATTGCTTACGAATAATTGCTTTACAAAGAATTGCTTACAAACAACTTGTCGGACACTGTTAAAGAGTCGGCAAAAAAAAATAAATTTAAGTTCAAATAACTAAAAAACCATAAACTCAGACGTTAGGGCTAGCACATATGGTAAGAATAACCACTGCTTGAAAACTAACTTATCGTACCGGTACAATTTAAAAAAAATATACTTATTTGCACATAACATTTGTTTTAAAGGATATCGTTGCTTCAAAGCTGTCATGTTTTTGAGTGGATTGATCTTTGGTGGAACAACGGTTTTTATGATCTGCAATGAAGAAAGAATTTTTCAACAAAATGTTTCCATTGAAGTAACTGCTGGTGAGTACTGAATAGTGCTAATCATTGAACTGGTAATTTGGTATTTGTTTTATATAATATATGCTTGAGATCAAGCAATTGACAACTAGTTCTGATGGAAATACAGTACCGGTATTATAAATATGGGAAAATTTTATGAAATGCAGGAGATAAAATGCTATGCTACAGCTAGGCATCATTTCCTGAGCACTGCAAAGGCTACTGGTTTAATATATTCTTAATCTTACAGGATTATATTCATAATTAAGCTCGATTTTATTTTTGATTTCAGGCATCTCTGTTGGAATTGGCATATTGTGTGGTTTTATAACAATGCTTGTGCGCTATGTTGGCTTATTTTTGCAAGGTTTCTTTCTTGGTGTTCTGGTTGCTTTTGCAGGTAATTATGTGGTCGGCAGTGTTATGCATTTTAATAAGTTTTAGTAATTCATGAAATCTTATGATCAAGGGTCTCTAGATGCTTGATGTTTCATAGAAAGTCTGCAGAAGTCAATCGAGACTGATAAGAAATCATAACTTTAATGCATGTCTATTAATGTATTTGTTGTCCACATTTCCATACAAGCCCTACTATTTGTATGGTCCCGCACTGCCTGCAGTGATTTGAATAGGAACGCAAATCCGAGAAGAATCTAAATCATCCATGATTTACAACTCTGTAAACAGTTTCTGTATATATGTGACCTGTGAACATTAGCATCTCTATCAAGTGAAAGGTGTTCAGATATGTTTTATACATTTCAAATCACTTTCATGTCAGCAGGCTTAAGATTTCTATTTTTATATGTGTAATTACACAGTGCTTGGAAGTAAAGTGTTTACTGTTTACTATGGTTGAAGTGTTGTTACATAACTGCCATGTTCAGGCCAAGTGTACTAAGGGTCGTATGTGCAAATAAATGGTTTGGATTTTTAGTTTGTCTTTATTTTTATAAACATCTTCTTTTCGGTTTATGTATTTTTGCTCAATTCATGTTAGCTTTCATTTATAACTATGCACATGTTCAATTTTTCATAATAATCAGTTAATCACAGATCACTCATAGTGTAATCTTATAAAATGATTATATGATAAGCATTGTCGAATCTCCTTGCAAGTGTGCTGTGCATGGCCCATTTGTCTAGAAATCAGGTTAGTTGTATATTGGAAAAAAAGTTGATCAGTTTCCAGAACTCGAAAGTTTTGCTGCACCCATCACATTTAATTGTCCTTATCATCCTTCTAGGCATCATTGGTATGCAATCATTCTACCATCCCTCTACTCCATGGATTCCTGCAAGCATTTTATTTGGAACTGGTGTCTTCTTTTCAATACTTACTTTAAAGTATCAAAAGCAATTGATCATTTGCAGCACCGCCGTGTTTGGCAGTGTGCTTATCACCTTGTGCATTGATTATTTCATTGAGAGATTTTTTCTATTTTGGTATGTATTTTTGTCTTTATGTTTGTCTGCTTTAAACGGGTTTGCTACTATTCGGTGAGTCTGATTCGGTGAGTCCGATTCGGTGAGTCTGATTCAGTGAGTTCCTAACCTCTAACCCCTAACTCCTAACCCCTAACCCTAAAACGGCAATGATAATTAGGCCACGGTACCCAATAATTAAAAAAAAAAATTGAAAAAATCCCCCGTTAAGGGATCGGACTCACCGAATCGGACTCACCGAATCGGATTCACCGAATCGGGCCATTACGGCTTTAAACATGTCTAGAAAATTAAGGTTTTCTTTAAGCAAATCCATGAGCTGCAACATCATTTTATTTTAATTGGCCTTGACTGTGTTTGTAATGTCATAATGTCATTAATAGCTAATATTTGTGTTTTGCATTTACTCATTTTATAAGTTTTATTTATTTGTTTGCTGCTCATCATTTGGTGGTCACATGATCGACTTGTTTTTCATGGCATGTACATTGTGCAACTTATTCCATTATTTCAATTGATTCTTCAGTTTTCTTAATTGTCAAATTGTTTTTTTTTCACCAGATTGAGAGTTTTTTGTTAACCTCAATAAATCGTGTCAAATCTACCTTAAGTTGCAATTCAGCACAGGCAGCATCAAATAAAACAAAACGTGGTTTGTCAAAAAAAAAATCATATATAAATTACAAATACGAAGGTTGAAATAAACAAAACTTCTCAATTTCGAAAACATACTACTGGTTGCTTGGTGAACAGGTTCATTTAATTATTTTTTTGTGAATCACTGTCATTCTTGTACCTTACCACCGCGTTTTCCCCACAGGTATGCATGGGAAGCACTCATGGCAACCCCTTCGTTCCCGTCTTGCTGGTACGCGTGGGTGATCCTTGCAGTATGGCCTGCGTTGTCGTGTGAGTAGATCATCGAAAGTATTTAAATGTGCAACTTGTGTGGTGGATGTTAGGAAGCGATCCGAATGACTTCAACCTAAACGACGTGACCCGTATATTCTGAGCCTGTAATGGCTTGTTATCCGAATGCTGCAATGACTCCAAGTAGAATGAAGCGAGACTTGCTTATTTTGTTGATGTTGCACTGTTCAGAAATGGGTCGCTTACATTACGAACATAACAAAACCATATCTCTAAATGACTTGCATCACTATTGGGTACAGTCCACCGACCACCATGGTTTACGATCATGAGCACTCTTGACAGCATTTGTATGTATAATTTAATTTTGTCCATTATGTAATAGGTAGGGCCATTTTTATTTTGACCTAAAAAAAATTTGTTTTGACTTTCTTTTTATCAAATTTACTTTATTTTGACCTAACGAAATTGCTTATTTGTAGAGGCCACAGTTCTTCCTTAAATTGATACCAGTTACCCAAACATATTAATTATGTCGATTTAAGACCCAAACGTGTTCAATAAAATGAGATTGTTCAAACAGGTTTGCCTTGATTGCGATGCTTGTTGTCGCTCCAATCCAGCTTGATGGCGTTTACTTTTCCTGTGGCTTCCAACAAAATACTTTTCATCGCACTTTTATGGTGCAATTTTTGCGAGTTTATAGTGAAGTGCGATGAAAAGTATTTTGTTGGAAGCCACAGGAAAAGTAAACGCCATCAAGCTGGATTGGAGGGACAACAAGCATCGCAATCAAGGCAAACCTGTTTGAACAATCTCATTTTATTGAACACGTTTGGGTCTTAAATCGACAGGGTCTGCTACTATTCGGTGAGAGCCTTTTTCGGTGAGAGCCCTATTCAGTGATTTTTTTGAATTTTTTTTTGAAAATTATTGGGTACCGTAGCCTAATTAAAACCCCTAACCTCAAACCCAAAAACCAAAACCCCAAAAACCCAAACCCCCCCAAAAAAAAAAAAAAACCCCAAAAACCCAAAACCCAAACCACCAAAAACCCAAAACCCTAACCCCCAAAAACCCAAAACTCCCAAACCCCAAAACCCCCCTAACCCCTATCCCCTAACCCCTATAACGGCAATGATAATTAGGCTACGGCGCGCAATAATTTAAAAAAAAAACTCACCGAATAGGGCTCTCACCGAAAAAGGCTCTCACCGAATAGGGAACTCACCGAATCGGACTCACCGAATCGGGCCATTCCGTTAAATCACACCCAGGAGTTGCATTAAATTTATCAGGAAAATTTCGACAAATCTGTTTCTTTTGCTGAAGACGTTTTGGCTTGCTTAGGCATTCCTGTATTACAGAACGTCAGTAAGCTATTCCTAAAATCCAAACTGTTGATCTTCAAAGAGACCATTTTTTTGAAGAGGAAGTGTTTTAAAAGAAATATTTAATAAATACATAACAATGAATAAACAATGGATAATTTGCGATAAAAGTTACTGCTGAGCCAAGTGGGCTTCGTGACATATTTCCTGCTGTTATGGGTTAATGTAGTTTAATTGTTTTGCAGTTCCTGATTTACAATGCTTCCACGAGAATTTTGACAAAAATTACTCAGATGAAGATACTCAAAAAGTTTTCAAAAGCCATAATTTGACAAATTTTGACTTTATTGTCAATTTTGACTTTATTTTGACCTATAAACTTCTTAGAAACAGTCCCCTAGGTGCTGAAAACAACTTCATTCTTTGATTCGTGGACAAACGAGGTCTTTAAAAAGTTTTGACTTTATTGACTTTTGCGGGCCTAGTAATAGGTTATTTAATGTCCAAATCATTTTTGGTCTACTTTTGTTCTTTTTCTATTTATCTTTTATGTAATTTTGTAACCTAATGCATTTTGCCGCATTGTGGGTCCA
The DNA here is from genome assembly GCF_918807975.1 of Aplidium turbinatum. Taxonomy (NCBI): domain Eukaryota; kingdom Metazoa; phylum Chordata; class Ascidiacea; order Aplousobranchia; family Polyclinidae; genus Aplidium; species Aplidium turbinatum. The sequence goes on along the minus strand of NC_137477.1, from coordinate 14,415,069 downwards.
TGTCCTGCGTCATTCGGGTTGAAGTCATTGCGATCTCACGGCGTTCTGCTCTGGTGGTTTTACCAACCGATTGGGTTGAAGTCATTTGGTCCGCGTCATCAAGACTTTCTTCGCTCACGTTGTCAGATGAATGATGAGATGACACCCTTCATATATCTGTTGCTTTTTGTGCATACAACTTGCACTTTATCACACTTTGATGCTCGATCTTGGTTGATTCCATTCCAAACTATTCATCAATAGCCGATGATCTTTTCAGCAAATCATGCTTTTGCTCAGCAGAGTGGCCCTTACACTGGCAAGCAGGTGTGTTGTTAATATGTTTATTTCATATTTTTTCTGCTCCTAATGGTGACAATACGTTTCCACAGTGTCTGGTATTCTCATCCAGTGGAACGTGACATCACAGGGATACGACCATACCGACGGTATGTCATTTGTATTGTCAGGAATACTGATTTAATTAGTGTTTTAAAGTAGTGTTTGAATTTTTACTCGGATCCAGACAACATTCAAGTGGTGATAGCTTTATGCGTTCCTGAATGTATTCTTTGTCCTGCGTTCTGCACAGTCTAGTTGTGAGCCTGTTAGCCTTCGGGATAGTTTTCTTTGTATAATTTGACCTACAGGAAGTTGCATAGCACAACAATATTATGCGTTGCAGCAACTTCCTTAACGACTTCCTTGTGTGACTAGAGACAAGTGATCATATTGAACAAGGTTACTCGGTCCACGGTGTAAAGGTCTACCACACCAATCTACCAAGATAAAATTCGAATCTTACATAAACCTCATGGACCAACAAACTCAAAGCAACAAGCCATATGCATGTGCAAAATACTATTTCGAGTAGATTCCAAAAAAATCCATCTAGTTTATTTGCGTAAAGTATGTTGACCATTGAACTTAAAAAGAAATAAGTGTTTCACTTTTACTGCAGTTCAACAGAAGAATTTGCTAGTTGAATGGTCAGTATGTTAAAATACAGGCTCCTTCTTCAGACCAACAGAAGCTTGGCATTAGATATCCAAATTTTGATTTGTTTTATTTGTTAATGTTTCATTGTTTTATTCAGCTTCGTAGGCTAAGGGATCAGCAACTTAGCACTGTGTCCACTTTGCACTTCATGACTGCACCTGTAATCACAGGCAAAGCATAGTAATACTGTCATTGGAAACTTGTAAATTTAATTACAAGCTGCTAAACTTTTTGCATCTTGTTGCAGTTATAATTGTACAAGGTCGTCGCAAACGAGTCCGGACCCACTTGGTCCGACAACGGCGTGGAGAAGTTTATTCGACTGTGGACAGGAGACCCCCCACTCGCCGAAACACATCCGTTGTTGGCCAGAGCAGATCCGAGCGCCGCCCATCCCGCCACCAGGATGCTGCACGAGTCCCTCCTGTTGCCACCACCGCACTTCAGGAAGAGGATCCTACTTCATCTGCGCCTCCTCCGGTATGTTGAGGGTTGTACAGCGCAAATTTACACTTTTTTTGTCTTTTACGCGACCCAGGTTGCAAGTATATCGAGTATGTTGCAACTGTGCGCTAATTACGATCTCATTACACAGAGCTACTTCGAGTGTGTTGAGCTGGGAATGGGGGAGCCTGTCAATGAAGACCATAATGTCATCAGAACCGAACTCGGAGCTTTTGTTTCTCGTCGTTCGACACCTCAACATTCAAACTCCACACGAACCCCGCTAGTAGAACAGCTACGCAGTGGAGATGGTTACTCTCTCGAGTCAAATCAGCCTTCGACCAGTGGTGGTTACCTAGCAGCTGCATCGTCTCGAAATCCTCGCTCGACCCGGGATCGTTCCCAGAGGCCCACTGAGCCGAACCATGAACCTATCGAACAATTTTCTGCAAGGTCCCGTCAAAAACGGCCCAAGCATGCCCAAAAGCAACCCAAAGCTCCCAATAAGCGCCGAAATCAAGGTGGTGGGGCTAGACGCTACAGAGTGTCCCCAAGTGGACCTCAGTCCGGACAGACAGACCCTGGTCACATCAGCGACACTCAGCTGCTTCTTTCCGACTCCACAAATGCCCGTTGCCATAGTAATGCCATTGCAGCCCACGCGCAACGTTTACAGGTTCAAAGGTCAACACGCCCCCCTCTTCAATCTTCGGATCCATCGAACGCCCCCTCTGGTAGTGGCGATGTGTAGCCGTGACATCCTTTGGGCGATCTGTTTTTCAGTGTTATCACAACTTGCTGTTTTACCATTGTCGTATCTAATTCGTATTTACGCTCAATCGTAATTTTGTTGTGAAGTTCTGTGCTATAACGTAGATCAATTTGTTACGAAATTTGCTAGTTATTAATCATGTGTTGAGTGAAATGTTCTGTTTTTATTAATTTTAATTGGAATTTAGCAATGTAAACTGCAACAATATGATATAATTTCTATCGATTCATGGGTTAATACCCGCCTACCCGCTTCTAAGACGTAGAATCAATATTCTGACGGTTCATACCTAAGACATTTCGAAAGTTGTGGTACTAAACTTCGTTTCTTCTTGCACTTAGCAAAGTCCTGGGCAGAAAATCAGTCCTTTTTACATTGATTCAACCTGTGCAGAGGTTGAATCAGTCTACAAAAACTGATTTGCTGGTTGGGGAAAAGTTAGATTTTTGATGACACAGTAATTTTCTGGGCTGCGCCTCCATGCGGCTGTGCTGAAACTGGTTTGTAAAGCGCAAAGAGAAATGCACATCTGCGATACAAACCGGGTCGCATGAACACACCCATTGCTATAAATCGTTTTAATCTAACACAATGCATTTTGTTTTTACATCAGTTTTAAAGTCTACTGTGTCCAGCATATTTTTATGAGTTTGTGCTTTCTCCACGTTTCTACATTAGTCCAACTTTTTTAACCATTCTTGTGCAAATTGCGTCATGATCTCATTCGTTTCGCTATCAACCGGTGGCGGATCTGGTAGTTGTTGCACCCAAATGAGACATCGCCAAACTAGTCTGTTTTTGATTTACAATATAAACAGTATTAAACAGGGACTCCTGTTTTCTCTCAGCGTGCTATTTTTCCCAACTATATGTGACGCTCTTGGTAATAATCTTAATTCTATCAGAAGTGTAGAAGTTTTTGTAAGTACAAGCGTAAAATTCACAAAAAAGTCTTGCTTGTGACTTCATGCATGGCTATTTCCATTTTGCTACATTAAGTTGCTTTACAATATAATATGCAGTTGCACTCTTCGCACATCTTTGGTAGAGTACAAAATCCAAAAGTGTAGCTACGTCACGAGCTTTGGTCTCCACGCATCTTTGATATATAAGGAACAATTTCTGCTCGCTTGAGCGATGTGATCAATGTTTTGATTGGCCAGAACGACACTGCCCTGAAATGCTCGCTTGCCAAGCAGTGACGAGCAACTATAATGTCGTAGTAAATCATTGCGTGGATAATAATTGGAAGTGACTTTTGTTGCAGTCACCTTGTTTGCAATAAAGTGTGATTTAATTATTTCTCGAATACTTTTCTGCTTTTATACTCAACTTCGGTTGCAGTGTCGACCAGGAATCTAATTCGAGCAGGTGTTTTTATTGAGTTTTGGATGACTGGCGCCACTGTGACAATTCGCACAAGGTCGCATTGTTGTCAAACGATTTATTTTTGCAAATGGAGTGATGTTGGATTCTGCTCGAAGCATTTCCGTATTATTGACTTTTTTTTTACATATCGTCACAATGTAAACTTTCGTTGAATGTACAACGTCGCACAACTGTGCTTTGCATCTGTTTGTGTTTGTAACTTTTGTTCTAAATTTAATTTGTCTTTTATTGTGATTCAGTAATTATTTTTATTGACTGATTTGATTTCGAGCTTTGTACCTGATTTAAATCTTTAAAACTAATTTTAAATAAGATCTAATTTGATTTTTTTTATTTGGTGCATTCAGCAGACATTGGATAAAGTTATTTGAATTTTAAAGTAACTGTGTTCGTCAAAATGCTGCTGCAGTAATGTATTAGGCTACTACAACTGTGGAGTGAATTTTCCCCCAATTTCCATTTTCTGACTGAGTGTCTGATATAATTTTTCTCTTCATATCATCTCGTTCCATTCCACTGTCCGCTTACAAATTTTCCACATCTTTTATGCTACATCCGGGCGTACATCGCGTATAATTTCTAAAGCAGTTTAAAACAAAAAGTCGATTTTTTTGCCTCGTTTGCAACACATGTTTGTCTGAAAAATTTAGTTTTAGAAGTCCGAGCGATTTGTTTTATCAAACTTTCACAACGAAAGCTTCAGAACAAAGAAAGCGCGGTACAATAAAGTGGAACTGTATGTTTCGCTGTCTCTGCTCCGGCCTCTCCATGTTGTGGACACTTATAAGTTATAATACAAGGATCCACGTACTAATATGTCAGAATATGACTCAAGCTTCTTTTTCATAAAAAGTTGCCCAAAAACGGAACGCCCTGGTAAACAATAAACATATGCTAGTTTCGAGTTACATTGCTTGGTAAAGAATTTGTTTTACGTCGAACCGTTTTCTTGTATTTTACATCATTTTGAACAGCCCTAATGTTTTATTTCAATGACCAAAGTAATGAAAATTTTCATTGGATACTCGTGGAACGAGTGAGTGTCCAGTGTTCATGCTGGCTCATAGTTACTCAGCAAAGCTAAAACAGCTCTTGAAGCTGTTTTTCTAATAAAAAAGACTGACACTTTCAGTCCTTTATCTTTCCAGTTCACGTGGATCTAAAGCATTGATCGTTTGTTAGTTTCGCATTTATACTTAATGTTTGTTTCAACATGAAAGCATAATCTTGTCAAAGTCTCATAGGGAGATGCTCTAAAGTGCGCAGTTCTACTAAGTTACAGTTCAGTTTTTTTTTGTTTTTTTTTAACGCAAAGCAAGTTCGGTTCAAGAGACAGTTCAGTTGTAGCAAACTTTCAAATGGCATTGCACAGCTGCTCACTTGTCGGCAGCAGTGGCCGAGTGGTTAGCGCGTTGGGCTCCCAGTCGAGAGCCTGTATGTTCGACTCCAGCCACCCGCACTTGCTGTTGTTTCTCTGGGCAAGAAACTTTACGATAATTGCCTCTACCCAGTGATCGATTTCGAGTAATGGGTAGTACCAAATTTAAGTCATAAGTAGAGTAGACAACCGGAAACTGACATTGCCGTCGGCTGCAGCGTGGGTCAGGTGTACGTCGGAAGGCGTACACCGATGCATAGCGCTCAAGTCCGCTTTCGCGCAATGCAGGATAAAGAAATGAAAAACAAACAAAACACTTGTGTTTTATGGCGCTTTCTGAGTTTTTTGTTGCGTTTCTTCGTGCACGAACGATGTTTAAGTTTGTTTAGATTTTGAAACAAAGTAAATTAAATTTGCGTCACATTTCTTTCCAGAATTTTTCATTTCACGATCTTTTCTACGTGGTATTATCATTATCAAAAATTTCCCGCAACTTCAAACATTATCAAGTTCTTAAGAAAATCAGATCTAAAGGAATTGCCATCAGAGGTTAAAACAGTCATTTCAGGCGTCAGATGGTAAAGTATCGGGCCCCCTTCTGGATACTGGGCCACTTCAGCTTTCTGGTGGTAAAATGGCCACTTCAGCCACCAAACAGTAAAATAAGGATTTAATCTAGTATAGTGATTACCCTAATCACGAATATTACCCGAAACACGAATTTCAAAATAAACAGGTTAATATTTGTTCAAACTCAAAAACTGAAATGGCACAGGTAAGAAGATTGCTATCCCTATTTCTGCACTAAAACTTAGACCAAAACCGCTTTTCAGATTGCAGCAATCAGCAAATGTTTGTCCTACTCCTAGGCCCAAACACCTTTCCCAAATCAAATTGAAAACTTTCTGCACTAACTTTGCTGTAAATTCTGTTTTGGTGAGCCTAGAATGACCAGTCAAACATAATAATAATAATGTTAGTTTTTATATAGCGCTGTATCCATCGCAGAATGCGTTGCTCCTCAGCGCTTTACAAAGCAGACAGTGTCAATGCAGCCGTATAGAGGCGCAACTGAGTACATTATTACCCGAATCCACTCCATTACTCAGTGCCAAGCAGAAATTAGATTCAGTACCATTTTTAAAAAGTCTTTGGTATGACCCGACAAGGTATCGAACCCATGCCTACCGATTCAGAGGCGAGCGCACTAAGCCACCGAGCCGAATCGGGAAGTAATACTCTAGCGCCATGTGACAAATAACCGCTAGATAGTAGATAGTTTTGCGGTTCAAGAAATTTTAAGATTGCGCAAGATTTGTTAAATGGCCATGCTTAAACGACATGAATAAAAGTTTGTACACAACCTTTATATTCATAACATTGTCGATGAAGGGGGCCCGAAAATAAATTGGTACCGGGCCCGAGAAATCCTGTCAACGGCCCTGGGTATTATTGAAGGCTGATAAGTATTATATTTTATGAAAAAGTATAAATGAATAAAAGTAGGAGCAAATGTGTTTGGAAAAACTTGCTATCGGCAAAGACTCGGTTATTTCTGTTACCCCAGGCCTATATGTTGTTTCCAATATTAGGCTGCAGATGTAGGAGTATTAGGCTATTGCTGCGATTGAAATTCAGATTTTGTTGAAAAAGTTCAGGCCCGCGAAGGAAAGTCGATTTATTTGATCAGTTTATTTTCAACGTCTCCTGAGACAAGACCAGCAATTCAAGATTGTTCTGGCAGCCTAACATTAAAAATGAAAGGTTTTTGTAAAATTTGCACAAATCAGATAGCACTTTAGCAAATAATCGTGCTCGGTGTTTTGATTTGAAATATTACATACTTATGCCCAGTAGCATTGACAGGGAGGTCCAGAAAGTACTTTTGGACCCGGCTAAGATAATCTTAGAGGCCGGAACCTTTCCAAGGGGTCCAAGAATTTAAAAAAATCCACTATTTCTATATTATATTATAGGTGTTCTTTAAAGATAGTGCTTTTTTTTAGAAGGGCCTTGATTTGGGGGCCAAGAATCGTATTGGTACCGGGCCCAAAATGTCATCTCAATGGCTCTGGTTATGCCTTCATTTCTGTGTCTCGAGCCATCAACCTGCATAGTTTCGGTCGCTGGAACAAAATAAAGTTTGTACGTGGAACTGATGCAATGGAAAGCATCGACAAAAATACTTAGAAATCTTTTTGATGCTTGTAATTCATATTGGTAGTTGAGTTAAAGTAATTGATCGGGAAATACCAGGGTAGGTTGTCCTTGCGCAATGAACTGTAACTTTTCGGTTCCTTATCTTCGATCGTCATAACCGGGGAAATACATTGGAAAATGATTTTGTTTAGCGTTTTAATAAGCCCTCCTCAGTCAGTTATGCAAAGTCATTGCATTTTCTTTGTAGGTAATCGCTTATGATGCTTGTGACGGCGCCCGGATAGGCTACCTACTGCATTCTCAATAGAACTAAACACGAAATTTATATTTTGTGTGGATGTTTATTTGCAGAACTGCATAAGTACAAAACTCTGAGAATGTAAATTCTATGCAAATTGTTTACAAAAAAATGTTTCTTTTTTGCTCTAATCTATTTTTAAAAATCAGACATAGCAGTTTGAAAAAGAATCGCAAAAAAGCATCTCACAGCTTTACTCGTGTTGCAAAACATTAAATCGTTACCAGCCAACAAATATCGTAGACAGGTTTACAACAATAATATGTAAATGACCAATGACATCATCAGCGATTATAACGCATTGTGTGCATGGCACGTATGGTGCATACGATGACCTGACGTAAGGGCTTACGTAAGCGTAAAGTTTGCCAACTTTTTCAACATTTTTAATTTTTTTAATATTGATAGGTACTAAATTAAAGAATTCTTTTTCTTGATCAGCAATGTGCTCAAAGGAGAAGTGTATGTTGAAATGCTGTATATTTTTCTTTGAGAGTGACAAAAAATTGATCCAAATCGTTGTTATTTTTTCAATAATATTGTATTAAAATTTCAAAACATTTTTATTGGTCTTTTTATTTTTATTGTTTCTGGATAATTTCAAGAAGCTAATTAGTTTTTTTCTATCATCGATCGTTAACTATCAGTAGGCGAGTTTGCATAATCGGGACGCGTTTTTGAAGGCGCGTTTTAAAATAATAGAAAACCTTACGTCACATCCGGCGTGACGTCACATATTATCAGCATGACGCAGCACAACTCACCGGATTGATGTCACCAGGTGTCTGGGTCACAGAAAGAAAATCCCATCTGCAGACGTTGAATCAATGTAACAATGAGGGATTTTGCTGTCTGCAACCTGCTCATCACAATCTTGCGTTTGTAGACGGCTCACACAACTCAACCGTCACACAGAAGCGTTCACAAATTGAAGGATCGTTTACAGCGTCTTTGAACAACCAACCAATGCGATAAAACATCAAGAAAGAAGCGACACTAAGAACTTTATGAATCTGTGGTACCTAAGAATAGGTCTATGTCGTAACATTTTAGAATACTCAAAAGTTACATTAGGTATATCACACACTGTGAGGTAGACTGTATTCTATCAGCTTGATGTTTTTTAGACAGACAAAACAAAGTAAATTTAACGGGTTTAGCATAATGTATTACACACAAAAAATATAACATTATGAAAATAAAATAAACTTTAACGTTTTCGACACGTACTCGTGTCCGCATAAGGAATTACAAATCTGCAATATAACTTACATAAAATAAAAATTATTGTGATGTTCATTACTATGCTAAAACTACATGCTAAATATCTTTAAAATAATTAATGTATTTTAATTGCACTTGAATCCTATAATCGTGGATATAAAACAATTGGTACTATAGATCTTCAAAGTTCAAACTGCTTGAAGATAAATAGTTGATAAAGTACGCCCGTTTGTTTTCATATTCTTAAAGAGGATTAGCTGCTATATTAATTAAGGCCATCACGTGATATGATCATTCCGGCACCACTAGTGTTCTATCTATGGGATGTTCAAATTGTCCCTAACAACATTTTCTAGCCGTAGCCTGCGGACAAGGGGTTGTCAAGTAGAGCAACTTCTAGCTTTCCTTGCGCAGCTCGTATGAATTAGTTATTCTAGCGATAGCCTACTGCAGGGATGGCGAACCACTGACCCGCGGGTCACGAAGAGACCCATCACAGATTTTCAGTGACCCACTTGTCTTTTTCTTTACAACTTGGAAATGGAAATGATAGACTTTCAAGAAAGTGCAGTTTGGAAAACAAAATTTGTAGACTTAAATCATCTCCTACAAAAAATTGAAATGAAAACGGATATGGATGGTTGTGACTTTCCTGCTGTTGAAAACCATGCTGAAAATATAATTCTTATTTCTTACAGAGTGGAACTCCCTACCAAATTTGTTTAAAACTATGAAACGATTTGCGGTAGCTCTGTTAACGTTGTTTGGTTCTTCATATTCGTGCGAATCTTTATTTTCGCACAAGAATTTTATACAATCAAGCACACGGAATCGTCTCAGCTCAGATATGAGTGCTGCATGTGTGAAGCTAAAAACTACGGATTACCAACCAAGGATAATAAGACTTGCAGAGAAGATGCAGCAGCAAGTTTCGCATTAACATGTAGTTTCGCATTAACATGTAATTTAATGTATGACCCACTTTTGCTTTTTCAAGGATTAAGGTCTCTTTTGTGACCCATGCACTAAAAAAGGTTCGCCATCTCTGGCCTACTGTATCTGATTGGAACGAGTCTCTACTGAAGCAGGTTTTAAAATATTTATTAGCTGGGTACGTCGAACAATTGCTTTTCAGTATACTGAGTTCCTGTTTTAACTACTTTCAGCTTGGAAACAACGTCGCAGCTTTTACTTCCTTGTGTACCGTATTCGAAAGTATAGCAATAGAATCCACAAACAATAGCAGGAGGAATTATTTATGTGATGACGAACTAACTTCGGGTCCTTGAAAGATAGTGCATTGTTGACCTCTGCTATGTTTGGCATATATTGTTTTTTGTTGTGCTGGTCAGAAATACAAAAAATCTTAACTACATGTAAGTTGGATGAGATATTATCCTATATCACTAAGCTCGACCGCAAAGGCAATCCGACTGTTGTCGAGTAGGCCATATAGATGGAAGTGGTTTATTGAATTGGAGCGAAATTACAATGATACTTGACGTTTTCGTCAACAATCTCTCAAACCACAATTCCGAGTGAACGGAACAGGAGTGATGAGGAGAGAAGTCGTTTTCTGAAATAACATAAAACCACAAATCACGCATTTGCCTAAAACTACAATGCAATAACGATTAATGTGAATTTTTACATTGCTTCATCCATCGTGAATATGCGTCGATCTTAGCGCTTTACGAAGCAGATAGTGTGAACAACATTAAGTCAGCAACAAAATTCACATAATTAAAATGTCCATACCAATTTTTGCCAAGTAACTCTGTGGAATTTTGACAACAGCTACGGTCTGAAATTCTTTACACAGGATTCCAATGCGGTTACAATTCAGCAATAACAAATGAAATAACGTTACGATACGTCGAAGATACGTAGATCATGCGCAATATAGCTGTGTCATTAAGTAAGCCTTTTTCAAGTGAACACAGCGCGTACAAAGCTAACGATTAACTTATAGCAAAAACCAAATTTATAAATTAGCAATCAATAGTACTCACTTGAAGCAATCTCTTTAACGTTGCTTATCCGAATTGTACAAATATCGACTTACTAAATACGTCCGAATTAGCTGACAAAAGCGCTGTCACAAGCTAAGTTCACAAATAAACAGAACTCTTGCCCATCATTTGAATAGCAGATAAATTTTTATATGTTTTGAAATTCCCAAGTTACCATAAAAAAGCAACAAATCGAAAACATTACTTTTCGATAAAATCGTGGAATGTTGTTTCTGTACACAATAAACTAAATCCCAAGGGGCGATTAGTTGAGTAAATTGTTACATCACTCACAAAAGCTTGGAACCGCTATGTTTTGCAACGGCTGAGAAAATCACCAAAATATTTCTCAAAACAAAGTTTTTTTTCTACATTGTTTCAATCCAAGAAACTTTCCAGTTGATGAATCATCAGGAGAAAGTTGCCATGCCGTCAGAGGGAATTTATCAATATATTGCCATTTGCAAACACGTGAACTTCAAAGAACTTAGGCAGTGTAGAGAATATATCTTACACTGGACCTTCGTAAAACACAAAGAAATGAAAATGAATTGCGTTGGCTATTTTTTTGCTATCTGTTTTCAGATATGCTTCATGTTGCCGTAAATTCAACCCAATCAAAGGTTAAGGTTAGCAAGCTACATGCGATGTTGTAAAGATAGTTAAAAGTCGTCAACTCCTGTAACTTGTCACCTGCACTGAAAAAATTTATCGCTTTGAACTGAATGTTTTTCAATTTTTTCATAAAAATTTTTGTTTTTAATTATTTTAAGCAATTTAAAACCCGTCAGATTGAAGTCAAATTGATTCTAAACAATAAACACTATTAATACTACAAAACGTGCTCAATAACAACAAAAAAAACAAGCAAAGCGCATTTACACCAAATGCAGTTAGGCTACTAGTTAACAGTTTTTAACAATTCAAACACTAGCTGAGGCAAACATGTTGAGTTTGCATAGCGCTCTGCTAAGCGCTGCCACTCTACATGTTGATCAAAGTAAATAAATAAATCTGCTTCTTCCACTGAGTGATACGTCAGCTACATGAAAGTCAATAAATGGTTCATAAAAAAAATTCCCTCCAAACCATTATAAATAACAGCGATCAATCTTATTGATAAAATTGCTATCGTTTTCGAGATCTTAAAAAAGTAGCCTATGTTTAGAATTGGAATGCAGTATTTTGTAAGTTTCGTAGTGAATCCTAATAAAGGCTTGTACAGAAACTGTTGCGATTTCAAACTTTAATTACAGTACAAAGTTATAGCCAGAGATCTTTAAGCTACAATACAGTACCACCAGCACAGTTAAGCTACAAATAAAAGTTTGATCAATACATTGTTGAAGGCAGTTTAATTTTGGGTTTTTTATTTGTTGAAAAGCATTAGCTTCTATTTTAATGCTCAAGAAATCCCAAAATACATTGCTAATTCATATTTTATGTTTGTATATTTATCTTTATATTTATTTATTTTATATTTATGGTATCATTATATATTTTACCCATAAGCAGACACAGGACATGTGTTTCAAATTTATCGTTTTTGTAGAAATCGTTTTTATAATGGAATGTTGTAAGATGCAGCCAGTAGCGTAGCCAGGAATTTGGAAAGGGGTGGGGGGGTTGTTGACCGGCGGGCGAAGCCCGACGGCGTGTTTGACAAAGGCGACATCCAGCGGCGGGGGGTCTGGGGGTCTTCCCCAGAAAACTTTGAAAAGTTACTTTGAATTTGGTGCATTCTGAGAGCATTTTCAACAAAAATGTGGTTATGAAGGTATGAATATTTCTGTAAAATGGTGCTGTCCGGTGGCATAGAAAAAGGATAAGATCATGTTTTCTTGGGCATTTTTTGGTAATAGAGCTAAGTCTATGTTTTCTTGTTGCTAATTCCTGGCTGAGATGTTTGAATGTTTGGTATTGGCAAAACTCGCTCTTTTAATGCAGTTTCGTTTAAAATTAGGCAAACTTTGTTTTAGAGACATAAAGACTGACTGTCCGTTTCCATGCTTGCAACACTCGTCTGGCCATATCTATGATTTGGCCTCTCGTTGACTTCCTGGTTTACTTTTTTATTTTTGGCAAAATAAATTAAATCGGTAATGCTCGTCTTTCGCGTGACATGTCTCAGAATCAAACACTACCCTAGTAACATTAACGACAGCTTTCCAAGTAGCCTACTCGGTTGCTGATTTTATGACATTTATAGGGCGAGCAAGTATAAGTTATTTGTTGAATTAAATCCGTGAAGTTTGCCAACTTATATTGGATCTAGAACCCGACTCACTTTAAACTGGATTCCTTATCTACATTACAATGGCCCTTTTTACAGTATTATAATGTTGGTTGTGGACTTTTTATGACAAGTTTTCTGCTTGTTTCAAGATCTTAACTTTCATGGAACGAAAAGTTGTTCTGAGACAAACCTAAAAATAGAATTAAATACACAATGGCGGCTATATAAGCGCTTCGCTTGCTACGTGCAGTCATTCTTATGTCTGGGCTTAGACTTCACCACAGGGCAGAGATGGCATGTACAACTCAAAAGTTGGTTTTTTCGTTCCCGAATTCCTTTGAATTAGAAAATTTTAGTTTTGATGCATACTTTCATCAATAAAAAGAATGCACATATATACAAATTGTTTTACAGCACAAATTAAAACTTATCAGCTAAGGTAGAAACAATCGCGTGTAGCCTATTTCAAAGAAAATATTAAATAAAAATGCGATTATTAGTTTTAAATCGTAGCTTATACGCAGAGCTCTCAGACTGTTTCATGGCTTCGAAACAAGAGAAAATAATGCTAATCTGGAGTATAAAGGCGCATTTTAGTAGTATTGAAGTTCTATCATTGCAATTCAAATTTAAAAAAATATCTACTATTTAATTTTGATCCGCTACAATCAATTTGTTGTAACTTGTTATCACAAAAAAAAACTTTCTTTAAAGAAGACTTACGTTTTAAAGCGCTTTAGTGTGCTGTTTTATTTGTGGTTTATATAGGCTACCCTACTATACCCCACCATAAGCTATGTAAGTTGGGAAATCGGAGGCTATCTGTTCTTCCGCTGACTACGATTCTTTATTTCAGAATTAACGACACACTTTTGAATTCTCATAAATTTCTGTGAATAGAAAGCAAGAAAAGTGATTTTAACTTGTTTACCTGTGACGTCATAAAAAATACGCTATGGCTTTATGTTGCAAATTGAGGAAAGGAGATCTGTCGAGATGCATCCCACTCTACGTGGTTGGTGCTCTTCTCTTGCTGGTCGGGATTCCAATGATGGTTGTTGGAATTGTTGCCAGCTTCACGTACTCCGACTTCATTGGCTATGCAGGAGGCATAAGTAGCTTCTTCGGAGTTCTTTTTCTTTGCATTTGGTACATGGCTACAATTCCTAATTTAGAAAAAATGCGAATTAAATCAGAAGATGCAAATTCTACCAAATCTACTAAAAACATTCTGGCCAAAGGAGAGAACCCAAATAGCTATGCAAACTTTGCTTATGAAAAGGAAACTCGTGGTCACCCTGTTTCGTCACATGCACGTCATGGGAGCGCATCGTCATGCAACAGTGATTCTATAAACGAATTTATAGGGATGCCAACCCAAAGCAACAACAGCAATAATGTGGCTGCCAGTAAAGAAGTCAGTTTAGATCAAAGGAAGAAAGATCTTATTGCTCCAATTTCTAGCATCTCTGGTACCAGGATCTCTCACCAAGTCATCGCTTCATCAACGTGAAACTAAATATGTGAGAACATATATTTTATATTAACTTTGTTTATAAAATGTTGTAGAATTCTATCACGTCAAAGTAATTAATTAAATGTTCAGGATTATTTTCTCCTGATTACGTTTTGGTTGTTCAAGCATTTGGATTTTCGTTCGAAAATTTTATTTTCCCTGCGTGCTTGGCAAAACAAGCTTTGGTGCTGTCTGACAGCCAACAAACAGTTGTTTGAGTCAATATCTATGCTATTGCTACAACCAACAAACAGTTACTTTAACTTGCCAAACATTCTAACGCTTCTTTCCTTGTAATCCGTAAAAACAAATAAGATTTGAATTCTAACGCTTCTTCGAAACTTGTTAAAATAGTTTCTTGAAACTTTCCATGTAAGTTAACATGCTAGGCTACTAGTGTTTAATACCTTTGTCATCTTTACATAATTGAGTAATATCTCGCATAGTTCAAATTGAGTTCTTCCGAATAAAACAGCAAAAATGCAAATATTTTTTTGTAAAGTTGTTTAGATTTTTTCAAAGACCAAGTTTTGTAATGCAAAGATATTCCTAAATGATGATATAGCCTATTTTGGATACCAAATACTTGAACAACTGAAAATTATCTGAAAAGTGAAATCTTTTTAAATCGCGAAGGAGCAAGTTCTGCAAACATTTTCGGATAGGCTGTAAACGTCCTTTTTTTTTAAAATTGATCATAGTGAAATAATCACCATAAACCTAGCGACACAAGTTTCACATTAGAAACAACAAAAACATTTCACCTAACAAATTGCCCAAAACTTATTAGAACAAGAATAATTACAATGAATGCTTTCATTTTTGTATAAAATAATGTTGAATTTTCCAAGAAAATTAATCAAAATTATAAGCCATGTTATTTGATAGCAAATGGTTTAATAGTAGGCCACCGTACGGGTAACCATATTTAGAGATCTACTGGCATACGCTCAAGTTGTTTCGTATCCACTTGAGATGTTATGCCACTTCGTTTACATATTGCAGCTTCCTTTAATTTTGTTTCATTGCATCATCACGCGTTATTAAATTTGGCGCAATATGATGTCAGAGCAATCTTTAAAAGTTGTTTGCAGTAGTTTCCATAAAATGTTTTTCATATTTTCATATTAATAATTTTCAATATTTCAATTCATAATTTTTCAATATTTCTATTTTTTCCATCAAATATTTCGAACTTATCCATTTTTTTTAAAACTGGTATTTAATGAACGATTAAAAAATAAAAACAAAACATGAACAATACTAAAAATTAAAAATCTCTATGCAAAAGCTTTGCAGTTGCTAAGTCAAACTGAGCGAAGCGAGTTTCACGGTAACGAAGACGTCATCGAAATCGCACAGTACGTCATTTCAATTGTAAGCTGTTGAACAGTCTGAATATTTTAGAAATTATCAAACGAGTTAAATCCCACGCATTTGTCTGTAGTCGTTTCACCTAAATATTTCCACAATAGTTTATATCAAAATAAAGTTATTCGAATGGCACAAATACTCGGCATGTTTGTCTCGATTTACAAAATTGTTTGCTCGCGTTTCATATATGTGATGTCACATTTTGTGTTTGTGACGTCACCAACACAAAAAGTAAATAAAATTTTCCATCATGATTTGCGACCTTAAGCAAACGCATAAAATGTGTTATATTAATTTTACACTATGAAGATCCAATTTAAAAGTCGACTTTGTGACGCTGTTGGCAATTATAGGCAATCAAAAGTTTGACTGCTCTTATCCACACTACAGATTACGTGACAGTGCTAGTGGATATAAAGATTTATATAGAAGTGACGCAAATAGGGACGTCATTGATGGTTACGCAAGAGTTTGCATTCTTGTCAGATAACACGCGAACACTCATGCAGTGTAGTCTACGAAGTATCAATCAATTTGAAATCGTTGACATATTTTTGTCTTGTAGTATGCAGCACATCACTAAATTTGAATAATGCACGCAAAGGGCAACTCAATGAAAAGAAATGAAACTGAAAACTAGGGCCTTTTGTATCCCACATTAATCTTCATCGGCCATATTTGATTAAACATAACTGGTTTTTTGACTTACTTTTTGTTTCAATATATATTCAAGCTTTTTGAAAGGTCTGGTCAGAAAAAGTTGGGGCTTCTCAACACTTTTTCAGTTTTTTTTTGCATCACAAACATAGGCTACCTAAACAACAACATTATGTAGGCCACATTTAGCGTTAAAATCATGGAAGGTATTTAAGTTTTGATACATATGTAATGCATCAAGTAAACATCAGATACATCAGTGAGCCTGCCATGGAGAATTCAAAATCTATCCTTCCTATTTAAATTCAAACTTTTATGCATTTTTGTTTTTACAGTTTATCGAAAAAACCTTAAAGTGGTCAACAGATCCCGTTTCAGATCATTGGTCAACAACTCGTCGTTGCCAAGCAAGGAAATGGATATTAGAATCGAAAACGCTCGATGGTAAAATTTTATTCCTTTAAACCACTACATTTCAAAATGCAGCCTGCTCAACGCAAGTTCAAGAAAGCACAGCCATCTAGAGAGAAAAGTTCCAAAGTTTCTATTTTTATTGATTGAAGAACCACAGAAAATTTGAGTCAAGTCAAGAAATTTATTGGCTTTAAATCAGAACTTAAACCAGTATTTTGATTTATCACTGTAACGTATTTTTATTAGAAAACACGTATTAAAAATGACTAAAAATATTTTTATTATGTCTAAAATTTATTTTCTGTAATTGTTCTTTACCGCTTGGTGGTAGGCAAACAGCCTACCAGAGGTGGGTTATATTAATTTGTTTCCAGAGATTTAATTGAGGTTTTGGTTACGGCACGGAAAGCCAACACTACAGAAAAGAAAGAATTACCCTATCGCATGACAAACTTCTATTTAACTTTGCACCGAAAACTAAACTTCAAAACAAAGCAGTTTTTGATACTTAATTTTTTACTGATAAAAACTTATTGGGTCGATCATTTGCTGCCGTACACGTATTGTATCTTTTTTTTATACAACTGTCTTACGTTTTTATTTTGTTTGTAGGCTATTTATACGTTATTATTGCCGAAAACCGTTGTTATCTGAATCGGGGTCAATTTAGAATATGATGTTTTAACGGTTTGTAGGCTATGTTAAAATTGTAATCCCTTTCTTGCATTGCTTTCTATGGTAGTCTACGTACTGTAACTCTTACCTCAGTTTGCATTTTTAATCTATTACTGAAACGTGCCATTGCGTATAGATTGATTGAGCGTCAACTAACTTGTTACAGAAAATCTTCTGCAGACGTTGAATCAATGTAAAAACGGTTGATTTGCTATTTGGGTTACCGGTTACAGAAAGTGATATGATATAAAAACTTTTATGGTATAATGAGATGTATAAAATAAATTATAATATGACAATGTTGATTGGTTAACTGGCAAACACTAACTTTTTCTGCATGCCTCTTACATTTGCTACTTTGTGGAGATTTTATTATATGCAATATAGGCTAATTCACTAATCGAAAAACACCTTTTACTATAAAAAGATAACTGCAATAAAGGGTTTTGAGAAACATTTGGCTAACATGAAACTTACATGACTTTGATCACGTAGTTTTTCCTTTTTGTCACGATTTAAGCTATGTTTGAATTTGAATATATATTTCTATCCAACATTTTCTATAAAAAGAAAATTATGAAGAAAACATCTTTAACGGGTTGTTTTTATGGGAATTTGTTTTATGTTCTCTTTTTCAATTTGCATTTTTCAAAGTGAGAGCAAAAATTGATTCTATGATGAGTAAATAGTAGTTTTTTTATGATATTGACATGACAAATGGCCTAGCCTTTGGCTGCTTTGCCTGTCACAAAGAATTGTCGTGGATACTTTACGATTTATCGTGTGGTTATAAATATATTTGAATGTTCCGTGAATCAACTGGTTTTGAAACATTTACATATTTTGATGTTAAGCGTAGCCTACCTACTTACTGTATAAGCCAATGCTAAGCCTAAATCTATTTTAGATCTCACTATTTTTAAATACATCTTTTCAATGAAATTTTCTTTGTGTCTATCGGGGATTTTATGCACAAGGAGTAGGCTACAATAAAGTACGCAAATGGCAAACAAGGGTATAGTCGCAAAACAATTTATTAGTTTACAGCAGTGGTTCTCAAACTTTTTTAAAAAAATTGTTGAACGGTCCCCTTGCAATTTTTTCCACGACTGGGGGTCCTCCAAAAACTTAAGTCAAATTAGCGACAAAACGGTAAATAATAATTTATTTGTTACATGCAATTAAAAATGCACACGTCAATAAAATGGGTGCACCTGCTTGGGTGTTATCAGGTCTATGTTAGGTTCCGTTGTGTTCAGTATGATCTTGATATTATGCATTACATCCAACATGCTTTGAGCAAGGTATAAATGTGACATTGACTTCTGTTCTGTATCTTTAACACCACCGGCGACAAAATGTTTTCCGATATTGAAAATCTGGATGATGTGTTACCCGGGTGTCTTTTCAGCTTGCTACGTTTTAGAGCAGAACTTGCTAAAACTTTACAGCAGGGCTACTCAACTGGCGGACCGCGGTCCGAATCTGGACCTTCTGGGTGTTGCAGGTGGACCTCGGGCTTCGGGAAGAATAACTTCATTGCAACATTTTAGGGCCTCTTTAAACAGATTTCCAATAGGGAAAAGCAATTTTTTTGTGGTTATCCAAGGAGCTGGCACCAGAGCCAGTATATAGTGGCTCTGATCCACTCAGCTACAGTATAAAGAAACACAATACATTTTTTTCCTTTTTTATAATATTTCTTTGTTTGTGTCAGACAAAAATCCAAGTCGTGTTACATAGGCCTACTAGCCTACCTGAAAAGTGTTTCGGTGCTCGTACTGCTGGTTGTTTAATTTTCATGGTTGCATGTGAAATATTCACCGGACCGCAGAGATATTCAACTTGTCAAAATGGACCTTTGCTAACATTAGTTGAGTAGCCCTGCTTTACAGCATAGCACGCACTGCGGATTTTCGTCTCCAGAATGTATCACAGTGAAACCAAATTGAACATCGGAATCATTGAATTTGAATCTTAATTTTTTTCGAGGCTGAGAAAGTTTTTAATTTTTGGCTAATTTGACTAAGGCTAAAAAAGCTAAAAGTTCGGAAAGGCATTCAATTCAAAATTTAAATCAGTAAAAATAACCAACCTTAAACAAGCATAGAACACGTATCAAATAATGGTGAATATGGTTTAATCTGATAAGGTTACGATATATGAGAAATATTGATTATTATGCATTTTGAAGAGTGTAAACTGGGGTAAAGAGCCCACCCGGGGTAAAACGCCTATGCCCCGTTTTTTCTAAAGCGTTTGGTGAAATAACTCTACACTGCCACCACTACAAGGTATGCATTGTGGGTATGTTTTGCACGTGAAAGGATCGAAAAGAATGAAGTGATAATGTTGTTGTGAGAGGTTTTCAGTTTTTCATGAATATGTTGTAAAATTTAGAAATCAATTCTTCACTACTGTGCTCATTAAAAAACAACAAAGTTGAAAAGTATACTTGTTAAATTGTAGATCATTGTGTATAATCAGGACTGTAAGAGCCAGTTTCGTAGAGTTCGCACAGATTTAGAACAACAGTAGAAAATATAAAATGGATGCTTATGGGGTAAGAAGCCTACTATTCATCGGGGTAAAAGGCCTACTGTGGGCTTTTTACCCCAGTGCAGTAGGCTTTTTACCCCAAAACTAAATACATATACATAGCAACAGATGTTGTATTTGTTTTAGGATATCGTCTTCATGTAACGAACATAGTCTATATTAAATTTGTAAAATCGCAATCTCTATAAAATGCCACGTGTTTACAAGCGTAAAACATTGCGAGCTTCTTACACAGAAGACGATTTGCAGAGGGCTCTTGCAGCAGTTAAAGCAGGCGGTGCTTTAAAGTCAACGGCGAAAGCTTATGGCGTTTCACCTCGAACGCTACGACGACACAGGTACGGGAAAGTAGAGAAACCTGGGTGTGTTGCTTTAGGTAGGTTCCTGTCAGACATTCCCGATGAGTAGGCCTACGAGACTGAGCTTGTTTCGAAAATCCAGTTTATGGAAAAAGCATTATTTGGCCTCGCAACGAAAGACGTTCGTCGCCTTGCTTATGATTATGCTACCCAGATGGACATTAAACTTAGGTTTAATACAGAAACGAAAATGGCTGGTCCAGACTGGCTTAGTGGATTTATGTCTCAACATCCGGAACTGGCGATCCGCAAACCTGAAGCCACTAATATCGCCAGAGCTGTAGGGTTTAATAAACCACAAGTAAAGAAATGTTTTGACATTTACCGCTGTGTGCTAACTAGCCACCAATACAGCCCAACGCGTGTCTGAAACATGGATGAGAATGGGATATCTAACGTTCACAAGCCTGCAAACATCATTGCTACCAAAGGTGCCAGAGAAGTGGGCAAAATAACTAGTGGAGAAAAGGGGAAGACCGTAACTGTAATATGTGCCACGAATGCTGCAGGATCGTGCATACCCCCAATGTTTATATTTCCCAGAAAGCGCATGGTGGGTGCTCTCATGAACGAGGCACCTGCTGGAGCAATTGGCCATTGCACGGATAGTGGTTGGACCGACGAGCAAGCGTTTTTGAAATGGCTGAAACTCTTTGCTACAATTGCAAAACCATCACAGGAGGAAAAATACATCATCATACTTGATGGTCATCACAGCCACAAAACACTTGCAGCTATAGAGTTCTCCCGTTCTATTGGGATTGAACTTCTCACTCTTCCACCTCATTGCACTCACAAAATGCAGCCATTGGATAGAACGTTTTTCAAATCTTTGAAAAGCGCGTATAATGCCTCTGCCGACACTTGGATTGTTGCCAATCAAGGAAAAAGAATCAGCTTCTTTGAGATTGCCAAAATATTTGCAGTGGCATATAATAAATCAGCTACGATTGAGAAGTCAGTTAAAGGCTTTAGGACATGTGGTCTTTGGCCCTTCAACGACAACATCTTCTGCGATGATGACTTTGCTGCATCTGCTCTTACTGATGAGCCAGAACCACACCTAGAAAACTTTGTAGAATGCCATTAAAACGATTTTTCTGTTACTCCAAATGTATCTCTTTCTAATGGTCAACAACATCCAGAGCAATCTGCTTCAGTCGGTACAGATGAAGAGCCACAACGACAAACAGCCAGCCATCAATGAGAAGACACAAAACATGATCAAGAAGATAGCATACAGCATACAGAAATGTCGGCATCAGACGAAGAACAGCAAGCAAGGTTCAACGATGTCGATACAACAGCAGGGAACCTGAATGATGTGCCATGTTCCTCTTCACGTGAAGATGCACGATCACTAGCAATCAACATTGTTACAGTCAAACGAACGCTGTTTGAATTATGCAAACCTGTAAAATCTATAACCAAACGCACACGAACACGTGTCCCGCAGCAGTCGAATCTCTTAACATCTTCCCTTACAAAAACTTTCTGAAAGAAAAGCAAAAAACTGGTGCAAGTAGGCCAAAGGTGAATATGCAAAAAAGAAAGCAACTCGTATTTAAACAAAGAAGCAAGAAACAAAAATTGTCCGTCCAGAAAAACACTGTTGATGAAAGTTCAGAGGATGAAGAATGGCCATGCCTCGTGTGTGGAGAGCCATTTTGTAATAGCAGACCAGGTGAAGGATGGATCCAATGTGTTTCATGCCGGTTGTGGGCCCATGAAGAAAGTACACCAGGAGAACCATTCTACAGGTGTCAAAACTGTGATTCAGATGACGAAGACAACTAGAATTCGATTTAAATCATGTTGCCTATTGGCTTGTCATTGTTGAAACTGAATCCATTTTCCATATGGTGAGAGCAATGTGTGGGGTGAAAACGAGAAGGGAAAAAAGGACTGAAGAATTGTTGGATATGCTAGAGATGAGAGAGACCATAGACCAACTGGCAAAGGCAAATGGAGTAAGATGGTATGGACATGTGATAAGGAGGGAGGAAGGAAGTTTTCTTAGAAAGGCACTAGATCTAAAGGTGGATGGGAAGAGGAAACGCGGTCGTCCAAGAAGAACGTGGAAACAACAAGTGAAGGATGAGTTTAAAAAAGTCGGACTGAAGGAGGAAGATGCAAGGGACAGGGTGAAATGGAGAAAAGGGATTAAGACAATTGCTGCGCGGAAACAATCGGCCACCCCCACTAGTGGGGAACAAACCGACGATGGATTATGATGATGATATCTAGAGTTGCATCATTTTAATGTTGAGAGACTTTTTTTTTCAACAAATAATTTCTGTACTGTAGGCTGCCATTTTAAGTGAATGAAGTATTACTTTTCATGTGCTCTAAAAATAATTAGCCCACGAATTCCACTACAGTAGGCCTACTTCATACTCTTGTTCGTATGTTTATGAAATAGTCCATTTTTATTTATTACGCATCCAAACATCCTTTGTACCGAAAATTAAACGACAATAATGAATAGAATATTGGCCTACAACAGGATTATCATAAAGGGATAAACAAAATACTACAAAAAACAGTGTTTATGTAGATTACAATAAATTGCAGTATGACGTATCATTATGGGGTAAAGCGCCCCCCTATAGGCTATTTACCCCAGCTGCGGGGTAAGAAGCCCCTCTGACTAAAAATACATTTTTTAATTTTTTTCTTAAAATGTGAATGCTGCAGCCACATAACTAAACGCTTTTCATTCGGTCGCATTTCTTACGCAGTTTAACATAAAAACTCTTTATTTACCAAATCAATGTGCTGAGTTATGCCGTTTTGTCCTTAAGGGGGGCTCTTTACCCCAGTCTACCCTAAATTAAAAAAAAGGCCAAATCTAGAAAAAGACCAAACGTATAATTTCTAAGGCCAACAGACTTTAAAAAAGGCCAAATTCGAGAAATTTGGCCTTAAAAAGGCCAATCTGGCCACCCTGTAAGCAATGTTTTAAATTAGAGAGTAGGCTAGGCTATACCAAAAGATTCAAGGAGTTTTGAAGATAGAAAATCAATATGAGAAAGAAAAGAAGGATTCTTGTCAATGAAGATAGCCCACCAATACATTTAGCAGTAGGCTAGGCCTATTGTAGCGCCTGCGGCTTTTCTTATGTTTCCTTGCGTCTTATTGCCGTTGAGAAACCTGTGTTTGTTGGGAATCTGAAAAGCTGGCTAGAATTTGGGCGTTACCTTAGGAATTTGTACCCTTTATTAAGGTTTGATGCACATATAGGCTACCGGTACGTAGTTTTACGTCGTTGTAGCGTTGTACATCGGCCACAGGCTGCATTGCTTGGAGTACTGAGCTTCCCTAAAATGATAAAATCAACTGTCTAGCGTGAAACAAAAATTAGTGTGGTTTTTCTCAGTCATTAAGTGGTGCGTTATTTCAGTCAGTTCACCACGGATTCTTTTCTTGGAAGTCACGGTGTCAGTTAGTCATGGATGGTTGTATAGGCCTTTGGCTGCAACATTTTCGATCTGGAAGTTTGTTACTTCTTTGCAATATATTCATAGCCTACTTGCAGAAAACCAAGGTATCATTCTCAGATCATCCCCACTGCCATGCTGGTACTGGGGATGTTGCTGTAGCAGTTACAACTAGGTAGGCTATGGCCGGATGCTCCAGACAATTCGACGTCCGCTACAAGTATCAACGTTTTTTAGTTGGGTAGGCTATTGTCGTAACATATTCAACATTAGGCCTAGTTGAGATTTGGTTTGTCTTGGATGCAATTATTAAAAAATTAAACTTAGAAGCGTTAATCATGAGTGAATTGGCAGTGATCTAACATTTGATTCTTCTTTGTTTAAGGATACCGGTGTAACGGTCCAGGAGTTACTGCGGTCTGAAAGTTACCGTAACTTCTGGACCACGTATACGAGGTCTGAAAGTTACTGCCAGTCCAGAAGTTACTAGAACAGGATTGTCAGATTTGACGCTTGCAGCAGATTTGTATAAATGATTTCAACATTGGAAACATGTTGAACTTGAAGACTTATCCACCATAGCATCTTAACAACATGGTTTACAGCAGAAACGTAATTGGGAATGAAGCGAAAATAAGATGAAAGTTAAAAGATGAGTTTTGTTCCAGAAATTGTTGCTGTATTGGAATGAAATTTTAATGTGTAACCTAACAAGTTACGTAGGCTATCATTTTAACCTGATTTGTTTGTATTATCATTTGCGGTTGTGTCCGTGCCTTACGTGTGTTGGCAAATAAATTTGCATGGGAAGGTGATTGACTAGATGACCACTTAGCCTATAGTCTTTTGCTATCATCCTGATTGTGCTATGATGCAATGCAACCTACGATTCACAATGCAGGCTAGTGTTATGAGTGTTTTATTGACTCGTTGTATACAACAACAGCGTCATATAGCCTATAGGCTATATGGCGCTGTTGAAACAAATAATTTAATTGATTATCGCTCCAAACATTTCAAAGTTTGAATCGTGGCGGCTATACGTGAATCGGTGGCATTTAATAAGCTACAGGCTTTAATATATCGTGCAAAGTTTGCATTTGAAGGCTGACTAGTTATAGCCGCTGGTCTTGAGTTGTAGTTGACGAACATAGTCTGTGACTGTGAGTGACTATATTTTATATATTTCATGAAAGTTAAAACCAAAGTTTTCTAGTGAATGAAGCACTGAGCCTATTTTTGGTCTGGTTTTTCATAACTACCGTTTTGAAGAAATATAAAGTAACTTAGGCTACATGTAAGCGGTAAGCCAACCGGTAGTCAAATCGCCATCAACCTTCTGTGAGTAGGCTATCACAGTCTCACACGCGGGAAAGGCTTTAACTTTAACGAAAGTTTAAGTTATTTTGGCAGCCGATTGTAGCATCGAATAGACAGCGATAGACACGTGTTTCGCCCATGAGGCTGGGCTCATCAGTATCGCACCGTATTCTTGCCACTTGAGTAATCGACCGCCGCTTTACCAGTCAGTTTAACTCTTATCTTTGTGGAAAGAAAGAGCCAACGCTTTCATTTAACGAAAGTGTTGAACAGTTTGAGATTCCAATGAATTTCCGTTGGACTCCCATCGAAAACACGTGGCACGAAACTTAAAGTCAAGAATAATGGTTTCGTGGTGATCGAGAATATTTATCCTTGTGATTCATCTTTCGCATATTTGGTTTAATCTACTGACCAAGTGAAGTTTCAGTCCATTTACAAGTTTTCCCAAACAAATTTCGAAAATGCACACCCACTTACAATAGCAGTAACTTTTGGACTGCTTCTGCGGCGTTGCAGTCTGGAAGTTCCTGTCAGTCCAAAAGTTACAAGGAGTGCCCGGCGTTTTCGTAATCGATAGAAAAGCGAAAATCGTTTTAACTAAGTGTAATAAATTCATTGCACTTAAACTAATGCAAGCTTTTCAATTAACATTACAAAATACTTATAATTATTAATCTGACCTTTTGAGAGGTTAAAAATTTAATTATTTTTTAAAACAAAATTAAATAAAATTTAAATGAAATATTTGGCAACTCTTGTAACTTTTGGCCTGCAGTAACTCTTGGAATGCTACACCGGTAATTGAACTTGAAGACTCAATACATTATCGACTTTAATGACAAGACAAGTGTCATCAGCAAATAATCATTTAGGCTATGTATACTAAAAAACTGAGCATCTAGTTCATCAAAGGCCGCATCGGCTATGATACTGTTGATGATGATACTAAAAAAAAGGAGCTAAGCCTCGATAAATTTGCAAAACCGCCAAGAATAATCGATCAGAAGCTTTGTCAGTATAAGGATAAAAATTCAAACGAACCAAACAGGTCGATGTTTATCTCTGACTCTTCTCAACAAAATTGAAAACATTTGCGGAAACTCTGAATTTTGGCTTCGGCATTCGCAATTCGCATCGGTAGCCACTTTAACAAGTAGAAATTCTGCCACTGCGAATGACTACAATGCAACCGCCAACCAATCAGAACATGTTATAAGAAGCAACCGTCCAATTGTGACCTTTCTAGCACTCAGCCAGAGAGTTAATGCTTGTTTTGAACTTTATTTGGTAGTTACAGAAGAAAAAAGGGCAATAGCAGTGGTGGGAATTGAACCCGCGTCAATGAAATAACTACTTTCTAGCCCTAACCCCAAAGCCAACCAGCTGACAGAAAATCCATCACTTGATTTGCTTTGTATCATCTTCTTTTCGCTTTTTTTCACGTCATAGAAAACGTAGCTTATGATAAGTTGGCGGTGCATTCTAGTCAATTGCAGTGGCAGAATTTTTCCTTATTAAAGTGGCTACCATTCGCATCGAACCTGCTTTATTTTTTCAGAGGACGATTGATCGATTGGTTGAATCGTTATCCTCGGACTGAGAAAGCTTCTGGCAGAGCTTAATCTTGGCAGTTTAGCATACTTGTAGAGGCTTTGAATCACTTGACGCAGGCCCAGTCACTGAGATTGACAGAGTGAAGTTTCCGATTGTTGAAGTCTTGTTGGCAGGGAACCAGGGAACTATTCCATCCATTAGATGCCACTAAATGGAGATCAGTCCTTAACGTGCTTTGCTCAACTGCACACCCCGAGAGTCGAACCAGCGCCACTTGATCTTAAAGCTTCTTCGTTCCAGAAGTGACACGCTAACCAACTGAGCTATCAGAACTGATTCAAGAAACGAATTGTTCAAGGGAAGAATTAGTTAGCACCCTGTTGCATCTGGGTTTTATCAAAACGTATAATAATGATTGTGAATTGGATATCGTTTATGGTACAATAAGATTGGTTGATAATTTAGCTAGTTTGGTATGTGTGATTTTAATGATACAGTTTTATTATGAATTTAGAAAACTTTGTCAAAGATAGAGAACGCTCACTGCTTTATCAGGTGATCAGTATGCCTCTAGTTATTATGTGTGGGTTTCCATCTTCTGGGAAGACCACAAGAACAGAAGAGTTGAAAAGGATTATTGCTGACTACAATCCAGATGTCAAAGTTCTCACTGTTGATGATGGCTTAATTGATCGTAATCAAGTTTATATGGAAAGAAAACAGGAGATAATGAACAGAGGTCTATTAAAATCAGGGGTTGAACGAGATTTGACAAATGCCAATGTTGTCATTGCTGATGCGTTGAACTATGTGAAAGGTGATTTTTTTGATAAACCCATCAGGAGTGAGCAACAAATGTTCTGAGGGCTACATAAAGACCTTATTTAAAGTTGAAATCTTGAAAATGTAAAAAAAGTGAAACATGATTTAAAATCCACCGTTGAGCATTTTTTATTTAATATTCTACTGTACTTTTCTTTGTGAAAACAATGTTTGTTTATGTTCACCAGACAAAGTAACCGGTTTGGTTCATTAAATGCAATGAGATACTTTTTAAAAGAGCATGATTGATACAGTTGAATAACGATTATATATAGAGAAAAAAAACAAAATAATATTAGCGGGTTTGTGGTTCAACAAAGCAAGCTCTCTACCAAAGCTTTATACGTTTTGTTCTTAATTTTTGCATGAGTTTAACTATTTGTGGTGTCGATTTTTTCCATTCAAAGTTTTTTAATCCTTCTTTTATTTAAATTTATTGGGAAATACCAAATGTATTGATTCAATTCATTCATCTTACAGTTGAATTGTTTTTGTTTTAAATTTTCCAGGGTTTCGTTACGAGCTTCATTGTGTTGCAAAGTATGCACGGTCATCATATTGTGTTGTGCACTGTGATGCTTCCTATCAAAACATCATAAAGTTTAATGCAGCAAAACCCCCAAATGAAATGTATTCTGATGAAGTTTTACAAGGTATGATTATACATATATATTAAACAAATTTGTCATTGTCAGGCAACTGGGTTGCAACTTTGAGCATTCACCATGTAGTGGAACTGCTGAGTTGGATCCATTGCATTTTTACATTTAACAAGTTATGATTAATTGCACATATTCATAAGATTGTAACTATATTGAGACTTTTGTTGTTTTGTATTTGTAACTTGGAAGTTTTTTTCCTAAATTACAATTATATTTGATAATAAAAACAGAGAGAGACTGTTCACGAGGCATTTGATAATTAAAGTAACTTTAAGTAACCAGAAGAACGCAAATTACTTTAATTATATTTGATAAGTTGCAAGGACGATTTAGGCAAGGCATTCAAAATGGATTTTTACATCAATCTATTTCAATAATCACAAGTGGAGTTTGGCTCCCTCATCGGCCTGCAATGTGGTGTG
Organism: Aplidium turbinatum; assembly: GCF_918807975.1. Taxonomy (NCBI): domain Eukaryota; kingdom Metazoa; phylum Chordata; class Ascidiacea; order Aplousobranchia; family Polyclinidae; genus Aplidium; species Aplidium turbinatum. Next base: position 14,386,401 of record NC_137477.1, on the reverse strand, counting down.
AAGGGACAAATTGCTGACCATGTCATTCTTGATTGTCCCATTTACAAGTCACCAAATGGAATGCATGGCATAGCAGCATTAGACAAAGCTTTATTAATGACCACAGAACTTGTTCCAATTGTTGTAGCAACTTTCCGCTCAGATTTATTCTTTGGCATACATAGGTCTACCGCCCCAGTCATACTCTCCACCACAAACAGGAAACTTACAGAGATAGCATGGTAACACACAAATTCTTTGAATGGCAAATATTTACAGCCTTCGATTAATACAAACTGATTAATTTTAAATTTTTTTTATATTTACAATTTAGCAGCTCCCAAACACAACTAGTTTGCTGGAAACAGTTATTTCTTGTAAAATGTTGGCCTACCCTGGAGTAGACTGTTGTTGTAAAATGCATTGGGTACATTTTTTTTTACGCAACGTGATATTCATTTACAGTAATGCAATTTAACCATTTTTGACAAAATTAGAATGTAAATAAAAACCAAACTGCTGATAAACTTAAATTTATTTTTATAAATAAATACATGTTTGAAAGTTTTGATGGTGTAACTGTGGCATGCTGTTCTAACCTTATGCTGCAGTAGTAGTGAAATTGTACATAGCAAAAAAACGTTTCACAAATTGTGCGTCTAAGTTTCAACATAGATTTATCATACAGCATTGGTGGATCGTTTTGAGCCCCCTAACTCCATGGCACGATGGGACTCACCTCTCTTTGTTGTGCAAGTTGGAGATAATCTTCCAGGAAGTGAAATCATGCAAGTTATGTTTGAGAAGCAAAAACAAAAACCGAACCTTTCGACCCAGAATCCCCCCTTGATGTCCCCCAACTTCGTGCACGATGCTGATAGAATGATTCAGGTATGTGCCTGAGCCTAATATCGCATGCAGTCTGGGCACTAATGTTAAAAAAAGTTGATGGTCGTATCAGCTTTTGCAGCTGGTAATGTTAGGAGAAAATTTGTAACAACAATCTTAAAATTTAAAATGTTTTTGCTAATTTACAATGTTTTTACGCAGGTCATCGCCGCCGCCATTTTGTCAGCACAGAAAACTTCAGCCATAGGCGACACCATTTCTCTTCCAGACACTGATGATACTTATACCATCAACCAAAAATTGTCGGTTGCTGAAATGCGAAGACAGAGAAAACAATTCTTGACATTCCTTCGAGCAAACCCAGTTACCGACGTGTCAGAAATTCCAAAGACATTTCTATTCTTTTTAAGTTCTTCTTAACATTCACTTCGTTCGTTTCAGCAAGATGAACCGTTCTTCCACTTCGCACATTGGCAGAAAAAGAGTCTGGCGGTTCTGACCTGTGTTCACGTTTGGTGTGAGAAACGTCATTTCTTCTGTGGAGAGAAGAAACTTGCTCTGTCATTCTTTACCTCAAATCAGCCATGCCTAACCGAAATCGCTGCCAGAGCTGGAAGTTATGTGACATTCTTTTTAAGTGCTAGAAGAATGTTTAACGATGAAACGCAATATTTATAGCCTACGTTTTCAAGCAATAAAAATTCAAACAAAGCGTGAGGTTGACGTGAATGACTGGGATCGATACTTTTTTGACTAACTTTGTTTTCTTCACAAATTTGAGATCGGATATCATACTGCTGCTTGAACAATTCTTTTACGCTTTGGTTTCATGAAGTCTCATCTTGTTGATGTTATAACTGTTACTTGGCAGCTGAAATTGTAATTCGGTTTGGACAAGGCTGATCGAAGCATTAATCATTAGGGGTGCTGGTGCAGTAGCCTATGTAGCTACCAGTGACACCCAGCTGTCGATGACATTGCATTGTACCAATATTAAATGATGAACAAATAATCAAAAACGAATCAGGTGCAATACCTTTGGTAGACTCGCTTCCGTGGATTTCTTGCATTATTTTGTGTATGGATCGTCAGCCAGCGATTGCTCTCTTTAATGTTTTTTTTAGCATATAGGCTACCTCTTGTTATGCTTTAAGCTATGTATAATAATCTCAAACCGTAGGTTTACACCGTTTTAATACGTATAAGCAAGTTTGTTTGCCTTCCATTTAATTACGTAAACCTAACCCAACTTTGTCCTTACGAAGCTCCGTGAAATCGAAAGCTAGCTTTGATGATAAATACCCCCCACTCTCTTCCTAAACATATTCAACCCATTTGTTCTTCAACCACGCAAACTGACCTTCTGAGGTTTTGATAAATCACAGCAGACCGACACTTCACTCTCTTTCTACAGTAGTTGTAAATTTTTTATGGCTGCCATGGCACAAAGATATCAACATTCGTCCTTTGGTAACGTTAAATTTCACTGGTTGGTTGTTTGAACAAAGCAAGCTCGCAACTTCATTTCAAATTTATGATTTTCGTTTTGCTTAATTTATGTCGTGGATCACATGGCCTGAAATTAGCAATTTATTATCTAGCACCTCTATAGCTGTTCATGTACAAACGCCACTCCCACCGATCACAAACAAATTGTCATGGTTGAGTGCCCTGTCCACAAGACACCGTGGGTATAATGAGATGTATTCACTACTTTTAGTCATGGCGACCTTTCCGGTTTAAGTTTAGTTGTCGAAATAGCAGTCTCTTTCTATATTTCATCAGGGATTGTATTTTGAGAAAACTAGGCAACAAACTTATTGCTTACCACCATCTAAAATCAAACGCTGAACAATTGGATCACCTTAGTTTCAAGCAATGCGTAGGCTACAACATTGATGTGGGAGTGACTGAATAGATTTAAGTGTCAGGGGCAAGCGAAGAGTCACGCTGCATGTTTTCGCGTTACATTTTAATTTATAAAAACATTACTCAATGCTATGTAAAACGTAGAATCGGTACCATAATTGTATAAATAGGTAAAAAAAGATTTTTTTGGTTAGAATGTTTAATTTAGGATGCATCTAAGATCTAACCAAATATTTCATTCAGCGAAATACTCCATACGTAAATTAACTTGTGTCAAAACTTTGCCACATGGCTTGAAACTTACTAGTAGTCACAACAACATCAGCGTGCATGACAATGTACTACGCAACACACCCGGTTCCGCTGGTAATGACAGAATCAACTTGGCTGCAGCACGTCATTCTAATTGAAACTACGAAGACATATTTGCACTAAAATCATAACTTATATAGGCCTAGTAACAAAGTGATTACTTTTTTGCAAAACGTGATCTCAAAAAGTGCTCAAAACGAATATCAAGTGCTGTCGCGGATATTAAACAATTCGGTCTCAGTTTCGGAGTCGGAGAGGGCTTGCAGATGATCTTGCAACGCGTTCATACGTATGTCAGCATCCGACTTCGAAACGTCATCTGAAGAATAATCAAAGTTGTAATTGTTTTCGTGAAGTTATCTGACAGAGGGGATCTTCCGAGCTTCTTTGGAAGCTTAGTCCTGGCATCTCTGCACATTAGCAGATTGTAGAAGCTTTCGATTCAGTTTTGCTTCTGTTTTTGACCACCACAATGAAAAACAATATATTATGCCAATTGCCAAACATAGCAGAGGTCTAGAAAAAGGTAGAACCACTGACGCAGGCGGCCAAGACTGACAAAGTGAAGAGTTGTCCGAGAATTAATCCATCCACTAGTTACCGGTAGATCAATAAAAATAAAATGGGCTACTCAAGCGCACATCCCGAGATTTAAACCAGCTTCATTTTGCCGTTTCTTTGTTTGAAAACGAGATGCTGATCTGAGAGACCAACGTGTCGAAAGTCTGTCTTTTGTTCGTGATACAAGTTGAAAATGAATAAAAAACTATTTGATAGTATAAAAAAAACTAACTGATTGCGATCCAAACACAGTCGGTTGTTTTGCTACGTCGGTTTGTGACGAAAAGCGTTAAACAAGAAAAAATTAGATGAGCAGCCCAACGAAGCGCGCAACCATTGAATATCAAACAAAAACGTGTGATTTATCACCTATAATCCCAATCAAACAAGTTCATGAATGGGCTTGTTAAGCGGCGTTTGGGATAATGAAGCGGGATTTTGCATTACACGAAAATAAATGCAGTAATTCCGGAGGGAACAAAAGTCGGCTCAACAACAGGGTAGGCTAAACCAGAGGCTGGTTTTTTTTCGCTGAGACTTTTCGGTCATTTGTCCGAAATGACTTGAAAAAATTCGGTCATTTTTTTTTATTTATTTTGGTCATTTTTTCTGATGAAAATATTTCCTTTCAAGTACCTGATACAAACCAAAATTTGCACTTCCTGACTAGCTACAACATTAAGTTTCTATATATCTTTTCGGACATTTTGCTAAAAAATCGGTCAATGACCGAAAAATAAACCCAAACCAGAGGGAACTACTGGATTTAATTCCATTTTAATTTTTTTTCGGTCATAAAACGCATGTTGTGCGAAGGTTCTTGCGCCAGAAGCGAACGGATGCCACGTTTTGTCGAGTAATTTCTGCACATTTGTGAAACAACTTTGACATTAGTCGCTGCTGGCACAAATGCCTGTAAGCTAGCCGCAATTCTTCAGCGAATTTCGTTGCCAATTATATTTCCATCACCGACGTTCAGTTGAATTAATATAAAAAAAAATTGTTTGGAATCCTTACAATGTTATATTTTGTTTTGAGGCTGTCACTTGTTTGAACGACGATTTCCACGTGAACATATTTATTGCGTAAAAATGAGCTTGCAAGGGTTTCCAGCCTGACGTTAAGTGTGCATGGTATTGCCCGACGCAACACGTATTTAAACGATGCGTGAAATTACATTGCAATACCAATAGGTTGGCTGATGTGCCACAAATACTTAGCATAAAATCGTGTAGGCGTAAAACCACAGTTTCCAAAATTCTTTTCAGAATCGATACAAAGCAAATTCTTTTAAAAAATGTTTACTCACCTGGAATTTGTCTCATCTAATAACAAAGCTACGTCCATATAAGTGAGAGTAGTTTATTATTCGTTAGTTTTCAACTACTATGCCATTAGTTACCGTCGCATTACTGATAAAAAGCAAAAAATGGAACCTTTAAAGTTAACAGAACAAACCTGTGTCTTCTGTAGTAAACTTTAAGAAAACATGAAGCGATATCCCGGACAAACATATGAAGAAGCCTAGCCAGTTCAATGGTGCAAGTTGGTTGTGGTTGTGAGTTGTTGCCATGATGAGTGTGATAATTTCCTGTAGATACCAAACAGTGTTAATATTTCAACTTCGTTCCTTCACACTGTGCAGCACGTTTGCGAACGTGAAAACAGTTTGATAAGTGACCTGACTGGTTGCTTATGACTCGGTCGAGTAAGGTAAGGCATCATTGACCAATGGGAACATATACTCTCCAGGCTGAAAAATCTATTCGGCAGTTGCATCTTGGTATTTTTGAGAACCAGAAAAAGCAATCGACAGAAGCAGGCCTGATCACTTTACTAAACTTTGTAGGTTTATCAAAAAATAAACGAAAATCTATTAAATATACAATAAAAAAGCGTCAATCGCCAGCCAGCGGTGACGCATCCTCTTAACATGTAAATATCAAATTTACTTTAGTAATCTTGTTCAACACCTAAGTGTAGATACAACAAGTGAAAAAATCTAATCTTGTAGAAAAATAAGATAATTGCAACAAAAACAAAATATCGCAAATACCTTAAAAATACCGCTGATGGACAGAGTCAGGGATGATGTGTGGCAGAGCAAGAGATACTCGGAGTAGCTGAGCATAAAAGCAAGAGCTCCTCCCACCCCAATCATGGTGACGGTGGACACGAAGTCACTGGCTGCCTCCCATGCAAATATGTTCCTAGATGCGAAGAAGGGCAACCCTGAAACATATCGGTAAGATCTTTGGAAAAACACATTAAATCTGCAAAATGTTAAACTGAAGCAACAAACGAAATTTTCATTTTCATAAATAAAACTTTTGAACAGTTGTGGTGGTGTATTTTTAATAGACTTAAAACTAACGAAATCCCAGAACATGTGGTAAATTTCTATCAAATTTACTGCAGTGGTAGAGAAACTGTGCTATCTTAAACCAGAAGTTATTTTGTAAAATGTAAACGTAGTAATGCAAACTTTGTAAGGTCCTGAGAACGTAAAACTCCGATTTTTTCACGTGAAATTTTAAACTATAATGTTTTAAACTAAAACGACTTTCCTCGTTTGAAATAAACAACTGGAATGAAGTTGCGTTTTTTTAGCCATTTTTGATAAACAAGTCACAAAAACTTATACGAATATTTTCCATATTTCGTACAAGAATGTAGACAAAATTGTTTACAGCTGTAAATTCTTTTGTTGGCTGACATTGTTTCTTTCAGTACATTCAATAACACAAGCATCCCGTAACTACATGACATCACATCCTACAAAGCAAGCAAGCAACGTGTTGTCACGATAAAACAAATAGGCTGGACTTCGCACTTTGTCCGAGTAGGTAAAATAGAAAACCAATTAGCGCTGAATTTCACTTGAACACAACAACCTGCAAAACGCGCTTTTGATGAAATGATTCAAACCAATGAAGCAAACAATCTTAGCTATTTGCAAGGATTTAAAAAATTACAACTGCCATTTTTTTAAAACAGATTATATAAAAAAATATGCATTGTTATATACCACATGGCACATACCGCAGTAGCAACAAAACTATTTTTAGGCGGAATGGCCCGTTTCGGTGAGTCCGATCCCTATTCGGTGATATTTTCAATTTTTTTTTTTAAATTATCGGGTACCGTAGCCTAATTATCATTGCTGTTTTAGGGTTAGGGGTTACAGGTTAGGAACTCACCGAATAGGACTAACCGAATTGGACTCACCGAGTAGTAGCAGACCCATTTTTAGGGTAGGCCTATGTGGTGAAATAGCGAACTAATATGTTCATAGTTTATTTTTATAATACAAAGACGATATTTACACACAAATACCTTCTTGGACAAGTGCAAGAGGAAAGAGGCCGACGAACATCGTTGGTTGCAGATGATAAAGAAGATCTATGGGATTTCCCAAACCTGGGGGAATCAAGGTCGTTTTGTAATGTACAACATTTACAACATTTGATTTTGTGAAAATAAGTTGTTCATAAAACTTATGCTTTAAGTTTTACTGTGTCACAAGGCCAAACAGTATCAAGACAAAACACATCGCCATCCTTTATGTGTTTGGAAGAACAATGATGAGTTGGAAATTGTGCTTACTTTGTTTGTTTTTAAGTCTGGAAACGTTCTTATAATCAAAGTGCATATTACATTGTTAATAGGTCTTATACTCTTGTGATGGAAACCTTTATAATCACAGTACCGCTACCCCTCCTAGGTTTCTTGACATGCAACAGAGAGGAATAGATCAGTTATAATAGAAGTTTGTCCCGTAATGCCCGATAAGCTACCGCTCTTCATCGATGGGGCATTCAAAACACAGCAATTTGCCCAAATTGCGAAAAAAGCAGGCAAACTGTTGATCATTTGATTTTAGACTGTCCATGGACTGCACTACCCAGTCGTTTTAACACAGTTTACCAATGCGAAAATATATTCAAAAACTGGCTAAAATACAATGAGCTTCAAAAGTGAAAACACCAAAAAAACTACTACTGAAGTTGTTTTTGAAAGGTGTCATAATTTACGCACTTCGGCTGCGTAAAGGGGGTCTGCTACTATTCGGTGAGTCCGATTAGGTGAGTTCCCTATTCGGTGAGAGCCTTTTTCGGAGAGTTCCCTATTCGGCGATTTTTTAATTTTTTTTTCTGAAAATTATCGGGTACCGTAGCCTAATTATCAATGCCGCTTTTACATCGTTTTAACGTCGCTAAACGTTGAAATCGTGCAGAAAAAAATAGAAATAAAATGTAGTTCATTTAATTGTTCAAAAATTTTATTTCAATTTTTTTCTGCACGATTTCAACGTTTAGCGGTGTAAAAACGGCAATGATAATTAGGCTACGGTACCCGATAATTTAAAAGAAAATATTTCAAAAAATTGCCGAATAGGGAACTCTCCGAATAGGGAGCTCACCAAATCGGACTCCCCGAATCGGACTCACCGAAACGGGCCATTCCGGCATAAAGGAGTGCCTGCACAGCACCGGAAAGAACATTGGTTCGACACCTACTGAATCCACAATGGTTGTGATTTGGCAAGATACTTATCGACATACTTGAAGGTGGACATAAAATTAGCTTTCTATCGACTTAACATGAGTGTTCAAGACCCAGGCATAAACCTGTCCTCACAAACATGAGGTAATTGACCAGTGGTCACTCTTTATTATATTGGTAGTTGAGATGGTGGTTGTGGTTGTTGCGTCATCAATCACAACCCTTAGTCTTACTATGTCCCAACACGCAAAATATGTTCTTTTTACATTGATTTAATGTCTGTAAACGAACAAATGTAAACAGCACGGATTTCGCTAGATGGGGTGACCCTCCAATGCTCACTTAGGCTATAACAAGCCAAACCTGAAAATTAGACATTATTTGTACGATACCTATTTCTTTCTTTTGGGTGAGAAGCTGGCTTAAAGTCCAACGTATGCCTCCGAGGAATGAAGCAGTCAGGACCAAAATAAAACCCTCTAAATTGAACTGAGACGATTCAAAGACAAATAAAAATAATCCGCCAGCAATGAGGCACACAACAATGATCAGTGAAAAACGCTGAAAAAATCAACATTTTATGAAAATTGTAGACGTAGATTGTGAACTCATTAACTAGCACCATAAAATAAAAAAAATACAAGTTTTAATATTCCAGGATTTGATCATAGAAGTTTCAAATTCCAATATTCCACCTATACAGGGTCCACGTATTTTTTTAGGTGCAGACAGGTAGGTACCTTCCAAATAGGTGTGGACACTATGGCAATATGGCATCGGGATATTTAGGTGCAGTGCTCTGTGGAGCGTGGTCATTTAAGTGCAATTCAGCATGTCAAATTACACTCATACCGTAATCATTGAAAAGTATTTTAAATGCCCCCCTTCCTCTTGAGAAAATCCTTCGTACACTACTATCTGCAGTACTACCATCCGAGCACCTAATGAAATAGCTTTTACTGGGAATAGCAATTAAATGACAGGGTACCACTGTGCACCGCACCTAGATATCTAACGCTACAGAGTGTGCAGTGCTGTGCACCTATTTGGCATGGAATAGCCCGTTTCGGTGAGTTCCTTATTTGATGAGAGCCTTTTTCGGTGAGAGCCTTATTCGGTGATTTTTTTAAAAATTATCGGGTACCGTAGCCTAATTATCATTGCCGTTTTACGGTTAGGGGTTAAGGTTAGGGGTTGAGGTTAAGGGTAGGGGTTAGGGTCTTATTTCAACGTTTAGCGACGTTAAAACGATGTAAAAGTGGCAATAATAATTAGGCTACGGCACCTAATAATTTTCAAAAAAAATTTCAAAAAATTACCGAATAGGGAACTCTCCGAAAAAGGCTCTCACCGAAAAGGCTCTCACCGAATCGGACTCACCAAATAGTAGCAGACCCTATTTGGCAGACACCTAACTGTCTGCACCTAAAAATGTATTCCGTAAATACACTCGCCCAGGTTGGTGGTTAAAATGCATTGCTCAGTGTTGAGTTTGTGCAAAGTATGACAAGTATTTCTGTGAAACTGAGACAGGCAGAGGAGCAGCAAGTCCAACAAGAAATAGCAGTGCTAGCCTACTACCACTGCAACGAAGTTTAAGCAATGAAACATATTACAGCTTTTTTATGAAAAACAGTGACTTTATATTTTCATTAAACTAGCTTAAGCTCAAACATAAGACTCACAGGTTTTTCCAATTTTAGAACAAGAGCGAATCCAAGAATAAATATAACACAAGTGGACTTCACCATGGTGTATCTAAAAATAAACATTGCAACTACAAATTAATTATATATATATGATTACTGCAGGCCTCGAAATTCGTTTAAGTTGACGGCGGACAAACCTGTCCGGTCTGAGCAGCTATCTCGGCGGACAAATTAAGTCTCACGGCGGACACACCAGCTTTAGCGTCGATCGTCAAGCTTAATCACTTTATCTTGATAATTCTTTACCATTTGAGAACTATAGCTAATTAGCTAAGGTTTAGAAGGCTTTTTAAAATTTCAGTGAAGTCACTCTGAAAGGCTTTCATCAGATCAACGACGTGCGCTTGAAGAGTGAAAGCGCCGTGTAGCTGCTTAATACGCCGCATAACTGAACTTGCATCGAACGAGGTCGTGTGGCTTCTTACGTCACAATGCTCTGGGAGTCTGGGCACGAGTCGGAAAACTTCTACACTAACGCTACTATTTTCTGCTGTGCAAAGTTTCTCTGGGCCTTTTTCTTTAGGTTCATTTTTGCGTGTCATGTGAGCGAAAGTGAATTTTTCCTGGGCCTTTTCTTTTTTACTGTAATACCAAAGCTTAACAAATTTTGTAACCAAACTTGCCTTATCAATATTACTCGGAGATCAAAGCTAGACGTTGTGACAAAAGACTTGAAATAAGTTGCGCGTGATCAGTGTAGAAGTAGGCTACTGGACTGGTACTCCCATCGATTCTTGGCGAAGAATTCACCTTTGCTACGCTGATTCAATGTCATCAATTGTTAAAGCAACGTATAAATTGGAAATTTTCCTGCTTGAATGGAAACTAAGGGATACGATACAGTATTCACATTTTCTAGATGCGCGCTAGAATGCGCGGGAAATTATATTCTCGCAACAGTTGTTCGTGCTATGCAATGACGATTTGTATCGCTAGTTCCTGTGTTATTTCTCGGCGGACAAATATGACCGATCTAAATGGTACTTCCCACGGACATCACATGCTGTGACGACGGACATGACCGCCGTGAATTTCGAGGCCTGTTACTGACTAGAGTGGTATTAAAAAAGATTTTTTAAATCAAGAGTAAAGAGAATCAGTATGACATTTTTCGGTATCAATATATTTATGTCATTATTACAATAAAAGGTTGAAGTGGTCCAATACTTGATTCAAGTGTCGAGTATGAGAAGATAAGGCGCTTACTGTACTAAGCCTTCGGCACTAAGGAGAGTAGGGTGGTCAGTTCCTTTCTCTTGGCCGCCTTTCCTGCAGCAAATATGCCCACCCAATTTATTGCACCATAGGACTAGGTAGAGATGAGCGGTATTTTCAACAACCATCTGAAGCCGGGAGTTGAACCAGATTCGCATAATTGGAAAGCCAACGCCTTATCCGTTGCGCCATCTCACATCTTTATTTGCTGCACTATCTCATGATTGCAAATTTGCAATATTGCATACAATTATAAATAAACAGTTTGGATAGAATCATTGTTTTTAAGACACACAAAAATATCCTTCTGACTTTCTGATTACACCAGGCCTTTTGTGGCTTAGGAAATGCAGTTCCCACTTCTGAGTACATATGAGTTCATATCAATACCCTATTGGCTCATAAACAAGGCCTCTTAGAAATGGCACTGAATTCCATTCCAGCTTAGCACTCAGCACTGAGGGATGTTTTTACGGCAATACTATGTACTCAGCTGTGTCTCCGCTGAGTACAGATGTACTCAGCTGCAAGTCTACAATTCTACATGGCCGTGCTGACTCAAATTTTTAGTCTTGTAAGGCATAGAGAGCAATGATATCTGCAATTGTTACAGTGCTATACAAAAACATGCATTATTGTTACATGTCTATGCAACTTGTCAATGCCAAACTAAAGAACATGTTATGAATATGTGAAAGAATATGTTTTAAAACTTTTTGGAAAATAGTCCAACTTACAATGAAACAGTAATGAACACAAAGCTCCAATTTGATAATCCAATATCTAATGCACTGACGATGCCTGAAAAATATTGATTACAACAGTGCGTGAAGCCGAATTTTGCATGAAAACTGATTTCAATCACAAACTAACCAATCAAGGAGAAAGCGTTTCCTCAAACAAAAAGGATAAATCTTGGTCAATTAAACTCAAGTACTGAAAAGAAAATCAAATAATATACACATTATAATGTTTGATTGAAGCAAATCTTTCATTTTGATGTGCTATGTTGATTAACGTACAAACAGTTTGTGTCAAAAATGCTCTGGACTATTTATTGGTTTACCTATGTTGAAAATTCGATGGCATAATAAACATTACATATAGCTGATAAACCCAATGTTGCAACTCAAAGAAATAGTTGCAACGTCAAGTACCTTGTAGGTGCTTTTAGTATTCTATTTCATGTTATAAAACATTTTAAGCATCTTTTCACAGAAAAGTCAAGAGTATGACACAAATAAAACATTACGGTAACAATGCTACAAAATAAAACATTCTGACAAAAAGGTAAAAATTTCTAACCTCAAACAGAATAAGTCAATTTATTTAAATAAATTATATCAATAATGAAGTTATACATTTGTTGGTGAATATCATTAAATGACCAGATAGAAAACAGTATAACTCAAAAGTTGTTATTATTTTATGAACTACTTCACAAGACCAAGAGATGACAATCCTGATTGGTTGGTGACTAAGTGGTGATACCTATTCGGCAACTCGTCTAAACCTAATAGATATTTCTCAACTAAGAAACTGATAATAAAGAAAACTTACCAGTAACAAATACCTTTTTCAGATACAGCATCCATCCTAATGTCACAGGACTTCTATGACACTTTGAAAATATAGTTCTGGCAATGGAAGATAAAATGAAAACGGTAAGAAAATGAATTGATGTTGTCATGAGAGGAAAATGAAATCTCTGAAAATAAAAATTAAAAAAAACTAAAAACACAGATATTTGCATATAGAAAATAGACTATTTGTATAATCTGTTTCACCACATAAAGAATAAGATTGTAAAGTCCCAACTTAAAATAAGGTACCAATAATTGCAGAAACTGATTGTTACATCGTATCAGGGCACTACGTAATACGTAAGGTTTTGTGACGTCATAAATATGTTTTGGCTGGCTGCAGTTATTTTTCGCGGCTTTCTGTCTTGCGGCATTTTTGCAGCTGCAGCAGTCGTTCTGTGCTACTGTTTTTTAGGCTTGGATGTCTGTAGTATATTACAGAAACTAACTGGATTCTATTCTATTTGAATAAGTGATAAGTTGTAATGTAATACTGCTACCGTAAGTTAGGAACGTATAATGTTGTGTACCAGAACCGCCTGTCTGCCAAGCTGTGGTAAAATTATTCGAAAACCATAGCCTGCGAGCTTTATACCGTACTCAATAAAAGGTGTACGTTTTTGATTGCCAACCCATCGTGTTTGATCCGCGTTGACAGCTTACGCTTTGTGATCTAACACCGATTATAAACATACAATCGTACATGAAAGCTTGGCTTGACAAACTGCTTATGTGATCCATATAATACATTTTTCCTTTAACAAGATTGTTAAATTTTTGTGTTTTTTTTTACTGTAAACAAAGCAATAACTTAAAAGTCAAGGTAAAAAAAATTGTTTGAAGATATGCAAAAAGTAAAAGAACGTGGTTTAGCATATTGGTACATAGGCCAGTAGGTAAAATACATAGCCTATAGACATATAGTAACTCACTTTAAACATCCATTTGTTGTAAAAAGTAAGTCCAATAGAAAACAGGTAGTAAAATAAAATTAAAAATAAAGTTTTAATAATTTCATAAACTTTTAAATTCCATGATTGTTTCAATTGCGGTAGACACTTGTTTGAGCACAAGTGGTAATTGCAATAATAAGTCAAGCCATGAGAGTTAGGCCTATAAGGTGTTTTATGGTCATGAACCATAGCAGGCATATTCTACCTGCAAAAGCATATACAGAAAATTATTTGGAGCTGGTGTACAATAGTGTGCGAAAATAACGAAACGTTACAAATTGTGCACATGCAGGATCATTTGGTTTGGTTAATAAATTATGTGGCATAAATTAATAAATTCAAAGTATCTGTACATGCTTTTTTACTCATGTGCTTCAAATAAACAATCTAGAACAGTGGTTCCCAACTTTTTTGTTGTCACGGACCCCTTTAGACAAATTATTAATTCTGCAGACCTCTACCTAAATTTTGCCTGAAACTCAATTAACATACTATTGACTATTGCAAAGAAATTTATTTTCACACGAGTCAGTTCAATCACAGTACTTTTGTCATTGACTATTGTAATAACTATGCTACTCAACTACTGTACGGTGTCATATTGCATTGCCGCTGTGACTCCTGCGGCAAATATCAGGTTAAACAGTGTTGCTCAAATAAGAAAATGAATGGATTGTTCAAGAAATGTCAGCAGTATTTGAATATTAAGGTGACCCAAAGTGCCATGCCGAAATTTTTTCAACCTAAGCAAATTTAATGAGATGAATGTTGTTGCCTTTCCTGAACTAAACGACTGAACTGCGGTTGAGTTTTTGACAATGCAACACGCATGTCATCTTCATTCTTCAACGTCCACTGTCCAGGCGATTTCGATGATGTTTTTATTGTAACAAGAGCTGAGAATCTTGCCTCGCAGAGGTTAAGTGGTTATGAATGGTAACAAAACAATAATCGCTTGCTTTGCCAAGAATGGGTAGGTTTGCAGCCGGTTTGCAGTTGTGAGCACCAAAATTCTTCCACAATTTTTGAATGAAACTCAATGCTTAATAACTCTTTTGATCTCAAATAAATTAGGTCATCTTTACTGAGATCGTCGCTAATGTTGTTCAAGTCAAAAAGAAAATGATTTCGAATCCATGTTTCAACTTCGTTCGGCAGGTGTTCTAAATTAAAATAACGTTGAAATGAGATTTGCAGGGTTTCAAGTAAGCGCAAAATTTTTCTCTGATAGAGATCAAAAGAGTACATTCTCTTTGAATTTCATCCATCAAGGTAAGATCTTCTAACATTGGAAAGTTAGCGTAATTACCTGCTTCCAATCTGCGTTTCCAATCCGACAACTTGGCTAAAATCGCTTTCAGTTTTTCAGCTGCATCAATTATTGTCATACCTGGTCCTTGAATGCCACGATTAACATTGTTAATATGACCTAAAATATCGGCTAAGTAGGCCATGACGAATAGAAAACTTTCACTCTCGAACAATTTTAAGAGGGGACTTCCTTTTGCTTTCAAAAGAGTTGATACCTCATTTTTTAGCTGCTGCAGTCGTTTTAAAACTTCTCTAGATAACCAACGTAGGCTACCTCAGAATGATACAAAAGTAGCCTACTCCGTAATCTGACCCTAATTTTAGACAGAGCGCTTTAAAAGTACGGTGGTTAACAGCTCTGCTTTTAATGAAATTAACGACTTTCACGCAATTTGTCAAAATTTCTTTGAGACTTGCTAGTAAAGTTTTTGCTGCTAAGGCGTAGGCTAGGGTGTTACATTTTTTCAAACTAACTACAATATAGTGTTTGTTTGGTGGGAAATGCACTCAAACAAACTATGTCAAAATATTTTTCACTTAAAATAATATTTAGAGGTTCCACACTTGCATTAACGATTCACCCGATATTGGCGATTTTATCATATGAACAACACAGTAACAGTATGACTAATGTTATTGAATCTGTCCTGGTAAGAAACATAGACATGGGCTAATATATGCAAGGACGTCGGCAGAATTTTTTTTAGGGGGGGGGGGGCGTTTTTCTAACTTTTTTTTGTAATTTTGACATTTTTTAGGGGGGCGCCACTTGAGTAAGCTACATAAGTAGAATTACTTTTGTTACTTTACACCTCTGGTCATGGCTAAGTGGAAAATTTGGGGCATTTCTTATTGAAATAATGCGTTTCACAATCATATTGATTATTCAAATTCCAGGGGGGCCAAGGCCCCCTTGCCCCCCTCCTGCCAACGCCCTTGAATACATGCACTGTATTACTAAATAATATCAAACTCTCACAGTCCACAACTCACTAGTGTATCTGTATATTTTAAATACAGTATACAAAATATTACAAAAAAACCAAGTGTCTTACAGATATTCGAGACTGGTGGTCATGGTCATGCAAGTAACATATCCTCTGATCGCTGTATCAATCTTTTTCAGTTTTTCGTCACTCATGTCATCACTGCTATCCTTGATTTTCTTTTCCTCCAAGCATTTCTTAACATTCCCAATCAGTCTTTCAACCTGTTCCTCAGTGCCAACTTATGCCGATAAACTGTAACATGGCATCATTTTGCTTCTGGATGTTCAAATATTTCAGCAGCTGAGTTCAATAGTGATGATGATAAACGGTTTGAAGCCAGTTTTTTATCCGCCATAATACAGTTATCTGTGCTAACAACACTTAACCTTTCTGTACGCTTAGATGGCCCAGCCTCATCTTCTTCAACTTGGATTTCTGCACTTTCCATTTCATAATTATCATCACTATTTGACTCGGTTTCATCAATTGCTGAACTGCTTGCCTGTATTGATTGTTCATAAAGAATTCTACATGGTTCTGGTCTATCGTTTCTACAGCTGTATTTGCTAATTCTTTTCATATTAGCTTCAGTTTCCTGAATATCTAAACCACCAATCACTTGTATTCTCCTATTTCTCTGATCAATAAAAAACCCTGCTTCTAGCACTGGAATGCGCCTTTCAAAATCACATTTGCATACTGTTTTCTTGTGCCATTGCTGCTCAACTGTTATTTTGCACTTACAGGAACTCACATCAAATAAGTTCTCAAGTTTACTCTGAAATGCAGCTACTTTTATTAAATATGCTGGGGAGTTTAGACGAGATAATGGCTGAGCTTGAAGTTTTTTCAACTGATCAAAAAGTTCTTTCGTCATTTGAGTTACACGATCAATGTTAACATGTGGCAGACCAGCTTTTCCCCACAACTGAAGGATATTTTGTATTAACAATGTCTTGACTTCAACAAATGTAGAAATTTTTTCAGTATTTTGATCAAGCGTTATTTTATTTCTTAACCAAGAGAAAGCTCTTGCTACATCACCATTAGTAGGAAGTTGAAGCTGAGGTAACTCGGTTAGATAACCAACGTAATCCAAGATTTTACTCCGATTTCTAGTGACGTGTGAAGATATCATTTCATATTTTAGGTTGCCAGATAAGTACACAACAACTTGATTTCATAAACTAATGTTTTTAGAGTCTATTTGCTGAAAAAAAATTAATACACAAAAAAAGTGAAATACCCAGTGAAATACAAAAACACCCTGTGTAAAATATTTTTGAAAAATATTAATGTTTAGAGGTAGCTCAAGGCTTTCGAAATTTGGGGGTATTTGACGAAATGGGTCAAACTTTAAATGCCTGTAATTCGTAAACCCTTAAAGCAAACATACATCTGTTTGGGTTCATTTTCATCAGGTTGGAGAGTGCTATAACTTGGTAAAGTCAAACAATGATAAATATGTACTTTTGGAAAATTGCGATTTTAAAATTTTTACAAAATGACTATAAAAACACTTAATGTGAAGTTTTATACATTTTTTAAAAGACTTAGTGGTAGCTGAAACATGTTGAAATTTTAGTAAAATCTGGAAATTGTTTCAATTGATGCATGTGATGCACAGCACAATGCACATTTGCACATACAAAGTCAAGTGCCAAACAATTGATAGCCATGAACCATTCAGACTTTCTCAGGGAGTGTCTTTTCATTGCTGTCAGGCAAAGCTTTTCTGTGTTCGTGCGCACTGCACAACCTGTGACAGATAGTGAAGTTGTTCCTCATCACATGTTAGTAGGCCACTCAACTCCTGAATTAGAGCTACTCCTCGTTCTGCTTGGTCGTTGACAACTTTTATGGCTTGCATAATGTCACACGCTGCTTGGAAATCTTCTCGCACTTTCCAAATTTCAAGTCTCTGGACCTGCTTTGAGAAAACCATCAGGAAGGTTCATTCTCTCAAAAAGCATTTGGGATCTTTGTGTGACAAAGTTGACCAAACAACTTCCTTTCAAGAATTTTTTTTGGATTCACATGAATTCGCTTCGGAGGATCCGCTTGTGCATCGTTTGCCAATGCGAGAGCCAGTTTTCGTTTCACTGCCGCAGGCACATTCTTATCAAACAAGGCCAGTCCAATCAACTTTTCTGATAAATACTACAGGTGGCCAACGAGCTTCACTGCTTGATAAGAGTGTTCGAGCATTGTGTTTTGAAACAAGTGCTAATACGGGTAAACTTGGGGGGTCATGTTCTAATTGAACAAGAACTTGGTACCGATCTTCTGTTTCTTCCGTGTCGTCACCACATTATGGAAATAGTGACTGGAGCAGTGTTCATGACCTGCATGGGACCCTCTTACTTTTCAAACAATTCCAGGCTCATTGGGAATTTCTAGATCTAAAAAACTTTGAAGATGTATCCACGGATGAATATTGAATATGTCAGTGAATCCCTTGCTGTCGTCAAGGATGATATCCCGAGTTTCATTGAGAGTCAGCTAGCCGAAAACCACCCAAGAAATGATTACCTAGAAATGCTGAAATTGTCTATGATCTTTTGGGGAGTTCCTGCCAACGTAGTTAAGTTCAGGGCTCCGGGACCGGTGCACTAAACTCGTTGGATGTCGAAAGTTATCTATAGCATAAAGGTGTGGCTGTTCAGAAGCCAGTTTAAGCTAATTACCAAAGAACAGAAAGGGTTACGACATATAACTTTCTTTACCATTCGGGTTTATCTCAAAGCCTAGATGACAGCTCCTCTCGCAGCCTCCCAACAATGACCTCCTGATTTTGCAGTCCCTGGTACACTGTGGTACAGTACAAACACTTTAACCCAGCCATTTCTAAAGCAGCAGCAGTGAAGCTCGTTGGCCACCTGTAGTATTTATCAGAAAAGTTGATTGAACTGGCCTTGTTTGACAAGAATGCGCCTGCAGCAGTGAAACTAAAAATGGTTCTCGCATTGCAAAAACAAGGGACATTAGAGTGGTTCAAAAAAACACAATTTTCTCAGAATCTTCCTCCACAAGGCTTAAAATGTGCCATTTTCCCATAGAAGTGCCCTTGCAAAAAATTAGACTGATTGGAAGTCGTTTAGAGGTCAATCAGATTTTCACTTTTTTACCACATTCTGCCTATGCCAAACCCTATCGCACACAGGCCGATATTGTGTGCAAGACTTACAGAGAGGGAATGCCCCCTATTATTTTGAAAACCACAGCAGAGAATGAGCTAGACTTCTATATGATGCATAATTAAACTTCGTGTGTATGTAAACAGATTTATTAACTTAACACCCAACAAAGCAAAAATCTTATTTTCATACTAAACTATCGGCAATTCGGCATCTACCATTTTTATTGAAAAACACTCGAAACCAGCAGTAGTCTCATCAGTCATCACTTCAATTATTTTGATAGGTTAAATAAGTTTAAACATAATACAATTTTCCTTTTATCACAAAGAGACATCCATATCACGATAAATGAATTAAAATACAATGTTAGCATCAAGGACTGTGGTGTTAAATCAGATATGACATTCGGCCACTATTTTCGTCACAGTCTCATTTCAGGCTTTGTTGAGATTAAGGGTTGCTTTGGTTGGCACCGGAAACCTTTTCCTGTAGATGCTTACTAACTGCAGTAGGTACTGGTACTGTTTCTCATGAAAATGATTGAAGTGATGACTGATGAGACTATTGCCGGTTTCGAGTGTTTTTCAATAATAATGGTAGATGCCGAATTACCGATAGTTTAGTATGGAAATAAGATTTTTGCTTTGTTGGGTGTTAAGTTAATAAATCTGTTTACATACACACTAAGTTTAATTCTGCATCATTTAGAAGTCTAGCTCATTCTCTGCTGTGGTTTTCAAGATGATAGCGGGCATTTCCCCCTCTGTAATTCTTGTACACAATATCGGCCTGTGTGCGATAGGGTTTGACATAGGCAGAATGTGGTAAAAAAGTGAAAATCTGATTGACCTTTAAACGACTTCCAATCAGTCTAATTTTTTGCAAGGGCACTTCTATGGGGAAATGGCACATTTTAAGCCTTGTGGAGGAAGATTCTGAGAAAATTGTATTTTTTTGAACCACTCTAAGGGACATGCAGAATGCAGATCCTCCGAAGCGAATTCAAGCGAAGTTATTTGGTCGACTTTGTCACACAAAGATCCCAAATGCTTTTTGAGAGAATGAACCTTCCTGATGGTTTTCTCAAAGCAGATCCAGAGACATGGAAAGGGCGAGAAGATTTTCAAGCAGCGTGTGACATTGTCAACACTGCTTGAAAATCGCCAACAACCACGCAGAACAAGGAGTAGCTCTAATTCAGGAGTTGAGTGGCCTACTAACGTGTTATGAGGAACAAATTCAGTATCTGTCACAGTCACAGGTTGTGCACGAACACAGAAAAGCTTTGCCTGACAGCAACAAAAAGACACTCCCTGAGAAAGTCTTGAATGGTTCATGGCTATCTTTTGTCTGGCACTTGACTTTGTATGTGCAAATGTGCATTGTGCTGTGCTTTACATACATCAATTGCAACAATTTTCAGATTTTACTGAAATTTCAACATGTTTCAGCTACCACTAAACGTTTAAAAAAAAATGTATTAAGTGTTTTTGTAGTCATTTTGTAAAAATTTTAAAATCGCAATTTTCCAAAAGTACATATTTATCATTGTTTGACTTTACCAAGTTATAGCACTCTCCAACCTGATGAAAATGAACCTAAACAGATGTATGTTTCCTTCAAGGGTTTATGAAATACAGGCATTTAAAGTTTGACCCATTTCGTCAAATACCCCCAAATTTCGAAAGCCTTGAGCTACCCCTAAACATTAATATTTTTCAAAAATATTTTACACAAGGTGTTTTTGTAGTAAATGAAAACTTTTGAAAGGGTGAGACTTTACAATTTCAAAATTTCACTTTTTTTGAACCACCCTAATACACATGAATAAATCCAAGAAATAGCAGGCATAAAAATCCTGCATTTTTTTGAATTTTTTAGATTTTATCCAATATTAACCATAGAGCGTGGAACCTTAAAATATAAATATTTTTAATTTATTTTTTGTGCTAACTAGTTTTTGTGCAAAAACCCATCAAATAAATGATATATTGAAAGATTTTGCCCTAAGTTGTAAAAAAATGTAACACCCTAGCGTAGGCCTACCTGTACAAGAAGCAATGGGTAACCACCACGCAAGGAGCTTCGTTTTTTACTAAAGCAGCAAATCCGGATTTGTTCCCGAGCATAGCTGGTGCTCCATCCGTGCATATAGAACAAACTTTGTTTTCCAAAATTCACCAAGGTAATCACGGACCCCCAAGGGGTCCGCGAACCCCAGGTTGGGAACCACTGATCTAGAATGATGCACCATGCTACAAGTATGGTAAGTTGTCTGAGATACCGTATGGTACATACAGTAAGTACGGTAGCTCCTAGTGTCATAGTTTTGATTGTTAACAGATAGAATTTTCAAGGTAACCATTAATAAGTCCAACAGTTACTTAAATATTACAGTTAAGTAATCCACATATTTCTCTAGTACTACAGTCAGTGCTTCCACTTTTACAAAGCTAGATTACCACTTGTATTACCACATTTGTCCTCAGATTACCACATTTTTTTTTGCTATGATTTTCTTCCCGATTTTTACCATATTTCGACTTACTTTTACATTAACAAAGTGGCTATTTTTACCCACTTGTTGCCATGGTTACAATCAGGTGTTGCTAGAGTTAGGATTAAAGTTAGGAAGGGTTAAGGTAATGGTTAGACTTAGGAATAAGGTTAGGGTTTTGATCTTTACCCAGAACTAAAAAAAAATTCCAAAATGCAAGTTTTTGTTTTCATCAGCTTTAAACTTTTCTCAAATTAGGACAGAATTCCTTATCTGGCAACGCTATTATTTGGCTATATTTACACTACATAGTGTAAAATAAGGTCTAAAACAACTACTCAGTTTATTAACAGTACCGGTAGCCTACCGGTTATTAACAGTTATTAAAACGTCCGAAATAAGTAAGCAAAGTACTGTACCGGGGATGCAACCTAGTTCGTACCATGAACAGTTCGGACCGTCAGTTCGTGCCTTGAAAAGATCGAGAAAAAAATTAAAAAAGCGGAAGTTGCTGATCGCAGTTTCTGCAATCATTTTAAAATTTTCCCCCTGAAAAGATCGAGAGAAAAAATAGCTCAGAACCGAAGTCCGCTGATCTCAGTTTCCGCAAACATTTTTCCGCAGTTTCCGCTAACTGTAACAATAGAATAATCTATGCTCTAACCCTAACCTTCGCTGATTGCAGTGTCCGCAAAATTTTTCCCGCAGTTTCCGTTAATCCTTACCCTAATTCTAACCATAGAGTAATGTATGCTCTAACCCTAACTCTCGCTGATCGCAGTTTCCGCTAACCTTTACCCTAACCATAGAGTAATCTATGCTCTAACCCTCGCTGCGCTGATCGCAGTTTCTGCAAACATTTTTCCGCAGTTTCCGCTTACCCTAACTCTAACCATAGAGTAATCTATGCTCTAACCCTAACCCTCGCTGATCGCAGTTTCCACAAACATTTTTCCGCAGTTTCCGCTAACCCTAACCCTCGAGTTTGTTTCAAATTGTTTGGGGAAACTCCGATCAGCGACTTTGGCTTTTTTTAATTTTTTTTCTCGATCTTTTCAGGGTAGGAACTGAATGTACGAATGGTTCAAGGTACGAACTAGGTTGCACCCCTGTACCGGTACTTGACACCGGA
Source organism: Aplidium turbinatum (assembly GCF_918807975.1). Classification (NCBI taxonomy): domain Eukaryota; kingdom Metazoa; phylum Chordata; class Ascidiacea; order Aplousobranchia; family Polyclinidae; genus Aplidium; species Aplidium turbinatum. The sequence continues at coordinate 14,363,796 of NC_137477.1, read as the reverse complement.
TGCAACCTAGTTCGTACCCTGAACAGTTCGGACCCTCAGTTCGTACCCTAAAAAGATCGAAAGAAAAAATTAAAAAAATCGGAAGTCGCTGATCGCAGTTTCCGCAAACCTTTTAAAATTTTCCCCCTGAAAAGATCGAGAGAAAGATAGCACAAAGCCGAAGTCGCTGATCGCAGTTTCCGCTAACCTTAACCATAGGCTAATCTATGCTCTAACCCTAACCCTCGCTGATCGCAGTTTCCGCAAACATTTTCCGTAGATTCCGCTGACCGCAGTTTCCGCTAACATTTACCCTAACTCTAACCATAGATTAATCTATGCTCTAACCCTAACTCTCGCTGATCGCAGTTTCCGAAAACCTTTTTCCGCAGTTTCCGCTAACCTTTACCCTAACCCTAACTATAGAGCAATCTATGCTCTAACCCTAACCCTCGCTTATCGCAGTTTCCGCAAACATTTTTCCGCAGTTTCCGCTAACCTTTACCCTAACTATAGAGCAATCTATGCTCTAACCCTAACCCTCGCTGATTGCAGTTTCCGCAAACATTTTTCAGCAGTTTTGCTAACCGCAGTTTCGGCTAACCCTAACTCTAATCATCGAGTAATCTATGCTCTGCTCTAACCCTCGCTGATCGCAGTTTCCGCAAATATTTTTCCGCAGTTCCGCGGTTTCCGCTAACCCTAACCCTCGAGTTTGTTTGCGGAAACTCCGATCAGCGACTTCGGCTTTGTGCTATTAAACTGCGATCAGCGACTTCGGCTTTTTTTAATTTTTTCTCTCGATCTTTTCAGGGTACGAACTGAGGGTCCGAACTGTTCAGGGTACGAACTAGGTTGCACCCCTTGACACCACAGCTAGAATCTGAAAGACATCTCTTGACTATGAATATGGTCACCCTACGTTCAAAGTCAAAAGTCAGGATGCATTCCAAAATCACACCGAAAACAGCGGAACATGGTAGTCGCATGCTATTATAAGTAGTTTTTTGCATATCTGTTCGATTTCGGAAGACAACAGTTTAAATGCTCTTATTTGTTGATAGTATTTTATGCTAAATTTTCAAAATTTAAAATTTCCACATTTTGGCAACATTTCCACACAAAATTTCCATATTATTACCACAAATTTTTCATTACCACATTTTTACCACAAGCATAATAAAAATTCCACAATTGTGGTAATTACCACAAAAGTGGAAGCGCTGACTACAGTAGTAGTCTCTACTTAGTCTGTCCAAGTGATTTCTGGTTCCGATCAGAGTTGCCAGACTAAAATTAAAAAAAAGGCCAAACTCATCAAAAAAAAGCCAAATTGAGGCCAAATAGGTAGAAAAAAGGCCAAAAATAAGCCAAACTCAAACAAGATAAAATAAGCATTATAAGTCGTGAGTCGTGACTCAATGTGCCAGAATTCGAGCTTGGATTTGTTCTTGTTGAAAATCAGCATTTAGAAGCAGAGATGGTCTGGTCTGAATCTGGCAACTACAGACTGATCTGAATCCTGGCAACTACAGTTTAATGTTGACAAGTGCTCCACTCTGCACTTTGGTCATGGCAACTTAGAGCATCAGTATGTTCTAGATGACATGCCAATTGCCCCTAAAAAGAGTAAAAAAGACTTGGGAGTCATGATAACGACTGATCTTAAAACATCCACCCATGTCTCGTATGCAGTTAAAAATGCGGAGATGGTCCTGGGTGTTTTAAAACGGACACTGGTCAGCAGGGACAAGCATGTCTTTTTAAGATTATATAAACAGTTGATCAGGCCCCACTTGGAATTTGCAGTGGCGGCTTGGAATCCCCATTCTGTTCGGGACATTGATTTGCTGGAGAGGGTGCAACAACGAGCAACAAAATGCATTCATGGACTGAAAAACCTAACTTATGAACAAAGACTGTTTGAACTAGACCTTCTCTCGTTGGAAAAACGGAGATTAATTTTTGATTTGACAGAAGTTTTTAAATTAGTAGCCTACCGGTACACAATGTTTCGGTATCACCATCTTCCAAATATTTCCTTTTTAACTTTAATTCAACCAGAGGTCATAATTTTAAATTGCATAAACAGTTTGCTCAACTGAACTGCTGTAAATTTTCCTTTGCCAATAGAGTAGTCGACACTTGGAATAATTTACCATATGCTGTAGTCAATAGTGTGTCTATTGCGATATTTAAGCGACGTGTCGAAAACTATTTATGATTGTGTCTTATCTTTTTTATTCCTTGTGATTTTTGTTTTCTCTTCAAAAATTTCTTGTTTTTATATATTTATGTTTTCTTATCAGTTGTTATTTGCGAGTATGTTAATGTTTTTCTCTGTAGTACCATGTGTATTGTGTACTGGACCAGAATACAATACATTATTATTATTAGATGCCAGTGACGTGCGGTGAGGTTCCTAGATGGTGAGGCACTACTTTTTTCAAGTCACTTTTACAATAAAATTTTTTAACAACAAAAACGGTGTCATAACTTACTAATCAAAAAAATTAGCAGCATGCTTTCACATTTATTAAAAATAAAATCCATGCGCCTATCCTTTTGGACTAAAACATCTGTGACTTTGTTGTAGAGACCCTTCTTTACTCCAAACATTATCACTAGATATTGAAAATAAGAGACGGGAAAGCAGAAAAGGCAATTTTTAAAGCATAGCCACACAGCCACTTCTTTTTTGAGTACTAATCTCTTTGAAAGTTGCAATTTTTTTTTTTTTTGTTCAGTCGTCTGATGCAAACCTTATAAATTTGGAACAGGTCTTCCTTTATTTATGACTTCAACTTTGGATTGAAAGTTTAGTTTTTAAAAATCTCTCAGATTTGATACTAAATCTTCCTCCATTTTATTTACATTTTATAAGAAACAATCCTTTACGCTGCAAGAAGTCACATACCACGTAGGCTCGCGGGCACTCTATCTTGACGAAAAAGGATTCATAGCTGTGACGTCACATTTGAGGCGTGCCTCAAATCGTAGCTAAATCGTTCATGATGATTTCTGGCGACTTTGCGAAAGAAAAAGGCACGCATAGTGCAGTGTATGGAAGTTTTCTGATCTGAAGTGAGGCAAAGCTGGCGTTGCCTCTCCTTGCGTATTTCAACGATTTTGACCACATGAACGCTCGATAGGAATATCGCCACAGAAACAGAAACAAATTAAAGCACAGTTTGGGTGTAGAAACGTAAAATTTGAGGGAAAGGGGGCACGACTACAGCAATTCACACAAACTAAAGCACCTAAAAACGTGCAATATTTACTACTTTTTAACAAAAAATATTTATTCTGTGATAACCATTTCTTTGATATAACTTTTGCTTTGCCAGATGTTGGCAGGTGAGGCACTGCCTCACCTGCCTCCCCTGACTGCACGTCCCTGTTAGATGCCAGACTATGAAAAGTTTTTAAAGCCAAAATAATACAAAAGGTTTGGTTTTTGGTTTTGAATCTTTATCCTCGGACTGACAAAGCTTTGACAGGTTATTCCTGGTAGTTTCGCATACTTGTAGAAGCTTTTGACGCAGGGTCGGTTGGCGAGATTGACAGAGTTAAATTTCCGATTGTTGAAGTGTTGTTGCTGGGGAATTATTCCATCCATTAGGTACCGCTGATTGGAGAGCAGTCCTTAGAATGCGTTGCTCAAGCGCACACCCCAAAAGTCGAATCGGCACCGCTTGATCTTGAAGATTCTTCGTTCACGAAGTCACGCGCTAACTAACTGAGCTATCAGGGCAAACTTTAAAAAAAGCCAAACAAGGAAAATATTAGATAAAAATAGACCAAATGGATATTTACCTGTTTCTATCAAAGTAATGTCTATAATATTCATATTTCTTGATATTTTATGACTTGTAGCGGATTTTGATAAATTGTAGCAAAAGTATTTCTGAAAGTAGCCCGAAAAATAACAAGTAGGCTGCAAAAGATCTGTAGCGAATGAGTTTAAATCCGCTACAATGGTGAGGTCTGGCACCACTGGCTGGATTAGAGGTGAGCGCAGTCTGCTGACTCGGCGCCAGCGTCACATTACGAGTATTAAACAAGACAGTGTAGTACATGTCTTGAACAATGGTGAATATGGTTTTCATCTGGTAAGGTCACGATATATGAGAAATATTGATTATTATGCATTTTGAAGAAAAAATTTAAAAAAGGCCAAGTTTAAGGCCAAATCTAGAGAAAAGGCCAAATGTATAATTTCTAAGGCCAACAGACATTAAAAAATTCCAAATTCGAGAAATTTGGCCTTGAAAAGGCCAATCTGGCAACCCAGGTTCCGATCATATTCATGGTCATTGCTCATTGGTTTGGTTCTGTGGTTTGGTTAGGTGTGATGGTCAATACTCACCACCGTCATTCTGGCAGAATAATTTTTCCGCTTTCCGCCTAAAAAGTTATCCGTGAATAAGTGCAAGGCACAAAATGCGACATGACATACCTTCGAAATATCTTCGAATAAAACTATAATCCGCAACACGTGCCACTTAAATTTTACATGCATCGGATTCAGTATTAAATTACCTTTCCAGGGATGTGCACCAATAGGTCGGAATTTAGAAGGAACTCCCAGCAGAACGCTTCAAAGATGGAGCATATGTTCACGATAAACATTAAAATAATACGATTTTTGCATAATAGACACCACTCCAAACATCTTCGAATAAAACTATAATCCGCAACACGTGCCACTTAAATTTTACATGCATCGGATTCAGTATTAAATTACCTTTCCAGGGATGTGCACCAATAGACCTTTTGCATAACAAACCAACAGAGCGTGACGTTGGAGTCGTGAACGACTAGCCGTTGTTTACAATGCCGTGCGCTCGTGTTGGTGGCGTAGTTTGCAGGCGAATAAATTGTTTAACGTTTGCTTGAGCATGGCTTGAGCTGTTGTTGTGTGGTCTTTACAGGCGTGTATCAGTGTTTTAGCATAATTTGCCTACTAGGACTACCCAAGCACCATGATCATCATCGACTGCACTGAAGTAGCCTATACGTTTCGAAACACTATCCTCATTTCACCGTCGGTGGCAAACGTAACCTACTCGAACTATAAAAGTAGACTAAGCACAGCAAAGGCATTAGTGGGAGTTGATCCAACTGGGCGTATTATGTTTGCATCTCAGTTGTAGGCTACACTGGTAATATGAGTGACGAAGAAATATGTCAGAGAAGTGGATTTTTTCACCTTTTGAAGCAGAAAATAGCTGCCAATGAACTGCACTTCAAGGATGCTGTTATGGCCGATAAAGGGTTTCTCATAGAAAAAGACTTACATGATATTGGTCTACATTTGAATATCCCACCGTTCCTAGATAGAAGGACTCAAATGAGTGAAGACGTGTTGAATACACGAAGTATTGCACGCCATCGCATTCATGTAGAGAGGGCCATAAAAAAAAATTGTCAACTTCACATCTTCGACGGGAAAATACCAGTGACTATGCTTGGTATCATCATTCATCAATCAAGTGTGGTTGCAAGTTTCAACAACCTATTTTGTTTGAACAAACTGAAGAAAACTGAAGAAAACATGCCTCAGTTTTAACACCTTTCAACACCATGAATTTTAATTTATTGACAGAGAAAATGCGATGCAGAATCAAAAAATAATGTTACAAGACAAGGTAGGCTACCATTGAGGTGGTCCATAATACCCGGTCAAAATGCACACGTTCCACAATCATCTACTTAGATGAGCGCAACGAAGTCACACCACAGTAGTCCACTTAAACCTAATTGTCCTTGGATCTGAAAATAATATTCACTTGTTGTTTTAAGATATAGGCTTATGTCGCCAGCCATCCATTATTTGCAAATTATTTTCTTAAATATCGTAAATGTATCCTCCTGCATCTTTGAAGCGTTCTGCTGGGAGTTCCTTATAAATCCCGACCTATTGGTGCACATCCCTGGAAAGGTAATTTAATACTGAATCCGATGCATGTAAAATTTAAGTGGCACGTGTTGCGGATTATAGTTTTATTCGAAGATGTTTGGAGTGGTGTCTATTATGCAAAAATCGTATTATTTTAACGTGTATCGTAAATATATCTTCCATCTTTGAAGCGTTCTGCTAGGAGTTCCTTCCAAATGCCGACCTATTGGTGCACATCCCCTGGAAAGGTATTAATGGCTGCCAATACCGACCTGTCAAGCAAAATTTGATGGTAAATGTTTTTCATAAAAAAAAAATTGTTGGAATTAATTCTTGTACTTCAGTTGGCTGTGCAAATTGCTCATCGTTCTACCAAGCATTTTTTGGTTCATCAGAAACTTAGGTATTTTTAGAATTTGAATTTTCTCAATAATTAAAATACCCGTATTTTACGGACCATAAGGCGCAATTTAAATCCTTTTTTTCCCTTATATAAATTGATTGTGCGCCTTATAAGCCTAATGTATGGATCAAGTATAGGGTTGCCAGATTGGGCGCTTTTATGCCCAATTGGGCTACTTTTGATTTCTCCAGGCGCCAAAAATTCGCGTTGGGCGCGCTTTTTCGGCTGGCGCCCAATTGGGCTACTTTTTTTAAAATATAATATAACTTTTTATGTATATATTGAGTCTATATGTTTAAGATTTTTACCTAATTCGTAGTTATTTCATTGAGGAGCAGCGTTTTTGGAGGCCTCGGTCAGGCAGGGTTACCAATTTGGTATAAAGATGCCAATTTTCAAAAATATGCATGTTTAAGCTTTAATATCTGGCAATCCTGGCAACTTAAGTGTTTTCATGAAAATGCAGTGGACATAAGTTCAGTTTGTTTTTATTTCTGACTATCACAACGAAAAACTATATATGTCAAACATAGCAGGGGTCTAGAAAAAGGTAGAAGCGACAAAACACGGACCGTCAACCAGGGCTACTTTGAACACTTTTTTTACTTATTTGCTTTTATTTTCACGCATTTTTATGCTAGGAAGTTCAGATTCAGCCAAAATTGGGGCTGTAGGCCTATGTAAACGCTCAAGGAGGTGTAAGCAATTTTTAAACAAGTAAAAATTTGGGGCTTTCCCCGCCAAATTTGTGGGTGTTCAAAGTTAGGGTTGGGGTATTCTATCTTTGAACACTCACTTATTATGCATATTTTAGGCCCTAATTGAGCAGTTTGTTCAATCTTATATGTCACGTAGCATTACTTTGAACAAGTTTTGCCATTTGAAAAAGTTTCATGATGAAATAACTTCTAAAAAAGTCAATAACAAGCCCCCTACGCCCCCCCCCAACAAAATTTCTCCAGGACGAGTCTCGTAATATTGATGAATATTATACTGCCCTGGATCATGAAGCAATAATTTCTACTTTTCTTGCAAGGTTAAATAAATCACGGAGTAAATAGTATTAAATTTAATCACGTGAAAAAGCAGTTGTATACAGCGATCACAACACTGAAATGACAGCAAACACAACAGTTCATGCCATGTGCATGAGAAACATGGCGCAAACGAACAACCTCATTACAGCCACATGTTAGCGGTACCTCTAAATACCCATTGTCAGGCATTG